>NC_134420.1:17782206-19104706 GCF_030867145.1 Opisthocomus hoazin | reverse complement strand
ATCCTAAAGTCTTTGGGGAACACTCAATTGTTAAGAAAGTGCCTGAGCAAGCACATTAGAAACATCACAGGACTACATGGCTGCTTAAGTGATCAGAGAATCCAGACAAACAGTAAAAAAATTTATTAAATTTATGGGTCCCCATCTGTTCACAAATATCTACAGGAACACATGCATGTACTTCAGAATACACACTACTGGAGGTCAAATCTGGAAATTTTTCTTCCATCCCAACCTATTTGTTTAGAAATTAATTCTCAGCTATATGCTCAGATAACTACTGGATTAATTATACTTTATCTATATGTAGCTTATCTTTATCTATTGGTTATATATACATGAGCAATTTTTCTCAAGTACAAAAAACCAGAGATCATCTACATATATAAATATATGCTCACTGTTCTCCTTGTAATGAAACTGTGGGTGCAATTGTGATTACACGTGTGAGAATGTACATTTTTATCTGTCTAGATCTCCTTGGCTGCAAAAGATTTCTTAGAAACTATTTGGCACTAGACACACATGAAAAGCACTGCAAACATGACATTGTCATAAGCTGGCATGCCACAGACAGAATTATTTTCCTCAACTTACCAAGCAATTTTAACATTCCTGTTTGTCCTGTATACTTGTAACAGTTTAGAGAAAGCAGAATAAAGATAAAAAAGAAAAAAGATAAGTGTCAGAAGAAATTAGAGACAATCCTTTCACCGAAAGCTACAGAGCTGATCTTTGAAGTGGCAGTAGTAGGCCGCCTGCAAATGATATTGTCCTTTAATCAGCTTAGAAGCCCAGTGATAAAAGGTGGGACTTTACAAATCTAAGCATTTGTACAGTTCATTCATTGGATTGTTTTGCAGAAAGGTATCTGTACTCAAAATCTGACACAGCCTAAACTTAGTACTTGTCCACCTTTTAACAGCTATGTCATTTCTGCCACCAGATGCAATTTGCAATCATTCTTTAACGTAGGCCAAAGCAGCATGGAAAAGCATGGATGTTACAGAACAAGCCAAGACAGAAGTGTACCAAAAAAGTTAATGGAAGGTGAGACTTTGCTTGAGTTAAAATATGCCTGGTGCCAGCCCACATTGCTATCTTAAGTTAAAAGTCATTAAATTTAATCAGGTCAGACAAATTTGTGACAAGAAAAAACACGAGTACTTAAGGCATCTATAATCAATAACACCTTGAAAGCTAAACCTCATTCTTACTGCCAAAATTTGAGCAATATACGTTAAAACCTTCTAATAAAAGTACACCTGTAAAAAAGCCACATTGTAAATTCAGAGTTATTTTGGAAGTTCATTATAGCTAAAGCAGCTATAACTAAGCTATTAACTATAAGGTGACTAACAAAGTCCTTTCTTCTTTTTCCTCGTACTGCACCATTTTGTACAGTGACAGTTCATACAGATGGATCCACATATATCTTAAGTACTTCTGCTCTCAAAATTTGATTCACAGCCTACTCCACTGAGCAGATGGCAGGAGCACACGATGGTTTCATGTAGCAGACTACATTCAGTGCAGCCCAGACATGTCAATCCTTTTTGGTTGAGGTACAAGCACAATAGTAACGCATCTTGGGTAAATTTCATGTGGAAAAGCTGACGGCTAATCCTTGTCATTTCAATCAGTTGCCGAACTGGGGAATGTATGCACCACCTCAGAGACAGTAGCTCTTCTGGCAGGCGGAAATGATAAATAATCTTAGTTTGTCTGCAGTGGAGCATGCTCATTAAAGGAACGGTTGAATCTCATCCAGACAAGCCAGCAACCAAAGTCAAAAAGGAAAGTATTCTTGCTTTAGAATTGCAAGAGCTTGTTCTGTCCTCATCCTCTCTCCTACAGATATTAATGAGGACCTCTGTGTAAATCACTAACAGAAGCTATTACAGTTACTGGAATTTCTTACCAGAATTTTCGTATGCTTCAAAACTGAAATCAGTTTTCCTGTCCTCTGTCACATGGTCATAAGTGATGTGTGGAACAGTTAACATCCTATCTGGAGAAGAGGGCCCATTGTCCTTGTCTAACTTAAATTTCTTCTTTTTAACCTAAAAATACACACACATTGTATTACTCAAACCAAGCCCTCTTTAGTTGTCTCTTCAGTAATGTCTTCAATAATAATGCAGTCCCCAATGAGCTGTAACAAGTCAAAAAAGTGCCTGACCAATTACATTTTCATGATCCTACACTGTGCATTTCTCAGTAAGATTGGCCCCCATCCCACCAAAACTGGCTAATCACTAGAATACTGTACTTTGTCATCAGCAAATCCCTTGCCTGCAGTAAAATAAATCTGCTAGCTCTGTGACAGTTTATATAAATCACAGTATTCTAGAATATATTTACCATTTTATGGATGCAATAAATCATACCTTCAGCAAAAAGCAAATACATATATTGCTACTGAACTCAGACGAACCTGGGATACCAGGGAAGATTTTTGTACAACATCCTCTCCTTCCAGCCTGAGACTACTGTGCAATACTCTTACAATAGAGAGGATGAAGTATTAGATAATCTAAAGATTCTGACAAAGGTTTTTTAGAAAAAAATTTGTAACTTATGGAATAAGTTGATATGAAAATACTACCATATGTAGACACAAGAAGTCTTCACCACAGAAGCTTAGAAAGCCAAAAAAACAATAGCTGAGAGAAGCAGCAGTTTTGCTGTTGGTTAGGTTTTTTTTCTGCAATAAACTAAAAGTTGCTGTTTTGGAATTTATTTTTTTCATTTGCTTATAGTTTTCCAAACAGCAACAGTAAGTTACTGATTGATGTGCCTGAGTTAGGTGATTATTGCTTTTTCCCAAACCCATAAATCCATTAAAAGAGTCAAGCTTGGGAACTGAAGCAAATGAAGTTATAGTTTAAAATATTTGTATACTGAAAATCTCAAAACTGAAATTACAATAAAACTTTGAAACCAAGTAATACTTTGTGAAACAAACACAACAAATAGCCTCTAGAGAGTAAACAAATTCAATTTCATTAAAAAAATTTAAATTGCTATAATAGGAAATGTTAGTTACTGGTACCATCACTGATTTCTTTGGTTTTGGACTGGGTGACAGCAAATGATAATTTCTGGCAGCTTTTCGAATGTATATTTTCCATGTAGAAGAGTCTGGGTTTTCTGCTGCATAGCATCTCCATGCAGTCTAGAACAAATATTTTAAGAAACAGAACAATTAATGCAATCAGATTTATAGCCATCTGTACTACAAAGTAACTTCCAAGTAGCACATTAGTCATTCTTTATTCAATAGTGTTCTTGAATTTCCCCACTGGAAGCATAAACTCAGCATGGTTTAAAATCCTTACACAGTAAACAGAAACCACATAGTTTGAACTCGGCAAACCAAAAAGGAAGATAAGTCTGTTCAACTGCAACTTCTGTTCTCATTAACAACAAACAAATAGTAAGAGAGAATTCTAGACTGGACTTAGATTGGAGTTGTATTTCTTGCTCTGCCCCAGTTTCCCTCTCTGACTTTGAGCATTTTGCTTATTGCATCCTGTGTTTCAGGCTCCTACTCAGAAAACAAAAGCCATACTTCCCTGCCTCACAACGGTACTATCAGAAACAAAGCAATCGTGATGTGGTCAGTAGGGCTATATTCATACAAAGAAATAAGACTGAAAGCGCGAGGGAACGGCATCATTGGTTAACCAGGAGCCAAAACCGCAAAGCAATCCCCTCTCCTGCCAAGCACCAATGATTAAAGCACTATGTTCTAAGACAAAAAGGAGGAAAAGCAGGGCTAGGAAACAAGACCAACTAGAGACAGAACAGTACTGCCTTCTCTCTTAAATGTGTAAATATATCAGAGTGGATTACTAACTAATTAAAATTAAATAAGCAGATTGTCGCTTACGCACTACATGAAAAAAGGACACACATGCGTACACTAAAACTAGAGTGGGAAAGGCCAGAAAACACTGCACGAAAGAAACAAATCAAGGCAGAATGACAGAGGAAAACAGACAGCACTTGGACAGCAAAGGATCAGACAATCTCCATATAATTCACACCGTGGTTAACAGGAAGAAACAACTGGCCTCTGAAAGAAAACAAGGAGGAATATGGGAAAAAAGTAGCACTCCTTTCAGCGGTTGTCATCTTGTACTTATTTCATAAACTTCTTGGTTTAAGAATAATCTTTCTGCAAGTTATTTGTAACACACTTATTAAACTGGGCCTTCAGAAGTCCGAGACTATTAGTAAATCATAATTACCACTATTAAGAACAAGTAGTCAGCAACTCATTGTCTATCCTCCACTCTTCCTCAACATTTCAGATGGAGCCAAGTGCAACATTCTGGACATGGAATCTCAGGCTTCCCAATAATTTGGGATTCATTTCCCAAAAGAATCAGCAGGAACACTAAAAATCAATTCTTTGCAAAATCTACCTTTTTCTGACTGCAATCCAAACGTCACACACTGAATCTGAAGATTTTTGGCTAATCTCTGGCTATAATCAGAGCCCTAAATTTAAACCTTTTTCACATTAACTCTGGGCCTGTTTAGTTTCGAGCATAAACTTTACAGTTAGCTACTGTTTCCATAAAGAGCCTGACCTGGAAATCCACATTCTCTCATGAAACTAGAGAAGTAAGCCATATGAGAACACAGAAATGATACAGCTTAGGTGTACATCTAGATTTCTTTTAAATTTGATCCCTGTGCTTCTAAAGCTACATGCAGATACTGATTTAGGGAGGAAAAGCTGGAAAAAATTAGAATGAAAAAGTATTAATACTTCTCCAGGATGAAACACTGGCTCCACTGAAGTAAAGGATAAAATCTCATTGACCTTACTGACAAAGAACTGCAACGGTATTTTAAACAGATCGGATCAAAATTTTTCTGCCTGTATGTTATCCTACAGGAAAAGACTGATTTTGCAGAATCCCAGTGGTTCCCAGGCACCTATCCTGGAGCTGAAAAGTTCAGACAAGATTTTCCCATTATTCCTGCTCTCTGTTTTTCACTACTGTAAGCATAGTATTTCATAACATTTTTCCCAGGTAAATTGTTCAATAACTACAGGATAGCCTTCACTATTGATTTTAACCAGCTGAATTAAAAAGTTTGCACGAATTTGGGAGTGAACTTTTCTGCTCATTAGTTTACATTAAAGGTGGGATTTCCAAAATCATTTAAAAAACTTGCATCTGTAACTCCTATACAATTTTTAATGGGAATCAGGCATGGAAATACTGCCAACAGTCTTGGAACAAAAAAACCTATAAATGGAAAGAAATGATAGCATGTAAAATGCAGGAAACTCAGTACCTGTATGAGAGAGGCAGCAGCTGGAATTTGACGGTTGAAATGCTTCTGTCTTTGTTTCTGTTGTACCTTTAGGGCAAAGCCTGAACCAAGAATCCCCTGTGGGAAGAAAGAAAACACAGATCTAATTTTTTTTTAAGGGGGAAAAGAACCCTACCACATAAGCTTGCCAAATTATGTTGTATTAATCAACTTCTATTCAGCATCATAAAACCTGAATAATTATTTAGAGGAAATGACTTAATACTGTTAAGTTTTTAGACTCAGTTAGTTTTACTTGTTGAAACAAACTATGAATGCTATCATGCCCTGATCCGAAGCCTATTTAAGTCAGCTAGACACAAATGCTAAAGAGCAAGCAGAAATGGTATTTCATACCCTCTAAAAGCCTCATAAACGCTTGTGCAAGGCAATGAAAGAATAGGGAAAAATATTAACCGGACGTTCTCAACTTCATTTTTATGAGAAATAAAGTTTTGGCATGGTATGATTCAGGTCACAATAAAGACCTTTTAAACTGTAGTACGGCAATTTCTATTTCCATATGTTAACCCATGCTGGGAGGGGAGAACAAAGAGAAGGAAAAGGAATATTACAAAACGGTCAAGACTTCAGTGAGTTCAAGACAAGGCCATTCAATCCACTCTCAGGACAAGGGACAGACTAATGGCATACAACCCGTAACAGCCTCAGAACGTACTATTTAGTCGAAAATTAAGTACAGAGCAAGTCATTTATGTAGTCATTTGCATAGCTATAGACATAGTTAACAGAAATTTTAGTAACACAGATAAAAATGAGATCTTCTATAAATCATCTTACATGACTACACCCACTCCACAAAAGCATAATTCATTTTCTACATATGGTAGCCAAGGTGTCAGAGCAGCCAATGATTTTGGCTCAACCTCTAAGAACTGTATTAATCATCAAGTGTTTTGAAAGGAACAGGAAAGGCCCTTCCTATTATGTTCGTTTAGTAAAGATCAAAGAGTTAATGATGCTCAAACACCACTTATTTGGGAAATGAAGGATCATTGCTAGATCCAGAACCCGTACCAGTTGTGTTTAACCACAACAATTACTTTTGACTGTGATCTCAGCCAGCTCCCTTATTTAAAACGGCAACGAGGCAGCAAGCCCTATCAACTGTTCACTGCTAGAGCTTCAAACCCTAAATTTCCCCCTTGGGCCAACTCAAAAGAACAACTTAATTCAGTAATAAAATCACGCTGATAAAGGGATATTGTTGTTTTACTTCTACAAATGGCTATGGAAATCTGACAGATAAACATGAAAGTCAAAATAGTAGTTTTTGGCATTTTTCTTACAGATAATTTCATTTACCAGATCTCTCTTCTAAACAATGAATAAATGGGAAAAATTAGAATGAGGGGGGGGAAGTATACACTTTAAAGGCAAACTGATGCTGGAGAGTCTAAAAATCTACACTTAATTACCCTTCTCTGCAAAAGGTCGTGTACCTTTAACGTAAGCGACTAATTTTAAAAGCACTGGAGTTTTAATAGTTACTATTTCCTGTTGTCAAGAATTTTTGTGACGGTACTGGCATAAAATTATTCTTCTCACCCATCCTGTACTTATTCCCACCACTTCCCTGCCACAACTACACTAACATCTGCTAGCACAACTGCTTGTGTCACTGAACTGAAAAGCTTGCTGAAAAATAGACATTTTAACAGCACAATTTAGGAGTATTGCTAAATTTGTGAAAAAAAAAAAACAACCCTTAACTACTCTGGGCACTAAATATTTTGGGTTTTCAAACCACAGTCCAGGTTTTCCTGATTTTGAATTTACCCCTCTTTCTTGTTAGAAAGAACAAGGGGTTCTTTCTCCCAACAAACTTGGGTGCCTGTTTTCAGTGCAAAGTGTCATAACATCTTTAAAAGCTCAGCGCTATGTCACTTTTGAAAATGGGACTTTGGCCATGGACAGATGCTAATTTGGCAAAGAGCTGTATCAGCATCCCTGGCTGCTTATTGTTGTCTCTCTGCCAGTGACACCTTTTCGTCAGCTTTGCTAGAAGAAGGATATGTGTGAGAACTCTACACTTCACCTTGGAGCTAATCAGTTGAGTAAACTATGAGTGAATGCCTTAAAAAGCCAAAACATCACTAAGTCACTGAGTCCAGAATTAATTAGCATGAGGAATAATTTCCTTTACACTTCTGAGATGGGGAGAACAAGTACTTCGAATTAAACGCCTTTCTCAAATACATAGCAAATCCAATGTTGCATACAATAAAAACCTGCATATTTACCTTTTTTAGCTACTTATAGAAGCTCTTTTGCTTCCACAATCTACCTATATTTTAACTACAACATAAAAGTTTGATACAAAGCTTTCATAACACCAGGTTAAATGAAAAGGTAAAGAATCGATAACAAGTTTCCCCTGATGACTGATGAGTCAACAGTAAATTGCCAGCAAAAGCACACAATAACCTACCGCAGGCAGTGCAAAAAACGAAATGGCGAATACTGAGAAACAAGATGCAATGGTCTTTCCTATCCAGGTCTGAGGCACTTTATCCCCATAGCCAATCGTTGTAACAGTCACCTGTAAAAAGAAACACATAGAGTATTACAGCAAGTGGCAGTTTTGGGCTGTTGTTGTTTCTTCATTTTTGTTTATTTTAAAAAAACATTTGTTGCATTCCTAACTCTCCCAATGACAGTTTGTGTGACATTAATGAAGGTAGCTCTCCTCTCCAGGTTTGCTTCCCCCTCTATAATAAATGGAAAAAGTTACAGGAAATTGAATTACAATAAAATACATGTTTAAAATCTTGTAAAGTAAAACCATTAATTTAAGTCTTTATGGCTGAGACAACTTTACAGCATATGAAGTTACTGGGATATGGGTTGCCTGCCCATGTCATGCACTTTCCTTAGAGGGAGGCTGCCAACAGTACTGAATTGCTGATTTTCTTTATGGGCAGGGCTGTTGCACAGAAAGAGCAGATATATACACACACTGTAACCATGGACTATGACTGGGGTCTGACATGAAGTATTCTAGGGAATGATATTGGCATAAATATCAAGAGAAGCTGAAAAATTTCCATGCAGTAAAGATCCTGAAATCATAGTCTAACGAATCACTAATTCATGTAGTACATCAAGAGCAAGAACAGATAGTTTAATGCACATATGCAGGAAACATCTGTTGAGCTTGGGTTTCAAAACACTGCAGTAAAGATTGCCACCACAGCGATGTAGCATAACAAGGCTTAATAAGTCATTATTTGCATGAGCTCAAGGAAAGAATGGATTTCTTTGAAGCAGAAGGATACATTTGACATCTGAGAGCAATTTAAATTCACCTATGTCACAAGCTATTTCTGAATTTGGAAATTAGAGATATTTTCATCTGTGACTTTGAAGAAGGCTAACCAAATCAGAGCATGTGAAACCACAAGAAGCTCTCAAGCAGTTGAAGCACACCTCAATCCTGGCTCTTCAGATTTTCTTCCGACAGTATGTGCTTCAGCTGCTCAGGACACAGAGGATGTTAGTCCCAGACAACAATACACACAGGCCATCCTCACCTTGTGCTGCAGTTGCTCCTAGTTCACCTGTGTGCTGTGATGCATACTACCCAGCGCCTGCAGAAATGCAGGCAGTGCCCAGGGCAGCATCTCTAGGGGAGGACAGAAGGGAAGGGTAGATTTGTAGAGGCAAGATGTTTGTTAAGGGGGTGAAAGGACAGAGAACCTGGGCTTGGGGAAATAAAAGATCATGACAAGTGCTCAGGAAAAGCACAGCTGTCGACCACATTAATAATTGTCCATTCCTACTAAAAGATGAGACACCAGTGGGAAATCCTGTGGATGTAAGTTCCAACCCGAGCTGTACCTCAGACACACACAAAGCAAGCCATCCATACTCAAACTGTCCATCTAAGCAACAGCATTATGAGTCTGTCAAACACACGACAAAGGGATATCTCTAGCTGCTTCAGGTGGTGATGTTAAAAGTTTATTACAACTTGCTGATACTCAAAATATTCAAATATTAGCATTTTGTTTTTAATACTAGTTGTTAAAATGTGGCTTATTTCCAAAACTGTTTCATATCCTACAAAATTATTTTAAGAATTGGTAAGGTGAGTTAAGTACTCAAACACCTTTGCCTGTATTCCTGAAATTGTTGTTGAAATACTACCTTAATTCAGGGCCTGATGAGGAACTGAAGGGATGACATTACCTCCTTACCTACATAAGAGGGTCAGTTAAAAAAAAAATAAAATCCTAAATTCTAATTACAATTTCCTGTTCAAAAAAGATGATATAAAAAGGGAAATAGAATCATGGGAAAAGCAATGTCCTCCAATACCTTCTTACATAAAAGATTATGAGATAAGATAGCGGTTTATGCCTCAGATTTTTAAAAGACTTACAAATCCTTATCACTGAAAAGTTTTATCAACTATTCTGTGTTACAATTTTAATATCATGTTGAAATATAGACATTCACTAGAAATGTGAAAAAAGTGCTTTTGAGCTGACTGAAGTATAACCAAAGAAAAATTTATATAATACTGAGAAGTATTTCTCTTCCCTTTCCCACAACCACCCCACCCATCCCTTCAGAACTGGTCTATATGAAGTATCAGTGACACAGTAAAAGCATTTTTTGTGTTGTTTAGTTTTTTAAAAAAAAAACATTTTGGAAATTGGGTTTCTCTGCCTTCATAACTCTAACCTGTCTACAAATGCACTGTATTCCAAAATTACATCTTCTTTTTTCCCCAAGATATATGCTGTTGAAACCTTACTTGCCAAGTTTGTACCCTAAATGAATTTTTCCAGGCAGATTATAACCCCCTAAAGACTACAGTACTAATTTTACAGTTGTAAAATAGGATCTTATAATGGAAATACTGACTCAACTTCTACTATAGCATAGTAAATATGTTGGCATAATGAAATTAAGTTGATACAAGAGCTCACACATTAAATTTTCATTGAAAAGCAGCATGTAAAACTAATTGTTTTAATTAGGAACAAAGACATATTCATTCACTGACTGTTTCAGAACTTTGATCTGATGTACATCACCACAGGCTTTGGTATTAAAACTAATCTTGTCCCTAATAAATACGCATCAATAGTCTGCAGGTGGAAACACGAAGCAAAAATCCAGACAGCAAGAAGAAGCAGTAATGCTCATCAGCACTGAACAGGGAAGGGATTTTATTCAAGGCAATCGGGCTAAAGTGAGCACAGCAAACTAATCAGGTGAGTAACAATGCTCTGTTGATGAAATCCTTACTGTGTGCCTTGCAAAAATTTGGATAGTTAATCAGCTACAAAATACAAGAATGCATGATTCAGAGGTACTAAAAAGGCAGACACCATAGTACTGAAAACGCAAGCTAAAAGACTGAAAAAGCCAAGCATTAAAGCAAATAAGGGAAAGTCACCTTACAGAAAATACCTTAACTACTTTATTTCTAAGTTTACAGCACTGCAACTTCAAAATCAATTGCACTAGGTATTGTTTTGCATACCAAACACCACTCAGAATTTCCTGACCCACTCGCAATACCCTACTTGATTAAAACAAGTAATACATGAACATCCTCCAACTCCCTGACTTATTATCAGTTGAAGCATAGTAAATTCCAAAATAGTTTGAATGCTTTCCTGTACACCTAAGTGTAATGAAGAACACATTAGAAGCCTTTCTACTGCTTGGCATCTTATTCAGTCAACTGCATTCACGCAAGCTGAATACAAAGTAGAATCTTTCCAAGCTGCTGAAATCCCTTAAGCATGAGTGCAAACAGATTAGAGAGTCATGCTTTTATTTTACTGTGAAATACGTAATCTGTAAAAAGCTGAAAAAACCCTATTGATCTGTCAATATTTAGAAATCTTTACCAAATGACAATATATTTTTTCCTTGTGCATATAAGGGTGTTAGTGATAACAACTGATTTACACAACAGAAATTCTACTTTCTGCTCCAAATCACGTCTATGTACATTGCAGCACTCAGAAGATTCAAGTTACATCCTTCAGATGGACAGGTTAAGAGACTATGTTCTACAGGACACAAAAGTTTTGAAACATTCAAATTAAAATTGTAACCCAAAGCTGAAGAAAGGACTTCCTGGTCACTTCCACTACAAACATTTAAAGGGGATGTTTCGTTCTTTTTCATCCTAAAATTTCAAAGTCATTTTCATACAGTTATTATTGTAGGCTCACACCGTAATTCTTGATGCAGTTGAAGTACATAACGGAAACATCTGAAGGACAAGGAAACATTTCAAGTAACTTTGAATATGAAATTAAATGGAACTTGACATCCCATTCCAAATACAATAAACAGAATATTTTAACTTCAGTGTCATGTCTCAAACAATAGATCCTCAGTGCTGCCTAGTCATCCCTCTTGGATCTTAGTTTAATACCTCCTCAAGATTGCCAAAAGGTTGCCCCTTTACTCTGCTCTTCTGAGTCCCCACCTGGAGTACTGTGTCCAGCTCTGGAGCCCTCAACATAGGAAGGACATGGATGTGCTGGAGTGGGTCCAGAGGAGGGCCACGAAGATGATCCGAGGGCTGGAGCACCTCTCCTGTGAGGACAGGCTGAGAGAGTCGGGGCTGTTCAGCCTGGAGAAGAGAAGGCTCTGGGGTGACTTTATAGCAGCCTTCCAGTACCTGAATGGGGCCTACAGGAAGGATGGAGAGGGACTTTTCACAAGGGTGTGTCGTGATAGGACAAGGAGGAACAGCTCTAAACTAAAAGAAGGCAGATTTAGATTAGATATTAGGAAGAAATTCTTCACCATGAGGGTGATGAAACACTGGAACGGGTTGCCCAGAGAAGCTGTGGTTGCCCCCTCCCTGGCAGTGTTCAAGGCCAGGGTGGATGGAGCTCTGAGCAACCTGGTCTAGTGGAAGATGTCCCTGCTCATGGCAGGGGGGTTGGAACCAGATGATCTTTAAGGTCCTTTCCAACCCTTACCATTCTATGATTCTAAGGTCTCATTTTCAGACATTAATCAGTTCTGACCAAAATACTGGCCACTCTAAACCTCCTACTCAAATGGTGACCCAAACTAAACATCTCTACTTGTGAGATTTCAGAGATAAAAAGAGTCTTAAAAAAAACAATTGATGAAAATTAAGTTGGGTGTTGAGCTCATTTAAAAATACGAAGCCTGTTCTGTGCAATGAAAACAGGGACTACAGCAGCAGAACAAAGTCAGTAAGAATGCAAGGGCTGAAGAGATTTTCTGACTGCTATTCCTAGTTTCTGGCTGCTTCAAAGTCAGCCACATTATGTCATGTCATTCACGACCTCTTGAAAATACAACTCCATCTGAAAATGAATTGGCTTTCCCATCACTGTTCCTGTTGGGACATTGTTGCAGAACCTCACGCTTTTGATGGTACCAGATATTCTTGTAGGCTCCTGTCTTCATTTCTGAAAGATGGGTTTCCAGTCTTGTTTTTCTGTTGCACCATTTCATTATCTCGGTTTATCCCCCTCCCCTCTTCTGTTGCCTCACCCCTGCAGTACATGCGCTTGCAACACAGCACACTCCAAAGGCCACTGAATCCCTTTGTCAGTATGCTTAGCCACACAAATAAAACCTGTTTTCACATGCTTTTGTAAAATAGTCTATTCATCCCCCAGATCATCCTAGCAGTAGTCCTCAAGGATGACAAGATATCGGACATAAATTTGCATAAAAATATGGAGAACTGTTCATTAACAGTGATGGTATAGGTGAAGTGTTGGGGTTGATCTGAGCTTCGCCTCCCCCTCCCCCCAAGCACCCCTACCAAAATAAAAAGGTAACTAAATTAGGAAAACATAGTCCAGCAAAAAGACTTAAAACCTCCCAGGAAGATGGTTATTTGATCATTTTTTTCATTTGATGTTTGTTATGCTTCTTTTTACTTAGAGAGAACAGACAATTTTAGATCTGAACTCAGTACTAAAAGTATATATGGACACAAACAATAAAACTCATAGGAGATCCAGCAGCTTGATAATCTAGAGAGAGATCCTAGCCTGTTAATTAATCCATCATCTGCTATTTACATTTTACAGTACAGAAATACCCACTTTCTTTGGGATGCTGCAGTATGCCAGCTCTTCTCTGCTTACTGATCAGTTGAACAGAAAATGGTGGGAGGTCTGCTGGCCACCACCAGTCACACTGCTGGCAAAGTCAACAGCCAGCTCTACCTATGGGACTTGATCTCAGCAGTGTTGAACTCAAGCACATATAGGTCTTTAATCTACAGTACAGGAGTTTCTCTCATGTAGACCTTGCTCAACAGACCACTTCTGTACAAAAAAAATGTCAGAAAAAGCAGCCAGTTGAAGTAATACCCTCTACATCTCAGTGTGATATTGAAGGAAGTGCTGGGGAAAGTTATCAACATATGCAGATAGTTCAGCTACAATTTCTGAACTGTTTGTGGAAATTCTGCAGTGGTTTATTTTTCATTCATTATTAGTACTATATTAAACCTCACAAAATATAGTAATTATACTGAAACGAGACAGCATTATCTATGTACAAGGGGAAAAAAGAATGCTTAAGCATATACAAGGTAGCCAAATATCTTAGGAAGATGTTTTAACACTTCCCTCCTATTAGGGTAATTCTAGTCATATGACAAAGGAAAAATCAGAGCCAAGTTATCTTCAGCCTCCTACAGACCCATTTTAACAGGAGTACAATTTGTGCTAATTATTAAAATTTAAATGAAAGCTAAATTCCTTAATTATAATTATTTTTTCTAAATCCTAGCATAGAAAAGTCTATATTTTGAAACACTTCACTTTGATTTCATCAAATGGAAAACAACTGTTGAAAATTTCTGGATTCTTCTAGATATGATCTTTTTCCTAGCTCCTTGATATCTTTTCTCAGAGATTTAAAGATTAGAGAATTAAGAAAATAAGTCCCAAGAATGTTCTCTAGATGTAAGAGTATCTACATCTGTACTTTGTGAGTAAGAATTTTAAAAGGTTTCTCCATATCTATCCCACAGATCTTTACTAAATGAGAACAAAATGTAGTTAGAACTGCTCATGGAGTTAAAGCTCAGAGATAAGACTGTTGCAAGATGCAGAGATTGCATGCAAAAAGCATTTAAAAAATACTAACCCTTACATCACCTGACCCCCACTCCAAAAATTCTTAATATTACCAACTTCCTCCAAAAAACCCCAAACACTTCATCCTGAAAACTAGGACAGAAACATATAATATCTACAACAGGCCTACAGTTGGTATTCTTGACTTGTCAACCACAAAACAAATAAAATCGAAGTGTCTCCTTCTGTCTAACATTGAAGTCAGCAAACAGTCCTCAACAGCTTTTTTAATTTAGAAGTGGGAAATAAGGGTTCTGAATAAAACAAGATCCCTTTTATGTGGAAATTTTTCAATATTTATGTTCAACTATTTATAAACTAAATCAGATCTGTTCTAATTTAGGAAAAGTTCTATGCATGTTTATTTTGAAGTGGTATTTCCTGCAACTGTTCAGCAAGCTTTCCCACAATTTTGATTTTCAATTTACATTATGCACATACTGAATGGCTTTGCTAAATAGAAACATAGCAGTAAGCAAACTTATCAATGCTTTGCTGAATTCAGTCCTTGGTGAGAAAGCATACATCGATGAATTAGAGGAATAAGAAACTCGTACCTAAAACTGGTACTTGCAGACAATTGCTTGATCCAATTCAAAGCAATTCAAAGGAACAGGCACAGTGTAATATCCATGCATGGCTGTATTCAATAATTGCTTGTGGCAAATAGTGTTGGTGATCAGAGACTGTTAGCAAACTCCACATGATGGTTTTCCTGAAGGATGTTTGTTCAGATGCGAAGGTTGGAAATTATGTATCATTCAATGGATATCAAAAGGAGAGCTCCCCTCAATCTGCCTGAGGCATGATTGAATTTAATGTGCAAGGAGAGGAGGAAAAAAGAAAAAAAACACAAATAAAACAGAAACAGTGAGCTGATAACATTCCCTGAGGGTGGTCACCATTGATAGATATGGTGAGAACATTTAGCATCTTAACATTTTTTTTTTAATTTTTGTTTTGATTGTCCAGAATTGTCCTGGGTTTGGCCAGGACAGGGTTAATTTTCACCGGACTCCAGGAAGGGGCACAGCCGGGGGGTGGGGGCTGACTCCACCTGGCCAAACAGAGCCTAGTAGTCCATACCATGTGATATCACGGCTGGGTTCCGGTGGGGGGCGGATGGCCGGGGGGGGGGGGGGGGGGGGGGGGGGGGGAACGGACACGACACACACACTCACTAGCGGCTTGGGAGGGCGCGGCGCCGGTCCTGTTCGGGAGAGCGGCTGTCTGGGTCCTGTGGTTCGTTGTTGCGTTTTCTCCTTATTTGTATTGTTGTTGTTCCTGTTTCCCTCTGTTTGCTGTTCTGTTAAACTGCCCTTATCCCGACCCACCAATTTCTGCCTCTTTCTTTCCATTCTCCTCCGCACCGCGGCGGGGGGAGGGGCGGCCGCGTGGAGCTTTTGTTGTCAGCGGTAGCCGAAACCAAAACATTAAATTTGGCGCCCAACGTGGGGCGGGGATAACGGCAGGGCTGAGCAGCGGGTGTTAAAACTGCTTTCTTAGATTTTCTTAAATTTTGTTATACGCGTTTTTCTGTGTTAAGTAGTCGCCGGTAAAAAAAATGTTTCTGACTTTGATCAAGTGGCTCTGCTATGTAAATCCGTACTTGCACTATGTGTTCATTGCCATGCTGTTCATCATCACTGGGAAAAGGACCAGGATGATGATTTTGCTGTACTGTACGATATCAACTTATGATATGATAACATCACTGTGCATGAATTTAGGCTTGTATTTGTATGCGGCACTGCGATCATTTCCATACCTCAGATCCTATGTCTTAGATTTTGTTAATAATCAAACCCAATCTGTGGGGAAAACCGAAGGGGATACCTTCCCCCACTGTTTCACCCCCCCTCTCTCCTTCAGGCTGGTCCTAACGGCTTTTGAGGGTTTCTATTGTTATGCTTCCTGAATGGTTTGCAGGTTTTGTTTAGGGTTAAACAAGTCGTTAAGAACATCGTGCAGAGACCTGCCCCGGGGCTGGATAGCTGTGAGTGGCTGGGTGTGTGGGACAGCATGGGCAGGTGTCTAGAGCAGTGGGCACCTGCGGTGTGTTTTAAACTCACCCCTGAACAAATACAGAATCCGGACAATCTGGTAAAATATCTGCAAAAAGTATGCTGCCACCCTGGGAACTCCAGAGAGACACAAATCACCGCAACGTGCAGGGGTCTGGCCCATGCCTACCGAGCCCTGTTCAACCTGATTCAGTGCCCTAAAGGGGAAAGGGGGGGAAACGAAGCAGCAGGCACTGCGACTGGCGCTGCCCCCCCAGCCGGCCCTGCAGCCCCTCCAGCCCAGCAGGCAGTCACAGTCCCCCCGACCGGCACCGCCGCTGCCACAGCTGCAGGGTCTGCCTCAGTTTCCCCAGTGGGCACGGCAGCTGCTCCAGCCCCAGTTCCAGCCGCAGGCATCGCGGCTGAGCCGAATGACCAACCTGTGCAAGTAGCAGTCGCCCCCGTAAAACTAAAGAAAGACACAAAGAGGGCAGATCACTCCGGGAGGGATGATGATGAGCCAGGGTCATCACGGGAGATAGAGACAGAGATCATCACCCGGTCCCTGTCCCTGAGCGAGCTTTGAGACATGCGGAAAGATTTCAGCCACCACCCAGGCGAGCACATTGTCACCTGGCTGCTGCGGTGCTGGGATAATGGGGCCAGCAGCTTGGAGTTAGAGGGCAAGGAAGCCAAGTAGCTGGGATCCCTGGCCAGGGATGGGGGCATTGACGAGGCCATTGGGAAAAAAAGACCAAGTCCTCAGCCTCTGGAGGAGACTTCTGTCAAGCGTGAGGGAGAGGTACCCCTTCAGTGACGATTTTGTATGCTACCCTGGCAAGCGGACCAATATGGAAAGGGGTATTCAGTACTTGAGGGAATTAGCTGTGCGGGAGCTGGTTTATAATGAACCAGACGATGACCAGTTACCCACCGACCCAGATGAAGTCCAGTGCACAGCATCTATGTGGAGGAAGTTTGTGCGGAGCGCACCCTCCTCATATGCCAACTCACTGGCAGTTGTAAATTGGAAAGGTAAAAAGGCACCAACAGTGGATGAGGTGGCTGTCTGACTCCAGCAATATGAGGAAAGTCTCTCTTCCTCCTTTGTCTCAGCTGTGAATGAATTGTCCCGGCAGTTCCAGCAATTCAAAGAGGATATGTCCTACTCCCCACCTGTGCGTGCCAGTGTCTCAGCTATTAGGGGCAAGCGTTTCTCTGCTCAGGAGAGAGAATACAGAGGCTATACACCACAGGGCACCCTGTGGTTTTACCTGCGTGACCACGGACATGAGGAAGTGGGATGGAAAACCTACCTCAAGTCTAGAGGCACGAGTGCGTGAGTTGCGAGGTAAAACAATCACAAAAGGGGATTCTGTTAGGAAAAATGCCGCTCCAGTTTCCAGCAGCCAGCTCTCCAGACCAGGTAAACAGTTTGATTTTGATTCCGATCCTCTGGAGGGAACCTCCAAGTCATTCTTACAGCAGGTGAGCAGCAAATTCTCTGACCAGGATTAGAGGGGCCCTGCCTCCAGCCAGATGGAGGAAAGGAACAACCGCGTTTATTGGACGGTGTGGATTCGGTGGCCTGGCACGTCAGATCCACAAGCGTATAAAGCTCTAGTGGACACTTATGCACAGTGTTCTTTAATGCCATCACAGTTCAAAGGGTCAGAGTCCATTTGCGTTTCTGGAGTGACAGGGGGGTCCCAAGAGCTGAGTCTACTGCAGGCTGAAGTGAGCCTCACTGGGCAGGACTGGCAGAAGCACCCCATTGTAACTGGCTCCGAGGCTCCATGCATCCTTGGGATAGACTATCTTAGGAGAGGGTATTTCAAGGACCCAAAGGGGTATCGGTGGGCTTTTGGCATAGCTGCTTTAGAGACGGAAGAAATTAAACAGCTGTCCATTTTGCCTGGTCTCTCGGAGGATCCTTCCGTTGTGGGGTTGCTGAGGGTTGAAGAACAACAGGTGCCAATTGCGACCACAACGGTGCACCGGCAACAGTATCGCACCAACTGAGACTCCCTTCTCCTCATTCATCAGGTGATCCGCCAACTGGAGAGTCAAGGAGTGATGACCAAAACTCACTCACCCTTTAACAGTCCCATATGACCAGTGAGAAAATCTACTGGAGAGTGGAGACTGACAATAGACTACCGTGGCCTGAATGAAGTCACACCACCGCTGAGTGCTGCTGTGCCAGACATGTTAGAACTTCAGTATCAGCTGGAGTCAAAGGCAGCCAAGTGGTATGCGACAACTGACATCACTAATACATTCTTCTCAATCCCTTTGGCAGCAGAGTGCAGGCCACAGTTTGCTTTCACCTGGAGGGGCATCCAGTACACCTGGAATCGACTGCCCCAGGGGTGGAAACACAGTCCCACCATTTGCCATGGACTAATCCAGACTGCACTGGAAAAGGGTGAAGCTCCAGAACATCTGCAGTACATCGATGACATCATTGTATGGGGTGACACAGTGGAGGAAGTTTTTGAGAAAGGGGAGAAAATAGTTCAGATCCTTCTGAAAGCCGGTTTCGCCATTAAGCGAAGTCAAGGGACCTGCGCAAGAGATCCAGTTTTTGGGGATAAAATGGCAGGATGGGCGCCGTCAAATCCCAATGGATGTCATCAACAAAATAGCAGCTATGTCTCCACCAACCAGCAAAAAGGAAGCACAGGCCTTCCTGGGTGTTGTGAGTTTTTGGAGGATGCACATCCCAAATTACAGCCAGATTGTAAGTCCTCTGTACCACGTGACCCAGAAGAAGAATGATTTTGAATGGGGCCCTGAGCAAAGACAGGCATTTGAACAAATTAAATGGGAGATTGTTCATGCCGTAGCCCTTGGTCCAGTCCGGTCAGGGCAAGATGTTAAAAACGTGCTCTCCACCGCAGCCGGGGAGAATGGCCCAACCTGGAGTCTCTGGCAGAAAGCACCAGGGCAGACTCGAGGTTGACCTCTGGGGTTTTGGAGCCGGCGATACAAAGGATCCGAGGCCCACTATACTCCCACTGAAAAAGAGATTCTGGCAGCATATGAAGGCGTTCGAGCTGCTTCAGAAGTGGTCGGCACTGAAGCACAGCTCCTCCTAGCTCCACGATTGCTGGTCCTGGGCTGGATGTTCAAAGAGAGGGTCCCCTCTATGCATCATGCCACCGATGCTACGTGGAGTAAGTGGGTCCCGCTGATCACCCAGTGCGCCCGAATGGGAAACCCCAGTCGCCCGGGAATTCTGGAGGTAATCATGGACTGGCCAGAAGGCAAAGATTTTGGAGCATTGCCAGAGGAGGAGGTGACACATGCTGAAGAGGGCCCACTGTATAACCAGCTGCCAGAAGATGAGAAACAGTATGCCCTGTTCATGGATGGGTCCTGTCGCATTGTGGGGAAGCAGCGGAGGTGGAAGGCTGCTGTATGGAGCCCTACACGACAAGTCGCAGAAACTGCCGAGGGAGAAGGTGAGTCAAGCCAGTTTGCAGAGGTGAAAGCCATCCAGCTGGCTTTAGACATTGCCAGTCGAGAGAAGTGGCCAGTGCTCTATCTTTACACCGACTCCTGGATGGTGGCCAATGCCTTGTGGGGGTAGCTGCAGCAATGGAAGAAGAACAACTGGCAGCGCAGAGGCAAACCTATCTGGGCTGCCCCATTGTGGCAAGATATTGCTGCCTGGCTGGAGCAGTTGGTTGTAAAAGTCCGTCACGTGGATGCCCACGTCCCTAAGAGTCGGGCCACTGAAGAACATCAAAACAACCACCAGATAGGTCAGGCTGCTAAGATTGAAGTGGCTCAGGTGGATCTGGACTGGCAACATAAGGGTGAACTCTTTATAGCTTGGTGGGCCCATGACACCTCGGGCCACCAAGGAAGAGACGCGACATACAGATGGGCTCGTGACCGAGGGGTGGACTTGACCATGGACACCATCGCACAGGTTATCCATGAATGTGAAACATGCGCTGCAATCAAGCAAGCCAAGCAGGTAAAGCCTCAGTGGTATGGAGGACGATGGCTAAAATATAAATATGGGGAGGCTTAGCAGATTGACTACATCACACTGCCACAAACCCGCCAAGGCAAGTGCTATGTGCTCACAATGGTGGAGGCCATCACCGCATGGCTGGAAACCTACCCTGTGCCCCATGCCACTGCCCGGAATACCATCCTGGGCCTGGAAAAACAAGTCCTGTGGCGACATGGCACTCCCGAAAGAGCTGAGTCGGACAATGGGACTCACTTTCGTAACAGCCTCCTAGACATCTGGGCCAAAGAACACGGTATTGAGTGGGTGTATCACATCCCCTACCATGCACCAGCCTCTGGAAAGATCGAGCAGTACAATGGGCTGCTAAAAACCACCTTAAGAGCAATGGGGGGGTGGGACTTTCAAAAACTGGGATACTCATTTAGCAAAGGCCACCTGGTTGGTTAACACCAGGGGATCCACCAACTGGGCTGGTCCTGCCCAGTCAAAACCTCAGCGCCCCGTAGAAGGGGATAAAGTCCCTGTAGTGCACATGCGGAACATGTTAGGGAAGACAGTTTGGGTTAATCCTGCCTCGGGCAAAGGCAAGCCCGTCCACGGGATTGTTTGTGCTCAAGGGCCTGGGTGTACCTGGTGGGTAATGCGGAAGGATGGGGAAGTCCGATGTGTACCTCATGGGGATTTGATTTTGGGTGACAATAGTCCATAAATAAATTGTATAAAGTTAATTGTTAAATAACCCTGTCACTGTCTGTTATCACTGTTAAAATTGTTATATTTTGTACCAGTAGTAGCATAGTAAGAATCATCCACATTAAAGAAGGACGAACTTTTTTGATGAAAACCTAGCAGAGCACAGCGATGATGGAACTGGACCTGGTTTTCAACAACTGGCATCCAGCAACTTCATCAACATCTCCTGCAGACTGTGGGCACGGGCCGCACCAGATACATCAGCCGTGAGCTCCAGATGCAGCACGTGACCGCCCATCACCACACATCACCTCTCCTGTCACGGAAGACCATTACAACAGATGGAGCCTGAAGTCATGGATTAAATGAACTCAATGGACACTTTAGAGTGATGATCCTTAGACTAAGGGAATGATATCTGGAGACAGAAGAAGTGGTGGTGATCAACTGGACAATGGGGGATCTGGGCATGATGTAGATGGTATGGAATAAGGGGCGGATAATGTCCTGGGTTTGGCCAGGACAGGATTAATTTTCACCAGACTCCAGGAAGGGGCACAGCCGGGGGGGTGGGGGCTGACTCCACCTGGCCAAACAGAGCCCGGTATTCCGTACCATGTGCCGTCACGCTGGGTTCCGGGGAGGGGGTGGGGAGTGGGCGGCACGGTGCGGCGAGAACTCACTCGCGGCTTGGGAGGGCGCGGCGCCGGTCCTGTTCGGGAGAGCGGCTGTCTGGGTCGTGCGGTTCGTTGTTGTTTTTTCGCCTTATTTGTATTGTTGTTGTTCCTGTTTCCCTCTGTTTGCTTCTGTTAAACTGCCCTTATCCCGACCCACCAGTTTCTGCCTCTTTCTTTCCATTCTCCTCCGCACCGCGGCGGGGGGAGGGGTGGCTGCGTGGCGCTTTTGTTGCCAGCGGCAGCCGAAACCAAAACAAGAATCTATACTAGGTCTTTAAGACTGTAAGTCTGGACATAAAGGACAACACCTAGAGTAATTTTGAATACTTTCTTTGGGTAGCTGAAAGATCCATCATGTTACTTGCACTTTACTTTCAAAAGACAAATTAAATATTTGAAAGTAAAATACAGATCATGCAGGAATTGTCAGGATTACTTATACAACACGTGCTCCATTCAAATCCAGCAACAATACAGACAAATCCGTACTCTATGCCACAAGGTAACCTTCGGTTTCTTCAAGCAGCCTACACACTGGAATGGTGAATAGCTACAGCCAGAGTTCTCAAGGAAATTCAAATAAGGCCCAGAAGGCCAATTTACATATGGAAATAGAAAAGCAGTATAGATGTATAAATAACAACAACGCCACTGTAGAACACTTAATTAAAAGTTATGCACCCTATGGGTATGTCTATAGCCAGCAAAGCACAGTAATAGAAAAGTACCCAATTCCAGATGCAGTTTGGCTGTGGTAACACAGACCTTTTATATGGTTTATTTTAGGCTATGCTACATATTCTATTGCTGCTACCCAAAGAACTTGTTTAGCGGTGTAGGCATGCACTGAGATAACAAAAAAAGTGCAATGTTGTAGAGCGAGAAAGGGGGTGTGAAAACATTATCAAGTACTTTTCTTTCAGAAGTATTCTCTACTACGTAAGGTAAGTGCACTTTCAGAGAAGTGAGATCAGCAACACTGCCAGACAGATCATGTATTTATCATGCTGTTTGAGACAGGAGCTGTGAATTATTCTCTTCTACGTGTCTAGTACAAAACAGACTAAGACAGGTTTTCAGTGACCAGAATTTGTGGTGTTTAAGTGATTCTGGAAATTCTGGCTAAAACATAACAAAATTTTTGAGACCTACACTTTGAGAAGGTATTTGCACAAGTTGGAGACCTTCATTAGGAATAATCCTGATACTTAAAGACCTCCCAGTTATTGTCCTAACTTCACCAGGCTTTCTCCTAGCAGAAAGCATAAAGAATAGTACAGCAACAAAACACCAGAAATGGAAGGACCTGAATCACAGAATCACAGAATGGTAGGGGTTGGAAGGGACCCCTGAGGGTCATCTAGTCCAACCCTCCTGCCGAAGCAGGGTCACCTACAGTAGGCTGTAGAGGACCTTGTCCAGGAGGGTCTTGAATATCTCCAGAGAAGGAGACTCCACAACCTCCCTGGGCAGCATTCCATTTCAGTTCTGTTTTGGTAAATCCTTTTAGCAGTTTAGCAGACGCATAGCATCTGCGTTCAGAGCAGAACAAGGTCATTAAATTCGATTTTTAATATTAAAGAAATGTTATGGGTTTGTGTGGCAAGGTTTTAGTAGCGGGGGGACTATAGGGGTGGCTTCTGTGAGAAGCTTCCCCCATGTCTGATAAAGCCAGTGCCAGCCAGCTCGAAAATGGGCCCGCCGCTGGCCAAGGCCAAGCCAATCAGCGACGGTGGCAGCGCCTCTGTGATAACATCGTTAAGAAGGGGGGAAAAAAAAAGCAGTAAAACGACAGTCGAGAGAGAGGAGTGAGATGATGTGAGAGAAACAACTATGCAGACACCGAGGTCAGTGAAGTGAAGCTCGTTGATGAAAGACCATGGTGAGGCAGGTTGTCCCCCTGCAGCCCATGGAGGTCCACAGTGGAGCAGATCTCCACCTGCAGCCCGTGAAAGGGATCCCACGCCAGAGCAGGTGGATATCTGAAGGAGGCTGTGTGTGACCCCATGGGGAGCCCGTGCTGCAGCAGGCTCCTGCCAGGACTTGCGGACCTGTGAAGAGAGAAGCCCATGCCAGAGCAGGTTTGCTGGCAGGGCTTGTGACCCCATGGGGGACCTACGCTGGAGCAGTCTGTTCCTGAAGGACTGCACCCCATAGGAAGGACCCATGCTGGGGGAGTTTGTGCAAAGCTGCAGCCTGTGGGAAGGACTCATGTTGGAGAAGTTTGTGGAGAGCTGTCTCCCGTGGGAAGAACCTCACATTGGAGCTGGGGAAGAGTGTGAGGAGTCCTCTCCCTGAGGAGGGAGGAGCGACAGAGAAAACGTGTGATGAACTGACTGTAACCCCCATTCCCCGTCCCCCTGTGCTGCTTGGGGGAGCGGCAAGAAGGGAGGGGTGGGGGGAAGGTGTTTTAAGATCTGTTTTTATTTCTCACTATCCTACTCTGATTTGACTGGTGATAAATTAAACTCCCTTCTCTCCCCAAGTTCAGTCTGTTTTTTGTCCGTGACAGTAATCGGTGAGTGATCTCCCCCTGACCTTATGTCGACCCTGGGGGCTTTCATCATATTTCCTCTCCCCTGTCCAGTTAAGGAGGGGGAGTGATAGAGTGGTTTTGGTGGGCACCTGGCATTTATCCAGGCCAAACCCAAACAAGAATTTACATTATGGGTTTGTTGAATGCAGTCTCACACTTCAAGTAGCATGCTGCAATATAATAGAAGTTGCAACAGAGAAAGAACAGTATTATAATTAAACTTACTGATTAAATAAGTTTATTGTAACTAGAAAGACAAAATAAGTGGCATGCCCATTAACTAAGCAATAATTCCCTGAAAGGGGAATATTTCAATATCCTGACAGATCATACTGCTTCTCTGGAAGATTTTACTGCATTTTCAGTAAGCCAGTCTGGTCTGTCACATACTCAATTTTTAACACCGATGCCAATGACAGCATGTTATTTTAAATGCAGCTACATCTGCCACTGTTAATTACCGAGCCATCTGATCACTGCTACTGGAAAATAAAAATGCCGTCATGATATGAAAGCATTGAAAAAGCTACTTGCCATAAAGCCACTTCCTTGTGCTACACAGGAAGGTTTCTGATCCTAAGAGAGGCTGTATTTACCCATGGCAGACAGCAAGAGGAAAGAATTCTGCAGCAGATCTTAGCAGCAACCAAAACAAAACCTGCTGGATTCAAAAAAGGCTACTGTCCTGGGTTTGGCTAGGACAGGGTTAATTTTCACCGGACTCCAGGAAGGCGCACAGCCGGGGGGTGGGGGCTGACCCCACCTGGCCAAACAGAGCCATGTGCCGTCATGCTGCGTTCGGTGGGGGGGGCGGCGCGGGGGGAAGTGACTCGCAGCTCGGGAGCGCACGGCGCCGGTCCTGTCCGGGAGAGAGGGTCTGTTGTGCGAGTTTGTGTCGTGTTTTCTCCTTATCTGTACCGTTGTTGTTACTGTTCCCTCTGTTTGCTGTTCTGTTAAACTGCCCTTATCCCGACCCACCAGTTTCTGCCTCTTTCTTTCCATTCTCCTCAGCACCCCGGCGGGGGCAGGGGCGGCCGCGTGGCGCTTTTGTTGCCGGTGGCAGCCAAAACCAAAACAGCTACCTATGCATTTCAGCACTAGGAGACCTGCAATAGACTTGCTCATCAATAGATCTTTCCTTCTTGAAACAGCAAGTGGTACTCTTTGTAGAGAGAAGACTATATTAGCATACAAATCCAGAGGTTTATTAAAATATTTCTTAAAAAAAATACATGTTGTATTAGTGAAATGGAAGTGTTAGTCCTATTGTTCTCGTACATGAGACTTGCTACTAGTCTCATTTTTAACAAAAAAAGAAACAATGTCTTTTGATTTAAAACAGCAAAATGAACACTCTAGAAGATCAGCATATTTTGAAAATGCAAGCATGGGATCAGTAGGGATGCCTATGCATTCTAAAGATCTATAGCACTTCATGATGACAGTTTGTTTTAGTAAGTTACATACAATTAAAGCAGATAAAAACAAGTCATTGCGTTAACGCTAACGATAAGGAAAAACAGCTTCCAGAAAGTACCTTTCTTTGAACTGTAATAGGAAAAGGAAAGTGAAACAATTACAGACGGGAAATCTCAGAACAGAGCAGATAACCTAATATTTGCATATAAAAACTAGACATGAGCCACCAACGTGCGCTTGCAGCCCAGAAAGCCAAATGTATCCTGGGCTGCTTCAAAAGAAACGTGGCCAGTAAGTCAACAAGAGGGGATTCTGCCCCTCTGCTCCGCTCTGGTGAGACCCCACCCGGAGTCCTGCCTCCAGCTCTGGAGCCCCCAGCACAAGAAGGACATGGACCTGTTGGAGCAGGTCCAGAGGAGGGCCACAAAAATGATCAGAGGGCTGGAGCACCTCTCCTGTGAGGAAAGGCTGAGAGAGTTGGGGCTGTGCAGTCTAGAGAAGAGAAGGCTGCAGGGAGACCTTATTGCAGCCTTCCAGTACCTGAAGGGGGCCTATAGGAAACATGGGGACAGTATTTTCAGCAGGGCTTGCTGTGATAGGACAAGGAGTAATGGCTTTAAACTAAGGGAGGGTAGATTTAGACTTGATATATAGAAGAAATTTTTTACCACCAGGGTGGTGAAACACTGGAACGGGTTGCCCAGAGAGGTAGTGGAGGCCCCATCTTTGGAAACATTCAAGGCCAGGTTGGACGGGGCTCTGAGCAACCTGCTCTAGTTGAAGATGTCCCTGCTCACTGCAGGGGGGTTGGAATAGATGACCTCTAAAGGTCCCTTCCAACCCAAAGCGTTCTATGATTCTATGATTCATATCATGTGAGAAAAGAATGAGGGAATTGTTACTAGCAGAAGCAACAAAATTAAAACATTTACTAAAATAGAATCCCGGAATAGAGTTGCCAAACTAGTAAGTACATATGATAAACGAAAATAGAGAGACAACTGTCACTAGCAACAGCAAGAAAGCAGAACTTTACTAGCAGAACTAAAGATACATCTAGACCACAAAGCATGGCAGCGCCTTAGGGAAGCCTGAGAAATCTCTGAGCAAGATGGTATGTCGACACAACACACACGAGTGCCACATAGGGATACTAAGCGGGTTCCAAAACGATACAACCCCTTTAAAACAGTCCCGTGCCTGGATTTCTTAAGCTTCTCAGATGCTCCTTGTGCTGGAATTAGTCCATTCTGAGTAAACGGAGAATTACTGTCCCAGGTCGAATTGCAAACCATAGATATCTGTTATAAGAAAAAAAGGGGGGAACCAAAAAAAACCCTCCAAACACACACACACACAAAAAAAACCCCAAAACACTAGCCCAGTTTTAGAAAGACTCTTACCACCTTAGAAGATTGAACCCTACCATGAGAAAGGCAGCAAGAAGTAATCACTTAACAGAAGGGAAGACAGGACAAATAAAAATAGATGTTTCTACATCTTGTATACCTAATTTGATCACTTTGGATCACATAAGACTATAAACACCAAATAAAACTACTGGTCATCTATAGTATTTTCTTAGTTCAATAGGATTACCAAACCAGAAGGTGTACTGAAGCAATAAGAGGCCATTTGAAAGTGCTGTTCCTGCTTGCTTGAATTTACTCGACATTTGAAGGTGTTAACTATTACTAGTATATGTGCAATTGCTATACTTACTACTCCCCACCACAAGGCATCTGCATAGCTGCCAAACTCTGTTTCTCCAGAATCATTCACCGCATCTTTTTCAGCCAGGTACACAAAATACGAGGAAAAAATCAGGCCCAGAAATCCAATGTAGAGTGTAGTTATCAGTTCCTGCAAAGATAATCAAAATAATGGCATTATGATATTGTTAAGACACTTAATTTACCTATCACTGGTGTTTTTTAAGAGGTAATTGGAACAGAAGAATGTAATTTCAGCAATTAATAAACATAGACACCAACTGTTGGCTGTGCAAATTAACAAAAAATTCCACAGAGCTCAATGGTGAAAGAATTTACACCATAGATGATGACTTGGTCCAGCATGCACGTTTCAGAGTCAAAACAACCTCCTCATTCATTAACTTTTTGGTCACCAAAAAGTAGTTGGGTATTTTTTTCAAACAGTGCCACATTCAAAGCAATTTTGGAATTCGGATATATATTTTTAGAAATATTCAGACTACTTTTGAGAAGTGTTATTTTCTGTGGTTAAACCCAACTACAAGTCAAAAATTTGCTATATTTTTAATCTTTTAGGAACTTTTTGTCCTTTGAACAAGGCAGAACAACCATACTTGGTTAAAATAAATGACTGCCTGCTTCCACCCTAAATATATTTGGCATCATCAGCATGTCTGCATACATGCTGTTCTGAATATAAGGACTTTTGCATCAATTATTATGCCATTCCTCAAAGTACTCAAACTTACTTGTCTGTGAATGAACACTACTGATCCCAGCAGCCTCCAGGTACCACCCTGACGGTCAACATGCAGCATTCGTAAAATCTGCAGAAAACGGATGCCCCTGGAACACAGTTTTCAAATGAAAGAAGAGACCAAAGATACAAGAGAAGAAATGGACGTTGAGAGGGGAAGTCTGTCTCTTCCAATGAACAGTTTTAAGAGAGACACATAGTATTTTATGCTAGACATAGCAGCCTGTGTTTTCACTCCACTCACCCATCTTTCACCTTGTTTGTTATGAAGACAGCATGGGGAGATTGCACAAGAGAAGGACAGACCTTTGTACACATGGTTAGTAAAGATAACTCAAGGATTCAGGAATTTTTGACACAGACTGTGAATGCTCTAGAAATGATTCATCAACTCATATTTGACCTGCTTGCCAGGATGGCAAACGACATACAGAAACAGCTAATTAAAGAGCTGAATTCCTCACCTTTGAGGAATTTGAACTGGACAGTCCAATAATATTTTAAAATATTCTATTTATGAGAGTCACTGCAATCCTAGAGCAATGCTGCAGCTAATGCACAGAACACAGTACACTGCCCTGTACTCTCTCATTCAGGAAAACCAAGTCGTGTGACCTTCCTGAGCAGAAAATGGATTCAGTCCATCAGAAATTCACAGACACTAATCCCAGACATTTTATGAAGAAGCAGCTTGAAGATATCAGAAACATGAAGTGTGAAAGAGTTGCTGTAAAACTAAGCCAAGAAACTAAAACAGGATTTGGGTGGAACCCACCTAGTTGGGGAAGGGGGGCGGAGGTATGTGCACCTCTATCCCCACCAGACATAAATGCATTATGACTAGACAACATACGCAAAATTTTATTTTCCCTACATTTAATGGGATCACTGTTTCACACTCATAAATGATTGGTGATCTGCTCTGTTACATGACTCAGAGCAGTGACTCATTTTCTCCTGCAAGAACTGAAATACGAAGCAAAAAAAAAGAAAAAACCCATCTTACTCAGACAGCACTATTTGCTTTTATTGCATATAATTACCTGATAGCTGAGGTTGCAAAGACTTGACCTTTAGAGCCCACGCAAAGAACTATCATGGAAGCAACAACTACAATTAAATCTGGAAAATAAAAGCCAAATGAAAAAATGAGTTAGCAGCGTCTTGCAATACTTCTGCAAGACTGTTACTAGAACCAATGCCAATACTACTTCAATAATTTGAATAGTCAGAGATTCATAGAATGGTTTGGGTTGGAAGGGACCTTATAGATCATCTAGTTCCAAGCCCCCTGCCATGGGCAGGGACATCTTCCACTAGACCAGTTTGCTCAAAGTCCCATCCAGCCTGACCTTGAACACTTCCATGGAGGGAGCATCCACAGCTTCCCTGGGCAACCTGTGCCAGTGCCTCAACAACCTCATAGTGAAGAATTTCTTTCTTATAGCACATCTAAATCTACCCTCTTTCAGTTTAAAAAGCCATTACCCCTTGTCCTATCACTACAGGCCCTGGTAAAAAGTCCCTCTCCAGCTTTCTTGCAGGCCCTTTCAGGTACTGGAAGGTTGCAATAAGTTCTCCCCAGAGCCTTCTCTTCTCCAGGCTGAACAACTCTCTCAGCCTGTACTCATAGGAGAGGTACTGCATCCCTCTGATCATGACTAATCACCCCAAATTAAGATTTTTTTTGTTTATATATCAAGAAATCTCTATTGTAACTTGTAAAGAAAATACAATCGTGTGATATGATAGATTTTACTAGGACATGTTCAAGATGGCCACATTCTAGATGAATGATGAGAGCGATATGAGTTACTGTAAAGCAGTCTCAGCAGTCTGGAATTGTTATTAGCTATAACCCATGAGGAATTTCAGCAGTTTCTATTATCTCTTCTGTGCATCTTATTTTCTCTGCTGTTTTACGCAGTATTTTATTCATTAACAGAGGTTTGGGGGTTTGTTTCATCTATAAGACGATTTCCTTATTATTATTTAAATTGTCTGGGTCTAGAAGGGATAGAAAAATTGGAATTAGTGTATGAGTTTAATTTAGGTTAAGTCACTCATTACCCTCAGACTGTATGCTAAATCTCTGTGCCTCAGGCCTAGTTAATTTTGGAAATGAACTCTATCTTGGAGAATGAAATAGTTCTTGATACATATCTGGGAAAGCAGAACTTTGTTTTGCTTTCCAAGACGAAATGAATCAGATGATGTTTCAGAACCCCTAGGGTTTTAGGTCTCCAGAGAAATGGATTGTGGACAGAGTGCAACGATGCAGTCAAAGCCATTTTATAGTTGCAGGACACCTGAGATACAGCTGTTAATTATATATATGCGCAGAGAAGGTAAACTATTTTATGACTGCAAAAATACGCAGGTACAAAATTTTGTAATTCATGTTCAGCAAAATTACAGATAATTTATGAAAAACTATATCCTCTACTCAACAACAAATCATGTTTCTGAGTAGTGGGAAAAACTATGTCACAGAACAAGAACTACTGTGCTTCTATAACAATACTCCTCTTCCAAAATCTGGTTTAATTGATTCATATTTTATGTGCTTCAGGGCAAGGGCCTTTATATAGTCCTTTCAATATTGGCTAACAAAATACAGACTGATTTTGGATTATTATGTTTCTTTCTGTGAAATTTTTAAACGCATGACAAGCATTCTAAAACAAATAATGGTTTGTGGCATATATGGAATATACGAATGTAATTTCTAAGAACACTGAAGTCATGTTAGGAAGCCAACTATCAAGGCAAGTCAGGTGCCCAGTTCCAAATGCACGACTGAAAACTGTATTTAAATCCAATAGATACACAAAGTAACTACAGTGCATCTATCACGCAGTACGTAGCTCAATTAGAGTGTGAAATAAACTCATAAGAAATTATTCAAATGGTTGCTGGGAAAAAATAAAGGCCATTCAGCATCTTTAAAAAAATACATTTGTAGCTATTGTACAGTGTCTGGGATCCTGAGGTCACAGGAGACAGGGCTATGGCCAAGACTTATTTCTGGCAAAGCTTCAGATCACTTGTGAAAAGAAAACACTCCGCTCTTCTGGAAAAACAAACCAAGTTACATTTGTTCTCAAATGACAGTGCCATGGATTCCTGAAAGGAAATTCAGATCTACATTAATGCTGATGATAAGAGCTCTTGCTCTAACTTGGCTACAACTGCTGCTGAAATTCCACTTCTCAAAACTTTCAAGGACACTTTTACTTGTTGTTTACGTCAACTTTGCAAGCTGTGCATACTCACCGATGATTGAAATAGGTTTCCTAGCAAAACGAAGCCTTCCCCATATTCCAACATATTTACTGCGGCATCCTGCTGACCATAACCGAACTACATATTCTGTTCCAAAGAATACCACTAATACAATTTCCTAAAAGAAACAGACAGGGAACTAGGTTAATTGCCTACTATTCGTCTTTCATCTTTATTCAGAACTCATTAGGAAACGCCAAGTTAAAATGTAAAATTTAGAAGGTGAAAAAAATGTCAACTATACCAAAATGACCTAGAGTAACAGAAAAACCTGTAAGAGTAAAGAAAGAAAAGATTAAGAGCAAGTTTAAATACTTTAATTGCATGCAGTTTGGCTTGTCTACACGTACTAAAACTGAAAACCATTCTGTGCAATTCACGTGGTCTAATTCAAACAAAAGATTTCCTGACTGAGCCAAAGAAAACAAGCACAGTCTGTATTGAGAAGATGAGTATTTTGCTAGCCTATTTCATTTCGGGAAGAGGTGTGCTTCACATTCCATTTACTGTATTAACTTAACCTCCCTCTTGTTTTTACTTTTTCAGTCTTCCTTTAATCTCACATGGATTGAAGAAAGATTTCTAGTATCCGTTACCAATATGTTCGTCTCCAGGTGCACTGAAAACATAGTGAGACCTCAAGCACACCTTTCCCATCCTCTCGTCAACAATCAGAGACTTCGGCAGAAACAGAGGTCTAGTCCTGAAGCACTGCCGTTATCAAGCTACGTGTTAACCACAGACCTGTGCTATGGTATGACTTTGGAAATGCCTACAAAGTGACAGATGTCAAAGACATCCAACATTCTTGTTGATTAGACAGAGGTACGATTATGTCATATTTGGAACGTACTCAATGTGCAGATAAACCTTGTTTTTCTATGGTTGAGCATGGCATACTCAGCAGTGTTTCCTCGAGTATCAGGGAGCTGCAATACTTATTGGCCAACTCGATTAACAACTGGTCACATTCTCTATCAGAGCCAACAGCAAAATCTACTAATTGCAATGGTAACGGTGGTTTGTAATTGAAAACATGCAGCACATGGCACATAGAAAGAGTAAAGCAGAGAAACCAGTCGTAAGGTATCACAGTTATACAGGATAATGCAAATTAAGCAAATGAGCTGTTTATTTTGTACAGCAATTTAATATAAAGAGCAACTGCAGAGAAGACGACATGCTGCTGAACATTTTATCCAGACTCCTCACCTTTTTGCAGAGCCCACTGCAGTTTTTCATAACAGACTGGCAAACAGGACTCAAGATGGTACCTATGAATGTTTTCTAAATTAACTGAAATAACGAGGATACAACCCTAGTCCAGTCAAGATGAATAGAAGTCATATTAACAACTTCTAAAATTCATGGGATATTGCCCAAAATACCAAGTAAAATAATAGGTATGTACACAGCAAAAAGAGGGGAAAAAAAAAATATTATGGCATCAATTGACTTCACACTCCCAGGTAACTAGTGATAGGACGAGAGGCAATGGCCTCAAGTTGCGTCAGGGGAGGTTTAGATTGGATATTAGGAAAAATGTCTTTACTGAAAGAGCGGTCAGGTCTTGCGACAGGCTGCCCAGGGAGGTGGTTGATTCACCATCCCTGGAGGTGTTTAAAAAACATGTAGATGTGGCACTTCAGGCTATGGTTTAGTAGGAATGGTGGTGTTGGGTGGATGGTTGGACTCGATGGTCTTAGAGGTCTTTTCCAACCTATGATTCTATGATAATCTTTCTGTGGCTCTAAAATGCCAGTTCTCTGATGGTATAACAAACTGCTCATGTCAGGTTATTATAGTGTTGAAGTTCAACTCTGTGACACTTCTAGAAAAGCTAGGAGAACATTAGCCAGGACTCTTTCCCTTAGTTTTGAAAATCTCATAACCTGTGCAAGATGTCAGATACAGCAGAACAGCTATCACAATTGTCTACAGTCACTTGTATTCCAGTTAGATTTTCAAGATATAAAAACACTGTCAAGATCATTGGTTGTAATAAACATGAAGCCCAGACCCTTCGACCCAGCCCAGACACTCCTACAGCTTCATTCTGAACGGATCCACCAGAACCCTTCATCTTTTTTTTTAAACTGGACTATCATTAAAGATTTGACAGCAAAAATACACTCATAACAAACATCATAAATCTAAAGGAACAGCAGTTCCTTCATTTACAAACCTGCAGTGAACAGCAAAATTATGAAGCCTGCTTTACATCAGGTGTTGGTGAATTGTCACAGCAAAATAAAGCACCAGAGGCCGTCTTTTCTGAGCAGGTGACTGTGTTCATTTCACATAGTTAATAAATTCTAATAGCGAAGTACTCTTCTGTATGCAGAAGGCTAGTACAGCTCCTTTCATCACTACCAGGAAGGTATCTCCCTTAACAAAAGACAACAGCAACCATACAGGGAGCAAAACCTGTCCTTCATTCAAAATAACTAATTTGAGGAAGGGATGTATGGCCTTACATCATACGTGTTAGCACAGACAATACCGCTCAAATATCCCCAAAAGCAATTAGCAAAAGAACAACAAAAAATTATCTTGGTCAGCAAAGAAAAACCCAGAGAAAAGTTAATGTTTTAGCACAATGAAGCCACAAACAGCACTCTGAGCAGGCACCATGGCCTTGTCAGGATCACAGTTTCAGTTTTACAGCAAGAAGGTAGAAAGTGAAAGCCTGGCTTGTGCTTCAAAGCAGCATGTAGTCTCTGCGCAGGAAATCTGCACCGAAGTTGTGCGCGTATGTTTTTTCAAGGCGCTCCATGGCTCGTTGGATAACAGGCACACCGGCAAGTATGCCAATGGCGGCTGTCCCAGAGACAATGCGACAGACACGCAGTCAATGGTTACTGTCATCCAGCTCTTTGCGTGACACGCAGACAAGCTTAGAGAACACTGATTGTCCTATAGACTCCGGCGACTGGAGGGAACGACCAGTCAGCTTACACCAAGACACATTTTTCACTCCTGACGTTTTGATAAAGGCTTATTGACCTAAATGAGACCCAAGTTATTCAGGGAACATCGGGGGTGAAAGAGCACAAGCTGTTCTTCATGGTCATACACAAAAACTCCAGGTATCCATTAGCAACTGGCAAATTCCCCCTCCCCTGCCTGTGGCTGTGTGACAGACAAAAGTGGTTTTAATATCTTGCATTGCGTACGTCTAATAAGTAGTCTCCTGGGGGTGGGGGAGGCTGATGAATTTGTCGGTACACACTTACATTAGTAGCCAGAAACTTGCAGACAAGGGAAAAATACAGTAGAAAATCGTGCCTTCCTGAGCTACTAAAATATCACCTCTGTTTTCCTGATGAACAGCTTAACACAAAACTTTACATTAACTAGAAGGATGCCAACCTGATCCTTAGTTCATTTATGTGGGTGGTAATTAGGGTTAATTCCATTTAACAGGAGTTACTGTGGCAGAGAGCAGCACTGTCTCACACCTGAGAACTTCAGCAAATCTGAGTTGCACTACAGATTAATTTGGTCCACTACTTCTTCAATACTTCCTCCTAATTGCCTGCTGAACACCTACCTGCTAAGTGCATTGTATAGAAGTTTGTGCTTCTCATTTAATCAGCCAGACTGAAACACGGCTTTGAGAAGACTTAGAACAAAACTGAAGCTGATACAGGAAAATGGAAGGATAGAGTGCTGAGCAGACAGACAGGATCCAAAGAATGAGTGAAATAAGAAAAAAAGCAACATTCAGCAAAAGAGAAAAACTAAATTACAGAGGAAATAACTGCCTGCAAAACACTACTGGGGGGTTTCTTCGCGAAAATTGCAGACACAAGAACTGCAGGGTGCAAGGACACTCAGCCCTGTGTAACTTAATTGTGACCTCCTTTCTACAAGGTGAAAACAGAAATACAACACAGATAAACTTATACTGACATGGTAAGAAGAGTCCTCCGAGACGTGACAGTTGTGTACCTTCATACTGCGGGCATACAGGAGCCCTCTTGCTTAAGAGGAGAGACTTTTTTTTGTTTTAATTACCGATTTGTACATGGTACCTTCACTTCTGCCATCCCTCCTCTCAGCCCAGGCATATGCTTAACGCCATCTTCACGCTTTCTCAGCCACATAATCCCAACACAGCCAAGTACCAGATTAACTCTGGATGAAAAGGTAGAGATGATTAACACGAGATACACATGTAGATCACTTTTCTTGAAGAACTCTATCAGTGTCAGTAACTCTCCAGCTGTGAGCAACTCCTCACATGTAAATTCACACCACTTTTAATGACAAGGAACAGGTAGACAAGACCAGTGTAACAAGCCTTGGGCATTTCTACTGTGGTACAGTGCTTGGTGAAACTACAGTAGATCCCCAGGTAACCATTTAGCATATGCCAGGGAATGAAGTATTTCTCATAAAGACCAGTAAAAGAGCTTGAGGGTTGGAGCAATGCACTGTGCATTGGTGCAGGAGTGGAGTCAGCATGTGGGATCCATTTCAGAAGTCTCACAATAGATTTTTCTGTGCAACTCACTACTCACTTTTACATTTTTGACATGGAAACAGAAGTTCCATTGAGTCGATCAGGTACTACGTGAACAGTTTTGGGTATTGCTTCAACTATAATGAAAGAGCCATTATTAAAAAAAATTATCCTCGGCCTGAGACAGATATGTCATAACTTAATCACCTGGCTAAAGAACAGGTCTCATCACCCGATGAAGAATCTTAGGCAGGATCCATAAAAACACAGTCCCTTTGACAAGCATATCCATGCTATCTGGCATTACAGCCTGTATCTCCACAGTTCCCATGGATTAATCACAGTTTTGTAATAAGCTCACACAGGGAACACACAGAGAAGGGCTCAAAGAACAGCTGTGATGAAAAGCCCATATATTTGGTTTGACTTACACCAAAGAACTTGACTTGCTATGGGTAAGGATACTTTAACTATTGCCCTGACTAACTTCAGGATGCCAAGTGAAAAGAACAAGAAAGTTCCTTCCATCAGAGGATAACGGGGAAAAGTCACTCATGAAAAGGACTGTGACTAAATTGAAGGAGGGACCAGACTTCTTCAGCTGTGTGACTGGTGACTGGAGTGTCAGATCTACGGAAACAAATACACACAAGTATATAAGAAAAATGAATATCCAGTTTATTTTGTTCATAAATGCATCTTCAAAAGCCCTTCCTTTACTACTCCACCCTCGCCTGACTGGGAGAGCTACAGTCCAATGCTGGGAGGCATCTGACATCCACACTGTGAGATAAACTGCAGTAGCAACTCCAAAAGGAAAGACAGAGTCCCTAAACTTAGCTGAAGGAGATGGTTTTCAGCAATTAGACAGATTAATAGCTTGGGGAAAAAAAACCCCCACAATAAAACCCTGACACAGAATGGATCATGACACCATAACAACACCTATTTAACAGATAAAGAAATTGTATCCGGGGGCTGAGAAAGCATCTGTGTAGAGAATATATTGCCTGAGGCTCTGCCTGTAGACCTCAAAGCTGTAACTGCTCATGGAGCATCACAGAAGTTCATGCAGCCATTTCATGTGGGAGGACTAGATGAGGTCATCTAAAACCTGTTATGAACAAGAAGTCCTTTACTCTAATGAGTCTAGACTTATTCAATGAACTCCGTAAACATAAGAGAGGTAAAATACATGCTTTAGGAGTGAGGAGGCAAAGCATACCACTATGTTATTCTGACTGGCTACTGAAGACCGAAAAATCACAGATGACATACAACTTATTCCACCTGCCACTGAGGTGGCTGCGCTCAGAGAAAAGGGAGATACAGCACACGAAAACAAGAGGCATTGATAAGGGTGATGGAGTTGAAGCCTCTTAAGCACACACTTCTTGTACTGTAAGAATTTCTTCCCACCCCAACGTTTTACTGGGAATACGACTCCTACCCATCTCTGCCATATCACCAGATCTATTACGTTATCCTCATTGGAGGCATCAACAACACTATTCCCACAATTCTTTCAAATCTGGCTTCTTTCAAATTCTAACTTCAAGCATGATAAAGTTCCAGTGAATTTCTTTAAACAAGGAAATAAGCTCTCCCATAGCTTACATAGGGACTGCATGCCAACCAGCATTACTTCAGCCATAAAAGTCCTGTGGCACTGCTTGCACTGATACCTCTTTGTAAGGCAAGGCAAACGGAAGAGCTCTGCTACAGAGCCAGTGTGCCAAGAGTAAAGCAGACCAGGAACCTCTTTGCAACCTCAGGCTGCAGCAGCGAAGCAAGGACACTGCCAAAAGTTTTGTTCAGAAGTCGTGACAAGGAGGTCTCTGAAGGAGCCAAGAAAGAGGGCAATAGATCTGCTGATGCTAATGCAAAGTGAAGAACAGGGCACTTGCCCTCAGCCAAGGGCTGTGGAGCTGGACTGGGCAACGGAGAAACAGGCTCAGCATCTTCACAAGCAGGGACGCAGCATATCCTCTGCAGCCACCAGAAGGTCAGAAAAAGTAGGATTGTGTCTCTCATGTAGAGCAATAGGTTGCATTTACACTCAGAGGAGAGTGGCACACAAAAACCGAAGTACTGCAGGCTATGTCTTAGTTCAACGAGAGCTAGAGTCCACTTCACAGCACACTGTTCACCTGACACATCAGGGCTTGCAAAATGCTTCAGATAGCACTTGTGTGGAGCCGGAGCAGAGTATGCAAATTAACATCAGCAAAGGCAACTGTTTCTTCTAATCTCACCCATTTTGTATGGAGAGGCCCCTCTTTGTTCTGTTGAGAAAGGCAGGATTTTTTTCCTGAAAGCTGTACTGTGTTGTCTAAGATACAGAGAACAGCAAAATCAGATGGTCTAGGCAAACAGACAGACACCAAGCTCAAAACAGTAAAAATCGCAACTTGATGAAGCGCAGATCCAAAATAAAAAGATAAATGGTGTTTCATACATATAAACACTTACTGAGAAACAGCAAGTGCTAAAAGTGCTTTTTAGGATTGAGGCTTTTTCTCCCTCTACTTAATCTCCTCGCTTCCAATGAACTTGTGAATTGCATCTTTTCAAGTGAAAAACGGTAAGTTTTTTAAAAAAATGTTCAGAGCCAGAACACTTGGTATTCCTTCCTTTCAAAAAGCCTAGTATCATTTGCTAAAATTCTTCATCTAGCATATTTGGCACCAGATGATTAAACAGGCAACAGAAAACAAAAAACCTAGTGTCAGTATGACATTTCTATCTTCAGAGGCCCATAGTTAATCTTAAGAAGTTACTGGACATCATTAAAGTCCCCTATTAATGTTTTTAATTACAATGAAATAATATTTATGTAAGTGTTCATGTTCTGAAAAAAAAGGGACACTTACTAGGAGACAGAGTTAGAACAGTTGATGGTGCCAAACCTTTTCTGTTTTCCCTTAATCAGTGCCGAGAGCACAGAACAATAGCACTGGGACCAATAAAGAGTACTGCAGGTCTGCAATTTTAGGTTGAAATTTTCCAAAGGCTCCAAGCAACTAAATCCTATTGAATTTCAATAGGAGTTAGGCACCTAACTCCCTCAGGTGCATTGAAAAAGCCTTTAACTGATTTCCTTAGCTCTCTTCTCACTGGAGGTTTCAGCCAAACCCAAATACAGGCAGCTAAAACTTTTCAACTGACTGCAAAAGGCCTCAGAAGTCGGCGTCGTAACTTTGCACGTGAAGGCCCAGTCTCGGAGAGCCGCTGCATTAGAAGAACTTTCCACACCATCACCCCTGCGCACATCTCTTTGTAATTCAGTCGCCTTTAGGGTTTGAAGTTAGTTGCTGATGATACCCACCAGGAATTTACAGCAGTAAATTAAGCTGGGCTTGCGCACTCGGTTTAAGATACTGGTTTTAGTGTGGAGTTCTCCCCCATCATAAAGCATGCTCAAGAACTTGACTTTAAACCCAAGGTATTTGGCAAGAGAAAGGAAGTGTCAACATGTTAACACCGGTGCAAAAATGATTTAAAAAACCCTGCTCCTTTCTGTTTATTTCATGAACCTCTTGTTCAGGGCTCCATAAAAGTCTCTAGAAGGAATTCATACAAGACCCTCTCCTTCAAAGTGAAAAATGCTCTGGCTTCTACCTAGTGCAGCATATGCTTAATTTTATATCTCATTGAATTGAAAAGAACTGCTCACCTACTTACAATGAAGCATACATACACACAGTTCACCAAGACGTATACCCCTTCATTAGTACATACAATATGCTAATACGAGTAGAAAGGAACTGTTATAGACTGTTGAAAAAAATCAGTCTAAGCCAAGCAGTCTACATTTTTATGCTACAGAGAATGCTATTTACACAGTGGCTACTTTTCCTAATCTGATTATGTTTATCCTGTCAAGTATCTTGTGGCATGCTTTTTACTAAATAACCTTCCTCACTCATTTTTTTTAAAAAGCTACTTCATATCCACCACGTCCTACACTGAGCAGTTCATAAGTCTGCCCTTTGCTCCACAGCTAACACTGGGTTTATCGGGGGACCTCATGAAAAGACTATATGATTCGCTTTTTCCAGCTATAAATGACGGGGCAATAAAAGATATTGTGTCTTCCAGCAAAGCTTGTTTCTCCGATACCCTTAGACTATCAGTATTACAACACTATTCCCTTCTGAGAGAAAATAAGTATTGCACAATATCTCTTATCTGAAAGCAGAGCCACACAAAAGGAAGAGTTTGGCCATTATCAGCCCAGCTCAACCTGCAATAGCTTCACTTTGTATACTTAAAAGGTAATGTAATGGTAGATAGCATTTTTAAGATGTAATGGCCAAGCTCTGGTCACCTGCTACACAGTTTGGTAACAGTAACGCTTGAAATCTAGTGGCTTCAGACATGCTAATATGCAATTTTTTTATTTTTTTTTTTGAGGACACACTGTGATAGCAGCCAGGAAGAAACAGCATATCTTAAAACAGAAATTAGAAAGATTAGTGATGAAAAAATATCTTTGTTCTATGGGTTTAGGAAAGTGGAAAATAACGTTTTCTGTGAATATTCATTCTTCCTCCTCACTCACCTCTCTTCATTCTGTTAGAAAAGGGCAGAAAAAAAGAGGAAAAAGATTAGTAAACCTCTAGTTTCCAATTATCTTTTACAATAAATCAATATTTACTCTTGGAAAATGGTGTTTTTCAGAGTCATGTTTTACACAAACTGCAGCCAGGTTTCATGTTATATGTAAATTTTAGTGATTTTTTTTTACGTATAGAGTTTTTAAACACAAAAATGTGTGTCTGCAGACTCATCTGTAGATTTAAGGCATAAAAGGGAATACTTTTTTTATAAAGCAGAAAATTCAGGAACTATATTTTTCTCTCTAGAAATTGCAAAAACAGGGACTGGAAGAAAATAAGCTTTAAGGAAAATAATTTTCCTTTTCTGTTGTTTCTCTTCCTCTGTACAGTCACCAATTGACCAAAGATATCTACATTCCCACTCTGCAGTAAACCCGACCTCCAAAGCTCTCCTAGTTCTTTGAGCATTTCTCTCCTCCAAAGCTGACAGCACCACATGTGCATCATCTCAACCTTACCCATGGCCCAGACCTTCTCACCTACGAAGATTTCTCAGCTTATTTAAGGGCACTATCCAGACTCCAAACAAAGAGAAAACATGCCCGCATTACATGCCCACAAGCTGTAGCGATGCCCCTCTTTATTCCTTGGAATAAAGAAGTTAGGAAGGCTGCAAAGATCCAGGAGATCAGAGCCCGACTTGCTATTCAGCTACAGATTTCTCATACGGCTTTAAGCAGTCTTTAACTCCATTCCCAATCGGAGAAACCCACTGCTCTCACAACCCTCTTTCACACCAATGCTCCAAGACAATGAGATAGCAGCACTGTCAATGGAAGTACAGCTGGATACGTGCAGCGACATCATGAGGCCCCCATATCTAAATCCCAGATCACATTATGAACTACTTCCTCAACTTGCTCCTGTAACAACTTGCTTCTGCAAAAGCAGATACAGAGTACGTGGAAGAGGAACTCTTTCTAACGAAGTTCTAACTTCCTACTTCTCTTGTGCAGACAAGGATGATTTCGTGCCCAGCCCTGCCCTCCCTCCAAGCAGAGAGTCAAAAGGTGGTACTGTGGTGCTGGGCAGCCTTGCTTAAGGATTCTCAGCTGTACCCTTCCAGCTCCCTGCATGGTTTTTGGCTTTATGGGACCCTCTCCAGGATGAGATACATGTTCCACAAGTAAGTCATTTCCAGAAGAATGAGAGGTCACCAAAAGCAGGACATTGTCTCTACTTTTACATATACTGCTGATGTTCTCTTTTTTTAGAGGCAGTATGTTTTCAAAATTCATCCTCCAAAAGTAACATTTCTGGCCTGAGCAATGCATGTGCTCTTAAATAACAGTTTAACAAGAACTAAATTCCAAATGGACTAGCTCTGGTTTCAACAACCTCCAGATAACAAAGGGAAAAAGAAAATGTTCGCTTTTTTCCAGATTGGCAGGACAGCATTGCAGGATAGAGCAATCAAGTTCTGAAACAAAATCCTGTGTGGTTAGATGTGGGACATTCCTTTCACACACCTGGGTGACCACCACTCAGTCACTGGTATCAGGCTCAGCGTCGATAACAGCTCAAGTGCCATATTTCTGTTTGACATTCCCATAAACACAACCTGCTTTTGCCTCCACATACTTGAGCTCTCTCGCAGGCCTGCTCCAGGGAATACGCATCATGCTCTTCCACACAGCTGCAAAAACAGTCACACGCTAAACCTGTAGTCCAGGCACTTAATACTCCTCACAGGAAAACACATGTGCTAGTTTAAGCTAATAAAAAAACCTCTCAGATGCCATATGTACACAGCCCATTCAGTCAGCATTTTACAGCTGCCTCTAAAATTTGTGTAGAAAGAGAATTCTTTGACATGCAAAATAAACCTAACTGAAGCAACAAAGTCAGCATTTTCAGCTAAGTGGCAAATACGTTTCACATACTGAAGGCAAGTAGTTTCCTCCTCGTGCCAGTTTCCTACGCTCATTCCAGTCAGCAAGCATTAAACAGTTGCGGCTATCATTCAGCGTATCAGGATTCTAGCATACCAAGATGGGAAGCTAAATTGTACCTACCAAAGCCCACGATTAACTCAAACTCTCCCTAGAGCTTTGATAATGTTCCAAACGGATCAAACTAAACTTACATTTGCAAAATGAAGATATAAGCCAGATCTCTCTGAAGTTGCGTACCCCATTAACCAAGCTACCGTTATGTGCAAAGGCTTATATTTTCACTCGGATTCATGTTTCCATCAGTTTTGGGTCCAACATAAATACATGGTGAAACAGAGGCAGTTCTTTGCAGAACTCAAAGTTACGAAAGGAGAACTCCAGCCCTGTGAAACTCCCTTCACTCACTATCACCTTTCCCCTGCTCCCTTTACAAGTAAAGGACAAGTGCACTATTCATTGCTGGAGGAAAAAAAAAAAAATCTTAAAAAAGCCACGGCCTTCTCAGTGGCAGCTGGTCTGAGCTTCAAGACATCAAATACCTCAGGAAGCTAAGAAGCATTATATGTAATAAATTTAACAAAAAAAAAAAGTACCAAACCCAAACTGATATTTGGCAGAATTCAGTAACACTATACTCCAAAACTCTCTGGAGAAAGAAAGACCGTACAAAAGCAATGCCTAGGACATGTCAAGAATAAACTAAAGGCTCTGCAGCCCTACATAACGCTAGCAGGCAGCTGATGTAGCAAGCAAAAGCCAGCTGACTAGAAGAATCCCTCTGTGGAGTGGTACTTGAAGAGGGAAAAACAATTGCAACTTAAAGTAAGGCGCACAAGGAGCATGGTTTAGAGACAGATGAATTTTTTCTGTGCTGAAACATTGGGCAATGCAGGACAGATTTAGACTACCTGAAAATATACATTATCAGAACAACCAAAGCACTGGTTATGCATTTTAAGTGCATTAGTATATTAGAACATCCAACTGGTAGCAGAGGAGCAGGACTTCATATTATTGCATTACTACTGTGCTCATTTTTCTAAAGCTTGAGGCATATCTGCTCTTTACGCCAGTGATACTTCCAGGTGATTCATGGTACAACTTTTTTGTAGGAATAGCTGAATTTTATCGGGCCCTCTCTTTGATCTGAGATTTATTTTGCTTAAATTAGGAATCAAACTAAACACATCTTTGGAAATGCCCAATTTCCAAACATTTTGTCGCAGTACCTTATGTGATAAAGCAAACAGCAGTCTTACTCCACAGCCAGATGAATTCTGTCAGTAATTATAAAAACTATTTTGTTTTGGTTTTTTTTTTTTAAACATCAAAAGATCATCCAACTTTTTAGCCTTCCCTATACACTTTCTCTGCAGTTCTCAATACTCACTGTTTCAAAAAGTTGGTTTTAGTATGTCTGTCCTGCTTAAGCCTCTCATGATCCCATTGCATTAGACGCAAGTCTAGCCTGGACACCAAAGGTCTCACTGCCAAGGTCTTAATGCCAAACCAGAGACCTGATATTACCCACTGGAACCAAAGAATCTCAGCTCACCCAAGATACTTGTTCAGCAATGGAGGAACTAGTAAGAACTGACACTTGTACCAGTTTTCTTAACAGAAATGAAGGAAGAGGTTACATTCAAGAAGAGTGACTCCATGCTTTAAAGATACTCAACCTTAGTATTTACTAATCCAATCTGCAAGCCACCACTCTATGTGACAAACAACTGAAACGTGATATTTTTGGTATCATGGCATCACTGAGAGGTGATACAGTTCTTCTGCAGGAATATTTTCTCAGTATGCAAAATAAATAAATAATTGTCAGGCTAAGTTCTATTCTAGGACTCAAGAGGAGAAAAAAAAAGGGAGTCCAGATGCACAGCAACCAAATACTGACACGTGAATAGCACATGTGATGAGTTTCGGTTACATCCTTTTTTTAACGGCTTTACAAAAGACATAGTATCTCAGGTGGCCAAGACCTCTACAGAAATGACTGAATGTCAAAGGTTTTAGCCAACATTACAGATTTTACAGGAGGAAGAGGCTACTTAAACTGAAGTTCAGTTTGGGTAGTTTTCCAGTTTTCTTAAAGTATCAGTAAAGGTGGCTAAAATATGGAAACGAGGGTCAGAGGGCCCCTGCTGAAGGGAGCAATTACAAGGCAGCAAAACCAAACTGACCCAGTCTGGCAAGTTCCTTCTCAGGGGATGAAACAAGTGGGTCTGCCACACTCAGATCTGTGTCCTATTTCCAGGTCCACTAAAAATGGCTTTAATCACAACCTCGCGTTTCCCCTTTCCTGAACACATAACACATTGCACATTTAACTTTGTACAGAAGTGGCAATTGCTGGTACTGTTCAGGGTGTAATTAATAACATTACACTAGAGAAGCACGTAAGGGACTGCTTTGTGTACAATGTGCATTTCCTCATCAGCTGGATGGCCAAAGGAAATCTACTAGACATGAAAGTATCATCCAGCTGTGTCCCATAACTGGGTATTTGAATATTTATAAGCTATTGCACTTCAGATACCAAAGCTGATGACATGAATGCATGTTTTAATGAGTCCATCAATAAAGCTTTCCTCATTAGAAATCTGCCCTTAGCAATTACATCAGAGAATTCTGTTATAATGTACCATATTACTTGTCCCAGATGGCGTACTGTTAAAGCCAGAAACATTGTGCCTGTTTAAACAGCATGCTTTACAGTACTCAAAAAGTGGTAGAAACTCTATGGTAATACGATCTGTGGTTTCACACCTTTGAGTAATAGTAATGAATATTTGATGCCACGAAGACATGAAAAGTGTTCATCTCTGGTACTAAATCTGGTACTGAAAAATGCTATGAAAGCCCTCCTTATAAACACTTCATGAATGATTTGCAGGCTGTGGGAATTATCTTTTCAACAAATTTCATGTTTAAAAAGATAGCAAACAATGGCGGCTGTAGAATAAGCAATCAGTTCTTACAGAGTTCTCAGTACAACACTGAGTAGTTGCCACCACATGACTCCTAGTATTGCTATGAGAAGTCATGTTTGACTGTTTCATTCTTAAGCATAATGTTAAAAGTGGGGGGGGGGGGGTTTGTTGTTTTTTTTTTTTTTTTTTTTTAACATGGACAAGCGGGTGAACAAGCTTTGAGGCTGGGAAAAAAAAAACCTATTGCAAACTGGAGGTATTTGTATACTAGCTGGCTACTGCATTGATGTTTTCCATGGAAATTCCAGCCACATTAGTTTTGGCAGCAATTAAAGACTACTTTTGGAATCCTTAACAGCATTCAAGGAGTTCCTTTTAACTTTACTTCATGTTCTGTAGTTCTTTCTACTCTTTAAAGCAGGGAAAGCAGGGGGTTTTTTCAACCTTCAACTTGTTTTACTGTTAAAATAAATACAAAGATAAGTCAGTCAGAATTCAGGCTCAAAGAAACCCCACTGAAGTATTTATTCCTTTTTGAGACACGAAAAGCTCCTCTTTTGCTCAGGTTGTACCTCTTACTGCTGCTCAGTACATTGTGCAACTCTGCCTGCGAGCCAACACCATCATAGGACTCAATGATAAAAGCAGCTATTCAGAGTTTTGGCAGGAAGAACACTTCTGACATTTTGTTTCATCTGGATCACAGGATTACACTTCAGCTCTGGGCTTTAACACTAAGCTGCCTGTGCTACATCACACAGAGCTGATTTCTGACACCTCTTCCACTGTATATCACTTTATTCTTGAATATTCCCATCCAAGTCAATGGAACGACCCTTGAAGCACACCCAACCCATAACGAGGAAGCACAGTTGCACCTATCTGTTGAAAAGGGAAGATGACACCCTTACACTACGTGTATCTAAGTACTGAGCCACATAATCAACAATTTATGCTTCTTGAAAGGAAAACACAAACAAAAGCCAGCATGTATCCAGGCGTCAGAAATGCTACTGTTCTTTCTTTCAAATAGCAGTTAAACTGTTAAAAACCTCTGTGATCACATGATGTATTTCAAGCCTGTTCATAACTACAAAACAATTATACAAAGGACAACAGTATTAACACTGATTTACTAAGTTATATTACCAGCCTGGCTACAAAGTGACTTCATGGAGAATGAAAACTCCAAGTACTTGGATCGGATAAACACGCGTGGCTTTTTCCATGATTAATAGGGAGAAACATGCACATACAAAGGGAAATTCATCCCAAGTGTCCTAGGCACCTTAAGATGTAATAAACTATGCTTTCAGGAGTACCTGTCCTTCTCCGTGAAGGAAGAGCCTTCTAAGATTGGCTTATACTATCTAACCTAACTTTGACAGCTAAAAGCTGAAGTATTAAAAAAAAAAAAAAAAAGAAAAAAAAAAGAAAAAATCAGTCAGCCTAGAAGAACTGCTTTGAATTATCCAATACCGTATTCTCAGCTTGGATCAATGGTATAAACAGCAGAGGAAATTTACTATCGGTTCTCAGTTGAAAGAGAGCTTTATGAGGGGTTTCTGTTCCTGGGCTGGTCTCCCTTGAGAGGTCCACGTGATTACCTTGTCTACCTCCAGTTTGCCTCTCAAAACTCCCGAATCTACTCATTGATCTGGACAGATCAGAAGGTCAGGCATGTCAGAGGAGATTTAAGCTTCCTGAATGTGTTGTGAAAATAAGGAGCCCAGCAGAAAAAAAATGCTTTCTCTACAGCCCAAGAGAAAAGATTTCATGCTATTAATCACACTCTTTGGGATTCTCTAATCTCCAGATTAATCAACATCCAGCTTTATGAAGACTATTGCAAGTTTCAACTGAAGTCATTCAGCTTCATAAAAATAAACAAACAAAAAAAACAACAGAAAGGCAAACAACCATCCACCTCAAGAGCCCTAAAGCTCCCTATCACCATAAGTTTTTCTATAATAATATCATTTTTCTATTATTAATTAGAATTTTTCCTATTGATTCCTGTATACCTATGTTTACCAAAAGAAGTGACTAGATGCAAATAACTTTCAGAATGAAATTTTTTAAAACTATAAAACCAAGAGGTTTCTTTTTCAGTTTCAAGCTCGGTTCACTTGCCGTGAAACTCAATATGAAGTTGAGAGTGAAACAGGAAAGACTTCCTTCATGTTCTCTCTACCACCACCCACCCCTATACTGCTTCACATCGTTACATGACTGTTCCCAGGTTGGAAAGAGAAGCATTTTGGGGAAAAAAATCTGACACCTTGTCTCAATGGTTTAACTCCACAGAGAGATGTAACTCTTGATTCGTCAGAGCAGGAGCTCAGCAGAGAAAGCAAGTCAATGAATCTGCATTCAGGGAGGAACAGATATTCATCATGTGCGCACTTCTTGAATCAACTCAGATTGATTAAACTTCTTTCATTAACTGATATCAGCTCATCTACATAACCCACCTGGCGCCCTGAAACATCTGCTGCACTTGTCTGATTCCTTTTAGGAAACTCAGACCCCTTTGTTTATCATAAGCATTTCTCAGATTTCTGTTAAGACCTTTAGATTCCCCTGATCTTTCTTAAGAACTATGGCAGCGAGCAGCTTTTATAATCATTTATTGCTGTTGTCCAGCAGAGCTGATCACACTTCTCTCATTCAACCACACATGCTCAAACAGAAATCAAGGGTAAGGCTTCTCAAAGATTGACAGCTCTGCTGGTCTTCCATAAAGGAAGACATACGGTTCAGGCTTATGCCTGTCCATGCATTTTCATCTTCTAGTTCATGATGGTCACAACAACCCACTGAGTTCAACATATCTACAACCAGGAGCAGGTGTCAGTAGTGGGCAGGGGGGTGGTGGAAGATGAAGCACTTCTTTGTGCAGCATACATTTAGGATGTTGCTCCTGGGCCTTTTACAAGACACTTGCCTGCGTGCGTTATACCTACAGAAAAGCTGTTGCCTGCTACCTTCATTTATTGGTATATGAAAAATACATAATGATGTCCTCACGCAAGTGGAAAAAGGTTTCCATTCCTCAATTTCCTCCAAATTTCTGAATGCTACACAGGATAGCATGAACTGATAAATTTTATGGTAAACATAAAACAACCACAGCACACCCCCCAACCTACTGAGACTATCCTCAGTATAGTCTCTCCATACTGGATGCGGAATTTGTTCTGCAAAAATTAATTGGGAATTTTCCTGTATCATACACAAAAATACAATCTTTAATTGATTTCAGTGACGTCAGAGAGCTCAAGACTTTTCATAAGTTATTTGGAAGGTTTATTTGTAGCTGTATGAGCTGTTCAGGATGTTTCTTTTGAAACTAGTTAAGAGTTCATTGACTCCAGATTTTGGGGGTGGGGGGTAAACTTTCTAGAGCACAAGCCACAGTATGTTAACACAGACAGTATCTCACCCTACACTGAGCTCCACTAAGATGAAAGGATTCGAAGGCTCACTGTATAATAAAAAGAGCTTATGTAAGCAAAAGAAATAAATATTTACAAAGAGAAAACTGCCTTGAAATTCCTAAAACCCACCCCACACAGAAGAATCACCATCATATTTGACAGAAACATCACCATGGGGAAGAGCAGGGGGTGGGGGAATGAGTACAAGCAATAGCCTTGCTTAAAAAAATATTTACCTAAAAATAGTTCGCTAATCTTTGACTTTCAAAACTGCTGAACCAGTCAGTTCTATCTTATGTTCAGCATCATACTATGAAACTGTCAAAAGTTTCTGTGGTTACTATCAGATGAAATGAGCTAATCTCCCCTGAGAACTGCCTACACTGACCAGATGTCTTCAGCCAGCTACTCCCCAGACCAAGCAGGAGCAGCACATGCAATGCCTTCTCTGTTACTATGGAGATGGGTTTTCCCATCCATTATGCAGCTGGGCATATAGTAGCTACCAGCTGTTGTCTCGACTTGTACTCCATCAGGAGAGACTGAGGAAAGAAAGTGGGAGACATAGGGCTGAGCTTCTCCCAGCCCTGGACTTCATAAACTGTAAGCACAGTGTCCAACCCTCACTCTTGGCTGCTGCTTGGGCTTGCTGCTATTGTTTAAAGCTGCCTTACAGTGCTTCGTCTGTTGGCATACCAGACTCGCAGTAGGTCAGTGGCAGCACACAACTGCTTGGTATAACATGTTCAATTGCTGGGCTGGAAACTTCAGGCTTCCCCAACTCATGCTTCTAGCCCAACATTCCTATCTAAATGGTTTTATGAGCTTGAATCTAAATCTCCAGCAGTAACCCATTTCAGGTTCCTGACATTAGTCTCACTCCATACTTTCAAAGAAAAACTTTGTGGATTAATGGCTCCCTATCCTTCCTGCAAGTCTAGTTAATGCCTTCAATTCCCATTGCTTTTTAACTCCTGTGGAACTTTAATCCGCCTCTGACCATGCTGATGAGCTGCAGAGAAACAACACTGGTTAGGATTTTCATTCTTGCGTTTTCTTTTTGAATGCAGCCAAGTTCAAATGTCTAATTATAACATTGCAGAGTTAATGATCAATTTAACGAAGGCTTTAGAGTATCTTTGATGTCATAACAACAAGCCAAAGGGGGGTTTAAAACGTTAACTGCACAGGGAGTCTACGCAGAGAGCTTTCTTAGGATTATCTCTCTCACTTAACAATGTTGAGTCATTTCAGAATACTTCCAGCAACCCCACGGCTCAATCTGGTTGCACAGGGCTGTAGCTAGTGTTTATTTTATAGCTCTGAGAGGCACCAATCATTACTTTATTAATTCAAGCATGTTTAATTCAATGTCCTTCAACCACTCAGTCATGCCTATTTGTAACTTTTAAGCAACTACAGAAAGGTACAGCTTGTCACCACATTTATACCTAACAGCCGCTAATCACTAAGGTTAGATACACAATGTAAGTAGGGTATATATTAATACAGCTACAAGTAATATTCACTTCAATGTATGATACACAGCCTCTTCTTCTATTCCTTAAGGCACATTTTCCACTTATCACACAGGCTGAATTTGCCTTCAGATGTATGTAGCTCCTGCTGATGTCAGCGAGCTGTAAATACACGTCAGAGGACACACTGTGACCAGTTTACTTTTTAATCTGACATATGCAGCCACTCATATTTTGTATGTATTATGCACCATTGCAATGCTGAATCAGCACATCCAGAAATAGCAATAAAGGCATGCTCAGCCTGGAGCAGCACACAGAGAAAGCAGTCAGGCTGCTCCTCGCTTTCCTTTTACAGCAACTCTGCCAGTCAGCATCACCAGACACATTTTGCAGAGGTTTCTTTGTCTCTCCTCCCAGGCATTCGACAAGGGTGAAGGTGAAAGGCACTAACCTGCTGATAAAATGTCAGGTAAGGAGTTTTAGGACAGCAAAGGAGATGACAGGGCAGCCATTGCTGGTCCTCCAAAGTGAGCTGAGGGGGGAAAGACCAAAACCTCAGGCTGCCTGCAAAACCTCCCCTAACACCTTGCTGTGCAGGATACTGAAGAACAGGGCTGGACATTTTTCCTTTTAAAATTATAAGCGAGGAAAACTTCCATTGCAAGAAGCAGAGGCAGTCTCTAGAGCTGGGCATTGTAAGAAGAACATTTCACAGGTTTGCCCCATCAATTCAACTGCCACTCTGTTGCTTGTGCAGAGTGACAGAGCTGTAACAAAGAACTTCTAGGCACACAGAGTCTTATATATGGGGCATTATCAACAAAGAAAATTTATATATCTTTTTTTCCCCAGTGCTGCAGTTACAGACCACAGTAATTGCATGGTGACACGTAGGATAAGTAAAAGCTGGATAAACTACAGCAGTGAAAATCAGTGTTTCCGCTCTAAATCAGCCAGCACAATCAGATTTCCTTTCAGATCTCCTGGGACATTACATCTTACTGCTTTCTTCATTTAAACCCTACTTCCCTAGACCTTATCTATGTGGCAATTTCCACTTCATGGTGAGTTTGTTCATTACATTCAGGTACTTACCCTTACAGCCCTGCCACAGCAAAGGATTATGGTTGCTTGAGTCTAAAGATCACTTAAGCTCTGATAAAATGTAAAGCAACAAAGAAGTGAGAGCAGTCAGTCTGCATCATGCTAAAAAAGGCTTTCAGTGAATACCCGAGAACAAGACTGCTGCAACAAGACCACAGAGTTGGCTTCCTGTTTTGGGAGGAGTTCACTTAAACTTAGAAGAATATTAGTCTTTCCAGAGATAATCAGGGCACTTCTATTCCACAGAAGTAAAGGGATGATTTTTTTGTTCTAATTTTAAAGCAATTTTGCTAGAAAAATCAGATAATGAAATGGTATTTTGACATCATACCACAACCATCCTTACCATTCTTCAAAGTGTACAACACAAACATTGTACTGCAACAGTGGTGCAGAACTGTGTATTTTTAATAAAATACGATTGCATCCAACAAAAGAGACTGAGGTATCAGAATTTTTGTTTCTCTATGTTTTGAAAGCATAAGGATTTCTTTTAGATCAGAAAAACAAGCAAGCTCATTAGCTCTCCTGAGTATGTATAGGACCCTGATATCTGGGGGGTGCATCACAAGGCACAACATTTTTGGTTGATACAGCTACACAACAGCTATCAATGTGCATTATATCCCGAGACAAAGTCTTCACAAGTGTTTCAGTGGTTTAGTAACTCCTACCATATTTAACAAAGCAGTGTGAGCACCAGGAGCAAAGTTTGCACACCTATAAAGAAAGCTGGACTCTTTAAGAATAAACTGTGCCAGAAAGATCATGGTGGCTGTACATCTGTTAACCGACACTTCTTCACCTACATCAGGAAGATTCACCCATGCTTTGTAGAGATTTTAGAAGCTTACATTTCTTCTCAGAAATGCAGTTAGGTCTGGATTTGCCCCATCTCACTTTCTGCTCCTAGCTAGAAAACCCACAGCTCCACCCATCAATCTGTGCAAGAGAGGGGCACCTCCAGAAACACACTGAGACCCTAACTTTGACGTCTCAGCCTCGGGTTAGATGGCATGTGTTCACACTTGAGCCTCAAACAAAAGCAGCACTCAGGTTCCCGAAAACTATGAAGTACAAACAAAAAACCCCATCCAAACCAAAAAAGAGCTCTGCCATACCACAGAGCACTAAATGCAGTTTTTCTGCCAGATCCAACAGCAGAGATAAAAGACGTGAGTGTATGCCAGCTCTTCAATAGGCCACAAACTTCTCTTTCTATTGTATTAAGTTAATCTGAGACCAACAAAAGTTTAAACTAATGATTCAGACTGTGAACAACTGCTGCAGCAAAGGAGTCAGCGCAAATGACTGTCTCCCACCTCTTCCGGGAACAGCTCACACGCAGGGGGACGGGCAGGTGAATTTTTGAATCTGTTGATATTAAAATCAACAGAAACGGTCTCACAGATGCTGGCTCAAAGGCTGCTTTTTCAGATAGAACCACCACAGTGCAACACAGTATCTTACAGTTCCTTCTCATCATTTATGTAGCTCAGATTTTGAAAACCTAAAAAATTTAGGGAGAGATACTCTCCATTTTTAGGCATTACATTTTGTGGTGCAACATATATTGAAAAAGCTGCTACTGCTATCTTGTCACTTTCTGTGCCAATTCATCAAGGGGTCTGTATCTAGCAGATCATAGCTTTAAGTTTTTGGCACAAGAAAAATCTTTAACATATTTCTATGATAGCAAAGATCTCTCCTAGTTTAAAATCAAGTTATGTCTTTCTCTGTCAAAAAGGGATGCTGTTTTGAATCATAATCACTGCAGACGCTACAAGCGCAAAAGAAGTGACAGGCAACATGACAGTATCTCAGAAATACTAAGAAAGAGAACAACCCAGAGTAGAAGGCTCTTGTAGCTGCAGTATTTCGTATTTCCCTCCAGAAGGTTGCAAGGTACAGGTGCTTAAGACAGTATAAACACTATCAAAAGCTGAAATCTCTATCCAAACAGGAGTAAGTAGCTAGGTTCAATACACGTATGAGAGGTTAGACAACATCATCATTTCTCTTAACCTTTTCTTTAAATTGATGGTTTGGTTATGTAACTAAATGATGTATTTCTTGCCAAATGTGGTTTTAAATGCACTTGCTATAAGAGATGCACATTGCACTACTATAACTCTTGATTAATCCATACAAATTTCTAAAACAGATAGATACGTAACTTTTAGAATCCACCTGTTTTGATTCATCTAATGCCATGCACTACAGCAGGACAGAAATAAAATGCATTATTTAAAGCTTTCCATAACAGCACATTCGTCAAAGATACTTGATCAAAGCATTTGCTTTGACTGTGCCATATTTGTTTAACTACTACTTCTGCTTATTTTAGCCCATACTAAAGAGTTCTGAAGAACATAACCTGGGCAGATGCCAGAAGAACGTAGCTTTTAAACATAACCTTATATTCAAAGAGCAAAATCAAGATCTAACAACATAAGCAAGCAAAATTGTCATGTACACAAACCTTTCCTGTGTGTTTTTTTTCTTTTTTTGAAAGATTAAGTGGCAAAACCAGGATTTAAGTAGTTCTCCTTATAAATACTTCAGAATACAGTAGAGAAATTCATGCAGAGCTGTTGCTGTTGCAAGAACTATTTGAAGAAATGTAGGAGTTTTACTTTAGTATTTGATAACCAGAAAATTAAGTGTTTCACATCAGAGTAGATTTCACTGACTTCTGTGTGGCTTGTTTTGTTGAGGTCAAGTCTTTTGTGAGGGGTTTGATTGTTTTTTAATCTGCTGTGTTTATCTGTTTACCAGGATCACATTCTCACACTTCAAGGTGTTTTCTGACTTATATTACATAACCAGCAATTAATTACCATAATTTTTATTTGATAATGATCATTTATACTGACACATTGCTTAGAATAAATATCTTTCTACACTCCATGTTCTGAATTGCTCTTAACTGTTCTTTCTAAACTGCAGGGTACACTAACACAAATGACTGCAGAATAGGAATCATGTGTGACTTAACAAAGCACCTTCATAGACATGCAGACTGTTCTGTGCACGTGTACTTAAACTGAAGGGCAAAGAATAACATTTACAGCAGTCCACCAGGTTATAGGAAAGCCTTTTTCCACAGTTATTGTATAAAGAAATACATTTACATCTTTCTGAACTGGCAGTAATGCTACTTTGAATCAGACAGTAGCGATACTTCTCTGAGCCCCAAAGCTCCACAGAAGGCCACAACCTGATTTCAAGTGCACTGAAAAATATTACAGGGAGGTACCAAACCTGAATCTAAAATCCCACCCATATGCAAAGAAGGAATGACCATCTGTAGCTCACCTTTTAAAATTACAAGTGAAAACTTTTTATCTAATAAAGCTTAACAATAGTGCTGCAGGTATTGACATTTTGGGCTTACAAATCTATTTTCAGGTTTGGTCCATATACATACATACATATATACATATATACATATTCATGGTGCAGCTAGCAGGGAAGATCAAAGCAAAATGCAACTGAAAATGCTACTTTTCATCTGACTTCAAGGTTTGTTGTGTTTCACAGGGTTTCCATTGCTAATAATAAATCTGTCCCTGCCAGCTGAGTTAATTACACCAGATGAACACAGATTTCACGGTGCAGGACCACTGAACATCTCAAAACTTGGAAAGGTGTTCTGAATCTCAGGTGGTGACAAACACACCAGAGACTTTGAGGAACAGGTTCCTGACCCGCAGCAGTAGTTACCTGTTTAGGCTCCTAAGGGCAACCTCTCTAAACAGAACCTTTATCAAGAATGCTGCTAGCACCAACCCTAACAGCAGCACTACAGGGAAGGAAATCGAAACAAATATGACCCATCATTCTCGAAGGCAGTCGCAGAGAGAAAGATTTGAATATAGCTGTTCTAGATCGCCCCACTAGCAGTGCATCCCTCCTTTGCATTCATATTAAAATGACTTTTTGTGCAATTCCACTTCACACAGAAGAGGACTTCTGGCAATCCAGGAGTCAGAAGCAAGCTCGCAAATATTTTTGTTTCTTCTAGACAAAAACAAATCTCCTCAAACCAGACTGCAAAGAGCAAAGGCCTTTGCAAACATAGTAAATGCCTTCAGCTACTTAAAATATAATATTTATTTTACTTCAAAGATTTTTAGACTAAATTACTTTAAAGCAAAAAGTGCAAGCAAAATAGTTAGGTCTTTTTTTCTTTTCTTTCCCAACCTCTTAAAAACATGCCGGTTGGTTAGGCCTACATATCACAGGCTAACACAAATAAGTGCATCTTTCATAAAATTTCTTCCACAAACAGGCAGTAGACCACAGGACAGATGCAGCAGCTATATTTTAAACATTCTGGCATCCTTTTTCACCGCTGTTTCTGTTTCCCTGCCCCTTCCTTTTGATCTGGCCCCACCCCAGGAGGCAGTCACCTTCCCTTGGGGGTGGATGTACTGGCACAGCTCAGCTCAGCCAGATGTTTTGCGGGAAGTTTTATTCCCTCCCTGCTACTTGACCAAGAGAGAGAAGAGGTACTGCTTCGGGCTGAGCTTCCCCTTCACTGGCTCTAGTCGTGCTTTCCAACTTGTGAGCTAATACCTAAAATAAGAAGTCAATTCATGGAAGAAAACAGAGAGACAGCGTGTGAGAAAAGATACCCTATTTATTTGACAATTCAGATCTCTATCATCAGCACTAACAGGTACTTTGCTACCTACAAAACAGAGCACTAACTTGAGGAAGAGTGTCCTTCAGCCCAGCCCATCTACTGCTTTTATTTTTCTATACTTAAGTCTCCACACCATGTTTGGGCCCAAAGCACAAGGGGGCCCTCATTTACAGCCATCTCCCAGGCACCAGAAGCAGCACACGAAATAGCAGCAGCAATCACAGAAGCACGCTCTTGGAATCTCACAGGAAGCCCAGGATGGAGATTTGTGAATTTTTTCTCTTGCTAAAGGACAGGCTTGTCTGCCTGCTTTCCTCCAAGGTCTTCCCCAGCTAGGAAAGCATGAATACCTATAGGCACAATCCCAGAAAAGCCTGACAGACATAAAGCTACCAGAGGAGGTGGAAGGGAGGTCGCAAATTTTAGTACCATTTAGTACATTAACAATTACAGATTTTTCTTTCAAGAACTGACTTTGTCAGGGAGGCTAAGAACCCAGCTATAGACTCGAACGCTTGTTCTTAGTCTTTCCTGCTATCACACCTTATCGTTCCATGGAAACATTACCTTTCATTTTGTAAAACATAGAAGGAGACTGAAGAACCACAGTTTTAAAATTGGCCCATGAAATAAAAAGCTATATATTCACCTCAGAGACATGCTCAAGCATCAGCATGGAACTTTCTGCTTTATTATGAATTTGCTGGCTTGGGAGGTGAAGGCAATGAATCTAGTAGTCTAGTACAAACACGTGATACAGTTAAAAAAAATATTTTCTCTTGGGAAAAGGCTTGTCTGGTGACACCGGCAGCACTGGTCACCGACGTCTAGGGAAGTGGGACAGTCATACACAGATGGGAAATAGCTGGGAAGGAACTACATGGAAGCACTGAAACATCAGACCCTACCAACGGCTGAAAACTCAAGTGCAAGGTCCAGATGCTGAAGTCTGAATGTGTTAGCATCATTGTTAGTGAACTGATACTAAGTGACAGATAGATTATATTACATGAAGTTCAATTTCTGGCTGCCTGCAATGGCTCCTAATTCAAACAAAGGCCTGACAAGCTACCGACAATAAATAAATCAAAGTAAAAAGCACATTGCTTTGAAACTTTAGCCTTACGGCCAGGAACATTACAGTCAGCTCATTTGTTAAAAGGACTGCTTGATTTTGACCTAATACTACTTTACCAAAGCAACTGAAAATTATTGATTTCCTGTGTTATGAATTGAGATTAATAAAAAACTAAGAGATTACAAATAAAAAGCCTTTGTTCTGTGTATCATTTCCACTATGCTGGTCAGTCAAATGCCATTGTTTTTCCTTCTGGTCTCACAGCACATGAAAGTTATCTTACTGGGAAATAAAACAAAATGAAAAGATAGAAACAAAAATCTTTTCCAAAATTTTTACTGTTTGTTTTCAGTCTTACATCCAAGACTAAGAATAAACAAGAAAAACAGTAGCAGTTTTAGGGAATGCCTCACTAGTTCAATTTTCATTTTTGTTTTAAAATGTTCACAATTCTTTTGGTCCTGAAGCTTCCTGGCATAGAGGCCAGAATTAATATTTATAGAAAAATGATTAAAAGACATTTTAATTCAAAAAAGCTGACATGCTTCATTAGATGCCTTTTCCCTGCAGAGTTTGTTCTAACTCTTAATCAACGTTATCTGCATGCAGCTCCGCACCCAACAAACATTTCTGCACTGGCCTTGAGCCACAGAATGCTGTGGGTTGTGGGCAGCACAGATCAAGGAAGCCACAGGAGAACAAAAGGGTGCTCCCTACCACCATGGCAAAACCCACGCTAGAGTGATCTCTGTCACATCCCTGTCCCGTTGCAGATGGCAGGCAAGGGACACAATGCAAAGTGACACTGAGCATGAAAGCCTAAATGCACATTCAGAAAGTCAACACAACTCACAACTCCACAACTACTATTCTGTGATTCTGTGATCAAAAGGGAAGAAGCCCCCCCATATTTTAATCAACATTGGCTTTCTGTGTGTTTGAATTGCCCACACCTTATAGACTGCTTCAGTCGGCAACAATTTTTAAGTTCAAGTTAGGGAAGGAATGACAGAAGATACAGTTCCACGATGAGTGACATCTGCAGTTCATTAAGGAACTGTAATACCCAAGAAGTCCCTATTCCAAGAGGTGACAGAAAAACAGAAACAAGAAGCATCTGATCATGCACTTCACCCCTCATCCAATCAACTTAGCATTTCTTCCTCCACGTCTTATGCCTTTGCAGGAAAGGTTTCACTGACAATCTCCATCATCTCGCTCTAACTCTCTAAAGCAACTGGTTTTTGCAAGTGAAAAAGCTCTAGTTCAACATCTCATTTAAATATTAAGAAAAAACAAATATCTATTAGCAACCTTGTCAAGACCACGCCAAATTTAAGAGCACGGAGGAAGGGACAGCTGTGTCAAGGAACAGACAACTCTAAGTGAGGCAATGGTCATCAGAAAGAAGAGACATTTCTCCTGCTTGTCTTCTTATTCTTTCCATAACAAATAGTCATCTAACACTAAGAGTATTTTTATGATGTTTCCTGCGTTTTTATGCCATGCTATGCTCAAAGAGGCATAGCAGTAAAAACTTCCACTTCTCATCTGCTATTTCCAGATGATCACCCTACCAGATGCAAGTAGCAATAAACTACACATTGGCAGGAAATCTGCAGGAACTGTAGTGCTGAGGAGTTCCTTATATCAAAAAGATATTAAAATCTAGGCCCCTGTTACCTGACTCTACTTAATGGAGATTTAAAGTGCCAGAGGATATTTGCCTGAATTAGCATTGATTCCCTCTCCCTAGAAAAGAGTGCAGGCAACACTGCAGTGAGAAAAGGACCAACAGAAAATGCCTTACCCTATGCACTTACAAACACTAGTCTCTTCTTGCCAAATGAAAGCTAATTGCAGACCTAAAATCAGAAGAAATCAGCAATTTAGATACAGATCACAGAGCTCATTGCATATCTACAAAGATATGTATGATTTGGCTTCAAAGACAGAAACATCCCTGCACATAAGCTACAAAAGAAATACAGTTGCCTGAGGTGTGCAACCTAATGGTCCTTTCTGTCTGAAAACTGAGAAAAAATAGTCCAGATGCTTTCCAATAGCGGAATCAAATCCCCAAACAGCTTTCTCTTAATGGCTTCACTAGCATTTCAGAACGATGGTTTGCTGACCTTGAGAAAGTAAAGACTGACAAGCTGTCTGTTTGTTTTCGGATTTGTCATTTGACAGAATGGTGACAGTGCACATTTTTGTGCAGCTTGACACTTGGCTAAGCCCCTCACCTCTGACTCTCACTGGCCATTAATCCAACATAAGCAAGTAAGAAAAGGAAATTCCATGTTATCACTATACTACTTGAAAGCAATTTTCTAGCATTTTAGCATGGATTTTCCTAGTTTTGTTACCAAAATATAAAAATAGGGCTTTGCTTACAAACAGTTATTGATTTTGATTGCTGCTGCAAACCTTGTTCTGCTTTCAAGGTCTGCAAGATCCCAGATGTACTCCCTCCACCTTACCCACTATATCACAAATGCATTCGTAAGAGCACAGCAGTGGAAAGCTGGACTTCCATACAGTCAGTATACTGCCCCTAATTCTCTTGCATTTTTTTCTCTTGCGGATGAAATAGCAACTCACTAAGCTTCCAGTTCAGAATTGAGAGTAAGGCAAGAATTCTTTCTTTACATCCTTTTTAACTCTGTTTGCTTTAAAAAGGCACATGACTCATAGTGGTTAAATATTTAACTGTTTCATTAACGAGCTGGATCCTAACATGCAAGTATGAAAAGACATGTCATTATGTCTGAAAAATCCTACTCATATCAAAGCAGCTTTTCAATTTTTTTATATATATACATACACCAGGAATCTGTAAGGTAAGTTGCTATCTTGGGACTAGTCTACAGACACATTTAGTACTGGTACTCTGTGTAAAGATATGTGGGGATTGGTGTTTGGTGTGGCTTTTTTTTTTTCCTTTTTCTCAAAATAGTTGAGTAATTCAAGTCCAAATGTGCCTGTTATTGTATTAATGATGACATAATAGTACAATTATACCCTAGGGGACTAGGCTACACTGACGCGTGCAACCACGTGCTCATGATCACTTCAAAGACAGAAAGAGATTGAAGATACTGCCACACCCAACTCCTCATTACTGCACCTCTCAACTTAGAGATTACCACCCACAAAGCTGAACAACGGTAACTTGTTGTGGAAGGGCTCTTAGCCCTCCCTCTTCAATCTAACTAAATTAGTTTTAACCATCCTTGGTGGTAAACAAAGTTTTCTGGGGCAGCTAGGTGCTGCAGCTGACTACGAAAGCAAATGCAGTACAATACAACACTGGGCAGAGTAAAATCCTGTTGAGGGCCAGCAGCAAAGAGGTAGCAGATGACTGCTTCTTAAGCTCTTCCAGAGAGACATGCTTCTGCAGCCCTATCTACACCCTGTCTGTTTCAGCCGAGTTTGAACAAAACAGGTTTTGTTTGTAGAAACAGCCTAGCTGCCAATTCAAGTTCAATAACTGGCTCTGGATTATAATAGGCATGCCTAGACCTATAGGATAAAATTAATTTCAGTCAAGTTGGTCTCAATCAGCTGTCAGGCTGATATCCTGCTGTCCTGCAGCAAAACAGATGCAAAGTAAGCACAAAATGCTACTTAATTCATTATTCAGTGAAATCAATACAAGAGAGGCACAGAGTGAAATGTGTAAAATAAGGGCCAAAACCTCAGCTTTCATACAAAAAAAAAACTTTCAAAGTTCTAAATTAAGAAATGAGACAAGAAATTAAGTGTTATGATTGCTGAGGCCCATCACTGAACCTGAATGTATGGAGCCGCCAAAGCTGGGACTTCTGTAAGTTATGTTCTTTCTCTGCTTCCGTGCCTGACTGTGCAAGAGGCTGCTCACACTTTCTCCTGCTCACCTTTTCACCACATCATCTCTTTAGGTGGCAAGGTCTAGGAAAGTAGGAACTTTCTTTTAGAACATGTGGGCCTCCACTCCACTAAGTGCTGTACTTGATCTTGCAGGCAGGGCCCTTTGAATGGGCTGTAATGTAAATAAAAATATCCTTTCTCAGGATAGCACACAAGGTTGCTTGTAAATTGCGTTGCAGATAGAGTCTCCATCATACTTTTTAACTATCAAAAGCTAACAAATCTTACTCTACGTTTTCACAAACACTTTAAGGCAGCCCTGCTGCCAAAAGAAGCAATCTCATCTGGCCAAAAAAAAAGGTTAGTTTGAATCCATCTGGGTTCTCCAAGGCAGTTTACAACATTGCTGCACAAATGCTTGTGTTGGCATGAGGAATGAAGCAGCAGGACCATTTTTTCAGGTGGCAGTGCCAGTTCATACAGGCTGAAACCCATCCTTCAAAGTGCAGCCTGGGTTCTCTGAAGCATTTGTCTCACAAAGCCAAGTTAGAGTGGAGAAGCTATGGGTCACTCAATTTTACTCATAAACCTGCTAATACTCACATCCCAAGAATGCTGCGAGGTTAAGTACATTGGTGTTTGTGAGACATTACAGAAGTAAGATTAGTAAATATTTAATTTTCTCTCCTTCCTCTTTCCCTGCCCTGGCCACTAAGTATAGCTCGTTCCGAGTTCCATATACTAAATCAATGACTTGGAGCAGCTCCTAGGAGGTAGCTGTCAAGCTCCCTGCCCGTGGGCCAGATAGAGGTCAGTCATCATACGCACGTATTCTGACTCAAAACTGTTCTGTGATGTTGCAGCCAAAACAGCATGCAAATACATGGTACCCACCCTTCTGCAGGGAACCATGGAATAGTCAGGTTACCTCTACAGCAGACGGCCTTTCTCACCTTGATCTGGGGAACAGCTGCAGAGGGATAAAGAACAAGTAGATCAGCTCCTTTTGCATGCATTCCAAGCGCAAACACATCCTGTCAGGCTGGCAGAAACCACAACGACAAGGAGTGTTTCTGAAAGGTACCTTAAAAATGATGTTAACAGCATGCTGGAGGAAAAAAAAGGGTCAGCCCCAATGCTATTAGCATAAGGGAAACCATCAAAGGGAGGCAGCACATAGCTTGCTTTCACAGACTGGGTGTGAAAACAGGCATTTTTGTTATTTTGTTAGTTCTTCAAAGCCCTGCTGTTTCCGAGAGCTAATAACAATTCTTGATGTCCCATCATCTTAAAAATATGCTAGTGTTCAGTGGGTTAGGTGAAAATACCTGATGTAAAAAATACACTAAGGTACAGGTCCCTGAAATCAATGAACAATGGCATAGCTGACCAGTGCAGAAGTTTCAGGACATCTGTCCCAATGTTTGGTCCCTTGAGTCAACTCAGAGAAACCCACAGAACTTACTCCGTTGCACAGCCTCTGACGCTGCTGCTGCCAGGGCACATTGGCACCCATCCTTGTTCGCAGCCAAGGCACAGGACATACCAGGAGTGCAGAACAGAAACACAACACATGGCAGCTCTCTGGGCTATCAAGACTCCTCCAGCAGCTCAGTATAAACACCAAGTTCTAAGCTCTACAACAAAATTAATTTACTTTATAAGCTGAGATACAGTGTAAATGCCCATATTATGTATTACTAGACTGAACGAACAGCTCTAACAAACTCTTTGACAAGACCTTTCTGATTACTGAGGTAAAATAAGGCTGGGCCCCATAGTACGATGGGAACAATCCTAGAAACTCTTTGTGCAAGACAAGCCTAACAGAACTGACGCTTCAGTGATGCTGACATTTTTCATACTACCAAAATAAAAGTAAATTAGATAAAAATAAATTTAAAACCTGAAATATGAGATAAATACAGCTTGTAGTTACATAAATCAAACTCTCATGCCCCCTAGGTTATCCCCAAGTAGAAGGAGACACTATTCAAGAACTCTTTCCTATCACGCCCCGATCCTGCCAATATCTATGCGCGCAAGGAAGCTCCGTTGAAGTCATGATGACTACCCATATGCACACAGTTAAACATACTGCATAATTGCAAGTCTAACGCCAAAAAACTTCGCTTACAAATATAGAACCTAATTTGGTCACCTACCCATATACATTAAAAAACGCAGAATACAGAGTTTTGACTTCCCTCCCTCCCCAAACCATGGAATAAACTCTCAGTAGGGTGAAGTTGCCAGAGGCTCTACTCGATACAAATGAAATCCAGCTAGAAGTATTTTTTATAATCTTTACTGAAAATAGAAATATGTTCTATATACAGAAATATATATATGTAAAGAAGCATGCTTATAAATATATATGAAGAAGTAACAGGGTGATCTCTACACCTTCTTGTTCCTTCACTGTGCACAAAGCCAGCTGTTTGTGACTTATTTCAAGGCTGTGACAAGTTTCTAACAGGATGTTCATTCACTTCATTCCCCTTCCAAGAGCAGTTACTGCTCCATGGTGAGATGCGCTTTCTTACCATCAAATGCAGAAGTCAAGAAATGAAATAACGATTTTTTTTGATAATTAACTCATAGAAGCTTACTTTAGAAACTGCCAAGAACAAAAAAACTACCAGGAATTCCAGTTGCTTTTGCTTTTTAGCCACGTAATTGAACCCACTTAATCCAACTCTGCAAAATAAAATTCTTAATGCATTCAATTTAAGTTATTTATTTTAAGTTATTATAATTTAAGTTCGGTTCTCTCTGGAACCTCCTTTCTTCTAAGACATTGGCACTCACTGCTCTTCTGCACTACAATTACACCACACCTGCAGAGTTTATTGCAGTTTTGCCTACCAAGGGCCACTTCAAGCCATTTAAGAGCTACCAGCTAGTGACAGCTGGCAAATTCAAACCTGTCTCAGTAGTCTATCATATGTAATCAATTGCAAATAGACCTTCAACAGACTCATCCCATTATTTCCTAGCTAATATACCCCGGGGAAAACAAGGCAGCAAGCTTCCACTTTGAATCATGAAGCTAGTTTTGCCCCTGTCCCTCCCTCCCAGCTTCTCCCCTGCCCCTCTCTTTGCATCAGTTCACTGCACTGTTTCAGCTTTTCAGCTTGATATCCGTTATGTTATGTCAGCTGTTACATTACGCTTAAAACAATAGACTCCAGCTGGCTGAGGTCAGATGTGAAAACAAGGACCTAACAAAGCCTTAGACCCTCCAGTTATACTGAAATTGAGATACACACTGAATGTAGCACTTCATGACAAACTATTTTCCAGACATTTGGGCAAAGCATAAAGGAAACACCTGTCACTGCAAACATCACACACTAATCCAGATAAATCCTAAATTTAAAAATCTTTCTTTTCACTACTTGGCTCTACTATGCACCAGAACTTCAGAGTTTTAACTTTTTTTTTTTTTCCCCAAGATGGAATTTGTATTACTCATCTTGTTTACTAAAATACTAAATAGTGAAAACTGTGTATAATTTCAAAGAAAATATGTTTACCATATTTCTTTTAGAGTTACCAAGCAAATGCTTTGAGTTTGACATGGATTTATACCCCAGAAAAGTTTAATCTGACTTTAACCCTTAAGCAGAAAGCTTGACAAAAGTGGACAATAGATACAACAGTGAATGAAACATACTTTTTCAGTGACAGTACTGTCTTAGACGCATCTTTGAACAGAATTTATTGGAATGTAGCTATACTAAAAAATAAAGAAACAAAACGCCACTATATTATGTGACTTACGAGAGCAAACACAAGCTCCTGAGAACAGGTGAACTACTAGTAACTCTGGAGCACATATGCCCCTGTTTTTCAGAATGCTGCATACAATACAAAAGCAATGCTTTCTGAAAACAGTTGATAGATGAAAAGCTGGGAAGCTTGCTCATCGCAGAAGTTCAGCTCTGCACTGTGTTCATTTCAACCTTTGGCCAACGTGCCCACGCTGCCAGTGCAGCTGATCACCATGTCGGATCATGTGGGTCACCAAGCAGCCAGCAGACGGCACCAGGCCATCACCAGTGGTTCGTGCTGGCCTGCAATCCGTCACCAGCTCCATCATGAGCTTGAGAAAGGTCATTCTTCCCAGACCCCATCTCAGTCTTCAGAGTCTGAGCCCACATACATACTTGGTGCTTCATAGCCATTTGATCCCAATGCATTGTGGAGATAAACGTTAAATTTCAATTCCTTTACTCACAGTGACTTAGTTGCAGACTTTATTTTAAATGACAGCATTCAGGTATGCTTCCACAGAACTCCAGGTACAGAAATCCAAGAAGGATTATTTTTTTCTTCATAATTCTTAGAAAAGTCAGAAATGGAAGTTACCAATTTTCTGCATACAAGCTTATACTTATTAAATACATACTCCAGTGTAGCAGAACAATATTGGAACTCAAACCCAGAACATTTTGAACCTGCTGGAAGAAAGGTATGCAATACATGTGAAAAGAGTTTTCTTTTCCACAAAAGTCACTGTTTATTCTTATCGTATACATCTAAAAAGTAATTTTTTGTGGTAACTTTAGAGAAGTTTAGCCAAATAAACCTTTTCTTTTTTTCACCACTGAAAACAAAACATCTAAGACAATAGCAAGAGCATACCTGGAAGGACATAACATACTGGAAAATTTTCAGTGTGTTAACAAGTTCAGGATCTTTTTCTTTCTCATCCATGCAAATACTTGTCCAACTCATTTCACAGAAAGCTTTAATTGTTCTCGCTCTTTTCTAAAAGCCATATGCATAACAAGAAATCAGGTAGGCCAAACAGCATGAATTTTGCGGCCACAACCACAAAGTGGCCAGAGTTGTCTCTGGCAGCAATATTTACACCGCCTTTTTCTTCCACCCCACTCTCCCAGAATTATTTTTGTTGATTACTCGTATAAAATTCCCCAAGCCCATGTGAAAAAACATCTTTTTATTAACAGTTCGTTTCTTCCAAAAGATATTTTTACCTACTCGAGGGCACGATCCAAGGTCTGAATGCAGCCACCCACCAGTCGCAGCGTGGTCCAATGCTGCCCTCTACAGATGGTTGTTAAAGGGAAACCACTGCTCCCTTCTACGAGTGTTTGGGTCTTAGCACGTACAAAAACAAAAAGCAGCTCATCTTTCCCTGACTGGTCTTAGCATACTTTCAGTTGACCTCTTCATTCTTTCCTGGCATTCTGTATCAGCTCAGACTTCATCTACACCAAACAACAGTAACAGGCTTGTCTTCTCTTTTATAAAGCCCATTTCACTAAATTCGTTCAGCTGTTCCTAACAGACAATCTTCTTCCTACTTTAGAAGCATGTGATTTGGCTCCCTCGGACCTGTTCAGAATGGACATAAAGCAGAATTTAAGCTGGACTGAAAACATGCTCATGCAACCTTTTGAACCAAATTAATTAAATCCTTTTAACATCACATTTACATTAAACACATAATTCTCCTGTACAGACCAGGGGAGTTGACAAGGGATTGCTTTGTGAACAGCTGGAACAAGTTACGATGTTACTACCAGCAGCATTTCAAACCAACACAGCTGATTTTGCCACGAAGCACATTAGAAGCACTCAAGTTATCTGCCAGTGCAGCTCAGCTACAAACACCAGAACCACAGACTGAAGCACAGCGAGAAACACCTGGGTTCAGATTCCGAGGGAGTTCCTTGTTCCAGCTACTAACTATACTGTCACCTAATTAAAAGTGGGGAGGGCAATTTGCATCTCTATTCATGTTTCCTGAGCCTTTGAATCACTTACATTCGGCCTTTTCACTACAAACTAGAATGTACAGAAACCGACTTTAAATGAAAGCTAGGATTCTCATCTTCAGCTGTCAGTGGAGTGATGGAAAGGAAACGCTGCAGTGAGTGATTCCCTCAACAGATCTATCTGCAGGTCCAACAAAAGAAAAGGATTAAAGGGTATGAGCCCACCACACACAGGTCTTTGACGGCAGCTGACTGGGCCAGACCAGGCGACATTGCTGAGGCTGCAAAGACAAACTTTTCGCTCTCTCAGCTACAGTTTCTTTACAGTCTGTATACCAGATCAGTCTGTAGAGCTATCAAGCATCCTTTACTGATATTAATCCTATTTAAAATTTTTCAAAAGGACAAAAACGCACCAATGTCCAGATCGTAAGTCTCTGTCTTGGCCTTCTTAACCAAGGAAGATAATCAGAAAAAAAATGCTGCAAACACTTTGAGCTATTTGAACCATTTGTTCTCTCTGAAGACCGTCTTCAGAATCAAAAGCTTCATGTGTTTTTCTCTTTCTTTCTCACAAGGCCCACAAAACACTCCAGCAAACAACACCCAAGGCTTATACTCAAAACACAAGATTGTATTAAAAGAAATAAAATCTAGATTTCTCACAGGCCTAGACTCTGTGCCATTTTCTCTTAATTGTAGGAACAATTTCAAAGCCAATAACATAAATGTTAACCACCCAAAACTATTACCTTTTATCTTCATTGATAGTCTGTTTAACATTTAAATTTTTTTTCATCTCTTCAGTAACAAGCATGCTAAAGTAGACAAGGAACTCAGAAAAGAGAAAGCTGGAAAGAGCTTATACTTTCATCACAAAAACATATCCTTCTTTTTTTTGTTTGTTGGAATAAATATTGAAATGAGATTCCTACAAGAAAATAGCTTTTTCAGGCACACTAAATATCCCTTGGTTCAGCAGAATATTTAATCCCCTTGGATCAGGCACTTGGATTTTCTTAGATCATGCTGAGATAACAGCATTCTGCTGTGTTCTGGCACCGTAAAATCCTTGCTTATGAAAATAAAAGAAAAATATGGCCTCTCTGGGAACATACATCTCTGAATTACTTTTTTCCATAGTTTAAATATCCTAGTCTCAAAATCAAATTTTTACACAGATACACCACATTATTTTCATGAGTCATGGCACAAGCTCTCCCACACTACTATTTTAAATAGGCCAAGTGCACATATACCCTTCAAAATGAAGATCCTTTCACAGTCTCGGCTCAGACTCCACCTCACGCTGGGCAAGTGCCAACGAGTAACGGGAGTCAAGTCCCTCCAACAGCACCATCTAGTGAAAAAAAGTTAAAATAAACACATGCAAATTTAAACAGTTTTCACTGCATTCTGGAAACTAACAAAAGGCCAATTCTCTCCTAATCTCCCACTACAACTGCATTTAGGTACAGCTTTCATCAAGGCTCTTTGCCTTGTGAAGTGTGGTGACAAGTAGAGAAAGATTCAACAGCTAATTGTAAGCTTTTTGTCTAAAATTGGAACACCACTTGGAACACACATAAACTTTCCTCTGTTTATTTTTCCAATGTTAAGCTTCCATTTTTCTTATTATTACGCAAAATAGAAGCATTTTAAACTGCTTTAAAATTACTGATAACATAACTTCTTCTATTTCCTCCTCTGGTAGTGGGAGATACTGTAAGACAAGCAGCTCCATAATAAAAAGGAAATAATATATACATATAATCTCAACAATCTTTTTAGATCTTATTTTCATATAATCGTAATATCTTGTACGACTGTATTATTGAAGCATGAAAGTCCTGTTCATGAAAAATGGCACACAGCTTCCATCTGTAACTTCGATGTACCAGTCTCACTGGTTTCAAAAAGACCATCTGCTGAAGTTGTGTAGGTGCTTAGATCTTTCACAGGGTCAGAGCAAAAACCTTTGGCTACGTGGAGGAAATACAGTGTTTAGCTCTTAATTGTGCTTTTTATAAGGTCTTGCTTAAATGGTATTTCAGGAACAGATTCTGCACTTTTCCCAACATGAACATTCAACACCATGCAACTTGGAAGCAGGATATAGAAGAGATTCTGTAACAGCAGTTTACAGATAAACACACACGCACGCACACATGCTTTTACAGTTATTCCACCTTATTTTCAAGATAAATCAGATTTACAATCCCCATGCAGTAAGCTCATCTAATCAGACTTGCTCAATGGGGCTGTTCAGCTCAGCATACCCACAGGCTAACTCCGAGCACTCACTTCCAGACATTCAGCATGATATAGGAATTTCTCCCATTTCCAGACCTATGGCTGCCTGGTCAAAGCCTCCTCCTTGCCCAAATATAAGTCATCCAAAAATCTCAGGTAGGCAAAATTTCAAAGCATGACATTACACGTTTGGTGCCACTAACTACCTCACCCTTATATTTGATGCATTACAAAGCATAATTCATTTAGAGAGAATTCTACCCTGCATATACATATATATACTTTATGTCTAAATAAAAGGCAATCTGCTCTTGAAAGAGCTTCAGTAATTTTCCCTTTGGAACGCAGATTGGGAAAGGTGGACTCAATTTTATAATCTTCAAAAGAAAGGGTTAAAGGTCTGTAAGTGTTACCTTAATTATTTTAAACTCACAGAGCACACGAGCAGTATAACTCAAGTTTCATGGAATGACTTGAGGTCTCATAAGCCTCAAACTCCACATGGCCAAAGGTTCCCTCCCTTTCACCATCCCAGATAAACCCAAGCAGAAAAGCCTTCTTCAAGATTCCCATACTCCTCCTGGTAGGTTGTTGCTATACTGGTGCTCCTTTGAGGTCTCTCTCACTCAGCTTGTAAATCAACTTGTTTGCCCTTCTTTGCAGACTTACAACAATGTTACTTACTTTCATTGTCTGGCTCCAAATTAAAACTGTTATTGTGGTATAACTAAAAGTCCCTCTACAAACACAGAACAGAAATTAATTCCTACTGCAAAGCGGTAGAGAGTGCTCTCCTAAGCTTTAATAAGTCTCCTTACATCACCATTTGGGTTGGAAGTATGCACTGTGTTTTTTCCTGTTTTATTTTTTATTCCCTCTACGCTGTTACACTTTGGTTTACTTCCTTATGTTTTACAGTTTCTCTTCAACCAGCGATCTGCAATTAACTCCCCCCTTAACAATTCAGTTACATCTAACTTTGACAGCTTGTAATGATATGTTAGAGTGAAAGTAAAATCTCAGATAAGAACAGAATAGGAAATTTTACTGGGTAGACACCAACAGGAACCGGATTCCAACATTTGTATGTGTGTTGCAAGGTGCCACAACTCCTTTTAAAGTCCCATCAAAACTGGATAAAACAGAGCACATTGGCCCATTTACTGCTTTGGACCAACAGATCACTGTAATCGCCTTAAGTTTCTTGAAATTTGCCACAGTTAATCCTTTAAGAAAACAATATCAGAATACGCCAATACCGAACAAACAAACAACTGCTGAAATCCCAAGAAATCATGATAGTAGGATTTCAATGTTAAAAATTAACCATAGTTATTCTCATGACATAGAGCAGGAACACCGATTCACTCTACTTAGAAAGCAAGATAATACAGAACAGTATGAACACCCAATACACACTGGATATTAAATACATTGTATGTAATCCCGAATGCATTGCATACATATTACACTGAACATATTCCACATATACAGACAACACATACTGCATACAGTATGAACACACAAAACGAGTTCCATGATTTCACGGGGCAGGAGGAATGAAACAGCACTGGTTATGTTGGCACTAGAGGTTTATTTAACTGAAACAACACACTGTGTCCATGTGAAATTTTATGATATACTGCAAAGATGAGTGAGATATCACAAGTGAAATTCACCACAGAAATTTGCAAAGTATCCGCAACTAGTAGTTGTGGATCAAAAAAAAAAACACAAACAAAACAACTCCTAAATCTGTACAGAAAGAAAATCCCAAACCACAAAACAGAAAAGGTACTGGATGCAGAAATACAGATTCTCTTAGCTGGCAACTAATTATAATGTTACACCTAAGAGTTCAAATGTCTTACAAATTAGTTAAAAATAATATACTAGGCATGAAAATACCTTAAATGGAAATAGTGTGATTGATGCTAAATACAATATACTGTATTCTCATCCTTACAGTATTCATAATAGGTATAAAACCTTAAAATATTGCACAGATAAATTGACAAAATTCATTATAATTGATGGAATTAAATAAACTTTCTCATGTTAATAATGAATACATTACGTAACAATGATATTAGTGGTGCACAGCTACAAGAAGTATTTTGAACAAACATTGAAACTGCTAGTTACCATTTTCTCACTACTGTGATAGTGTTTTCATAAATATGAAAAAATGTGAAAAGCATGAAAGTCATTTATTTACAGAGAAATCAATGATTTAGCAGGGGTTATCTCACCACTGAAGTACAATAAATTTATACATTTTTTGTATGTTTAAAATCATGTGCCTCCAACTCCAAAACTAAGGTTCTTGAATTAAATCTAAGCTAGTAGGACAGTAACACTCTCGTAACATTTCTTCATACGTATCCATTGCAGCAGTAGTATACTATAAACAAAAGGGTTTATTTACTGAAGGGAAAGTGTGTAAGACCAGTAGAGCAAGCCGTCTTAGCTCTAAAGTCAATGAAAATACATGAGTTGTCCACTTGTGAAAGCAAGCTGGATCACAGAATCACAGAATGTTACGGGTTGAAATGGACCTCTGTGGGTCATCTAGTCCAAACCCCCCTGCTGAAGCAGGGTCACCTACAGTAGGCTGCACAGGACTGCGTCCAGGTGGGTCTTGAATATCTCCAGAGAAGGAGACTCCACAACCTCGCTGGGCAGCCTGTTCCAGTGCTCCATCACCCTCAGAGGGAAGAAGTTCTTCCTCATGTTCAGCTGGAACTTCCTGTGCCTCAGTTTGTGCCCATTGCTCCTTGTCCTGCCGCTGGGCACCATCTGACATCAACTAAAACAAAGGTCCTCCACGTACTTCTTTTCCCCCCTATGGTCAGGTATCTGGTCTTCAGTATGGCTGAAAAATGGATTAGCCTGAGCAATATGATGGATTCAAGCTTAATTAGAACAGCCTTGTGTGTTGGACACAATATAGATGCCCTCAGTATAGGCCATACAGGGTAAGACTTGTGTTTTGTGCTACCATGACTTTTGGTGTGTCTGTAGCTTTACAGACTCCTTAGGGAAAAGCAGAAAAGCCTTTTGTCAATTAAGCCATAAGAAATACCCTGCTTGATGTGGTATTAGCTCAGGAGATCAGAATTTGAACATTAAGAACAAACATGCATCAATCACATTAATGTCCACATACATACCATCCAAAATAACGTCCCTGTAGCGAGAGCTGCATACTGTTCAATTGTAGAAAGCACACTGAAGATAAGGCATATCAGCACAATAAGGAAGCTGCAAATAAAAAAAAAAAAAACAGAAATAATGTAATGCAGTCTAGTGAGAACCCAGAGGAAGGACGGATAATTATGCCATTACAAATTATCTGTACACACAGAAATGTCATTGGAAATGGCTTATCTTAAAACATAGCTGTTAAATTTTGAGTGATCCTGCTTCATGTTGGATAGTTTATTTCTCTTTAGACGCTGAGATTTTGGGTTGGACATTATCAATCAAAACAGCACAATAACATTCACTTTAGCCTACCTCTAAGGCTTGCTGTTTCTCAGGAAAACAGCATTCCTTGTTCTTTCCCCTTGTAAGGGCTACTATGGCTGAATCATCACCACACAACCCCCCAACACACTTCAAATATTTGCCTTTTTTCTGTTCCAAATTCTAATAAACTGTGAAGAGAAATCCCAACTAAGCCAGAGCTTAACAGGCTCTGTGCACACTGTCTTTTATAACCAATCCCCAAATGGCCCCAGACAAATAAAATCTGACATTTAGCATCTGAAACACAACCTAGGACTGATTCCATTTTTACATAAAACAAAATCTCAAAGCAACCATCAGAGAGTGAGAATGCAAGGGTTTGTTCCCCAGTTCTCCCTGCCAGTGTCACTCCTTAGGGAGGGGGTCCTAGTTCCCAAGGTAAGATTTGGGACAGCCAGGGAGTTGCAGCAAACTCAGCCCAACTGTCTGTAGCCCCCAGGAAGCTTCTTCCCCCAGCCGGGAAGCAAGGCTGCCCAGCCCTGCAGCAAGGCTGCCCAGCCCTGCAGCCTCTGCCTTCAAACCCCTTCCCTGAGCAGCTTCAGCTGTGCCCACCTCCCCACAGGAATGCTCCCTGCCTAAAAGAAATATAATGCATTTGGGAAGAAAAGATTTAAGACCCAAACTGGATCCTATCCTCTATACACGAGGCATAGGCAGATTCCAGTTGCCAAACAACTGCATGTTTCTTTTTAAAACATGGCATAAGCATCAAAGACAAAACATTCACTTATATAACACAGAGCTAGTTGTTAGGGATATTTTTCACAATTCTGTTGAGACAAGCAATACCGATCCTTTGCATTTGACAGAAACTTGCTGCAAAATCCAGTAACTAAAACATCCCCCGTTACAGGGCTGTAAAATGGTGAATCAGGTTTTTTTCCCCTCTGAAAAACAACAACAAAAAAGAATTGTCATAGTGAATAAAACTGAACGCAAGAGGAAAAAGTTAAAACAGGGCATCAGTGGCTGCAAATTGGCATGGCTCAGCTGAAGTTACCCAGAGTCTTCATCTTTTTTCATATTAGCAAGAACTTCATTGGGTGAATTTTTTGAAAGGCCAAGCACCTGACACAACAAAAATGTGTCAAGGTTGACATTATAAGCTACATTGCCCAATGATCGCTTCAAAATACAGCACATGTAAGTCCAGCGCACACACAGACAAATGATATTGTAAACACATTAGAAAACCGTGGAGAGGAAGTTTGTAGGTAATTAGGTTCAAAAATCAAATTAGTAAGTGATAAGAAATTGAAGTTAATAGGATAGAGACTACCACTTATCAACACAAGCACACATGAGACTATACTTTCACCTAGGCAAAGTATAAATATGCAGGTGTTTCTGATCTATGTCTAAAATCTTCTCATTTTACCTTGTATCTCTAACTTTGGCCATTCTCAAATAGAAGTAAGGTGTGCAGACAAGGCAGGGGAACACAAAGATGAGCCCGTCATTGGAAATATAACAGAAATGTTCCCGAAATGTCCAGCCCTTCTATCTGCAATATTCCCACAATCGCTTAAGACCGATACGCACGACAAGAAGAACATAAATAGGTTCATTTACACGGAGGTAGCTAAGGGTGTCTGGACAAAGAGTCCAACATACATAGAAGTACTAGTTCAAAGCAAACAACGAGTTGCATGGGATAGTGTAAGCTGTCTGAATACACTCTGAGCAGTAACAATTGATACTTCTGACATCCTTTAATAGCAGTAGAGTTGTTAGAGATGTGGCCCGGCCGGTAGACGAAACCACAAGAGGGCACCAAAGCAAAGACCAGCCCATTTCTCTGCTTTACTGAACAAACACAACTGACGAGAACCTAATCAGGATTAAAGGTGAAAGTTTGTGTGCCGAAGTGACAGGAAGGTAAACTTTGGGTAAATCGTTTGCCAAATGTCTTTGCTTGTTATGATTATAGAAATTGAAGACTGACATAAGAACTGCATCAAGTGCCAGTCACCGCACTACCTACTTTTATGGGTTTTCATGCACATGGATCCATTTCAGTCTTACTAATGTTATTTTTTTTTTCACCCCCAGAAAAACTCTTGAAAATTATTGTTGTGCTCTTGAAGCACGAGACACCTTCATACCCATAAATACACGTTATCCCAAGCAGAACAAGAGGTTTCATCAGATAATCCTGCTTCTCTTCTGTTTCTTTGGCATTAGAGAGAAGATCCCCACAAGCCCCACTAGTACACCTGTGCCAGCGGAGCACCACAGCTAAGCTACTAACCCTGGCACAGTGGTATGACTATTTTGCTTCTGAGGCTAGATCAATTGCACATAACAGAGAGTAAAATTACGAGATTAAAAAAAAGTACATGGTCTTCCTCCTGGCATCAACCTGCTATTCGTTTCATTCCAACACTCCACTCTCACCCTGTTTTTGCTTCAGTACTAGTGGCTTCCTCCTCCACTTCTGAAGCATAAGAAGGGAGCGAGGCACCAGTAAAATGGAAAACAGGAAAAACTTGACACTTTTTTTTTTTTGACAGCTACCTCCCCTCTCCTCAGCCAGAAGTAGAGCACATTCTCAGTTACTGCCTACTTTCACTTGTTGACAGCAGACAAGTGCACAGTAGTTAAATAGTTATGAGCAACACTTGCAAGGACAGACTCTGCCTCAAATTTGAATCTGCTCCATGAGAAAATCCTCCTGGGGCAATTTAATTGTCAAGGCTCAGAAAGCTTCCACTACTCATCTGAGAGCTGTGATGTTTTTCCCCTAGTATTTAGAATGTAACTCAACTTGTGTGAATTTTCACAGGGAAAATCAAAGGTACAACACTGACAACGGAAGATAAAATTTCAAAGCCCCCAAATTGGTATATTTTTTCAAAGCAAATGTTACAATTTTCACTTTACTGTGATCACTATTACTACATTTTCCCAAAAAAGCCCTCACCTTGATATAGATGCTAATATCTAAACTGTTCATCCAGCCAGTTAAAATCAGAAAAACTAATGGGCAACTGAAACCAACCTTACAATAAGAAGCATTAGCCAAATTACCAGTAGACAGATGTATCAACCCTACCCTAATCAACCACATAACTCCAGATAGCCAAGTTAAGAGAGCTTTGTTTCAGACACACTAAGCCTCACCTGCACTTCAAAGCTCTGTTGTCAGTGGAAAGATACTGGACACCTTCACAGAACAATTTATATCCCATGTGAAACAAAGTTACTGTGCCAAACATTTAGTTATTGCAACTGTTGATGGGGTGAAGGCTCTAAACATGGACATTTAAACTAGGCAAACCGAATGTGTGCTATCCGGTATACATGCTAATCCCAAAACATGTCTTAGACTTCACAGAACAGTCATTTACTCTTCACTGGGTTGTAGCCAAGTTGCTTTACTGTAATGTGAGAAGTGGAAATGCATGTTACTTAGCCAGCCTTGCTTCTCTGTCTCACAGTAAAAAAAAAACTTTAAAATATCTTAGCTCCCATATAAGATCTTTACGTCCCTGAGTGATACAAGACAGCTGAATGGTTTAACCACTAGCATCAGACACTCTGGAACACTTTGTTAAGCACACAGTCCAGTGCTCCTTTCACCCGTTGTATATGGGGTAGCAGAACAAACACTCACCACTGTATCTGCCCTAACAACTCCAGTATAATACCTTTTACTTCTAGAGACAGACAGCAGCACACTGGAATTTCTTGAACTCTAGCAGTCAGAAGAGTCTTAGTCTCTTGGAAACCACCAATCTTTTATCTCCTGAAACCCGTTGCTTGTTTACCCTCTATGCACAAACGTGACCATCTTCAAGAAAGGAAGCAGAGTGGCGAGGAGTTCAGGCTTTCATCAGCTCTGATCTAACTCCCAGATTGTGGGGCCAAGCAAGCATCAGAGATGAGGCGATTGCATGCAAAATCTTTCATGTTGCCTGTCCCAGGTTACAAAGTAGCATCTCCCTGCATATTACATGAAATCATAGCTACGGAATCAGTAACTGTACTTAAAAATACTTAGCTTTGCGGTGAACTCACATCTAACAGTGCTATGTTTCTTTTAACACCAAGAATTTTGCAAGTGTCTGATCATCTCTGTACTTCTGGATGTGAAACCATGAAACCACTATTAGAGCAGTGTGGACACTAACACACAGCAGCAAATGTTTTCTTTCATGGACTGCGTTTTGAGTGGACTATTACATCACGGCCTGCTCCCTCTCAGACAGCCAGCACTGTTTTACTAGAAGATGGCTTCTGTGGTTCTTTTCAACTTGTTCTTTACGGGCACTGCACACCTGGTGGAGTTGTACCCAGAAGTGGAGCGCTCTCAGTGCGCACGAAACAACATCAGCATGCAGCCCTCCAGTAACACTTTGAGCTCATGTACATCCAAGGCTGTACAGAGACTTGGGGTGTGTGCCTATGCTATACTACCCATTAAAGAGAAAAGCACATACATAGACACAGGTCTACATAGTTACACGAGACAGTGTTTGCACAGATCTGCATATGTGGGCAAACGTACAATAAATAATAAAATTTGGCTTACTCCATGAAGTCAGCCAGACGATTTATATACCTTTTTGTCTCAATCTGGTTTGAAAAGTCAGAGCGTTTCCAGGAAAGAATCATACAGCTAACAGGTAAACATGACCAGATAGTGTATACGCTATATTTAGCAATATATAGGAAATATATAGTGAATATACTAAAAGCTAAAGGTGTATTTAATGGTTTCTGACTCTTCTAGGATATATTTTGACTTTCAGAACAGATCCAGACTTAGGGCTTTGTCAATGACCTCCGTGGCAGCTGCAGAAACTTGACACATTACAAGTAGCTATCAGTACTTTGCAGCCTCCAGCCCTGAGCCACTGCTTTTTATTCTGTATTTAACTATGATTTTAGAACATTAGCATGTCTTTTTCGTGGCTTGAAACAATGTGTGGAATGATCAAAGGCACAATTAGCCACCTACTGACAGACAACAATGCTCATTTAGTAAATGTCACAGGTAGGAGAACTGATAAAGGTTTATAAAATATGTCCAGTGATACGACCAGGAACATTTTAAAAACAAAGGTGCATGAGACAAGCTGGAAGTACTTACTCACCAGATTAATATAGTCTCATGCACACACCGTAACCATCATCAAAACCAGTATTGAAATGTGGGTAGATTTTATTCCTTCGTTCAGTGTTTCTTACATACTCTCAGTGGGAGTCTTTCCATGAACCTGGAAAAGGTTGGCATTAGGCCCTAAACTAAGCTGAAACCTCAAAAACATTTAATAGAGAAGGGAGATGCAAAGTTCAGCTGAATTTATACAAAACCAACTTGACTTCTAACCCTCCAGGAATACAACCAGTTTTTCCTTGTTCAATGTCACAGAAGAGCTGGCTTAAGTCTGCTCTTAACTTTCAAACAGCTTTTATTCTTTACTGGAGAAAACGACAAACTAAAAAAGAAATATTCTGTAAACAAAAAAATGTTGTTTGGGTCCTTGTATGTCTTTGGCAATATTCTACCTAAGCATCCTTCTTGAACCCCTCTGTCTGCACCTTACTTTTGGGCAACTGGATTGTCTTTCTTTGAATGTACACCTTTGTTCAGTCACATGCATTATCAAACACCAACCGTGCAATTTCCTCACCAACCTTGCAACTTTGGGAGTTGGTTTGTTTTTTTATTTTGTGGGGTTTTGTTTGTTTGTTTTTTACACAGTAAATAACTTTTCTGCCATTTAGCTTTTAACTGTGGTAGGCTTCATAGGTAAACAAAGCAATACAAACAAAGTTTAGCCTCCTCTAAGCATACAGCTTTAAAAGAACAGGAAGGATGACACTGAGAATGAACAACATGAGTGTGCAGATTAAATACGGGCAGATTCTTATCTTGATCATCATAATTTGCAAGCTACAATGCTGCTGCATATCCAGTTCATGCTAGTTCATTGAAACCTATGACAGTATCGTTATTTCATCTCCATGACTTACACATACTGACGCTTACTTATCAGATTGTGAACACAAAGGTCAATGGTATCATAAAAGGACATTTTCACAGAGCTTTCAGGCAACAAAAAGAGTTATTGCAATGAGGATTTAGATAGATCACTTCAGGTAAGACACACACTGAAGACAGGGGATCACTCTTTCACTTTGTCAAGTATTCTGTCCCATTCTAGGCCAGAGAAGTCATTCCTTACTGAATTTTCATCGGTAAAACCCTGATGAAAAACCTGAACAGGTTTACATTACTGCAAGTCAACATCAACCTCTAACTATCTCACACAGTACTGCGCAGTCATTTCCACTGGGCAGATAGGTAAACATGCATACTAATCCACATAGAATAAAGTCATTTCTTACTGCAGCTAGGCACCAGGTTTTTCTTGTTCTTTCATTCAAGGAATTTTGGGGTTGCTTGAGGAAAAAAATTCTAATAAAAGGTAGAAATTAGAAGGGGAATAGGTAGAACTTTTCACATGGAGGACAGCTGACAATAAGTGAGAGGAAAGGTCTCTAGATCATAAACAGCATTGCCAGAAAGCTAATACAGGATGGCAATTTATTTTATGGGATTATCATCAAAGTATAGTGTCAAGTACAAATACCAGCTGGTACTTTTAAAGGTGAGAAACTCAGATAGGGTTGATTTTTAAAAATGAAACAGGATTTTGCCATGCAGAGAAAATTTTCATCCTTAATGAAACTCACACACATTAATATCCTGTATGCATAGGTCTTCTGCTGAACTCTTTAGCAAGTCTGAACTGAACACTAGAATGACACTAATTCTGTCATGACTACAAACTCCTTAAAAAAAAGTGTGGTGTTTTTTGTGGTTTTTTTTCTTTTCATTTTTGGTGGGTTTTCTTGAAAATGATCCGGTGACATGATTAGAATGCAGGAGCCCTGTTCTTCAATTTGTCTTTGCCCATACCTTTGGCCAACTTTGAGATTCTTATTAACACATGTATTTTTCTTCCAAAGTATGGCTGTGAACTCTCTAACCCTTGAACAAAAACTGCATAACTACTGCATTAGCTGTGCTGCCTAACCGGTTCAGCTAACTTGCTGAGGAAAGAATTGTTTAACTTCTGAAAATACATACATTTTAATTTGGGTCTAGATCCATTAAATAGGGCAAAGTAAGGAGAAAAAAAAAAAAAAATCACTGTAGCAAGGAGTTAGAAGAGACCAGCAACCTACAGAAACCACAGCTGAAGATGAAACAAGTTAGGAAAAAAAAAAAAAAAAAAAGTACCTTAGTCCTGATAACAAAATAAGAAAGGTGGGGGTTTAAATCTCTGGCCACGCAGGCTCTTTGCATGGTTTTCCTCTAAGGATTTGTCTTATCTCTTTCTGTTTGGTTTTTGAGGTACGGGAAGGAAGGAGAGGTACAGCCCCTTCCCATCTTCCAGCCTCTGAGGCACGCAGGTGCCCAGCAGAAGGGGACGTATACTTGCATTCATGCAGAGAAGCATGACTCCCTCCAGGAACTGGCCACAACGGCTTCCTGTACAACGCATGCTTCCCCTCTGTTATGTCCTACACGGGTCAAAGCTAGCAGACAGATCACTATTTTCAGTTGTCACTCGCCATCAAAAAACCTTCAACAGACAAAGTGCGAATGCTCTGTTTGTGTTAGCTCAGGTCTATCAGATGGAACTTCCTGTTAACATGTATTTGTTCCAAGTGTAAGGCAAAGTATAGTTGGTGCTTCCTGAAGGAAACAATGGCATAATTTTTAACCAGCTCCTTGACTTCTTGTCAAAGAAATACTGTCTTCTCATTCCCGTGTGAGAAACTAGTTTTATTGCACAAGAAAGATCATATGCAATACAGGGTGGTCTGATACAAAGAAAAACGGGTTAGCTCTAGAGCTAAACAAGCAAGGCTTCTATCACACTTACATAGCTCTTCTGGGAGATTAGAGTCTGTAAAAATAATTTAAATTATGGGCAGTGTACCAAAGCACAAAGCACACAATGAATCAAAAGTCATTTAGGATACAGCACCAGAATTATTGCAGGAAAGGCCTTTAAGGTCTTGGCAAAAAGGTATGATTGCAGTAGAAATGCAAAACAGACGTCAAGATGCTTCAAGAGGAAAGGTTAACTGCCAACAAAAAGCAAGGTTATTGCCTCCTGCAACAAGGTATTGGTTCCTTTGAGAACAGGCATGGTTGAACAGGAAAAATCTGATAGGTACTGTGTAAGAAACTAGAAAAAGATACGCTCCATTTAAAACAAGCGCATGACCCAAGAGACGCGAACCACTGGACTGCAGAAGATTCATCAGGGCTCCTCAGATGGTTCGTAATGAGCTTCCCGTGTGCCTCATCATTAACATGAAACCCCAACACAGCAACGTGACAGCCACGGAAGGACTAAGTGCACATGCGCAATGGGGAAAGGATGTCACCCAATACTACAAATCGGAAGAACTTTTGCAGCTCTTTTCACATGCACCTCAGGCTTAGCAAGATAAAAATGTCATTAGTGCTCTTACATGAAAACTAGAAAAGTACAGTGAACATACTGTAAAACAAAAAAGGATTTTCTCTTATTCTTGTGGTTTAATAAAACACTACAAAGCAGGAGAGAAAATGTAATTTTCCCAGCATAATTTGCTTGGAATCCCCATCCTCGCTTTTTGTCACTCTAATATACCACTAGGAAACCAGTACAGTCCTGTGTGCTGTCCTCATCCTCTAAATTTCAGGTTCAAGTTTGCCCAAGTCCTGTAGCACCCCCCTATTCAATGCAAAGCCCACCATCCAGCAGCATGTTCCAAACGACATCCACTGCCGCACACTCACTGCCTGGAGCTCTAACACACTGCCCATCTCAAGGTGAGCATCAATGCCAAATTCAGCCTATACTTGGTTTAAGCACACAGGCAGGCACAAGCAGAGCTGAACCACGGTGTTTCAGCTGCCCAGGCCAAGTTGCCTGGTGGTGGTGGCACCAGCAAGAGAACAGGTAGCATCTCTCAAAGGATTTGAGACTAAATCACCCTACACTGTGCTGCAGTCAGGGTGGGGGCAGACCTCTGCCTTATTTTACAAAATAGACAGATTTAGGCAAAAAAAACCTTCAGTTGCAAACAGGGGCTCAGGGCAATACATCCACCGCACACCACCACTGAAAGCAAATGGTTTGTTCTTATTGCAACAGAGGATTTTCCTTCTTATCAGCCAATTCCAGTTAAGTTTTCATTTCAACGAGGAGGAAAAAAAGATAGGAGAGGTATGTTCTAGACACCAAGTGCCACAATACCAGTAAAACTTGTTTTTTATGTGGAGTTTTATACAGTAAATCCAAGGGCTCACTACATCACTATTCCACTTCTCTTGTAACAGCAGATCTAAGGCAGCAGAAATTTAATATTTAGGTACTAAATTCTTCTAAAGAAAAATACTAAAAGCTCTCCGAGACTTCGTAAAACCCAGCTTCTGAAAAACTGCCAAGCCTAGACTATTGCTGTGGTTTGCCGTTACCAAATCTAAATTAAATAAATCTTTCTAAATAAAATACTGTACTTTTTTTTTTAACAAACTTGAAACTACTTTCCTTAAGTGCAAAACATTTCTTTAAACACACAACAATATTTACTCCTAATGGCTTCTCTTGTTGGAGCTGGCCAGACACTATTTTGATAGCTTCATCTGACTGAGCATTTTCAAGAGCTCTATGTATTTCCCCTCTTCTCCCTGCTCCCCTCCCCCCAACCTCACGTTTACCTTCATCACAGCAGTACTGCTACAAATCCCTTTCCCAATTAAAGATCAAGGACATTGTATTACACCTCCTAAAGCATATACAAGTTATAATACTGCAGAAAAACCGGATTTCATCAGCTTCTCAGCTCACAGAATTGCTTGCTTAGTAACCAGCTTCTGGATACTGCACGTAGCCAAGTAAGAGTGCTATCCTACCCCAAAGAAGTGAAACAAGGCAGAAAAAAAGCAAACATTGTCTCCACACTTAAGGAGAGAGGCACTATCCCACAACGTTGTACAACTGATTTACTAGTGCATGTAAACTTGAATACTAATTTTATTGCAGTACAAATCAGGACTTACGCTTCTATATGTCCTATAAAGAAACCCTCACATTGCTAGCTCACTAAAACCCTCCATGACAGGAAAACAACACTGACATTTTTGACAGCATCGTTTATCTTTAGTTGTGAATAGAGTGAAACAGTGACAGGGACTAAGACGCCACAGACAGACAGACATACAAATGGGGAACAAGTAATCATACCTTGAGCTACTGACCTTGATAGATGCTTAATTTGATTTATTCCAAATATCACAAAAATGATACCAGACCTGACGAACTCTGGCCTACCCCCTCACCTGATTCCCCAATCACCTTCTTGCGCTCCTTTCTCCTGAAATAACTGTGTCTGAAAGGCACCTTCATCGGTGCTGGCAAGTAAGATGAATACCGTGAGAAAGATCTGAAGTTGGGATAAGTGCTCTCACCACCGCTTCCATTATGATCCTCTGCTTTAATTATCTAAAGGTACAGTTGACAGACGAGTTTACAGAAACTAGTATTGCTGCCTTCTTTTGAGCTTTTCCACATTCAGTTCTCTGCTGCATGTTTCCAGGGGTGTTGGGGGAAGAAATATGGCACCCTTAACGCATCACAGCTTAGGAACAAGGAAGAGCAGCTACATGACAGGTTAGCATTCCTAGGGTGAAAGCAGAAGAATTCAGCAGATAGGCATAGTCCCATTTCCAGAGAGAAGAAAGCGTTTGCTGAAGGAAAGATGTAATGCATGGAAGCTATGGAAACTTGACTTTCTTAGTTTGCTTTAGGCATGATGGAAATTTCAAGTGCCCCTGGAGGAAAAGACTGAAAAGAGTCCAGAAAGCAACAGGCAGCTTTTACATTTACAGCAACATAATCTTACTGTAAATACGAAAATCTCTATAAATAATTGCCATGAAATACAGACACTTTAAATAGACCTTTTTGTCAAAAAAGCCTAAATGGATTAAATTCCCAGAATGCAATCCATGCTATGCTTAAAGAGCCTTAGCTTTGTGCCCTCACCACAAAATAGACAGTTTTCCCAGGCTGAAAGTGATGAGGATAATTACTTCCATTATTCCAACGCTCAAGTCATCTGTTTGCAGAAACTCCAATTTGTCTGTCACTGGCCTAAAAATTCTGCTCGTTTGAATTTCAATTAAAACATTCAGGACTTTGATCTATAAATTGATTTTACCCTTTCAGAAATAAATGTTGCAAATCTACACACATTTGCTAATACCATACACTTTACGAGCAATAATACAAGAATCAGTGATAATACAATCATCCCCAGATGAAAGTAAAGCAAAACAAGTTTGGCCATATCAAAGAAAAAAGTATTTTCCTGAAAGCGCAAAAAAGGCATTTTCTGAAAAGGCAAAAATGGGTCAACTGTTTTTGTTAATTGCCATCACTAATCATTTGTAATCCAAAAACATGCTGGCAGTGTTAGCATTAGGAAATCTAAAGCTCAGTGCAAAATTACAAGAAATTTTAAATTTCAGTATTTCAGTAGCACTCATCCAATAGCAATTATCTATTTGCTAATCTATGGCAGTAGCTGTGGTGTTGTGACCATAGCAAGCCGAGTATATGAGCGAACCCAGATTCACAGTGAAAAGCAGCTTCTTTTAAAATGAACTGATAAAGGTGCAAGAAAATTAGGCAAACTCTCCAGCATTACATGGAAGACTCACTTGACTTTGAGCCTACCTGTCTTTTCCAACCGCACCTGTCAGCCAATGTATTGAACAAAAAAAAAAAGGGTGAAATTCTAATTGGATACTAAAGGAAAGCAATAAAGTTAAGAAAAACAAAAATCCTCTATCCCAAAGAAAACAAAGCAACAAAAGAAAAATGTTCAAGAAAATTGTAATCAGTTCTGAGGCCTTCATCCAAGTGACATTACAAAGCGATTTAGTGTACAAAATAATTAAGTTTCCAAACAGGACTTCAAACTTGTACACTCAACTGCGAAAGAATTTTCTTGTAAGAGAAGTTAAGATGAAGTGATCAAAGGTTTGAGATGCTTAATACACTGAACCTTATAGGAAGGGCTCCTATTCAGGAATACAGTGGCTCTACGTAACAAAAAATCAGCTACTAACTGGACACACAACCCTGCTGTGCTCAACGTAATGGCCTCACCGCTGAAGCTGCCAGACATGCCCTTTATTTTTCCTCTTCCACAAGCTTTTCTGTAGTTGGAATTATGAAAGACTTGCCCACTATAATGATTAGGAAGTTTGGTTATAAAATGCTTATTTTATATTGCAAATATTAGTACATTCTTTTAGACTATTTTCCCCAACCAGCACCAATTAGAAGTATACTTACTCTAACATTATACAAGAAAAACACGTCAGCATGTGTATACCTAATGCCATCACCACCTTCAGCTGCCAAATCATCATGCTTCCACTCTAAACAACATGAGGCTAAACATTTCTGGGAGTTGTCTTTTGATGCTGCAGAAGAAACCCTATTTCTTTTGTAGTGAAAACTCAAATTGTCAGTCAGGTAACTTCAGGAGCAAGGATTTATCAAAATTCATTAATGAAAAAAATACCTGAGATACAGTAACATTTTGTGGCACATCTGAAGATGGGAGGGGAAACCTAGCACAGTCCCTTCAAAGTCAAGCGTACAACACCAACTTCTCCCCATAGGGAGCTGGCACGTATTTTGCTATATGTATAAATGTTATTTTTCACTTGTAAATGAATTCCAATGGATAGCTTTTATGTATTTTCTTAAGATTCCCAACTTTTGCTGCTAGTCCTGTGACCTCCACAGCAGGGGGAAAGGTCAGTACACTTGTGTAGAACAGCTGCTTGGGCTATCCATCATACTAGCTGTGAAGCAATCAAAGGAACAGAGCAAAATAGCCTTGGATGGAAACTCCTTCTGACCATTATTATGCTATTTTGTCTCCCTGAACTTAAAAAGAATTGTTCCCTAGATGCATAATTTTAAGGCTATGATGTGATGTTATTCTTTAACATGTAGTTAGTTTCATCTGAATTCAATTGGACATTGAGCACTCGATTAAATACTTGCTGAATTTGGGCTTCACTCAGGGCAGATTTCGGCTCAAAAGTATATCTTCATTGGAAACAGCAGGGGACCTTAGCTATGAATTTTACTTTTGGATTATTAAGATCTTCCAAAATTTCTCATAATTCTGATATATCATTGCAAGACAGTATGAGGAAGCAAGGGTGCAGTGCATGGGAGCCAGCACACTGCATAGTCTATTATTCTAATGTTAACACGGACATAAAATTATTTCTCTTACAGCTGTTATTAAGGTTTTCAAAATATACATAGTAAGTGATTGCTAACAGCATGGAATACATTTCTGAAAACAGAGTGACAGAAGTCAGAAAAAGGCAAAAAAAGATTTGAATTCTTTGGCACACTAACTGACTTTAACAAATGGATTTCCAGTTAATTGTTAACATTGCAAGGCCTAACATTATACGTAAAAGTCAATATGAACTTGTTTCAGTTGTGTGGAGGAAAATGCTGCAGATGCACTGCATGCTAAGATACCAAAAATATTAAATTACTCAAATTTCAGATTCAAAAGAATTCCACCTCATTTACACTTTATAAATACCGGAAGTATTACTGTGTTAAACCATAGTGCATATTATTTCAATTCCTGCATATTTCTTTTTAAAGCACAGATATTTCTAAGTACTTCGATTTATATGTGGTCCTCTGCAATGAATAATAAACATAAATTTGTAACACAAAGCTAAGCACGGGGGTGCAAGCCTTTGAGAGGCAGACCTTGAAGACCTCTCTCTGAGAAGTCACTGTTTCATGGCTAAACTACCAGGAAATAAAAAATGATGATTTCCTGTCAAAGTTCAGTGCCCTTGAGATTAAGCTGCCATTTCAAGTGTATGTTTAGAAAGCATCAATAAAATGTATTGATATGATCTGCCAAAGTATTAAGAACATCCATTTGAGTAACTTATGACCTCATGGTAAAATTATGCTTTCAAATATTATTTTTAGCCCCTAACTACTAGACATTTTAAACAAGTATTAACAACACTGCATCAGCATCCAAAACCCTAAGACAACTGCAAGGTCAAGTTCGCCCACTTCTGTGACACCGCAGTAGATGCGTATCCTCCCATGTGCCTAACTGGCTGCCTGTCACAATATTCAATCTGCTACTCTCTGGTAGCCATTCACTTCATGCTATCTATTGATTCTATCTGTTTAGCTTTCAGTCATGGTACTTCATTGTTCAGAACATCCTGTGGATTCTGGTGGCAATGCACTGAGGGGAAAAAAGCAGAGATGGAAGCTGAAGAGCGAAACACAGTACCACAGAAACACCCATCAAGAACACTGAACTTTTTGCTTTGCTTTTTAACAAAGATTTGTACGGTTATGATGAAAGCTACTAAAATCAATCTAATATTTTGAAGGCACTTTAATTAAACCGTTACACTTCATGTGCATCAAGTAATCCATAAAATTCTTCCATGTAAGGATCAGATTCCCATGTATGTTCATCATCCAGGAGCTCAGCCATGATGCATCTTTTGAATAGATTTTCAACTGAAAGCACGGATCCCTTTTGAACATGTAGTTCCAGTTACAAATCCTAATCGCTCTTGACCATTCAATCTCTAGTGAATTTAAGAAAATACAAAGTTAGTCAACTAGAAGATTCAGAATCCCTATTCCATGCTAATCGATAAATTTTACAGTAACTAAAAAGAAGTACGAATTACAATATTTAGAACATACTAGTCACCTTGCAAGTCACAAGACAATTACAAAGAACAAAAACAGTTGACCTTCCTCTTCAAACTGCAGCTTTAATGTAAGATTTACTTCTTATTTCCAAATGATTTTGGCAACTGGCTTGCCCAGATTGAAGTGCAAAATCATTTATAATGGATTTTTTTCAGAACAAGCTAAGCAAGCCCTATAGAGCTCAGAATTTAAGGCTATACCATGAAAACTATTTTTTAATAAAAAAAAAAAGAAAAGCTTAAATAGTATTATGCTTCATTTTCTTCAAGTCCACAGGACCAGTTGGAGACAGAGGGTTTACTCTTTCTGTTTATCAATGTCAAAACCCAACCTGCAACAATTAATACTGTTTTTAGAGCTGCAAATCACTTCAAAAGCTGTAGAAGGCTGAGGAACACCTGTAATGCCAAACAGCATTAGAAGAAATGTCAGCAGTACAGCATAAGCCTGAAAGATATGGTTTGATTATGGACATTATGGAAATGGCACCTGTGGCACTGGAGAATATTTCTATGCAGTTTCACCTTTATCAGTACAAACAAAAGCATTGTTCTACTTGAAAAGTCTTTGGCAGCAGATTTGGGAAAATAACAAAGTATCTCTAATGTGCACAGCACATAACATTTGTTTCATAATCTGATGGAGCAAAATTAATTACTTGGCCAGCTGACAGGATATGTTTAATTAAAAAAATAGAGTGGAAGGGGACCTTTCTTAGTCTATGTGCTCATTTTTTTTATCTTCAAGCAATTGCCTAGGCAGATTCCTGCTCCTGGCAGCCTGCATGTGACTGCCACAACACTGAATGCCAGAAACTGGGTATCAGTGCAAGCCTCTGGCTTTTACATTTCTTAGATATTATTTATATTTTATTTAGTATTTCTTAGATAAATACAGTAGATAGTGACAAAGATTTTGAATCTGCTGGTCAAAGGGCAAAAATTGCCAAAAATATAAGTAAATAAATACCAAGTTCCCACGGCCAAGGTGTCTTCCCCATAAAATAATCACTTTCAGAAAACAGAGTTATTACAGCTGGTCTCAAAAAAAGAACCTAAGAACAAGTAATTTATAAACTTCATATTTTCAGATTTCCTTTTATATACTGTTCCCCATTACTCAACAAATACCAAAAGAAAATCATGCTTCTGTGAGATATCCTAACAAATTCTGTTGATGTGAATTCTTATTTGGGAAGGAGGGGGCAATTTCACACCATCCGTGTCTGACACAGAGCTATGGGAGAACAGTATCTTATAATAAAAATATATTATTTTCAGTAGAATTCTGACTCCAGAACTTCATTTGAGCTCAGAGAAACCTAGCATTGCAGATAAAGAAATAACTATGGCACATCAGCAAACAGAATATTTATGTTTGAGCAGTGAAGTTAAACTCCCTCAGCAACAGAGTTTAACAAAAAACCCCAATTATTCTGAACAGTGAGAAACTTTTGTCTTAAAAGTTCACAGATTGTTGTTTCAAAGTGATCCATTAAGTTTTTGGGCCTTGCTCAAATTGGCACAAAGTTTGAATTCTCATTCACCTCAGCCACTTATGCTTAAGTTAAAATAACATTATCACTCTCACAGTAAAGATGACTTACAGAAATAAGATCCTTTCTAACCGATAAAAATCACCTGTTCGAAAGATTATTTTTTTCCCCACTGAGACTGACTCCCTTACATAAAGGTAAAATTGTCAGACAAATCCCTATCACGATGAAGAGATAGGAGCACAGGAACAGTTTGGGGATGGAAAGTGTCAGAAGCCAAGCTTTTGTAAGAGTCGTAGAAAAAAAGGTTCAGTGAAGAAACAACTAAATTCTCTCTGGAATAACCCAGGCACGGGAGAAGCCAGGCCTCTGAGGAAAGACTCCAGCAGATGGCCCCAAAGCAGCAGCAAGTTTTCTCAGAACAGCTCATGGACAATGTGTTCCATTTCCAGTGGTTTTCTGTATGCACTGCAAAGGCAACCTGAAGTCTCAACTCCAATTTAGTCTGCTGGTACTGACGCATTTGAGAAGACACCCTTGTTTTATTCCAATGAGTGGAAGCTTTATATTATTTATGTATTTACTTTTTAAGAACATAAATTAATGCACAAAACTAAATCTGGTTAAAAGACGTGATCGCTTAAATGGACGTCTATTTTTTAAACTTCAATTTTCTATGCATGTTGTTTCTATTTTTCATCCTTCCCTCTTTGTGGCTTAGACAATAAAAGACATGCCATTAATTGTAAGAAAAAAAGCCCTTTCCCCTCCCTTTTTTCCTTAAAAATGGGTATTTTACAACTCAGAGAAAAATGAGATCTACACTAAGTTTTCTTTTGAGACAAATGGTTTTCTACTGAAATGTTTTTCAATGGATATCCTGATCCTACCCTTCATAAGTCATTAAAAATCATTTCAATGTGACCAAAATCACATGGTTACAGGGCTGTACAGCTTTTCAAAAGCTTCTTCCATTGTGTTTAAAAAACTTCGAATCGTTGTAGAAAATATTTCAGGCACACATTTTTCCAGCAAGAACATGTCAGAAAGAGGGTACTGCACATATTTCATTACCCACTTCCAAGGTTAGTTGTGTCAAAGCCCTTTTAACAAACTTATGAATAGTTTCTCCTACAAGAACATCTAAAAGGCACATGCTCCAAAGCGATGCGTTCTGGTTAAACATTACTGCATTCCAAAATGGGAATTTCAAGCCTCTCATCAAAATGTCTTCCTTAAATCTGCTCCTTCAGAAAATTTGTTTCATTAATCACAGCTGAAAGCCAAACTGGCCTTCCTCTGTGCTCAGGAAGGCATGCTTGGCCCCAACACAGCAGTGCTGATTAAAGAACTTGCTGTCTAAAAAAGAAATTAAAATATTAAAAAGAAAGAAGTTGCTAATTTTTCCCTTTTTTTTTTTAATATGAAAATGGGATAAAGACCAGCAGATGCTAGCATACTGTCTGGTTCACCACCTATATATCCTTTAAGCAGGCAAGTCTGTCACAGGATAAACAACACCACTGTACAGAGGCAACTGCAGCACTGCACCAGCTAAAACGTTGTCCATGCAAAACTTTTAGAAGTCTTGGAAAGCTGCTTTCTGTGGGGGATCTTTTTTCTTTTTTAGGTTTACTCAGCCTTGTATTCCTGTTTACATTTTAGCCACCACCACTTGTTTTATTATTGCTGCACCATGAGAAGGCTTGGAAGGGAATTTTGTTTGCACCATTAACAACCAGCCTGTAGTTCATTAAAAGTGGAAAAACCTACTCACAAAGAGCCATTTACAGCTCACCTCTCTTATCAGTAGTAAACATACACATACTAATGCTTATAGGGACATACTAATGCTTATAGAGAACCTCAGAGCTACCAGAGCAATTAACATAAATTAAGGATGGCCACCTTTGTCATACTTTGTAATATACACTGTGACAATACAGGTCTAGTTCTATGTGAATTAATTTACACTAAGATCTCCCATTCCACAGCCTTCCCTACTTAACATATTAAGAAAATTCAGTAATATCTAGTTCTCTTACTCTACTTTTTCCTAAAATTCTGCCACCTTCATATTTGTCAACTGGCAACTACCCATGCCTTAAAATCTGATACTTCAAAAATATGTTACAAACCAAGAAATTAAAGTTCTGCATAACTTCTGTCCCAACATAATTCCTGGTCTCGGGTAGTTCCCTTGCTCTTAGAGACTGACTTTTACCAAAAGCATACTACATACTATTTACTGCAAGTTCGCAGGCACAGAACACATTCTTTGGTCAGGTTAACACTAAAAAAAAAAAAAAAATAATTTTTTAAATGAATACTAGCTACTTCCTAAGTGCATGCAGACTTCCCCTGCAGCGATCCATGCAGCAATTGTTGTTTTCATTTGCTAGCAAAGAAAAATGAACAGCAGAGAGATTAAGTGACTTGCACAAGGTCATAGATCAAGTCTAATGCAGAGCTGAAGACAGATCCCCAAGGACCTGGCTTTTAATAGTAAGTTTCACACAGATTTCCACGTGCTGGCTGCACCAGCTTTTTGCACCAAGGAAACCAGTACGCAGGTGGAGAGCAGCCTCTTGTCTTTGCTTGGTGTAGCTTACATTTAAGTTAGCAACCCCCAGCCACGCACCAATCCCAGTGCAGGCACCACCAAGCCTGGGCACAGGCACTGCAGGAGATGTTTCTTGCCAGCTCAGCAGGGACAAAGGCAGCTGCATGCCAGCACGTCCAGCACAGCCACCAGCTTGCTGGCCATCTAGCCTGGTGTCCAACACTGAGCACCCTGCTGGTCAGTAACGTCAAGGGTGGGAAGCCTGAAGAACTGCGACCACCCTCAAGGAAGACCCTGTCCCAGCCGTTACACATCCCTGGTACCCTGTCCTCCTTGTCTTCTAGGGAAGGGTTCCACACAGGGAGGGCAACCCCTGCATTCCCCCTTATCCTGCCTGGGGCATGGAGGATGTGGGGACATAAGGACTGAAACTGCTTTGGCCACACCAAGAGTTCCCACTCTCATTTTTAATATCCATCTCTGTATTTTCTTCTCCTACAATAAACATCACTGACACTCCTCACAATGTAACACTGATTATAGGTTGTAGTCCCCCATCAGAAACTGCTTAACTGCTTCATCGTGACAGCTAGGAAGAAACTTGACTGGTTACATAGGTGTTTAAACAGTCACCTATTTGCACCTTTTGGAGGAGGCTTATGAAGAGTCCCTCGTAAGCACGAAGAGAAAGTATTTGCTTGATAATTTCACTCAAAGGAATGAAAGCAGAAAGCAAAAGTTGACAGCTTTATGACATGGAGAAAATGATACAGACAAGATAAGCTGAAGGCCTTAAAAACCGAAGTCCTATAACTTTTATCTGAGATATACTGAAAGGGAGAGACCATTGGTAATGCTAACAGAACTGTGAAAGGGCAAAATAATCCGATTAAAAAAAAAAAGGCAAAACAGTTCTTTATTTCAGCATCATGTGTGTTTACAAGCAAAGCAAGGCTGCATTTCTGAAAGATAAATTAGTAACTCAAATACAAGAGGACATTAACTTATGGATGGGTCTTCTGTGCCAAGAGGAACACAGAATGCCGTATCTCTCCTTGCATCTTATACTAGAAAATATTTAAGGTACAGATGTATGCAAGGACATAGGAATCCATGCTGAAGATAAAACTCCACGTTACAAGCTTGAGCGTTAGGGAAGAATCAGTGTTCCCTATCAATATTTGGAAAGACGACTGTGCAGCACTGTAGCCAGGTGATTTCTGCTTACTAAGCACTTTGAGATTCAGCTAACAAAGGGCTGAAACACACCATTCTCTGAAGAAGCCCTTTCCATTCCATTAACCTCACAAATACCAAAGGTATTTTGCACACGCACTGCTGAAGTCCATTGTTTGATTCAGGTTTTTGTGTAAGCAAAGAACAGATCTCTGCTCAGACTGAGATGACGAGTCACAGCACCGCAGTAGGCACAGACACAGATCTCTCCGCACCACTTGGTCTCTTCAGCAAGACAAGTCCTCACATGAGCATTACGTATTGGGAGAAATTAATTTCTGCCTATTGTAAGGCAGTCAAGACCTGTTGAGGTTTTCATTTGCTTTTTTTTTAAACCTGCATGACCGTTCAAATGTTATGATGGACAATTCCAATATTTCTTTCTGGCCTTGTTAACACTGTGACGGGTTGTGGAACCATGGAATGAGGAAATCGGCATTTGGGCAGTGGTCAAACCCATCAAAGAGATACAGAGTGCCAAGATCTTCAAAGCTGCATCAAGTACACAAGAAATCAAGGGTGGGTGTGAAATATGAAAGGTGTTTATTTCAAGTACATGACAGGGGTTTTAAATTTTATTTTGGGAGAAGGTGAACAAAGGAGAGAAGCTAAAGCTGTGACTTCATTTCAGGTATTTTATCCGAGTCAGCAATAAATCCACCTCTAATCCAAAGTCAAAATAATATAAATAAAGAATTACTGGTATCTGTGCACATCATACAGAGAGAAAGCGAGAGTGGCTGACTTGCAGTCATTTCAGTGTATGATAATACAGCATTCTAAGTTGTTACTACATCACAAAGTACTAATATAGAATAATTAGCCACTGTCTTGTCTTCACTCAGAGCAAAGTTTCAGGCTTAGATTCATTGCAGGTTTAAGGATAGAAAGAAAGCAGGATTGAAAACTTTAGCTATATCATTTTTTCCACCAAAGTTTAAGCTTCATGGTAAACTACTGTATACCTTTAAAATCATAGTTCAAATTATGTTAAAGTCAACTTCCCTCAGTTCCATGAACCAGCATTTATTGATCACTATCCCAAGTCAAAATTTGTCTTTCCTCAGCTGCACGCCTCCAGTGTTAGAAGGTGAAAGACAACTTGGTTGCTGGAACCGCACAGAGCCTGGAAGGGAAACCACAGCATACCCATACGCAGGCACACACATATTATATCACAATGCCTTTAAGAAGCTGAGGGATTATCTTACACTCTGAAATCACAGAATGTTCTTAAAGTTTTATCATCTCTTGTGGTCTATTGTCACATCACCGTGAAAATACTCAATTTCACACATCTTGGAAACTAGACAGGGTCAGATCCAGTTACTGCTTGGACGGGAGACAGCTGGTGAGTACTAGGTGCCACAAGCTGCCAAAGCTTGGCTGGAGTTGACACTTGGATGCAACGTTGAGGACATCCAGAAGAGCTTCTACTGGCGTTGTCTCAACTACACTGGTATATTAGTAGTAGAAGACTAAACAAGGGAAACGCAGGCTTACTGCTGAATGGAGCAAGTGATTTAGTAGCAGTAGAGACAGATAAGGCTGAGGTACTCAACACCCTCTTTGCCTCAGTCTCCACCAGCAAGGTCTCCCTAACATCTCTGGTTAGATGCAAAGTTCAAGGAGGAGATAAACTCCCAGGAAGAAATCAGGATCGCATCAGGGATCACTTGAGGGAACCCATCCTATACAAGACCATGGGACCAGACACGTTGCGTCTGAGGGTGCAGAGAGAGATGGACTGTGTCGTTGTGATTTGTCACTCTGAGGGTAACAGAGGTGGGGTAAAGATTCCCGACAACTGGAGAATGGTAAACGTTGCATCCATCTTCAAAACAGCCAAAAAATATATCAGAAACTTTTCTCTATGCAACAGCTAGAGCTGCAAAAGTCACAGCCTACACCGCTACTTTCAGTGTCCTGCTGTATCCAAGACTGCCATAAACTGTAAGCACTCATTCAACTCTACTGGAAGTTCACCCTCAAAGCTATATCCACTGAGCCACAGACACAAGGGCAAGAAGCCAACAATGGAGCAATCAGGAAAAAGGAAATCCCTTGCATCACAAGATTCATCTGCCTGAAACCATCTGGAAATTGACTCTTCGGGATATAAAGTTCACAGCATACTTTCTGAAGAAATCCAAGCAAAAAAGATTCACACGTTTCCTGGGCTTTGACCCAGAATAGACTCGAACATCCTTCTCTGGTTCGATGTAGTTCAGAGGAAGATTTAAATGAGAGGTAAAAATTTCCCATGCGAAGACAGACAGCCCCTTCCTCATCCTTCTCCAACCAGTCCCACTTAATCTACTTATTTCCAGAAGGATGAAATCCTGTTGTCTCATATCTCTGGGGTGACATGGTGAACAACAGAATTACACGAACCCAAAAATCAGGGAGAAAGATGCAAGAGCTACTACCTTCAAATGAGAGGTTTGGAGGAATATTATCACTAACTTATCAGTCAGTACACACTCAGGAAGACTGTCTGCCTGGAATAAGCCTGCTGTCATTTTGCTACTTCAAATCTTTTTTAGCATGAAAGATGCAGAGCATTCATGGTGCAAGACTGATGACGCTTGTGCAGTCCCACAAAATCCTGACAATCTTTTCCCATAGGTTTTGGGAGTTGGAAAAGTGACTTTTGTTTCCACCGACAGAGAATCCTTGCATGAATAAGCCCATAAGTATAAGAAGAAAGCCATTGGTGCTTTTACCTTTGTCCACAAGCCCAACACAAATACAGCAGCAAGTGATAGTCACTCACCTGTTCTTCTTGTGTGAAACACCATTTGTCAGTCCTCATAGGGACCAGAAAAGAAAAATATGCATTAATTTTGTAGGAAATGGCTTGATATTTTTCTTAAGAAAGGCATCATTTGTTGATGGCAACCCATGACAGTAGCTGCTACACTTAAGTTTAGAAGTATAAAAGAAAAAAAAAAAAACCCACATACCACAAAAAACCCAACAAACAGTATGCTTAAAAATTAAACCAAAGAAAATGGAGTCAACATAATATGCTTTAACAAGCAGGCCTAGAAAAGTGGCCAGAGGGTAAACAGGACAGACTTGTCAGGTAGCACGCAGGGGTAAAAAAAAAAAAAAAAAAAAAAAAAAAAAAGGCGCATCAAGAATTTCCTAACAACCAGTTATTCTTCCAGAGAAGATCAGCCTGGTGTACTGTCAGGTCACAAATGTTCAAAACACACACTCCTTTAGCAGGGGAAGTTACCAAACAGTCTTAAACGATAGGCTTCCATGGACCGCCTCTGTCATGTCTTGAGGCACCTCGCCATACACTGTGACCAAACCCTACTCAAGAGATTCAGGGCATTTTCCAAAAAAAACTCTGGGATATAAATCCTGTCTTTGTCATGACTTTAGCAGGAAACAGTTGGTGATAATTTTCTTTTCTTCCTCCCTCATTTTCTAGCCTTCTAAATGCACTTTTTCCCCTCTTTTTCTCACTGCTGCAAAGGGAAAAAGCAACCCCAGAAAAATCACAGAATCACAGAATGTTCAGGGTTGGAAGGGACCTCTGTTGGTTATCTAGTCCAACCCCCCTGCTGAAGCAGGGTCACCTACAGCAGGCAAAATGACCAACTGAAAATATTTTTCATGGCCTACTTTCAGTAATTTTAAAAATAAAGATAGAAGCATAAGTGTTCAGACAGACAATGTTCAACAGGGGGATGTTTGGAGGTTTGCAGTGTGGTTTGGATTTTAATTAGCTCTCTAACAGCATTTTTTAGAGTTGGGAAGTTTTCAAGCCAAGTTAAAAAAAAATGCAAATATAGTCCAAGGGAATGCCTTCAAATGTTCATTGTTTGGTATCTTTGGAAATAATATTCAGTATATCTGGGGAATCAATAGAACTTCTGGGCAATCAAAAATAATTCATTTAGTTTTGGCTCTTTCACATGCTGTTGTTTATTCAGTTTCGCCAAGTAAACTAATTTCATTGCACTTTTGATTATAGGTGAACTAGATAACCAAATGCTCAACCAAATTCATCACTTTGGTTAATCAGCTCCTCTTTCACACAACTAATGAGCTGTGAAGACACAGCACTCAGGGGCTCAGAGAAGAATGAGCTCAAGTACACACAGATACACCGTAGTCACAAACCCGAAGAGACAGCAACCACGGATTACTCCGCTGAACACTGGCAGTTGAGGTAGGCTCTTAGGTTTGCAGATGCAAATGGCAAATAGCTAAGGGCACACCAAATTTCTAGGGGGGCAAAGGGGAAAAAACCCTCCAAGCCCACAGAGCAGTGTAATGCAAGAGCATATCCATTTGCAAAACGTCACACATATTTATTCCTCCCAGGTACGCTGACGGCACTCAATAACAATCCAGTTTAGATGAGCACACACCAGATGAACAACCTGTCCTAGCATCATGTGCTATTGTTCACACACGAGAATTCTTCCTAACACCATTTAAATACACAACATGGAAACTCTTGACGCAAACAGCCTTTGTTTCTTCTGCAAACGATTTGTAACATTAACTCATTAACCATAAATATTTAAAGTGCAGCTCATAACATTGTTTCCCCTAGACCACTATGCTGCTGTTATTAAGGTGCCGCGTTCAAATTTGTGTTTTATCTGAGTGGCCTTTTACCAGCAGTTCCCAAATAAGGCAAGGAAGCAAGTCCAACACATTCAAGGTCACTGTTTGCATGGCAGATTGCACTGATGGTTATAACCGTTGCAGGTTTCCACCTTGAGAGGGCAGGAAACTAAAGGTCTTCTGGGTAATCAAATGCACATGTAGAAACAATAAAATACACCCATAAAAAGATGAGTGCCAAGCTTATTAACGCAGTCTGCTTTGCCAGAAAGGGCAGCTGGCTCTAAGTGTTCTCAGACACCTCTCGCCTGACTTTTTTGTTGTGTTTTTTTGTTTGTTTGTTTTTTTTAAAGTACTGCAGAGGTGCAAACAATCACTGTCCTGGAAGCCACCACAGAAAAAAGCACAAAAAGGACATATGAAACTTTCAATATATGACTTCTATGCAGGACTGCATTTTTTCCTTGTTTTTGGAATACTGTGTTTAACACAATGAAGGCTACTCTTTGTTGCCACTTCTGCATAATACTTGTTAAACTACAGGTGTAATGAACAGGTTATTCTGAACAACAGATACGCCAAACCAAGCAGAAGAAAGCAGAATCTTTTTGAAGGAGAATTTATCAATTTCTCATGTAGCTGCTTTTCCAATACACCATCTCATTTTCGCTTTTATTTGAAAAAACTTATAAACTATGATAAATTATTCGCAACCACAGAGGACAATAAGGAACCACTGAACTAGACATCCTACAGGCACACCCAGAATAGACAGATTCTGTCTCCTTTGAGGAACTCAGAAGTTTAAGAAAAGAAACAAACTGTAAGAAGAGAGGCAGATAGGAGAATGAAAAGCAACACCACATTTCCTAGGGACTGGTGGGCTTTCTATGTGTCAGCAAGTCCTCTTCTAGGCACCACAGGACAAAAGGCATAACAAGTGACTTGAACAATAAGGTTGCCTTGGGAAGAGCGCATTTAACATCCCGCTTCTTTCAAGAAGCTATGAGGAATTGATTATCTGTGATCTCCCCTCAAAAATGTTCCAACTATATTAAAAACAACCCTAGAAAAAGTCTTTCCATAGTTTTTAGTCTTTCTTGAGGATTAGGGCTTTTTTTGTTCATTAGCTGAAAGATACGAGAGTTTAACTTGAATGCATACTCAGAGTTCTTTGAAGAGAGGAACACAAGTGCGTACAACTTACCTAAGGATGATTTTCACCCTATCCATGCCATTGAACAATTTTTCTTTGAATTTTCAATCATTAGCAGGCATTTATTTTAAGGTTAAATTGACAGTGCTGAACAAAAAAGATTCTCATTCCAAATTAGGTTATTAATTAATCCCCAAGTGCTAATTAATTTCTCATTTTCCTAGTTTGAGGACTCTTAAGATATACTTCTATTATCTTACAATTTCAGTCATCTAATGAAGCAGTCTGGGGAAGTTTGAGTTCTTAATTTTTTTTTTTTCAATCCTCTTTTTACAAGTGTCACTTGTTTCATTAACATAGGGAAAAGTTCATAATTGCTTGAGCTGAGCAAATTGTTTTTGGAGGTCCAACCACTAGACAAAGGCTGCTAGCATCTCTACTTGCTTGCCCTTTTCTCTTCCAAAGTATTCTCCCCCAAAAGAAACATGGACCTTGAAAATAGAGAGCAAAATGTTGGCCAAACATAATTTAGTTTAGTTGGCCCTGGTTTTATGCAACTTTAGAGAAATAAAACCAAAACCACTTCCCAACATTTTGAGTCAGTTTTCACCATCAGCAAGACTGTCTTTACAAAGGATTCAATAGGATGTTCTAGTTCTAAGTACCTGAAGAATACACAACCATAGCTATTCAGCCTAGATTATTTCAATATAAGAAAAATCAGTATGTGACAATATCAGAACATTCTACATATTCAGTGTATACACTAGAGAAGTCATTAATAATTCTAACATGTAGGTACTTTCCTGTATCAGCTGTAACACTGAGCAGTGAATACAAAGGTGAGGTTTTTCTGGAGTGTGGTTTGCTGTTGTTTTGGCTTTTTTCTTCAGTATTATGGGTTGGTTTGTTTTTAAGTTATTCAGGATGGGGTTTTTCCATACTCCTAAGTGCACAGATCCCTTTAATTGCCAGCAGAACTGTGCTGTATAAGCAACAATGAAAATGGCACCCACAGTTCATAAAAATTAAAAATTTGTCCATTACCCACAATGTATTTTTTATACTCTAGATACATAAGTACAGCTTCCTGTAGCAAATGAAGTTACTTAAAGTTCATTTGTTATCACTGCCTGAAGCTTTGCTGATCCAAAAGCATGCCAGAGAGGGAACCATCAGCCAGCCTGGTTCCCTGGTCACTGTTTGCATCCACAAAGGATACAGCCCTGAGAACAACAGATTTCTGGATCTGATCCTTGCCTCAGTTGATACATGCTCAAGTAAAATATTTGGAAAATATCTCCGAGTTAACAGTACAACATATACATATTGAGTTCCAAAACCATTTTTAGTTTGATCCAAAAGGAAGCACGTTGTTTTCTTCTGTTCCTGGGCACTTTCTTTCAAACAAAGCAAAGGATGGGTTCACACAGGGACCTGAACACTGTTTACACACAAGAGGAACTGATGACAGTACTACCAGTGGTTAAGAGGTTCATACACTGATAAGTGATTCAGGCTGAGGCTCTGAAACTGTAATACAACACTGCAATAATCCGCAGGTGAGAACTACGTTTCAAGGGTCAAGAATTTGGAATAAAGATGCCTTTGGATTTTAAGGTGCAGATGCACCTTAAGATGCAGACAGCAAAGTCTATTTTAGCTTAGGATGCTTTCAAATGTTCGTAACAGGAGAGAAGGGAAGATGATGATCAACCTTAAGAGCTCCACTGCAATTACTTGAAAGTTGCATGCATATGCAAATCTATTTGCCAGGTAGCACAGAAATTTACAGCACTAAATTCAAGTTGAGTTAAGGAAACTGTCAGCCAGCAAGAAGTTAGCCATATGCCTACCCATGCTGGCTTCTAAGTACACAATACAGCCACCCTACAGCAGTACATACACAACACCCAATCACCACCAAGTAAATAAAGTCACAGTAGTATAGCGACACAGATGTTTTAAAGCGAACTGAGAGAATGTATAAACAAAAATTAATGATGGGTTCTGGGCTTCTTTAAGTTTAACCTTGGCAGAGTATTTTTCTTGGAGGAGGGGTTAGTTTGATTTTTGGGGCCTTTTATTTACTGAACCTTTAGACTTACCAGAGGGATGGTTACCACCAGCTGCCTGAAAACCACACAGTAATAGTATATTCATAAAAGCCTTCGTCACACACCTGAAATCACAGCTTTCAAATGGCTTGAGAGCTAGAGGATTATAAAAGAATGCGGACAGCTGTCTTCAGGTGTGGTAGCTCCGTTCAGCAAACACCAAGGAGACTTTCCAATCTTTTACACTCATGCCTCAGCCTCTAGCCACACACTAGAACAGGTTTTCTATGCCATGGAAACACATATGAGGCTGCTAAAGGAACATGGATAAACAAGTACCCCCCAGTGTGTTACTGCAGTTATCTGGCCAACAATGTTTGACAGAGCTTGAAGTGCTCTTCAAACAAGGATATCTAGACTTAACCTTCCTGTTGGGTTTACTTTGCCACCACACCGAAAACTTCTCTGTTTAACTTCACTGCTTTAGCTGGTATTACACAAACCTCTGCCCCTTCTTCACTCTGCATTTCTCTTCAGCTTTCTATCTCCTCTTGTTTTTCCTAAGATATATACCATACAATCATAGAGCAAACGTGCCTTTGGCAGGCTCACACGGAAGACCCACAGGTCAAGAAGATGGAAAACAAATGAAAGCACCTCATCAGAGGATAAAGTATGTTTGTGTACTCTCTGAATGAATACTTCTACAGTGCCTTTTGATTACTTCTGTTTTTTAAATACTCCACATTTCAAATATTGTATCACACTGAAATCAGCAAGAGTCCCACCTACAGAGGAGAACTAAAACTAAAAAGCAAGTGACCACAAAAGGAAAAAAATATATACATATTTAAAAAAAAAAAATTATTGAAAGTAAAACAGATTGTCATGCATAACTGTTTGGCAGAACTCAGAAACAGTTGTTCAGTAGCCTGGAGCCCCTACCCCACTGGCTGGGCTGCAGGGCTCCGCATTCCCCAGCGCGCAGCCTTTAGCTCACTGGGCTGGCTCCAGGCAAGGTCCCTTTTGTAAACATCTGCCACCAATGTCTTCTGGTTGCTTTCAGCGCCTTTCATTCCATGCACTGCACTCTGTTTTGAACAGGATGTGTCCCAGCCTTGGAGAAGATAGCTGTGCTTGCGGGTAACAAAAAAGAAGCAATTATTGTAGAGGCTGTCTCATGTTACACTCCGTTAGGACACTCCAGCATCATCCCGGTTATTTTCTGTTTGCATTGCCCTAACACCTAGCAACCTCTACCATGAAGCAGTGTGGTTTGGTGGTAAACACTGCACACACAGACCAAAAAAAAAAGGCAACCTGACAGTAAAGTTATTTAAAAGATCAGCTGTGCTCAGAACAGATTACAGGATATCTAATACCAGCACAGGCCTGAGAAGAGACTTGGTGCCTTTCAGCAGGTGCCTACATTCAGCCAACTAATCTTCAAACTATACACTCAGATATTCATAGCTACGTGTACCATACCTTCTGCAGACCTCATATTCCTTGAGCTCCCAGCAAATATCCTGGCTAACAAGTCTGGGTATGTAGATGCATTTGTATTACATACTGGGTTAGGGAGAGATTTTCCAATCTAGAAACAGTGCATGTATTGAACATTAAAGTCTGCTCTTCAGAGTTTATTTCCACACCAGAGCTTACGAGCAGCAAGCAGCAAGCATTTGGTTGTCAAGCTGTTGACACTACAGAATTGCTGTACGGGTTATTTCACAGTAATTACATAGCATAGATCCGGTGTCTTTATTAAAGAGCCACTCCCGTTCCATGAGTAACAGGAACTGCTTGCTCCAAACAAAAATGCAAATCCGTTCCCTGGCTAGAATTGTGAATGCTTAGAAAGATTTTGCTCAAAAGGCAAATGTTTGGTATTTTATGTCAGAAGAATAAGAGGTAACAAATACAAGGAAACAATAAAGGAAAAATCAAGATGAGGAATGCGAAAATATACACCTCCTATCTGATTAAGCAAGGGCAGCAGCATAGTAATGTTGCCAGGGTACTCTGAACTAACAGATTTGAACTGGTGGCCACTTGAGAACTGACTGATTCCACCTCCTGCTTCTGTTGAATCACACACAGGTAGCCAGCCAGCAATAGCTTAGCTATGTTTTAATCCAACAGAAGTGTTCCTCTCCATAAGCTAACCAAAGAGATATCAATAGTTCAGCATTTCATAAGCCAAGACAGCTTCAACTATGAAATCCCTCGTGCAAGACGAAAAAAAATCAAAAAACAAAAAACCACACAACACTAAAATCCTGGCAACTGGCAGTCACAAGGAAAAGCAGTTTCCTTCCACTTCAAGCATGGACAGAGTTTAACACTGTAAGTAAACAACTGCATTAGCCTCTCCTTGCCGCTTTTTCTAACCTAATACACAACTGGTCTCCCAAGGGTCCAAAGAAGTTGAGACATGTACACACACACAAAAAAAGGAGAAACAAAAACACTGAAGGAAAAAGAAGAATTTAAAATGAAGACAGACATTCATACAAAGAAAGGAAATAAAGAAAACATGTTTGTATGCTACTTCAAACACCAGATGTCAAAACAGCACATAAACAGTCATACACGTTTGTAGGACAGGTAACTGCATCTATTCACTACATGTAGACGTGTGGCACCAAAATAGAGATGCCCTTGTTATCACCTCTTTTAGGTGCCAACAGGTCTGTTCTACACATTATTTTCTTCCCTTCGCCAATTCATCGACTTGTCTTTTGGCAATAGTTGCAAACAGATTGCCCACCAAAACAACCAGCTTCCTTGACCATCTCAACAAAAAGGATGATGCATTAAATGTGAACAGGCACACTCACACTCCTAAAATTGGTTATTTCTGGTCAAGTCTCATTTAAAGATTTTCAAAGCTGCTACAGAGCGTGAGTGAATGCAGGTCTCATTTCAAGCCAGTGAGGAACATTCCAACATATCTTCCCTAGCGTGTGTGAAAATCCCACCTACATACCACACTGATTACTCTGGGACACAGCTGCTATTTAAGGGGTAGGGCTGAGATCAGAGAAGTGGCTTCCATTGCAGTTACTCCTGATTAACTAACTGCTGTCAATCTGCTCCTTGGCAGCTGCCATAAAGTACACATTTTTTTCGTATCAGCTTCTTGTTTGAAAGTTGTGGTTCCAGAGTAATTTTAAACTAAAATCCAAGGAGGTTTCTTATTACTATTTTGTTTAAAAGTAGCTCAGGCACACTTTTAATTGCATTCAAAATGTTTGCTTGGCATTTCAAAAACCTGCACATCTACTAGTTTGTAGTGACCCAGTTGTAGACCCATGCAGAATTTGATGCCTGCCAAAATCCAGCAAGCTGACTTAAAAAAAAAAAAAAAAAAAACCACAAAGGCATCTCTCATAGGCAAAACCATCTACAGACATTGATGCAGCTGTTCAAAGTGACTATCTCTGGCCCAGCTCCCTAAAGGTGGCATGAATTTTGGTTTTAAGTATGGCATGAATATAGGACCATTCAGCGAACATTAACTTTGAAGTTCCTATTTTCACACAAATGCATAAACATTAATGCAGTGTTTAAAAATGAAATTTAAAAAGATTAGGTAATACAGCACTTAATTTCAGCAGCAATGCAAAGTCATTACAACACAGCAGCATCTGTAGTTCAAAAAGCCAACTGTCTAGAATTCAGAATCTTAACATTGCACTATGCACCTCCAGTTAATCTTTTCTTTAGACTCCAGTTTGCATTTCTTTACCTGTTAAATTCAATTGTTCTGAGTTCTTCCTGAAAAAAAGTATTTCTGTTGAATTTAATTTTACATTCAGTAGAATATTGCTTGCCAGAAACATTTCTGTAACACATAACATAAAACAGAGTTGCTAATATCAGACGACGTTAAACAAATGGCAGCTCTCCACTGCCCAGCAATTAAAACTGATAAGAAGCCTGTGTTCTTTAGAACTTCTTTTCAAGTCTAACAGTAAGCTCTGGAATTGCCAGCCACTGAAGCTTTTTACGACTTCGCTTTTTATGAATGCATGGCCTAACAGGAGATAAGCGCTTTTGTGCACTTGGCAGGTGTTTGCCCGTGATCAAGACTGTTGACTAGGGGTTTATTGCTGTGAAAGATGCCAACAGTACCCCAAGGACAGCCTGGGACATTCCAGCACTTGTCGGAGAGGTGCCAGTTTCCCCCTAAATCAAACACCACTGTGATTTCACAGAGCGGTGCTGATAACAGCTTTAGACTTGGATGTCAGGGAAAACACCAGTCAGATTGTGTGATTCACAACAGCTAGAACAAACAGCCTACAACTTTAACTTGTAGGTTAGGGAGGAAGAAGGATCAAACCTTATCTAAGACACAGCTGTCGGTCAGTTCCTGATGCCACTGCATTAACACATATTCTGGAGTACAGAAAGCAAAGTGCTCTAAGGCACTAGTGCAATATCAGCGCAGGGTAAACTCAGAAGTACAGACTGGCTACCTATTGTCACTTTACCTTAGAGCCATGCATATTCACACAGTACTAGATGCTGTAAAGACATACAAGGTGTGAAGATCCCTGCCCTAGAAGATTATGCTATAGTACATAGTGGAGACATCTACCCAGTTAGGTGCAATCACTAGTCACTACCTCTGTCAGGCTCAGGGCCAACTTTGGTGCCAACACCAGCTAGAATTGTATAGTCCCTACCTATGCTAGTAAGTCCTACTTCTCAGAGGCTTTGCTAGCGCAGGTGCAACTCTACACTGTTGCGGCTACCTAACTTTTGGGCCAGAACCAACTCATGCCCTGCCAGTTGGCACGAGTGCAGTGTTTGCATATATGTTCCCTCCACCTTCATGCTTTACACAGCTTTATCCAGCCTGATCTAGCAGTTACAGCTCAATCATAATCCACATTTAGGACTAAGAGAACAGTGGAGACACATCTTTTAAAACGATCTGGCCTAGTATCAAATTTCTTAGAGATATGAAGTGGAGAGAAAGCCACAGCCAGTAAATCTCATTTTCATTCAGGTCCATGGGGCATTGATAGAACTAGTCTCTTTCTCCCCTCTTCTGTAAACAAGGTGATACAAAGCAGCCCGCAAAGCTGACTCGGATGAGTTGCGAGGAAGAAGTAAATTTATAGGCAGTCCTTATTCCTTAGTGTCTAGGCTATTTTTCTGCATTTCATTCCATGTATTCAAACTTCTTTCAGCTTATTAATATAAAGAAGCCACGTTTACACTTTGGGAATGGAAGCGCACATTTTCTGGCTTTCCCATGGCTGTTTATCTTCCTTGCATTGCAATAGCGATACTTTCCCTATAATCATTCCGTAAAAACCACTTCATTCTTCCCTACGCTTTTCATAAAATACAGGGAAGAACAGTGAAAAGTGAAGAAACTACCTTTACCACCATGGCCTCCCCTGCATTTATGGGATAACCACTTATTCAAAACAAAGCTTAATTACTAAATACCCTTTAAAAGACATGCTATATAATACTAGTTTTATTTTACATGGTAGGTGCTCACTTCAGTGGTGCAGCCAAATTTTATTCTGGTTAATCATTTGCTGCCTATGGGGCACTTCAACCGATTTAATTTCTGGCTTCAGTTCCTGTCCTAAACTCGCACAATTTTCCCATGGCTGTAGTATTCCACAGCCACTGTTCACTGAAACTCAGCAGAATACAAAGTCTCTTCTACACATCACATGGCTTGCACATGTGGGAGGGGTGGGAGGCTGGGGAGCAGGCAAAAAGAGGCACCGTATCGAAAGGCCAATGCCAATGTAGTCTCCTTAATAAACAGACATTGTATTCAAGAAAGAGAAAGCAAAAGAGATTGCAATTCCAATGAACAGAGCACTTCATTTTAGCAACCAGACAGAAGCATCACCAGGTTGCATTTGTTATCCGAGGCAGAGGAAACCAAAGGTACACTTGGCTGTTCTTTTCCTAACATCACAAGACTGCTTTTCTTCTTTTCTTCTGAAACTGCATTTGTCCTGAAGCCAGGTGCAACCACAGCTAGTGGCAGTGGATGGACTGGATCAGGCTCCCTATTACTGAGTTTTGGATCATTAAGTAAACAATTTTAAATGAAGCTGTATTGACTCTCTCTTTTTTCCCTCTAAACAGGTGGCAACAGAAACATGAGGAGCTCATAAAAATATCCCTTTTAACAGGAGATACAGTTGATAAAAACAAACAAGAGGCACGACTAAATAGTTGTTTAAATATTTAAGAACAGTTAACTACCACCAAAGTGTAAACTTGAATTGAATCTTCTCCCTTGAGTTTCCATTTGTAGAAAAAGACAGAACCATGGCCTCCGTGTCCATTATAGCAATGTTTGCAAAGTGCTTGATAACACTGACAGTTATGTACACATGTGCACACCTAGGTGCACAGATAAACACACAATCTAGAACACGATGTAGCTTACTGCACATCAGAGATTTACTTGACAAAGAATCAGAACAAAAATCTCTTATTATTTCTTGATTCAGCTGTGGCAGACTTCTTGTTCTTTTATTAAGTCTCTGGATGACATTTTTGCCTTCACTTCTGTCCTGGTTTTGGCTGGGATAGAGTTAATTTTCCTCTCAGTAGCCGCTGTGTTTTGGATTTAGTACGAGAAGAATGTCGATAACACTGATGTTTTTAGTTGCTGCTATGAAATCAAGGACTTTTTACCAGTATCTCATACTGAGCTAATGAGCAGGCGTGCAGGAGCATAATGATGCCAAGAGAGTAGCCAGAAAGGAGACATCTCCTTTGAAACCCCGATACAACAGTCCCTTTTCTTAGCTATGAGAGATGAGCCACCCACCCACCACAACCAGCTATATCTCCATCAGCCACTCACTGTTAAATCAGTTTGTAAATTCAGCTATGGTGGATTCAGCTAGCAATCTGCAATACATATAATTTCATCCCAAGATCTTTGCCAGTTTAAACAGCAAGACAGAAGAACCTGGATGGGAAAGGAGTAGTTCTTGTTACCACAGCGGCAATGCATTGAAAAGTCTAAAATTTTGACTCCATCATTCTGTAAGCGCACTGGAAGGATCAATAGAGGAAGCACCTAAACAGCACATATCTTTGTGTATCCATGCAGCTAAAGTCCCCAGAGCCAAAGGAATCTGGCCATCGCAGGCAGTGCAAAGCCCAGAAGATTACCTGCAGAGATGCCGTCAACAGCAGAGAAGAAGACATGTTTAATAAACCTGTTCTCAAAAAACTCATAGTGGCTTTTGAGTTGAACAAGAAAGTAGCAAAGGTACTTCAGGGGAAGAAACAGAAAGGGTGGGAACAGAAAAAGCGCCAACCCTCCTTACACACACGCGTGCCAAATGCAGGACAACTCTAGCGCCACAAGGTTAAGAACTTGCCCAGCTCCCACATCTGCACATATTCCTTTCACAGTGTGAATGCAGAATCCTGGACACCTGTCCCACAGCAGGAGTACTCACAATTTCCATCTCCTATCCACACAGTATCAATTTCATTAACAAATCATGTTCATAAGCAAAGAAGAGAAGTATCAAGAGTCGGATAAAAGATATGTATGGCAACATCTGTTTTTCTCTACCCACAAACCCTTTTACTCCATCAGACTGAAACTGACAGATTATTGGGTTTTGACCAATCCATGTTGACTGCTAACATATCTTGTATTAAACTAACAAACTGATTTCCTCCAAGTGCTTAGAAATAGTTTGATTACTTGCTAGGTTTCCAGTAGAATACCTCAGGAGAAAAACCAAATGGCACTTTGCATACATTATTTCAATGCTAAACACAGACCACATGCCAGTTCCCTGAAATGAACGGTTTTTGTTTGAAGAGAAAGGAATTTGATACAAAACTTTCCTCAGGAAAAGGAGATCACCTCAGCAGAGGCTAATGGCTAGTATCAAAACCTGCTTGGATATTATCTACACTATTTTATAGAAGACAGATAAGCTAGTGTCCCTTTACTCTTACAGATACTGTCCACTGAAAGCTTCTAGAGATTATGCTCTTTTCATAGTACATCGTTTTCACACAGTCTGCTCAATTTCTCAGTCTCACTTTACAGTGAGACTTTATGAATGTATGACGTTTTACATTAAAGCCCCACAAAAAACTGCCACAAGTCACCAGGAGATAACCTCAGAGCTGGACAATCAGAGCGCAACAAGCAATTCACATACCCGTGAATGGCTAGCATTAGCACAGTACAGCCACAGCGTTGCATTTGCAAATGTAAAACCTGCAGTATCTGAAAGCCTTGTTTTCTCCCTCATTCTTGTAGCATTTTTCTCATTTTTATGGCTCAAATACATAGTTGTCCCAATAAGATCATGCCATAACAGTAAATAAAAGCTACAAAGAGCAGGCTTGAATGAACAGAACTATGAAGGCATACAACTAACACGACCGTGTGAGACTTAGATGTCTGTGCCTGTCATACTTTACATACTGTTGAAACAGGGAGCTCAGACCATTTAGCACTAGGATGCTGGATGACCTGTTGACATAGAAAACATCAAGTGAGCAGGTTTATTTTGTGTGAAGTGCTGAGATAATTCATTACCAATACTTTCTGGGTCACGGATAAGATAACAGCACACAGTCACATGACGTTTACTCACTGCCATAAAGCAATACACATTTATTTATTTACTCATCATCAGGTTTGACAGCATTTGAGTGTCTTCTAAGACGAGTGAAAAACAAACAAATCAAATAAGCTCAACTAGATCTCCTTAGGAAGAATATTAGGGGGAAAAAAAAACCCAAGAACTATTTGTCAAAGTTTGTAAAGGACAGATAAAGCCTTTGTTTTACAGAATACAAACACCACTGATTCTTCACTTGATCAGCACAGAGTGTTCTCTTTTTTTGAAGCCACAGGATGGAAGATCTTTCCTCTTGTCGCTGTCCCCTATCTCCATCTCCCTGCACAGATAACTGGGCAGAGGCATGTGAAGGGTGTAAGAACGAGATTAGCAGCAAACTATTTCCTGCATCCATTCTCCTTTGCTCTACTTGTCAACATCCTTACAGGAGATGAGGCACCTTTACTTCAGCTCTTAGTTGGACTGCGATGCCCTCAAAGGTTATTGTGAAAAAGGAGTTTAGCCAATTCCAGCCCATTTTCAGATGACACAGTTTTGCTGGGAAGGGGATAGCTGCTACAGGAATAAACATATTCTTTGAAGGTAATTCCTTACTTTGCAGAAGGAAGATACTTTCATTACAACGACTGCAGCCTTTGTTGTACTAGGGGTGAGCAAGGGTTCTGTAATCTTTGCCACCAGCACCATGCTTCTGCTATTAAACCTAGCGTCTTTGGAGAGAATCCAGGGAAGTAACCTGATGGATGATATACATTCTGTCCTCAAATTGTGACCCAATTTTCTTCCCTATCCAACCCATGTAAAATTGTGTAATATTAGTATTACAGTGAAAAAATAGTTAAATATTGAAAAAAGTTAAATGTATCCCCAAGACTTCAGGGAGTACATTTACAGAGAAGACTAGTGACTTGTGAGCACTGAAGTTATAAGCTAGTGCAATCTTCTTATGTCAGTTCAAGACTGCTGCCTGACAGTGAGCGGCTTATTGCAAGTGTGACCACTCCTGGTCTAAACAGAGGGTACAAGTCTGTGTTCTTGCCCAGTCCAGAACACATGCAAGAAGGGAAGGACAGAGGAAGGACCATTTATTTTTAGAAATCTACAACAAAACTACTGGTGAGGTGGTGAAAAATCTGTGTGTGCATATATATATATCTATATATATCTCTCATGCAATTTAACATCTTTACTACAGGCAAGAGACAACAGCCATATGGACAAAGTATAAGTTTACATTTTTCAGGATGTGTTAGAGTAAAGCTAATAGTGATAAATAAGAGCACAACCTGTTAGGATAAACAAAGATAAAGATTTTCTACTCTTTCAAGATCTTCGTTCACTAAGAACAGTCTATTTCTCATTTGAGGTAAGCACTAGTCAAGTTATATTACAAAGCATTTACTTTTTAAGTAACCCCAGCAGAAAAAGACACACAAAAGAAAAGGGATTTTATAGCTAGGAGTAAAACCTTTCAGCTTTCTATCACAAATACAACAAAATTGTATTGTCAAAAGACATGCAAGTCCATTGGCATTAGCAAGACATGTGTGAGACTTACGTCCCTATTGAAAATTTTAATATGAAATTCAAAGATCAGGATCAATATTTGCAGAAACAGAAGAAACTTAAAAGTATGTAAAAACCCTGTCCTAGGTTTATTTTGGTTTTAGTTAACACTTTTCATAAAAATATAACATCACATTGATTGTGAAGAACATATGAGAAAAACTAAAAAGACCTACTCTATGCACATTGCTAGGAACATCTAAAGGCCACTTAATGATTTGCAGTATAATTCCCTATTTTCAGTAGTTTATGGCTTTCACAAGGATAAAATTCCAAGGCTGCAATTTTAGTGCTTGAGGTATTCCTTGAATAAAGTCCCACACACAGACACATTCTTTTCTTAAGCTCAAAAGGGATTCAGCCAGTTTTGAGAAAATGCGTGCTCGTGAACCTGTGCCACTGGCAGTTCTGACACTAAAGCAGTTCAGAGCGAACTGTCATTGCGGTTGTCCTAAGCTTTAAGAAATCATTGGCTTCCCTTGTGCCTATCTATTTTTTATTGTAATTTTTCCAGGTTCTAAATTCTCTGTTAAAAAGTGTGGGTGTTAAGGGAGGAAACTGCCATTCAAGAAACATGGGACTGTACTTTTGGGTTTTGTGTGAGTGTTTTTTGTTGTTCTTGTTGGTTTGGAGTTTGTTGGTTTTCCTTTTTTTTAAAAAAAAAACAAAACGAAAACACACACACACAAAAAAGTACTTACATTACACCTACACAACTACCCAGGCCCTGCTTTGCAGTCTGTGCAATTTCTTACAGCTGCTTGAATAGAGAAAATGGCTGTTACTGTACTATTCTGTACCATGAGGTGGGGAAAAGAGCAAGAGGAAAATCCATGTGCCCACAAAAACTGATCATGCCAGACAAGGGAAAAGTTCACACCAAGCACCCGTCTAGACCTCCAGGCATGCACAAACTGGTGGCCAAAGAAAACTACTTGATTTAGAGTAGCTTTAGAATTTCCTATTAAAAAAAACCAAGAAAACAGAAAATCACTGTCTAAAAACACACAGTAAAATTAATATTAAGTTTGACTACTCAAGCATTGAACATTCTCCATTATTAAAACATATATACACACACACATATCTTTGTGGTAGGAGGTAAAACACAGTAGCTACTACCATAGAAGAAGCTTGTAAATACATGTGCTCTCCCATTATCATTACTGATATTATAATAGTTCTCACAGGCCATTATGCCAGATGAAGCATGACTGTATGAGAAGAGCTAGTACCTTACCTAAAACCTCACTAATCTACACATTCTTCTTTTGTAACTCAGCCTGCTGATCAGACTTCTTTGCAGCTGGCAGCTTTCCAACGCATTTGAAACTCGTGTTGGACCTGTTGGTGGCAGGCAGAAAACACCTTGCCCCCAACAAGACCCTATTTTCCATCTGGAATTCAATGAGCAAATGTTCACAGCTTTTGTGTTCGGCCACTAATGCACATTAAACAATCTATTAATGCACAAAATTAATGAGGTACTGCCAAGTTTAAAGTCAGCAAAGCACTGTGCCTGTGCATAGTTCCCTACAGCATATGTTGTCATCGTCATTTGTAATACATCCAGTGCTCAGGCATTTGGAACTCAGCCTAATTAGTTCACTGCAATTGAATCTCAACTCTAGCCTTGATTCAGCTGCAAGGAAAGTTTTGAAAGAGGCCTATCTACACAGCCTTGCACGTTCTTTCCCTGGCATTTGAAGAGCCAGAGCAAGGAAGTGTGCCAGAATTGCCCAACCAACCATTTGACAGATACACAGAAACGTGAATACTGCACTTACTGGTTTTTCTTAAGATCATTCATGTGCAACGTTTAGAGGTAGAATAATTATTTTCCTGGAGGAAAGCAAACACCACAGAAGGGCTTGAAATGTTATACTGGAAGGATGACAGGAAAAGAGGGAAGGCTACCCCCAGGAAAGCCTGCCCAAGTTTAATACATCTATAACTTTTATATATGCATTCCACAGAGTTGTTCCTTCACTTCACGCAACCCGTCTCCACTGACCGTTAGTGCTCAGAAGTTTACAGCCTTCTGCTTCCATCAGTTACTCAAAAAGCTAAACATCAGTACAATTAGAAAATTTTTTTTGCCCCTACAGAACACCTTCCCCTCAGGGAGCTTCTGTGTCTGCCTGCAGACCAGAGGTCAAGAGGACGGTCAACATTTTTTTTAATTAGCCGACCATATCACGTTAACCGTTTCAGAACAGAAATTGAATTTTCATAATTATTGCTAAAGATACGGTGTACCTTCAAAAGGCATTTTAATTAGAAGATACCTGGCTTTTCACCTTCCTTCCCCTTCAACAATCAAAATACATTTCCACAATAATTTTCATGGAGCAATCATTTAACGTGACAAATGATGCAGCGATGGTGATTTAGGCAAAGTGACTTCCGGGCATTAAATACTGGTGGCTGACATTGAGAGGATCTGGTTTCTGATACTGCTTTTGTTTCTGATAACAGTCAATTACTAAGTAACCTTTGATAATTTTTTTTTCCCATTTTTAGTCAATGATGCAGCTATTGGTATCTGCATTTCTTATCTTGAGAACTTCTACTGTCCCACTGGGAGACAAATGGGAACCCCTCTTGACCTATTACTCCTACGGTCTTCTTGGCACAGACTTGGATTGGTCTCTGTCACAGCACAGCCAGACAGCCCTCAGCAAAAATGAAACTTCTGTCAAGTTACAGACTGAGAAACATGCCACAAGGCAAGAGTGGAAAGCTGTATACTGGCCAACCAAGATACTACCTCAACCGCAGAAGTCCCAAAGAAGCACCTTAATGCAGTGTTGTAGTGAAGGGGCTACACTGTGGCATGCAGGAGGGAAGGAGGGAGCAGCAAAGCCTTTAAGTCACTTCTCCACGTCACCTGTATCCAAAAACTGCCAAGATTCAAAGCCTCAATATCTGGCTGAGCAGCAAACAGGGCTGATCCTGCAACAGCAACTCTTCAACATTAGTGCAGTCTTACATGTATGACCAGCTACAATAATGGGACAGGCAAAAGGTCTTCCCTCCTCTGTGGGAATAATTAAAGTTGGCTTTCCAATCCCTTTTTGTCTCAGACACAAGTGTTACCAGGCATATCGATAGATACACAGTGCTAGGTTGCAAAGACGTGCACTCTGCTGCTAATCAAAATGCTAGACGCTGGAGTATGGCTGGGGGAGAGAAGCTACACCTTGTTTCCACCTCATTTTTCCCAGTTGTAGTCCTTGAGCATGTGTGCAACCTGAAAGTTCCATATAAGCTACTGCACAGCTGTAACACACCATGCTCTTGAAAATGTGAAGTGACAGATTCCTGCTATTACAGTTGTATCTAGCATGAAGGGAAGGAAATACTGGGGCTCCAGGAGTACAAACAAATACTAAATGCTGGTTGCAAGCAACAGGAGTTCACAGACAAATGTCGTTCAGAAATAAACATTTGTTCACATCAGCCACTGCATGACAAGAAGCATAATCTCTCTCTTAAACATGCCGAAATGAGGGGGCCAATTTGACCTCAACTAAGCTACCTCAGTCTTGACAAGACAGAAAAACTAAACCTGGGTCTTATTGCAATTAACTGCAGCAGAAAGAATATGAGTATAATGAAATTATTTTTCTTTCCTTCCACTTAGAAAAGCCATACTTATTTTGGAGAATTTAAATCTCCTCTTTAAAACAGAAGTAATAGTCCAAAAGTCTGACTCCAAGCCACAAAAATATCTAAACATCCCAATGTTCATGTCCAAAACATAGTATTTTGTATGTTTTGCCCCTTTTTTTCACTAAGTTTACTCAATCTGAAAGAAAACTTCGTCATGCATGAGCATATGCACACACTAGTTATCTTGTGGATCTTTTTCCCTCCTCAACAGTCTTCACATCAAGTATGAACCAGTAGGTTTGGAAGGACGTGTGCAGTACATATGGAAATATGACAAAAATGGGATTTTAAATTGGAGTTATGCTTCTTCTTCACAGTATTGTATGTAAACAGCACTATGTAAACACTGCATTGTCTTTAAAATTGATTACTCTAAGTCCTGGTACACATACAACTGGAATATTCTATCTACCTTTGCTTCTTATCTTCGCACGTGTACACATGCGGCCACACTTCTGAGAGTTTGCCTGTTTCCAGCGACCAGGCTCCCAAATCACAGCCACCAGCCAGTGAAAGCTTATGTAAACATCTTGGGATTCGAACAAACTAAATGACAATCATTGCTGATTAAACCAAACGTCTACAAAGGGAAAGCAAATTGAACCAGGTACACCCATGCAAAGATAAGATAGAAGCTGATTATCTTGCACAGCAACAAAGGAGAGCTGCTATACCGGAACAGACCAATAGCCCATCGGTTTCCAAATTGTTCGCTCTGGTAATAGCCTACACTTCAAAGAACGTGGGGAGACAACATGCAGTTTACATTGCCGAAGTCATTATTTGCCATGCTGAGAGCAAGAGAAATCACCAGAAAGCTCATAACTAAAAACATCTTAAAACGTGCCTGAAGAAACTTCTTTTAAACTACATGAAGTGGGTGAGAAGCAGCTCTTCCCTCATACACTTAAATCTAAATTTTTAAAATAACTGAAGACTTCACTTATTCTTTACAGTAATTCCCACCCCTGGGACACTCTCTGGATTTCAGCAGGCCACTATAATGACAGAATTTAAGCTTCTTTTGTCGCTCCACCTCTCTTCACATTGCCTGAAAACTTGATTCATTAAGGCCACAGAACATTTCACCTCTCAAAGCCCCTATCCCAAGGTGCACTACTATGATAAGTGTGATAAGATGCCCTAGCTCCGAAGGTCATTTAGTACAGTGGCACACAGTCATTTCTTCACCTCTGACAGACAAGGGGAGTTTGTGGGTCTGGCAGGCAATTGCCATACATGCGGCCATACCACGGGGCAAGCTCTTGCTTGCAAAATCCAGGTTTCCAAGCAACCACCAGTTCGTTTTGCAGAAGCCACGCATGTAAATCTTCAGCTATCAAGCACAATTTACTTGCACGGGTAGAATCAAGTGTACATATGCTAGATACTTCATATATTTATATGAAATTTAATACAACATCAAACCAAATCATGTAGCTGAAATAAAAGTTTCTATCACATCCACTAGTATTTTTAGGCAGGTTTTTTGAGTGGTAAATTAATAGCCGATTCCCCATTCCTTCTCCCCATAGAGACTATTTCCACAGCCTATGAAAATCTAGTATAAATGAGGTATAATAATTAATTTCTTATTCTGCTCACTTGAGATGTTTCTGCTCTTTGCTCTGAGGAAATGAGACAAATCTCCGAAAAGACCTGTGCAGAGTTCACTTGATTTAATCAACAACTGTGATACCCGACTATCCTGGAAGATTAAAAATATCAACAAGAGAGAAAGAATGTACATTTTGCATCTCAGAACAGCTGCCTTTTGAAAGAAATAACAATTCAGAAGTAAACAGGCCATTGGCCTGATCTAGTACAGCAACCCTCTGTTGCTGTACAAGGTAACCAGATTCCACCCTTTAGATCAAGGGGTACCCGAGGGGCTTTGCTGCACACCCAAACTTACAGCAATCTAAACAATACAAAACAAATATACCAACACAGAATCTGTGCATTAAAGCTTGGTGTTCAACTTCCCTTTCTAAACATTATAATACAAAACTGAGGAAATATCAGTTCTGAACATCGGTTCTTAGCTAACAGTATTCTAGATACCACTAAGATTCCTGAGCAGGAAAAGGGTGTAACAAGCAATCAGTAGATGTAGCTCTTATCGCTTGATAAACAGTGTTTCAACAACCAGCCAGAGATACACGTCCAGAACAAGTTACATTGACTATTCCAGTAGTTGCTTCTAAATTTAATCATTTCAGTGTATAATGAAGAACGCAGCCACACACTCCGCACAATGTAGAACAGTGCAACACACAGAAAATTAAGAAGCCCGCAGTGCTCATTGCTCCCACCTTTGGGATAGATCTTGGCCAGGACGCTCTATTCAGCTTTGGTCTTTATGGCCTGATTTAAACACCACTCCTGTTCCCTTTCCTTCCCCTTTGAACCTTTAAGATAGTGACCAAGACCTCCCAGGCAGCTGAAAGCCCCCAGGATAGAGCAGGAGGTAGCCAGCAGTGGGAGCAGCAAAGAGGCAACAGGCACATGACATCAGTCTCTTCAGCTCATTTTGGGAGAAGAGACAACTGTCAAGGTCCTCGCACATCACAAGGTAAAACCCAGCTTAGCCCTCTATGAATGTCTGTTTGTGTGCTGACAACAAAATAATCAAGTTACTTCCTCCTGTGGGAGAGAAGTGCATGCACCACAGGGAGGTGTGTCTTACACCTCTGAGCTCTTCTTGGCTCTGCTCCTGTGGGAGAGAAGTGCATGCACCACAGGGAGGTGTGTCTTACACCTCTGAGCTCTTCTTGGCTCTGCAGCTTGTCACTTATAACTAACTGCTTGCAAAAGTTAGCAAACTGGGTCCCGTGCCCCCTCCAGAGCAGAGGCTGAGACGCAGCTGCTTCTCTGGATCAGCCAAACTGTCTGCCTTACCAGTTGATTTCAGTAACAAACTTCTGCTTTGCAGCAACTATTAATCTACCAATACTCTGCATGTGGCTGGCAGGGGATGTACTCAAAGAGAGCATTCCTTGCCGCAGCAGAAAGCAAGCACCCCAGGAAGTTGCTTTGGGAGCTCAGAAAGCAGGAGAGTCGGAGAGATACGGACCAAAGATCAGTAACCTAAAACATTATTTAAGAGCACAACAAGTGCACGCTTATCTATCACACGAATAAGGAGAAGCTGGGATGGCTGAGGACCAGTACAGACTCAATTCCCTCTGCTGGTGGAAATCAGAGTGAGGCTGCTTAGAAGTACACACACGGTACTTGCAGATTGCTTTGCAAGAAACATCTGAGGGTGTCAGTACCCTCTTCTGTTTCTTCAGAGTCCCAAGGGAAGGAATTTGGCTAATGCTCAGTAAGAGGCTTGAGAATATTTACTGCCACTGTCATTCACCGCTGCATCAGAAGAATTCTCTGGAAAGAGGGGAAATGCTGGGGCTAATTCTTACATCATGGATAAGCATCAGGGGATGGATAAGTATTGGAGGAAGAGGCAGGCAATGACTTCCTGTACATATTAAAATCTTTTTCCTAAAGTAGAATTACAAAATCTTAATTCTTGCACAGATAGGATTAATCCACACTACTAATACTTGCCAAAATGACAGTTAAAATTCAGACTAGAATCTTAGGTAAAGGGATCCAGCAGGTTTTTTTCAGGATTTTCCTGGGCCCACTGGTAAGGTTTAGAGACAATTAGTTAAGATATTGTGCACAATTTACTGTCCTTTCTATCCATAATTTAAGACACCTGAAAGAGGTCGGAAATCATATGCCTAAAACTCCCTTTTAGAGAGGAAAAAAAAGTAACTCCTATTCCTGAAAGTTTTACATTGTTCAACCACAACTATCAGACACTTCATAATTACAGCCATTAGCTGTTTTGTCATCTAATGGCATTTTCATAACACTAAGGAGAATGGAGCCCACAATTATCTCAGCAGCTGCACACAGTCATCTCCCAGTTAAATACACTCAGGTGACAGCTGTTTTCCCTCCACTAAAATAAAGTCAGTACCACTTACCTGACTACCTAAAGACTACAGAACCCTCAAATGTGGAATATAAACACACAATCCTGAACTGACTTAAAATAACAGCTACTCAGAAATAGAATTTTAAATCAGAATACAATAATTTGATCAATACAAACTGATTTTTTTAACCATTTCTTTAGATTTTCATCATAAAATGTCTCTACCTCTAGCTGTTGCAATAAGCATGTACATATGTAGTGTGTATATATATAGGTATAAGTCTTTGTGCATGCATAAAATAGACACCATGATTCTACCTGACCTTATTACCTACATCGTATAAGCCTTCTGCAGCATCTCGATTAAAAAGCATCGATTTCTGACGGAGGCGCTTGTTGAGATCCTTGTGCACCGCAGACCTACCAGGCGCCGGCGCAGGGCGGGCGCGGCGCTGTGAACATTCTACCCAAAGCAGTTTTCAACCTGCCTACAGCTAAGCAGCTTCAGCCCTCCAAACGTCGTCGTCCTCCTTCCTGTCTAAAAATAACAGCGGCGGCATTCGCACCCGATGGGACAAGGCATCAGAGCAAGGGGCAAGGCAAGAGGGCAGGGAAAGGAGCGTCGCACCTGCCTGCCGCTCTCCTCCAGCGGGGCTGCCACACCGGCAGCACACCGCTCGCTCAGGACGCGTGCCGAGGCGCTCTGCAGCGAGCTAGAATATCAGGAGTCACTGCAGTGAAAATTATGAAAGGACGGACGATGCCGTCGCCTACTTCATTTCCATGCTCAGAACGAACAATTTATTTCAACTCCCAGGGTAACTTTCTGAAGAAAACTGCCTGAAGCCAGCTCTTGCTCTATGCGATGGATATGCCCGAGAGCTCCTGAACTTAAATACACCATTTCTGCTTAAAATAAGACAAACTTTCCCTGGAGCGCGACTTTTTTGTCGTTGTTTCGCTTCACACCTGTGAAAAAAACACCGCCTCGGAAAACCGCATCTGCCAGAGGTCCAAGCCCTGAGCACCGGGCTGGTCCGGGGAGCCCCGCGATGAGGGGCCGGCCGGCGCTGCCGCTTTCCCGCCTCCGCGGCGAGGTGGAGCCCCGTGAGGGGAGGGGAGGGGGGCGCGGCGGGGCCGGAGCGGTCCCCTCTCGCCTCGGGGCGGCGGGCGGGCGTGAGGGGCGGCCCCGGGAGCCCCTCGCACCGACGGCCCCGCCGGGAGCCGGCTTCCCCGCCTCGGGCAGCCGCGGCTGGCGGGACGAGCTGCGGTAACGGGAGCCCGGCGCGGAGCAGGTGGGCCCGGCGGGGAGCGGGGCGAGTACTCACACGGTGAAGTGGTAGACGAAGCACTTCCAGCCCGTGGGCCGCTCCAAGAAGTTGTAGACCCTGCCCTGGACGCTGCTGCGGCTCAGCAGGGGCTTGCGGAGGCTGTAGATGGAGACGCGGGGGTCGAGGCTGACAGGCGGGGGCCGCGGGCAGCCAGCGTTGACCACCACCGCCTCGCTCCTGAGGCGCAGCGGCCGCTCCGGCTCCGGGCTGCAACCCGCCGGCGGCTGCCCGCCCTGGGCGGTGGAGAGCGGGGCGTAGTGGGCGTTGGGGGTGCTCTCGGCCAGCTCCAGCGCCGAGGGCTTCTTGCCGGGCGTCATGCTGCCTCTCCTGGGCAGTGACAGCCGGCCCAGGCCCCGGCTTTTCGGCTCGCCCGGGGGGGAGCTGGAGGACATGGCTGGGGAGACCGGGCGACGTCGGCGCTGCGCTGCCCTGAGGAGCTACCGACCGGCACCGGGCGCCCTCTCCCGCCGCCGCCGCTGGCCCGGCCCCCTGGGGGCGGTTCCCGGCCGCGAAAGGTGAGGGAAGGCGCGGCGGGGGCGGGGGCGGGCCCCGCCCGGGCTGCAGCGCCGGCACTGCCCGCCGGGAGGCGCTGCCCCGCGGACTCGGGGCGGGCAGCGCAGCTTGGCGGGGCGCGGGCCGCGGGCCGCTCTCCGCGTCGGGCTGACCCCAGCCCGCCTCACCCTCACACGTCCCCCGTCACCGCCGTGGCTGCGTGGAGGTGGCCTCCTGCCTCTGCCAGACCCAGCGCGCCCAGGCGGCGGTACGCAGGGGGCCGGGGAGAAGCCTGCCGGCTCCCCAGAAGCCCAGCGGCCTTTGCCACCTCCTCGGCGCCTGTGGGGACGAAGCACTCCAGCAAGCGTTTCCCAGGCCCGTGGCTTGGCGGAGGCTTCAGCTCCGGGGGTACACCCCCTTACCTGGGATTTAGGACCGCCAGAGTTTTCCGGGCCTGCTGCTCCGGCCCTTATTGCAGAATTTCAGCATCTGAGAGCAGCAGAGCTCTGCTCTGAACTAGAATGCGGCCTGACTGGGGATTCTCCAGGAGGCTTTTTAATACCAGTAACAAGAATAAGGGCCTGGCCAACAGGCCTCGCAGTCCTCGGTGTTACTGTAACATAAGGGAGCAAACAGCTGCGTAATTGGGCGAACTGTAGAACACGATAAACACAGTTCTGCAGACTTGCATCCTCTACAAGTCTAGTGTTTCACCAACACTAAAAACATTTTGTCGTTGTGAAAGGGTGCCTGCGTTTAGCCATTAATAACAGGTTATTCTGAAGGCTTGGATAAGTTTCCTGTGTACTGGAGTAAGTTATGACTGAATTAACTGTGGTGTGAATCCATTTGTCATGGTAATAAGAGTCTTTGTTGCACTAATTAGTTAACAATTTCTATTCCCAGAGCAAAGGACAAGGGTGCTCTTTGATCTGGAGTGCTGGGGTTTTTTTTTCCTTCTAGCCCACAATAGAACAGAACTAGTAAGAGCTATGTTGAGTTCGTGGTTGATACTGATTCTAGGACAAGAATGTTGTGGGAAGATAAGGTGCTAAATAAAGTTAAACGAAAACAATGCTGTTAACTGCAGTTCCATTCAAATGTCAGACTGCACATATGGTAGGGGGACTGGGCAAGATCCTTCATTAGTGTAAACAAGCAAGGCTCTTGTAAAGTACTAATTTACACCCATGAAGGATCTGGCCCTTTCTTAGGAATACAAAATCCAGAAGTGTTAAAAAGAGAATTTGCAAAACTTGTTTTCAAACCAACAACATACTAACCAGCCTTTTCCTCCCTTCACCAGAGCAAGAACAAAAAACTAGCTTAATAAAAACAGCATTTCAAAGGAAGCCTTTCCTGCATCTGGTCAAAACAGAGCCAGGTTTCTCTGTTTTGAGAAATTGTTCTTTCTTGCAATAAGCCTGCAAGAAAAATGACTAATGGAAGAAAGAATGTCATTGCTGCCCTTGAAGGCTCACTGTTTGAGGACTAGCCTGATAAAGTCTTGATATTAAAGTTAGCAAATGTATTTTTTTATGTAAGTGCTCCACTTTATTTTAAAGACCAACATATTGTCTGGGTTATAGAGGACCTTATCCTGGAGCCAGCTACAAAACATAATTTACAGATTTCAGCAAAACAAAAGGCTGTATGTTCATATGTACATTATGTTGTTCTTCAAAAACTTTTCAAAATCTTTAAAAAATATCATGGCATTATGTTGTTATGTATCAATTGATCAACAAAATAGAGAATAGAAACCTCAATATAACTGAATCTAAGAAAATTGAATTTCTGTATTACTTGTGCAACTTTCTTCCAAAACAAAAGTTAGAGAGGTATTATGTACTCAAAGAGCTAAGAAGTGAAGAAAATTGTTAAGAACTAAATTTGATCCTCAGTATTCAATGAGAAACTGTTCCAAGCAACCAAAGTTTGTTTCAATAATTTTCTCACTGAAAAACAAGAAAAGTCTCAAATACATTCCATAGCCTAATACATTGAGCTGGTCTTCAAGTCAAATATTTTCATAAAGTTTTGGTTTGTACCTCTAATGGTGGCTAAATCTTTCAAAGAATCATCACAAATTCAGGAATTTTAAATGTTAAAATATTTAAAATTAGTATTTAGGCAATACGTAAACATCTCTTCTCTGGAGTCAAGGAATTAATCAAAATCCACTTTTTTTAATATGTCACTGATAGATTACAATGTTTATTTTATATAGTAAAAATAAATTTGCTAGCTGATTCCCAGCTAGTTCATGTTACTGAATGCTAAAACATCTGTCTGGCATAGGTGAAGGCAACATACTTCAATAAAGCATATTTCAATAAAGTTGTCAAATAGATGACTACTTAGTGATGAGAATCCAAAGAATAATTATCTTTAATATGTATTAAGTTACCAAAACCATATTATAATGTGCAACATTTTCAAGATGAATACTTTAACATGGTAATGGCAGTTCCCATTTTTCCCCTTCATAAGTAGCCATGTCGATATTAATCCTGTTCATTTAACAAAACAACATAATTATTTAAGTGGAATGAGAGAAAAAAAATCCAGAGACTATGGTGTATACATGGAAGAGCTAAAAATTGGAAGAGGAGGCAGATGAGTGTTAAGGTATGTTTATGGAACCAGGTAGCTAGGCTTTGATAGTGAAGAGAGTAGGAAAATACATTGGATAAAAAAGATATAGGTTTTAAATATTAAGGTGGAACTACTACACTGAATCATTTCTTAGAACAATAATAATTCAGTCCACTGAGTATTTACAGAACTGTGGCAAAATGAGTAATAGCCATGATATTTATTATTTCACAGTTTGCAAGTACTGTTTTAAATCTTTATGTCTTTCAGAGGATTTTGATTCTAGAAATGAGACATGATAAGTCACTGTAGTATGATGATAATACACCAGTGAAGCTGATGGTAAAGGTCCCAATTCTAGTAATTTAATCGGAGCAGGGCTAGTAAAGCATTTCTGAAAATTCCACCACTGGGCAACAGCAGATCAGAAGTGTTTGTACCAGCCTAGGGCTGTATTTCTGTTATCCTGTACCAAATTATGACTGATATTATGCATTCATTGTCAGATATGCTCATTGCATGTTATCTTTTGACTTTGTGCCTGCCATAGTGTTGTGTAAGATCATACTGCTAAGCTACTGCTGAATGTTTACAAGCCGGAATTGGTGCAGCCAGTTATGAAGAGACACCTTGATCTTTTATGTGATTACTTCCCTGTGGAAGCTAAGACTCAAACAAACAGTAGGTATCTGAGTGTTCTCTGTTTTCTGAAAGCCTTTAACACTTACATTGCAATTACAGGTTGCACCAGTTCTCCATTTGTTTGCTGTTAGATTACTTTGGGAGATGGGGGTTTTTTTCTTGTTTTGTTTTTTTAAATGCCAGTTTCCATTTCTGCCCAGCTATACTAGGGGACATGTTAACTCTTTTCAAGGAGAGGAAAAAGACAGTTGTTTTGTCTTAATTTTTGAATTATTTTTCTTGAATTAGAGCAAATATTTTGTTGCATTCCATTTCCTGGAGAGTCCACAGTTTAATCAGTCAGTAGATAATTTTAAAAATGCAGCCAGTGATGAAGGTAAATGCAGTGCAGTACTGAACTGGAAATAAAGTCCTAGAGTGTTTATATACTTTCATATAGCAATAACTATATGAGAATAACTTTTGAAATATTTTCTATCAATTTAAAAATATTGTTCATGGAGACGTATCATTACTTTAGAAATATTCCTATTAAAAGCTGCAGCACAACCAAGTACCTAGACCTCAGATACAAAAATGAAGTTTGAAAACACAGGAATCCATGTTGAACAAATAAACCTCAGCCTTATAATTTAAAGCAGAGGCAAAAAAAGTGAAAAGAGGTAAAAGAGTTTGCTTAGTTTTTTAAAATCCTGGGCAGATTATGGTTTAGCCATTTCAGTGGTGAGATGGGGAGATACATGTAAGTTGTCATTCATTCATCAAGTTGCAATTAAGAACAGTTTTCTGAGTACTTGTACACAATTTTCATTGGACAACTTAGTAATCTTATTTACCATTCTTTTTAATTGATCACAATCTATTAATATACAACTGGTATGCTTTTATGCTAGCTTAACTTTAGGTTTTAAATTTAAGCAAAAGCTTTGTTTTCAAGCTCTTGAATACATTCTGGCTTCTTAAGTATAAATCCAGCAGATTTTCCCTGATGACAGGCATTGCTAGTCAAACAGCTTAGGTAGCACACCAGCAGATACTCCAGATACACAAGTGTAAGTCATTTGAAAATACAGTATGCCCCAGAAGCCTGACCATTAAGATAAAAATCCAGTAATGTGCAGTAATAACTTTGACTTTCTCTACTAGTACCTTGTGGTCACATAGCAGTGCTGCTAGAGAGAATCATCAAGATAGTTCAGCTCACTTTTTCCTTCAGGTGAATTTATTCCAGCTTCCTTGATCAGGAAGATCCTCAGTTACTGTGTCATTGCTCTACCTGCAAGTTAGGCATCTATTAACCATTGCTGCCTAGGCTTTCTCTAAGTCAACAAAAGCAGCAGCACCGTCAAAAAGTACTGGGGTAAGAATGTCTAGGGAAAGTGACACCTTTGCCATTCATTCCAGAAGCACCACAGGACAGGGCTTGTAATTAGGACAAGAGCTGCATGGAAAGACACAGGAGATGTTCATCTTAAGAACTGCAGAGACTACAGCAGCCTAGTCGATGGGCAAAGTATGTCCTGGACCATACACTCAATAAATTGTTTCCTGAAAACTGGACAAGATAGCCTTATCTATTCTGAAACAATGCCTTCAGTGGCAAATTAACTATCTACAGACAAGGACTTGGAAAAACAAAAAGAAACCCATGTTGCTCCTCTTGAAACAAAAAAGCAGGAGCAACCTAACAAGTTAGCAGTTAATCAGTCATAAGTCAGAGCCTGCATTAATGAATCACTTCATAAAAAGACTAATCACCGTCAAAAAAGACACACTTTTAAAAGGTGTTTATGCAATCTGCTCTTCTGTCAGTCTCTTTCAAGACAAATGGGGCAGACAGAAAACAGCAGATAACTTTCTATTCAGAAAATTTAAACTGGCTTTTAATTCTCCCCCCCTCCCCCCATTTGTTGTTGGGTTATTTTTAACTCTGGACGCAGCAAGTTTAGGAATCTGGTCAGTAGAGAGAAGTAATGTTACAGAAGCTAGTAGCATGCACCAGACATCTGGAGTTTGGAGGCTATTCAGTCCAGCAGCTGACAATCCTGATGAATATTATCTATTTGAATGCTATTGTAGAATCATAGAATGGTCTGGGTTGGAAGGGACCTTATGGATCACTTTGTTCCAACCCCCCTGCCATGGGCAGGGACACCTTCCACTAGACCAGGTTGCTCAAAGCCCCGTCCAAAGTGGCCTTGAACACTGCCAGGGAGGGGGCAGCCACAATTTCTCTGGGCAAACTGTTCCAGTGTCTCACAACCTTCATAGTAAAGAATGTCTTCCTTATATCGCATCTAAATCTGCCCTCTTTCAGCTTGAAGCCATTACCCCTTGTCCTATCACTACATGCCCTTGCAAAAAGCCCCTCTCCAGCTTTCTTGCAGGCCCCCTTCAGGGACTGGAAGGCTGCAATAAGGTCTCCCCAGAGCCTTCTCTTCTCCAGGCTGAACAGACCCAGCTCTCTCAGCCTTTCCTCATAGCAGAGGTGCTCCAACCCTCGTATCATCTTTGTGGCCCTCCTCTCGACTCGCTCCAACAGCTCCATGTCTTCCCTGTCCTGAGGGCTCCAGAGCTGGATGCAGGACTCCGGGTGGGGTCTCACCAGAGTGGAGCAGAGGGGCAGAATTCCCTCCCTCGACCTACTGGCCATGTTAATTTTGATGCAGCTCAGGATACATTTGGCATTCTGGGCTATGAGCTGGGTCACGTTGAGCTTCTCGTCAACCAGCACCCCCAAGTCCTTCTCCTCAGGGCTGCTCTCAATCCATTCTCTGCCCAGCCTGTATACACGCTTGGGATTGCCCCGACCCATGTGCAGGACCTTGCACTTGGCCTTGTTGAACTTTATGAGGTTCGCATGGACCCACCTCTCAAGCCTGTCCAGGACCCTCTGGAAGGCATCCCTTCCCTCAGGCATGTCGACCACACCACACAGCTTGGTGTTATTGGCAAACTTGCTGAGGGGGCACTCAATCCCACTGTCCATGTCACCGAAGAAGATATGAAACGGTACTCATCCCAACACCAACCCCTGAGGAATGCCACTCATCACTGCTCTCCACTTGGACACTGAGCCATTGACCGCCACTCTTTGAGTGCGACCATCCAGCCAATTCCTTATCCACCAAGTGGTCCATCTGTCAAATCCATGTCTCCAGTTAAGAGACAAGGATGTCATGCGGGACAGTGTCAAATGCTTTGCACAAATCCAGGTAGGTGACATCAGTTGCTTTTCCCTTATCCACCAATACAGTAATCTCTTTCTTACTGCATGGTTATATCTACATTTATAACCTCTCTTTACTTTGTTTGTTAGGTTTTTAAAGTATATTGGTGCTGTTCTGGGAAAGAATGTTATTGTCTACCAATCCTCAGGTTTTAAGTCCTAAAGCAAAATGTCAAGAAATGTTCTGAGCATATATTTAGACTTACAGCACACAAACCATTTTTTTTGTTTTGTCTTCATGTGTTGAAAGTTATACAAATGTTTAAATGCTTAACTGCTCTGCAACCTAAATTTGAACCTTGCAAGGTGATTAAAGGAGAAAGATATTTGCTTTATCCATAGGATTAGTCCTGCTACTTACAACAATATTTCTATTGTCTTCAATAAAAAAAGTGTCCAAAAAATAAAAGTAAAAACCCTTTAAGTCAGACTGAGCAAGCTTGTATCTGCAACAATACTTGGCAGACTCTTAATTTTTCTTTCCAATGAACATTCAGTCATATGAGAAGCCAGTATCAGCCAACTGGAGTTTTGGTTTATGTCAATGAAGATCCAAATTTTTTCTACAATGTTAGCCTGTTCTATTTGCTATTGTTTCTGGTTGACAAAAAGCTTGCAGGTATAAGTGATTCTGATGAATTCTGGTGAATTGATGAATCGTTTAAACATAAACATTTATTTGTTTAGGAGCAGGACTTCAGGGCAGAGACCTTGAAGGGCTCACTGGCAGTAAGAAGAAAAAAGTGGAGCTAGAAATGTAGCCGAACTGCTTTGGTGCATCACATCTTGTAAATATCCCTCTCAACACTTTTTTTCTGCTCCCAACCTACTTGCAAACCTTCAGTTAAGTGTCAGTAGGAAAAGTAAAAATCTAAAACTTGTGAAAGCCTGATAAAACTAACAGGGGATACCTTTAGGAGATCTCGGTTATGATTTCTGACAGCCAGACACAGTTGTGCGCATGTGCGTATGTATTCTTTCCGGTCTGTTTCAGCAGTTGCCTGTGGTGTCCCATCCTCCCCAGTTCTTTGATGTGGTTAATCATTCAGCAGTTTTCATAACTGAAAAAGGATTATTCTGAGTATCACTCCAAAACAGAAAACTAAAGAGGACAAGAAAATGCTGCAACATTCATTTTCATCATTAAGGCAGATGTGGTAAGTTTTAGTCTCGGAAGCATGTGAGATTCAAAGGCATTTGATTACTCACATAATGCCATACAGGATACAGTACGCATACCCTTACACATGCAGAGGTATCTGAGGGCAGAGTGACTAATGGCATTCTTCACATGAAGAGATACTCAGATCATCTTCTTGCATCAAAAGAAAATTCTCCTCCTTGCATTAGTCATGCTCTCTTTGTTAGACTAAAATCAATATCAGTCAGAACAAGCTCCAAATAAATTAAATGAACTTCTGAAATCCTCCCAAAACTTTTGCTCCATAGTTACTCATAGAGGGGATTGTGCTTAATAAATGGATGTTCTGGTATTTCAGGAAGGATTTCACTCTTAGCAGCTGAAGCAAGTAAAGAAATCACTAGTTACTACCAAATCTCTTCCTGGTCAAGGAACACTTCCTGCCTGCAACTGTATTAATCTGTAACATACAATATCCTACTTCATACATATGGAATGACATGGGATAGATAATCATTCTTCTTCATCAGAGCTCGCTCGGCAAACCTCTTTTGATGTCAGGAGTCATCAGACTGCCAGTTAAGTGTAACTGTGCTTGAATGTGTCTTTTAATTGCAAGTAGTTCACTAGAAAACTTCAGTGGGAGGTTATACACATGCAAGGCAAGGAATATAACGCTAACTCTGTGGCAGAAGCCAAGATTTTTCAAACAGTAGTTCACCAGAGAGCTTTCTAATGCCCCAAACAAAAAAACAATGAAGAATAACAGAAAAGGTACTAGCAATATCCTTCCCCCTGCTGCTACACCTTTTCTCTGCGAGTAACCTCTCAATGCAAACAAAATTGAAACTATAAAACTCAGTAGACAGACCACAGAAGACCTGCGTAACAATCAGCTCTGCCAAACTGGAATTTCAGGTTGCTTTCATCTCGCAAAATAAGAGTTTTCATTTTGCTAATACCATTCTAACAGTAAAGCTAAACAATGCAACATAATTTAAGGTCTTGCAAAAATTCTTTTAACCCGTTCCATAACTGTGATTTAATGCCAAATTCTAGTCCCATCCCTGACCTGTTGCTAATTGGGTTAATTGCAATTCTTGTCTTTGTGTCCTCATCCTCAGTGTCTCAGAAGCACAGTTGCTTGTATTAGCAAGATTTCATGTTTCACAGTAGCTATGCTAAAGCTTGCTGAATTTGAGCTCTGCAGAGCCTCAAAACTCTGTGTGTGAAGAACACCACAACCTACAATTCTGCAATACTATAGAAGAAAAGGAAACATTAGAGTGCTCTTGTCATCTCCCTGATTGATTCATAATTACAAATCCAGCGATCCAAGTTGTGGTATAACTACTTTCTAAAAAGCACTTGCGTGCATGGTGAGGCACTAACATTTGTTAATTGGGCTATTAAACTGCTGTTGAAATTTGAAGTAAGTTGAAGGATCTGCTAAAGTACCAGCTAAGCTTATTGCTTTCAGACAGTCTGCAGCACATCCAAATCCTATTCTTCTCAGAAACTCTGAAGAGAATAACTCTATTTGCTTTGTACTCCTCAAAAGAGCAACACATAACCTTACTGCTAAATCACAAGTCTCTTGAAAGCAGATGTGCTAACCTCACTAATTCAGTGAAAAGGAAACAACCCTCCAAGCTCATATCCTACCAGGAGCAAAAAAAGTTGCTTTTTGTCATGGTTTAACCCCAGCTGGCAACTAAGCCCCACACAGCCACTTGCTCACTCCCCCTCAGTATGATGGAGGAGAGAACTGGAAGGGTGAAAGCAAGAAAACTCTTGGGTTGAGGTAAAGGCAATTTAATAGGTAAAGCAAAAGCCATGCACGCAAGCAAAGCAAAACAACAAATTCATTCACTGCTTCCCATGGGCAGGCCGGTGTTCAGCCATCTCCAGGAGAGCAGGGCTCCGTCACGCGTAACAGTTACTTGGGAAGGCAAACGCCATCACTTCGAACATCCCCCCCCGCCTCTCTCCGCCGGCCTGCCCCCTCCCACTTTATAACTTTATATGCTGAGTATGATATCATATAGCACGGAATATCCATTTGGTCAGTTGGGGTCAGCTGTCCAGGATGTGTCCCCTCCCAGCTTCTTGTGCACCCCCAATGTCCTCGCTGGTGGGGCGGGGTGAGAAGGAGAAAAGGCCTTGACTCTGTGTAAGCGCTGCTCAGCAGTAACGAAACATCCCTGTATTATCAACACAGTGTTCAGCACAAATCCAAAACATAGCCTCACACTAGCTGCTATGAAGAAAATTCATTCCACCCCAGCCAAAACCAGCGCATTCTCCACCCCTTATTCCATACCATTTACGTCATGCTCAGGTCCCACACTATCTAATACATCCTCATTAACCACCACCACCCTTCCCATTCTTTGATACAATATACAGCTATCATTCTGTTAGTCTATGGACCACCCCTGTGAAATATCCGTAAAATGTCCAGAAATGTCCACAGAGTTAATGTAGTCCATGACCTTGGGCTCTGTCTGTTATGGTGGTCACTCAGGGCAGGAGAGGCAAAGTGTTGCGTGGAGTTACTGGGCACCAAAGCCAGCCCAGGTCAGGTCACTGCTGCACTTGCACCGCTTCTTCTAAGACTTGTCCTCCATTGTTCAGGTGGTTCCTGCTACAGCAATTCCTATAACATGCAACTCAAATCATGAGTTACAACAATTTAAGGGTATTTCCATTACAATCTCCACCCCTGGTCCCTTTGGGCGAGGTTATAGGGTTTAACATTGCAATGAACTCCTCCCCTTGCTCCTAGTGTGGCTAGCAACAAGGAGTTCCTGCAATAGTAATTCCCATAACATGCAACTCAAATCCCGGGTTTAACTTTACTCCCAATTTCTCTACGTCCTCCCCGACCCAAGCGGCACAGGGGGACGGGGAATGGGGGTTACGATCAGTTCATCACACGTCATCTCTGCCACTCCTTCCTCCTCAGGGGAGGACTCCTCACACTCTTCCCCTGCTCCAGCATGGGTTCCCTCCCACAGGAGACAGTTCTCCACAAACTTCTCCAATGTGAGTCCTTCCCACAGGCTGCAGTTCTTCATGAACTGCTCCAGCATGGGTCCTTTCCACGGGCTGCAGGTGGAGATCTGCTCCACCGTTAACCTCCATGGGCTGCAGGGGCACAGCCATGGTGACCATGGTCTTCACCACGGGCTGCAGGGGAATCTCTGCTCTGATGCCTGGAGTACCTCATCCCTCTCCTTCACTGACCTTGGTGTCTGCAGAGTTGTTTTGACTCGAGTCCACACTGGAGTTCCAGCCTGTCCAGTACAGCAACACAGAAACAGCAGCGATGCCCTGGCCATCTGCCAGCCCAGGCGCATCACCATGACTGTTATCAAAATGTTCCGAGGCACAGCAGAGTAAGATGATAAGCACTAAAGCAGCACAGCAAGCAGCGAAAGCAAAAAGCAGCCACTAATGAGGACTAAACTCTGATATACAGTAAGGCAAGCAAGCTCCATGGCAAGCACAGGAGCTAGCCAATTAATAGCTAAACAGCAACAGCTATAAATTCATTCTAGCACATCCCAATAAACCTGTTGTTATCTCAAACCCTTCAAGCCCCACATTGGGTGCCAAAAAGGACTGTCGTGGTTTAACCCCAGCTGGCAACTAAGCCCCACACAGCCACTCGCTCACTCCCCCTCAGTAGGATGGAGGAGAGAATCGGAAGGGTAAAAGCGAGAAAACTCGTGGGTTGAGATAAAGGCCGTTTAACAGGCAAAGCAGAAGCCACGCACACAAGCAGAGCAAAACAAGGAATTCAGTCACTACTTCCCATGGGCAGGCTGGTGTTCAGCCATCTCCAGGAGAGCAGGGCTCCGTCACGCGTAACGGTTACTTGGGAAGACAAACGCCATCCCTCCAAATGCCTCCCTCTTCCTTCTTCTTCCCCCAGCTTTATACACTGAGCACGACGCCATATGGCATGGAATATCCCTTTGGTCAGTTGGGGTCAGCTGTCCCAGCCGTGTCCCCTCCCAGCTTCCTGTGCACCTCCAGCCTCCTCGCTGGTAGGGTGGGGTGAGAAGCAGAAAGGCCTGACTCTGTATAAGCACTACTCAGAAATAACATAAACATCCCTGTATTCTCAACACTGTTTTCAGCACAAATCCAAAACATAGCCTCATGTAGATGTGGCACTTCAGGATATGGTTTAGTAGGAATGGTGGAGTTGGGTGGATGGTTGGACTCGATGATATAGAGGTCTTTTCCAACCTATGATTCTATGATTCTATACGATATTAGCTACTATGAAGAAAATTCACTTCACCCCAGCCAAAACCAGCACACTTTTTCTCGACAAAATCTTTGAGATAATTAGTTAATTCATATTTCCTATTATTTCAGAGCTCCTTATAAACGAACAACAATTCGTTTGACCCGAAAAGCTTTTTTGTTTTTCTTTAAAGACACCTTATACTTCAAAATAGCCTTTGCAAATGTTTTTGTATATTCTATTCCTGGAGGTCCCTCTAGTGGCTAAAGTATCAAGTTTAGCTGGTCTGGCTTAATGGGCTACAGGTGTTTCGTCTCATTTTTTTGTAGGTATTTCTGATAGCAGACATAAATACTTTCTTAACATTGATAATTCCTCCTTCTAAATAAACTGAAAGTGAAATAAAAAGATTTGTCGCATTAAGAAAAAGGAAAAATAATTGCGCTTTAAGAATAAGGAAGCTATTTCATACAGTTAGAAAATTATGTGTTACTACTTCCAATCCTGCTCAGCTTTGCCATTCAACCACAGCTGTTTGCTGGGGGGTTGTTTTTTCGTGGTGGTTTTTTTTTTTTTATCTCTTTTGCAGGTCTATTTTAAGAGACAGAGAGGTACCTTACCTTATTACCAGAGTGTCTTCTGACACAGTAAGTATTTTACTTAAGAAGTCTGTCTTGTTCAGTTATGATGACTGAATAATCTGTCAACATCTTTTTAGTGTACGTATGTTTTTAAAGAGAATTTGAGATAGTCTCTGAGGAGTAAGCTTGCAATTAAAATTCAGAGTTTTTTGGAACCCAACAACTGTGGTTGGCTAAGGAAAGACAAAGTTTGTAGTAGAAAGTCATTTATTGCTACTTTTTTAGACTGGAGATACCTATGTGACTAACAGGAAAACCTGCATTGAAGTTCCAGGCTAGAATTTAGTATGCTGGTTAAAATGCCTTGACAGGTACAGATATACTAAAAATATAGTTCTGTACAGATGGCATCTTAAGCAACACTGCTTCTCACTACTCTCCCAGTTCCTCTCATTCCGCAGGAATAAGACTGCTCTCCTCAAGATCCCAGAAGCATCTACAAAGACTGAAAACTTAGTATCATCTGCTTGCTGTTATTTTCTCCCCACACCTATTACAGGAACACTGTCCCTGAAGGGTACTTCTCTAGACTTCCCCTTCACTGCTCAGAGGAGCTAGAAGCTCCTTGTTTTTTCAGCTGAGGACCTCTGCTTACTGTAGGGCTGTCCCCACTTTCAGCTGCACCCATTTAATAATAATTGGCCACAGACATGCATGCCTGTTTCTAGTGCAGAGCTAGCTGGTCACAGCCTAACTGGTCCTCAATAGGACAAGCTACCTTATTACAGTCGTAAAAGTGGCAACAACAGAATTGTTTGTTAAAGCTACATTTTAAGCTAGGGGAGAAACAGGACAAAGTAGCTTATAGAAATCATCTTATCTTTTGAATACAGGAGACCTGATACTCTAAGGGAGAGTGATTCAGTGACTTCTTTTGATGCAACAAAACCCTGAATACAACTTATTTACCTAACTGCTATAAACTGAGTCATAATACAGTAATCTGACGCAGCCGGGGATCTGATCTAGCATCTTTTTGGTACTGACTTACATGTTCTTTGCAGGGTCTTTTCAAAATAGAGGGCCCTCCTGTCCAGTTTTTACATGGTGTTGTAGATTATGCTTAACAGCAGACACTCTCTACACTACTTGCAAAACAAAGGTCTCTCCTGCACTAGTAGTTTAGGACTCCCAAAATGCTGGTAACAGGGTAGAGACCATGAGAGTATTTTCCAAGAAAAAGGCTGATGGCTTAGCCCATGTTTCCCATTAAAAACATGTCTGTGATTTGACTTTTGTTAATAATCTAGGGAAATATTATGCTAGTGTCTTTGAAGTATTTGGCATTTACCATTACAAGCCATGATACATAAAAATTAAACCCTAATAAACTTAGTAGTTTGATGGGTAGCTGTCAGTGCAAAAGGAAAAAAAGAAAACAAAGAAAAATAGGCTGGCCTTTAACTTGATATATTATCCAAATTTGCATAATAAATATTAGGAAATTATCAAAGAGAGTACCAAATTCCTGTAAGTATATTGAATTTAAGAAAGTATTTTCAGTCCTCCATCAAAGAGGAAAGTTCTAGTCTCTAACCTTGGACTTGAGTAATGAGAGTTCAGCTCCCAGTTCTCCCACAGACTTCCTGCGTGACCTCTGGTTTGTCATTGTTCTTATTTGTGCCTCAGGTTCTTAATTTGTGAATGGGATAATAGCACTGTCCTCCTCTGTAGCTGTGATGATAACTGTGGTTGCGTGTTAAGCACCCAGGTTTACTGGGTTAGAGGAGAAACAGGATTAGTCAGTATAAAGGTAGAGGTGCTTTGGCACACCACAGAATCACAGAATCATAGAAAGGGTTGGGTTGGAATGGACCATTAGAGGTCATCTAGCCCAACCTCCCTGCAATAAGCAGGGACATCTTCAGCTAGAGCAGGTTGCTCAGAGACCCGTCCAGCCTGGCCTTGAATGTTTCCAGGGATGGGGCCTCCACTACCTCTCTGGGCAACCTGTGCCAGTGTGTCACCATCCTCACTGTAAAAAAATTGCTTCCTTCTATCTAGTCTGAATCTACCTTCTTTCAGTTTAAAATCATTACTCCTTGACCTATCACAACAGGCCTTGCTAAAAAGATTTTCCGCGTCTTTCCTACAGGCCCCCTTCAGGTACTGGAAGGCTGCTATAAGGTCTCACCGCAGCCTTCTCCTCTCCAGGCTGAACAAACCCAGCTCTCTCAGCCTTCTGATGTGCAAACAGAATGAATAATGTTGGGATTTTAAATCAAGACACTGTGTTTTGAATAGAAACACAAACTTGAATGAATACTTTAACTGCTGCTGATACCATACAGAGATTCTTCGTCTTTCTTGCATTTACTATTGCTGTGAAAGTTTACCATGTGAACAAACAGAGAAATGGACATAACTAACCTGGCTTATCAGCCACATAGTAACAGATTTAGTTGCCACCAACACTGATCTTTTAAGTTACTGGCCAACCATTGTACAAATAAAAAACAAACACAGCCCATCACCACATCAACGGCTGGGGTTAATAATGAAAGGGGGAGAAACAGGAATCTTTTGAGGATGCAGCGACTCAAATGTTATGTTAGAAGACGCAGTTCAACTCACTGAACATTCAGATGAAAGTTTCACCTTTTAAGACAGAGGAATGTAAGTAATAAGTCATTGCACATACACTGGCAGAGTGAGCAAGACAGTGGGAAGGGCTAAAAAGTGTCATGAATTTGCAGTATAGCAGGTGCATTCAGCAGCTTACAAAACTTTCAGTCTCAAGCACCTGTAAGATAGTAATCAATTATGAACCTTCATACTCGAGCATTATTTCCCTCTGAGCAGGCTGACATGAAGGCTGGAAAGCTAGCAGGAAGGGAGACAGATGCATGGGTGTGATGACTGATCAGGGTGGCCAGCAAGCCTTGTTAGAATTCTCCAGAAAAGGTAATGAAACTGTCTAGGAAGTGGGTTAATAATAAACACATCTGCTTTGAGCAGAAGGGACAACATGTGAAAAAAGGTTTGCCTGACAGAATACCTGCAGTTTAACTAGTACTTAGAAAGATAAAAGCATATAGGATTTCTACGGAGAAGACACTGGCAGAACAATAGTCCAAGAGGGACTGAGATGGTCTTACTCAGATCCTGGTACATCAAGAGTTTAGCCTCAGGCCCAGTATTGCTCCCTAACTGTAGATTAAGCTAAGCAAATCACTTAGTTCTACGGTGGAGGAGAACTTCTGCTTGGGCTATGACTTTAACAGTCTCAGCACCTAGTGCTTTCTGACAAAATGGTTAGTCAAATCTGGACAAAAATAGCCAGTGCCTTCAACACTACACATTACAATCTAGTTCAGCTTTCAGAGAACGTTTCTTGATTAAGATCTGCTTGAAGTATAAAAACCTGAAATTAAGCCAACTGTCACTGTTGTAACAAAGATCAAAGACAAAGGACTTTTTATGACTGTGATACAATGGAATTTAACACAATTATATTCCTAGAAATATAAGCATTAACGGAAAGGTGGATAGTTAAAAAATAGTGACATGTGGACATAAAAAGGAAATTTTTAAGCAATGCAAAATAATTACACAGGTCATCATGAGAGAAAAAAATCTTTTGTTTCCTTGAACAGACAGAATTTGGTTATCTGACTATTTTATGTCATTTTATGTTCCAATCAAAGGGATCCATCATAGATAAATTTTCTAAAGGTCTTAGAAACAAAGCATAAAGGAATCCAGACTTGCAGGAGAAAGGCAAATGTGAAGCCCATGTTTTCTTTTTTTTGCTATTTTTAGCAAAATCTGTATTGAGGACACCAAATATTTGTGGTATATATCACCTTAAACCAAAAAAACCCAAAGCCCCAGTACAACTGTATAGGAGTCATACAACTTATGTTGATATTGAAGGACAAAAATATTTGAAGAACCCATTACTATGATCATGAAAAAGTTGAAAAGCTTAGGTGTATCTTTGGCTTCTTCAAAGTAGCTTTGATTCACAGCAGTCAACTGACCTGCAATACTTTATACCAAATGAGGTCTGCTGTATGTTAAGAAAGCCCCACAGGCAAGTCACCTAAGGAAACATGGCGATGCAACATTTGTACTCTAAATACAGAACAAATCCTTGAAATGAATTCACTTTCAAGGCTGACGTGCACCAAAATTTGAAGTTATCAGTGAAGTAAATGGACAGCATTTGTTTAGAAACCTAATCATTAAGAGAGCACTTAGACTGCACACACGTGCTCTGGGACATTTGTTAAAGATTTCTGTAGCTGGGGAAAGCATGTGACTTTTTTCTCAAAGGAATTAAAGGATTAGTGACTGATGCAGTTACTCAACATCCAAATTATTGCAATAATTCAAAAAGTTAATTTAGAAAATTCATTCACAGCTAAAGTCCATTCCTGCTGGTTGTCTGTTTCTGATAACTCTGTGATCCACTACTGCTGCAGCGAAGTGCTCATTATTTGCATCTCCATCTGCTTCACAGGGCTCATTTTCATCCCACAGAAGAGCCATCAGTATCATTACACACTTGCAATGTTTACTTTTATTGTCATAGGGCCTCATGTGCTAAGTAATCGGGTAACATCTTCCTCTTCCTAAATAGGAAAAGGGAGCAGCAGCAAACAGCATTGGTAACTGCAGCCACCCCAAAGCAACTGCAGCCCTGCAGATGGGATGGTCGTGCCTGTTGTGAAGGACAGCCAGCAGGTAGAATCACTAACTATGCTACATAAATTAAGAGATGCTTGTTATTCAACCAAGAAGAGATCATTACTTACTCCACATTTTCTTTCCCCTTCATCATCTGTGAGTAACCAACAGCGATATAGAACAGTCATTGCTACTTTTTCTTCCTTTTGAATACTGTAGTATATGTAAAACCTCCAGATTTTCTATATTGGGAATTTCACAAGCTGTTTGTTGCTGTTGTTTGTCTATGTTCCAGATCATTTTCTGTAGCATTTTTTTTCTGTTCAGTACCTTGGTTTTGTTACATAAATAGTAGCTAACTTACTATATTTGTCCTGTTCTGCAACTAGATATCAGCAATGTTTTACTATTGTGCTCTCCACTGTTCAGACAATCTTTTAGCTTCCACTAGGACTAACCCTTTGAATCTTCATAGACTCTTGTATCTAGCTGATCTTTGGCTACTGTTTCGGCCTGATATTAGCAGACTGCAGAACGACTACAGTCAGAGAGTTGTCTACCATAAAGCTTTTTCTGAGACACCAAAGTATAGAGGTGGACTCATGATTTCTGCTCTCCTGCACTACAGATTTGTACTCTATGGGATTCTTCTACCAGCCCCATGAGTTCAGGATGTGCACTAACATAACTGTACACAGTACTACTCTGCCTCCTTCATCCTCAGCCCCTGAAGCAATGATGTCTTGTGTCTATTTTAATATTTTCTATTCTAAACTGTTAATGTAATTTTTATGTTAAAAGAACAGCAGATTATCCGAATGTTAGGTGACAGAGTCAAGGTAGAAAAAGCCCTCTTTATTTGAAGGTTTCTGATAAAAGGCAGTCAACTGCCTGTAAAGACTCTACATTCAGACAGCATCACAGGGAACACAGCCAGAAATGCTGGCAAGCCAGAGTTTGGTTAATTTTATTCTTCATTAACTCTTCATCTGGGAAAGCATCTCCTCCTAGTGGGTTAAAAAACCCAAAATCAATAAATAGTAAAGGTGAAAGTCATCCTTGTCTTTGGCAAATTCTTTGAACTTTGTAGAATTCTCTTTATTCTAACAGATAGCTCAAGGAAACTGCTCGTGTAACAAACAAAATTCGGTGCACACATTGTCAAAGCACTAGGTCATCTTCAAAATAGGTTAAAACCTTCACAGAAGTAAACTGAATGTCTGCTGATTAGTATCACCCCAGATGAGCCTGTAGCCAGCTTCAGTTTTGGATTTAATATTATTTTAGCATTTTGTGCTACATATGTTTTTTTGTTTTATCAATATTATAATTGTAGCCAATGTGGAATAGGACACAGCATATCAATAGTAACAGTAGAAGTTACGTATTTCTATAGCTACAGATTTTAACTCTACACTTCAGTAGCCAATAATAATTCCACAGAGTACTAGTTTTTAGCTGTTTTCATGAGACTTGTGGCAAGTGAGAAAGTGGGTTTTGAATCTTTTCTAGACTTGCATTCTGTAATTAGCTAGATGTCACGTTCATCTACATGGGTTTTGTTCTTTTTTTTTAAACAAAGGTAAATAGCACTGTTAAATCCTCAATATATAGCTCCACACCCTTGTAACTGTAAAAGCTTTACCCCAGCTACGTTATGATTCAACTTTATAGCAGAAATATTAATAGGAATTCTGTTAAATTTCAAGCATGAACATCTCTGAAAACATGGTAACTACTGAAGTGCTCTTCTCAGCTCTTGTCTCCTGCATAGCCCCACACTGTGTCATAACCTGCGAGGAGACAGCTCACGGATCTAGCATGAAGTGTGAAGCCTTTTAACTTCCTGGAACAAAAAGCTTGCTTGTCATGGTGGCCGATTTAAGCTTCTGTTTGCTTGCCTGAGGAAACCTGTGACAGCACCATAAAGTACACTGTGCAAGCAGATTTCTAGTCTTATTTAACTGCTAAGGGCATTTTACTGTATCTTGATCATATGGGTTACTTGGAGTAATTGGGACTTTTAAAAATCTCTTTTTTGTGACATAAAAATTAATCACCTCTTATCTTTAACATAAGAAGTATTCCATTTTCTAGATAAAGAGCTGTGCCACTCTGGCAAGTGTAACAGTAAGACATCCCATTAAAGTTGTGGTACATTAGAGCACTACAAAACTTGCCCCTGCATAGCATCATGTATTTGAGATCTGTAGCTACATTGCTCCTATGATAAAACAGGAGCTTGCACTTCCACAAGCAATGGCATCTCTTTACTGAAACTGTGCATCTAGTGATTTTGGGGTTTTTTTTGTTTTGTTTTTTTCTTTCATCATAGCACCTTGGATCTACAAGTATTGGAAAAAAAAAAAGAAAACTCAACATAGTATTATACACTGTAGAAATGGGACGGTGAAAGCATCTCTTGTAATAGCAAGCTTGCTTTGTAAATGCTCTTTTCAGGACCGAATTACACCGGGTGAGGTAGAAGCCAGTTTAACACAACTCAAAGTTTGGCTGTTGAAGAGGAAAAGCTATTTCTAGAGTGGTCAGGAGGCATTTAAAGCTTAATGGTTTTGGTGGCTGGTTTGACTGTAAATTTAAACAGACCTTGATGAAATGCAAACAAACAAACAAAAAAATCACTGTCTACTGTCTAAGAGAGGAAATCTTTCATTGCATATAGCTTCCTTACAGCCACCTGAGATGATTTACAAATAAGTTTGGTCAGTTATTGAGCAAAGCTTTAGAGATGACAGGGAATTTTTATAAATATTCATGTTCATTCCTTCACCTCCAAGTTTCATCTCAATGAAAAGCAGAGTTTGCAAGCAGGAGAAAAAACTGACGAGGGCAACACTTTGAATGTGTATAAACATCAAGCGAAGGGAAGCATCTGTTGTTCTATTTTTCTCCATTAACCTCTGTCAAGCACAGAATTTACGTTTGAAGATTCACCTCCTGCTTATAACTGGTTTTTGCTGTGAGTACACCTGCCAGCAGAACTGTGACAGACATAGGGAAAGCATGTGTGTATCGGGAAGCAACAGAGGCTTTTAGTGCACGGAGAACTTGCCAGAACTGGAATCCCTGTGCCAGCACCTACCTTTTGTCCATCAGCAGGCAGAGATGTTCTTGAGTATCCCAAACATATAAGTGAGGTCCTTCTTTCTCCTATACCCTGAAGCAGTCCTTAACAACCTCCAGTCAATCATTTTGACCTATACGCCACATTCAGACACGTTCTTCTGCGCCTTCCAGTTTTATATTCTCCTCGTTCATTTGGATCTGAACCTGTCTGGTAAGTAACCTGAGGAAGAGTGCCAAAGGGCAAATTAGCTATGATTTGCTGCAACTGTGGGTTAAAAAATCAATACTATCCAGAGAAAGAACAAAAGAGCAGGCTTCTTTGTAGTGGGTGATAGGCATATATTTAAAATCCAGGGTTGGGAGGGCTTGCTATATGCAAGAGATCCAAATTTCTGAAAAAAAGATTTTAAAAATACATGATAGTACATTCTGTGGGTCCGATCTCTAAATGTGCAACATGACGCAGTGAACTCAGGTTCCCAAGACTGAGGTTTCCTGAAATTCATGACCACATCCAAATGCAACTTCAGCTTTGAGTTAATGGAAAAAGTAGCGAGAGATTCATGTCTTATCAAGAGAAACACAACAGTAAGTGTTTTAACTTCTTCATCAACAACCTCGATGAAGAGTTGGAATGTACCATCAGCAAGTTTGCTGATGACACCAAACTGGGAGGTGTGGTAGACACACCGGAAGGCTGTGCTGCCATTCAGCGTGACCTGGATAGGCTGGAAAGTTGGGCAGAGAGGAACCTGATGAGGTTCAACAAAGGCAAGTGCAGGGTGCTGCACCTGGGGAGGAACAACCCCATACATCAGTACAGGCTTGGGGCGGACCTGCTGGAGTGCAGCTCTGCGGAGAAGGATCTGGGTGTCCTGGTGGACGACAGGTTAACCATGAGCCACCAGTGTGCCCTGGCTGCCAAGAAAGCCAATGGGATCCTGGGGTGCATCAAAAAGAGTGTGGCCAGCAGGACGAGGGAGGTTCTCCTTCCCCTCTACACTGCCCTGGTGAGGCCTCATCTGGAGTACTGTGTCCAGTTCTGGGCTCCCCAGTTCAAGAAAGATGAAGAGCTACTGGAGAGAGTCCAGCGGAGGGCTAATAGGATGGTGAGGGGACTGGAACATCTACCCTACGAGGAGAGGCTCAGGGAGCTGGGCTTGTTCAGCCTGAAGAAGAGAAGGCTCCGAGGGGACCTAATATATACTTACAAATATCTGTAGGGTGGGCGTCAGGAGGATGGGGCCAAGCTCTTTTCAGTAGTGCCCAGGGACAGGACAAGGGGCAATGGGCACAAAATGAAGCAGAGGAAGTTCCGTCTGAATATGAGGAAGAACTTCTTCCCTCTGAAGGTGACGGAGCACTGGAACAGGCTGCCCAGGGAGGTGGTGGAGTCTCCTTCTCTGGAGATATTCAAGACCCGCCTGGACAAGGTCCTCTACAGCCTACTGTAGGTGACCCTGCTTCAGCAGGAGGGTTGGACTAGATGACCCACAGAGGTCCCTTCCAACCCCTACCATTCTGTGATTCTGTAACAGTGAATGAACAATTTTGCCACTACCATTTTTGCACAATGCACTAAGTTCAAAATTGTGTGTGCAATTTTGTTATATTTGAGAAACAAAACAGACTAAATTATTTTCCTAAGGTTTGAAATTCTCAAAGTACACCTTGTATACAGTTCACGCAAAAGGGATTCTTGGTTTTGAATATACTTCCCCTTCGAACTTACCAAATTTGCCTAAAGCACTGAACAAGCTCTTGTAAACAGGAGATGATGAAAGCAGTCCCACAAGGAAACACAGTGAAAGGTTTTTTCCCCCCTCTGTAAAAATTGCCCTTTTCTACAAAAGAACGCATGGCTACAGACAAGAAATTGAAAAAAAATTTGTATGCATGACAAACTTGAAAAGAGCTAAAGATTATTTTAGCATAGCTTGTAAAGTGGAATTCATAAAGATTGGTAGCTCAGTTAATGCTAGGGGCTAAATTTGTGAAGTCAGCTGTTGGCATCAAGATAAACATTTGTGAATTCTTGCAGATTCTATGAGTACGATATATTAAGATCTTAATGAATGAAAAATACTAGCTGATCTGAGCAAAACCACACTAGGTTATTTCAAGCCTTTCCAGTTCCCAAGTGGTGGCCCTTTTTATTTTCTAGTACTGCTTTCAGTAGTATTCATTGTGTCCTTTGCTTTCAACAGTACTTATTTGCCAGTGTCCATGTACGATCCAGCTTCAACTAAAATTTTCAGGTATGATTTTGTCTGCCTTATCTGAACGTTGCCCTTCCTGAAGCACCTGTTTTCAATTGGAACTATTCCCACATTCCTGTATTTTCTTTCAGCATGAACTATGGCTGTGGTTTCGCAATACATTATTTTCAGGAGCTTGCGTGTCATGCTGTATACCACATTAGTGAACAGATTTTGCTGAAAAATGACCTGGCAAAAACGAGTTCTTTTCAAGTGAGCTCAGGCTGATTCACTGTGAGGCCACACAGAGTTGTGTTGGCACAGCTTCAGAGTGGCATGGCATGCTGTGGGAACAGAGCAGTGAAGGTCCAGGAGTATGGGAAGCTAGTGTCAGCCTCCCCCCACCCCCATGTAAAAAGTGCTATGTAAGCATAACCAGTTCCTTTATTTTAATCAAGCAGTGTTGCTGCATGTTTTCTCTCATCTGTTCCATCTGCTCCTTCCATTGTTTACTTCCCTGATGTCTACATTTCCCTTTTATCACCTCTCCACCCTTTCAGGTCAGGTTTTCTCCCCAGAACATACATATGCAAATTTCTGCAAACTCCCTAAAAATACATTATTCAAATAGACCCTGGTGCTCTTTACTTCATTAGGCAGCTGAAGACAGAAAAAAAAAAAAAAGACAAAGTACCTATATTTGCATTAGCATTTTGCACATTCATTTGTTAAAGGCTTGGTGTTAACCCTACCCAAACCAAAGCACAATCCACTCTCCTGGAAACTCATGGGAAGTCTCCTGCAAATACTCCATTTGCTTCACATCCTTGTGTCCTGGCAATTACGGGAAGGATCAGGCTCCAGAGGCATACCCTAGAAATGTTGAAACAAAGCCTATACTGGTTCAGTAACAAGGCTCTCTTCCCACACGTCTTTTCACAGCTTGCTGTTTTTGATGGGGTTTTGAAAATAATTTTTTCCTCCTCTGACATTTTGTTCTGATTATTGACTATGCACAGATACAGTAAAGAGGAATTACTTGAAATAACATTCTATAACACTGCTGTTCTAGAAAGGAAACTGACAACAGTGATGTTTTTGAAAGCTGCTAGTGGGGCCAATTCACATAAATATATCTGGAAACTTCACCCAAACTTCTGTTTTACTGGGCCACTTCTGTGCCTCACTTCTTTGAGTGATTTTGCTTCAAGTTCCTTATTTCTATTAATGTTTGCCCCTGTAGGCCCTGTGTCTGCAAACTCATAAAATCTCTGGTTAGTGAACACATTCCCAAGGTTGCTGTCAACCTCAGCTAACCTCTCTCTCTGTCCTGGTCAAAGTATGGAGAAATCTTCCCACAGGTTACTTGCTGTGTACTTGTTGCATCCCTCCAGCTCTCATCTCTGGCAGTTAACGACTTTTCTTAGCCCTCCTGTCTGAAGATGAGAGAAGCGTAGTGTAATACCATTCAAGCTGCGCTTGTCGTGACAGCCACATTTCTTTTGTTCCCTGCTTCTATTTGTGCAATTCTCAAAAATTTATTTGCTACAGGCATGACAAAGCCTTATGCAGGACAGCTGGCCATGATTTCTGCTGGTGTATTTCACCATCCCTAGGTCTTTATGCTTTATTAGGCAATTCCTTGGCAATCACGGCAGATGATTCTGCTTTGTCATTAGGCTGTGATGCAGAAACATTTCATGCATCGTTACCAGAATTTGAACGTACCAATTCCTGACAAACATTTTCCAAAGCTGCAACATAAATATAAGCAAGACAATGTGTATAACTGCACATAGACATCAGTCTCACACAGACGCGTATGCATTTATTTTCCCTAACAAATACTTCTTTTTATCTCACATCATATATGTATATTCCCACGGTAGGTTTAGATATTTTTCCCTTCCTGGATTACAGTTAACGCCTTCTCATACCTCCTTTCTCCTTTGCATTTACTCTTAAGTAAAATACTGGGTTTGCTTCTTCATACTTAAACATACACACCTGTCAGAGTCCATCCAATCATCTTTGGAGCAAATGCTGAAATTCAATACGAATTTTGCAGTGTTTACTCTGCCCCTCACTTCTGTGGTTTTCTTTATTCTGATCCCCTGCATCTGCTTTGTTCCTCATTTATTATGTTTTAATTCAAAACAGGAATGAAAACATGGCTACTATTGGAAGCAAATAATTCCATTACACTGATGTGATTTTCCTTGAGTGAGCACTCACACTAAAGTCAGTAGGAGCATTTCCATTAGTAAAGTTACATAAGCATATGTGTATCTCGAGGATCAGAGCTGCGAACGCATGCCCAGCTCTTGGGGTTGCAAGAACACGCAGGTTAACATCAGGTTCTTTGAGGCACAATATACAGACTCCATCACAGTCCAGCTCTGCGGCCCGGTTGCTTTACTTGCTCCCTAACCAGTGGTGTAAGTGTTTCATTTGTTCCACAAAGTATTTCTGCGAGTGCAGTTACTATCGTATCCCTGGACAGCCTTGTTACCGTTCTTCCCTTGAGACCACTACTTGCTGTCTTAGCCAGAAATATAAACAACACATCTTTCCTATCATCCTTCTGCACTGGTAGGCTATTACATTCTCCTTTTCCCTTCCTGCAGTCTTCTCTTCTTTTGGTTACACAATTCTAATTTGCTCAAGCTTTCCTTCTCTTTCAGTACAGTGTCTCTTCTTGTTGCTGCTGCTCAAACCTTCTCCAGCTGGTCCATAATTTCCTTGAAACCTGGCACCCAAACCCAGAGCATTGCAGCTAAAGCTGTTCTGATGAACAGCTGAATGACTTCACACAGGCTATCCTGTTTATGCTGTCCTATACAGCATTTCTCTCTTGCAAGAGCAGCATAGCATTGCTCGCTTACGTTTGCTCTGCCTGTAACCCTTAGATCCCTTGCAACAGGACTGCCATTTAGCCAATGGTATCGCATTACATTATGTGTGCTGGAAGCTGGTTGTTCCTGCTTAAGCGAAGTTCATTGTATTTGTCTCTGTTGCAGTTTCCCCCTCACTATTCACTTGCATCATTACTGTAAGCCCTCTCTTTTTCTGACTAATCGTTAAGGCTCACTTTTTATTAGGATTGCTATCTCACACTGCACCAGTAAGAGCACAATAATTGGTGTCGCTTTCTTTCGCTCCACAGAAAAGCTTCCTTTAAAGATTATAAAGTAATGGATTTGCTCCACCTGCCACCGAAGCTAAGGGAAGGCTTTGTGACTGATTTAACATCAACAATACTGGGCCTACTGTATTACTAGATTTAATCATTTCACCTATATATTCAAATGTACTCCTTGAGTGGGTGGAGGAATCCGACAGCGATTAAAAGTCAGGGTGTGTCCCAGCCTGCTGATCAGTGTACCAGTATGAAGGAGAATTCCTACCACTGCAAAGTCCTGAGAGCTAATGACTACCATACGCCTACTCTCTTAATCGAACCACTACCCTTGAGGACAACAACTGAGGTCAAGTCATCCCTTGACTGGGCCCATTTTCACAAGATATGTTTGAAAGGCTCGAGTTTGAGCTCTCTTTCTTCCATGGACACAGCTAACCCTGGTTAAAATCTAAAGGAAGATAAAGACCCATCTGGAGGTGAAGCATCAGTCATTTGTTACCAGACAAGGAAGAAGAGCTGCACATTCATAGTGGGCTAAGTGGCAGCGACAGTATCTGGACAGAGCCTGGGGAAAGCTGGGGGAAACTGTGAGAGAAGTTGTAGGGGAAAAGAAGGCTGGGGAGAGAAGGTATGGCAGAGGAGGGGTGAGGAAGCAGAGGCAGGAGGGAGAACAGTCCAGAAGTGTATGTACATAGATGTCAAAATGTTTCTCTGTGGCTCTGATCTCGTCACCTTTTCTGGATAAATCCTTCAGGAAGGAATCTCTGCAGGGATCCCCCTTGTCAAGTTTCCCTACAGCCACCACAATGGTCCCCCAAAGTTATACCTCCCTGTCAATTTCCTACATGCCAGAAATCTAGAATGCCCAAATAAGAAATTAAGACCATCCAAAATGAAGGACTAAATAGCATAAGGACCTGCAAACTCCCAGGTCACAAGCAGTTGTTCTACAATGGCACAATTCTAACAGCTCCCATTTACGACGTTAAAGAAATAATGATTCATGAGACTGGCAGACATCTGGAATGATTTAATCAGGCCATCACTGATGTAAATGATATTGACTCACATTTCCAGATGTAGGTGGAAATGGCAACTGTCTTTTCCTCATAATTGTCCTAACTTGCTTTGATAGTTAGAAATAGTTTTCTAGGTTATATTTCAAAATCTGGTAATCATTAGAGGCACATTCTTTCCATATATGTTTGTATTTATAGTCAATGGGAACATCTAGGACAGAATTTGACCTACATCTTAAATATGTAGCAGCAGCCTAGATAGAAAAATCTGTACTTAAGTCTGAACCAGAACTAAAGTAAGATTGCTTGATATATACATATGTATACAAAATTTAAAATATGAATGTACAGATTGGGGCATGCAAGATTTATGTAGCTTTTTTGCCCCCCACCCCTTAAGTATTTCTGATTGCTTGCCTTAAAGTATTTTTTTCATGAAGTTTAATACAACGGCATTCTCACAGATAATGGAGTGGAAAAACTTTAAACATTCGGATAAAAAAAAGTTTGAATATTCTAAAAAGTTTAACAGAAAATAATATATGGAAAGGGAGAAAATTATGAAGCACTGGTCATCCCCCATTGTTTTTTCATCCAGCTACGTCTATTATCTTTGTCTGCTCTTTGCTTTCCTTCCTACCTTTCCTCTCATCCAAGAAGTGCTCAGACCACGCTCCTCTTTCTGGCTATTTGCCTATTCTTTCTCAAGGCATGGACTTATTCCAGACCTTTGCAATTAAACAATACTCCGGGATGTTACAGTGATGCAAGCTGACCGTAGTTAAGCTGACTGCAGTGGAATGTCATGACTTTGACCACAAAGATTTGACCCAATTGCTGTGACCTGACACACTTGCAATCTAGTACAGCCTGAAGTCTTGAAGCAATAGCTCCTGAAACCACTAGAGACTTATATGAAAACTGGAACCAAGCAGAACAAGACTGAATTAAACCCAGGGAAAAGGCTCTCCAAAAAACTGTAATTATATTACATGGTTTGTTAATACATACTTAGTTTGCTTGTTAGAGGACATTGGGTGAGATGTCCACATGCTTTTTAAGAACCGAAGTCTTAACAATCCAGGAGGAAGTGACAGAGCGGACTGTATCCTCTTCTGAATATATATTCAAATATTAGGGACATAATGCAGCCTGTGTGCTGACTGACCAGTACGTAGCAAAGCTCCACTGCAGTGCAAAGTGGTGGTAAGGCAACGTGCAGTACTTTAACCAGAGACAGCTATAGAGGAAGGTAAGGAAATATTTAATGTGGTCAGCCTTTGTGCTTAAGAACCACATTTGCTAATCTTATGCAGCAGGGTTTTTTCCTGGTGACTTTGCAACTTTCATAATACAAGGAACTCCTCGTTTTGTTTTTTCCACTTGTATAGTATCTATAGAGCAGTCTTTAAAATCTTCTTCCCTACTCCTTTAAATACCAAAGCAATGTTTCCTTGCTCCGTTAGCACCATTGGGTAGAATACTGCACTGACGTGGAACATTTGCACCTGTACATTACTGCAATCATACTGAAAGTCACAGTATTTATTCCTTGGAAGTCAAACAACAGGTAGAAGATAAAGCAAGAAAGACTGTCGAACTGTCAAATCTCATTCAAAACAAAAGCACCCCAACCAATCAAAAACCACAACAGAAAACACCCCCAAAAAGGCAAGCTACTTGGCATTGCTCATTGGCTTTGTCTGTAAAAGCTCCTGAAAGCTGCATGCAGAAATTTAGGAAATATCACTCGATAACAGTCCAGGATCTCATCTAGTGCAGATTCCCAGCTCCATATAGGGCTACAATATAGTGTACTCCTTGCATGGTTACCACTCAGAATCCTGCATCGTTTTTGGACTTGTTTGCCTTTCTGTCAGTACCATTTTTCTGTATTGATTCTGCTCTTGATATTGGAAGACTTCCTGGCTTGGAATATGAACATAAGAACAGCTGTAGATCATCATAACAAATTCCATTTAGCTCTGTAGCCCATCACAGACAGCGGTCTGCAGGGATGCTGAAGAAGTGGTATAACAACAGGATGGAAAGATGCAGTACTACTTCCCTAGAATAAGCTCCCAGTCTCCAATTCATGGTTCAGAGAAGTGCTCGATTAAAAAAAAAAAAAAAGGAAAAAAGTAGTGCCCTGTGCAGTGCCAGTTACCAGCTGCCTTTCTTCATTTCCCATCTTATAAAAGTTTGTGAACAAAGCTTCTGCGTCTATTTTTGTCTCGTTCACTGTTGTTTAATACCATTAACAATCAGAATTCCTGAACTGAAAATCAAACAATGTGCTATTTCTGGAAAAAATTAATTATCCAAATGCAAGAATATTCCTTATTAATCTCAGCAGCTCAGTGTCTTTATTCCAAAAGAGAAGTCACAGATAACCACAGGATTCAAGCTAGAATCTAGAAGTAGACTTTAAATGAACCACTTGGGGGACATTTATGAGGCCAAATTAACCGTCAGATTACTCTGTAAATTACTATCTATTCCAAGTTCATTGCTTGTGTGTAGATACAAATAAATGTGTACCATTCAAGGACGGTGATGAATGGTGACTAAATGTACCCTGTGAATTCAATCTTGAATACTTTTTTTGTAATCAAATCCTTTATTCTGTCAGCAGGTTCCAGGAAGTGATTTCTGTACTTTAGAATACTTGAAATGTGTTATCATGACTCTGTATTAACTACTTTTTCCCCAGAATACTGTCTTTTATGCTCTTAGGAGATAATGCTGCATCTCCAGTGGAAAAGTAGGCTCAAACAAAAAGGTGAACTTTGCTGTGACTGCCATTATTGATAATCAAAAGAAGTTCTTTTAGGTCAGACTCTTAACTGAACTGGTCTGATATCCTAGTGTTCAGAATAAACACTTCATTCTCTCCAGAAGCGACAAGCATGCATGCAGGGAGAAGAATAAGAACGGCATCTTTAAAGCAATGATCTCTGACACAAGTTTGGGGGGTGGATACAGAGATGTGGAATAGCTGTAGGGGAAACAAATCATGAGAGGGTCCATAACCACTTTTCAGAGGTAGATCAGAAGAAAAGGCAACTCCAAACAAGGTTTTCCAGCAAATATAAAAGAAGAAAATAGAGAGGCAGCAGTGGTGAAGCAGCCAGGATGCAGTCTCCCAAGAGACTTCCCAGCACAAGGGAACAGCTGGAGGGCTTGCTCCCTCTACTGGAGCTTCCTAATAGACCACAAGAGACTTGCTAGTTTGACCCACTTTAAATCCACAGTAAATCTCTTGGACTAGGAAATAAAGGCTAATGCAGCGCTGATTACCATTGCTGGCTTACTATCACAAGGATTTTTTTTAAAAGACTGAATACGCATTTGAATATGCAGATGGAAGCAGAAGGGAGAGAAGCTATTTCATTGCTTTTGTTTTGAAAACAAACAAAATAAGGCATACAAGTTGAAATCTGTATTCTTCCAGTCATAATTATATCAGTTCAAACTGGAATGTAGGAGAAGCAAGCAGACCTTTTCAGTGCCTCATGTAATGCAGAAGAACAACTCTTTTTATCTGGCCTTTTCTCTAGGACAGAATACTCGCCATCATTCCTGTAGCCACATATACAGAAAACCACCTGCCTTTTTGAACTGTATGTTCTTGTCGAGTCCAGCCTGGCCTTAAATACTTTGGCTTGTGAATAAATAGCCTATTTCTACAGCAAACAGAGAGTAAACACCTCTCTCCTAAAGTATCTTCAGACGAGTATAATGTCATCAGTTATTTAGTGTTCATGTTGGCTAATCAAAGTCATAGCAGCGTGATTCATAACGACATCAAGAAACCATGACTCAGACACTCACTGACACAGCTCTGCTCTTGCTTGCAGTCGTTCATGGCTGAGGATCCTCCCTCTCTCTTGTAGAATTAGGGTTGCCTTTGGGCTCTGAGACACCTCACGTGACTTTGGACAGACTGCAGGATCTTGCACCTAGCAACTCAGCTTTCGGTCTGCTAAATGAGAGTCAAGAGCACCTTCCTCCTTCACGCGTTTTTGTAATTTAAGTTACATAGTTTTGGTGTGGAATCTGCCTCCTCTTGTATATAACGTCCAACATCTGGTACAAACACCACCTTCAGCTGAACCTTATAAGCATAATAGTAAAAGTAAAATATTTGACTAAAAACTCAGCTAGAGGTAAATTAATGGATTTTATGGCCTCACCAATTTAAACAGCTTCTCATTTTCCACTTTTCTGTCATCTCAGTGAACACCTTGGTCTGCTGGTGATCACTTTACAAATTCAATGGAGGAAATGGAAACCAAGCTCTGCAGCAGTGACAAAGGCGAAGCTTTCAAAAGAGAACTGCCATACTGTACAGGAGAAATAGTCTTCACAGCTTCTGGGAAGAAATGTGGAAAGGTACAGCACTGAGGAGTTTTAAGCCTTTAACACTACTGCTTTTGTTCAGCTGTTACTCCTTGGCAGTAAACGTACAGACTGTAATAATGAGGGTCAACGTGCCAAGTGCAAGGCATCACATTCTACTCAAAGGAGGGACCATACCTTTCTGAACATGAATGCAATTTAAAATAAGGCCTATTAATATACAGAAATCAATCACCTGACTTGCACTGACATGCTACAAGTACAGTTGACCACCTTTTCCCTTAAAGAAAAAAAAAAAATCACGTGCCCAGCTTCTTTCATTTTGCATCATTTCCCTGTTTTAAACTCTTTCTGCCAAACACTAATCACTACGGATTTCAGCATTTTAAACACACTTTTAAGCCTTTTCAAGACTCTCCTTAAAGCGCTCTCTCTCTGTTCTGCTAATATGCAGAAAAGGATGTACACGGACAGACCCACCCCCTCACTTGTCCCTTGCATACATTAGTGCTAGAGCAGAAGAACTCCTAGGGTCAGAAATCTGCCTTAAGATTTTGTTTCATCATAAGTCTTAAGTGCAAAGCCAAAATATATACAGAAGAAGCAGCGATAGACTCATGTAACATGTTCTTGAAAAACAGACATGAAGTCAGGTAAATATTTCAGCTGGTGCAGAAACAGGAAATGCCTAAGAAATTTGTTGGCTTTGCTGCCTGCTGTGAACTGAAGGCAGTTCAAGAGGAATAGCAGCATTAAAGGAGTGAGCAACATGTCAGTCCGCAACACAGAATTAGCCCACTGAACTGACCCAATTAGTGAGATGACAATTATACAGAAGTCTGCTAAATTAATCCTGGTATTTAGTTCTCTGTCAGGTCTTGCTCAAATAAATTTTTCTTAAATAACCAAGTTGATGATAAATTTCCCTCTGCATTCACCATGAATAATAGCTCTAATATATCCTACTGTCCCGTTGTTATTCAGTGTTTTTTTTTGTTTGTTGAAGTTTATTAAGGTGCCATGTACCATTCATCCTGGAATTATATTTGAAGTTATGCTCAATAAATGGAAGCTACCTGCTCCCAATTTGGTTGTCTCTTTAGTGGGGGAAGAAGAAAATTTCCACATGAAGCCTTGGCTACGGGACACCTTAAAGAAAGGACTTACAAAGGCAGCTCACAGCACAGGTTAGTGCTTTAGACCTTAAAGAAGGAATTTATATTCCTACTGGATTCTCACACCTAGCATCCAGTGATCTTTTAATGTCAGTGGGCCTGCTCACATGATTATTTCTGGAAGCTCAAAGCTTTGCTGAATGCAACCTACAACCTGTATTTAAATAGCTTTAAAAATGAAAGTTATTGTACTAGAAATAGCAAAAATAAGTTATTCAAACCAAGCTACTCTATGCAACCATTCCTGAAGTGTAAAATTACCCGAGGTTATTCCCTCAGAGATGACACTAGAAAGATAGCATGAGATGGGACCAAATACATCATCCCTCTTTGGAACCATAGCAAAATAATTATTAAGAGAGCAAGGCAATTTGATTTCAACAAGAGTGAATTTTGGTCAAAAATAAGAATCTTTCTATCTACCAGTCAAAATCACATTACAAGAGTTTTTACTTTTCAAAGATTGTTTTCTTCAAATCTATGAGTTGAACAGACTTTGTTAATAAAGCAGCCAACAATGAGACTCAAGATGAAACAACAAGATCTTGGTAATGTGTAACACAAATGTCTAACATATAGCAGAAAATAAGCCAGCTCACTTTCTCCCTGGCTGTTCACATGAACGACAAGAGTAGTGAAAAGCATTTAAAAACAAAACCAAACAAATCAATGTCTGGGAAAATGCATAGAAGTGGCTTTCATTTAAGATGACTTTTTTTCACCCCATAGCTTTGTGAAAATACCTGCAAAACACAGTGAAAACATCTATAAGCATTTCACAGCAAGCTCTTGGTTTATCTTCACTAGTTCAGACAAGACTGTAATAGTTTTGCTTCTTGTAATGAAACAGTCATGTACCAAAGCTATTTTTGGTACTTTTATACCACACAGATATTCTCCATTTCTAGCTGCCTTCCATACTTAAGACTGGACAGCACCAAGATCTCCAGTTCCATTATGTTACATATTCAAGAAGGTTTGGTCGTCTGTTTACTTAGAGTTCTCTAAATTATTTGTCACCACAACACTGCTGTAAATCCTACTCTCCTGAAGAATTCCCTCTCCAACACACACAAGAACGAGAGAAAGAGACCACCAGATTAAGCAGGTTATGCCTAATTGCCTTCTGCTACCAGGTGATTGCACAGGTCTGTTTAGTCCTCAGTTCAAGCCAACAACTTCCTCCACCCCACCGCTTTGATCTTCCTCGTGCAACAATCAGACCTGCTTGGTATAGCGATGTTTCTGCTCATACTTAGTAAGTAACTCTAGACTGGACACAGCATTCTTGATGGGCGTATTGACATCAGAGTAAAAATGGCAGCATTGCATCACATGATATGTGAAGCATGTTTGCTTGGGCATGTTTTCCTTATTAAAGACTTACATACTTTGTACGTATTATAATTCTAAAAGTTACACTCCATCAAGACCTGTCTACAGATTATCCGTCTAAGAAAATGTTAAATCCAGTACTGCCACTAATGTTACTTGACACACAAACATGTTCAATTATAAAGAAATTATCTAACTATTTTAAAAAAATAATTCCAGGTGCCTGGATTTTTACCAGTGCTTTACGTGTGGGAATAACAAGACACTTAGTGCAAGCTGTTCGAGACCATGCACTGGCCAGTACTTCATCCAAAGCAAGAGTGATTGCCATAGGAATAACTTCACTCCAAAAAATCCAGCACAGAGAAATTCTGGACAGCACAAAGGTATTTTTCACTTACTCTACTTGGAAGACAGGATTGTTCGGAAATAAGCTGGACCTTTACAAGATTTTGAAGTAGTAGGTGGAACAACATTGATCTAGAGGGCTTTAAAGTGCGTTTTGGCAGAAAACTGAAATAAAGAGCAGGAAGAGTTGTTAGACTCCAACGATTCTGGGCCGTGCACACTCAGCGGACTTGGGAGCAATTCTGCAAACCTCCAGCAGGTGACAGCAACAGACATTAGCTCAGTGCCCAGAGTAAGGATGAACGTCAGGAAAAAATCATGCAACGTAAGGTACCTTTAATTTCCACCCCCCACCCCCGTCCACTTACTGCAGAAGCACTTACTTCGAGCTATTTCATAAATAGTGTAAAAAGTATATTTTGTATAATGGAACACAAGCCATAAATATTTCAAGACCAAATTTTCTTAAGTAGTCATTGAATTGGTGTCTAATATGCAAAAACTTCTCAATACACCAGGCCAAAAATGCTAGCCATGCAGGATTTCATCCAGTTATTGCGAGCTCTAGGGACTTCACAATTCAGGTCAAAGCAATCAAAGTTCATGCAAAAGAAACCCCAAAGAAATTAAAAAACCTCATCCAACATAACAGTTGCCGAAAATGTCAAGACAAGTTGATGCTGGAGGTGGAGGAAAAAAAATTTGGCATGACCTTCTTCTCACTGTATTTATTGTCTGTTCTAAGCAAAATATTATAACAATAAAGTAGGTGTGTAACGACAATGAGTGGCAGTTCCTCTGTGCTATTTTACTTCCCTGCAGAAGCTAAGAAACAATTGACAAACACAGCCCTTTGAACTCGCACCAAGTTCTTCTCTCAGATAGGCTAGCAAGTACCAGCCAGCAGCTGCAAGACTGCCAGACCATGTCAGCAATTTATTGCCATTGGGCTTCCCCTTTTTCCATCGTTTTTGCTCAGGACAGCTACCTGTGCGCTCTACCAGGTGGGACTCTCCAGCTGGAAAGCTTAAACCTATTTATGTGGCTGAACTGGTCCAAACGGACCTCAGAGGAAAGGATTCGGTTCATTGTGTTTGTGAATTTTGTTCAGGAAAGTTGCTTTGGCAAGTGCAAACTAACTATTTTATCTCCCTCTCAGGCTAAGTGATCAAAATGCATCTGGATCTTTCTTAACCAACAGCTACAAAACAAGTGCACTGGTCTTTTTTTATTGCATTAGATATTTTCCTGCTTAACTAAAGCCCAAACTCTTTGTCAAGGAATACTTCATGTAGACTGTTCCTGACCCTATGACTTCTGGCACTGCTTCCACCCAAAGACATTCTGGATTTTAGCTGGTAACTTTAAGACAAAGGAACCATAGACAGGGACGTTGATGTAAACCCAGTCCTCTTTATACTTGGCACTGATACGAACAGCTTGTTGTATAAAACAGAGCTAACAATCCACACTAGCAAAGAAAAAACAAGCCCTGAAATCAGCGGACCCCTCCCATCTCTTCTGTGTTAATAGTATGCTTTAAACAGCACTGAAAGATCACTTTCACATTTTCAGAGAATGAATAGGAAAATCCTAGAGGGCCTTTTTCAATTGGTTGTTGTGCCTCCAGGTCCCAATCAAAGGCCAGATCTTTGGCAAGCAGGCTTAGTGTTACATGGCAGCAGAATATAGGCACACCCTCTGTCAAAACAAATTTTGAAGGCAAGTTAGTTGTGTCAAGAAGCTTTCTCTAACAAATGAGAGGCAGAGAGAAGGAGGTAGGAGAAACTTGTGGCACTTTCTGTTTGTAAAGGACATGCAAATGTACTGCTTTTTTCGTGGAAGCCATAGGAACAAGCCTGATTATAGCCTTTTTCACCTTGCTTTGAAGGAGATTTCTCTTCTCCGGTTTGACTGTATGCAACATAATTTCAGAAAGCCACTTTGGGGCATGCTATGCAGTGTGCTCAACTCTTCTACCCACAGCATGAAGGAGCTTGTCCTCCGGGTTACTTCATGTTTTTATGCATTAGTAGTGCTGCTGTAAGCTCCTAGTGGTATGTTCACTGTTTCTCCAACACCAGCCTTAGCCTTGGCTGTGGAGAAGAACCTGGATAAACCCTGGGTTGGACTTCCCCCAGGATTCAACTGGGCACCTGCTCTTCCTAGCAGATGCTGCCAAAAAGCTGAGATTAAGAAAGACTCTACATAAGATCTGGCTCTTAAGAACCAGAACATAAATCTCTCTACCATGCCTTAGTGACAACTAGGCTACTTGCATAGTTACACTGCTATATCTAAGAAGGCTTTAACACCCATCCGCGACCACAAAACCAGTGGGAGGAAAATGCAATACGCAGACACAATAGCCAAGCTGACAGTTTGAACTTTGTTCATCAACTCAAAGACTGCAGGAGTTGGAAAAGAGGCGCGATAGAAGGAAATGCACTTGTTTTAATCTGGCTTACTTGCAACAGGACAGTGATCATGAAGATGAAAAAGAAGAATAACCAGGCATTTATAGCCTGGCTTGCAAGTAGGAATGATATATCAATGTGGATGTGCAACAGTGGGAAAGAAAGATTCATTAAGCAAGTAAGGGGAGCTCGAAAAAATGTGTGTATGGAAGACCATATGTAGCACAATCCTTAGAACATAAGACTATAACAGGGGTTCTGTTGTACCCAGACAGTGATTTTATGCAAAGATTCATTAATAAATAATTTCAAGATATAACATCCCTCACCCACAATAAAAGAAAATGAGATTGCCCTTTCTAAAGTCTGCCTGCCACTCACTCTTTTAGAATGCAATTTCCGAACTGAAAATAACCATTAGACCTCATATAACCCTGCCAATTAAGTAAAGCTGCATTTAAATTGATATGGACATACTTGTCTACTGGGCTAAACATGGACAAAACACTACTGAAATCAATAGGTTTGCCCCAATTTATACCGGCTGAAACTTTAGCCCTCCGAGATATTACGGCTCCACCCACAATTATAGGGTCTCATGACCCCTTTCCATTTGTCCAAGAAACGTTTCCAAAACCTCCGAATGAATGCCTACATTCCAGAGATGATTACTGATGTCACTGTATTTTGCAGAGCCCAGGAGGGAAGCTTCAGGGACTTCAGCTTTCAGTCATGTCAAATCTGGCACCTTTCAGAAGAAACACTTTCTCCTTCTCTACCCTTTTTCAAAGAGTCTATTCAAGTTTCTCAAGGGTGGTGTGCTAAGTCATGGCACAGACAACAGAAAAATGGAGATGAAGGACATAAAAACCATGGACTGTGCTCTGTAGAGAACACTAACATCTCTCCTCCTCTCTCTAGAATGAAAGCCTTGTACACTACCAATCAGATGATAATATCCAAGGCCCACTGTATTCCCTGGACCACAACCATACCCATTTTATTTTGGTGGATCACATAACACCAGATGAGCCAGATGGAACCACTAAGCTACGTCTCGCATTGGAAAAGCATATTTCAGAACAGCGTACTGGATATGGTGGTAAGTACACTATAGAGGCAAGTTAACTTGAATAATACTGACATTACAGTGATACTTCTGGGACCCTGGCCTTATCAAAGGCAAGTCCAGTTCTCAAACTGGATGATCACCTACACAGGCCAGATGAAATAAACACATTTGTCATTATGTAAGAGGCAAAACTAAGATGACTTCTGAAGTTGAGAAAGTTGCTCTGAGCCAAAAATCCTGACTTTTATTGCGTCTCCTTAAACATAGCTCAAAGCTGATCTTCACAGCATAGCTCAAATTGCCTTAAAACACAACAAATGGAAAATAAATCCAGCTTTAAGTGCCTCTAAGAGATGGATGTTCATTGTTGTACACTTTTATCTCCTCTCACACACAGGGTCTTGAATTGCTTCCACACTGGAAGAAAAGACTTGTGCCAAAGCTCTCTGAAATATTTTAAGCCATATTTATTTCAGCATAAAATCTTATCCTGGGTAAACAACATAGCATCTAATGGCCATCTAAATCTATGTGACCTTTGTTTATAATGAGAACTGAGTATTGGGCAGGCCTCCAACTACTATTTGTGGAAAGAATTCAGTTGTAGTGCTAATACAATTACTTTTACCTTTGCTTTGTTTCTGTAGTACCTCCAGTGCTAGCACAGCTGAAACAGAAGGGAGAGCTCACTCATTTGCAGTTGCAGGTATCAATGGAGTATTCAATTACATAGACCATGGTGTGGTTGCACAGATGTACCCGAGAACATGAACGCACACGAAGAACGCTTATCTGGTGACTCAGATAGGAAAGACCACAGGTGGACTGTAATGGTAGGCTGAGGTTGCAGTGATGAGAGTTGGAAAGTAGCCTCTTTGTGCTTGCAAACCAACTCTGACTGAACAAATCTCAGTGGAACAAATTTCTGTCAAAAAATGCTGATTCATTTGACAAATACTTTACTGGAACATACTGAATTCAGTGGTATCTTCTATAAACAAAACCAATGTTGTTCATTTAAACTCATTTGTATTCAAGCTGAGCAAACCTATGTGACTTTACTGAAGTAAAACTCTAATAAGGTCATGCAGAATTTCCTTACTTAAAAAAAAAAACACCTAGAAGTCATTCAGAGGAAATTTTTGATGTGCTGAATATCCTTTGCAATTAAGGACTTCCCACTTTGGCAGCATAAAGTCAGAATTCCTCCCACCTCACCCCACCCCCCAGCTAAATTGTATCTAAATCTATGGTAAATGAAGAATATTTGAAGCCATAAACATATCTAGAGGAGCCCATAGTCACAGAGGTCACTCTTCAAACTACAATATCACCTTACTTGCCGATCATGTCCTGGCTACAGTTCTACCATATCTCTGTGGTCACTCCGTAACAGATCCAACAAGTAGTAAGTGGTGATATGTACACTGCTCTGGGAGACCTACAAAAGGAAACATTAAAAAATTTGTTTGAACCAAATGCCTTTTATCTTCCAACTAAAAGCAGCATTCATCTCATGATGCTACGGTTCTGGGGGAGCTTTTTTAGGACAATCTATGGTCACCTTTGGATTGCAGCATTCAGTGTTTATGGTATAAACAGTATAGAAATAAGTGGGCCCCTTTGGAAGAATGGCTAAGAACAGGGATACCTACATCGTTTCTCCCCCTGCTGCCATGACACAAGTTAAATATTTCATTAGCATTTCTTTTAAATGTGTAACATTGTTATTAATAATCACCACATTAGACTGTGCTAAATGAAATTTTAAGCTGTTTAAGCAGAGTAACAAAGAGTATATGGTTTCTATCAACTCATATCTGACTTATCTCACCCTAGCTGGTCTACATAGCCAGCCTCTTGGTACTCTTAAGTCTTCCTTTTATCAGGCTTTTCTCCTGGATCCCACCACAGCTTCCTGCACTTGCTAGGCACATGCATTGCACCTGGGACAAACTGACAGCTTTTCACATCTAACTGTATTTTAATATAAATAATGGTAGCTGCCTCTCTGAAAACCTAACAATCTTGTCTTGCACCCTAACGCAGCAACATTACTCCACTACCTGATCACTTTGCAGTAAATAGAAGTGTGCACAAGTGGCCAGGAAGACCAACAGTATCTGGCTTATATCAGGAATAGTGTGGCCAGCAGGAGCAGGGAGGTGATCGTGCCCCTGTACTCGGCACTAGTGAGGCCGCACCTGGAGTACTGTGTTCAGTTTTGGGCCCCTCACTACAAGAAGGACACTGAAGTGCTGGAGCGTGTCCAGAGTAAGAGCAAGGAAGCTGGTGAAGCATCTAGAGCACAAGTCTTATGAGAGGTGGCTGAGGGAACTGGGGTTGTTTAGTCTGGAGAAGAGGAGGCTGAGGGGACGCCTCATCACTCTCTACAACTACCTAAAAGGAGATTGTAGTGAGGCAGGTGTTGGTCTCTTCTCCCAAGTAACTAGTGATAGGACGAGAGGCAATGGCCTCAAGTTGCATCAGGGGAGGTTTAGATTGGATACTAGGGAAAAATTCTTTACTGAAAGAGTGGTCAGGCATTGGGACAGGCTGCCCAGGGAAGTGGCGGAGTCACCATCTCTGGAGGTGTTCAAAAAACGTGTAGATGTGGCACTTCAGGACGTGGTTTAGCAGGCATGGTGGTGATGCATTCACGGATGGACTTGATCACCTTAGAGGTCTTTTCCACCCTTAATGATTCTATGATTCTATTCTAAATAAACAACTTCAAGACAACAGTGCCATGACATACAGAAGTGCCAATATCTGTACTTTGCAGATGAGGTGTACTGAGGTGAGAACAGACTGGACTGCTTGCCAGGGATCATGCAGTACATGCAAGGCAAAGGTGCCTTCATTCTGAATCTTACACTAGGACCCTATCTGCTAGGTCACAGCATCATTCCCTTCCTTTGCCGCTTGCTTCTGCAATTGCCTGTATTCTGAAGGGTCACATTCTGGTAGGTACCAAAACAGCATATAACAGGAGATGTATTTTCAAAGGGTTGGCAGAAACACAATAGATTTGTGAAAGCTGTTCACTTTTTAAAAGTTAAACGATTTATTTCACAGGAACGGGTAGCATTGAGATCCCTGTGCTTTGCTTACTGGTAAATGGAGGACCAGGCACACTTGAGGTAAGCAGCTGTTTGCGGCTTTAGAAAAAAATAAATTAACTGATGCTAAGTAATTAATAGAAAATTTGGCTGGATGACAAGCACACATATTGACACTTTACATAAAGTCAAAATTCATATCTATACACCATTAAGAACAGAATTCGGTTAATATTAAATTTGCCAGCATTTGTTTGGGAGAAATATTTCCTCTTGAATAGGCGCCAGCTGATCATTAAAGCTTCCACTGCCAGCTTGTACAGTGGCAAGAAGGAATCCAAAACAAACCCACAGAAGCCAGCTCCAAATCTAGCGAAATAGAAATACTGTACTATTACTTGAGATCACATACAAAAAAAGATCAATCATTCAGTGCTGTCCAGCAACAGCGAGACAACTGTCTCTGTCACAGAGCTCAGAGAAAGTACAAGACCAGGTTTGCTAGATATGCCATTTAAAAGTATAGTGTCCAAGTTCCACTGAGCAAAAATACATTGCAGGACAGAAGATAAGAGTTGTCTGCTAACAGTCTCATATCTTCTGATGCTTTGTTGAAGTTTTAACTTTTCCTGAGTCATTCTACAACTTACAGAACCTGTACAACTTACAGAACTAGGAGATACTCTTTGATTTCTATTTTACTTTCACTGGTATTTTATTTCGCTGCTTTGTAGCGGCCTAGATGTCCACATGGTGTTGTTTTTATAATACTCTCAGGTGAAAAGGAATACTCTACAGTACCTTTAGAGAGACATTTAACCATAATTTAAAGTTTCCAAGTGATGAGACTTTGCTACACAAACTGATAACCACTCTCAGAATAAAGATTCATTTCTGCTGATGTTTTCTAGTTTCAGTTTCCAGTCCCTGTATCTTGTAATATCTTTGTCAGCTGGACTAAAACACAGGCTGGTATTAGAAATCTCTCTGTTTAAATTAGGATTATGTCACCTCTTGAGCTTTTCTTCTAGAAGCTAAATATAGCAGTGTTTTCTATATCTGGGTGTTGAAAAACACCACATATCACTACGTATAAATCCTCTTTTCAAAGTTTTAGAGAACAAAGTGACATGCAGACCACAGGTGATTGGCTAGAGCTGCCCTAAATCTACATGTGCTGGGAATGGATAACCGATTGCACATTTTTAGAATATCAATTTCTTAAATACAGATTGGATAATACACACCAAGGCCTACAACAGTTGTTAAAAAACCCAAACAAACCCAAACCAAACTAATAAAATCCTCCTATGCAACAAACAAATCAGTAGTTAGATTCTTCGAGTCTCATTAGCTTCTTGCATAACTCCAGAGCAAGAAACAGACTGGCAGCAAATAGTCATTATTGCAATTACGATGCCATGGCCTTTACTTTCCTCTCTCAACAGCCTGCCTGACTCATTCTAATTGCACAAGTAATAGAATTATCAGCCTTTAGCTCTTGTAATTGCTATGCTTCAGTGGCTTTTTCCTGTGGCCAGATGTTGTATTCCCACACGCAAATGCCCGATTTTCAGAATGTATCACCAGGTTAAGTAGCAGAAGAGCCTGCTGAGAATTTCTGTATAGTGCTCCTCTTGCACTTGACTGTGCTGAAACACTAACTGTGGGGACGGACACACAACCATCAGGGACAAAGATGTTTCATGGATTGTTTGTCCAAATCAGGTTGCGTAGGTACTCAGCAGATGTGTCATGAAGAGAAGTATAGTCAGGGGCCTATACATGGACAATCGGCTGCAGAATCAGAAAAATCCTAACAGCTCAGAAGATACTGAATCTAGTTTAAGTACATATTTATCCCTAGTTTGCAAGAAATCATTCTTTTGAATAACATTTTATTTCCATATATGAATTCTAAAAATGTGCTTTTTAAACTACAGAGAATCTGCAGCGGTTTGGAAAATTCTGCTCCCTGGCTTATCTTAGCAGGGTCTGGAGGTACAGCCGACATCTTAGCTGCATTCATGAATGACCCACAGCTTATCATGCCAGAAGCTGTTGAAAAGCAATTCAAGGAGAAATTCCCTGCAGAAAGCTTCTTGTGGAAGGACATTCTCCAATGGACAGCAACAGTGAGCTCATGTGTTCAACAATTACACACACTGTGTTCACAAGCTCTCTCCTACCATTTCTAGCTTTAGTAGTCCATTCAGTACAGGTTTGAGAAGAAGCTGCCCAGAAGCTTTGGGTACTCCAGTGCTCTGACACTAGTGCCATAGAATACCTCTCTAACATTAAAATCAAGTGCTCAGTTGATCATACAAGCTACTTTGTCCTAGTGATTCAGCTGAACACTTGGGGCTCTGTCCTTCCTCAATTATTTCCTCAAGTAACAGCCAGGACCCGGGAACCCCACAGTCCTTCTGGAGGACATGAAGCATTATTTACATTCCACAGCTGTGGAGCTTGTGCAGCTGTGACAGAAGAGACCTAATTCATGATCTACAGCTGTTAAATGGAAACCTAACTGTGGATAAGCATGAATAAATTAAAAATAATGACGGGTGTTTAGAAATGATCCTATCTATCGCCAGTTATATGTGTTCCTAAAAAAGAAAGACAAAACAGATTCACAGATTTTCCTTACTCTTTGTCTTGAGGCATGCTTGCTGGACTTAAATCACTACGCAAAAGTGTTTAAGAAACAAAAAAACACTGTGGCATTGTCTTTATGTGAAGATTGAAGGGCACCGTGTGCCTGAGATAAACTAAGTCCGCTTGACCTGACTCACTACTTTCTCTTTGCAGTCCCTGCTGTAACACTTAGCTTTAGAAGTTCCACATATTAATTCTGTTAGGAAAAACTTTGCCAGATCACTAACAAAGGGGGATGGAAGGGCATCTAGAAGCAATATTGCCAGATGCTCACAAAATCTCAGTGCCGCTGTACAGCAAGAAAGAAAACTCAATAAATAGAGAAGCAGAAAGAAAAAGAGTACTGTATATATCAAATATTTGATTACTTTTACTCAAAGAAGATTTAGAGACTATGCTTTTAAATGAACAACCCTGAGAACAAAACTTAAATGTCAAAGCAGGAAAAGGTAAAACAAAGCTAGCAGTACGCTGGCCATAGCATGATGATGAGTCAAATAAGAATGTGAGTTAAGGAAGGATCTTTTAATTAAAGCACTGCTCTGGTTCTGTTCCTCCTATCCTGCTAGGTGATTCTGGAAAAGGCACTAACTCCCTTCTTGCCTTAGGACTTATATATGGGAAACTGATTATGTTTGTCTTCTTGCCAAACCTCATCTTTACAATCAGAATGTAAGTTCTTTGGGAAATACTGTATGGGTGATCTCCACTGGGCTCTTAGGCATTAATATATAGCAGTAGGACAACGGGTAAAGTGATCTTTGTTTCAACTCTCAATAGATTCAGAACATTATTTCACACCAACATCTTCTCACTCTGCACAACTTTGAGCAAGATGGTTCAGAAGAACTAGACACAGTCATTTTAAAAGCTTTGGTAAAAGGTAAGAACAATAAACAAAGCACAATATCATACTTGTCTTATTTGAATTTGTCTATGCCATAAACATATTTCATTCTTGTCCAGAGCAATTTCAGTTGCCTGCTATATCAGATTTCATTTCTGATGCAGAGTTCTGCTTGCTGATTGACAAATTAACAGTGGTAGTTACCATAGCTCTTGTAACCTTGCTTTAAAATAGTGTTTGCTTTTTAATCTCATGCTATTGTATAGTACTATTTTAACTGCTAGCAAAAATTAATTTCTTAAGTTAGGAAAAAAAATGCTGTGAAGTGTTCATGGTTAAGCAACCCACAGATCTGTGATAGCTGAAGCAGAGCTTGTATTGCTAATCAAATTACCAATACTATAGTAAATTAAACATAACAAGTGTAAAGTACAGAGTTCACTTGCATTTCTTGTTTCTGTCAGCCTGTAAAAGTCACAGTCAGGAGGCTCAGGAATATCTGGATGAACTGAAGCTCGCAGTGGCCTGGAATAGAGTGGACATAGCTAAAAGTGAAATATTCAATGGTGACGTGGAGTGGAAGGTACCAGGTTTTATTGCCTTACAAGACAATCAGTGTGTAAGCCAATGTGTACAGAACACTCAAACATCCTGATAGAAGGCTTCAGTTTTTAACACTACCTGCATTCTCCACTAAAAGATTGGGCAGCGGTAGTATGCTTCCTTAGGCTGTTTGTCCTTGTGGTCCCCTATACGATAATAGCTAAAGGCAGAGGAATAATTCAGTGGTCAGGGTCTCTTTCTTGAGCTCTTTGGAGGCAAGAATCTCCCCCCTCACTTCCCCCTCCCCTTCTGTACAGACCTTTGAAGCAAGCAAACCTGAGCTTACAAAGAAAAAGCATGCAGATATTACTAATACAAGATGGCAGGAAGAATGTCCCTGTTTCCAGCTGCTGTACAAATACCCAGTGCAGTGGGTACCTAACATCACCACAACTCCTACAGCATGCTGTTTGTGTTCGTGTTTTAATACTCATGCTTACATAGACATTTTGTCACAGAGAAATGAAGAGTTCTACCTCTCTTTCTCATTGTACCCACTGCTGACCTGATGGAAGACAAAATGCGCATGTCCTCGTGTTAAATCTTGCTTCCTCCCTCATCCGCCCATGATCACCCCCAAAAACTTCTTTTGTTTTTTTTCCCCCTTTCATCAATCTAGTCCTGTGACCTGGAGGAAGTGATGATGGATGCTCTGGTCAATGACAAACCAGAATTTGTAAAATTGTTTATCGACAATGGGGCTAACATATCTGAATTCCTGACATATAGTCGTCTGCAGAGACTCTACTGTTCCATTTCTCAGAAATGTCTCCTCTATGAACTTCTACTGAAGAAACATGAAGAAAGCAAGCTGACCTTGGCAGGGCTCACTGGTCAACAGCATAAGGAGCAGAAGGAGATTTGTCCACTCTTCACTCTCAGTGAGGTCTCTAGAGTTCTCAAGGATTTTCTCCATGATGCATGCAAAGGTTTCTATGAAGACCTCAGACATGGAGGCAAGAAGAAATCTGTGAGTTACAGCTTTCCGTCATAGTCCTGCTCCCCTCCAGTTTAGAATCTGAAAAATTTTAACTAGGTCTAGCCTTTGGGGGTGGGGCAGGGAAGAAGGAAGATAAGAGAAACAGTCACTTCAGTGTCTCATTCCTTTTTTCAGCTCACTATTATTCCAACTAAAATGGTTTGATCTGTTTAATTTCAAAATTAAAAAGAAAAAGGAGTTTCTAAGATAGACCAGTTGTGATTCTTCTTTCTCCCCCTCTGCATGTGGGGTTTTATGCAAGGTTTTACTGTACCTTCAGGTATAAGAAGCTAAGATGTGGCCTCTGTTTCAGGATCTGCAGAGGCACCTGTATCTCACAGTCTTTTAACCCAACTTCCACAGACCATTCCTCATTCTAGCACCTTGCACATGGAAAACAGCTTGATCTTATTAGCCTCACATGTGTAAGGACAGATTCAATGAAAGATATATGGGGAATATGAGGAGACAGCTTTAGGTTTATTAAGGAGTAATCAGACATAAAAATAGCAGTCTGCATTTCTCATACAGAACTTCAGGCAGAAGTACTTGAAAGACGATAGTTTCTAGGGGAAAGACAATCAGGTGATGGTCATTTTCAATCCCACATCCAAAAACAGTAATCTATGTACATAAAACTTCTCCCAGATTTATACTGTGTAGGAGTAGATTTATACTGTGTAGGAGTAGACTGAATATTCAAGAATGTGCAGTGCACAATATTTGCCTTTAGATCATAATAGTCTTGTTACTGAGCGACATAACATACAGCAAGAAGTAAGAGCGGTTGTGTGAAGTGGCCCAGGCAAGCACCCTGGCCAACATATGACAAGGATAATACGGGATGGGTACCACTGTGGAATGTCTATATCATCATTTTTGCACTTTGACAGTGTAGTTAACATTGAAACTCCTAAGTACCAAAGTTCTTGCAAGAGCATTGGAAATAAGTTTGGACGCGTGATTTCAAAACAGAGAAGTATAGAGAAATTTCATTAAGATCAGAGTTTTAGACAAAGGAAACAATTAAACCTTTTGATATTTGCCAAGTTCTAGTTTCATCTGCATTTAAACTAAGACAATAATTTTAAAAACAAAAAAAAAATCTCACTCAAGATCTTCAATCACGTTTGCTTTGACAAAGCCTAACTAAATTCATTAGTAGTATGAAAAGCTAAGTTTGAATCTAGTCAGGATTTCTTTGTTCACAAGGACAGACAATTTGGGGCAATACCTTTGAAGTCATTAAGCAGACTCCAGACTTACAAATTTCGCAGAAATAAAAATTTGCCCCCGAAATCTCACTTACCTTTGTGGGATTTGGCAGGAAGTGAGCTACAGCCAAGTGCTGTAAATAAGGCCCAATTCAGGTACCAGATCACGCTGCCTACCAGCTTTTCTCCTTTAAAAACTTCTTCCCATAGCTGCCCCAGTGGCTGCTCAATCCCATTATCACTGGCAACAGAAAGAGCATCACTGCACCGAGATACCAGTGTCACTGCTGCTAAATTGCATGTCTCGTTTCAAGCTAGGAACTAGTGATTACAAAGACTGAGGAGACTTTGGGGATATCTGTCTCCTGCAAGGTTTTGAATGCAATTCGTTGATTAAATAGCTCACTACAAACCGAAGAAAAAAAAAAAAAACAAACCACACAGCAACATCACCAAAAAGTGCCATTAAAATAAATTATCCCATAGTTTAAGTGATTAAAAAATATATCCTCACAAAAACTTGTTTTATTAAAAAAAATCCACTGTGGTTGCTTCTAATTAATACAACAGATATAAAGGCAGTTTTAAAATATACTTAAAACTCACAACTTGACCTAAGTTGCCATACTTCCTCTGGAGAGTTTTTTATCAAATGATAAAGGAATAAGCCATGTTCTACTTAAAATACTCCCCATGGGAGGGAGAGGTTTCTCAAAGGAAAGACTAAAAAGAGGGCATTGACGTACTCTATTCTTGTCCTGTACAGGGCCTTGGCAAGATTTATTTCTGTTGAAATAAAACACCTTTTGTTCCCTTTTCTCTGAAACCATGTCCTCTGTAGCAGTCGAGCAGAATCCAATACAACTGAAGGAAAGCTCAGATCAGTTAATCACAGGTTTGTCTTGTATGATATTACACACCAGTGGTGAAATCCTGGCCTTTATAAAGTCAATGAGGGCTTTACCATCGACTTCAATAGAGTCACGATTTCATCCAGAACATTCTCACACATATTGAGTGATATCGGGGACAGAAGGGTCCTTTGAGTCAGTACAGAATGAACTAATTACCTCTCAGTGCTACAGAAAAGAAAAATCAAAAGAACGTGAAGTAGCGGGCAAGGCCAAGAGCAGCTTAGATGATGTCATTTGCATGGAATGAGACTGCAAAGCAGGCTTTAACTTCTACTAACCATATTTCAGGACAGAACGAGTACAAAGCAATCACCTGGGCCCTTGGATATGAACCAGAAAAGCAAAAATCCTTGGAGGGATTTGTTTGTATGGGCAGTACTTCAAAACCGGCACAAGATGGCAAACTATTTCTGGGCTATGGTAAGCTTTGAGCTGTAGCAGCTTCAGGTGAAATATTGGCATATTTCAAGTATAGGAGATGTTGTTAGCTCAGCCTTGCAGCTCCGATGTCAGATAGGCTTGCTTCTAAAATACGAGATGTGGCATTTACAGGGCCTTTCGTCGCCGCATGGCTCATGCCGGCGGGGTCCAGAGGGCCTGACGGAGAGGGAGGGCAGAGCCGCAGCAGGCATAAATCGGCACAGCCTGAAGCATGGCTCATCAGCTTCAGCCGCAGAGTTGGCCCTCCTCTTCCTTGCTGCTGGTGACACGCCGCTCTCAGTCTCAGGTTTTGTTCCCTCTACAACAGGCCAATTGTTTGGGTTCTAGTGCGATCGGGAGGGCAGACGGTGCGATCGAGCGCCTTCAGCTTACGTGCCGTATGCGTAGGGAATGGCAGCATCACACTCTCAAAGGCTGAGCTCCATGCTGGTGTAACTGGCGCCTGTTCTACAGTCCTCCACAACCGAGGCCCTGTCTCGTGCATCTGGAGCGCAGTGCCACAGCTTCCCTCCCCGGGCCGAGCCGGCCACAGCTGCCAGGCTCCATCCTCGAGCTTCCAGGCGGCTGCATCTGGCACGGAGGGACAAGCTGCGGCACCGCTCCTCAGCCAGTCAGCGTGTGTGCGGGTGCGCGCAGACACACCTGCGCCTTGCCCGGCCTGCTCTTTGTGGAGCCCGATTACCAGCAGCCACGTTCCTCTGCTGCGTGCCACTCTCGTGCCTCTGCCAGCTGTGCTCCCTCCTTCCCCAGGAGACCTTATGCAGGGTCTCAGCACAGCCACGTTCGAGGTAGCTTGGTGCTGTGGGACTGTTTTGCTCTGTCTCCATAATGCATTCCTCTGCTTTCAGTCTTTGACTGCTACCCCAAATCAAGCCCCTCTAAGGTCAATCAAACCCAGAAGTCTCCTGCATTATAAAGGCAGAAAAACTATCAATATGCATTTTTCAGTTCTCAAATATCACCAAAACTGTCATTTTGATTGACATTTTGGACTTCCAAGTCTGTATTTGAGGGAAGATTCTTCAAAGGGGAGGCATGCATGAATTCCCCCCCCCCCCCCCGTTAGATGTGTTGCTTATTGCAATCTCCCCAGTTCAGAAATGCCCTGCAGTGCATGGTAACAGCAACGCCCCTTTCAATTCTACAGGGTCAGGAGGGTGTAGCTTCAGCTCTGGCAGCCTGCAAGATCCTTAAAGAGATGTCCCGCCTGGAGACGGAGACTGAAGTAGCACGTATAATGAAAGAGGCCAAGTATGAGCAGCTTGCTGTTGGTAAGTAACGGCACCTTTTTAACAGCATCAAAAATTTAAGAAGTGACTGCCATTGGAAGGCAAGCAAGTGAAAAAAAAATACTCTTTCAGTTGTAAAAGGTCAACTGTCATGAAAAATTTAACAGCCTTGCAGCACAAGCGGTCCCAAACATTCAAATACCACAGAAGGAGGACTTAAAAACAAACCATTTTGGAAAAATAAGTGTTCCAAGACTGGCCCCTGGGATGCATGGAAGAAATTACTTTCCTGCTGCATGTTGGTATTTTAAGTGACTGATCCTAGTACAAGGTGCGTTACAGCGATGGGCGAGATAAAATAACCAAAACACTTCCAGGCTCACAGCAGCCTGGTTTTCCTGCAGTCTCAAGCTTGCTCTGTAAGGGCCACTAGAGGAACAAATTCTAACGTTTGTCTTTGCTGCTAAAAATAATTCGAGATTACCTCACCCAGAAGAGGGCCAACTGCACTGCAAAACTGCGAGTGAGGTTCAGACTGGCTATGCAGCAGATAAGCCACCCCTCCCCACAGCAGAAAGAATTCAGGCATCTGCAGTGCCGGAATGCCAAGCCTTCTCCCTTTTGCCTTATTTAAAGACAGATCTCTGCTGATATGACTTCAGTCCAATCCGTACCTGAAGGCAGTAGGGCTGCTGTGAACAGAGGGCTTTCAAGTACACCACACGTGGAAACGCAGAAGATCTTTCTCTCCCCTTGGAGCTAGTACATCAAGCAGCTGAAGGCTCATGCAGACATTGTTACATTATTTATACACAGATCCCATTTTCCCTTATTCTCACAGGGCCATGATTATTTACAATAAATAAAAGTCAGGTCCTTTTATAATCACAGGGCTCCAGTAATTCAGTCATGGAATTACAGGGTCTAATCCAATACACAGAAGTCTGCTCCTTGGCTTTGGTAAGTATTAGATCAGATCCTCAATTTTCATTTCTGGCCTGGATGGCACTGTCAATATGAAATGGAGCAAACATTCTTTCAGAATGATAAATACCACATCAACTGCAAAAGAATTCTGTATATCAGCTTATTTTAAGTGAACTTGATCCTTTCCCCATCTCTCACAGTGTAACAACAAGGTGTAGGCTGGCCTAGGAAAGGTACTGAGATAATCAAGTGAATCAGCAGAATGAAACAGACACAGGAAGTCAGATCTTGTCTTCTTTCAAGAAAACCTTGACTTTTTGGACCATTTGTCCTAGTTTCTGAGCTCCAGGACCAGCTTCTCTGGAAACAGAATTATACCACAACAGTCTACCAAGTCTAATATTATTTTATGTCAAATAGCTATGTCTTAAACCCAAGGATTTGTTGGCTACAAGCCAAAGCTGAGCTGCTCCTTTTGTTTAGGCTATTGGGGAGAGTGAGGGCAGCTTGGCAACTCATCCTTCAGAGTGTAAGAGGATCACCCAAGACATACAGTTTTGCTTGATACTGCCTAAAGTTCCACGTGAGGCAGCTACAGATGAGGGACTATAAGAAATACTGACATGTATAAAGAAGATTCTTATTCTGTCTGTCGGATGACTGAGAAAGAAAAATTTCTCCTCAAACAACAGAAAAAAAAAACCCAAAACTGTCAGAAGCCCCAGGCTGAGAAGGGAACGTGCAGACAGAAAGAGACGAGAGAGGTACTGAGAGATTTAGTCCATACCTTTCTGCAAATAGTGGGAATTTCAAAATTACAGTGATTTTTTTCTTTCACCAAGGCAAATCTATTTCATCTGCCTTCTGCCCAAACACATGTACACACCTGCATAAAGCCATAGCAAGTTATTCTTGTGTCCAGCATCACTCCTTTCTCCCTCCCACCTCCTCTTAACTTTCTCTGGCTCTTTCCAACTACTTCAGCCTTACAGAACTCACTAGTGCAGCAAGGAGCATCCAGCAGTGCTCAGGCTTTGCTGCCACTGTGCTGCGCCCTGCACACATCACTCTTACCTGATGTTCATCTCTTATTTTTCCTTTCAAATTACAAGATCTGTTTGTCCATTTCCTTCATTTGGCAGAACTGTTCAGTGAATGTTATCACAACAGTGAGGAGAGAGCGTTTATGCTGTTGGTGAGGAAAAATCAGTACTGGAGCAAAACCACCTGCCTTCAGCTGGCTACAGAAGCAGATGCAAAGTCTTTCTTTGCACATGACGGTGTCCAGGTAAGTTTTACAGACCGTCCCCTCACCACCTCTACCCCCAGGGCCTTTCAGCATGATGTTGGACACAGAAAAGGATAGTGCACCAACTAAACAACCCCATGAAATGTACATTCTCCAAAGATGGGACTCTTCCCTCTCCGTAGCACCATACAAAGAGGACGTTATACCACATGCTTGACAAAGCAACACAGTTTCCCGTTTCCCCACCCTCCCATCCAGTCAGCCCATAAGCCAGTGCACTGAGGAGAAGGTTTAGACCTTATTCCATCCTATGCTTTTAACTGTTCCTTGCTCACAGAGAAGCATCAGGAAAGCACTTTAAATTTGCCTGAGGCATAATGAAGCTGCTCCAAGATGCAAGGTAACTCCTTGTTCAGTTTCAAGGAAGAGCTCACTGATAAAAGTTAAATTGAATTACTATTCAGCTTTGCCCTCACAACCCGACTTTTCTCCATATACACACAGCTAAATTAAGAGTGATGGTGGTTATAGCTCCCAGTGCCCGACTCACACTTTCTCAGTACTACAGATGTTGCTTAATTCCACTTAACTTGTTGTTCTTTCCACTGTCCTCTTCATAACTCTCTGCACACTCAACAACATCTGCAGAAGCATGCACAGAGCTCCTATTTGCTCTGAAGCTGTGCCTGCTCTTTAGGTTTTCAGAGCATTCACTGTCTTAGGAGCCACAGAATAGAGGTCGTCTTCATCTGCAGGTATGTTTTTATGATGCTAAAGCCATCTCTTTTTTTCTTGACTTGCAGGCCTTCTTGACAAAAATATGGTGGGGAGACATGTCTACAAGCACACAGATCCTGAAGTTAATCTGTGGATTCTGGTGTCCCTTCCTAATCTACACAAATTTAATAGCATTCAGGTACAAACATAACTATTTGGTTGAAAGAGATAAGTAAGGGATGAAAAATAAGCCACAAAAATTATCCAGACTCAAAATTTCTCACCTAAGTGATAAAAACAGTAATATCACCCCGGAGTGTCAACAGAAGGACTGCACCATTAACCAAATCAGTTTTCTATGGGAGTGAGCTATTTGTGCGTCCTGTGCTAGTGCCTATTATGATACTTAAAAGATCAATGCCACAGTTTCACATAGATAGCTTCTATTTGGCAAAGTCCACAGAAAAGCCTGTTGGAATTCTGTCAGCTCCAGATGCTACACAGTAATGTGTAGAATATCTCCAGGTACAGCACCTTCTATTTCTAGATTTGGAGATGCCTCAGTATCTTACCTTGAAAAACAGCCATCATAAAGCAGTATTATCAGTCACAAGCCTTGACAGCCATAAATCAAGCTTAAAAAACACAGGACTGACATGAAATCAATTAAGACTTTCAAATTCAATGTCTTATGAGCTCTCTTTATTAGTCTTCTGCAGGCATAGCTTTGGAGTTCATAGTTTTCAGCTTTTTGTCACAGTGAAGATGGCTAGAACCTTAGGCTTTCTTAAAAAAAACAAAAAGAAAAGAAAAAAGCAACCAAGATGCTCAGGATGTTCTAAGAATCCAGGAACTGAAACTTTAAGAAAACGTCCTAACATTGTGAGAATCATATGCAAATCATTAGAATTGGCATTATGGAATGACATGCTATTACGTAACATATGTTTCTTGACTGTTAAACTACTTAAAAAGCAAGTAGAAAACTTGTTTGGCACTGCTGACTTAGGACTTTCCTTCTGCTAGTATCACGAAAGATGACCTTCTTGTCACAGTGGCTGCCAGATTCATAAATTCAAGTAATTTCATGTGGATTTTTGGCAAAGTTTTCATGGAAAGGTTTAAATGATGATCCTTAATCAAAGTAAGCCTTTCCAAATTTGTTCTGTGAGGACATTTTTTACCTCCTTTCCTGGAAATACAAGAGTTGACTACTGCTTCTGGCATTTACTCTCTTAATTGCTACTAAGAGTAATCAGGAACAGAGCATTGGGGTATTATCTTCTAGGATTGACTGAGGGGTTTATTTCTGCTCAAATCCTAAGTAGTTTGAGGAAACTGAGCATCCTGCTCCATTTTTGTGAAGCATGCCAATCATCACTTCTCTGATTCTTGTGGGCAACTCCGGCCTTCTCCTTACAAATAAACAGAATTTGCAGAGGTAAGGATTACACATTATTTGACAGCTTCTCAGTGGAGCAAGTCCAAGATAGGTACATGCTAGCAGTTCTGTATGAATGCCAATTTAGTACTGAAAAATTGCTAACCATCATCTTTCAGCTAATGAGTTTATTTCCTTACAGTGAGGAAAAACAATCAAAAAATGAGCCAGAGCCATTTAGAGAGCTGGACAGTTTAGATACAGAGAGGACTCTGTTGTTTTCCAAGGAAGAAGATAGGTAAGTTTCAAACCATTAGTTAATATAACTTTTGTGACAACAATCAAAGAACAGGACACTTCTTGTGGATTAGTGACCAGCTAATGATCTAAGGAAGTCATTACTCCCCAGAAAGTGCTGTGCCCTTGGATTACTGCTGTTGTTGCTCTCTAAAAGGAATACAGAAAATAAACAGGGATATATCACTGTTTTAAGGAGACACAACTTTACTCGTTCTAAGTAGGTAACTCCTACAGAACAAGGAATCTGCTTAATACCTGGGCCATCAGAGAGCGTTTCCTTAGATTCCCTTCAGCTCGTGATGGTTGATATACATGGGATTTAGGAACTAAGCCCCTAGCAGATTATTGAGCTGAGCAGAAAGAAGGTTCTCAGCAAAACTTTACATTATTTAAGTGCATTACTACATACTTTCCCACAAAGGCAGCAACAGAAGTACTTGCAAACATCAGTACCTGGAAATTTTATATCGTCAGCTTCCCACCATACTACTGCTTTTCATTTATATTTTAAAAGACGGGCCCTGAGGAACCTGAAGTACAACAAACTTATGAGTTAGAGCGAGCGTTACAGAAATGGGTAACTGAGCACAAAGGTTTTGTCTGTTGCTCATAGTCCTTCATAGATCTGTGATTCAGAACTTCTGAATCCCAACCTATACCTCAGCCACACACTCATCACCAAAACCTGGGAGGCCACAAGGACCTAAGTCAGGATAGAAAGACTTTTGAATAGCACAAAGTCCTCTTAATGGCTAAATCATGCTAAATAGCCACTTGTATTAAGCATGTGCTTTTCAATGTTTTAAAGAGAATTTCAGAAATATGTGAACAATTGTAGCGAGGAAGCATCATCCTCACTACAAAGTGCTGGACCAAGCCAGAGTTATTAGGTTCTATTTTTACCTCTGGCATTTAACTGCCGGTATATTGGAGAAAATCATTAGTTCTTCTCTCTCCCTCCCTAACCTATAAAATAGGTGTAAAAGCATCTGCCTCTTGGGAGCTATTTGTAAGCAATGTCATAAAGCACTTCCATATCCCGAGTGAAGAGCGGTTTGGTCATTACATTGTGCATTCCAATTGCTATTATCTTAGCAATTTATTTTAACAAAGAGGCTCTCTCCCTCCCAGATCTATTTCAGCATCTTACAGTAAAGCTGCAATTATCAGTGTATGATATTAGCCTGTTACCATGGGAATGTATCTTATGATGTCATAAACTGAGAGGTAGTACAGAATCAGGCACATAGAAAAGACTGGCTGTGAGGAGAAAATTTTTCTTGTAACAAATGTATTTAATAATTAGCAAAAATGTCAGGGGAAATTTAAAAACAGTGAAGAGTCCTTGTTTATTATTTGTGAGGTGAAATTGAAAACATACCCTAGTGCACACATCCTTCATTAGAGATCACACCTCTCTCAGTCAGAATCGCAGAATTAAAGATCCAATAACATCCCTAGCTTACACAGGAGAGCAATTTATGTGGAAACAAAACCTCACACTAAGATCAGATTGCTATCAAATACAAGGAACTTGCATTTCCTGCACAGGATAATTTCCATCGCCAATAGATAGCACTTCATGTTCCAAAACACACCAAAATCATCCGTAAATGTACAGGTCAAATTTCCCTTCAGTTACCAAAATACTTGTGTAATTCCACAACAGTTAAAGACTACCTTAATAAATAATTTATGAGGTTGACTTCTTTTGCTAAAAGGCTTCTGTATTACTTTTTCTGCAATTTACTCTAATTTAATCACAAAGGGCAAGATGCCAGTGCTTACAGTTGTGTAAAGGACTAAAGTATTCCTTCAGCACTTCTCTCCGACTTCAGCAAGGATAGTCAAGAAACACATGCTCAGTATGATTCCATCACTTTTGAGACCGAGTCAAAAAGAGGAATTGTTTAAAGTCACAACAACAACAAGAACTTCTGCATGCAAACATTGCAAGAAATTTTTAGAGCCAAAATAATTAAGAACTGACTCACAAACTACATTGGCCATTTTCTTTCCTATTACTTAGTATGATGAAGAGCAATTAGCCCACTTCCTCCTCTCCTTGTGTATTTGCACAGTGTTTGTACTACATGCAGGAATACAATGAAGTTACAAATCAAATTAACACAACAAAACTGAAACAAAAAGAATATGCATTTCAGTCTGATGTGACTTTGTTTCTCTAAACCTTCTTTTGGACTTGAAATACCTCTGTTATGTTAATGTGATTGCTCTGACTCTTACAGCCTTCCTCCTTGCCACCCCCAGCATCTGCCTGTTACTACCTTACAAGAAGCTTTATGCAAAATAATACTGAGCCTACTCCCATGAACTAATTTTAGGAAATCATCACCAAGCCTGTATTTGTTTTTGTTTTGCAGCGGAAATGGTAAACTGGAAAAGCAGAACCCTTCTGAAAACACAGCGTGGGTGACATACGTGTTTACTCGGTGGACAAAATTCTGGAGTGCCCCTGTAACTGTATTTATGGGGAATGTTATAATGTACTTTGCTTTTCTGTTTCTGTTTACTTATGTCCTTTTACTGGACTTCAAACCACCTCCACCTGAGGGTCCATCTGCTACAGAACTTATACTTTACTTCTGGGTTTTCACCCTGGTCTTGGAAGAAATACGACAGGTCAGTAGCCTACAACGTCTTAGTAATAACACAGTAAAACTTCAGGCAATATTTTGAACAGATTTACAACCTGTATAACTGTACAAGCTTGAAGATTTCAAGCATCAGGTGTAGTTTTGCACAAAACAGCAAAACAATACTTACCTTATCCAAAACACTCCATCTCTCTCTCCGAGAGCAAGCTCTTCCTCCACCACATAAACCTGTAGCTCCACTTCTGTTTTTCCATCCTGGTCCAGCTGTAGCCAAGTCAAGTGGGCTGCTAAGATTCAGGTGTCCTTCACTTTGCAAAGTATCTCTCTGATTTCACGCCCCAGAACTAGGTCCTCTCACCACAGTAATGTAAGTTGCAAGTTACATTCTACACATGGAAACACAGCAGACAACTCCATATCCTTTTAAGAGATTCTTCCCCAATGGGGACTGTTTTAAAAAACAAGTAAATGAATTCAGATTATTTGTGTTTTTCCTAAAATACTTCTCAACTCAAAATATTAGCACATCGTTTTTTGGTTTGCTTTTCTTAAAAAAAAAACCAAACACACACCCCCACACACCCCCCAACTTTTCCATTACTCTCCCAGTTACTGTTTTTCAAATGTCCTCAGCTCATCAACCGAAATAATTTGTGAGCAGTGGTGACAGTGCATTGCCAACTGTGGGTGCATAAAGCTGTCCTCTACAGACATGTAAAAGCCGTTATAAACATTTACTCTGGAAGAACAAATAGGTGTGGATTATTTAAGCAATAGAGACAGTGAAGGGGATCCCAGTTCGTTACAACTTACTTGAAATTATGCAGCAAGGCCATAACCAGAGGAGGACATGGAAAATGTCTGGATCAAAGAACTTTTCATTATAAACCTGTAAAACATGAAGAGTGCCAGGCTGACACCCAACTAAGAAACCCAGCTCTTTGCCTACATAATGAAATGTGCACTCCCTGACAATTCCAGTATACAAATGCCAAATCTGTTCATGCTGTTTAGACAGCAGTGCCTAGAAACTGAACTTTGACAGGAAGTTGTTGTATTGTTTAAGAAACTGAATACTGACAAAATCTTAAATCAGGCCTCAAAAATTTTTAAGGCTAATATCACAAGAATAAAAATATTTTTTTTCCTTTTTCACCCAACTTTTCTGTTTTAAGACAGTAAACTGTGCTTACGTTTTCAAGCTTTTTTCCCTATTACACTAGGAATTTGTTTTTGCTCTTTGCAATGAAAGAGAAAAAGGAAACAGGTACTGTGTTAAAACCCACAATGAAACAGTGAAACTGGAAACAGATAAATACCAATAGTTATTTCTCTTTTTCAGAGTTTCTACACAGATGAAGACACAAATTTAATCAAAAAATTTAAACTGTATGTAGAGGATAACTGGAATAAATGTGATATGGTGACCATCTTCCTCTTCATAATTGGGGTAACGTGCAGGTATCTATCTGTTCCATGTGATGTGCTCAGCATCAGTAGCAAGGACTATGTATGTCAAGTGACAGAAGTCTCGTGCACATGAGGGCAGGCTATGACATTAAGTTTTACAAGCTTTGAGACATGTTTCTGCAATAAAAGCCTCTAAAATTCTGTGGAATCATAGAAGTTGCTCCAGAGACCACAAAAAGACATACTGGTATATTCAAACACATGTACAGAAAAGCTCTGGGTTTTTCTTCTTTTGTTTTTGGCAATCACTTTTAGTCAATGTATAATTCCTTTCTTTTTTTTTTTTTTAAAAAAAGTCTCATTGAATCCAAAACAGAGAATACAGTGTCCCGCCACCCTTTGACTATTTCTCATCAATGTACCGACGTTGTGTTACATTCCTCTTACAGGCTTATGCGACAACAGCCCTGAAGCACTTGCCTTTTCCTAACTTGCCTAAGCTCAGAAACTGAGTGTAATATTTAAGAAAATACTTGTCAGCAGGACTTGCTGAGATCTGATATTTCATTTCATGTGTTCTGCAGGATGCTGAACTCAACTTTTCAAGCTGGCCGTACAATACTTGCCATTGATTTTATGGTGTTTACACTTCGACTTATACATATTTTTGCAATTCACAAACAACTTGGACCAAAGATCATAATTGTGGAAAGGATGGTAAGTGTGTAGTCTCTCTCAGATAAACACTTGTGCTTTCTAAAAAATGGAGAGTAGGAAATCTTCTCTTTATAAAGGAAATCAGTTTATAGTCTATCTTTATTTTTATATTTTTAAGGCTTGTCATTTTGCATATATTCCCTTACTTATCGTGAGTATTAGATGCAATAAGTTTGAAACAGATCCTTCCAAAGAGCTCTGTAATGTAATAAGCTGGTCCCAATTTACTCATCCTTGTACCTTACCTAATCATTTATCCTCAGATCTGGCAAATGAAGAGTAGAGTGTCTTTGACTTACTGCTATTCCTTCTACTTCATAAGCTGTGTGCAAGCTCTGTGTTCAGAGCAAAGACCTCAGACAGACAATAGGCCATTTACAGAAGGGCAGGACATTTGCTGAATGACTCTGCTTCACTTGGGGAAATATACATTGTATTATTTGTAAGAAGTGTGAAAAATAAAAAATATGTGAAAAAGGATAGTTGCAAGTTTCCCACAGGAGTTATTCTTACTTGTACTTTGTAGCTCCAAGTTACAATGAAAACATTAGTAGTTTGTGAGCATATGTTGGAAAATGTTGATAAAAGACTTTTATTTATTACCACTCTCCTGTAGGAAATGAGACATTGGACTACAGTTACTGTACTTGAGTATGTGTTGATATGTTGAAGTAGCTTTTTATTTAGGCATGTTAATCCTCTAGGCCAATTAGTTCGTGGTAACTGATTAATAGGAGTTCATCTAATTGTAAGTGGTATTATAGAATCTACAAATATTTGATTTGTGACTCACAGCAGAGCTCAGTAAAAGCCCTACAGTCTAAACAAGCCTATACATTGAATAAACATAACTACCAAGCTATTTGGATTTGTCTACAAATGCAATAACTGGAACTCTAACATGACATTTGCTTGGAGTAGCAAAAGGGTAAATGGCAAATAAATATTTGTTCTTGAACATTATCTAGCTTACAGCATTAGCGGCTTTTATTGTAAGAGAACAAGTCAGATCTACAGCTCCTAACCCTTCCTTGCTGCATACCAAGCTAAACCAGGGCCCTGAACAAATACGATGATATGTCTACTGTGCTGGCATGTGAAGTCATATGAGATAACACACAGATTAAGAAGATGCAAATGAGAACATAAACAGAGGCATAGACAAAATCATAAAATGGGACCTTTCATCTTCCCCTCATCCAAGCCAACACAATGCCTTATCTCTGGCAGTTCAGTGTTGAACCTTACATCAAATGAAAGAACAATGCAAGGTACTTCAGTAAATGATACCTTCCCAAAAGGTTCATCAAGTGAGTTCAAGCAAGATCATTTCCCTTACTTAAACAGGGAAGCAATTAAAGATTATCTTTTATTGTCTTTCTCATTTTGAACCTTGCTACAGAATTGCTGAAACAAGTCTCGTAGCTGCTAAAATGGTGGTTCAACGCCAGGACCACGCATCTTCACAGCAAGACTGCAGACTGAAAAAAAATACTCTCTTAACTATGACACCATTGCAGTCCTGCAGTGTTACCAAATTTTAAATCATCCAGAAAACAAAATAGATTGGCGAAAGTCAGAGAGACATCAACTATGTCTTGCCTGGCTTAGATACCGTGTTTCTTAATAGGACTCCAAGTAACATCCTGGAGGTCTGAAATGCCTAGGCTGTTGGGTAATTGAACAATCCAATAATCTAATTGAAATGAATCTATAGTCCCTAATGAACTCTGTCAGATTAGATGGGAAGAGGATGAAGTGTTCGTCTTCCACCAGGGAAAAATTATTGCACTTGAAATACATATTAGATTTTTTTTTTTAAGTAAGTGTTTTGGGATTCAATTACTTCTACTTCTGTAGAGAAACACAATGTTTAAAAGCAGGAAGTCCAGAAAACAATCCCTCAGATGCATTACTTAGCTTGAAAACCCAAGACGGAAGCTACCTGATCCTTGCAGCCTTCGATGTCTTCTGAATCAGTGGTTCAGTACTCTTCAATGAGCACCGGCTGTTGCCAGGATTCACCGCTGCAGCAGAACTCTTGTAATTCACAGTAAAGCAGTCGATGGTACTGTAAGATCTTGCAGAAAATCTGCATTTAAAAGGTACAATTATATTAATTTAAAATGTAAAATATGTTTCATTTTTACATGTTAGAAGATTGAAAAGCAAGGTTTTAACTTAAAACATGCCCTTATCTAAACAACTGTCAAAGAAAAATGCTGATTACAGGCCAAGAACAATTTGATAGCAGCAAGGTCAAGAGAGGAGTTCTGTGCGTGGAATTGTATCCTATTCCACCTCCTTTAACCTAAACAAGCTCATAAAGAAACAGAAATATTTGAGCCATTGACATGTATAAAGACTACCGTTCTTTGACTATGCTATTACAGTCACCTCTCCTCCTTTTCTCCCCTCTCCCTCTCTTTTGCAGATGAAGGATGTTTTCTTCTTTTTATTTTTCTTGAGTGTGTGGCTCATTGCTTACGGTGTGACAACTCAAGCTCTACTTCATCCCCACGACAGACGAGTGGAATGGATATTCAGAAGGGTGCTTTATCGTCCCTACCTTCAGATATTTGGCCAGATTCCACTGGATGAAATCGACAGTGAGGAAATTTCTTTGCCCCCTAACATGGCCATTTTTGAATGCACACTTCTGATTAGAGCATGGAATTCCTTCCCGGGAATTTTTTTTTTTAATCTCTGTCCTGCAGGCCAAAGCTTTCACATTACTATGATATAAATAGTGTATTTGCAAAGAGATAGTGTGCAGTGTGGAATTACATTAGAGCGTAAGGCTTGGCTCTATTTAGACAAGCTGTCTGAAATATTCACACATGGATTTGCAGCTTTAAAGGCTGGCATACCGTCTCTCACTTCAATCCATTTCCGTTCAGTTTAACCTAGGCCCAGATAACCCTGTGTAAACTGAAACAATAGCACCTCCACACGTTTTGGCAGTAGTTTAATGTGACATTGTTCAAGCAGTACACCTCTGCCCATAAGCAAACACTTACGTTTTAGAATACATATGAGAGAACATTTACTCACCTGGAGGTAAAGCTGCCCAAATCAAATAAAGCCAGTAATTGCGTATGTGCAACATTTCAAACAAAACAACATAAAAACAATCAGAAGACATGGAAATACTTGGACATAAAGGTTCAAAGGCAGCATTTCTGACAGGTAAGGAGGTAAAATACAGAATAGATCATCTCCCAAAGAAGTCTGAAATAATGCCACGGCATTTAGTCAGAATAACAGTGCTAAATGTCAGTGGCAATACTGAAGTAGGATTCCAACTTGAAGTAATACAGATGGAACCAAAAAAATCCCATACACAGAGGCAAACTAGTAAACATTCTTCCATGTTCACTCTGCTTAATGAGAAAAAGTATATGTCTTTAAAAAGCAAAAAAAATCTGAATGAGACAAGAGAGCAGGGGTGTGATTCATCTCACTTAACTTTAAATGACTACAGTGTAAACATGCAGAGCACAACCAGACACTCTTATTTCCATTAAACTAATTGGAGAGAAACAAATATTTCTGGAATGGGATTCATCTAATCTGGAAATAGGTCAGATGTAGCGTCCCCTAGAAATGTGTGTTTCTCTCCATTGAGGCTCCAAAGGGTATCTTCACCTGGATAAATAACTGGTTAAAAGACAGAGGAAAAAAGAGTTAATTACATGGGTAACTTCCAGAAGGGAGTCATTTGTCCTGGGGCCCTCTGGGGCTTATTCTGTTTGCCACCTTTATGGAAGATACGGAAAAGGAGATAGGTAATGAGGGGAACAAAATTTGCTGACGAAACTACATTACTGGATAGTAAAGATGAAAGCTGACACCTAAGAGTTGCAGAGGACCCTCATGAGTGCTAAATCATCAAATGAAATTCAGTGTAGATAAATATAAGGTAATGCACCTGGTGAAAGCAGTTCCAGCTGTGGTGAGCTTTGATATAACTGCGTGCTCTAAGGAATATGTTCATGGGGTTATCTGTGGCAGTGGGGAAAAGAATTATTAGTGAAGAAACAGAGAACAAAAAGGTAAATGTCATCATGCTATTCTGATTTAATTCATAGCTGGAGAGAGGATACAGGGCTAGACCTCTAGTCTGATGCAGTAGAACCATTCTTACTAACCTCCACTACAAGCTCAGATGTACAAAGTAATTTAAATTTAGAATGAGGAACCCCATTCCCAGCTTTTACTGAGTTTTCTCCTCTAACACGTGTACCAGCATAAGAACTGTGAAGACACAGGGAAGCACAACTGCTAAATACTCAAAGGTAGTTTGACTTTGGGAACTCAAAATTAGTCTAAAAAAGGATACAGCCTTTTCAATACAATCCCCCTTTGCCGAATGTTACACAAAAGCCAGTTGTGACAGCCATCTTGCCACTGAATGAGCAACCAAGACATAGAATCATAGAATCATAAAAGTTGGAAAAGACCTCTATAATCATCAAGTCCAACCGTCAACCCAATGCTACCATGCCTGCACCAAGTCCTGGAGGTCTGCATTGTCCTAGCGTTGCAAACCTCTTGCACATTAAAGCAAGGTCTCTTCACGTACACGACATGATTACATTTTCACAAAATTAAAGACTTTGGATATTAGTTCACATAAATGATCTTTCAGCTGCAAGAATCCGATCAGTAGCTCAAGCAGTCAAAGAACTGTCCTTTTAGGGTTAGGAGAGTCTCTTGTTTATGGTCCCACTAGGAGTCAAAAAGGGCAGCACAAAAATAGCACTACGATATTTGGTTTAAGATTTTAATGATTGTAAAATATTCAGAACACAATTATGCTGCTGTTTATACGAAGCCAAGATTAAATCTCATTTTAGTAATCAATATCATCATCCTTGATTTGTATCTTAACAGTAAATATATTTATACACATCCATCCATGTCCCTAGTTCTTAAAAAAAGACGTTTAGAGATATTCAGTTTTTATTTGCACTGAAATAGCTATGAAACAGAGCACTTCAAACCTCAGAAACAACTCGTAATTCTTCCCATTCTTTGTTGAAAGTCAGAGATTTTGCTCACCAAATTGCAAAGCTTTTGTCTCCACTCTAATAAATGCATGTGGCAGCAGGATTTGTCAAAACTATTCTTTTATTTCTCTGTCTTCCTTTGCAGCATCACAACTGTATCCCAGGAACTGCACATTCAATCCACTGCAGATTCTGCAGGAGAACACACCATCATGTCCTAACAGCTATGCCAACTGGCTTGTCATACTTCTGTTGGTCATCTTCCTACTAGTGACAAATGTTCTCCTTATGAATCTCCTGATTGCTATGTTCAGGTGAGAGAGATTTCAGTATCAGGACCGAGGTTGCAAAGGTTCCACTGAATGCCCACATTTACTACACTGCTGTTGGCTATTCATTTTGGAATACACTAGTAATTTTCCTAATGAATATTATTTGGGGGTTGATAGGTAGGCTTCTGTAATCATATAATTCTGAAGTTCTCATCATCCTTACTCTAACCACATTAAAGACAAGAAGAAAAGAAGCCTCTTTGACTGCTAAAATTCAATTAAACATGCATAGGAGGGTCTGGATCCCTGGCTGTACTGCAGCACAAGTCTGCAGGTGCAAGGCAGCTGTAAACTGGGCAGACTGAACAGTGGATAATCTGCACATAGGGGAAATGCGTGATGTCAACACAGCTAATAATGATTTATTTGGTTGAAGAATTTACGTGGCATGTTTGCTGATCTTGCCTGAGTGAAGTGGAATTACCTTTCTTTTAAAAAAAGCCCTAATGTATTTTTTAACATTTGTTTTAACATCCAGGAATTTGCACAAACCTTAGATTAAATTAAGACTACTTGCCAAACTTGCTTTTCCTTTTCTAAAGTAAACGTAGGACTAAATTTTGTAATAATAAGCTTCAACTTGTTGAGGTAAAAACAGTTCTGTCCTTTTTTGTTCCCCAATTACAGTTACACTTTTCAAGTTGTTCAAGGCAACGCAGACATTTTCTGGAAAATTCAGCGCTACCACCTGATTGTTGAATATCATGGCCGGCCTGCCTTAGCACCACCATTTATCATTATTAACCACATAACTCTGGTTGCCAGAAGAATCTTCAACAAAATGGAACACAAAAATGAGCATCTGGGTGAGTTGCTAAAAAGGATCTAGTAGCTGGAGACCCTGACACTCTCCTAGCACATGCTGCAAAACAAGAGCAATTAAGATTTCCTTAAGCCAAGAGTCACAATCTATTTTTAACAAAGAGTGCCAGGAGAGTACAAATGAAAAATTAAGGCTTATAATATATGCTGTACTACAAACAGGTTCCCACAATGCATTTCTTTATGCACCATAGTTATTACAACAATGGTGTCAATATAAAACTGGTTAAAGGGATTTGACTTCTGAAGAGATAATGGATAGGTTTAATGAATAAAGAATAATTATTTCATTTGCTCCTGAATTTTAGTAATTATTAAGTACAGACAACCCTAAAAACATATACCAAGTCTAAAAAACTACCAGGATCAGTGGAATTTCCCAGTACAGAGACATGGAGAGCGAGCATGCTTTGAGAAATGGTGGTCCCTTAAAAGTTATCATGAAAAAGGCAGATGAAGTTCAGCTAATTACAGAAGGCATTTGGGGCTTTCTATAGTGATGGCAAACTTGGCCCACTTATTTTAATAGTGTCTGATAATGAGTGTATTTACTGCTCATGCACAGGCTGATAATGGGCTTTGGAGTAGAACTGTTGTCAGACTGGACCAGTTCAGAGCCCTTTGACTAAGCTCCCTTTTAGACGTACTCCTTCCGGCTATCAAAGCACACTGCTGAAGATTCTTAAAAAAAAAAAATTAAAAAAAAATAAATCTTTTTTTCCCCTAAGAAAGCGAGTAGTTGAGTGCTTAGGTTATAGATTCAGTAGCATCTGGAGCATGCGGCAAGTGTACCCTTCTACCTGTCTTTGGGAATACAACAAAACTAGCATGTTATATTCAAAATATGTCTGTGAAATTGAGGTCTGTTGTTGGCTGGGACACTTCACAACAACGACAGGCTTTATACTTCAAGATGGAGGAATTTATTCACAGTTTTTCCTTCCTAATTGTTCTAATAAAGAAGCTTAGATGATAAAGTGCATCTGAGTATAAAACGCTGCTCATTAAACACTTTGAGGCTAAAATATGTCAGAAGTCCAGTAAGGTTCTAAATGGGTTTAAACAGAACCACAGAAATTGATCTGTGCCATTCTTTAGAAAACTCAGGGGTCATATCCAACTGAAAAAAAGTCTATTGCCTTCCATCACAAGACAAAAATGTAGAAAATACTTATTTTACACTGCATTTTCATAACATGACACTCCTGAAATGGCAAAGTGCCTGCAACGGCAAGACCTGATTTTTCTTTAGCATGGCAGCCTTCCATTACTAGTATAAGAGAAAAGGGAGTAAAATATAATACTTGATTTCTTTTTATTTCTACAGAAAAAGATCTTCCAGTTGCCCTAGATCAAAAAATCATAACATGGGAGCTGGTGCAAAAGGAAAATTATCTTGTAAAACTTGAACAAGAAAGGAAAGAAAGCAATGAAGAAAGGCTGAAGACCACGTCTAATAAGTATGTTATTCTGACCCACAAATAGGTGTACTTTGCAAGCCTTCAGCTTTGAATGAGATAAATATTCAGGTGCTTGTAAAGCTTATATGCAGAGTCCAACTAGAATGCAGTTAGGAATTACGCAGTCCATGAAAAATGTGAGGAGCCAGCATCACTACAATATTAGAAGAGTTTTTGGCACTCTTGAAGTATGTACAATTACAGGCCTGTAAGTTCCAGCCGAACCTGCAGTCAAACTCAATGAAAGTCATTCATGAAGAAATGATGGGAGAATAGTTCCTTTGCTATGCTTCAGGGCATGTACTTCCACCCCCTGTAGGAATACAACATAGACTTTTGAATTAGACTTCTGAATGGCTTAGACTTTTGAATGGAAATTTAAGATATCTTGAATTATCCCCAGCCCACAGGTGCAGAAGGACAAATATTTATGGCTTTATGGCATGAGACTACAGTTTTCCACAAGAAATTAATGATATTGGCTCTAAGATTGTATTTAATTAACTGAGTCTCCATTTAAATACTTCTCTAAAATACCTCCCCACTAGGAATATGACTTAAATTGGTTTAGTATTCTAAAGAAAGAAAGTGCTAAATTATTATTCAGAGGTTTACTTTGAAGAAGTAAATGTTTACTTTGTATCTTTAAGTGAGACGCAAAGTAGTTATATGCAGGGAAACCAGAAATAACTAAGGCAACACTGAAAGCCAGACAGCAAAGCCTTCTTCAAAGAAGCTTTTAACACCTGTTTCAGCTGCTGAGAGGTGATGTTCACCTCTTATGATACAACTGACTTCAGAGGCACAATGGTGTGAAAGTTACCATAACAAAGTTCCATGGAAACGTTCTTGTGCTGCCTGTTTTCTTTCTGCGCTGCCTTTTAAAACAACCCTCCATCTAACTCATAGAATAGCTGGAGCCCAGGACAGCATACTCGAGTGCGTTCTTGGAAAATACTCTTCTCCCTCTAACCTACATAGGCTCTTAATTAGAATAATTTCGAATTATTATGTTGTTTTTAACTTTACTCTCATAAAAAGGTCACTGACAAACCTAGGAATGAGAGCTCAATTGCCAAGTAATAAATATGGGTGTAATTGCTTCCAAACAAAGGGCACAATTACATTCTTTCTAGCTTTACAGATGGTACATTGCAGATGAAGTTACTGCTTGGAGAAGAAAACTCAGAAGCAATCTGGCTTCACAGTGTATCAGGTATAGCAGAGCCAGAGAGAGAACGGAAGAGGTTCAGATGAACAACACCAAACCCGAGGCTTTTTCTCTTTGTTCTTAGGTGGTAGCAGTGTGTATCTGAAATCTTGTGAGACCCTCAGAAAGCGATTCTTTGAACTTTGCATTGAACCAACCCCAAAACGCATTAGGCCCGTCCAGCAGCAGCTTTTTCACGTAGATCTGAATGGATTGTAACCTGTTAGAGGGAACCTTTGAAATAGCAGTTAGGACAAAGCTGAGAGGGACCTGTGAGGCCGTGGGGAATCGGATGCTAAGAACAAGGAACTGATGTGAGAAGAGGTGAAGGATGCAGAAAGCATGTGGACAACACAACAGTTTGGAGACACTATATGCAAGTCCCTTTGGACTGCACGGAGAAAGGGATTTGAATGTCACACCAGTTTCCAGAAATGAAACCTCCTACAAATTTTAAGTGGCTCCTCTCCCCTGTGTCAATGGAAGTAGTATTGTGGCCTCAGTTCTCACACCAGGATCAGTTTATAGTTGGTACAGGTGGGGCATTAGTGGCTGGAGAGACAAAGCCAGACTTGAGGATCCTTGGTCTCCACAGCAGCTGAGGGTAAGCGGCCCTCACCAGAAGCTGAACAGCTGCTGTAGCCTGCACGAGTTTATCACACGTCCCTGGGCAACAAGTGCACCAGAGTGTCCCAGAAATGCTGCGCTGCTCCATCGATACTTCCAGGAACATCTCAAAAGGACAAAACTTTTAGGGGGCTCTGAGATGTCTCAGCAGCACAGAACTGCCAGTGAGGGGTCATGGCTCTAGCAAGTTACCTGATTTTTGTGGTTTAGGATTTCTTCCGAGGCCTTTCCTTTTTGCTCAGTGTGTCTGCTCTTTTCCACAGGGTGGATAATTTGTCTAAATATTTTAGTGGATTGAAAGAACAAGAAAAGCGGTTTAAAGTTATGGAAGCCCAGGTAAGTAATATTTTTATAGGCATTTATATCAGCTTTAGGATTTCACCACATTTATCTAATGGTGGTTTGGCAGACCCTATTTAGGGGTAAACAGAAGAAGAAATGGATCTGTATTATGATTTCACTTTCCTTATTGTTTTCTCTCTGATGATATTCACATGTAAGGAAACATTTCTGACCTCCAGTAGAAAGGAGAAAGGGGAATACCGCATTTCTTGCTCTCTTTGCTAGTCTACTTGAAAAGTGTTTATTTCCTTCATTAAGGAGGCTTCTGGAAGAGAACGCTTCATCTTTCCCCCTCCGTTCTTTTCCTTCACCCAACCTTTTCTTTCTTTAAAAGAGGCAACTTTGAAAATACCCGTATTCCGTCTGATCTGACCTGGACTGATCTTCTCGGACATCAGTTTTTCTGATTTTCTTAGATACCAGATACCAACATCTCAAAGGGAGTGTCTAACATACAAATGTGAAACATAAATAACTGAAGGAAACCCCATCTTGAGCTTTTGATGACAAATGCTTGAAATATAAACAAACATTTTTTAAGCAGTCTGAAAATGCTCAGCATTACTGTGTGCTACATAGCACAACTGTTATTGTTTCCTTTGTCCCTAGAACTCTTCAATGTCATTTTGGCCTCGCTGAGAGTTCCTTATCTTAATACCCCCACTGCAGGTTCCCTCCCCTTTCTCATCCATTTTATGGCTTCCTGAAAAAGTTATGCTATTCAAGGAACAATGGTGACAACAAATACAGGTCCAACAGGAACACACAAAAAATGCTTTAATAGCTTTGTGCCAGCTTGAGATAATGCAATACACTTACAAAAAAGGGAAGGTATTTAATACAAACCTTCCTCCAAGACAATTCAACTATTTCTTAAAAAAAAAATTTAAAATAAATATGTGGTATTTCTGATGCTGCTTCAGTCTGCTGCCTAGCTTATCCTTCCTGCAAATTTAAGAATGGATAAAGTACTCTAAAAATTAGCTGACGTAGAAATCATTACCTGTTTTGTAGATTTGCTACTGTACAGCTGTTATCTCCTCAATGACAGAGGTTTTAACCAAAACCAACCTCTTGTGCAATCAACCAGTTCCAAACTATACGCGTAAGTATTAAAAACAATCATGGAAAAGCTACTTAACACAGATGAAAAATGTAGTTAAAAAAAAGCAATTAAAAAAAAAATTGGAAAAGAACCACATATGGAGCTGCAAAGAAGTATATCTAGAGGTAATGGGAATATAAATAAGGAACAGAACATTCATACTTCAGAATGAAAAAATCACCTTTTGCAAAGTATATTTAAAAGGTTCGTGGAAAGGACTACCATTTAGTGTAAGTTAGAACGATCTCACACAGCTTGAAGTATGTAAATAAGTATCCATTTGCCACAGGGTTTCTTGAGAGGATTGTGTCTTGGGGGTTTCTTGAGTCGATCAGATAGCACGACCAAAGTATTACCAAAACATTTAATATGGATAACAATAGTAATTTTAAAAAAAAGTTGAGCAAGCCTCTTACTTTGTTTTAACCAACACAGCTCATTTGCCTTCAGAGCTGCAACTGTTTCTGTCAGTTAAGCATCTTGTCCTGTGTCCCAGGGCTCCACTGTTTGGAGTTTAAAACACTGGAGACAGAAACAGGCTGTGTCTCAGCCACCGCAGAATATCCAACACAATAAAGATTTGGGATCTTCTTCTTAATGATCTATTTCAACATCTACCTACTACTATCTGTCACACAAAAAGCTCTCCAAAGCACATAAACTGAACATATATATATACACTATATGGGAAAAAGAAGTAGCTGGAAACCCAGCAAAGTCGCGACATGACAAGACCCCAGATCACTCAGACTTGAACTAACCACAAACTTGACATAATTCTGTTAGAAGTGTATAAAACGTGTAAATTGCTTCATTATCAACATTCCAGTAAGAAAAAACATCCTGTAGCATGTTTCCCAGACATTTTAATACTGTAACTGCATAAAAATCAGAAACTTAAGTAGCTGAAAAATAAGGAAGAAACCCTATTTTACCATTTACTGAGCAAATGCAAAGTAGTAGAATCTACAGTATCTTTTTACTGTGGATTATTTTCAACATTTTAAAGTTTCTTAAGTTATTACTATTATGTTCCCCTTGTCCTAAGGCTTTTAAGCAAGCACATGGCTTTTACAATCCTATCAGGTGTGATGAATGCCAACACAGGAGTGCCTTTGACAGAAAGAAGTGAAAGAGCGTGCAGATCAGTCCGAGACTGACATCACATACATTGATAACTAAATTTTACTCTCATTTCTTCAGATTAAACCTTTTGTCCTACTGAATTACTGTAGAAGTAAAATCCTAATCTCATGAAGGCCTGAGGCCCACCTCTCAAAACTTTATGCCAAGCACTGTCAATTTTTGACACTACTGAGGATTTCTTGGTCGTCTTCCTTCAGGTACTTTGGCTTCTCCCTTCCTGCTCCTCTATTGCTTGGTCCTTTCTCCAAAACTCCATTCCACAACTCGCACTAAAAACTTTCTCCTCCAGGATGACTCTACCACCTTATTTTCTAAACAGGATCTGCCTCCTGTTCTCCAAACACCACACCCTCAGTCCAACATCATTGTCGCCAATTTCCACATTTCGCTGTTCAAGGGAGTCTCCCTTCTGAAAGGTGATCATTTATGCACTAAAAAAGCTCATATTTCCGAGCTGCTTAGAAAGGCAATCAAGAAATAGTTTCCACAGGAAAGGGCCTGGGATACTGAACTATTACAATCCATTCAGTTCCCAGAGTTCTTCCAGCCCTCAAAGACTGCACTCACCATCTTCCTTTCCCACGCTGGCTTCTGTGTGGTGTTCAATTGCTGCTGTGCCTTATGGAGGGCTCCTTACTCAGCCCCAGAAACTGGAACCTCATTGCGCGGTCCTCAAGCGTGCGGTGGCTTGCAGTCCCTTTCCAAGCCACAGCAGGTGACCCTCCCGCGGTCAGCCCCACAGCCTCAGCTGCTTGCTTTTTCGTTTCAACGCCAGATCATAGCTGCTGTTAAAGGAGACTGTGCCTTTACGCATCGCACCACATCCAGCACCGCATCTACACCTAAGCAGTTTTCTGATTTCATTTTACTTTTCTCTCAAAGGTCAGGAAAAAAAATTACTCAGAGCAAGAATGTGTAGCAATAACTTTCCCACCAACTAGGAATTTGGACTGTCTTCTTTTTCATTACTTGAACTAGTGTGTATGTTTCTAGCATACAAAGTTTAGCTGGCTTTATTAGAATTTTGTATGAAAAGATACACCAATAAAGCGAATATTGCTACCGTCCTTTAAAGGGAAATTTCTTTGGAATAATAAAACAGCATTAGAAGGGGGAAGTATACAGTCGTGGTCCTTCTTACGCCGATAAGTTTCCACTGAACCTAATTTCCTCATGCATATAACACTGCTTCTACACAACATGAATGTAGGTTGCACAAAAGATTTCTATGTTACCAGGGCAGGGAAAAAAACCCTCACATTTGATAAAAATTCCTTTCTGACAAGAGTCTTTTGTGACCCCCTTAACAGTGATGGAATTTTGGTACTGTTCTACCTGTTTTTCACCCTAGGCAAGCATACGTTATAAAACCAGTAGGTTTGTCCCGAGCTACATTTTTTGTTAGGAAATACTGCGTACTATACAACCAGCATGCCCTGCTCTTGGCAGCAGCTTCCGTTCTGAAACAGCTACTATTTTAATTGTGATCAGCACATTAATTATCCACTGGAAACCAAAATCTAGCCATGTGGAATTGTTGTTTTATCCCACTCACATGCACTGGAACACTGATGTATTTAGCAATGACCCATTAATTAATGTGCATCAAACTGTACACTCATGAGAAAATACATTCCGCTTTTAAAATTCAAAGGTGAATTTCAAAAGATGGAGCAATATTACTCATTTAACATTGTTTTCTGCCTCTGCTGCCAAATGACACATCTGTTCAAACACAAAGACCCAAATGATTTAGGCCTACCAGTCAATTACCGATAAGATCCTGACACCCCCACAGAGGAAGTAACCTCCTCAAATATCCTTCAGAGTTCGAGGAGGCACAGTCTAGCAAGTAAGATCACAAATTCTAAAGAAGTCATCTTTCGCTACATGGTTATAAATACTAACATTGGGGTTGGTTAATTTAGAATACTGGCAAAAAAAAAATGTCAGTCCAAACTGACTTGAACTGATTTGAGTTTCAAAACATAGAACCTTTCAAAGAGTTTAATCTTTCAACCATATTTATAAAATATATTAATGTTCTGAGTGAAAAACTACTATATTTGACATTCATTACGTGATCCATCGTATGGGGTCATTCATCCTATGAGGTGATTATATATTGTAAAATGACTGAAAATGTTAAAAATGTGAATTTTAGAATCTAAAGTAGAAGACTCAAGGGAGAAGTTACAACAGGGTAAGCTCAGAGTAACATTTTAGAAGATTTTCAAGACAACTCTCAAATCAAATAGACTTAGTATTTGTTAAAACTCCTATAGGTGCATTAATCAGCATGGTTCAAAGACATGAAGAAACCAAGCTACAACTGAAAGTTTATTGAATCCCAAAAAACAAAAAAGTATCCAGCTCTGGTACAAATACCCTATTCCCACCAAATCCACAGACAGAATCAATGTGGAAGCACTGCCACCTGCAAAGGACATACAGATGTACAGATCAAGAACACCAGTAAGAGCAAAAGCTGCTGCTGCCCAACTTCACAACTGAAGCTGTTGCAAATTCTGACCTACACTCAATGTGGTGAGACTTTGCTGAAGCCATCCTGAGCATGTCTTCACCAGGATGTAACAGAGTTGTACCTCCCCGCAGGAAACACTGTGTTTTTTAAAATCTTTATCATGTAACGCTAAATAAGGTAAATAGTAATCCAATATTAAGAAAACATTGGTTTTGCAGTTCCCACCTGGGCCCTCCAAACTCATGATAGGGCATTGTTGTGCTTTCACTCCCAATGGCAAGCAGAGAAGGATGAACTAAAAAAAAGTTTACAAAAAATGAAAAAAAAATGTCCTCCCTGGGACAAGGCCAGGCGAAATCACATCTAGTGGAAGACTAGGTTTTATTTTCATCGTTTAAAAGTCTCTACATAATGAGTTCATCTTCTTTGTTCCAGGATTCCACGGGATTTGGGAACAGCTCTAAATTTGGGGGTTAGTAGGAAGCCTTGCAGCCTTTCAGCTAACACATCTTTTTCTTTGGCGCTCAGGGCTACTTCAGCCCCAGAGTGGGCCCCAGGGAGCTGCTCAAGCAAACAAAGCACACTTTGTTCTCTCCTGCTAGGGTGCAACTATCCTGTGTCCACAAACTTCTCATGAACAAAAAGTCGAGTGTATTTTAGATACCTTAATTTCTAAGAATATAAAATGTCCTTGGTGGCTACAATGCAAACTGTTAGTCAGAAAGCTATCACATGGTTCCCAGATCAGAAAAAAAAAAAAAGTTAAGAGAAAAAAATCAAACCTATCAAAAGACAACACAAGTCCTTGGACGTCTCCAATGTGCTCCATTGTTCAGGACTCTTCCTCCTCCCCTTCATCGTCTACTTTAGGTCGGAAATTTTTCCTATTTTTCTTCTTACTGCAATGGAATCCAACAGTTTCCACCAATGGCTCTTCACCTGTGCCACTAAACCTTGCACTAAGCTTACCTTCTGTACTCAGGTCCCCTGCCATCACGCACTCCTCCTCCTCTGTTGCCTTTCCACTTCCACTGTCTAAGTGCCCCAGCTCTACCTTATCCTCCTCCCTCCAGTCATCAGTCTTCTTAAGAGATTTTCCTTTGGGATCTGTTTTCATGTGCTTCCTGTCATCCTCCTCTGATGATGTTTTCTTTTCCAGTCCATCAACACCCCTTTTTATTGGTTTGGTGAAGACAATCCTTCCAGCTCCACAGCTGGAAGGGTCCTGGTTGAAGTATGGGGTGCAGCTATCTTGGGTAGCTGAACTTTGTTCCTCTCCTCTTTTCTTCAAACCCTCTAGAAATTCCATGGCCACTGCCCTGTTAGTCTTGTCAGTAGACTCTGAAACTCCATCTAAGCTGTATTTGGTCCAGCGCTCTGGGTGTGCCACATAGTCGGGCACTGCAGGAGTGGTTTTGGGAGCCTGCACTGGTTTGGCTTGCTTTCCCAGGCCCTCTGGAACCATGTTACTTGAAACTGTGGCTGGAGGCAACGGACGCTTAAACCTCCCATCAACAACATTATCTTCAGGCATTGAGGGCACAGATGACTTGGCCGCCTCTTCCAGGCAATCAAAAATGCTCTGGCTACGGAGAGAGAACGTAGAACTCATGCCCCTCAGATGGAACGGCTGGACAGGAGATCTGTGACTGCTGTGTGAAGAGTCGGGGCTCTCCCCTGATCTGTAATCCCCATCATCTACAGTTGGCTCCTCAGGAGATATTGTATCAACTTCTGCTTCATCCGTTAACCCCAAATCATCGGAATCAGAATCGCTGAGCGACACTGTGTCTGAGGGCAGAGCTCCTTCGTAGTCTGTGGCACCATCAGCCACTATCCCCAGAAAGGGTTCTCCTCTGTCCTGATCTCCCATCTTCGAGCGATCACTCCACTGAGGTCTTTGACATAGGCCCAGGAACAGCTGCAAACACGGTTTTCCAAATGGCCAGCGAGTTTAGTGCCTAGAATACAAAGGAGCATAAAAATTCACCTGTGAAATGAGAACCAAGACTATCATCCTGTGCCGTGCAAAATAATTATTACTGCAATATCACAGGCATCTGTATGTAGGGGATTCTTCAGTAATTTTGCTTGAAATAAAAACATTATTCAAGGAGTGAATGCAGATTAAAATTACAGACTTATACTAGACTCAATACAAGAATATAAAGTAATTAAAAATAGCATTGCACACCAAATTTCATTAAAGGTTTCAGCAGGTCCAATTACTAAAAGATGAGCATAAATTTTTTGAACAAATCTGAATACCCCGTAACTGTTTTGCACATCTTCCAAGAGAAAGCAATGGCCTGTCCAAATTACACTCTTCATTTATCATACTGTATAAATCCACAAAAAACACATCCTAATCTCTCTCACTTTCTTACGGCCACTATGATCCTTCACTGCGTTAGCTACTTTACCTCCCATCCCAATAACCACCACATTCTGCCTATCACAAATGACACTATCGCTGATCGAGGTCCGCGGCAGAGAAGCCACAAAAATAACAAGGGCAGCAGTTTCAGGGGTTCCTTTAAAGCAACACAAAGTACAAGTTCCACTCCTTCCTCGGGTTTAAGCTCTCATGTCACTACTAGACTCCTGCAATCACAAAACGAGCCAGCTCAAGACATCAGTCCCAATGGATTAAGAAAATGAATCAGATATGCCATGCTTGTGCATGGGAACAACGGGAGAGTGCAAGCACGGGTCTGCAAGAGCTGGCCCTTCCGCCAGTAAAAGGCAGCGCGATCTGAAGCCTGACTTCCAGTGGCGGCTGGAATACCCGATTCCCTCTGCCACCTGCTTGAAGGGAACCTCACAGAACTGCGGCGGCTGATGATCACGCTACCACTTGCCAGGCAATTAGAAACTGAGTTAGCAACCATGCACCTCAATTCAGCTTGTAAATATGTGAATTATAGAAACAGTTATAATGTATTTTAGAATAAGCTCAATTACCTAACTATAGGATCTTCTGCAACAATGCTGTAAACAGACATGGAAAGTCTGTTAGTCACTCACTTTCTCTTGAGATTGAGTCAGCTCCCCCTCCTGAGGGTCAGTTAAAGCCACCAAAGATCTCAGCGCTTCCACCCTAGAAAACAAACATTTCCAACAAGATACTGGAAATGCAGTTTTAAAATGAGTTTTAAAAATAATTCCTTCCCCCTGAATCATCCAAAGCTGCAGAACTGAGTTCTAAATCTGACACAAACTCATGCTAGTATAAAAGTCTGCAGATATTCCTGGATTCTTGGCAAAAGAACAACACACAACCTAATATGGCAAGTTACCACTATATTTACTCAGTCTCCACATTCACATTGCCAGCTTTCTTCTGTAGAACAGAACAGAGGTTTTAAAAAAATAAAACTGTAATTTGCATGTGCAGTACACCATTACTAAAGGAACAGCATTAAATGCAGCTAAGAAACTGCAGCTAAGAAGCCAACATGGCTTCACTAAGAGTAAATCGTGCCTGACAAATTTGGTGGCCTTCTACGACAGGGTTACTGCGCTGGTGGATAAGGGAAAAGCAACTGATGTCATCTACCTGGACCTGTGCAAAGCATTTGACACTGTCCCGCATGACATCCTTGTCTCTAAACTGGAGACATGGATTTGACAGATGGACCACTCAGTGGATAAGGAATTGGCAATGGCTCGATGTTCAAGTGAAGAGTGGTGTCCCTCAGGGGTCAGTATTGGGACCAGTGCAGTTTAACATCTTTGCTGGGGATCTGGACAGTGGGAATGAGTGCACCCTCAACAAGTCTGCCAATAACACCAAGCTGAGTGGAGACCTTATAAATACTTACAAATATCTGAAGGGTGGGTGTCAGGAGGATGGGGCCAAACTCTTTTCAGTGGTGCCCAGCGACAGGACAAGGGGCATTCGGCACAAACTGAAGCATAGGAAGTTCCAGCTGAACATGAGGAAGAACTTCTTCCCTCTGAGGGTGACGGAGCACTGGAACAGGCTGCCCAGAGAGGTTGTGGAATCTCCCTCTCTGGAGATATTCAAGACCCATCTAGACACGGTCCTGTGCAGCCTGCTGTAGGTGAACCTGCTTCAGCAGGGGGGTTGGACTAGATGACCCACAGAGGTCCCTTCCAACCCCTACCATTCTGTGATTCTGTGCAGTCAACAGGCTGGAGGGAAGGGATGCCATCCAGAGGGACCTGGAAAGGCTTGAGAGGTGGGCCCATGCAAATCTCATTAAGTTCAACAAGGCCAAGTGCAAAGTCCTGCACATGGGTCAGGGCAATCCCAAGCACAAATACAGGCTGGGCAGAGAATGGATTGAGGGCAGCCCTGAGGAGAAGGACTTGGGGGTGCTCGTTGATGAGAAGCTCAACGTGACCTGGCAATGTGCACTCACAGCCCAGAAGGCCAAAGGTATCCTGGGCTGCATCAAGAGAAGCATGGCCAGCAGGTAAGGGAGGGGATTCTGCCCCTCTACTCTGCTCTGATGAGACCTCACCTGGAGTCCTGCGTCCAGCTCTGGAGCCCTCAGCACAGGACAGACAGGGACCTGCTGGAGCGGGCCCAGAGGAGGACTACAAAAACGATCCGAGGGCTGGAGCACCTCTGATATGAGGACAGGCTGAGAGAGTTTGGGCTGTTCAGCCTGGAGAAGAAAAGGCTGCGGGAAGACCTTATGGCAGCCTTCCCGTACCTGAAGGGGGCCTGCAAGAAAGCTGGAGAGGGACTTTTTGCAAGGGCATGTAGTGATAGGACAAGGGGTAATGGCTTTAAACTAAAAGAGGGTAGATTTACATGTGATACAAGAAAGAAATTCTTTACTATGAGTGTGGTGAGGTACTGCACAGGTTGCCCAGAGCTGTGGCTGCCCCCTCCCTAGCAGTGTTCAAGGTGAAGTTGGATGTGGCTTTGACCAACCTGGTCTAGTGTCAAGTGTCCCTGCCTGTGGCAGGGGGGTTAGAACTAGGTGATCTATAAAGCCTCTTGCAACCCAAACAATTCTATGATTATATGATTAAGCTTCTTTCATTAACTGATTTCAGCTCATCTGGTTTATTAACACCCAACCCAAACCGTTCTATGCAAATTCAAACATAATAGTTATGCATTGCAATTACTAAATGCTGCAAAAAAGAGACCATGGTTATCACAGACTTGTGTTCTCAAAGAAAGAAGGTCATATTCACAGTTAGGGCCAGATTTCCATGAGGCATTAAAACACAGAGAAACTTCTGAAGAATGCAACAGATCGAGTGCTGTCTTCCATGTAAAGTCTGCCTGTCTGTGACAAAAGGGATCTGACAGCTGCTTTTGAAAACATTGGCCTCAGTATAACCCCTAAATGGGAGAAAATAATCTGAAAACCATACATATTTCTGCTTAGTTTTGTAACACATGAAAGTAATGACTACAGCCCAAAAGAGATGCTATTTTCAGATGGCAGTATAAGTGTTCATCACAGGCTGTGAATCAGGGTATCTCTTGTCTCAGGGCAGTTACACAGAAAGAAAAAATTTTGCTCCTAAGGAGATGTTTTAGCCTTAACAGCATTAGTAGCCAAACCTACTGACCCTTACAGCACACCAGACTCACAGGTTTGTTATGGTGACGTGATCACAGCACAACTCGGATAGGATGGTGTCTCCCTGCATGGGAAGGTCCCCATTAGACTCTCCCATCCTGGTCTTACTCAGACAGGCTCTGTGCGTCCTCCTGCAGCCTGTGAGGAAAAGAGACCCCAGTCACTCCAAACCATGGCCCAGAGTGTGCTCTCACGGCAGAGAAAGCACTGCAGCAAAGCCTGCCGGCAGTCCCCTGCCACCCGCAGCGCAGTGAGGCTGCCAGGCCAAGCAAGAGGACAGCAGCCCCCGGGCCCTGGCCCACAGCTCCAGCGGGCACCCGGTCCCAGCGAGGGGGAAACGACAGAGCCCGCGGCCTTACCCAACAGCCCGGGTGCAGCCCACAGCCTCGGCCACCCTGCCTGCCCGCCCAGGGCCCAGCTCCCTTCCCCGGGCCGGGATCCTCTCGGGTGCAACCCCCCCACCCGCCTCGCAGGCCTCTGTACCCCCGGGGGCCGACACCCTCCTCCGACACCCCCTCGCCCCTCTCCTCACGACGCGGGGGCGCCCGGAGCCCCCGGCCCACCGCCACCTCCGGGCATACAGCACGAACGGCGAGGAAGGCGGAGAGGATCACCCCCGTACCCCGACACAGCGCGGGCCCGACGCCCCCTCACAGCGGCCGCCCGCCTTTCCCGCCTCTCCGCCGCCGCGCGGGGCGCGCTGGGACACCGAGTCCCTACCGGCCTCCGCGGGGCGGCAGCGCCCGGCGGGAAGACTACAGCTCCCGGCAGGCAGAGCGACGCGGAAGGGGCGGGAAGCGGGAGGGCGCTGCCCGCTCCCCGCACCGCTTCTCTGCGTTGCGTTCTGGGGTTGTCGTCGCCCGCCCTTCACTGGCGGGAGACATTTTGAGAGCCGGCGCGCGAGCAAAATGTCACGGGCCCGCCGCCAAACGGGGCCGGGCTCTCCCCTCCGCCGCGACGGGGGGGACTGCGGCTCCCAGGGTGCGCCGCGCCGGCCGCTCGCCCGCCATTTTGCAGCCTGTGAGGAGATGGGGGGGCGCTGGCGTTGCGGCCTGCGCGGGGCCAAGCTCAGGGCCAGGCGGCGCGGCCCGGAGAGCCCGCGGTGCTGGCGGCCGGCAGCGGGGGCCGAGGCGCGGGGCCGCTCCGCGGGCTGCCCGGAGGGGCCGGCCAGGCGGGCGCGGCGCTGCGCCCTAAGCAGTCTGGAGAAAGCACGTCAAGCGGAGCATTTTTTCTCATCAGAAAGGCAGGGTTTGGCCACAGTGGAAACTTAAGGACTTAAAAGGGATGACCTTTTTTTGTTTTGTTCTTTTATTTATTTTAATTTGTGTGTAACTATTTTCTGACCAGAAATCCCTAAGTCACTTGGGACATAAAGCTAGTGTCCATCAAAAAAAAAAAAAGTTTCTGCTTTCTGTCCCAGAACATTTGTTGTGTGTGTGCCGAGAAGTGGAATTCTGTCTGAAAGTGTTTTATTGGCATTGGCCAAAGATGCCCTATTTTTTTTTTCCACCTTCTTTCAGCAAAAAGTTTAAATTTTCAGTGGAAATACATTTCCCAAGTGGCATCAAGATGTAGCTTGTTTACCCTATGTTAAGGCTTTAAGGAGTAATGGTTTTAAACTAAGGGAAGGTAGGTTTAGACTGGATATTAAGAAGAAATTTTTTACAGTGAGGGTGGTGACACACTGGCACAGGTTGCCCAGAGAGATGGGAGATGCCCCATCCCTGAACACATTCAAGGTCAGGCTGGACGGGGCTCTGAGCAACCTGCTCTAGCTGAAGATGTCTATGTTCTATGATTCTGTGGTAAGGCAAAAAGGAGAGGGAAGGGTTGCTGTGCCAGCACGTGGCCCAGCAGCTTGCAGGGCTCGTCACCACCCCTGTCCCCTCTCGGGCTCGCTTACTGCCTTGCATGGCCTTGGGGCTTCATCGCTAAATTAAATTAATGCCCACAAAGGGGCTGAGCCTCTAACGGTCATGCCTTTACCTCTTCAGCTCATCCTGCTCTGCAGGATTTGCGATAGGCCTTGAGTATAAGCAAAGCTTGTCTGCGCCATCATTTTGCAACAAAAGAAATTACCATGTAGCCCCACTTTGCTTGATTTTAGCGGCACTTCCTTTCCTCCCCCCCCCCCCGATGGCATCCCAACCCTGTGATATCACCGGTTGCTTTGCTGGTGGGTGTGCTAGAGGGACGGCTGTGGCCAAGGCTGAGGAGCCTTCACTGGATCCCATCAAGCAGGGCCTCACTGTGAGTCACCACTAATACAAACTGCAGCCACTTCATTGGCATTGTCAGTTTTTAAATATATATTTTCGCCTGCTGGAGTGATGCTAACTATGGTAATTTATGAGATGAGGGCTGCATTTGGAATACATTTGGCAGCAATGACGAGGCTAGCGCAAAATGTCTTCTGTCTGTCTGGAGTCTTGCTGTAGTTTTAAAACAGCAGTGCTAGGGGTGCTTCCCTGTTTGGTGATCCCATTTTTTTTAATGTATACACATATGGTAGTACAGTCGCAGGCATTCAAATGGGTTCCTGGCTGGAGGGAGAAAGAGAGGAAAACAGGATTCCTCTGGTAGGTGAGCAGGAATGGGTAGGAGGCGGGTAGTAAACAGGCAAAGGGAGCCAAGATTGAACCTCGAGTGAAGGCTGCCAGTGCTGTGTAACACTGCCGAGGGTGCAGGGGACACACCAGGAGCCAGCCTCCGAGGGCAGTAAAGAGCAGGCAACAACGTGTGGCGGGAGCGGTGGCATGCCCTCGTGTTGCAAGGCTGGAGAGAAGTGGGGTATGCCATGGGCTGGTGCGAACTACGATGCTCTTTTGGTTTGAATGGTAGGTTAGGGGCTCAGAGGGGCAGAATAGGGCTACACCACCTCCACCGTTTCCACCACCTGTGGGTGTGGGTGCCTTCAGAGACAAGCCTCATTCCTCCATTTGCAGATGTTTTTTGCTTGGATGCGGTGTAGGTTGATGACCAAGGTCACCTTCAGAAGCTGACTGTACCCGTTTTCTCCTTCCTGTCTTTTTGCGGGAGATTTACTATTGTAAAACCAGGGACGAGCTGCTTTTTCTCTGGTGGCTGAGGACAATAGAGCTTGCAGCAGTGGATATGCTGGTGTGTTGCGATTTTCGCTATTGCTTGGCGACAGCTGAAATAAAAATAATGAGTCAGACTCTGAAGACGAACAGATGGTAAAGCGTTTTCCCCTCGCCAGTGTGAACTAAGGTGGCTTGAAGAGGGGTGGGGGCTGGAAGGCGGATCTGAGCTGCAGCGCAGGACACCATCCAAGCACGCAGGCTCCCAGGGGCTGGCTCCTCTGCAGAGATGGCCCCACGCGTCTGCAGGAAGCCAGCGCGTCCCCGTGTGTGGGGGGTGGTGCGTGCAAATGCAAACCAGTCTCAGCCCTGTTACTGGGTGCCTCGTGCTCCTTTCTGGCAAATAAATCTGTCGTTTGGCCCCCATTCGGTAACTGTTTCTGCTGCTCACTAGCAGGCTGCTGCTGCGCTCAGAGCCTGGGTAGGCGCCTGGCCCCTCTCCTCGCAGCTATAGGAAAGCAGCAGCAAATTCCCTAGCAGCCACCCAGATCCTGCAAGCTGGGCAGGGCAGTCGGATGCATTTTCGGCGTCTCCTGCATCCGGAAGGAGTATGGAAGTTAGTCTGGTACGGCCACAGGCAGCTGATGCTGGAGCGCCTGAGGGGAGGCGGGGAGGGAAAGGGGTGTTTTCCTGCAGGCAAAAAGCAAAAGCACAGTGGTGACCACCGCATCCTTCTCTGCTGGGAGGAGGCAGTCACACCCAGCCAGAATGGGTACAGGCTGAAGGAAATAACTCGAGTTACCCTCCCTGATTCGCAGGATGGAAAGCCTACAAATGGCCTTGAAATCGCCCGTGGGGTGAGTTTCCAGGATTCAGTGCTTGACACCGCCTCTGCTCTGCACTGAGCTCTGCTTACCTGTTTTACTTTGCACTGCCGTATGGTCCTGGCTCCCCTGCAAGCAGGTTTGATTTATTCCAGTGCTATTTACCCATGTTGGTGCCTTTTCCCCCTAAGGTAACTACATAAAATTAGTTCCTGTGGAGCGAGTTGTAATGCAGGCAGGCTATGAAGGTCTTTATCAACTTGATTCTTCACAATGACAGTGTTGTTGCTGGCCTGGAGAGGACCTGCAGGCAGAACCCGCAGTGCTTTTTCTGTTAGAGACACTGCATGTGTGGGAGGAAACTGAAGTTGTTTAACAGCAAAATTAATACTCTCTGCAATTACTTGAAATTTTAAAAAGAAACAAAAACAATTGAGGGTCTCTGTTAATTTCTATTTAGCTACAGAAGATTTGTACTAAAAAAACCCTTCTCTTATTTCTTGCTGCTTTTTTTTCGTTTCCTGTCATTGGCCTCAGTGTGCCTGATACTAACAGCAGTAGCGAAGGGCTGAAAAGTGTTGTTGGAACCAGCTGAGGGCTTGAAGTTAACATTAAGGCAAAAAACCAAAAGCCACAAAACCCTAAAACTCTCCAGACTTCTTGTTAGAACATGACCTGTAGGAGCTTTGTTAACCAACACAACTTTGTAGCCAACGCAGGGCTTTGCATTTAACACCACTACCCCTTGCCAGAGGAAATCCTACCAGTTTACTCGCAGCCAGCAGGCAAGGTGTTGTGTGTGTGCCGTCTTGCCTGGCCTAACACCAGCAGCTCTTCGGTACTCTGCAAAGCTCTGTTCCAACATGAGGGAATGCCCTAGCAAAGCAGGGCCAAGAAAAACCTTTTTTTTTTTTTTTTTCTCGAAAGGAGAAGGTGTGCTTAATTAGAAATGTTACTTGCAACCACTGGCACTTTTGCTGGGTCATCTAAACCCAGTGAGAAATGCCAGGCAATCCACAAAGGTTATGTACCCTCTGATGTATCTGCAAGTGTGAAAGCAATGTGGGTTTCAGTTATGCAGCAGTTTTAGCGGCTGAGAGGTGTTTTCTGTTTGCTCCAGGTCCCCGGGCTCTGAAGTGAAAGTGTCAGGCAGCCTGCGTCAGACAAGCTGCCAGAGGCTGGCTCAAGAGCTCGCACCGAACAGTGCTTCTGTGCCCTCCTGCTAAGGTCCTCCTGCTATGTCCCGTGCTGGGTAATCTCGTGCTCCCCACACTGAAACTGAGAGGACTGGTCAGACAACACCACACAGATCAGCACCGTGCCTCTAGTTCATCTGCACAGCGCGGTACATGTGGGATTTGGGGTCTCTAGCCTGTGTCTTTATCACTAAATCAAGAGCTGGTCAGGTAGTTAAATTGTTTCCCTCTCCCCTTTGGCACCCACTGATGGCAGATGTTCCCTCACTGGTATTTCCTATCTCGCCTCCTCTCTGGCGCAGCCACAGCTTCCCAGCCCTACCATGGCCCTGCCAGTAAATGAGGATGTTGAAATATTCACCTTTTTTTTCAGAACAGTGTGCTCTGTTGTCAGCAGCTTGCCCTGGAGCTGAAACTCCCTCCTCTCCCCTAACTGGCCGGGCCACGCTGCCATGCCCAGCAAAGGAAGCGGCAGGTCGGAGCAGGAATGGGAGCGCAGTCACTATCTGACATGTCCTTCATCGCCGAGCCTGGCAAGCGGAGCTGGCAGGCAGAGGGAGGGTGACGCCAGGAGCCCGCAGCAAAGGTGCTTTTCTCTACAAAAACCGCTGCCAGAAACAGCTCTTGCATGGGAGAGCTGGCTGGTTTTCTTCCCTCCTGTGGGAATATTGCAAGTGTTTGTTAGAGCTTAGAAAATCTCTTATTAGGGAATGGACATAAGCAATTTGTATGTATTAGTTGCAGCTGTCTTAGTAGGAATCAATTAGGCGCACTGCTACTTATAAAGAGCCCAGAAGAGGCTTACGAAATAGAGCTCACCAAAGCAAAAAATAGCTCTAAAACTTCCCGTTAGAAACAGTCCAATTTTTTTTTTTTTTTTAAAAGTTTGGGAGGGGGGAGAAAAAGAATTCCACTGGAAAAAATCCCCACTTGGTGTAACTTAGAAAAATTCATGCTTGTATTTTTGTGAAAATTCTTGTTTCACAAAAAAAAGATTCCACAGTCATATTTCTAGCAGTCGGAAGTCCACAGTAAGGTCTCTGATGACTTTCCAAGTCCTTCAAACCTCTGGAGAAAAATGTTTCAGGGAAGTGTAAGCCAGGGTTGTCAGTGCAATACGAGGACAAGCGGGCTGCCAGCGTTCCACCCACCCCTTCCCCTCAGAGTGGTTTGTCAGTGCTCCTACACGACGGGACTGCTGTTTTCCAAGAATAACCCCTGTCTTCGCTTAACAGCACTTTAAAGCACCTTGTTCTGCCCAGTCCTCTCCCAGCACCTCAGCTCCGGCATCACGTACAGCTCATCTCTTCCGAGCGCGTCAGAGTTAATACTCAGCCCCGAGGTGTGAACGGTGGGGACTGCGTTGAGCCAGGGAAGGTTTAAGATCCCAGCGGAGATTCCAGGCCGAGGTCCCGAGGCACACGCCCTGGACGCCGAATACGCGCTGTGCTTTGCCAGTTTGTTTCCACTACCGTTTCTCCCCCCGCTGAACACCAGCCTGAGTCTGACAGCGAGACACATCAGCTTAATCCTAGCTCCAGAGGCAGGAATAATTTCATCCCCATCTGGAGCAACAACACAGCGCCACAATCCAAATGTTTTAAGGCATGAAGCAAAGAGCATCACATTCATGGGAAACCACCTCGAGGGTCAGCTGAGGACTGCCTTCCCTGCCGCCCAAATTCTGCTGGAATACACGAACGAGACAAGCCTGTTCCCTTGGAAGACGTGGCAGAAATCTGTACGCGATGGAAAGAAACAAGATCTGACAACGCTTCATTAAAAATCCACTAACAAGGGGTTTTGCTTTGTTTCTTTTTTTTATTGTTTTTAAATATAACTTTTTTTTTCTTTCCAGAAGTCATCATGTCTGACTCCATTAACATTCAGGTAAACAAGTGAAAGAACAACAGATGGGCATGATTTCGTAGCACAGGCGCAGCCACCGGGAGCAGGGCTTGCCTTTCTTTGCGGCAGCTGAACACGGCTCTCCATTGCCTGGCATTCCCTCCCTCTCCGTACCGGCATGGGCGACGCAGCTGGCAGCCACCACGGGACGTTCCTGCTTCAGGTGCCGCGAGAAGTCCGAGGCAGGGCAGAGGAAGGCAGGCAGTTGTGGGATCACAGCGCTGGGCCTCCCCCTCGCCCCCAGCCAGGCTCTCCCCGATGGTGCGGAGGGGCAGGCGGTGGCAGCAGCAGTGGCATTACCAGACCACCCACAAAAATCAGCCCAGCCCCTGGCCAGATGGCAGCAGAGGGCATTTTGGGCCATTTTCGGTCACTTTAGCCCCTTGAGCGTGCACAGTACTGCCACCGCAGCCCCCCTGAATTTCAGCACAGTCACCCTATTTTGCGATCCACATTAGCTCCCCCACAGCTGTGCCCCCCTTCCCTTGAGGGGGGGCACAACTGGAGCAGCCACCGCTGCCGCCAAGCAAGCTTTTTGCCTCCCCTCAGCACCATCCTGGACGCGTCCCCAGCCTGCCTGCAGGCCCCCTCCCAGAGGCTGGAAAACTCCACGCTGTTTAAGCCTAGTTCACAAAGCATCCTGGTGTTCAGGTTAACTGGTTGTAAAACTGCAGCGGTTCATCACACTATGCACACTATGAGAAATGTTTATTAAATTGATTTTTCTTTCATTTCTTAAAAAAAAAAAAAAGAAGGCAGAAAGAAGTTAAACACACTGATTCGTGGCATGCTCCACAGTATGAAAAAATCCCAAGCATTCAGTTAAGCTGTCAGCAGCTCTGTTTGACCTTTCAATGTGGTCTTTGAACTTAGACCTGGACAGCTGGCTCTCCTCTTCCCCACCAGCCTCTCCCCTCCTCAGCTCAGCCATTTTCTCAGCTGTCACTATCTCCAGCAGGACGCTTCCCTGGAGAGGGAGGGGTTTGTATTTACAGCCCACAGTTTCACCCTGTGTTTCCTTTTTGGGGGTTTGGAGGGGAGCAGGACGGGGCCCCACCTCACACACACAAATGCACAGGTATGCAGGAGAGGGTCTGAGTCAGGGCAGGGGTGCTACCTAGTGGTTTTTTCTCCCTTCACCTCAGCCAGCTTTGGGACCGACCAGCTGGCAGAAGAGCCCTGTTGCTTTTGGATCCTGAGTGCTTGCGAAAGGACAAGTCCCCTCAGCCCTTCACAGCTCCCTCTTTAGTTTGTTTTAACTCAGGTCCAGCTTCACAAGAGGCTGGACTAGAGGAGATCCCAGTGGGTTGTTTCTTCTGTGAGGGTTTCTCAGCTGCTTCATTGTTCTTCAGCATGACGGTTCCTCTCTGTCCCTCTTCTCCTGGGGCTGACCCCTACTGCTACAGCTGATGACCATTCCATCAAACATGGGGGCTCTTAGCTAGTATCTCTAAAGAAAGCGTTACCCTCTCCCTGCAAAACTCCTTCCGCCCCCCCCCACGGCCTGCCCAGCCGCTGGCTGTTCCCCTCCCGAAGCACCTTTCCCGCAGCAGCTGCAGGGACAGGAGGTGGCCCAGGGAGCTGCGCCTGGAGCTCCCCACAGTGACAAGCCACCTCTGAAATGAGCCAGAGAGCAAACTGCAGCCCGTGCGGGACATGGTCTGAGTAAACGGCCTGCTCTTCTTCCTCCCACAGCTCTCAGACTCCTTCTCCAAGTACCACTTTCTCCCAATTGCTCCTGCCTGGGGCAACCCAGACTCGTAAAGCTTACAATGTCCAAGGACACACCTGACCTGCATCAAGACCCAGTCCATCTTCAAACAGAGCTGCAGCTACATACACAGCATCAACTGAATACTGAACAGTATCAAAAATACGGTATAAGGAAAGAAAACAGAATTGAAATGCTTAATGGCATATTTATACACATTTATCAACAGTCAACAAAAAAGGCGGCAAGTTACACATCCATTCTGTATGCTAGCAATCCCGATGCACATATATGTAAACACACATGCTTGGCTGATGCATATACATATAGCCATGTAACAGAGTAGGTGACCTGAAGGAGCTACGCTGGGGAGCAGGGGAAGGGGTTACCTACTGCAAAACCGCGTCATTCTAGATGTGCACAACGTGGACATTCAGGGCAGTGTTGCTTTAAGGCTATTTCTAAGGCTGAATCTTTTTTTGTCCAACCCCTCAATCTGAAGTTCTGCTGAAGCACTTCCTCCTCTTACCCAGCACAACTTGATATATATATATATATATATATTTACCTATATACTTTTTAAAGGCCCTATATACTAAAAGGCAGGAAGAGGAAAGGGGATAGTGGGGGGGGGGAAAAGCCTCCGAATGGATCAGTTTGCCCCAGTGCAGGAATTTCCTATCCTGTAGTGCCAAAGGCCATGGCAGCCACGTGCAGTGGACAACGTACTAGTTTAAAATGACCACGGGTCTCCCTCCCTGTCCGATCTGAAGCTCTTCATTGCAACGAAGGGGGAGAGTGAAATACCTTAAGAAACGGAAATATTCCTGGAGTGGGGAAGGCGATCACTAGTTTCAACTCCTTCCCTTACCTGCTTCGAGGTGGCAAAGAGCCGAGAGATACTATCATTTCCAGCTCAAGTGCCCGTACGGCTAAGGAAAAGGCTCTGCTCAAAAATATATATCTATAGAACTATACATATAGATCATCTTTTTAGAGACACTCTGATTTTATTACATAGTTCCTGGGTCACTCTCCCCTTCTGTCTACACGGTAACGGAGTGGCGTACAACAGAAGCAACATACACTGAATTGGTAATCAAAGCTTAACAGGTCACGAGAAAGTGTTTCAACTGCGGTGATCTGAAATCCTGAATTGCCTTGCTTTGATACGCTCATCTCCTGCTGTTGATGTAACTGGAAGTGGAAGGTCTTAAAAATAAACCTTTTTTTTTTCCCCAAAAAATCAGGTTATGACAATTTCCCAGCAATGTTACAGTGTGCGACAACATGCTATAAGTAAGGAAAATTTCACTGAACAAGAGAGCGATGCAAAGATGAAATTTTAAACATGTATGCATATGGCTGGGAACCCCCAAGCCTCATCCTGCAATACATAAATGCAGGATTTCTAAGGTTAGAGACCTTTTTTAAAAGTTTTTTTAAAAGTTTTCTTCTTTTTTCCAATATCATTTGTAGGCAAGCGTTAGCTTAACAGCGGAAACTTAGTACAGAACTAGACTCTCCCAAAAACGTATGTCTATAAAGAAACATTGAAGAAGATTAAAAAAGTGACTTAATGTTCAGTTTGTTATATCTGAGTAACTGGGACTAAAATTCACCCCCAGGCGCTGACCCTTTAATGTAACGAGTCAATGGAAATCAGACAATTTACAAAGTCATAGCCCCAAGAAAAAAACCCACAAAAACAAAAAGCCAAAAACATCCCTACTCTTCAGAGAGTAAAAAAAAATTTAAGCACGACTTCTGTTAAGGACTGACCTAGCGATGCGAACGGGCCGGAGAGGAACGACGCGCCTGCGTTTCCCTCGGCCACATCGCACCCAGGCGCCGGGGGCTGTTTCCTCTCCTCTCCTCTCTCCCAGGCTTTGGGCAGCCAGCCAGGCTTCCCTACAGACAGCTTGGAAACGCCGGGGAGTTGGGGTGGTGGTAGGAACAGATGAGTACAAACGAACAAAAATGCTAAATCCTGCTTCAGCATCCAATTACGTATATAAAAAAAGTCAGTGTTGAAAAAGAGAGTAAAAACCAAGGCAAAGTTTTCTGGTAACAGGCTGCAGCCTTCTCCTCTGTACATCTTCCACCAACATTATTTCAGAGTTATAGGGGGTGGGGAAGGGGGAAGGAAGGACTCAATCTCCTGCTACAGCAGCTTTCCCCATCACACAAAACTGATGTGTAACTAACTCAGCCACAAGGATACGGGAAAGTTTTATTTATTTAAAAAAAAAAAAAAAAAGTACTTCAAAATAAAAATGATAAGTACTGAATGGTAATATTGGAAGTATTTATATACATAGTTTTCTTTGTCTTTTGATGAAATGTCTCCTGGTCACTTGGTGGCACTTGGGGTCCCCTCTAACGCCGTCCTCCCTGCTCCCCCCTTCCCCTCCCCGGGTCTCACGGCTCAGTAGACGGAGCTGTTCCTTATGCCACAGCACAGCACCATGCTCAGGATCATTTCAAAGATCTGTCAGGAGACACAGAGGCATCAGTGAGGGACCAACCAGTACGATGCAGGAGCTCTGCCCTGTCCCGAGGTCCCCCACTCCACATAAACACTCTCACGCCAGAGATAAGGGCAGAGATGCTGCGTCTTCGCTGCTGTTTTGACCAGTAGTTGGCCAATTCGAGACAAGATGATGCTCTCTCCTCTCTCGCTGGCAGCAGCGGTGGTACGCTGCAAGCTGCCAGCTATGCAGCAACAGCTTCGGGATCCCTCCAGCATGACAGCTCAGCCTTGGCGCAGGCACTGGGTTACCAGCCCACGCTACCGACCGCTCACTGGGGAGCAAACCCACCGTGGCAAAGAAAGCAAATCCCTTCCCACTGCAGACCCCGGCAACAAAACACGGCGGTCTGAGACACGAGCGGTTTTGGAGGCAGCGAGGAGGCTCAATGGTGCTCTTCCCTTCTGGATGGGGTTGCAGGTGCTCCTGCTTTACCGTGCTCGCTGGGCGCCTGCCCTAACATCCTGACCCACTGGAGGGATGATGAAGCCCTCAGTCTCAGAACGTCCCAGAGCAGCTGGGCTGCAGAGGGCTGGCGCTGCATGCTGAGCCGCAGGGCAGCCAGCGGAGAGGGACGGATCCAGCCCAGCTGGAACAGGGCCGGGCCACCCTGAGGCAGCTTTTCCCCATCCCACAACAGCAGGACACCACGCAGTCACGCTTACCATGATCACAGCAACCACGATGGCAGCGATACCGATCAGGTACAGCTTCCCGGAGAAGAGCTCGTCAATTTTTTTGTGGCAATTCGAGGACTGAAGCACAGAAGCACGCTGGTCAGAGAGCCTGCTTTCCCCTCGCCCGCCCGCAGCACCCACAAAATCAGGTCTGCTTCCCACCGGTCCCAGTCGCGTTCCTGGGTCCTGGATCTAGGACTTCCCGCCAGACTTCACCCCTCTGCAGCTGCCAGCCTCCTCAGGCAGGAACAGCAAAGGAAGCACCAGCGGGAACCTCCGACATCCCTCACCACCATCCCCAGATAAATTAAATCTCTACCCCCTATCTAATTCCCAGTAAATCCCCAAATCTCCTTGGCACCGAGTTTCCTCGCAGGAGCTGCACTGGGCGAAGAGCAGCCATGCCTACCTCGATAATGTTTTTCAGGAAGGAGTCCTTCTTTGGGCAGAGGTCATCTCTCCACAGGGGAGTGATAGCTCCTATTGCGTTATCGGGACCACAGCAGTCCAGCTACATGGAGAGACGAAAAAAAAAAACCAACAAAATAACAGTGTTAGCAGACAGCAGACACCCATGCAGTGTTCTCCCCACCATTAAACATCCTTGAAGCCACCCAAGACCGAGGAGGCATCTTGGAAGGGGGAAACAAGTGAGGGGGAAATAACTCTCCAATTCTTTTCTTTCCATGCAATGAATCTGCTTCCTACAATAATCCCAGACAGGTCTGGCATTGGTATCTTGGAGGAGAGTGAACCCAGCTCTCTCCAGAGATTTGTTTCCTGCTGAGCAGAGGAAGTATCGGGATTGGTTCTTCCGAGCAACATTTTTCTACCGATGAATTTTACTCAGTCAAGGGTGCTGAGGTAAATGAGAAGCAACTTCATTAGAGCTCAGGCCAGACTTCCCAGCACAGGGCGAAGGACAGAATATTGAAGAGGACGCAACTCTGCTTCTTGGCATGTAAGAACAGCAAACTCAACAGGCTAAGACCTGAATGTAGCACCATCTGCTCTAGACCCTGCTTTTCCCATTCATTTTCCTGACCCCCATTTCTAATTGTCCTTCCTCCCACATTCTCATTTCCTCTGGCTTCAAGAAACTGCTATGGAGAGGAGATTTCTACGCAGAGCTTGGAAAGCAGGCAGCAAAATCCCAGTGCTGAGAACACATTTGATCCAGTTCGCTCCGAAGCATCAAAAAATCCAGCGTTGCCTTTGTTGCCCACCCAAGGACTTGTAGTTCAACTACTTCCTCTGCCTCGGCGGTGGGGTGCTATCAGTCTACGCGCAGCGACAGTTGCTCCTCACCACTTACCCATGGACAAACTGCACTCAGAAGTTAACCGGGTGCAGTTCACAGCACGCAGGATCCCACCCATCAGCAATTGCTTTGGCCAACTGCACGTAGCCTCAGCAGAGCGTGCAGCAAGACCGCCCGCGTCTTACCGTTTCATGAAAGGTCTTCACTACAGCCTTCCCGTTGCTCGCGTCCGATTCTGCCAAGAGCGCTTGTTGAAATGCTTGATCGTAAAACTGCTTCACATCTTTGGCTATCTAGGAAGGACAGGGGAAAAACTCCCTTTCAGCCAGAGAAGGAGGAGGAAACCCAGCCAGCAGATGCGCCTGAAGGGGACAGGTTCCCTCTAATGGCACTCACAGGTAGATGAGCAGTTTTTAAGCAGATTTGGGCCCCGTTTATTTGCACAGGTGCGTGAAGAAAGGCCTGTCTTTCACACAGCTCAAGTCCCTCGAGCCGCAGCGTGTTAGGAGCAGCAAATACGACAAACCTCATCCACCAGCCAGCAGGTTGCAGCCAACGCTATCCAAGCGCTCCGCGAGCTCTCTCTAGCAGGCAAAGGCTGCCAAGCCCCGGAGGGTGAACCACAAGATCGGAGATAGCCTTCAGCCTGTACGGATTTGCTATTGCTGCCAGGAATGCAGAAACGGCTTGTTCTGAACCACACGACATGTGGGTACAAAGCAAGCAGGCAACACGTGTCCCACCGAGGCTGTGGAGGCAGGACACGCTGGGGAAGTCACGAGGAGGTGGGGTGCGCAAGCAAGGCCAGCTGTAGGTACGGGCACCTCGGCTTACTGTCTGGCTCAGAGGGGATGCCAGGAATTTGGGGGAGATTGCACGCTAAAGCCTAGTGAGGCGGCTCATTCGGGTCAGGAAGCTTAGGTGCTTTTAGATGGATGTCAAACTCCGGCTGGGTCCCTACCTGGAGCTGGGCACCCCCATCCTGTAAATGGTTATATGACAAGTCTCATCTGTACTCTAGCTCTACCACCTGGGCTGGCAAACTGCAGCCACTCCCGGGGGTCTGCTCCACATAGCAAAGAATCCCTCATTATCAGGGAAACTGGCCTTGTGGCTTCTCCTTTAACACCTTCCAATAACTTGGGAGAGAATGATGAAAGCAGGACATACAAGAGAAGCAAAAGCAAAAATACGAGCAAGTATGAAAGGGAACAGGCTTTCCAGAACATCTGCTCTTGGCAGCGCAGGCTGGGTTAGCACTTGAAAAAAGAAACTGCAGCAAGAAGGAGTGTGATTTCAATCAATTATCCCAGCATTTCTCCACCACTGCTCAAAAAAGTTTGCTTTGGAGGACAATATTCTCCAGTCAAACCATTTGATTCTGGTACATGGAAAAAAATAAAATAATAATCCTACTTCTTGCCTCCCCATCCTGTACCTAAAGCATCTCCAAGAAGGCAGGCTGAGGGAGAGCTGCCTCCAGCTTTGTGGAAGAGCATCCTGTGCCTGTGCGGTGGGAGATGATCGTCACCCCTCAAGGGACTGCAAGCCCAGGTGGAACGGAGTCCCTGCTGGGAGCAGCTCTCGGTGGCTGGCATCACTCAGCGCCTCCCTCCCAGCCCTCCTTGCTCCCGAGCCGCCCTGACCGAGGCCAAGAGAAGGAAGCCACCTGCCTTGTGAGCAGGGACTTCCACGCAGCTCATTCATCATCAAGGCTGCAAAAGCAGCTGAGGCCATCAGACTGCCACCGTTCATTTTAAACTGCAAAATTAATTTTAGGGGCTAAAATCGTGGCTCTCATATTGGCAAATCCTAAATTTCTCAGCTTTATTCTCTGATGGACAAGCACCCTCTCCTCAGCAGGGAAAGCAACAGCCATGGGGTCCCTCCTTGCTCAGGCTTCACTTTTTTTGCCCTTGCTTCAGTTGCACGTCTTGGACTCTTCGGGATTCACAAACTAACATCTGCAGGAGGCACAGCCCCTCTGCAAAGGTTAATTAGCTCACCAAAGTTGCTAGGAAACAGCACGCTGCCTGCATAATGATATGTTTAGCCACAGCAGAGTTTGTTCCGGTGAAGTCATGCTCTCTCCGGTGAATGACTACAAGGGTGCTCCCATTCACGCGGAGCTGGTCATCTGTGGCCTACAGGCATGTGAAAGCTGAGCAGGCCACCACCTACTCACACAGCTGGCTTACGTCTCTTAGTAAAGTAAACACATTTCCTACTCTGCCAGGGAGTCTAAACTTGGCTTTGAGCACATGCAGTCCCCTTCTCTCCTCCAAACCCTCGCCAGCCGAGTGATCAACACCCAGCCCGCTGCCTGCTCCAGCATGGCCATGGTTCCCACACACTGACAGTTTTGCTCTTGGAGACCGATCTCTGCGTTTGCGCGAGCACATGTGACCATAGCGAAGGGAAGGTGCGCAGAAAGGGAAGGTGACAAGCTGCAATTTTCAGTCCTACCCTTCAGCTAAGCCCCTCCAGCCAGAAGGCCTCATCCAAGCAGTCCCTAGCAGCGGTGCCTGGGACCGAGACGCGACTTCTACCCCTCACGCCTGCACAGCATATTGATCAGCAGCACGCTCAGCCCTGGCAGACGAACTGCCCGAAGCGGGTTATATGACACTGGCAAAGAGCAGCAAGCATCACGCAATCCCGTTAAGGCAGACGCTGGCTCTCCCCATGCTGTGTTCCCTCGCTTCGGGGCCACGCGGCTGGGTTCGCTCCCTGGCACCTCAGACATGCAGATGGCTTTCCTTCACGACTTTCACGCGTGAATCAGCTCACAATGTGACTGACAGTGTGGCAGCAAGGAGGAGAGCCAAGCCAGACAGGGCTACTTTTATTCCAGACATTGCACTATATACCGTAAGAGGCAGCTGCTGCCATCAAGGGCTCACATTTAAAGTTCGTCAGCCCAGCCGAGAGGAATTCGGTGAGACGCCCGGGTGACACAGCTAATCCAGGCCCCCATGACTCAGTCCAGGAGCAGCTCGCACGCAAAACATCTCAAGCTGGGATGTGCTGCGGTTCTGCCCCAGCCTCCCAGTCCCACAAACGCAGGTTTCGCAGTTGTCTTACTTGGTCTTTGTTGACAAATCCCCAAATTCCAGCTGCAACTTCGCAGGCAAACAGGATCACCAGGCAAGTGAAGAACTGCAAAAACAAAGCAAGAGAGGGACCCTGAACATATCTGGCTACAGGCAGAAGCAACAATCAGGTGGGCAGAGGTGTGGGGTGGCACCGTTATTCACAGGGATCAGAGCAAAGCGTCACCTGCCTTCAAACCATTTTCTCTCTCATACACACACTGAGCTCAAATAAGTTTTCCTGTAACTCATCGGATGCCACCCCACGTCCAGACTTCCCGCTGGGATGGCTGAGGGGGGTTAGCAGAGCCCTTCCCACACAGGGACTGTCAGGGATGAGGATGCCCTGTGCACCACAAGATATGCTGCCCCTCTTCGCACACCTGCAGGACCATCCAGACAAGCTTCTTGCTCTGCCACAGATGCTCCGAAGAGGGGAATTGCCAGTGCAGGGTTAAACACACTTTTCAGCTGCTGAGGAGCTGCAGGGTGTCAGGGTGTGATTTATGGCCGGCTCTCTTGGCATCCACAGCCCTGCAAGGCTACTGCAGTTTTTTGCATAAATACTAACACTGATGTTTTCCCACAGTCCCACCCTGTTGGTGTAATTCCAGCCTTCTTCCTGCCATCCCTTCACAGCCTCCCGCCATCTTTTTGCTCAGTCGTGACGGTTGGTCTGTTATGCTGGAAATGGGAAGCCATCAAGCTCATACATCAGAATCAAGTGGGAAGGCACAGACAGGCATGATCCACATGCGGCCAACATTACCGCCGTGACAACTCCACCCTCAGCGACTTCTTCCTGAGAAAAGCCCCAAACTGGGAGAGTTGCCAGAGAAATAAAGAAGCAAAAGAGGTGAATGCAGTCAGGGGAAGACATAAAATCATGATATGGGGCGGGACAGCAGCCCCAGGATCCTGGGCAATCTCTGTTCCAGAGACATTCAGGGCATTTTCTTCAACATCAGAGGAAACGGGAGTTTCCAGAATGGCGCTACGACCTGGCTCTCACATGCAAGAGCAAAGGGTTATCAGCCAAATGGAAACAGGACTATTGACCTGACAGCAGGAAAGGACTTCATACATCCTCGTCCAGTTCCAGAACAACCAACTGCTATTTAAACACCTATCTAGCCCTGGTTCTCCAGGAACTTCTTTAGGGGACTGGGTCCAGCATCACCCCCAAGGAACCACATCACCCTAAATCACAGGCACAAGGCCACTGTCATTCTCTGGGTAAGCACTAGGACCCACTCGTGCAGTGGCGGCCCTCCAGTGAAGGACGGCTCCTTCATCCCAGATTTGGAGGTACAACTCCCTGCAGACTCAGTTCTGCGAGCTGGCTGCAAAACGTCAGAGATGCAGCCCGACGCGGTGGGAACACGGTGGCATTCCTGGCCTGGTGTTCCCGAGGAGCAGCGCCCGCTCCATGCCGAGCGGCTCCCTCCTGCCTTCCTCGGGTCCCGCCACCCAGCTTCCACGCTGCCTTCGGCACGGGATTTCGACAGCGTGGAGGTTCCTGGTACTTTCCCCTTCTGCAGTAAGCCTGTAGTCACTCCATCAGCTGGCCGCAGGAGAGGGGAGCGCGGCTGCTTCCCTGCGACACCCTAAGGACGCTGCCTGGAAATGTCCTTGGAGCACGGCGGGGGCCTTGGCCAGGGGAAAGTGTCGTGGCAAGGTGTCTCCAGCCTTCTCGTTGCAAGCCGAGGTGTGAGCACCCACAGGCAGCACACAGAGGCCAGAGCTGCTCATTTCAGCCAAAGCAGCTGGTTTCCCTGTCGGGCCTCAGGTACGTTGTACCATCTGCCCTTCTAATCCTCTTTCCAACTTCAGGAGGGACTGAGGGGTAATTCAGGTTCTGTAATCGCTTGCATTGACAAAAAAAAATAATCCAAAGCTGCCAGACCTCACTACAACAACCCGTTGGATTTGTGCAGCAGCTCCTCCTACTCTGAGCAGCAGCGATAATGCCTGCAAACTCCTACAGCAGCTCTCATCCACTGGCGTTCAGAGACGCTGTGTAAAAGCTGGTGAGAAGCACCCCCTTCTTACTGGGAAACAGCAGCAACTAGAGGTGAAGCCAGCTGCGAGAATGAGGGAAAGCAGCTCCGCTTCCCTCTGTCCCAGCTGAATCCACACCCACGGGTCGCTACACACCACCAAGAATCTTCAAACCAGATGAAGCCAAGTGCTGGAAAGTCCTTCCAATTTTTAAAAAATTTCTTTTTAATTTATTTTTTTTAATGTTTTACCTCTCCAATTTTTTTTTTTTTTTGCATTGACTTTAAAGCTGAACCACATGTGAGAACTTGCTTTAAATAAATGGGTCTCCCTTACCCCCAAGGCAAAGGCTTTTGGTGTGGCTACAGTTTATACAATTAAGCTCATCCTGTGCCAGGAATCCCAAGCTGCTGCCTCACATCAAGGACGCCCATAGCACTTCGGTAATGGATTTTCCAGGATACACCTAGACGTCCTCACTAAGATACTGTAGGAAATCTTTGCTGTTTCCGTGTCCAAACAGATAAAAATAGTGGATGGTTCCTTAAAAGAACTGAAATCACCACAGGCAGCCTTTAAATGGAGTGAAAGGTGAAGCCGTAAGGGACATCAGGGAAGAGAGTTTAGTGGGTGCTTGGTAAGACAGTCCGACCATGGCGGGGAAAAAAGCATGGGGGGGGGCGGTTCACATATAACAGAGAAAATGACTCTCCAAGAGCCCTGCTGTTCACACCGCTGGCTTCAGCTGCCGTCCTGCAGCCAGGCACAAGCAGGAGCTTGCGGCGTGCCTGCCAGCTCAGCCAGTGCTCCGGCACGCGGGGCAGAGATGCCCTTGGCCAAACAGCGCTGCCGTGCTCCTCGCAGAGGTCAGCCAGGTCCCATGTCCTCCCAGCCCCGCTCGGTGCACGGGTCTCTGGCACGGGAGGCACGGCCACACGCCGCCGGGCAGGGACATGGCAGGGACACCACGCGGCCGAGCGGCACCCAAAGCCTTGCGCGTCTTACCGTTCCCAGCAGGCACTGGGACTCCTGGATAGCGCCGTAGCATCCCAGGAACCCCACGAACATCATGACAGCTCCGACCGCAATCAGGATGTAGATTCCTGCAAGAGGCAGCGAGAGGCAAACGCGTTACTGTGGGGCTTTGTACGGCAGCATCCCAGCGCCTGGCCGGACACGCCAGCTCCCCGGGCGGCTAATTAGGAACGTGCACAATTAAGGCCCAGGAGATGTGAGCAGGGGTGGCAGCAGACATAGTGGAACAACGCAACCTACACGATTCAGATCTCAAAGTGTTCGAAGCTGCGAATGCTAAAACTTAAAGCCCCGTCACCCCCAAAATCGGAGGAAAGGCCGAGAGCTCGAGCAGCAGCAGGCAGAGGATGGAGCAGGCAGGACGAAGGCCTTACAGCATCCTCAAAGCGGCAGCATGGGAGCTCCCGTGGCATACATACAGCTTTAAACATTTAAGCAGACGAGAGAAAAAATATTAGTTAGCATATCTTTTAAAATAAACAATAAGGCATAGGGTTTATTTATATTAAACAACGTACAAATATTTATCTGGCTAATATTTTCAAGACAGATGAGCCACAAAACTAAGGGTGAAGCACTGCTTAAGCATCTAATTTAATATAGTCCAGCTTTCATTTGTTACAGGTTCTTCTACAGAGAAGACAACATTTTTGTCGTTATTAAATTTGCACAGTCAACTTACTCCGTAACTAGTTCAAAGCTCAGAAACTAGGCTTTGGGGGGCTCAGAACACAGAGGAATGAAACTTTACTCATCCAGGAAACGAGAGCTTAGCTCAAGGCTCAGGTCTGCTGCCTCTAGCAATCACCATGGTCTCGCCATGGCTGGCAAGACCATGGCGATTACTCAGCCAGTTGCTATCAGTGCAGTTAAATTTGTTTCCTTCTCACACAGCTTTCTGATGTATTCTGTATATTTAGTGCATTTTTTGTTAACTAATATTCTCCAGTATTGTGGTTCTACTACTTTGTAAGTGAATCCTACTTTCCATTCAAAAGCAATTTGACACATGTGAAAAATAATCAAAGAAATAATTACAAATAAGGCAAGACTACAGTCACCATTTTTAACTGACAGTGAGAGGGAAAAAAAAAAATCAGGATGAGAAGGATGAGAAGGATGAGAAGAAGTGTACACGGGGCGCCCCAGAGGTAAGAGCAATGCAGCGCATCTTGCTAGTGCTTGGGAGACACATCCCTTCATTTAAATGTTTTCTTTTTCTATGAGTCAAAATGCTTTTGTAGTTATTACTCAATCTGTCAACTCCCCTTTAGGAACAGCACTAAAGTATAAACAGAGCTCAAGATTAAAACTGCTTGTACATGCCCGTCATGTTTAACATTTTTCTTATCTTCGTAGCTGTTAAACAATCTTCTGATAATTAAAGCGCAAAGTCTAAAGGGCACGTACCCAGAGTGGAGTTAAGCCAGGTTAAACCCTTCTCTGAAAAACCAGATACACAATAACGGTCTCAACTTGCTCAAAATCCCCTTACAGACACGTCCAGCTTGGGAAAGGGTCAACGCTGGCTCCCGCTTCTTCCCTCTTTAAAACAAGCAGTCACCAGCGCCCAAGCCACGCCAACGCGAGGGCCAGCACGGCGAGAGGCAGCGATGGCAGCAACACCGCCCCGACAGCCCCCGTGCCGGGACCCGTGCTCCTCGCCATCACCGCACCGTCACCGCGCTGGCGGGCGAGCGAAAGGCAGCTGCGGGGGAAGGCGACCCTGCGGGAAGCCCCTCGCCACGAAACCCGATGTGCTCGGGGCCGGTGGCACCAACACCCTCGCGGCAGCACGGCCAGCGCGAGGAGGGAACGCAGCACGATTGGCACCTCCCGGTGCGTCTCGTAGGGGCTCAGCAGCGCCCGGCAGCCACACAAACCCCACCGGCAACGGGTTGCTGAAGCTCCTTAAGAGGGGATGGGACATCTCCTCACGTGAAGGTGAGAAGAGATGGGAAAAACAAGCAACCCCCGTCAGAAAGAGCTTCTTGGAAAGGACAGGCCAGCAGCTAAAGCTTTGTGGGCCTGCCTGAAGCAGAACTAGGCGATTTTGTCCCAACGGCTGGTGATGCCGCGGGGTGGAGGGGCCGTCGGTGGCAGCCGGGCAGTGAGCCGGCATGGCGAGCTGCAGGCTGGGGCGTGTGCGGGGAGCAGGGGCCCCAAAGGGGTTGGAGGTGATGGGAAGGCATGAACGCATCCTGTAAAACAACGGCTGGCTGCTGGATACCTGCCAAGCTCCCGAGAGACTGATGGAGATTTTCAGATGCTACAGACTGCTGTTTCAAGAACAACGTATCAGCAGTGGTCTCTCAAAAAAAGGTCTGCTTACGGTCACCAGGCTCCGCTAATGCCCAAGAACTAGCCCTCACCGATCCAGTTTGTACCAGTGATGCTGCTGCTTTAGATTTTCAACCCAACCGCATCAGGTTTTTCCATCTTACAGCCCTGGGTGGGTCCACTGGTGAGTCTTCATCACAGGTCCCTCTGGGAAAATGAACTTTGCTTATTCCTGAGTGCAGCAGCTTCCAACTTCTCCTCACATTAGGTCATCAGAGAGATGACAAAGCTGGGCTGGGGACAAGTCATTTCAACATCTGAGAAGTCACCGTTCATGCTAACCACCCTGGTAGATGGGTAATAAGCAGATGCAGCACATCTGCAGCCCAAGCAGCATGATGCTACAGGGACCCCAACAACCAGGTCACTCCCACAGACCGACAGAATTCTCAAATTCTTCAAAATAAACACCGAAGGCAACTTCCACGCTGAATAAACACAGCCAGGAGATCACAGAGTCATAGAGCAGCCCAGGTTGGAAGGCACCTCAAAAGATGATCTGGTCCAACGTTTTGTGAGAAAGCGAGCCTAGATGAGACTGTCTAGCACCCTGTCCAATTATACATCGAAAACCTCCAGTGATGGGGACTCTATCATGGCCTTGGGGAGGTTGTTCCAGTGAATGATTGTTCTCACTGTAAAAAATGTCTTTCTGATATTGAGATCATCAGGAAAACATAAGAGCCATGAGTGGCTACGAAAGTTTTGCTCTGAAAGCTAGGAGATAAAAGCCCAGTGAGAACCTCAGCTGAAGGAGGAGACTAAGAGGCAACAGAGACATCTGACGTTTTATAGAAGTCTCCTGAAGGCCTCTGTACTTGCTTCCTGCTGGGATTTGTGCAACTTCAAAAGAAAAACCAAAACCAAACCCGACCTGCTGAACTCCCACCCCAGACAGGCTGTGCAGACCTCAGACAGACAAGCGAGGTCCCAGTTTCCCGCTTCTCCCCCCGCTCACGCTTTGCCAACCCCTCGGCAGAGCCAGCGCCGCTGTCAAGCAAGCGAACAGCAAGAAGGAAAGGAGGGAAGGGCACAAGCTGGGCACCACGCGCGGCTCCCTGACCGGAGCCCGGCGGATGCGACTGGTGGGGTGGGAGCCGCAGGAACGCGCAGCCAGGCGGGGGAGAGGGTGGCGAGGACCGGCCTGAACTCCAAAAACCACAAAAAAACCATGGAAGGCTTTTGGGATAAAGGCCAGCTTCATTCCCAGGCACAAACAAGCGGCCGCTATGGAGTCGCCTTTGTTACCGAGGGCCAGAGCACTTCAGGCTCCTGGGAGGCAATGGAGCAGGACTCTGCTCCTGAGTTTATTTAAAAACAAGCACGAAATCTTTAACGCAACAACAGCGCCCTGTATGATGAATGCTAGCGGTGTTTCTCCATGGAAACGCCACTCTGAAGGCTGCGAAAGCAAACGAAGGCAACCAAGGCGCCCAACCACACGCTCAAGGGATGGGGCAGCTGGGGGGGTCTCTGCCTCCAGACTGGGTGCCAGGCAGCTGGGGGACTATTTCACAGCGATCACAGCCCAGACGGGCTTCCCCTCTACACTGCCCTGGCGAGGCCTCATCTGGAGTACTCTGTCCAGTTCTGGGCTCCCCAGTTCAAGAAAGATGAAGAGCTACTGGAGAGAGTCCAGCGGAGGGCTACAAGGATGGTGAGGAGACTGGAACATCTCCCCTACGAGGACAGGCTGAGGGAGCAGGGCTTGTTCAGCCTGAAGAAGAGAAGGCTGAGTGGGGACCTTATAAATGCTTATAGATATCTGAAGGGTGGGTGTCAGGAGGATGGGGCCAAGCTCTTTTCAGTGGTGCCCAGCGACAGGACAAGGGGCAATGGGCACAAACCGAGGCAGAGGAAGTTCCGTCTGAACATGAGGAAGAACTTCTTCCCTCTGAAGGTGACGGAGCACTGGAACAGGCTGCCCAGGGAGGTTGTGGAGTCTTCTTCTCTGGAGATATTCAAGACCCGCCTGGACAAGGTCCTGTGCAGCCTGCTGTAGGTGACCCTGCTTCGGCAGGAGGGTTGGACTAGATGACCCACAGAGGTCCCTTCCAACCCCTACCATTCTGTGATTCTGTGGGAACGACCAAGTCCTTTTCCCGGAAAGTAGCCTGACGCATCTGAGCATTCATTCCTGGCAAGGATGACGGCCAGCATGGTTTCGGGCTCGGAGTCTGTGAGCAAGGCACCTGTCATCCCCGTCCTGAATGGCACATTATCCGCCTTGAAGCCAGGGGAGCCCTCCCCTCCCCTCAGCCCAGGCCTCCTCACTATTTGAGCATCAGAGACAGGATTAACTCCCGCTAGCCTGTCCTGGGCGGGAAACCCGCTCCTTCAGGGCTTCACCCAAACTGGCACAATTCTGCATGAGCAAGGCTCCATCTGCCTTTCACACGCCACTTCCCAGCTCATTTGTACAGCAGCTTTCTCACGGGTTTTAAAACAAGAAATACTGCTTGCCATAAACAAACAAGAAAAAAAAAAATCAGAGAGGTATAAAACGGAAACCGCAGTGCCCACAGTCATGCTGCTCCGTCCAACGGCAGCAGAAGATAACCCTGGGAACAGCCAGAGCTGCAGCAACAGTGAGCACGTCGTTTCTGGTGTTCACGGTACCAACATGCCTCCGCACCCTGAGCACCGTTACAGCGTGATTTCTAACCCTACGGCACAGCTCTCGGGTGAGGCAGCAGCAAGCACGATTGCTAAAGCCACCACATGTCACCAGCCGCCCGCGAAAGCAGGCTGTGAGCCGCAGGACCTGCGTCGTGGAGGCGGGGAAGTCACAGGAGGACTCGCAGGGGTGGGTGCTGTCAATACTGCCTGCAGTCCTCTATCTTATCTTCCAGATGGAGCCTTAACACAGAAAGCTTGGGGAAAGAGGGCTGGCCAGTCTTAGTTTCACTTCCTCATTACAGAGAGATTCAGGGTCCTGGCTGAATTCAGAGCAGGAGCACAGCACCCATGATAGCATCGCTTCACTCAAGAGCATCAGGGCGTGATGCACCAGAAAAAGCAGCAGCAATGGGCCAAACGTCATCCCCCCATCCCTGATACAACCAGGGCGCGTGCTGCTTTGGGCTGCGGGGACCGCCTAAAGCTTTAGCCACATGGAAAGCCCCCAAAACATCAAACCCAAATGACCCGCAGTCATTGAGCACTTCTCTCTGGATGGTGCTAGGTGGGAAAGAAAAAAAACCAGGCGAGAGGCCAGCTTAGGCAGATGACGCCTTCATGGAGGGCCCTTTGCCTCCAGGCCAGGTAGGAAGTGGGATGCTCAGTTCTGGGAACAGGGAAGGGAGAGAAAAGGCAGTATTCAGTGTCAGTACTTGCTCTGGCATTAAAGCAGCATAGCTAGTGCCTGCAGGGTTGTAAAACCCATGTCCTGTCCCTGCTGAGAAGTGAAAAAACAAGTAGAAAAAACACATTTTCAAAAAAAAGGAAATAATGAAAAACAAACAAAAGGAGGAAGAAGCACAGCAGAGTCCCTCTAAAACAAGCAGGGAGCGGGCCAGCCCTCCTCCCGTGCCCCACCATCCCCATCGGAGATGCTGTGCAGCTCCAGGCATGGGCATTCCCGGGCAGCGCCTCACCTCTCTCCCACTTCGCCCCCCCTCCTGGCAGTCCTAATGGAAGCCAGTCTCTTCCCCTGGGTCACCATGGCAATGTTTCCAAAAGACAAAAAAACCCCAACCAAGGGATGAATCCCCTCAGCACCACACCACGAGTCCCAGGAAGCCTGGGCAGCTCTCCAAGCCGCGCCTGCCCTCCTCCAGCACTTTAAAGAAGAGAGATTTTTGTGTTTACTCTCTGTACAGGCAGACAGGCTCCCGGGGGGACACTCGGCACATCCAAGAGTTTCGCAAGCCTCCCAGGGAGGGAGGGAGCGTGGGCTGCAGTGCCTACCATGACACGGCTCCCCGCCTGGAGATGCTGGATGTCAAGGGGCTCGCTACCACCCCTGCTGCAGGGAATGGTGGCACCAGCAGACACAGTGGTGGGAAGGAGGGAGACTCACCACCAGTGCTAGGAGAACACCTTCTCCATAGCCTGGTCTGATCACGGCGTGCTGCCTTGTGACTTGGTGGCAAGATATGGGCAGGGGGTAGAAAGTCCCCCCAGGACAGGGTGGGAAATGGATGGCTGCACCAGCCAGCCTGCGAGCGAGGGTCTCCTTGACATTTTTGTCCGGCTGCCTGGTGGAACTGGCCCACCAGAGCCACCTGCTTTCTTGGAAGTGAGGTGGGGGCGGGGGAGGATGGGGTTTGCTGGAAGATGACAACTGGGAAGCCCCTCCATTCCCCTCCGCCCGCTTTCCCAAAAAAAACATTGCTGCTTTGCAGCTGCTAATAACTTCCAGATGGAGCAACAGTGCTGCAAAGCATGGCGAGCTCTCCTGGGGCCGCGTGGCTCGCAAGGGGAGATGGAAGGCTGTACATGCCGCCCTTGTCTGCAAGAACAAGGCAAGAATTAAGCAAAGGACACACCCCTGTCACAAAAGACGTGGAGAAAACCCAAACCAATGTCCTCTCGTGTGCACACCCATACCCTAACAGACTCCACAGAGATGCCACAGGCAGATTTCTTCTCTTCTGCCTACCCAGGAGACGTTGGAGGGAGACCTGAGTTTCATAACATCAGCGTAGCTGCGAGATCTGGGAGGACTGCACATCTCCAGGGCCGGGCTGGACGATGGTGATGCAGCACAGGAGACGCAGGCTGGAACATGCCAGCCCATCCTCTGCTGCCCCAGCCTACAACACTTGTGGACATCTCTACGTGCCCTGGGGTCTCACCCACTGACAGAGCCCAAATCCCGCTGGAGGATTTCTCGGGGACTTTGCATGCCTAAACATGTGGCAGGTTTTCAAAGAAAAACTGTCAAAGCTACGAGTTTAAACAGCTCTGAAAAGTGAGAAGCCACCTTTGGCACAGGTCCCTGGTGGCAGAGCCAACAGGAGTGGCTGACGGAGGAGGACAACTACTTTATTTGTAGTCAGATAGATCTGAACCCAAAATAACCCAATGGCACCAATTTACGCCCTTAAGTCATAACCAATTTTAGTCTGCAGAGTAAATGAATCACAGGAGCTGGTCACGATGATGGTAGACTGAATCACAGTTAAATACAACTTGTTGTTTTTTAACAGAAATTGAATTCTATGATAAGAATACACAACAAGGATTGTCTGTATTGTCAGCTATATGGAGTAAGCCAGATACCTAGAGGGAAGTACTGACAAAATGTTTCCCCAAAACTACTGTTTTAAAAAGAATTCCACTATTGTTGAAGGAATTGATCTGACAGTGATTAGAGGAAAATCCAGAAATGGTAAATCTCAGCCATTTTTTTCTTCAAGGAACTAAATAAGTAAATTGTCCTATTTCCAACACAGAAAACCACATGTACTTCTATTAAAAAAAAAAAATCCACACATATATATTATTTAGTAAATACTCCATTGTGCGCACTGCAGTTCCAGGCCAAATGCAAACCTTGATTTCCACTCCCAAGCATGCAAGCCTGGCCACAGCACACATCTCCACCAGTAATCCACTGACACGCAGAGCCATGAAGCAGCAGAGCACACACGGGTGAGAGAAGAACCCAGTGCTCACCCAGCCATGTGCATCCGCGGGGATCGCTGCAGCGCCTCACGCCAAAACAGAAAGCAGTTTTTCACAAGTGTTTATTACCGGACCCAGAGACCAGGACTTTGGGACTCTTCTCTAGCCCTTTCTCAACAAGTTTAGCAAAAGATTTGCTGCTGAGTCTAAGCCCACCATATACAGAAGCTGGCACCACCTTTAAAATACGCCTACTGTTTCTAGGGGGATGGGGACAAGGCTGGCAGTGTGAAGAGAAACCAAGAACTCCCCATTGCTCACGGCAGGTCCGCACTCACTGTAGCACTACTGGTTTCTAGAGCCTTTGCCACACACTGGAGCTACCCCCTCTGCAACAAAACTCACATCTCAAACACTGGAAATCACTGCTTTTTGTCCAAGGCAGTCCTGAAGAGGCTAATTAAGAAAAAAGCTGCTGTTATGGATAGAAGGCACAGCTCCTTGATGACCTCTTAGCCAACGCAAGTCTGTTTGGATGACGTGTCGGGAAGCTCTGCGCTGCTGGCCACATCTGGGACCCACGGCAAGAGCGCCCAAAGCATCCTCACATGGTGTAGGGACAGCAGGCAAGCCCTGGGGAAGCTCAGGCAGGCATCCCGATCCCTACCCGCGCAGGGTCTGCAGCCGCTCTCCTCCACGAGGATCAGAATGCTCTGAAGCCAGCAAAGCCTCAGGACAGTACTTCCAAAGATCCCAAGGACACCCATGAAAGCTTGCCAGCAATGGACGTCGCTCTGACTTCAAGGACAAGAGTGCAGACGCGACTACAGTGCAACTCAGACGTGTACTCATTTGTGAGAAAGACTTCAAAGCATCCCTGTGCTTTCTGGCCTGTTTCTTCCAGCCCAGTCTGTCTGAAAAGCAGCTTGAACTCATTTCCAGGGCAGAAATTATCATCCTGGGTTGCATTTGTACAAAGCAGGATGACGAGGAGAGTCCGATTCACCTTGTTAGAGAGCCTGTGCTCCTGTTAGGCCATCTGCCCTCCAGCGCGACCGTGGCACAGGGCTTCGCAGGGACGCTCACAGCCCTGAAAGGAGCCCAAAGTCATTGGTACCTCCAGCTGTGCCCCCCTTACCTCCCACTGACTTTGCTGCCTGGCCTGCTTGGGAGCCAGATCCACCTAGCCTGGTCACTAGGGAAAATAAACAAAAAGTAAAAAATAGAAAAACCCCTGCTGTCTTTCTGTCGGGACAGCGATACCCAGCAGGATGGCAGGGAAAGGGAGCGGTGGCAGCAGCCTTGGTGTCCAAGTCTAACCCGCCACCACATGCCTCTCCGAAACCTCACAGCCCTCCCAAGCAGCACCAGTGCCGCAGCGCTCTGGGGAGGACACGCTGCCCAGCAGAGGATTTACCAACAAAACACGCAAGAACTGAACAGAAGCAAAACCAACCACCTCCTCAGCCCCAGAGCGACACGGAAAACCGCACCCCAGCTCTGGGTGCCTTTGCACTCTTCCTCGCGGCTGGCCCCACTCCCAGGGCCGAGCTAATTAGAGCTGCGGGTCGGTCGTGTCGCCCTGCCTCTTGCTGCGAGCAGCTGGAGGCAGATTTCCTATTTTGGACCTGGCAGGCGAGAGCGAAGCTGAGAGCATCCGGCTGCCGCGCTCCGCTCCTCGCCGGGCAGCTCCAGGGGGATCCTGGCTTTCCCCTGACACGTTATCTTCACTGTCATGCCACCAAGATGGGGCAAATGCAGTGAATCCAGTGTCACTTGCCTCCTGAAGATCCCAAGGAGCTTTTAAAACCAGTGACACCGCAGCAGCAACTTAGTGTGGAGAGATCAGACTACTCCAGTTTGTACTGGTATCCGCGGAGACGGACCAGCACAGCCTTTCCCCCACAGACTCCCATAGCTCATTGAATCACAGCTGTTTTTTTTAAAAAATGGTACTTCATGTGTAAGGTCAATAAATATCTAAGAAATAGTTAACCGGTTGTTAGCATCCAACTTATCAATGCCTCTGGCTACCCTGAAGGACGTTTTCTGACCTGCTGTTCACACATTGCCTGGCCTCCAGACACGCGGGGCACTTCAGACGCAGCATTACACAAGGGCGAGGAGGATTTTTGTTTTTCAACTACAAACAAAGCAAATACGTGCATACTGTACCATCAGCCTAGCTCAGATGAAGAGCAAGCATTTTCCTTCACAGCCACCAAAGCACGGAACTACGGTGCTCCAGCTACCCCCGCCCCGGGCACCGCTCGGTCCCTACAGCGCCGAAGCGGTTAACTTGTCAGTCGCTGGAGCCGCGTCCACAGCCAAAATGGAAACGCCAAAAGCCAAGACCGCAACAAGCGTGCAGGGGATCAGATGGTCTGCAAGCCGTGCCGAGAAAAACCCCGTCAACAAGCGCTCGTGTGATGCCCTCCCAAGCCAGCCCACCAGCCCACCCACCGGCTGCCGTGCCAAATCGCCGGGGCGGGTGTGTGGCCTGGGTACCGCTTGTGGGAAACCCCGACCCCGGGAGCTCCCTCCTCGTGGGCTGGAGGGGTGAGCGGGGGGAAGCTCAGAGCAAGCACCGCTCCTCTCCGCCCGCTCCCCTGCACGGCTGGACCCTTCCCCTCCCAAGCAGCTCTTTCCTTGCCAGCAGCAAACTCTCGCAGCAGGGCCTGGGGGAAGCCCGAGCTGCTACCAAGAGACCTGAGCCTGCCGTGGGGCAAACCTGCCGTATTTCTGGGGAGTGATTAAGCCCTGCAGTAGGCTGAAGGCAGGTAAGCATCGCACCTGGCATGCTGGCAGCTGCCCTGCTCCCCACATCCTCCTTCTCCCGCTTCCCCACTGCCATCAAATCCCACTCACCGGCTGTATTAATTATTCTTCCTCTCCCGTAACACAGACACCCCTGGAAAACAGCCTTTAACAAAACAGCTCCAACCTCGGGGCAGGGGAAAGGACATGGACAAAAGCCAGGAGACACCAAAATGCTGCTTTCCCACTCCCCCTCCTCACCAAGTACAAACCCCACAGTGCAAGTTTTCCTCCTCCAACAGTTTTTATTGCTTCCCCCTGTCCTGCCGTGCTGCGGCAAAGCCTGGCCGGCCTTTAAAAGCCTCCTGACAGATCCCGGGACCAGCACCTCATGCCAGACACCACAAAGTGGTTTGCAAGAGGAAAAAAAGAAAAAACCCAGCTCTGGAGGCCAACCCCAGAGAGGTTCCTGCTCCCAAAGCAGGAACATTGTGTGCATGTGTATGTTGGATGCCAGAGGAGAAAAAGGAAGGAATATCAGTTGTAGCAGAGGGGAAAAAAAGGGGAGGAAAAAAAACCAGAAAAAGCAAAAAGAAATCCCAGCCTTCAGACTCCAGAGGGCTGGCAGGGAGACGCAGCAGCTGAAAGAAATGCTCTGCTGTTATTACTGCATGGAAATTACAGCCACCAGAAGGAATCCAGGCCGATCTGTTGCTGAATATAACTTTAAAAAGACAGCCAGGCCCAAATCACGGGCCGTCCACGGGTGTCAGCAAGCCAGCGCAGTGGTGGAACCCGCGGTCTGTTCCCCATCGCCTTCTAAATAGCAAAGGTCGAGGACAAAGACAAAACCAAAAAGGGGTGGAAGAGCAAAACATGCCCAACAGGTGGGAGGGGACGACTCAGTCCCCGCGCTCCAGGTCCCCCAGGTTTTGGGAGAAATGTGTTAACTAGGGAGACATCAGCTGCTGGCCCCCAGAAGGAATGAGAAGTTTGGGCTGGGTCCTGGAAAGGGGAGAGTTTAACTTCTTAAGCGTTCCCTTTTCTCTTTTTAAAACTGAAATCCACAAAGAGGAAAGGCTGTAAACACAGCTCTGGGTGTGAGGCAGGAGAGGGGAGACAGCAAGAGAGGAAAACCCACCACGATTCACCGCCAAGGCATCTACTGTAACCAGGCACAGCCGGCGAGAGGGCTCAGGCACGCCGTTTCATGGACAAGTGGGGAAAACCCAAGGAAAACCCTATCCAGAAAGCAATTTCAGCTACAGGTGAGAACAGGACATCAGACCAGACGGGTCCTCACCCTAGCCCCAGCAGCCTGCACTCCAAGCTGGCCCCTGCCTGGCAGCCAGCCCCCTCTGCAAGCTGCTCCCCCTCGGCCGTGAGGGATTGTTGGAGAACAGGGCAAAAATAGGGGGTTTCATCTTCCAGCAAGCCAGCATGCTGTCAGATTAATAAAAATCAAGCTAAGCTTAACCATAACACACACAGGCTCCACCCGGCCCTCCTGGAGAACATGAGTCACGAGCTCACCGAGCTCCGCTTTCCACTGCCAGCCGCTCCGTCGGCTGCTTTCACATCCCTTTGGAGAGGAAACGAGACACGCTTCCAAGACGTCTCCCCTCTTCCCAAACATGCTCCAGGGGAGACGGCAGCGGAGAACAGCACTGGAGAAAACCCACGACGTCGTGACTCGTCTTTTTGTGCTTTTAGCTGCCGTGACTTTGGATCCTGTGCTTGGGCCACAGCTGACATTTAACGCAAGCTTTGACTAGCACAGCAGGGGATGTTTTGGGGAGTAAGAGGGGAGCAGGAGGTATTTTCAGTCCAACCTTGCTGCTCACCCACAGCCTTCCACCCTGCTTTTGGGCACGCTGCAGTCCGCGCTGGGGCATGACGCCCACGCAGCCACACCAGCATCCCCCAGTGCTACTCACCGACGTAGAAGGTGTTGGGGGCCTGCTTGTCCCCCAGCTGCAGGTAGAGGATATTCGTCGTCTGTGAGTCATGCCGGAGCCACAGGGCCACTCCCAGGATGATGCCTCCGGCCAGCTGCGGAGAAAGCAGAGGGAAGCAGGCGTTAGCCACCGCTCCAGCCACACCGGACCCGGAGCGGCAGTTCTCAGGCAGGGGCAGAAGGCTTGCTTTTCATCCTTCTGCAAATTCTTCTGTACTCCTTTCACGTACAAGAACATCCTTCCTAACCATAGTCCCAGACCCGCAACGCGTGCATTACAGCCCCATACCACGTGAGCCACACGATCTTCCCTGCTTCACGAGAAGCCCCCTCGTCCTGGGGATGCACAAAGCCTTTTCCAGCTGCTGCAAGCAATTTCTTTCCTGAGAGCTATTTCACCACTCTATTAAAATGGAAGGCCCAGCCTCACCCAAGAAGCATGAGATGTGCGACTGATGCTTCTAGGAGAGTTTTTCAACAGAAGTTAGGATCAGTCCCAATTACCCCCTTTTTCCCAACGGGCTGTTATCACCCCATTTCATTTCTCTGTGATGCACAAACAGGGTTTTGTTTGATGTGCTGAGAACTGGGTAGGAAGGATGGGCAGACTGTGGCTCAGAAAGTGGGGGGGCCGCCAGTTTTTCCCTCTGCCCCCAGCCTCACGTGCACATTGCTTCCCACCCGGGGTCAGGCTTCCAGTCTGAGCAGACCTAGCGGGACAGAGCCTTCTGCGCCCCCAAAAGCTGCTCTGCCTTGGGGGAGACTTGTCCAACCAACACGACACCAAAAGGCAGTACAACTGCTCGCAATGCAGAGCAAGAGCAGAGACACCGTGGCTTTGAACTGCCGCTGCACCCACTTGCAGGGGATCCAAAACGCCTCCAATCCCCCCAAAACACACTCCTCACAATGTCCACGTCTCGACATCTAGCACAGTATTTAGAAGCACAGAGATGACTAAGAAACCACACTTGGTGGGACTTGGTAACATTTCCGACAGCATCTCTGTGTTCTATCCCATTACTCCCCTCCCCGTGGGTCTCAGGGATGTCCCACGTCAGGGGGAGATGCACAAGGATTGGCACCAACTGCCCTCACACCATCGCTTTGGTTAATATCAAGTCTTCTCCCAAGGTGTCCATGAGCATGGGAAGCCCTGTGGCCATCACTTCCACTGCTTGGTTCACTGCCTGTTCAATTTCATAACATGACAGAAAAAGAGGCACCGTAACACAGGTCCCCGTGGGTGGGCTGTGAGCCGAGACCGCACTCCCCTGCTCCTCCAACACATACGGCTTTCCTTAATGTCCTACTACAGGGACTGACGCAGAGCAAAGCCTCGGTTCACGCCATGGCGCAACCGCGCTGCTTTTGGAGGCTACCATGAAGATAGCCAGCGGTGCTGAGCAGCTCTGCGAGCCGAGGAGGCTGAAACCGCTGCCCTGCGTGCCCGGTTGTCCAGCAGAAGAGCAGGGCACTCGTACACACACGTGTGCACACAGACACGCACAACAGAGCCTGTGGGGCAAGCATTAAAACACGCTTCCAACATAGGAGATGATGTTCTGCGCGTGGAGCACCAACCCAGCTGACCACTGGAATATTTATGTCCAAATAACTGGAAGTTTTACGACTGACATCCTCACTGTTTCATCTTCCAGGGAGGGGCGGTGAATGGCAGCGGAGGACGGGATCAGATCGGGGGCACTGCAGCAGGGAAGGTGTCACTAGGAGGAACTCAAACCAGAGTGTTTCCAGCAGGACTGGCTGTGTTCTCCATGACATCCCCCCCTCCATTTAAAACCACGAGAAAGAGGGGAAAAAAATAAACATACATCTAAAACCTTAAGAATTCAATATCTCTTCTACAAAAGGCTGGAGGCGCCTGTTCAAATGTCGATTTGAGTGTCCTAAATCCTTGAAGCCATTCATCTTAAAAAAGGGAAGAGAACTTCCAAAAAGTACAGAAGCAGAAGCACAATTTCTCTCAAAAGGGTCTGAGTCAGGTCAGCTACAAGCACGAGAGGCACCACGAAGGTCACACTAAGGACAAAAAAAAAAAAAAAAAGGGAAAAAAGGAAGAGTTTGTTCAGTAAAAGTGCAAAGTCCACAGTCGTGCAAGCGCAGCAGAGCCTCGGTGAACGCGTGGCGAGCAGGATTTGCAAGACAGGCTGTCGGTGAGAGAGCCCGGCTTTGCCCCTCGGGAGGTCAGCTGGTGGTTTTCTTCCTTGCTCACTTCTGCAAATCCCAGCCAAGAGATTTTTACGGAAGTGCCACTGAAACTGGGACAAAACCCCACAAGTTGTGCAAAACTCACAAGGCAAGATGACCTCCGGGCTTTTCCAGCTGCTATCTCCACTTGCTGGACGGAGAAGACCCCCACCAGCTCCCTGGAGATGGAGTGCAGATTTTACAAGCTTTTCCTCTCTTTTGCTACCAAAATAATCAGCTTGTAACACTTCTCCCACAGCAACCAATGCAAGTCCTTCGCCAGACCCAGATGGTCCCTCATCTCTCCCATACTTGGGAGAGCCCGAGGTTCTCCAAACACTGGCTATGGAGAAAAGTCACGAAAGCCAGTCCATGCTCAAATCCAGCTCCAAATAAGGCAGCTCGTGGCTTCGCACAAAGTTACCTAAATCCAGACTGGCATGGTTCATTCATTGTCTGAGGGCATAATGAAGCCCATCTTTATCCTCTCAGGAGCAGGAGAAGAATGTTCCCAAATTAATCAGCGTTGTTCTTAAAGTAAAGGTCTCTCGGTGGCTCCCAGGGGAGAAGAGGCCCTGATGAAGACTGGGGTTTCTGTGCTGGTTGGGAGAGACAAAGAAAGGACTCAGCCCTTCGCTGTTTGGTTTTGCCTCTGCAAGGAAACCCCCTCCCACCCGTGGCAAGGCTGAAGCGACACCAGCATGAGGAGCAGCAGCTGCTTTCCAACCAAATTTGCCCCAAAACACCCAACACAGAAGCAAAAGTAGGCTGCAAGCTATCCTCAACATATTTTTTTAATCATTTGGGAGCATCAGCTGAAGGGATAGAGCCTCTTCCAACTCACCAAACCCACCCCAGCGGTGAGATCTGCATACGGCAGCCAGCTGAACCATCTCCAGATGTTCCCAGTTTCAGCCCAAATGCGCCCCAGGAACACCCCATGTCCCTCCAGCACTGCCTGACTCCATTTGCTTTTATAACAGAGCATAGAGGACCTCTGAATGGAAGTTTTAATCCAACAGCTGCTGGATTTCTTAAGAGAAGGCAACATTCACTTACTAATGAAAACAGGGTTTAGTCTACAATGAGTAACTTTTTCCATGAAAACCATACATCCTTCCACCACCGAGAAGTGCAGGACGTAATTAAGGCATCTTTCTTCCCAAAGGCAAGAAAACACGAAGGAGAAAACCTCCTCGGCTCGCCATAGTAACCTCGCCTTCCCCTGCACCTTGCTTGGGATAATCGCATTTCCAACACAACTTGTTGTTCCAGATATAAGCTCGGTATTTTCCTCCCTCCCCATCCTACGATCGCTGCTGTTTACTGACACAAGAGCCAGAAGAGTTCCAACCGCTGATGGCAGCATCATGCTGGTCTCCAGGCTGCACATCCTCATACGTGAAATATCCCCCTTTTCCCTCCCCCCCGCAGGTATCCATGATCTCGTGCAGGTCACCTCATCGCTCTGCGCTTGCCCAGCCAGTCAGCCAGGAACTTCCCTGAGGCTGGGGCCATCGCTCGCTGCAGGTATATCCCCAGTGCCCAGCACAGCTCTCCATTTAATTTTTCGGGGACTGCTTTAGCGAAAGCAATAATCTAAAAGCTGCAGCTTGAGCCATGCCAGCACTCCCAGGTCTGCTCCGCAGCAGGCAGCCGCCCCAGCAGGCTGCTCCCCTCCAGGCGCCCGCAGAGGCGGACACCAATGCGACCAGCAACTGCTCGCACTCCAGCTCAGGGCACCCAGGTTACTTTCCAGCATTTTAAGTGCTGCCTAACTTTCTTGGCTATTTTGACAGGCTTGCACTTTCCTTTACTCTGGAGTGTTTTAAACCCTCGTTCTGCTGCCTTCCCCTACCTGCACTTTTGTATACCTTTGTTTAAAAAAAAACCAAAACCCCACGGACATACCTCCCAAACCCCAAAACAAAACAACCCCTCGATGAAAGTAACACCTCCTCCACCTTCCCTGCCCCTTCAGAAATGCACCCTGAGCCTGGAAGGGCGGCCAGCCCCGGGCACAGGATCCCCGTGGCATGGCCAGTGCTGCCCCGGACGGGGCTGGCCCCGGAGCTCGCGCCCTGAGCAGATCCTCGGCACAGCAGAGGCGGCGCGGCAGGCTCCGGTGTTTCCTCTTTACTGCTGTTTTCCAGCTTCCAGAGATTTATTGCTTCTTCCACAGACGGCCAGACTTTTCCAGCTGGATCCTGCCTGCTCAAGGCTTGCTTTTCACAGGGACACCATTCCTCCTTGGCATGGCCAGGAGAAGCCCCCACCGGGTGCTGCCCAGGGGAGGGGAAAAGCAGCCCCCCGAGAGGTGACGGGGTGGCACCCCACGTGACGGGGTATCACCGTCCGAGCACCATGATGATGGGGGGTGTGCAGCCCTGGTTTGCTGCCCCGTCCACCGTGCACGTAATGGGGCTCCCTCACGGACTGTGCCACTCGCCCTGAAACGTCCCAGGCCCAGCTGTGGAGCAAGGGCACAAGTCCATCTTTCACAGCTCAGCCACACCTCCCCTCCCTGAGAAACTCCCATGATTTAGGGGTGCAAGGAATGGCCCCGTTCTCCCCTTCAGTGCTGTGCACCCTACATCCGAGCTGCCCCCACCTTCGCCTGCCACTCCCCAGACACTCGTGTACGCCAGGACGTGCAACACCCCCCCACCTTCTGCTGCCCCCAGCCCTCTTCCTCCTGCTCCCTTCCCTCCCCCTTCCTCCAAAAGAGGTTTCCTGGCAGGGAAGAGGAGGAGGAGGAGGAAGAAGTCCAGGCTACGCGACGGCTTGCCGGGCATGTCAAAGCGAAGCAGACATCCTGCAGCTCAAGCCGACGGCGGAGGGAAGCGGAGGTGCCAGCAGTTTCACAATGCTGTATTTTTAGCAGCTCCACGTCCTGCCGCCGGGACGCCGCTTCCCAACCCGCACGGGCCCCAGGCCCAGGAGAACCTCCCGCCTCGCCGCAAAAACGCTGCCGGCAGAGCCCGCGCCACGATGCCTGCGAAGTACCAGCCACGACCAAGGAGCAAGGTGCTGCCAAGAAAGCTTAATGGATTTAGCCATTTTACGATTCATGTAGATGATCAGAGATTTTGAACAGGTTTTCACTCTGCGCAGGCTTGCGGCTTCCCTTACACCGGCCTGGAAGCTGAGCCCTGCAAGGGGATGGCACCAGGACCCCACTCGGGGAGCCCAGCTGGGGCTCCCCATGGCTCCTCTCCAGCACAGCCTGCGAAGCAGCCGAGATGGAACAAAACTGGATCCCCCTCCTTTTAGGTGCGGGGAACCGGCATGCAGAAGGATGAAACGGCTCGCCAAGGCTGAAGCGCCTTGCCACGCAAGAAGCCCCTTGCACAGCCAAGAATGAATTGCTCCTTTGGGTCGAACGCTTTGCTCCCAGGTCATTTGCCGGTCTCTAGGTGGAGCAGCAGATGTCATATTCTCCATCACGTGCAGTGTAAATCATGAAACATCACTTTGTTGCTGCACCTAGCATGAGTGGGGAAAAGCAGCGAGGAGCTAGAGATTCATAGCTTGATGGAAATCACCTCTGAAGGGCACTACGAGCCCCTGCAAGCCGCGTGCTGGGACCTTACAGGTTTTGCATCACCTCCTCGAGGACCAAGGTGGGCAGGAGAGGAGCACGCAGCTGCCGATGGCAGACACCCACATACAGGCAGCGCCCAGCCTGCCCGCAACCTGTGCCTCGCTTCCTGGAAAGCAGAAGCTGAATTTCTTTTCTACTGCAAATAGATGCACCCTGCCGAAGCACTGAAAGGGCCTGGGGTGCAGCCGGGGGCCGAGAGCTGAAAGGCAGCCCGCGAACCCAGGAACTTTGGTTCCACGCTGAGACGGTCTTCATGTTACGATGGCAGGACTTCGCGCCAAAAATTCACTTCAAATTGTAAGGTGAGAAGCGCTACAGATTGCCCCTGCGCTGCTTGTCAGGGCGGACTGTGGGATGCCCTGGAGCACCAACACGTCAGGACCCCCACAAGACTTTTTGGGGGGGGTATAAGCAGGGGAAGCGAGTTAAATCAGACAAATGCAGTTGCAGTTCGACAGCCACACAGCGTAAAAGCTTCCCCGCCGAGCTTGGCACAGGCACTTGCAAACCGCAGCGACAGGTCGGACTCTTCTTGGAAAGGGCAGGCGAGGTCTTTTCACGGCGACCACGTTCGACGGCCACCAAAGGTCAGGCTGCAAGTCTGCAGAAGTTGGAGCAAGGGCATTTGAGAGGAGCCCCGCGGCTCTGGAGGAAGGCGGCCTGCAGCCCCTGCTCCGCTCCCAGCAGCGGCTATTAATAGAGCCGCCGGCCGGGGCGAAATTCTCCACTGGTGCCTATAGTTACCAGCCCCACAACACTGCAGGGCTTTTCAAAACAAGCTCCAGAGGGGCAGCGTGCCAGAGGCCAAATAAAGCCTGATGGATGGGAGGAGAGCAGGAATCCGGCACCAGAGTCCAGGAGCGGGGTCCTCCGACGGGGAGCGCTGAGACCACAGGCTGCTCCCCACCCACCGCGGCCCGATCCCCGCTACGGATAGAACACCGACGTCTACCAGCAGGGCTTAATCGGCGGAGAGGAAAACTGTTTCAGATATTGCTTTAAAATTAATTTGGCCCCATACATAAGCATTTAACTACAACGGTAATACAACTGTCTTCCCTTTTTAATAATACAGTGAAAGGCACTTGCACAGTACAGGATCAAAGCGTTTCTCAAGGCATCATACCTGGGTTAATGCTCTTGCAGAAGATAAGCACTACAGTGGCTGACAGAGCAATTGCCCGCCCCCCCCCCCCCCCAGCCACCACTGACGCTCCCTCCCTCCCAGCCCATTAACTGAAACCGGGTACCCCCATGGGGCAGGGCACCGGTCTCTACAAAAGACCTGCTTAAACAACCTTCTGCACGCAGAGGCTTCGCAAGAGGCTTCGCAGGTGATGCTAGGACTGTGTTCACTTGACAGAGAGCCCAGAAACAAATCCCAGAGAGCCATCAGCAAGGAAAACTTGGGTCCAGGTACAGAGCCTACGAAGAAAACCTCTCCCTTGCCCTTCAAAGGCAGGCATTAAACGGCTGCAGGGTCAAACACAAGTGGAAACACGATTGCCTGTACATGGTCTCAGGACACCAAACCCAAAGTTGGTGGAAGATGATGCTGGGCCAGTACCACATCCTTGCTGCTCGCAAGGCTCTCTGTGACTCCCAGGCAGACCAACAACCAAACCGAACACTGTGCTCCGCAGCAGAGCAGCCTGCTAGCCGCTATGGCTAGCGGTGTTTAAGAAGCGCTCAGTGCAAGCCTGTGCCCAAAACAAAAGGCAAGCTGCGCTGGGAGTCCAGGCAGTCATCTCAAACCCGTGCTTCAGAGCTGCATGCCGCGTGAACCACCAGCTCTTCCATTCTCCATTCACACCTCCGAAGAGCGGTACCCAGCTGCCCTCTGTGTCACATCAGGAGGGTCATGAGCTGCTCAGCAGAGCTGTCACCTTTGGACCACCACCACCAAAGAGCTACCGTCTCCCTCCACCGTCATCTCTCATCACCAAAGCCAAATGTCTTTGCGCATGCTCTGCGGACTCCAGGTGACAGGCGACAGATTTTCCAGTGTTGCACAAGAAAATGCTCATCTCCTCCACCCCTTCTCTTCTGATCACCACTGTCCAGACAGACTTTCACTTCCACCTTCCCTCTGCTCTTGCCCTTCCTTCCCCTTTGCACCCCAACTGCACCACATCCCCTCAAACAAGAGAAAAGAGTTACGCGGTGCCTGGAAAATGGCATTAGGAGCAAGCTCTTCCTTTTAATTAGGCACCTCTCTGGTAGGGCAGTAGAGCTGGTAGACCTGGAAGGTTGCCACGAGCTGTGTTAGCCGATAAGCTGGGCGACCCCTCCCTGAGCAAGCCAGTTTCTCCTTGGTTATGTCTAATTACATTTTAAAATAGCTCTCTGGCTCCCTTCGGCCTCGCCAGGGACTCTTTGCAGCAGTAGTCAGTTCAGCCCCACGCGCTCAGCTCTGCTGTCGGATTCAGGTAACTCAGGAGAGCAGTCAAAGTCCAGCCGTGTGCTGCGGGTGCGATGCAGAAGCAGCTCCCCCCGCCATGAGCCCAGCCCAGCCCCGCTCGGGCTGCAGGCTGAGCTGGGACTGCCCACCAAACCAGCAAACCTGCCCAGTAACGAGTACTTGCAGGGCAGGGAAGCCGACCGCTGGCCACCCTGAGGTTTCAGGACAAGTTTGCAGCACAGAAAAGCTTTTGTCTTACCAGCCCTGTGTTTTACTAACAGGGTGAGGTCCCCAGGTGCTGCCCATGGCCTCCCCCACCGCTTCGGTAGGCGGACGTCGCTGTGAAACACGCAGGGACCCTTTCCCTCCTGGGACAGGCACCCGCTTGTACGTGTGGTCCGTGCAGCGGCCGCTGCTCCCTCCTCGAGAGCCACCCCAGAGCCCTGGCAAGCCTGCCATCTGCTTCTCAAAAACGCACACACGAAGGAAAAACAACCCCAAAAATAAAATAAAATTTAAACATCTCGGGCAGAGAGGGCTGCCGAGATGCCCCGGGGAGTTGGCAGCGGGGCTGCCTTTTCCTTTTGCTTTTCAGCACAGCGGCTTTGTGAGACTCCCCCCGTGCTGCCAAGGGAACGGAGGGGGGGAAGCCAGAGGGGTGTCAGTTTATTTACACTCCAGCAGGACAGCAGGGCTACTTTCAAAAGATATCGGAGTTTCTTGCTTATTTGTTAACGCCGTTAAGGCTGAGAATTGCTTCCTTTCTCCGTGTCGGGCGCCGGAGCGAGCTCCCGCGTGGCGCAGCGCAGATCCTGCCAAACTTTGGGCTCTGTCTCGTGCTTGTTTTCACCAACAGCGCCCGACCGCGGCTGGGTGCGAGGCAAATGATAAGCAAATGATAAGCAAACGATAAGCAAACGAGGGCGAGGAGCCCAGCAGCCCTCGCACATCGACCAGCTGGCAGGACCGCAGGGCTGCGGGGTCTCGCACCTCGCTGGGGTCAGAGCTGGGGTCCCGACACAGCCACCCCGCAGCAAGGGTGCTCGGCACCACGCCCAGACTCCAAATGCCACCCCGTGAAAAGGACCTTCGCGCTTCGGTGGCGACCACAGCACCCCTCCCCAGCTGGGGACGCACGGTGAGCTGCTAACCGCATTCGCTGGTGGTAAACCTAAAATCCTCCTTGACTGCTGGTTTAAAAAACAACACAAACTGGCTTGAAAACCGTAAGGGTTGTTCAACCACCATTCAGCCAGCCAGCCTTGCAGCAAGCATCGTTAATTCTAACACAGCCCCGGCTCCCAAGGTGGTCCGAGGCGACCGACCACGGGCGAGCCCAGCACTGGGAGGCATTCTGGGCAGCCAGCGGGTCCCAGCTCACGGGCACCTCTCCTTGGGAGGAGCTGGAGCATCTTCCCCCAACGCTCACAGGGAGCGGGCGTCAGGCTCCCTCTGAGGGGTAGGGCAAGGCCCCAGGAGTCCTAACGGACAAAATTAAACGGATGGGCTATTCCTCCTGGCAGCAAAATGTGCATTTATAAAAGGTAAGTTGTTTTGCAAATGCTCACCGGGGTGAGCGAGCTCGCTCGTTGGGGAGCAGCAGCTGTGCAGAGCCCCCTGCATCCTTCCTGCCGCTCGGGAGACCCTTCCTCTCCCGCATCCACACCCGGCGGCTTCAGCCACAAGAATGGCAGGAAATCGGGACCAGAAAGGAAGAAAAAGCCCCAGGAAAAGCGTGATAACTTGGAAGGAACAACACTTCAGAGAAGAGCCTACCCGCCTCCGTCCTGACACTTCAAGGGAGGAGGAAGAGGTTAAAAAAAAACCAGCCCAAACCCCCAGGACTGTCCCGCATTCATCTTGCAGCTGGCAACGCATCGGGTATCAATTAACACCACTGTCGTCAGAGCTCGTCATCTCTCCCTTGGTCAGCGCTACACCCAGAAACAAGGCAAAAGGCCCGAAATCAGGCTGGATTTGACAGCGCTCGCTCCCACGCAGCAGCGAGCCCCGCACCTCCCAGAGGTGGGGACCCCCCCAGAGGGCTTCCCCGTGCACCCCCGAGGGAGAAGGCGGCAAGCGGAGGCTCCAGCCGGTGCCGAGGCAGGGTTTGCTCTGGCAGGCACGGTTCCCCTCCCCGCCTCGCTGCCTTGGCTGCTGCAGGGAAGCGCTAACAAACCCCCCCCTCTCCCCCACAAATTCCCCCTCCGCAGAGCAGGGCGTCGGGCAAGGGGTGCACCCCGGCCAGGCTCGGCAAGCGGCGGCTCGCCTCTGCGGGCTGGGGCTGGGCCCGCTCGTCAGGAAAACAGCATTTTGGGGAATGGAAAACCGCCAATTAAAAAAAAAAAAAAAAATTAAAGAGCAGCCTGCTTGGGCACATTTCGTTGCTCCCGGGCGCGGGAGTGCTTCTTGCCACGCCAGCCCCTCGCTGCTGGAGGGTTTCCACCGGGGCAAACCCGGTCTGCGGGGAAACCGGGACACACTGCCTTTCGCTCAATTAGCCGCACGTCTGGACGGATGATTTCATGAGAAACTTTCTCAGGGAAGGCAACCTCCCCAGCCTGGGTAAGATCTGCATCCTAAAATAACTTCCCAGGCAGCAGAGACAGCGGTCCCCAGCTCGGGCACGACCCAAAGGCCAGCGTTGATGCCAACCCCCAACGCAGTGCCAGGGCCGCCAAGCCCCGTCCGCTCCCCGCCAGCTCTCGGGGCACGGAGAGCAAAACTGGACCCCGTCGCCCACATTTTTCCGAACATCCCCTCCTCCCCGGCCCCTCTGCAGCCGACGGCAGGGTCGGCGGCTCTCCATGGATGGATCCACCATCCCTCCTTCCGCAGCTTGGTGGGCAACGCCGCTCTCCGCAGCGCAGACTCCCAGCAACAGGGGGGTCAGGAGCAGCCCGGCTCTGCGCCCCGCGGGGAGCCAGGCACCCCCCGCCCCGCCGCTCGGAAAGGGCGCGTGGAAACAGCGCTATATATAAAAATATATATAAATATATATGCATCTGCAAATAAATAAATATATACATACGCATACATTAAAAAAAAGGAGCAAAGGATAAGCAGACACCCCCTCCCCCCTAAAAAAACACCCCCGGGCACACCCCAGGCAGCCAGTCTCCATGCTGAGGTGGGGGGGGTGGAAGCCGGGCGCAGGCAGACGAGCCATATTGGAGCCCCGTTATCTCCAGCGCTGGGGGGCTCAGCCCCTCCGCCCCCCTCCCCGCCGCGCCGGGGCTCACCCAGAAGATGAAGTTGAAGACGAAGAGGAGGTATTTGATGCACTTGGTGCAGCCTTCCACCCCCATGGCGGCGCGGGTGAGGCGGGCGGCGGCGGCGGCTCCCCTCAATCTCTGCGGCCGGGCTGGGGCGGCGGCGGCGGCGCGAGCGGACAGGCCCCGCCCCCCGCCCGAGAGCCCCGCCCCCGCCACGCCCCCGCCGCACGCCGCGCCCCGCCCTGGCCCGAAACCCGGGGCCAGCGGAGGCTTTTACCCGTGTTTCTTTTTTTTTTCCTTTTCTTCCCCACCTTTTTTCCTTTAACCTTTTTCCCCTTTTTCTTTTTTTTTTATCTTAACCGCTTTTGTCTCTTTTTTCCTTTTTTCTTTTCTCCTTATTCTTTTCCTTCTTGTTCCCCGCCTTTTGTCCTTTTTACTTTTTTATTTTCCCTTAACTCCCTTTGTTTCTTTTTATCTTTTTTCTTTTCTCTTTCCTCCCTTCTTTCTATTTATCTTTTTCCTTTTTTCGTTTTTCTTTTCTTCTTGGTTTTTTTTTGTTTGTTTGTTTGTTTTCCCCTTTTTCTCCTCCTTTTCCCACCCACCAGGGGCAGCTCACGACAGAGGGTTTCCTACATGCAAGTGGCAGCCACAGGGAGGGTTACTGGGGGGCTGTGACACCACCATCTCCTAAACCTGACCACCATCTCTTACACGTCACTGCTGTCCCCTAAACCTCACCAGGCAGTCCGGGGTGGCATGAGAAGCCGCTGTGAGCAGATGCAGGATGAGGCAGGATTTGTATTTCTATACACAGAAGTTTTAAGATGCACTCATGAGGAGACACCCACCCCCCCCCCCCCCCCCAAAAAAAAAAAAAGAGACAAAAGGGTTTTTTACATTAAAACTTGCAGAATGAAATTCAGAGAAGCATTTCCTCATTGATTTCCGCCTCCTGTTTTATCCTAAGCTCTGATCTGCTGAACGCTTGTTGCTGAAGCTTGTGGCTTTCTTACTGCAAGCAGTTGATCAAGTTCAGTAGAACCACTGCATCAAGCTCAGTAGAACCACTGAGGGTGTTTCCTCTCAGTTATCGGGTCACATGAGCATCTGGGAGGCCTCAGGGCTTCCCCCCAAGGAGATTTGGGTCACATGTGTCGACAGTTCATGTAAGCCTCACATCATGGCTTAGAGGTTTTAGTTAAATTTTAGTTAAAAAAACGGCAAAGACGTGCAACAGAAGCATGATGGAATTTCCCAGTCTTTTGGCAGAAACCTGCTTTGGCCCACTTGCTCATCCCTAGAAGTATAAATTGCTCTCACCCCACGTTCTGCTTCCAGCAAGCTCATTTGCTTCTTCGGGGGCAGGACAGCAAGTACTTAACCGGGGTGTAAGAGAACTTCTGGTAAAGGCAGCAGCCAGCAGCCCTAGCAAAGGTCAGGACGTTACCATGCTAAATATCAACTCTGCACCCGCCCACAGCGTTGTACGTGGAAACCTGCCCTTTTTCTGCCTGGGCACTTTCCTCTGGCGAAAGCATTTTGGGGAGCAGCTTCTGAGCCAAACATTTTCACACTTGATGGAGTCTTCCCTGCCATGCACCCCATAAGCAGGCATGTACTGTTAGGTGAGCACACTATTCCTACATCTGTGTGCTGAAAACGTGTCAACTTGTTCTACAATCATCCCATTGCCCTCAGTGATGAGTTAGTCCAGGGCTCTGCTGTGCTTATCAAACCCTTCTTCACCCCTCAGTAAAAGCCCACGGCTCTCTGCGGCAGCAGGGACTGGGGATGAATAGAAGTTGGCCCTGTTCCCCAATTACTTATGCTGAGTACGTCCCTGATTGCAGGCTTGCCACGGATGCATAAACCCTTTGTCTCTAAGCCATGCTCACTTATCCAGCCTTACCAACGCAGCCGGAGGTTCATGAGGCTGTTCATGCATGTAACTGCTGTCCCAAGTTCTCAGCACGACCTGTCTGGTTACGGCAATAGCCGTAATCCTGTGTGACTCCTGCTCATCAGTCCGGAGGAGAAGGGCACGATCCTGAGGCTGCTCACTTGCTACACCGTAGCATCCCACAACTGCTGCTTTTCGGCACCTTCATCCTTTCCAGCTATAAATGTTAAAACAAAAATATCCCCCCACCACAACCAAACGGAGAGGTTGAAGACAAGAGCCTACACGAACCAAGGAGCCTCTCGTGCGCTTCAGGGGCTGTTTCCCGAAAACTCCCGGAGGCGCCGCTGGAATAGTCTGTGCGAGGGAGAGGAAGGAACCAGCTGCAAACCGATAAGGCCTTCAGCAGCAGTGGCCCCCCTGGCTACAAAGGAAAACGACTCTCAAATCAACTTTTGTGCACTGGAGAGCAGGCAACCCCAGCTGCAATCACTGCCACAAAGTTGGCATTGAAACTGCTTCTAGGGAGATTGGGATTGCTTTTTTTTTTTTTTTGGTCACTGTTGCATTGCTTTTCTTGCTTTCTGCCTTTCCTTCTCTTATGTGGGGAAGTGGAGGAAAATGGTCGTTTCAGACTGTCCAAAATCTGCATTAGTAAACAACTGGATTTGGAGCTAACCCAGTGCTGTTTCTGGGACCTGCCTTCAGGTCGTGTTAGAGCACGTGCTGCCCAGGGCTCAGGCACAGCAGAGGCTCTGGCGGGAGGAGCAGGGGCACAGCCCCACCGTTTCCTGCATCAAGAAGCTCCCAATTACAGGCTAAAGCCTACCAGGTCTAAACTGGGTTCACCCATCTGGCCGTACCAACAAAGCCCTCTCCAAAACTTGGAAGTGGAAAAGGATTTCAAGCTTTGTCCAAATATTTTGTTTGTTTGTTTTCTAAGCAGCTCAGCTGGGCGTATTTGAGAACTTTGACCTTAATGTACAGGAATTACAAAAACACCACCAAGGCAGTGTTGAGATAACATACACTGTTTCCCAAGACTACGTGTGATTTCAGATGTTGTATATTAATTTGTCATGCTGTACTATTTGCTCTATAGTCCATAAAGTACCAGAACTGCGTTTCAAAGACTCTCAGCGGCTTTATCAGCTCTTTATAAAAATGCTGCTGTATAAATAAGTAAAACTAATTTGCACAAATTCAGTTGATGTGTCGGTGTCACATGCTGGTATCGAGTGTAAGCGCTATGAATAGGGCTGATGACTTCCCTCTTTCGGAGCACGGGCTCCGTTCGAGTGCTCAGCAGTGCGCCATGCTGCTGCACAGTCATTTACAGAGCAGCCAGCTGCAGGCAGGTCTGCGAAGAAGCTCCCTACCTCACAATACTTGCATCACTGAAAAAAAAAAAAAGTAAACTCTAAAAAAGTGGAGGAAAAAAAAAAAAAGCCCCCAAAACCCCAAATAAAATAAAATTCCCCCTGCCCCCGAACGGCCATTTGAATTGGGTTTGCAGGCAGAGCGAAGCAGCAGCGAGCGGAGGCACTTGCAGTGTTTTTCCTCTGTCTGCTGAGTTTGGGTTATTGGCGGGGGTTTTTTTGTGAACCTGTTTATAAAAGTCAGTGTCTTGCTTGTGGGTTTTGGCGTTAGCTGACATCTATGGTTATGAGTCACTGGGGTCCGTTAGAGCAGATGCGGCTTGAGGTGCTCCCAGCCCTGGGTTTAGCAGGCAGCCCCGTGCCAGCAGGACTCGGCAAACCGAGTCCCCAGCGCTCCGAGACTGCTTCTGCCAGGGAGATGCCCGCCAGACTTCCAGCAGCACCATCTTAAAAAAAACCCTTGTGATTTATAAAAATTGATGGAGGTGGATGAGGGGAGAGGACAGACCTGTGTCCTCCTCACCTCAGACGCGTGTCTGGATAGCTGGCAACCAGGGTGTGAAACGATTAGCATCCAGGCAGGCTCTAAACACCTAACACCCAGGGTGTCCAGGAGACTTGGGAGAGCAGACAGGAGTGCCTCGTCCGCCAAGGACCACGGGATGGCCGCTGACGTGGTACTCTGGCTTTGTGGCTTGGGTTTGCATAGCAGTTACCCTGCCCTCCTCACAGCTAGTGCAAAAATGACAGATGAAAGGTGGGAATAAAACGCATGTCATTTTGCAAGTGAGGTCCCAGTTAGCTGTTAACGAGCATATATTCTTTTCTGTGGAAAATATGACAGAAATAGCTTGGATTTCCAATTTACCTTTGGGGGTTAAAATACCTCCAAACAGCAGCAGCATCACCAAATGTCTTTAAATAGGACATTTTGGAGATACATGAAAAGCTCAGAAATTCATCCTATGGGAGGCTAACAGTACCAGAGTGCATAAGAAAAACGTCCTAGGCAGCCAGCACCCTGCAATACTGCTTTTTGAGGCAGGGACTGAGCGAGGGCAAGCAGCAGGGCAGGGACTGGCCTACAGCAGTGGGAAAGTGGAGCTCCATCGCCTCGAGAGAAGCCTGCCTGCACCCCTGGGGAGCTGGCCAACGCTGTCATGTATGAAGAATCTCATCCACGTATCTAAGGAGACATCACGAGAATATCTCTTCTGTGTCCTAGTGGGAGCGGCTGGTGCCCGCTCATCTGAAAATTCCTGTGCCCAGCTCTGCAAATTCAGCTGAAGCACCGTGATAGCCCAAGTGGGTCCTGGTTGCCTCGCAGCCTTTGCGGGGGGATGTAGCAAGCAGAGACCTGTAGCTGCACCTGAAGATTCTGTTTCTAATAAGCTCAACAAATGGTTTCCGTCTGCACGGTCTGTCTCTCTCCCATCTTTAAATATTTATGTCAATGTATCTATGGTGATGGGTCAGGTTATATAAAGAGGAGGAGGAAGGGGGGCTGATGGAGAAGGACGGCATCGGCTCCCAGTGGAGCTATGGTAGAGGGAGAGCAAACCCGAGTGGGTTTCCCCATCCGGCCCAGACGCTTCCTCTGCTCAGCTCAGGCTCTGCTGCTCGCGAGCCCAGAAAGTGAATGTTCATTTCTCTCAGGGCATCGGAGAGGGCCGAGCCGCAGCTGGGTTTAGCTGTGCTTTGCGAGATGCCATGTGGGAGAGCAAGAGCCCAGCCCATCAATTCAGAAAGCTTCCATTGTATAATCAATGTATAATTCATTAGTAGGTGAATAAAGACTGGAATAGCTTATTGCTGATGTAACGGGGCTAACAAGAATGCGAGCACGTCCGTGAGCAAGCTGCTGCACACGGGGGTTAGACAATAGCACTTCGTGATGCTGAGGGGAGAGAGGGGGCATTTTACCTTGGGATAACGTAAGCAGCACAGCTAGCCGGCTGCCAGTGGCCCCAGGGAGAGCCACGCAGGGATATGCTTCTTCCTGGCAAAAATACTGGGGAGGACCGACCCCCCAAACACCGGGTGACTACAGATAGCACTGGATTTGTGCTGGGGGTGAGAAGGACGGCACGGCGGGGAGTGGGGCAGCCTCACCGGCAGGCCTGCAGCCGGTCGTGGGTTTGGCAGCTGCGTCTGTAAGCTGCAAAACACACTGCACGTGTGTTTTTCCATAACAGCCTCCGAGGCGGCTCCGGGGCTCCCCCTCCTCGCTGCCTCACTCTCCTCCACCATCACAGCCGGTGCTGTGTCTCCCAGTGGACAGCGTTGATGCCAGTGTTGGTTACTCAGCCTCCCAGAAGAGGAACTACACAGTTAAGAATAAAAATCACTTTTCACCCCAATACAGCATTTTTCTAAAAGAGACAACTGCAACGACACTGCATGAGAAAGTCGCAGAGCGTGTGTGATCCGACCATGTATTCCAAGCAGCTTCTGACCCTACCCACCTCCAGCTGTGCTTGCAGAGATCTCCTGCATGGAGCATCTACCACCTCTGGCTGCATGTCTAGAGGAGAATTACAGCCAGCTGTTTTGCAAACCCATTGCTTCTGCACCTGGTTAAAAAAAAAAAGTCAGTCAACTATTTCTTCAGAAAATATTTCCTATGTCTGCAGCTCGGAAACATAGATTTACCTTGGCAGGAGATGGCTTCCTTACCACCCCAGCGCTGCAAAGGTCCACCCAAATATGCCAACTTACCAGGCTTTGGAAGGGCTTGCTCAGCAGTATCTCCTTTGGGAGCTTGCTGCAGGCATGAATCAGAGCCGCAGAGCCCAGGGGCCGTCGCATGAGGCAGTTACTCTTTGATGGCGGTGGGAACTGGCAGACACACAGTCAAAGGGGCAGGAAATAGCAAAACCTTCTGGAGCCAAGCCAGCGCACCACGAGGCTGAAAGATCCCACCCTCCTCACCACTGAATCCCTCTAGAGAGTCAGTAAGTTGCTTAACCTTGTCACAAGTGCTCTGAGCTCCTCGGGGGTTTTTCTGGGTACTGAAAAACCCAATTTCAAGAAGTCCTGGACATCCTTGGCTGCTGTGCAAAGCTGCGCCCATCTCACCTGCATGAGCAGTACATTGAAAGGGCATCATCTGCTGCCCCTGGAGCAGGCACTGGGAAAGCTCCTCTGGCTCGTAAGCAAGCTGTGGTCAGGCCACCCACGGGCACACGGTGAGCTCCACATAGAGCATCTGGGGAAATTACTGCTCATGCTGGCAGAGTAGAACCTGAGTGGACAACAAGGCATGGAGAGCAGCACAGAAGGCTTCTTGCTTCTGCCATGGGCTGATCCTCCCCAGCACTGCAGGTAATCGCTTGGCCTTAGGTTGCTCCTTCTTCCCATGTTCTCAGAGCTGGGGGTTTGTCTGAGATAAAAGTAAAAGGGCAACCCATAAGCACAAGCTAACGCATACCCGTGAAGAGGCCAAACTGCAATGGCCCAGGTAGCGTTAGTAGAACTCATTGATAATTGCTGGAGCTGAATTGATGGTTAATTGGAGCCAATTCACAATTAAATTATTAACTTTGCACCTTTGGGCTCTTTAATTTTTTCTTTTTGCCCGCATATGCCTACATAAATAGGGATTTCTTTCCCACCACAGCTTGAGTGTTGACCTGCTTTTAACAGCCAGCTTCTGCTTGTGCAAGCCCCAGGAAGGCTCACTGGCTCTGCGAGCGTTTCCTAGCCAGGCTGCCGGCTTTGCATCTCCACTGCTCAGCTCCATGCTCTTACCCCAACAAAATCTCTCTCTCGCTCTTAACACCAGGTAGATCTCGGCAGTTCTTACAAATAGGATCCTGGGGTTTTGCTCCAGTTGCATAAGAGCTGTGATTCGCCCAAAGTGAGCATAAAATCAGGGACTGGTAAATCATAGAATCATAGGTTGGAAAAGACCTCTAAGATCATCAAGTCCAACCATCCACCCAACATCACCATGCCTACTAAACCCTATCCTGAAGTGCCACATCTACACATATTTTTAATGGCCTCCAGGGATGGCGACTCAACCACCTCCCTGGGCAGCCTGTTCCAATGCCCGACCACTCTTTCAGTAATGAAATTTTTCCCAATATCTAATCTAAACCTCCCCTGACACAACTTGAAGCCATTGCCTCTTGTCCTATTGCTACTTACCTGGGAGAAGAGACCAGCACCCACCTCACTACAGCCTCCTTTCAGGTAGTTGTAGAGATGCAAGCACACTGACTGCAGGACAGAGATTTTTTGTTGGCAAAGGTGTAAAAAAAACCCGCTTGACACGTGCCCACCTCACAGCTTTCATCCAGCCATCCGTGGGTGCTGCCTTTTCTATGACTGCAAACCAAATGGTAATGCTACTCTTCTCTGCAACATGTTTCTGAAAACCAAGGAGTTGAAGGTATCTGCTTTCCTGCTGCTGGGAATGACAGCGGGATGCCATCGCAGGGTGCTGTCAGGAGCCCCTGCTGCTACACGCCGCATGAGACGTGTGGTAGAAGACTGTGCCCAACCGAGCACTGCTCTGCCATGTGCTCATTAAAGACACTGCGCCTTGCAGGGGAGCTCCGGCAGCGGGTGAAATGGGAGTGGAGATCGCGAGATGGTCAGCGCATACGTACAGAACCAGGGATTTGGGTTTTTTACTATAGTTATTATATACCTAAACCCCATGTTTTGCTGTCAGAGGAAGGAAAGGGACTTCCAGATCCCTGGGACAAGAAATTGCACACTTCCAGTCTGCTGCTTATTGGGAAGAAGAAATGGTGACTCTCCAGGCACATTATTCCCTTGTGAGACGGTTTCGTGCAGGGCATGTTCTCATCCCTGCTACCACCACAACAGCAATCATTACAGAGTGTGAAAACAGCAGCTACGCACACGCACACCTACAAGGCCGGTGTTGGAAAGTTGCCTGCTACTTCTGGTGAAGTTCCAGTGACCACCAGTGATTCAAGGGAGTGAGAGCTGAGGGAGAGGGATACGGTAGCAGTTCAGGTTTCTTTAGCATATATGTGCTACTCCTGCCCCTAATCATCCCTTCACACCAAAAATGGACCTGGGAAGAAGGAGCACCTAAAGATTCAGCAGACCTGGTTCTGAAGCTTTAACAGAGATCTTTTTCTACTTGACTTTAGAGTTGATGAGGCTTAAGCAGGTAACCCACACTGATGACACACACTCCACCAATTTGCTCAATTTCCAGTGTTTTTTGATATGGCAGAACACCATCAGTTGTCCAGCCAACACAGAGCAGTGGGCAAGACCTGACTACCTAGTGTTTAAAAAAGTGAAACTGTAGAGATTTCTTATCATATAAATATTCTGATCTTTATTGCTTAAACGTGTCTATAAGCTTTTTTCCCTGCCCCTGCTTGTGTTACTCCTTGCAAGGTACCTGCCTGCTCCCCCAGCAGCTGGCCGAGGGTAGGATAAGGCTGGTGAGCGGCTCCTTTTCCTCCAAAGGACCAACACCATCCTCTCCCTCCTGGGTGCTAAGGCAGGCTGCAGGCAGAGGCAAGCACCAGCAGCCTGGGGAATAGCTCTTCCCAGCACTGAAAGAATTACTGAAGGCTCTCCATGACGCAAACCCCTGAGCAACGCAGGCAGCCTCATGCACGGCAGAAAAGGAGAAGGACTGACAGCCTTTTGCAAGAAATTCATCTTTATTGAAGCAACCATGAGTCACACGAGCTGCCAGCTGGCCTGAGGAATAACAATAGCATTGGCCTGGACAATAGCAGCTGGAGCTCACAAGGGAGATTGTCTGTCTCCAGAGAGCAATATATTTAAGAATACACATATACATGTAAGTGAATCTTTCCCCACTGCTAGAAAGTGGTTATGTTGGTAAGTGCACATCACCACCAAACCCCTGCTAGACCGGTGTGTTGGTGACTGCCAGGAGGTAGCTTGAGTAATCCTCTGGAGCAGTTTGAACTTGATCCTGCTTCCAGTAAAGTCAACAGTGAAGCTCTGCTGATTCCAAGGGAGCGGGATGAGGAGCGACAGCCCTTTCCCCACCCGCCAACGCAGTTCTTTCCAATGCAAGAGATCTGCAGCCGTGTTAAAATGCTAACCAGGTGCTGTAGGCTGTACTGCTGCTCTTGTACATGTAGCAGTCCCTGCCTGAGGGCCAGGACCTGTCCTGAACATCAGCATGGGGGTTTCCCCTTTTATCTCAATAAACAATTGCTGCTTACTGTTTTTCATGGCTACAAGCCACAGCGAAGGAGAGGGGTGAAAGCTGTTGTTGGTTCAACAGACATTTCACATAGCCGTATAGCTTCCAGCAGGGCTTCCAGCAGGTGCTAAATCTATTGCAATGATGGGTTTCAGCTCAGAAGCAGCTCTGCCTCCTTGCAACGAGGGCAGAGCACGCCAGGGAGCTGTCGTTGGAGCTAGACTGAGAGCTGCGTTCTTCAGTTGATTGAGGTTTTTTAAATTTCTGTTTATTATTGATAAGATGATGTAAAGAGGGTGTGGAGCTGGACATTATACTGTTTGACCTGGCTGGAGATCAATCCTGTTCTCTTGCAGAGTTCAACTTTAGTCCTTCATGTACGTGTAATATCAAAGTCCTTTTGTATTGCACAGCGGCGCAGTGGGTTAGCGAAGCTAGATAAACACAGCGCTAAGGCTGCAAGTCGAATAAGCCCCTGTGAAATCAGTGTGGCATCAAGCTCTAGGAGGTTGACTAAATCCAAAGAATTGAAAAATAGTGACGTATTGCATCAGCAAGGAGGAATAACAGAGGCATGCATCCTTATGCTGGTCATTTATTTCAAAGCTTATACACTACTTTCTGATTTTTTTTTCCTGATCTCTACCAAAAGCTCTGCAAATCTGACAATATTTGAAAAAGGGAAGAAACAGCTGACAGCCGTTGGATGCCTACATACTTGAGCATGATCAGAAACGTGCCCAAAGTCAGTCATTACGAGTGTCCAGGCTAGAAGGGCACATTTCCCATCAGCAATGACACACTTTGTGTCCACTTGTTTGCTGATGGCACAAGCTCGGTCCTGGGCTGTGATCCAAAACCATCTTCCTAGAAACATTGCGTCTTTGGGGGTCACAGGGAATTGCTCAGATGACAGTGCAAGAGAAGTTTGGTTTAGTGCTGTGATTTTTGTTGGACCCGGCGAGGGGCTCTGGGTCGTCGAGCCCAGGTGCTCGCCTCAGTCCTTGTCCGTTTTCGGTGAAGGTGTGGGACTGCTCCTCCACAGAGCATCGTCCACTCTGAGCAGCTCAGAAACGCACAACAGTTCATAGTGCAGGAAGGGGAAAGGCGTGATACACGTCCCACCACCTGACCCCACGCCACACCTTCCCTGGGATTCTGTGGGTGACTCCAGGCATCTTCCTGTACCAAGAGCTGGCTCTACCTGGTAGGGATGCCCAGGCGGCGGGTTTCTACCTCTCTCGCAGGATGTATTTGCCTTTCCGGTCCAGGTTGCTGCTGAAGTGGATGGAGAACCAGAGGAATGATGTCAGGATCATCCCGTAAACCTAAAAGGAAATAAATGAGATGGGCACACAATTAAGTGCCGAACTGATTATGATCCATCTGTGCAAATAAGCGATCATAAGTGTTGCCTGTTAGTCTACTTGGCAATTCTGAATTTATGTATCAGGATGTCACAATTGTTCTTAAGAGAGCTGTTTTCCGGTACAATCGTGAACACCAATTCCAACACGGGAGTAGAAAAAAACCCAACATGTGGTGAAAACATCTGATTGGAATTAGCACAGTACAGCTCAAACCCGGTCCTAAGAATAGGAAGAAATGAGATGAAACCAGGAAATTCAGATTTCAAATTCCTGCCACAAAACACTCCTCTACACAAACAAACATATCTCGCTCATAATAATAGCCTTCTGTATAGATAACATAGGAAGGAAAAAAAAAATTCCCTCATGTATTGTTTGGAGTAAAGACCCCAACAAAATAAAAAAACCCCAACCCTAACAAAACCCCAACCCCACTCCATACACGTGCATGGCTGTGAATGCAGAGGACAGTATACTTCCTCTGTATTGTGATATTCTGCCTTGTATATTACACATCAGGATTTACACAGGCAATGTATCAAAGGTAGGGCTGCTGTGGGAAGGATTACAAGGGCTGCAACTATGAGCTTTTTCCTAAAAGTCTGTCTTAACATGCAAGCCTTTTGCCTTTCCGCTTGATCTGGGGACATGTGTGCATTGTTGGCTGAGGGACAGGGACATCAGAGCAGCTATAGCCCTCATCGCACGCTTCCTTTGCATCCTGCCATCACAATAGTGAGCCTTGCAGCAAGATTTCCTCTAGCACGCGCTTCAAAGATAGCCGCCTTATCTGGCTATAGCATCAAGCTGTGAAAAAAAATAATAATAAAAATGCCCCCGCTTTTGTCAAAATATAGGTCCAGTGCAATTCCTCCTATACCTGAGAAAAACTAGAAAGTGACAACATACATTCACACATGACTTTACATTTATAGCTCCATAGCAATGCCTGATGGTTTTCCTAATTTTCTACTAGCAGTATAAAACACAAAAGTATTTGTTCCTCCAGGTTTTATCTAGAGAAGGATTTCCTGACCCACAATTGTGCCAAGGCGGGCACAAATAGTAAACCGATCTCCAGATACACCTGCAGTGAGGAAAGGTCGCCCCAGCTGGGGAGCAGCATGGAAATATCACAGCAGACCTAACCTCCCTTCATGGTGAAGAAGATGAGTCTCCTGGTGCGTACTTTTTTTCTGGTGTGCTTCACCACACGTGCAGGGCCCTCCTGTAGAGGTAATTACCGTGATACACCTCTGCCAAGCTGTGGGTGGGTGTACCAGCAGGCTTGTTTTAATTAGTGGTGCTCTCTGTCTCCAAAAGGACCAGCCCCATGCAGCCACTGAGCCCCCTCATCAGTGGAGGACACACTCCTCTCGCAGCATTTCATGTTTTGTTTTGTCCTCCTCCATGTAAGACTCCCAAATTCAGTACACACCCTTTCTACCCAAGCCATCCTCCGAAGATGATCCTACCCCTCCTCTGCAAGAGCCTCCTTCAAAGACGGTGTCTAGGAGCCCAGGCAACATGCTGCACTCCTCTCCTTTGCAGCCTGCTCCTTATCAGCCCATGCTTCACCCACCCACTGCCCAAGATGCACCTGTACCAGGTTCGTAAGTGGTCAGTAACAGGATGAGACCTTCCCTTTCTGCACAGATCTCCAGCTCCACTGCTGGTGCTCAGTAGCTTTCTAGAACTTCCATCTCTGGCCGCACAAAGCAACTTCCCAGGCTGAGCTGGGAGGCAGCCAGTGAGCGCTGGGCAAGGAGAGGCAGCAAGTTGCCAAGAACATGGGGCTTTTACTGCATCTCCTTTTCCACAATTGCTGTCAGCTTCCCACCTGACCTGCAAGCCCTTGGCCAGGTGACACAGCTTCTCACTTGCAGGAGATGTGCAAGCAAACCTGGGTGGATGAAATGCAGATGCTGCTGCAGCCCACTCCAGCTGCTCCCTGCTCCCGTGGAAGAACCACCCTGCCAGCCTATGCCTGCAGCAAAATCCCTCCAGACATCAGCCTAGACAAGACAGGTTCTGGCCCTTTCTTGATTTGCATGGTGGAGTCTATCACTGCTTGTTTCTCTGCTGCCGGTCTCCAAAATCACCTGAAATTCTAGCTTCTGGGTGAAAATTTAGGATATGCCTCCCCCCGTTGGAGCCTGCCTCTTGAGGCCAAAATGCAAAGGAACAGACATAACTACCGTCAAACCGATGGTGACGCCCAGGAGCGTGGAGACGAAGACCATGTGCTTCTTTAGGAAGTCCTGGATCTCTTGCAGGCAGTCCTGGGAGGAGAGAGACACCCCTTGCAGCACGGCAGCAGCTTGATGGGGGGTGGTTGTCTCCCCAGCAGCACTTGCCATCATTCCAGATAGAAATGGAGGCAAGAGGGGGATGCAGCACTGCACAGCTGAGCTGCTCCACAGACATCTCTTGTTTTTTCTGCTCCATGCTGCAGCTTGGGCAGACAAACACCTGCGGTATATTTTCTGTCACTACAATATGCCTACGATTTTCTTGGGATGGTGCATTTTGAACCATGGGGGATGTGTGCGCGCACAGGTCAGTGTGGTCATACACAAGTCTTTTTCTTTCCACCCACTGGAAAATGGAAAGGGGGAAATGAAAAGATGGAAAAGGCAAGCACAACACAATGCTAAATACATTCCCCAAAGATACTAACGAACAGCTCAATTTTGCAAGCTGTCGCAAGCATTAATATACATTAGCCTTAAGCATGCCAGCAGCGCGGCAGAAATCCGGGAGCTGTTAGCCAAGAGAGCCATTTCAAAAACGCAAGAGCGTGCCCTTGAAGTGATTTGCAGAGCGAGGTAAGAGTGCTCAAAGCCAGAGAAAGAATGTATGGCAGCTACCAAACTGCGGTTCCCCGGCTTGCAAACTGCATCCTGCCACCCACTGCCCCAGCTCGCAGCCGGAGGAAACGCAAACCGTTCGTGGCGGGGGACGGAGTCGCCCCTGCAGTGCCTGGCTTTGCTCTCTGTTCGTGCTCTTTGAGCCGAGCTGGACCCTGCTCCGAGCTGTGACGTTCCCGGAGGCGGCGCTTTGAACCGCTGCCCCGCGGGTTGACGCGTGCCTGCGCATCACTGCGTCCCGTCAGCGCTCGACGTCTTCGCCTAACAACAATGTTTTTGTATAGCTGTAGCAACACGGTTTTGTTTTTCCTAGGGTCAACATACTTCTTTATGCTGGCAGCTTTAGCTACTTTTTCTGATTTGGCTACTCCAGTGGAAAGAAAAAAAAATAATCGTACGATAGCTTTGCACAGAGTATGAAGCACACGTCGTGGCCTCAGTGCAGAGGTGGTCTAATACTGGTGGCTTCCTCATCAACCTCACCGGGGTACTGCAAAGAGGAAGAATAAAGTGTCCTTGATGAAGCTACCGCTGGGCATCATAATCCCAATTCCTGAGTTTCTAATTTTAATCCCCATTGAATGCCCTGGAAAAAAGGAATTACAGCAAATTTGCTGTTAGTGAGACACCTTTTAAGCCTCAGAAACTAGTGTCATGTGGAAAAGTCCAACAGTTTTTCTGAGCTCAGGCACATACCAGTGCTATCTCACACCCTCTGCACGTGCCAGAGATGAGGCGGGAGCTGAAGGAAGGCCACAGGCTGCGAACACAAGTGTTTCAAAGGCTTTCTAGAGCTGCGAAGGAAGCTGCGTCTGCAGGTCTGAGACCTGCTGATCCCCTGGGGATCCTCCAGCGGGTGAGACCCCTCCTTGTTGAAACAACAAAACCCCAACAAAACAGACCCCAACCCACAGCAACCCCAGACGATTTAAAAGCCACAACTCTCATCTAACTCTTCAACACCAGGGAGATTTTAACAGTCAGCGAGCAGCAGCACAACCCCACCCTGGGGTGGAAGAAACCTTTCCCTTACCTGTCCTGCATCGTGCGCCTGGCCGGGCGGGCAAGTCTTGCCCTCGACGTTGGCCGTGTCCCCAAATGGAGAGTGCTTCCCGCAGCACAGGAACTGGGAGAGAGGGAGAAAGGTCTGCCAGCCACCCGCCCGAGCTCTCCCCGCGCCCCGGCTGCTGCCACGGGAGGTACTGGTCGTGGGCCCCCTCCTCCCTTCTGCCCCAGGCAGGGCTCGACAAGCAGGGCTGCAAGGAGTGATGCACGGGGGTGTGCAACCGGCAACTGCAGCAACGGAGGTTAAATTCAGAGAAGGTGGATGGATCTGGCCCCAAGCTTGCCTGTGCTTCTCCAGGACTTCTGCCTGGGGCTGGGACCGAGCCCTCCCTCCACGGTCACACCAGCTCTCACAGTTGGTGAAAACCCAGGGATGCACAGACTCATGTTTCCAGTGCTTGTTATGGGCTGGGAGGGGTCCCCAGCAGCACCCACTGTGGAGCTGGTTTCCTATAGCCAGGATCAATTGGCCAGCTTGGAGCTCTAGCAGAACAGAAACAAAACAAAAAAAACATCCAAACCAAAAACCCCCAAAAGGAGCAGAAGGGCTGTTTCTCTGTCAATCAAAGGGCTAAAATAAGCAACTGATGATGCTGTGTATTGTGCTTGGTTCTCCTTGCCAAACAGGACTCTGGGTGTGCTGCTCCACAACCCTGCAGAGCAAGCACCACCACGCCTGGTCACGGATCTGAGGGTCACCACCATCATTGCAATGAGAAACATTTGCCCTTTTCTGTGTTTTGAGAAGCACGGATTTTCATCAGCAGCTTTGGAAAGTACTTGTTAGGATGGTTTAAGAAAACACAGAAGGATAAAGGGAGTTGTGTAGGAGATGTCTGGAAACAGGCAAGCGAAGCTGACCTTCCTGTTCAGCCCTGCTGTGTGCCATGAACTTGCTACCCAAACAGGCCCTGCTGCGTGAGGACACAGCATCTCTACTCAGTGGAGGCTTGGGAGTTTCTCACCGTGGGGGACATCCTCACTCATCTCCTGTGGCTTTGAAGGCAATCACCCTTGCCCACCTACTTAGCTACAGAGAAGTCCTCTGCACCAACAGCATCCTGGGTGGTGGTGGTTTTTAGCGAGGTTGCTAGCAGCCTCCAGCATTGCAAGAGGCCACTTAGCCTCCAGTACCCTCAGCCACGGGCTCCCAGGTAAACAGAAATAACCAAGTCAAAATATTTCTGCTGGACAATGTGGAATTTTCCCCCTCCCTCTACCTGACTGGGGACACCAGAGAGGTGTGTCTCCACTTTCTTGTACCACAGATAAGGAGCACGGCGCAGGGCCTGCTGAGACAGACAATACATATATGTCAGCTATAGTGCGGAAGTTTTTAAGATCTCGCACCAGAGCGATGCTCAGATAGGTGGCCTGTTCTTCTTGTTGATAATCTGGTTGGTTAAACCTGGGGAAGGAAGAGTAGGAAGGGAGGAGCAGACTTCACAGCAGGCTGGAGGACTTAGTTCCCGAGGGAAAATGGCCCTGCAGCATCCATGAGGCAGAGCATGGGCGTCAGCCCCAGCCTGCTGAAACCAGTGGGAAGATACCCCAAGGCAAGTTTTTCTGCTAAGGCCAAGAGACAACTTACTGCGTTGTGGATGGCAGTCAGCTCGTGCCTCCTGAAGCTGGAGGCATTCCTTCTCACCTCCTCATACACAAGATCATACACGTCCATCATGCTGTCTTCCACCTGCAATGAAAGCAGAGACCTGTTCATGGAAAACACTGACTGCGGTTGTCTCTGGAGCGAAATACAGTCCTCTTGCATCCCCCGCAGAAAGTCTCCCAGGTATAGTGATACAAGTAGTGCAGCTATTAACCGGCCACCATGCAGCAGCAGGAGCTGGTGTACGACCCAGCACGCACCGAGGGGCACCTACAGCATGGCGAGTCCCACGAGAGAGGCTGCCATGTTGCACGTGCCACCTTCTACTACGCGTGGACCCTTTGGCATCACACTAGGTTCTCATCAGCTGATGGCTGGAGCTTTTGGCCAGTTTTGGGTTTCAGGTCAGGGAAGAACCCTGGTGCCTGTGACCAGTGTGCCTCCAAGTCCCTCTGCCAGGCAGGGATGACACCATCTTCCTGTCCAGATGGGTGACTGTGAGGACAGGCACACATAAACATGAGATGCTAAAACAGAAAGGTGAGAGGACCTCAGATGGCTGGTGTTATCCCACTGACAGAGGGGTTCCTCCAAATAGAGCCAAAAAAAATAGCAGAGTGATTCAGTGGTGAATCAGACCCTAAATATTTACTAAATGTGTGAGAACTCGCAGCTTGACAGATCCCAGCCAACTCCCGCTCTGGTTTCAAAGGGAAAAAGTATGACAGTTGCCTTCAGTGCCTGAAGTCAAAACCTTATTTCTTCCTTTTGTTTCCCTTCTCCTCCTCACCAGCATCAATCCGAGTGGGCCTGCAGGCAGCGCCTGGCTTTCAGGAGGGGAAAGAAAAAAAAAAAAATCTGTTGGCGAGACAGACGGAGCGGGTGGCTGCGCAGGGAGGGAGGGTTGCTCTGGGAGCAGAGCCATCTCTCAGCAAGGCTTTTCAGCTCAGTCTTGAGGGGTGTGCTTGGAAATTAGGAGAAAAAAAAAACCCAACGCTGGGTGTTTTGGGGTGAGACTGGGGTCATTTGAGGCAATCACAGCCATCACTGCAATACTGCTCTGCGCCAACCTGGCTCTCCAAAATGCAAGCAACTAATGGAGGTGGATAACCAGGGAGGGGAGAAAGGGCGACTGAGAAGAGTACTTGTGTCCGAGTTGGCTCTGTGCCACCAGGAATAGAGCTTCCCACATCGGAAGATTTTCCACAGCTATCAACGTGGCATAGAAGTGGGGGGGCTTGGGGGTTTCTCAGCGTTTATCTGCAGCAAAGCTGCTGTCCCCACAGGACACTCCATCCCCCGTCACGGAGCTACCGGGAGGTAGTGCAGGAGCAACCCAGCTTTAACAGGAGAGGGTCGTTGATGGCCAGGGCACAGATATGCTGAGCAGAGGAAAAAAATTCTCCACAGCAAGGTGCATGACGCTGAGCTGTCCCACACAGGTGAGGAGGGAGGATGCTCATCTTGTCACCCCCGTGTAGCAGAGTGCTTTGAGCAGGATGGGCGCAGCAGGAAGACAAGAGCTCCAGCAGACTTGTGCATGATCCTTCCCCTGAGCAAACCTTAAACTCCAATAAAAAGGAAAACATCAAAGTTTTTCTAAGTTCTTGTGGGTCATGAAATAGCTTTCCAGCAGCAGCAACTAAATAAATGGATTCAATATAGCGAGCATCCATTTCTTCTGAAGAACTGGATTAAGAAGAATGACAAAAGAATAATATTTTGACCTCCCCTGTGGCCTTGTGTTGCTGAGGAAGAAAGGAAGAACAGGGCAGCCAGCTTTGTAGCCCAAGAGATTATTACCTTTGAACATCCTAACCCCAGTCTAAGGTGCAGGCATAAAAACTATTTTGTGTTGTGACAACATACATACAGATTTCAGTAAGGTAATGGTGCCGCATGTGCAATTTTTGCCTTTTCATATTTATCACTAGGCTCAGGATGCTGAGTTTCCCTCAAAAATGCCTGAATTTTTTTATAACTTATAAAAAAATAAAAAGAAGGGGAGGTGGTCAAGCAAGTTGCTAGGTTCAAGCAAGGTTGAAAGCAATCTAGAAGTTGAACAGTAAAGGTCTGCTGAACACTGGGCCAGAAAATGCTGGGACAGATACTTTTAAGTCCCGCTGCCTTGCCTGTGCACATTCCCCAAAACCTCACAAAAACTGGCAAAAATTCTCCTTTGCAGTGAGTTTTGGGCTGGATCTTGCTGCTTATCTTGGCTTAAGTTGAATAGAGTTGTAAAGCAAGGAAACTTTGACCAGCGATGTTTCATCTTCAAAGCCCATCACAGGCTCCCTAGCAGCAGAGTAGGCTCTGGCCATGCCACCAGAACCAATTCACTATGCAGGAAAGTCGATGCTCATTAGTGTTTTGTCCTGATAACAAGCCTCTGGGCCCGACCGAGGCCGATGTCCTCAGCAGCTTCTCAGGTGGTCATGCCGCACTACGCAATCTGGGAGGAAGCCAGGTGAGCTGCCCAGATGTTGCCAGCTGCTGGCTGCTGCCCGCTGCCCATAGCCTGTGGCAGCTGCCAGACTTGCAAGCTCCTGCCAGCTGCATGACCACAAGCGGATCATAGAGTCATAGAATCATAGAAAGTTTTGGGTTGGAAGGGTCCCCTAGAGGTCATCTAGTCCAACCCCCCCGCAGCGAGCAGGGACACCTCTAACTAGATCAGGTTTCTCAGAGCCCTGTCCAACCTGGTCTTGAATGTTTCTAGGGATGGGGCCTCCACTACCTCTCTGGGCAACCCGTTCCAGTGTTTCACAACCCTCATTGTAAAGAATTTCTTCCTTATATCCAGCCTAAACCTACCCTGGTTTAGTTTAAAACCATACCCCTCGTCCTGTCACTGCTGTCTCTACTAAAAAGATTGTCCCCATCTTTCCTATAGGCTCTCTTTAAGTACTGAAATGCTGCAATCAGGTCTCCCCTCAGCCTTCTCTTCTCCAGGCTGAACAAGCCCAACTCTCTCAGCCTGTCCTCATAGGAGAGGTGCTCCAGCCCTCGAATCATTTTTGTAGCCCTCCTTTGGACCCGCTCCAACAGTTCCATGTCCTTCTTGTGCTGAGGGCTCCAGAGCTGAACGCAGTACTCCAGGTGAGGTCTCACCAGAGCAGAGTAGAGGGGCAGAATCACCTCTCTCGACCTGCTGGCCACACTTCTCTTGATGCAGCCCAGGACACGGTTGGCCCTCTGGGCTGCCAGTGCACATTGCCGGCTCATGTCCAGCCTTTCGTCTATCAGTACTCCCAAGTCTCTCTCAGCAGAGCTGCTCTCGATCCTTTCATCCCCCAGCCTGTATTGATACTGGGGATTACCCCGACCGAGGTGTAGGACCTTGCACTTGGCCTTGTTGAACCTCATGAGGTTCACACAGGCCCACCTCTCCAGCTTGTCCAGGTCCCTCTGGATGGCATCCCGTCCTTCTGGTGTCTCAACCGTACCACTCAGCTTGGTGTCATCTGCAAACTTGCTGAGGGTGCACTCGATGTCGCTGTCCATGTCATGGATAAATATATTGAACAGCACCGGTCCCAGTACGGACCCCTGAGGGACTCCACTCATCACTGGTCTCCATCTGGACACTGAGCCGTTGACCACTACCCTTTGGCTGCGACCATCCAACCAATTCCTTATCCACCGAACGGTCCACCCATCAAATCCATGGCTCTCCAATTTAGAGAGAAGGATGTTGTGGGGGACCGTGTCAAAGGCTTTACAAAAATCCAGATAGATGACATCTGTAGGTTTTCCCTTGTCCACCCTTGTTGTTACACCATCATAGAAAGCCCCTAGGTTGGTGAGGCAGGACTTGCCCTTGGTGAAGCTATGCTGGCTGTCTCGAATCACCTCCCTGGTCTCCATGTGCCTTGGCATATCTTCTAGTAGGATCTGTTCCATGATCTTCCCAGGCACAGAGGTGAGGCTGACAGATCGGTAGTTCCCAGGGTCTTCCTTTCTACCCTTTTTGAAAAGGGGCACAATATTTCCCTTTTTCCAGTCACTGGGAACTTCCCCTGACTGCCATGACTTTTCAAATATCATGGAGAGTGGCTTGGCAACTGCATCAGCCAGTTCCCTCAGGACTCTGGGATACATCTCATCAGGTCCCATGGACTTCTGTACATTTAGGTTTTGCAGGAGGTCCCGAACCTGGTCTTCACTTACAGTTGGAGGGATTTTACCCTCCTGGTCTCCTTCATGCCATTCATCGACTCAAGAGGGGTGAGGAGAGAGGTTGCCAGTGAAGACTGAGACAAAAAAGTTGTTGAGTACCTCAGCTTTCTCCTCATCTGCTGTTGCCAGTTTGCCGGTCTCGCTCATGAGCGGGGGTATGCTTTCTTTGACCATCTTTTTCCAGCTGACATACCTGTAGAAGCCCTTCCTGTTATTTTTCACATCCCTTGCCAAGTTCAGCTCCAGCTGTGCCTTGGCCTTCCTGACCCCATCCCTACACAACCGGGCAGCTTCCCTATACTCTTCCCAGGAAGCCAGTCCCTGCTTCCACTGCCTGTGCAGTTCCCTCTTCTTCCTTAGTTTGACCAGCATCTCTTGCCTCAGCCATGCCGGTCTCTTCCCTTCTCTGCCCAACTTCTTACACTTGGGGATCGAGAGCTCTTGCGCTCTGTGGAATACATCCTTAAAGACCTGCCAGCTCTGTTCTGTTCCCCTGTCCCTGAGGACCGTTTCCCAGGGAGTTCTTCTGACTATCTCCTTGAAGAGCTGGAAGTTTGCCCTCCTAAAATTTAGGCTCCTGACTATGCTCTTCGTTATTCCCATTTCCCTCCGTAGCGTTAGTTCCACCAGCGCATGGTCACTGCAGCCCAGGCTACCTCCAATCTTGACATCCCCAACGAGCTCACTCGCATTGGTGACCACCAGGTCTAGTATCGCACCCCCTCGGGTAGGGGTGCTTATTACCTGGCTTAAGAAGTTGTCTTCAATGCATTCTAGGAACCTGCTGGATTGCCTACAGCTTGCCGTGTTGCTTTTCCAGCAGATGTCGGGGTGGTTGAAGTCCCCCAGTAGGACGAGAGCCTGCGAGCGCGAAGCCTCCTGGAGTTGGAGGAAGAACGCTTCGTCTATCAGCTCCTCTTGATCTGGCAGCCTGTAGTAGACACCAACCACTAGGTTCCCTTTGTTGCCTCTCTCTCCGATTCTTATCGGATCGATTTGACCAGGGGAGGTCCTGCCTCATACAGTGGTGCACGTTAGCACTTTCCTCATTATTTTAGGTACCATGCTACGACATTAAACATTGAGACTAAGGCTGTTTGAAGGAAAAGAGTGGCTAGGAAAGAATTGAAGGAACAAGATTGCCATGACGAAGCTATGGCAGAAAATTATTCCAACTGTTGGAAACAATAAGGGAAGAAAACATGAGCAGTCACCTTTTCACAGCCAGTTCAACTACAATGATGGTGATGATGACGAGGGTAAGCTCTAGGTACATGGTGACTACTGAAAATTTCAATTGCACCCTGTTTCTGAGCTCCCTTGTAAGCTGGCTTCTCAGTTATTTACTGATTTTTTTTTCCCCATTTTGTCAAGCAGTTTCCAAGAACTGAATGCACAAAGGATTAAGTATAAAAATTTTTATAGCAATAATTTCCTTTTAGAATGTGTGTCTGGGCTAGCCTAAAAGTACAATTTGCTGATGAGTCGTTCTCAGCATTTCTATCTAGCTATTATCTGAATATGCTACTCAGGTCCTGGTAAGGGAATATCAAACTACAAAACTTTTTTTTAAAGAGTGAATTGACTGTAGTTCCTTCACATCCTCTTTCCGATTTTTTCTAGAATCATTTGATTTTGGAGAGGAAAATTGCTGTCTTTGTACAACGTAGTGGTCTGTTTTCAAAGATTACTGCAGAGAGCTTTCTCATTTAAATATTTCAGAGGTAGGTACAAAGTACTCTCAGTATTTGTCACTGGCTGTTTCCTCCTGTGCAGGAGATCGTGCCACAGAGCATATGAGAGGTCTGGTGTAACAAGGAGACAAACAAGAGCAAAAAAAAGATCACACTAACAAACCACGATCTTAGCAACTTTTCTACCTGGGATGGGGTTATGTTTATACTCAGAGCTGCAGCTGAGCTCTGAAGCACCGGTCACGCATGGCGGTGTCTATCCAGCCCAAAATGGCATTGTAAGTCATGCATGCCTGATGATGTAAAAAATAAAAACTGAAAGCAAGAGACAAGGTCACCAGGGGCTTTCATGACCTATCTTTTTTTGCAACATGATTTTATCCAGCAGACATGAGTTCATCCCTATATTTTCCTTTGATATGGGACATAGCACAGTGAAGAGCTAGACCGCAGTGCTGCTTTGTACCCAGCTGCCATCCTCAGCAGTTTCCCATCGCACACTCCACTCATGGGCAACTTTGAGTCCATTGCCTCAAAATAATTTTCTTTTTCTGTTTCTTACACCAGGTGTTGGAAAAAAAAAATTAAAAATAATCAGGGTGCTTTCTCTCATAGTTAAGTAACAGGATGCCTTTTGAGTTTGAGTAGTTATGCTGACACTGTTAATAACATGGTGTAAGAAAACCACAGCTGTGCCACATCCCTTAACTCAGACAGTAGTTAGCACATAATGGACCGATACAGCTGGGGAAGAGAAAGTCCGTCTCAGCTTCTGTTTGAGAGGTCTTACACTCCTCCCACACATAAGCATCATTATGGACAAGTGGATTTTCTCATTCCTAGTGACATGCTGTGACCCACTGCTGGAGGAGTATTTCTGGACAAAGCTCCCCCTTGGAAGGACACTGTGCCTGCGATGCTCATCAGTAAAAAACACCAAGAGTTGAAGATGAAGTGTGAGCTGGGCTTTGGCTTAAGAAAAATCTCCAGGTTAAGTGATATGGAGGTCACACCTTACAGCAGTTCTTTTCCTGGAAGAAGCTGGATGAACTGTTCCAGCTCTAAATTAGCCAAATCACTGCTGCTTCCCACTTCTATCTGCATTCCTTAATGAAACATTCATTTAGGGTTGATATTGATGTGTTGCTGGATGCAACAAATGGAAAATCACCACTGAGAACGATGTGGCTGACTCCAGCTGACTCAGAGTAGCATTTTTCACTTGAAGTAAAAGAAAGAAGGAATTCTGAGGTTGTTTATCATCCTCTAAATCCTTTATCCCCCTAGAAGCAGAATTTATGACTGCAGGAAGGCATTTACTCTAAGTCATTAGTGTTCTTGCCCTTGGCTATTAGAAACTAAAGCAAATTTCAGTCTTACCTCCTTCAAGAGGAAAACTGACATTTTTGACTTGGGTTATCTATAAAGGATAATTTTTGCCTGTAACTGGATCTGGAACAGAAGGCTCCAACAAGGACGTCAGCCTTCAGTTCCCAATCCCTTTGCAAGCCGGAGGTGACAATGAGTCCCCCTCCCGCTGCCAGTCAATGCCCGTGCCTGGGCAACCTGAGCTAGTCGCTTAGATGTACGTTGGAAAACTGATGTAGGCTGGTACCAGGAACAACAGCCTGAAGCTTACTCAGTGACCATCTTTGCAACAGTCGTCAGCCAAAAATCACTCTCCAAAGATGGAGCTCAAGGAGAATATAGTGAAAGGAGATGTCAGGATCGTCTCCAAGACAAGCCCACCTTCGTTTTTTCCGCTTACCAGGAATGGTTTTGAATTGGCAGAGGAGGAAGAGAAGCATGGCAAGCAGAAAGAGGATCCTCCTCTCCTGTGGCTCTTCATGCCTTTGAGATACCAAGCCGAGAGCATGCATTGCAGCCTCAGAAGAAACTGAGCCTCAGCGCTTCATGTTCTTTCAGCATCACCAGGAAGGATGTACTCACTGGCGTCACTCAGAAATATCCCTTCAACGGCGCCTACCGCAGGCTCCCTTGCTTAACTACACACTGCAAGTTAGACAGCTAAGATGTGAAACTGGAATAAAGTGGTTAACTCACTCAAAATCCTTCCTTGCTCCAGTAAGAAAAAACCACTTCTGCATTTGGCTGTCTCTGTCTTCTCTTTCCTCCGTGGCGCGCAGAAATGCACGCGTTCACAGCATGTCGGAAAGGGCAGGGCTGGCAGATGCAACCGCTTGGGTCTGGATAAAGCAACAACGCAACTGCAGTGAAATGGAGAACGGAAAACTGCTCTGGGTGCTTTAGCCAGGTTGCAGAGCAATTCCCATCATGTAGTAAGATGGGCTCCCCCACTCCACGCTCGACCAGGCCATCATTGCTGTATCTAACACAGTCATCGCAGCTCGCTCCAGCTTTATGTTTTCTTCACAGCGTGTCAGCTACCCTCCTCTCCAGCCTTCCGCAAGCCAACCAGTCCCAGCTGCAGAAGTTCAGCCAGAGCTGCAAACCAGAGCGGCCTCTGAGGCTCACAGTGGAAAATTGCACAAGAGAAGGAGGTGCTCCTCCCCCTCCGACTGCTGGTGGTCACCAGAGATTGCTGATGTGAGAAGATTCAGATGAGGCTTTTAACTAAATGGTTATCACCGTTTCTTTCCAGTGTCTATATTTAGATACAGATTTCATGACTATATATAGATTTTTAAAAAAATCCACTTCCCCCTACTTTCTGGTATCGCAAGAGGACCAGGCAACCCCTAACTATCTTTTGGTCCATAACAGAGTGAATACACAGAAGGAGAGAGAACAAAAACCATTGTGGAACAAGAATTCAGGAAAAGCAAAGCCTTAAAGCTGTTTCTCTCTGATCTCAGCGCTTCCATCAGGTCCTTGGGCAAAACATTTAAAACAGGAGAAAGTGCTAAGCTGTTACACTGTTCACCTCCTCCTCATTTCCCACCACCACGTCCCAAAACAACGGCAAAAGTCTAGCCATATGGGCCCTACACAACCTGCTCAGCCAGTGGGCAGGGGGACACCACAGCCTCATGCTCAAGCAAGTAAACCCACAAGGCCACCTCTGTGCTGCTCAGATGCAGTCAGGAGCATTGCTCTGGAACGGTGGCTGAGCACCAGACGCTTTATAAGGAAGCACAGAAAACCCAGGCAGGCAGTTCATCAACACCAATAAGATTTTTCCCTAAATCCTCCAGATCTGGGACTGCACCGCTTGTGAGCAACACCAGCCTCACTCTATCAAGGTCCCCTGGGGCTTTTTGTTTGCTTTTCATTTGATTGGCTTTTTAAACAAGCTTTAAGTATTTCAGTCCATTTTATAACAGCACTGCAAACCCAACAGGCTGCCAAAGGCCCACACCGACCCCTTGTGCTTCCGTCATTCAGACACACGACCCAGCAATTTATGAACCTCCCAACACCATGGTCAAATTCTCTCAGCCATCCCCCCTTTCTTACCCGTGGTACTTGAAACCAGTGCCAGGCAAGACTGCTTCCCAACAGAAAGTACTGAAAAACTTTAAAAATAGTTTTAACTTAAAAAAAGTTGATTGAGCAATAGAGCTAACCCCAGGGTAGCACTGTCACCTCCGAGCTGGCAGTGGCTGCCCTGCTGCAGTGAGCATCCTACAGCTGCAAGAAGGCTGGATGTGCCACGGTGATGGCGGCATCTGAGTGGCCTCAGGTACCACGGCTGATGCGGCTGGAGACAGGTGCTCCAGCTAACGCTCTGCCACAGAGAGCAGCAGAAACAGGACCACGCGGGTTCGGCGTCAGGGCAGAGATAAATCATAAAACCCATGAGTGCAAACGCCCGCGTGGCGCCTCAGACAAAGGACAGCAGAGTCTTGCTGGGGGGAGCGGGCCAGTATTGTGTGATGAGAACATAAACGCTAGGAAAGAGTCACGATATTTAAAAACAATAAGGAAGGGGGAGGGGTTTTCCCCCTTTTCTGTTTTTTCCATAGACTTTCAGAGACAGGGAAAAGTTCAGTGCTTACTTTAAAATGATTGTACCTCGCAGAACAGCAGCAAGAGCAAGGAGGGCATCAGATTATTCACCACGTTTTGGCAGCCAAGTCACTGCTTTTTGAAAATGCTTATGAAAGACGCCCGTGAGTAGCTACCACCCCGATCCAGCCCCACTGAATCGGAAAAAAGGCAGCTACTTGTATGCTTCAGGTCTGGTTTCAGAGAGCACCTGAACACACCTTCAGCTCATGTTTAAGTCCCATTAAAACATCTAGGACTTAAGCCTGTCTTTAAGCATTGCCCTCAGATGAGACGGACCAGACCCAGTAAGAGTTTGCCCCAACACACACCGCTGGCGGGAGCGGCAGGAACAAACACACCCTGGAAAAGCCACAGACTTGGTTTGCCGCTGGAAGCACCTCTACAATCCCGCTTAAGAAATTACCTGGGAAGTGCTGGGTCACTCCTTGCACACCTGCAGAAACAAGAGGTGCACGTACTGGTTTTGTACACGGAAAGATGGGATTTGCCTCCTAGAGACCCAGGACAATGCTGCGCCTGGCTTCGCAAAAGTGCTGGTTGGGAGGAAGCCCTACAGACAGGAGACCAGAGCTCATCCCACATGTGAGGAAGGGAGCAGGGAAGCTGCTCTTTTCAAGAATGGGCCCCAGGTGTAGCAATGTTTGTTATTTAACAGCTGCAGCCATTAACTCCAGGCCCTGTTAGAAACCCACCACCTCAGAAGATACCACCTTCCTCACTAACAAAGCATAAAAGACTCCGTTTCCTCTTCCCAGCATGAGGAGGTTTCCAGCAGAGCAAGAGTGCAGCACAACCTGAGTGTGCATGGGGGGGTCGTGCTCGCCGCCCATAAAAATCTAAATCCTCACATTTATTCTCCGAGTACAACAGCACAACGCAAAGAGGCTGATGCCTGTCTACACACGCAGAGCCAAAAGCCACTGGTGAAACCTCCTTCTGAAACCACCCAGCAGCCTGAGAAACCGTTTGATAATTAAGAGATCGCTGCAACATTGCAGCCAGTGCAAATCCAAGGGGCCCCTTCGCCCAAAGGATGTGGCAAATCAGGCCTTGATGCCGGCAGTGCAGGCAGCCATTTACACCAGTTTCAAATTTTCCCCTGAACTGGAAAATCACAACTTAATCCGTTTTAAGCTAACATTTACCTGTGAACGAATCTCTGTAATTAAAAAGCTTATTCTATTGCAAAACTCCTTTCATGTTGCAGTGATTTTATTTTTGCCGATTAACCCTGCCATCCTGACTGGTTTATGGGGCTGCTGGAAGGACCTTCAGAGCTGCTGCAGAGAAGGGGAACAGCAGAAGACTGGAACTCCTCTGGCCTCTTTCACAGCAGAGCCCAGAACGAAACCCCAAACCTATTTTTGTGTCGGCTAGCAAGGGTACAAAAAGTCTTTTATACCACAGCTGCAAGGCTACCCTTTCCTCCAGCCTCTGCAGGTAGGTTTTTAAAGCAGCAGTTGATGTGTGAGGAGAGAAGGAAAGCTGGGGAGGAGGAGGAAGAGCAGCAGCCTTCCCCACCAGCTGTGTCGGCACAAGTCTCTCCTCCGTCCTTCTCCACATCCCAGGTCCCAGCTGCATTGGGCTGTGCTGCGAATGACTGAAAGGCCTCACCGAAACAGGCAGAGGTTTGTGGTAGAGGAGCTGCCATAAAAATAACTCTGGAAAACAAGACTCAGCTCTTTGGTTTCAGGAATCAGGAGTTCCTAACGTGGCTGAAAACCAGCCGAAACCTTAATCTTCTCCATGGAGACAACAGCTGTTGCATCAAAGGTGCTTGTGTAGAGGTCATTCTCCCTGCCCTCTCTTGTACATCGTTCTCTCATTCGCTTTGGTTGCACCACTGGTGTCAGTCATCAGACAAGTTTGTGGCACTTTCCTGTGAAGAGCACATGTCCCACCAAGACCACATTTTGGCCAGGTGGTCTGTATGGAGGGCAACCAAACCAGTTCCTCACCCTTGTGGGTGCGCTAGGTTGGACATGGAGAGGGATCAACTCTCTCAAGTGATTTGGGCCAGGCAGAAAAGCACACTAGAGCTTCACAGGGGCTTGGAGGCTGGGCTGGGGTGTTTGCAGAGCCATGGGCTTGAGACCATGACAGGAAGGAAGTGAAAGAGTGTTGAGTGCAGCAGGTGAGGATGGGGCTCAGGAACAAGCTGAGCTAGAAAATACTGAAACATGAATGGCTCAGCACTACAGCTGGCAGGAGAAAAAGTCCTTCAACTACCTCCAGATCACAAATATTTTCATTTCAGATTTTCCTGTGAGCAGCTGGCCTGCCCAGAGAAGTTTTCATACCTCTCCAAGTGACAGCAGCACCTTTCCTGTTGGCGCTGTTGACTAAGAGGCAAAGTGTTCCTTTGTAAACTGGTGGTAGACCCTAACAGAAAGGCTGTGTTATACATGCTGGCAAGACAGAGAGCGGATCTGGGATGTTACTCTGGCTGATATATGTTCTTCCCCATTTTGTTCACTATTTTCTTTGCAGAACTTACCAAGCAAACATACTTTGGGAATGGGCAGGTTATTAGTTCCTCATTAAAAGTACTTTAATGCAGACAGATGCAAAGCAGCCTGAGAAGACAGTACAGTGAAGGCCTAGACCCCACAAAACCCATTCACTGGCCACATGGATGGGTCAATCGAGCAGGAATAATTATGATGGTGAACAGAGTGATCAACCTTTTAGGGCAAAGCACGATAAACCTCAGATTCGTGATCTTTGCATGTCTGGTGTATGTTATTTTAAGAACAAAGACAGGTGACACTGAGTCTGCCTAGGGTGCAGATAACTTGACATTAAAACTCATGGCATCTGTCTGAAATAATGCGTCCAGGAGCTACAGAAGGTAGCAAAAGCAGAAAAAGAACTGGAAATTACAAGACTGACATTTTGTTTGCAGTGCCCATGTCTGACAATATCGAATATTCACAAATCACTCTTCTTTTTCTCCTGTCCTGTGTAGCTGCTCTGTAAGAAGTGCTGTAAATAGGTCTTCAAAGAAGTCACAAAGGCAAAAAGGGCATCTTGCTTTCATCATGTTCAAACAACATTTCTATCTACGACTCTTGAAAATAAGCATCAAAACAACTTTTTTACTGAAAATTTGGCTTTCCATTTTAGATGGTTTTCTGAAAGACAGCTCTGCTTTATGAAGGAAATTCGGATTATTTTTTTTCTTTTTGATGAAGAGGAGTAAACAACTGAGAGCATCTGCCGTGGTTTGGTACAGGAGAGACGTCCCACCTCCTGGCTTGCAGAGGGAGTGGAGGGCTCTACTTTCAGCACTGCCTACATTCGGCAGCTCGCCCGTGGGCAGGGAGAGGATGGGATCTACGGAAGCCGGATCCCAGCTGGCATTTCCACACATGACAGGCTGATTTTCTGTCTGGCTTTTCACTGGAAAGTCAATGTATTTTGCATGGGAAAAATGCAAATTTTTGTTTTAGCTATGAACGCCAGGGCAGCAGCCCCTTGGGACGCTCAGAGGCACTGATTCAGGCACTTGTAATGGCCATAGTCATCCATATTCAATTTTACATCCCCAAACTCTCTTCCTTTCTTGGTAGCTGTGTACATCCCATCAGGCTTACAAGATGCCCGTCAATTTGGCCAAGTTTTGTTTTTTTCCCCCATATTATCGTAATTAACTCCTTCTGGCAGCACTGACATGCAGTAGGCTGGGGAAGGCACCTGCTTTAATGTTGCTCTTTACTTTGAGAAAGTCAAACAAACAAACAGCTCTATAATGAGACTTCAAGGGTCTTCCCTCTGCTCCATTTGGTTTTCTGTGCCATTGCACTACCTGACTTTCTGTCCTGGAGGGGAAGTCACATCCGCATTTCTCCCTCTCACATCTGTATTTCTCTCTCTCACATTTGCATTTCTCTCTCAGATCTGCATTTTTCTCCCTGGTGAGAGAGGTTACCTTTCAAATAAAACCAAATTTCCATATGTTTTGTAAGTGACACTCCTAATTAAATCTTTCTTCATTTGTATTCCCTGTTTCTCTACATTTTAGGAAGCAGAGAAACCCAAGACGATCTGCAATGGTATTTTAATTTTTCTGTTCTCAGAAACTCTCCTGGTTTTCTTTATCCAGAAAGTAAACACTTTACAAAAAAACCCCTCATTTTGTCTAGTGGAAACTGTTTTGCTTAAAGAAAGCCAACCAACTACTAAAGCTAACCAAAACACATGGATGCATTTATGGGCAGGGCACTCAAGGCAAAAAACCAGGAAAATAATTTGAAGTAAAAACAGATGTAGGGATTAAGAGATAGACAGAGAAAGTCATTCTCCTTTAAATAGTTTCAGCAAAATATTTTTTTGACTGGCACATCCCTGTATTAACCCAATATACAACTTTTTCTTGCAGCCTTTTTACACCCTACTCCATGTCTGTGGATTAAAAAGTATAACTAAATAGTCTGTTTGGATAATGCAATTTCACAAGACCAATGAGACACAGTTTCTGGGGCCACTTCTCTTTTACTAACACATCTTTTGTTTCAATCTTCCATTACAAAATTCCGCAGAAGAAGGAGAAAAGTGTGCTCAAGGTCTCCCTTCCGTGTTGGTCATGAAAACAAAATGATTTCATATTAAATTGTTAGTGTGAATAAAATAAGTGTTGATAGTTTTGCCTGAAACCAGGGAAAATATATACAGAGGCTGTGGAAAGACTCTTTTCCATGGATATCTCAGCTCTGACTGAATCTGCTTCAGCCAGGTAAGTCTAGAGACAATCAATGCTGCTGTGCCATCAGCACTCACCCTAATGTTTCCAAAGCAGCTGGACAAATTCACAGAGCAAAAATCCACTGCCAGCATTAAAGGCAAAGGCACCAGCAGGTGCCACCAGCAGGCACCTGAGCCACAAGCTCTTGGCATCTGAAAAAGTGTTGCTTTGTTCTTGCTGGGGTTTTATGCTCCTACCTTGGCCAGCAGTGGATGTGACTGTCTGAGAACAGATGCCTTTGGTCCGATCCAGCATAGCCACCTGTGTATTTCACAGGATTTTCAGCTGCTGTGGCCACTGGTCGGTTCTAGATGAACTTTCTAGGGAAGCAGGACTTCACCCCTCACCTTGACCATGACTTTGCCCTTTAGACTTCCGCTTCCAGCAGGACTAGATTTTAATTTTTGCACAGGACACTGAACCATTACTATGCAGGGCTTCTTGCCCCCAAGAATTGCAATTGCCGCAGTCCTACCATGGACTGAGTCTCTGGGGTTTTGATGGAGTTGTGCTCCTCCAGCACAGAATGAAATCTCATGGCCAGCCTTCTGACACACTGGTCTTTGATCGCCCACAACATCTGCAACCCTAAAGAGATGAGCTGGCAGCATCAACGCGACCCCAGTCCACGGGGGTGATATTTCACGTCACTCATATCCTCATTGCTGGCCAGAACATTGCTGGTTGTGGCACATGCCTGGGGCTGGGGAGGAGCAAAACAGAGACGGGAACCGACCCACAGCATAAAACATCTATCAAAGTCCCATACACTTACCTGAATTACTGTTAGATAATTTGGACGCTTGCCTAAAATACCAGTGTTCTCCTCTCAAAAAAAAGAAGTCATGTTTTTTTTCACTCCTAAGTTTCTTAATTTTTTTTTTTGAGTGCAGGGATGCAGGAAGGGGAATTAAGACCAAGCAGCAACAAATTTCTCTGGATAGGAAGAGGAATAAATATTCAAAAACCAAATTATGTCGGATTAGGTGCGCTGGTTCTGGCCCAGGTAGAGTTAATTTTCTTCATAGTAGCTAGTGTAAGGCTATGTTTTGGATTTGTGCTGAATGCAGTGTTGATAATACAGGGATGTTTTCATTACTGCCGAGCAGTGCTTACACAGAGTCAGGGCCTTTTCTGCTTCTCACCCCGCCCCATCAGCGAGGAGGCTGGGGGTGCATGGGAAGCTGGGAGAGGACACAGCTGGGACAGCTGACCCCAGCTGACCAAAGGGATATTCCATGCCATGCTCAGCATATAAAGCCGGGGAAAGAAGAAGGAAGGGGGTACGTTCGGAGTGATGGCGTTTGTCTTCCCAAGTAACCATCACGTGTGATGGAGCCCTGCTTTCCTGGAGATGGCTGAACACCAGCCTGCCCACGGGAAGTAGTGACTGAATTCCTTGTTTTGCTCTGCTTGTGTGCGTGGCTTTTGCTTTGCCTGTTAAACGGCCTTTATCTCAACCCACGAGTTTTCTCGCTTTCACCCTTCCGATTCTCTCCTCCGTCTCACTGAGGGGGAGTGAGCGAGCAGCTGTGTGGGGCTTAGTTGCCAGCTGGGGTTAACCCACAACATTAGGAAATGGCTAAAAAAAAGTCTAAACTTCTTTAGGCTACCAAATTTGAAGTTGAATTTCTGCTATCCCTAGCAGCCTGCTACCCTGACCACAGAGGCATCCCAGCCCTGGGGTAAGGGTACCCACTGCGATGCGCAGGGCTGCCCCTTAGCATCTCTGCATGCCTTGGCTCGACTTGCATCTCCAGCACCATCCATCTACCAGAGCACCAGCAAGCTCTGGGTTAACAATTCAAACCCCAACTTTCTTGCAAATTCGATCTCATACAATCTTCTCTTTCCTGCCCAGCGTGACAGCGACCCAAACCACTATTTTTCACAGTAGTGTTTTTACTGTACCACTGCTGCCAGTTAAGAAACACTTGTCCTGGGTGTTTGTCCTGGTCATTGCCTGAGACAACCTGAACCATCACAACCTGCCACTGCCTTTGAACAGAGGCTCCCAATTGACAGGAATTAGAGCTGGCTGGAAATGAATTTGAAAGTCAAGCATCTCCTTTAAAACAAAACAAAACAAAACAAAACAAAACAAAACAAAACAAAACAAAACAAAACAAAACAAAACATCCCCTGCAAAAAAAAATCGAAAAGCTATTTAAAACAAGACTTGCATTTTCTTTTGCCTTCAGGACAAAGCGTTTGCCCTGTGTGAGGGTTTCCAGTGCTTCTCCCTTCAGATGACCCCACTGGAGAGGCAGCTGATGAAAGTGGCCCCGTTCTTGCAAAGGACGGGTGCGACAGAGCGTGCATCTGATAGACCTCGGCATGGATGGCTTAATTACCACCAGATGTCCCTTATATGGGAGAAACAGTTGCTACAAAAAAAAATCTCTATCTGACGAGATGCTGGTGGTATTTCCTAGCAGCCGACGCTTACCTCCGTGCTGTGCGTATATCTCCAGCAGGCAGCTGGGATCAATCCGCAGAAGGCCAGAGCAAACCAGAAAAATCCCTGAGGATAAAGAGGAAAAATACCATCAGTTACAGCATGGGGAGAAAAGTATCCATCTGAAAACATCATTTGGATGTATTTAATATGGTAGTTTGAGCAAGTTTAATTGAAGTTAGAGCTAAACATCATCTTCTTTTGACATCCTTCATAAAGCTGGTTACTTAAAAGAAATTAGGTGGATAATAACGCGATTCTCCATCAGGAGTCCTCTAATTAGACTGTGGCCATTTGTAGCGGTTGACCAAAAAATTACTCGGCTTCCTGTAGAGCGGTTAATCTATTCTGCCCAAATTGTCCTTGGGAAAAAGAAAAAAACATAGGAGAGAAAAACATTATATTTGCAGTATGCTTCTCTTCTGCAGCTGAACCGTGCCCCAGAATAGCATCTCCTTACTCGCGGGATTCAGTCCTGTGCGTTTAAAACTCGGCTCTCAGTTTCAAAGAGCAGAAAACCCACATGAACAGTCCATAAAGAAGTGAGTAACCAGGACGGAGGGCAACCTGCTCTGGAAAACGAGCTGGACTTCACCCTGTGAGCAAGGCAGCAGCTGCACAGCCAAGCCACCTTCCTTCGATCAGCGCCATCCCAGTTAGACAAAAGGATGACAGAAATATGATCAAGGCCAGCAACTGACCCTGAAGTGTCTAAACAATAATGGCAACAATGCAGGAGGCGGCTTGACTTCTGTCTTCTTCCCTAGGCTTGCAGAGCTGGAAGCTACACGCGTTGTCTCTTTATTTGAACAAATCTGGTCCAAAAAAAAAAAACCCTGATGTAAACAGTGCTTGCCTGTTGTGACAGCTGGACCAAAGGATCTTGCTCATATTAAAAAAGAAGTCTAAAAAGGAAGGAAAAAAGTGCCTGTAAAGCGTTTGAAGGCCAAAGGGGCTCATCAAATATGAATACACAGCTTAGTCTTGGCACAGCAAAAGATGATGAGTCAGCACCAGTTGAAAATTATTGCCCTTACAAGTTTTTCCATGACACTGTCCCTCTTCTAACACAAAGTTATGTAGCTGGGGAAAATTACCCAACTGACTGCAGTTTGTTTTGGTTTCTAATTCTTTTCTGTGAGTGTTTTGACAGTATGATATAACTGACATCACTTTAAAAAGATTAAATCTTTCGTGAAAGTTTACCAAATTCAAGCTTCAGGACGGGAAGAAGACCGTTGCTACTACCAATTCTGCTTCACCAAAAAAACTTTTGCTTAAAAAGTATGTCTTTAAAAAAAAAAAGCCTCAAACTCCTCCACATGCAGCAAGAAAGGAAAATGTGTTACTTCAAATCCTGGAAATGAACGTGAACATGCCAATAAATTGCCTTTTGCTGGTTCTTGCCCAACTGCTGCCTGCTGTGTTCCTCTGCTCGCAGCAGGGCAATGCCCTGCCCGGGGCCTTTGCTCCAGGACAAGGCTGCTGTTGGCATTTCACCACTTTTTCAGGGCTGCCTTGTTTCAGGCTCTGCATCAGATGCTGAGGAAAACCCTAGTAAGGTTCTTACGAAAAACCTTCAACTATGTATGTTCAGCCTCTCCTTTTCTTTTATTTTTTTTGGCAGCTGCCTGGCCGTATAGGTGGTGAGATCACTTGCTGCCATGCCAGGGGCTGAAATGGGATAACAGAAGACCTGAATGGAGATGAGAGGAAAGTCTCATCAAACGCTGATGTGACAAGGGGGATACAAGTAGTGAAGATAGGGAAGAGCACGCAAGGTGAGATGCTACGGAGTGAAGAGTGGCATGACCAAGCCAAGAACCCGTCCGGGGCAGAAGGTTCAACCCCCGCAGGTGCAGCACAAATCAGAGGGAGGAGGCAATGAGGTTACACGGGTTGCTCCTCACTGGGACCAGACCCTGCATTTTGCACCTCCTCCAACAACTTCCTCCCCAAATAAGCAGCATAATGAAGTCAAGGTTTTCAGCAAAATCAAGCTCAAAGACAAGAAAAAAAGATAAAATTATGGCAGATGAAAAAAACAGCCCTGATAGCAATGTGAAAGCTCTACTGCACATCATCCCAGTAAGGGTTTAATTGAAAGGGCCCACCATGAACCTGAAGAGTGAGAACAGCAGCGTGCCAGTGGAACCACCCAGATCTCTCCCCCCTCCCGTGCTCTCTCCTCCTTCCCCCACCAGCTCCAGCACTTGTGACATCTTTCTGGGGCCAGAAACCCCGGCAGATTAAAATCCTCCTTCTGATCTTCCCTTCCTCACCTCCACCCCACATCTCAGCCCTTCATCTCCAGCATCGGCTTTCCCTGTATTTCTGTCCAGCTTCTCTGGGAGCACCAAGGCGCAGCCCCTCGGGAAGCTCCCCCTCCACGCAGCCAGTGTGGAGCAATTACATGGCTCCAAGAACATCTTATAAATGAATTATCGCTGCTTTTTCGCTTCCCAGCCAAAAGGCTTTCAGAATAGCAACTTTCTAATTACATTAGAAGACATTTGGATGAAAAAAGAAAAATACAATACATAGTTTGCATACAAAATGTGGCAGGGTCGAGTCTTGTTCACCATCTCCCAGACCCTGGGAGCTCCCCGGAGCCGGCCGCAGGCTGCTGCCTTCTCCCTTTGCAGGAGGCAGCCACATCAGCCCCGCGGAGGGCTGTCACCAGCCAGACATCAATTACTCTTTTATGAATGACCTTGTTTCCATCCTTGCTGCAAGGAACAATTTGTCTTTGAGAGCCCTGGCAGAATCTGCAGAAACAGCATCTTGCCCATTGCCTGGTATTTCTTTTAATTCACCTTTCTGGCACTTCCCCTTTGGTTAAGGGATCCACTTCGGATGAGGGAGGGATCCTTCAGCTCGGCCCGGGTTCGGCAGCTCGGCCAAACCCCTGCACTCCCAGGGAAGGAGCTGACCTGTGCCCTGCTCAGCTCCAGCTGCTTTTTGGTGCCACTGTGGCCACTGCAAGGGCCAGCTGCCTGCCAGACTTCACAGCCCAGGGGTGGGGAAGAGGGGAGCTAATTTCAGATTACAGCCATCAGGTTGCATCTCTCCCTCCCTGACCCAGTTCAACTGAAAGCACACGATGTTTTCGTCCTTCCACACAGCAAACATCAGCCAGTGATCTCAGTCTGAAGGAGGAATCCATTCTGAAGGAGGAATCCATCCACAGCTCCAGCTGAGCACATCAGCTCTGCTGCACCACGAGGGAGAGCATGGGAGATAGATAGACTGATTGTGAAAGCCAGAAGCTGAAGTGCACCGCAGCGTTATTGAGGAGCCTCTACACACTTGCCTGCAACGATACACCTGGGAACAGCATATTAAACAGCCTGTGCTGTGTGCTGGCCCTCCTGGCACATCACTCGGCGAAAAACTGGGTTCTATCAGGCTTTCGCTGAGAATGTGGCAAGTGTTTTAAGGCTGGAAAGTTCAGGTGGAAGATTTTCAGCGGCGATATTCTGGATGGCATGTTGCTCCCTGCTTTTTTTCCCCTCTGCTCTCTCCCTCTGACCCGATAACAGCACACGGTGCCTCGAACCCCACCGGAGCCAGAGCCTTTCCTTTGTGCAAGCAGTACTAGCAAACGGCAGCTTTCCTTCCTTCTCCTCCACTCCAACAGCAACACGGTCTTCAGGGGCCGTGAGAGCTGCAGGATGTTTACATTCAGGACTGACTGTGTGATGGACCACGGATCACCAAAAAGCAGGATCTGCCAGAGCTGGAGGACAGCCAATAAACCTGTCACTACTCTCCCTGCTAAAGAGAAGTGTTGGAGATAACAGTGCAGGATTTTAGAACATAATTTTTCATCCTTCAGTTCTCAGTTACTCTCCAGAAACCGGCTTCCTCGCAAGTGTCAGTGGATGCACAGCAGCGTCTGTCTGGCCTGGTGATGCCGTTAATTGCAGCTACAGGATCAGCTCCGGAGATACCTGCGCTTCAACCAATTTGACCTGCTCTGGTTTCTAACCACTGTGCACCCATTATCGTTCTTAGGACAGCACCAGTCAGGCCTGCAAAGACTGCAGCCCCTCCTCTGCTTACACACAAACCTCCAGACAGCCAGGCAGGGTGAGCATTTATAATTTAAATAGATCAGAAAACCCCGCACCTCACTAAGGAAACCGAGGCACCAGAAGGAGATGGGAACCACCCACAGGTCAGTGACCAGGGCAATGCTCCTCTAAGCCCGCCTGCACCCCGGATGGCATTCCCCCAGGGGAGCTGGCTGACCAAGCGGCGTTGTGGTGGGTTAGCCACATCCATGCAGACATCCCCCGTGTGCGGCTCGGTTTCCGATACAACCACTGATGTCAGACACCAATACTCTGGTGTCTTCCCTCTTTGATTAAAGAATGAATAAAATGGTCTTCTAAACAGGACACACGCTTTGCAGGAGAGGAAAAAAGTGCTTTAAAATCAATAGCAGGGAAGGTGAAAAATCCTCTCTATTAACAAGTAGAAAAAAAGCTACAGACGGGGTCTGATCACTTCTGCCAGCTACAGCCCAGCGGGGATCAGCGGGGCAGGATGTGACGCCGACCGCAAGGTTCAGAGGCCCACAGGGCTGAACCCCACTCCCGCCTGCGACTCCACCTCGCAGCAGCCGTTGGGGACTGGCTCTCCCTGCCCGATTTTCCAACTTGCAGAGCACAGATTAAAAGCGAGCCTTGGGAGGGGATAGCAACTGGTGGGAAAACAGGCAGAGGGCTGGCCCTTGGCAGAAGATACTGGTGGTCAGAATGGGAGGGGGGGCGCAATTTATAGGAATGAGGAAAGCTTATTTGAGATGCGGACAAATCGCTTGGACAAGGAGGCCCGCTGGGGAAGCGGCCCCTCACAAGGGTATGGGCTGGTCCCTCTCCCCTCCCCCCCTGCCCTGCAGCTTCACGCACCCTGCGGGCCCCTCACGGGCGGGCGGTGGGAACGGAGCTGAAAGGCGGCCAAGAGGCGTCCTGTCACCGCCTGCTGAAAGTAGGGGGGAGGATGGATGTCTCCCTGCTACAGCACCTCGCACCCTTCCGCCTCCTCCCACAAGGGAAGGATACCACATCTCCACTGCAATGGCACCCATCAGCCACCCAAGAGGAGGATGGCCACCTTCCTGAGAGGACCCAAACTGTGAACGCTAAAGCAAAGGGAACAGGGTGCCCTAGGAGCCTGGGGGAAAAGCAGATGCATATTTTGGGGTTTCTTTGGCAGCCAGAGCTTGGCTGTGTTACACCAAACCTGCCGGGGTGGGGGACTCCACAAGGGGCTGGAGGAAAGGACCTGCTCCTTCTCACTCCCACGGCAAGGGGAAAGGAGGGCAGAGTCAGGTGGCCCTTGGAGGAGGGCAGCAGCACTGGAGTTTGCCAGATATATTTTTCTTCAACTATCCCTTCAGTAAACAGCTATACCTTTAGCAACCTCTTTTACCTAGTGGCATGTCCCAAACCATACTGCACACAGAGAAAGGCAACCGAATAAACATTACAGAGAGGTTCAACTCTGTAATGTTGAGTTACACAACTCAACATTGTGTAACTCATGTTGAGTTACATGAGTAAGTCATGTTTTTCAGGCATCCCTGATAATCTCCCCTAGCCTGTACATACCCATCTGTTGTTTTAGATGCGGTAATTGCAAGCGCACACTGAAGTATACTTCAGCAAAAGAGAGTGGAATTATATGTACTCTGCTAGCTGTATGGATGGGAACTGTGTCACTCAGGCCCCTTTGAGCATCTCGGACAGAGAGAGGAAGACTGTGTACTGAGAAGGTGAAAACATTAACTTAAGCTTTAGTTTTAATTGTGTCTGCTTCTCATTTCCACCATCAGTACTGTTTTCCCCAGTTACATAGCTTAGATTAATCTTTCGAAAGCTAGTTTATGTATGACAGCAATGCAATTACTTTATATGAAGCATGGCTTCATGTGCAGCAACCTACCTGTTAACTCCTGCCCTTCACACAACATGGGCAAAGACGCAGTGAAAAGTGCTTTTCCACTCATCCCTCCAGCCCTGAGGCTGGAAGCTGCTCCGTTCAGACTATGCCCTGTGTGCAGGCTGCGCTTTTAAATGGACCTGAGCTCACAGCCCAGTTTACTAACGCTGGGATGGTCTGGGCCCAAACAGGCACTTCACTGGGGATGATGGAGAGGAGAAGGGTGGCATTTCAGCTCTAGTGGTACCCTTCCACCTGCTCTTTGGAGGCTGAAACCGTGGGTCCAGCCCAAAGCCCTCTTGCCTGCTGCCATGCTTTGTATGCCTTGCACCACCACTGCGGTGGGTGTTCGAAGCGAGGGGGGAAGGAGGGGGGCTAACTTTGCTCTCACAAGTCAGAGGAACAACGTGGGACTCAAAATCGCACTGCTAAGGCTTCCCCACACAAACCATGTGTTGACTCGGTGAGAAAAAAAAGTACGCTGGGAATCATCGTCACTGCAGTTGCTTTGGCAGATAAGCACCTCCTTTTGACCCTGCGCTGAAAGCTGCATACACAGGGTCTTGGCAAAAGAAACCAGGCACAGAAGGATGCAGTCCTCAGCTGGAAGAGCTCTGCAGGGTCATGCCTTTTACAAACGTGTCCCTTTGCAGCGCAGAGTGGAGCAACAGAACGTCCTTCCCCAGGCGTGCACGCTCCCGGGCACACGCAGCCCAGCCCCCAGCCCCCAGCCCCACATTTGAAGCGTACCGGCCCAAGGTTGCAAACAGCCCCTCCCAGCCAGTCTCTCCCAGTACGCACCATGGCGGTGAGGCACCGCGACTCCCGCACCGTGGCAGCAGAACTCAGCAGGGCTGCGAGGATCAGGGTCATGCTGAGGCAGATCCCAAAGTAGAAAGCTGGAAGGAAGTCGAACATGGGCGCTGCGGTCAGACACCAAGGCTTTAGGGCTAACAGAGGCCTGGTCTGATGCTTTCGCTCAGTGAGGGGCCAAAAAAAGTGCATTTTGGGGAGCTGGTCTAAGGGGACCAGGTTGCAGAACTGAAATGGTTTTGTAATTTATTCAACACCCTTCATCTGCACACGCTTTGCTTGTCTGGCAGGGCTGTAAACCTCTGGGCGGTTCCCACAGCTCCAGCAGAGTGAAGCACCCTAAAAGGGTGTCGGTCCACCCGGCAGACCACAAGCCGTCAATTCTTCCAGCACTCTGATAAGGGTCCCCCCGAGTGGAGGGGCCGAGGCGCAGGGGCCCTATCGGGACCTCGCGCGCCGCTAATCTGGCGCAACACTCGCCCTCTGGCTTCCTCCCGGCTAAGGCAGGGTCACAGCCGGCACCCCGGCGCAGGGCTCGGGGACCACGGCGCTGCGGAGGGCTTTGCAACCCTCACCCGGGGCTGACTGCGCAGAGAGCTAACGCCTGCAAGCAGAGCAAGCGGGAGCGTCGCTGGAGCGGGGTGGCCGGGAGGGAGAGCCCACAGGGCTGCGTGAAGGGCCAGCCTGTGTCACCCCTGGTGCGTGCAGGGAAGGGGGAGGGCTGTACCTCGGCTTTGGACTAGCACAGTTTTTACACCTATCTTGTTAAACTGTAATCGAGAACCAGGATCTGGAGAGGGTATGAGCATGTTTAAGCCCAGAGCGTAGCTTGGGAGAAGCAGCAGAGGCAAGCACAGCAGAGTATTTCAGTATCTGCGCCGTTCTCACCTCTTTGCTCTAGCCTTGTACCCGAGACTCAGTTTATATTTCTCCCTTGTGTATATATTTCTCCCTTCTTGTGTTTATATTTCTCCCTTCTACCCTCTGCTTCAACTCCTGTAACAATCCCTCTCCCCACGCTCCCAGGGGCCTTCCAGCCCCACTGCACCTTTGGGTCCGTCTGTGGCTGAGCTCCCCTTGCGCTTTCATTGCAGTGTGGGGGAAGGATGGGGAGCAGGAGAACAGAGGGACAGGAGGGAACACAGCAGTGCCTGAGCACCCAGCGATCCCACAGCACCCTTCAGTGTCAGGCGTGTGGGTCTGGTACAGAAACAGGCGTCTGTGGGACTGCGTTCGCCCTTGTGCATCCTCCAAAAGCCAGCCACTGCCTCCTCCTGCAACACCTTGACCACTCTGGGGGATTTTACAGCTTCTGGGTTCACCAAAAATCTCACTGGGATGCGACCACAACGTACCTGCATGGTGGATGACCCTGTAGGAGTTGCTTTCCAGGGAGATGTTGCTGATGAGGGTGAAATGGAGCCCGTAGTGGGTGACTGTGCTCAGTGTGGCAATGGACAACCCCAGCAGCTGGAAAAGAAGATTTTAAGGAAGGGGTTGACAAGGCAGCAGCTCCTGCTGAGCGCACAGAAAGCTTTGAGGTGTATCTGGATACTCCTGAGCCCCACACAGACAGCCTGATCATCCAAAGACCACTGCATGTACCCCAAAACGCACATAAAAGGACAAACCCCAGACACTTAAACATATTAAAGGTCTTTTTTTCTCTTGCATAATGAGTGCACGTGACACCGCACAGCCCATGGGCTCTTGGCCAGTGTCCATGGATAAAATTCCCACCACCCGAAGAAAGCCCAGAGGATCACACCCATGCAGTCCCACCCCGCTCTGTAGAGTATGCATGTGCCATTATGGGGGCTGCCAGCTGCAAGCATGGCTTTGGGCAGGGATGGTGTTTTCTGCTTTGCTCTTTGCCATGCTAGTCCTGTTGCCTGCTGTTGGCTACATCTCCTGCTGCAGAGTGCAAAAAGCTGAGCGTTGTGCTGTAAGCAATCTGTGCTGGTTTCTGTCTCTGCAACATGCTGCCAGGCTGTCCGTGTTTCTGTCCCATCTCTGAGCGCACTGGTATGCCTAAGGCATGGGGTCACTACCAGTGCATTACCCTCTGTGTTGCCCAGAGCAAGTCCAGGTGACGGAGAGGGAATATTTCTGCTGGCACCTGGTTCTAGAGCAAGGGTCCTTGCAGCACGACCAGTGGCGGAGCTGGGACAGAGGCACCAACAGTGGGACAGTTAAAACCAGCTCCAACTCTAGTGTAACCAACCTGGAAAACACAAGATGTGAGGCCACTCCTAGATCCCAAGATAAGGTTTCAGCATTTTGTGCCTTTACGTTACAGAAACACAAGGCAGCTATCCCTGGGTTGGATGCGCAGTCCGGTGTCAACATAATCCCTACTGCATGACATTTTCTTCCAGAGCAGACTAATAGCTATTACTGGAGAGTCAGAGTTTCAGAGACTAAATACACCCTAACCGTAGCATTTTCTGCTTAGAAATAGCCTAGTTTGTGGCACCTACTGATCCTTCATGCTGCGCATTACTGCATATCTCAATCCACGCCCAGCAAAACACTAAGCGCAACACTGGTTAGCTCAGATTTGGGAGAAACACCAGTCTAAAATCCTCCCAGCAGCAGTAACGTGATTCTTGCCATCCACGGCAGCTGTGCCTTAGCATCTCCTCTAAACACCTTTGGTGCCAATCCTCCTTTTCTCCAAACAACATATTCTGCTATTTGGAAGAGAGAACAACGTGCAGCCACTACAGCCAGTGGTCCTGAAATGTTGAAATTTGGACAAAATGTAAATTTCACATGTGGCCCAAAATAAGGCATCACCTTTTAATTACACTCTTTCCAAGCCACCAACCCTCTTTGAACTAAAGACAGATTATTTTTCTTTTAAGCTTGTGAGTTTTGATGAAGTGAAAAGGTAACAAGCACATACAACTCAAAAACATCCAGTGGAAGAGTTTCCCCAGTTTCTACCATTTCCCATCAGCTCTAAGGGCAGATGTCAAGGAGCTCGCCTTGAAATCGCTTCAAAACCTGATAAAAAGGATCCCTAGAACTGCTTTTGCTTTGCAGTGCAGGTCCATGGGTCTCTCACACATACTTCCATTGAAGCCTTGCAGTTTCTTATCCTCACTGATCCCACCTGCAACTGACCAACCTCCCAGCAACAAGCGTGACTGCAGCAGGTCCATCCTCCCTCTTTTGCTCCAAGGAGACAGGAGCAAACATCTTGTTGCTGAAAACCACCCATTCTGCCAGCAGCGACTTTTCCTTTCAAGGCGGCCACTGAGTTGTGAAAGAGCCGCAGCGGTGTGACAGCCCTGAGAAACCAGAAGTCTATCAGCAGAGGGGGGCGATGCTGGCAGCCGGCGATAACCACCCAGGGTGCAGCGATAACTCAGGCAGTTGGCTTTGCTTGCCCTCCACCCACAAAAAATAGAATGTGGGAAAAGCCGACCCTCTCCGAGCGGGGAGGGGAAAGGCAACGGTTCACCTCGATTCTGCAGAGATCCCCCCAAACCTGCCTGCTCACCATCACACAGAGGCTGGTCACCAGCAGCTGGCACTTGGTGGTCCTCATCCCACACCTCAGTCCCATCGCTGCTTGTCCCCAGAGAGAGCCGGCAGTTGGTCCCTCCAGCTCTTGATAAAGCCTGGGTTTCCACCAAAGGGAGGCATGGCCACAGTGAGGCCTCTCGGGAAGTGTAGTCCCCACCACGTGCCGATGCACCTCCTCCTGCCCGATTATTAAATCCTGTTTAGAGCAGCCGCCTTCTGCCCGGGCTCTCGGTGGGCTGCCGTCAGCTCTGACACACAGGCAGCTGGGAAAGGATGAAAGGCATACAGAAAAACAGCCTTTCACAGAGTTTGGAGTAAAGCTCCTTAAAAAATTTTTTGAAACTGTTCAGTCAAGTGCCAGTATCAAAATACCCTGGTTTTCACTTTCACTGGGATGCAGTTTTGCTTAACAAACATTGCCACTAACTCTTTTTTTTTAAATCTACATAAATAGTGTATTGGGAAAAAGCTTAGGAAAATGTTATTTAGAAAAATTAACCTGTTGTTTAAAGAACAGATCAAAATCCTCATACATAACAGTCTTCCCTCCCCATTTAAAAATCACCACATGGCAATAACCTTTGGCTGAGACTCTACTAAAAATTTTCTTTGTAGATGAGGGAAAAAAAATCCCTGTGGCAGTATTTTATTCGGGAGAATTATTTCAGCAGCTTACCCCTGCCCAGGAGATCCTCACCATCCATGGACGTTTTCACGCTGTCCTTTCCCCTCTCCTAGCACTGAAGACCCCACGGACCCACGGCTACAGAAGGCTCAAGTGACTTCTGGTCTTCAAAACCAGCTGCCTGATGGATGCATATTTTCTGAAAGTAAATCACAAAGAAGCCTCAAGAACAATTTGGCCACAGGCAGAGTGAATGACTGAGTGCCTTAATCATCCTTAGTTTCAGAGCTAGACCGGTGGAAAAGAGGTGAAACAGAATAATGGGAAATAGTTGCGTTCCCCCCAGGTGGCAAAGAAAGGGTGGAAGAAGGTAAAACCATCCCACATCAGTAACTGTAGCTACAGGAAAATGACAAAGAAGAAGGAGGAGGGGAGTGAAGAAAGGAAGGAAGATGCATTTTGCAGAGCGAGGAGAAGCAAGAGAAAGTGAGTTGCACAAAGCCATGTGCACAGGAAAATGCACGTCATGAAGTTCTGACTAAATGACTTAACTTTCTTGCAACCTTTCTTGCAAAACTTGGTTGCAACCTCCTGAGACACCAGTGAGAGCTACCACAGCCCTTTCCGCAAACAGGCGGCCCCCAAGGCTCGTGGGTCCCTGTCCTGGTGGGGCTCCCTTATGCCCAGCCGGAGACACTGATATACCATGTGCACACAGAGACCTTCCTACTCTGGCCACCAGCTGGAAACCAGCTGAGAAAGACCAACAGCTGGACAGCAGGGGAGGAGAGCAGTGGGGAGAGGACTACAGAGAGACGGCAGCAGGCTGGGGAGGCAGCTGATGCCCAGCCACACGTGTCCAGGAGCAGGAACCAGACACCACCAGCAGCAGTGCAGACAACCCAGGCACAGGAGCACAATTGCAAGGTGACCATGTCCACATGGTCCCTGCCATGGGCTACGAGGGGAAAGTGCCTTATAAAACATTGTGCTGGAGTTAGGGCTGCATCCAAACACAGAGCTGTTAGCACCCATCACTTCCTCCGGTGCTACAGGACAGATGGTTGTGTTCCCACCTGCATTGCCAAGGAGGATGACCACCAAGGGGCATGGGTATAAAGGCAGCAGGGTTTGTCCACAGGTGGAGTTAAACCTGGAAGGGCTGCCAGGAGGTATGAAGCACAGCTCTCTACATAAAACCAGCTACAGAAGCCCGACCAAGCGCGACGGTGAGTTCGAAGCCAGGGCGCAGCCATGGTGCGCACCGTGGGCACACCTGGAGCCTGGTTCATAGCCAGGGAGATGAGAAAAAAAACATGCAGCCCATCGTCATCTTCCCCTAGACCCTGCTTTCCTTCCCCAACCCTAAACGCACGCTGCGGGAGACCTGTGCAAAGCCAGATCTCACACTAGAGGTCCCCACAGGCCAGCAGAAACCCTTCCCGGGGATTCAAGGCTTTCCGAAGGGAATAATGAGCACAGTTCCCTGCCCAGTTCCCCAAAGGTCTCCTCTGTCCCTGCAGGAGCCTCGCACCTCACTGCAGGACCCCCTGAGAGGTCACAAAAGCACCATCTACACTCCTTGGAAGTGCTCCTAGTCTCTCCGCAAAAGATGCTCTGCCTGCTTTTGTCTCCGGCCATACAAACAGGCACCTTTGCTGCCTGCCCAAGCTCTCCAAGCAGGTCTGGAGCTTTAAACGCCCGGGTTTAAACAGCTGTTTCCTCCGATTTGCTTGTGAATGCCTGTTCCTGGGTAGTCTGCCCACGTCCTCTGATGCTTTGGATGCTTCTGCCACCTCCAGCGCTTGGTGCCCTGCCTTCGTGCCTGCTCCCTCGATGCCCTGCTCCGGTGCTGTGCTGGATTCGGGCACGGAGGCATTTTCTGCTGTTTCTCTTTCCTCCATCTTACACTTTATCCCATATAGATGCGGCTTGAAAGATTTCCCTCTGGGGCAGAACATACGTGAATTTCTAACATCAAAAAATAACAAAGAGCAAGAGAAGTTACTCCCTCCCCCCAAAAGACAGACGATGGTAGGAGCATTAGCAGAGCTAGGACATTAGGAGGTTGGGGTGGGATTGAGGGCGGCACATTTGGCACATGCAAGGCGACTGCCAGAGCGAGCGCAGGGGGAGCACGTGTGCCCGTCTCACCTGTGGCCATCGAAAGGGGGTCCTTACCACACTTCACTTTCTCTGGGTATAAATCCCCTCTGGGTGCCCTGTCATTGGCATATGTCTGCCTTGGCAGCTCTGCCCAGGGAGCCCTGGCAAGAAGCAGGGTGTTCCCCATCCCTGTCCCAGCGGGAAGAGAGGCAGGGCTGGTGACACGCCGGGGAACCGTCCTCGCAGCTGGCTCATGGGCTGGATGGCAGCGTGGCTTTTCCAGCGGGACTCAGCCTCCTGCCCGTCCTGATGGCTTTTATTAGTTTGTCCCCTTTGCAGGAGAACAACTTCTCGCTCCCAAATGCAGTGCGAAAACCACGGGCGACCGCAGCTCCCTCCTGTGGCTTCCTCCCTTCTTTCTGGTTATCAGGCAGAGCATAGAAAGGGAGTAGTGAGGCTGAAAATCTCCCGGGGAGCCCAGGTACCCTCTTCCTCTAGCCCTGTGGCTCTGCTAGGCTGTGAAAATACATACCGGCATCCCCAGCTGCACGGAAGGACGTGCCACCTCGTCCAGAAGGAAAGCATTGGTTTAAAAAAAGGGAACAAAGCCAGACCACGTATTTTTGCAGAGCTACAAACCTCCAGCCCTCTTCTGAGCTGAAGGGAAATGCTGCCCACGCCGTCAGATGGGTGTCCTGAAAGAGCTGGGGGATTTGATGTGTTAGTGCTGCGTGGGGTGAACTTGGGAGACTGAACATAAATGGAGGGGAAGAGGCTGAATGCATGCTAGGGCTTTCTTGCCATCAACTTTTCTGGCTCTCACCCTGTCGGTGTGGCCGCCGATGATGCAGCAGCAGCACCCCAGCCCCAGCTGCTTGAAGTCCAGCCAGGCAGCAGGTAAGAGAACCCCGCCTCGGCTTTGGGGTGCTGCTACTCATGCTCCCGCGAAAGGACGGCCTGGAGGCAGGGCGGAGGAGGCTGGCCCAGGAGGGAGAACTATGCCCGTCGTCCAGGCAGGACACGTCTGTGCCAGGTCCCTGCCGCCTCCCGGGAGCCTTCTCCTTTGCCAGCCTACACAACCATTTGGGAAAACACCTCTCCTCCACGGGAGAAAACAGCTCCGAACGCGGCAGATTTACAAGCGCCGCTGGCTCAGCCCGCTCGGTCCCGCGGCTGCTGCCCGTCGCACGGCCGTATTCACCCTGGAGCTCGCTCGTAAATAAACCGTGCCCGTATCAAACGGCGCTGAAGCCGTATGAATGACGGGAAGCCAGGGAGACCTCACAGCCCACGTCTGCCTTCCCGGGCACATCACAAGGACACATTGTAGAGGCTGCTTAGCATTCATGCAGCACATACACACAATCAAAGCTAAAAATCAACTTCTAAACCCGAGGCCGCCTCTTTTCAATGAGGGAAGGAGAGAAGAAAAGGGGGAGGTGCTGGGGTTTGCCAGGCTTCAGATGCACCACACAGTTCCCTGTGAATGGAAACAAGGCTGGCCGGAGGCTGCCTTGGGAGAAACAAAACCGGAGAGAAATCATAAAATCTCCAAAGGACTAATTTATTATTATTTCCATAGCGTGTCTCAGAAATCCTCCAGTGATTCCCAGTCATTTTGAAATTAATTGTAGGTGAGCAAAAAAACATCAGAAGAGTTATTCAAAAAAGTTAATCATGCCCAGGAAAGATTACATTCGAAAAGAGCGTAAGCTGAAGACAGGGTGTTCCCTTCAAAGAATAAACTCAAATACACTTCTCTCCCCCCCAAAAGTGAAACAACTGCACTCATAGCTCTAACTTAAACTAAATTATTTTTTTATTTTCCCCATGGTATCTAATTGCAAACCATAACTGCCCAGGAGCCAACTGCGCTGGTGATAGATAGAACTCTAGCCCTGCTCCCAGCAAAACCAGCGCGAGCAGAGCCCAGCCTGGCAAGCAGGGATTCACGTGCACGGCAGGGAGAGTGGGGCTGCTTGACTGGCCCTCACCATGTATTTCTGGCATTTGCTCTCTCAAGCCTTGTCACAACGGGACCTCTATTGCTTTCCACTCAGGTGCAGAAAGCGTTGGCAAAAAGCCCCAGCAGCTCCTGCCAGCTGCCTGTTACGCGTGGTCACGGCAGGACTGACCCAGCTCCTCGCCTGCTGCGCTCCTGGACTCACGTGCCAGGACATGAGGGCCCATCACCACAGTTGCCCCCTTCCCGAGCAGCGTCACCCCCTCTCCGGGCAGGGTTCGCCCACCCTGCACACGCCGGCCGAAGCCACGCAGGGCTGCGAGGCGTCCGCGCTGACCATGCGCCTATCGCTTCTGCCTTACCTGTGCCAGGAGAGGAGCGTTTCTGCTCCCCGCTCCCTGGGGACGGGTGGCACGTTGCTGTTCGCCCTCTCTCCCCAGGTCATGCTCAGGAAGTCGGTTGTGAGCACAGACGGTGTTTGATGGTGTCTTGTTCTACTGGATGTTACATGGATAGCCCTTAACGTTATAAAGAGATCTCAAACAAGATTACATTTCTCCGAGTACGAGACGTACCTCCCTTCCTTCCGACTCTCGGGAAGCCAGCCGTGTTGCTAAGAAAGCGTAAGCACTCGCTGCGTGCTGTGCTCAGGCCCCGGCCCGGCAGCCGCATCTGGCTGGCAACACGCCGTCGCCGTCAGCAGCCCTGAAGCCAGGCTGGACAAGTCCAGCGCGCGGCCGAGCTGAGCGTGGAGACACCAGGGCCGGAGGCTGCACGCTGTCCCCGGAGGCCGGATTTACCAGTGTTCGAACCGTGCGTTATTAACAAAAAAAAAATTCCCTGTAGTTATTTTCGTACGATAAAAATCCGGTTATTACTCTTGAGTGTGGCTTTTCGATACAGAAGGTTTTCTCCCGAAAAGCTTCAAAGACAGCAGCTTCCTCTTTCCTGTGAGCAAGGCTTGCGTTAGAAATTAAAGACGGGGTGACCAAAGAACACCGGTGCCCCCACGCTGCAGCAATGCCCTTTCTGCCCAAGGCACCACCGCAGGGGCAGCTCCCCGCGCCAGCGAGACGGAGCAGCCGCATGGCTGCTCATGGCTGTTCCCCCAGGTCTACAGCGTGGCCAAGGTGGTCTGGAAAGCCGCTGAATTCGGGTGCTAAGCATGACGCGCACTCGGGTGGGATGGCCAGACCCGCAAACCCCTCGCAGGCTTCATCCCGTCACCCCCAGGAATTTCAGCCCGGCCGCGGGTGTGCCCTGTCAAGCCGCTGCCACTGCGACGGACCCGTGGCACAAACGCTTCTCCCCAAGCCTGGTGGAGCCTTGCTGTTCCCGAAACGCCCCTTCCAGGTAGGAAAAAGCCCCCTTCGTGTCACATCTAGGAATCACGGGTGGCTCTTCGCGTTGCTGGTTTTGGCTCAGCTACACCCTGCGAGCAGCACCAGAGCGGGTCGGGGTAGCCAGGGGGGCACAGACCCCCCCTTTGATGCCCGAATCGTGCTGCGGGGCCTCGCTGGCTCCCACCTGGGCAGCAGTGGCTCTGCCGCCAGCGTGCGCGCGTCCCTGCCACCGAGTTGCTGCCGGGGACATCGCCCTTGGGCATCTTCCTGAGAGGGGGTTACGTCGCCTGCCAAAAAACGAAGCCCCGTAACTGCAGTGCTGCAGCCCCCTCTGCCCGCGCCCCTCTGGGCGGAGGGAGACCCGCAGCAGGCACTCCGCACCTCTCTCCCCAATTAACGGCTGCTGCAAACCCTGCGGCGGAGGGGCCCCCCCGCCCCCCGCAGCCGGTCACACCGGGGGCCGCGCAGGCACCGGGGGACAGGGCCGAAGGGGCTGGGCCGACCCCGCCGACGGCAGCGGCAGGGTTTGTCGGAGGGGTCCCGGCACCGCGCCTTCGGCGGGTTTGGGTTGCTTCCCCGCGGGCCGGGCAGTAGCGGAGCCCCGGGGAGAGCACGGGCCAGCCGCGCCGAGCCGGCCGGCAGCCCCCGGGCAGGGGGGCTCTCAGCACCCACCCCCCTCGCTGATTCAGCAAAACACCTCGCGCGTCGTGCCCGACGGCAGCCGCTCCGCGGGGAGGGCCCCGCCGCGACCCCGGGTCCCCCACCGCCGAGTGCCCAGTTTGGGGGGGGGGGGGGGGGAGCGGGCCTGGGACTGGCACCGCGCCGGAGTGCGGGGTGGCGGGGGGGAGAGGCGGGGCGAGCGGGGAGCCCTTCCCCCGAGTGAGAATAAAAATTAAGCGAAAGCAAAGTTATTAAAAATATGAAAATAGAGGCGGTGCGTAACGGAAAAGGTCGCAAAGCGGGGGCAGGGGGCGCGCACCCCCCTTTCCCGCGAGGGGCAGCGGAGGGGAGGGGGGGGGGGGGTGTTTGGCGGGGCTGGCGGCGCCACGAGCCGGGCGCGCGCGGGGGCGGTGCGGTGTGTGGCGCGCGCGGGTGGGTGGAGGGCGGGGGGGGCGGCGGCGGCGGAGCGCGCGTGGCGCGGCGTGCGCGGCGCGTGCGGCTGGCGGGGGCTCGCGAGCGGCGGCGCGTTGATAAGGGGCCGCCCGGCGGCGGCGGCGGCCGCAGAGGCGCGGAGCGGCGGCGGCGGGAGAGAGCGACTGACTGGCACCCCCCCCCCTCCCCTCCACGCTCGGGGGGTTCAAATTATTTTTTATCTCCATATTTTAATTTCTTTTTTAAAAAAAAACTTTAAAGCCTCCCTGGCGCGCTTCGCCGCCGCCGTGGCCGGCCGGCGATGAACGGCGCGGCCCTGCCGCCGCCTCCCGCCGCCGCCGCCCCCCGCGTCCGCCGTCGGCCCGCCTCCCCCGAGCTGCTGCGCTGCAAACGCCGCCTGGCCTTCGCCGCCCTGCCCGGCACCGGCGCGGCGGCGGCCGTGGCCCGCCGGAACGAGCGGGAGCGGAACCGCGTGCGCCTGGTCAACCTGGGCTTCGCCGCCCTCCGCCAGCACGTCCCGCACGGCGCCGCCAGCAAGAAGATGAGCAAGGTGGAGACCCTGCGCTCCGCCGTCGAGTACATCCGCGCCTTGCAGCGGCTCCTCGACGAGCACGACGCCGCCGACGCCGCCTTCCCCGACGGCCGCCGGCGGGCGGCCGTCGGGGAAGGCGGCGGCGGCGGCTACTCCTCGGCTTCGCCCTCCTTCGCCTCCTCGGCGCCCGGCTCGCCTTGCTCTTCCGAGGAGAGCGGCTACGACGCGGCGCTCAGCCCCGAGGAGCGGGAGCTGCTGGACTTCACCAGCTGGCTGGGGAGCTACTGACCCGGCGGAGGTGAGGGGGGGGCCGGGATGGGAGGGACGGGGCCGCCGCGTCCCCCGGGAGCGGGGCGCGGTACCCACCGCCGCTCTTCCCAAATCTCTCTCCGCAGCCGCGCTCGGCCCGCAGTACCTCAGCGCCCTCGCTCTCCGCAGCAGCCAGCATCCCCCCCCTTCCCCGCACCCCGGCGGGACCCCGGCGGCTGCTCTCCTCGCCGGGTTCACCCGTCGTCTTCGGGCCGTGGAAAGTGCAATGGTGTAAATGGCTGGGGGGGCCGCGGTACCGGCTGCTCCACCTGCCCCCCCCCCCCCCCCCCCCCCCCGCCCAACCCGGGAGCTGCCGACGGAGAGGAGGCCCGAGAGACCCCCGTCCCCTGACGGCTGCCGTCTGGTGTTGTTTCGGAGGGGCTGGGAGAAAAGAGACGGAAAAACGCTCGATGCTTCCTTGTTGCTGGAGGGGGAGGGAAATCTTTTTTATCGTGTCAGATTCTATTTTGTATGCAGCTCGAACTGCCTGTGGGGACACTGGTGTATGAAGACTTATTTTTGTACAAGAAACCTTAGAGAAAAGGGGTGAGGAGATGGGTCTGTTTTTAGCAAGTCCTATTCCCTTGTTCTTGAACACTGCCAGCTGAAATGTTTTGGGAACGTACACGGTTTTGACAAAAAGGTGTTTTTTGGGTTTGTTTTTTTTTTTTTTTACTCTCCAAACACTTTAGTAAAAGACTGTAAAGTTATGTTGTGTCTTCATGTGGTGTCCCAGTTTGCCTGGTGTGAAGGTCCACTTCTCTGAAAACTGAAGTTGTTTTTTTAAAAAAATGTGTTGAAGGCATTTTTCTATGCACTTGCTAGGATTTCTTAAGTTGTACATATGCAGTTTTTAAGAGTATCATATTTTATGTAAATTGACTTTATAAATAAAAACCTATTTATAAATGGCTTCAGGGCTGTAAGATGTGTGTGTTTGCCAGAAATGGCCAAGGTACCTCCTACCTGAGGGGCTGGGAGAGGGGAGCAATGAGCGATACAGCAGGGAGGCGGTTCTCCTGGACCAGGCTGCATGTGCAGACGGGAACAAGGAGCAGCACAGCATAACCTCCAGGCCTGCTTTTTTTTTTTTTTGCCATTCAAGTTTTGTGAACTCAGCGCTTGGTGAAAGCGCTGCAGAGATGATATATGGGGACATGCAGATGTGTACGGGAGACAAGGTAGGTTCAGTGCTGTAACTCCTTTCCAGGGCATGCAGATGGTGCTGCCAGCTGTGCTGCCCTCGCCTACAGTGATGGGAGAGTCACGGGAAGGGAAGGAGGGAGCAGGTATCTGAAATTTGTTTGTCCTGGCAGCTACTCTCAGAAGTTAGTTTAGGGTGCCTTTATGCAGGGGAGCTGCCTCTCCAAGAGCAGTGTTGTCATTTAAAGCCTGCACATAACCAACAGTGTCCCACTAACTTCAGCTGCGTGTACGTGTACTTTATCTAAAGGCACTAAGCAAACATGCATTGCTCCTCAGAAACTAGCCAGAGACTCGTAAGCTCTGCCGATTACTTTTGGGCTCATGCTGAAGACCTGCTTCATTCAGTAGAGGTGAGCCAGAGGTAAGACAGATTGCTGTGAAACAAATACAGTGATGATGGCATTGAAAAACTACTGCAGAAGCTGTTAGTTCCCTTAAATAGCTCTTGTGAACGTTACAAGTCAAAAGGAGCAAAATGGGCTGGCCTGTAGAATATGCTGAACAAACACAAAGCAGAAAGGGTTATTAAAATTGACCTACTTTGCAGGGACGGCGTGTGTATAATCTCTGCTGCATTAGTACTGTGAAGGTAAAAGTCTTCAGAAGTATTATCGCTCAAGCCCAAATTCAGGAATGGCAGTGGGTGGATCTGGATTGCAGATCTGTAAGAGTATTCCACATACATGATTCCATTTGAAGGGAGAAAAAAAAAGGGGGGGGGGGTGGAAACACAGGCTCTAACAGCAAGTAGCATTTAGGAGCCTGCAAGCAAGAGCAGTAGTTACTGTGCTTCAAGTTCATTCCCTAATCAAAGTTGCTCTAATACACTTGCCCTTTGAAAGGCCCTGAGAATTGAAGTCCTTAATGAAGTGCCTGCGAAGGTTTTGCCCTGTGCGGCTCTTCGACAGCCCCACAGGTAGCAGTGAGAGCTGTGAGCTAACCTGGGTGCGAAGTGATCTGCTACACTTGGCAGCAGCAGGTAGGGTTGGTGGGGGTGACACAGTACCTTTCCCCAGAGCAGGTTTAGGGGCTTCATCTTCACAGATGACCTCCAGAAATTCAGTCAGGCATAAACCCCTGCAGATTCCCACATACTTTGCTTAGAACAACAGCATGCCTTTTCCAAGCAATTTACAAAAATAAGGACTGCTGCGTTTATCTGCACAAGTGTCCCATTATGGCAGAAGGCATTTGTTTAGAGAGTTTTACTACTGCTTGGCAGGGTGTTTGTTTTCCTTCCTTAGGAGCATTGATCATTTCAGTATTTCCAAAAGCAATATTTAGCTCTCAGACAAGTAACTCCCAGCATCATAGCTAGGTTCATCAGACCTAATGTTGTTGCAGCAACATTGAAGCAGCATCGACTGTAACTGTATTGGCAAGCAATTAGCTGTGAACAGTTTTCACTTAAGCAATATTAATGTTAGGAAAAAACCCAGAGCTTAGTCAACATCACAAGTTACCTTAATGCTGTCAGCCCGTGTGTCAGCAGAAACTAAACAGGGGAAAATCAGGAATGTGCAATTTACTTTTTGAAAAGACCAAGAAGGTCGTGAGTCTTTCAAAGACTTGAGTGGAAAGAGGGTGCAGGGAGAAGGATGTATGTCTGTTTTAGAAACACAAGGTGGACAGAGGGACTTCTTTCCTCAACCGTGGTGACCACAAGTCACTTGCAGATTCTCTGATCCAGTTGCTGAAGAGGCTACACCCGGAAGAAGAGTATTGAATCGTTCTGCCTTTTTAAGAAAGCATTAAGAAATTAAGCATTTAAGAAAGCAAGGTAGGTTCTCCGGCAGTTGCAGAGACATCAGGCACCTTCAGCCAGCCCAGCTCACGCCTGTTCTCTTCAACTGCAGCTACCTGAAGACTGCTTGGATCAAGCTGAGAAGATTCCCGACTATGAAAGCTCACCCCTAGACCTCTCTGCTCCATTTATGCAAGGTAGTGCCAGAGCAAAGGCTTGGAGATGAAAGCCCTCTGACCATGAGAGTCATCTGTGAGCAGCAAGAGTAACACCAGATCTGCCTTCTCAGCAAGGTGCTTCCCTGGCCTGGAGTGGCCACCTCCACATGACAGTGGGACCTGCAGTGTCTGGATTAGCTGCCATCAACTAAGGGCTGCCACAGGGGCTTCCAGAAAGCCTGGGTGCCTGCCTGAACTGCTGCCTGAAACACCTGTGGCGGGGATGGGGAACATCTCTGATGAACACATGATTTCTCTTTAGATGTATAACTAGGAACTCAGTGCCTAAAATGGAAACTCCAGCTTCCCAGGAAGACACAAACCCAGCCCTAAGTACAGGGCTTCAGGAGAGTCAGATTCAGGCAGAAAAAAATATGCTGAGGAATTCTGAGAATTAAGGGGGAAAAAAAAAAGCTGCAGCAAGCCGAGGGCGCCGGGAGGCACAGCTTGTCAGTGTGCCACTACAAAACACCCTTCTGTAAACCTCTGCTGTGTACATCCACCGGCGGGTTCCCGTTTTCCCGTGCAGCATTTCACAGGTCACGGACATGTCTAACGAAGCAGAAACAAGTTGCAGGATGGTGTCAGGATTAGCTAGCCCTCTCCCTAGGCTGAGAGAACCCTTCCATTTTCAGCCACGTTCCCTTCTGGTGGCATTTTGAGTTGCTCAGGCTGCAGCTTTTCTTCTTACCCAAAGCCCACAAAGCCCAGCACATGACAAGAAACAGTTCCTTGCAATGAGCAACGCGTTATTGCACTGTGGTGTTCAAACGATGCTGTCACCCCTCATGGGCAACCTCAGGTTCAGCTCCATGGCTACACTCCCTCCAAGTTTCTTCACATGTTATTAAAACAATAGTTTTGTAGCAAAGGGCTATGCGTCCTGCCTGAAGGCTTGCGCACCATGAGAAGCAGTGGGAAGCAGGCACGAGGGTACCCTGCTGCATCTCCATGGCAGGGTGGCATTGCTGGTCCTTCTTGCACAGCAAGTGGCTGCAGATACCCGCAGAGCCCCAGCACTGCGGGTATCTTCAGGAGATCCCTGCTTCAGAGCCCGCCAAGAGATTAGTGTCCAACAGAAGAGGGCTTTCTCCTCTTCCTACCACCACGATAGCAGCAGCAAACACCAGCTTTACCACAGGTCCTCCTGCAGAGAACGGCCAACGGTTGGTTTCAGTTTATAACAGCTCACTTTTACGTTAACACCTTGTAAAGATCTGGTTACAGACCAAGCGCAGCAGGCAGCGAGGCGAGATTCTGCGTATCAGCTTGCTTCTGCCTCCCCTCCTGTCTGCGGGGAGCAGCCACCAGGAACGTACTTGTCTTGCCAGCCTTTGGTCTGCGTACCAGGGCTTTTCGCCTGCCGTGGTTTGTGGGCAGACGGCTGTGTGCTAAGACTAGTCCGGAGGTCAGTTCAGTCTTTTCATGCAGGTCACAGAATAGCTGGCTAACAGTAACGATTTTCAGTCATTTCTTATCTGGATTGGATGTGGGCCAGGAGCCTGGGAGCGTGCCTGGCTAAGAGAGAAGGACAGCCCCTTGCACACTCAAAACGGCAGGCAAAGCTGGCCTGGCTTTGCCCAGTTTGGGCATCAGCCAACAAGGGTTTGGTTTTCTGCTGAGAAACTACCATCAACAAAGCGTTAGCCAAAGGTATACCTCAGAGTACTGGGACTAACAAAATTAAAGCAGCGCCAGCTGTAATCACAAGTTAATGTTGCACCCTTAAGACGCTATCGGGCAGTACAACAAATGACTTCATCCTGGGGACACCATGAACCCCCGGCTCCTTTTGAGCTCTGTGCGCGCCCTGGCACACACGAACAGAGGAGCTCTGCCAGGTGCTTTCAGAGCATCGCTTGGGACCACGCCACAGGTCTTCTCAAGACAGTCCCTGGGGCTTGCTCTTTGGAGAAGTGAGTGGATGCTCCTGTAGCCAAGTCTGAGGACGTGGAGAGGTTTTACACTTTACCAGCATTCAGTCTTTTTGTTATGTCCAAGTAATTTCTTCCATCCATTGTTTTCCCCTAATAAAGACCTACTGAGGGAGAGGCTGAAGCTAGTACAAGAACCACAGAAGCGGCATAGCTGAAGACTCTTCGCAGTAAGAGGGGTTGCTTTGTACCTCTGCTGTCACCATCATCAAGAGCGGAAAATAGAAGGGGGACATCAGCATCCTTAGCTTAGGGAAAGTGTGGCAAAAACATCAGAGGCTGGCATTTCCGCTGTATTTTAAATAGAGATTCTCTCCTGTTCTTGAAAGCCTACAATCAGACAGAGATGATTGTTCAGATCAGGATGAATAAATCTTCGTTTTCTGTGGAGTGCTGCCTGCCCCCTCACTCCTACTGTCACCTCTCTTTTGTCCCAGGGCACAACAAAGCAGCAAAAGAATAAATTCAGTGACCCATACAAGAGCTAGCATGACTGTGCTACATACAGGTGAGGCAGGAGAGAGATCCTCAGAGAAACCCCAGCCAGCTGGTAGGCTCCAACACCAGCATCCACACATGATGAGCAGGAAAAACACAAGAAAAGAGACATTTAATATCTCCCCAAGATATCAGTGTTGTTTTACAATAGAGGAGAAATAAACAGTCACATAGAGAAACATGGAAATGAAAAGGAGAAACACATGCAAGAAAGTGGTCAGCAGTGGAAGGCATAGTGCATTAAATCAGAGCAAGAAGCACAGAGAAATTACTTCAAATACTAGGGTGTGACCCTCTCCCCCCAACTCTGTAAGTGCTTCTGTTTACGGGTAGATGTTGGTGAGATCAGAGGTGCAAACAGCAGAAAGGAGAAACTTCTGGCAAGACAACTGCTTGGCTGCAGGGACCAGGGCAGCGCTTCGAGCTTTGACCTGTGAGCGTCCACTTTGCTGCTGGAGAAGCCTCAGTTCTCTCCCCTTGGTCTCCTTTCATCTCCTGGCCTCAGCCCCACCGCTTAAAGCCTGCAGTACAATAGTTATCCAGTCACCAGACCCAGTAAATTGTGCTTGCTTTTTAAGTTGTTTGTTTTTGTTTTTTTAAAGCAAAGAAAAGAGAGAGGCATGATAGCCCCGAGGGGAATTTTCTGTTAAAGTCGCTGCCAAAAGAACGACCAATTTGTAAGTGAAATGTTGACACTTTTATAACACAGCAAATATATTTCTCTTGAATGAAGCACTTCAAGTTTTTTTTTTTTTTAAAAAAAGATGAATTTTGTCAGGATATGAAATACTAGGAGGAAGTGTTGCAACACTGTAACACATTTTCCCTTTCTCTCCATTTCCCACTTTCGCATACACGCACGATTCCTTCAAGGCTCCACAAAGGACCCGCCGTCCCTTTAGCAGAACTATACACACAAAGAGCAGGTGAAACCCACTGGGTAAATAAAAATCTAGTTTAGAAGTATTAGTAAATACCATCATCCTCTTACCAGCACGGTACCTGCAAAGCCCTCCTCACATGCTGCTGGCTCCCACATCCCCAGCACCCGCCTGCCTTCAGCATGGGCTTGCCTATAGGGAAGGGAGCTGGTGCCCGTGGGAGCGGCTGCTCCCCTCGGTGAAGCACCTGCGCGCGATTCCCTGCTGAGGGGCCTCTGTGCCGGCCAGCCCGCCTCATCGCTACTTCTCCTTGCCTGGGAGACACCTGGCACCACAGCAAATTGGGCAACGGACAGGGTGAAACGTGCTTTAAGCAGCTTGAAGTCTGCAGGGCAGCACTGTATTTAGGTCTGATATGAAGGGAGGCGAGGATGGGGACCGGGTCTGGGTGCAGCCTGGCATGGCTCTGCACCGTCTCCTTGCCCAATGTGCCCAGAACCCCTCTCCAGCAACCTGGATGATGGTCCCGCATGCTGCACGAACCTGGGATGCTGCTGAGATAGTTTATAACCTTCAGTCTTTGGTCTTGCTAGAGGACAGACAGTAAAGAGGGGTGAGAGCAGAGAGGCTTTTGAAGTGGGGAGACCGCAAAGCTCATTTAGGATGCATGCCCACCAAAAAAACCCCAACCACCAGACAGTAATAACTTGAAACCAGTGCTGACGGGAGTTGAAAACAGCCATGTACTGGCAGAAAAACCAGTGCCTAGCCAAGTTCAGACGTGGTGTAAGCTGAATTTCACTCTGTTTATGGTGCTGAAGAGAGCTAATGGTTGCCGGCAGGCAAGTCTTGCCATTAAAGAGAAGCACACAATTTGCTAAAGGGACCTCTGGGCCTTCCAGGCCCAGCAGAAGTCATAACCAACTCCCTCTGTGCAACAAAACCCACTGAAGAAAGGAAGGGCAGTGTCCATGTCTTGTACATCCCATGGCTGGCTGGGCCTGAGCTCCACAGACAGGACCGTGGGATCCAGGGTATAGAACAGTAGCTGTGCTTGGTGTGCTTGTGGTAAAATCACCCAGAGCTGGACAAGGAGCGGAGGACAAGAGCTTCTCAGGCTGCCAGGGCCACAGACTGGGGCAAGAGGTGGGGCAGGCTGCCTGCAAGCTGTTTGGTTCTGCTGCATTTGGGAGGACGGGACTTGGGACTGTTCCTTCGGAGTGAACCAAACTGCCACCCACACCGTGCTGCCACCTTCCCATCCCAACTTCTCACCACCATCAGCCTTGACCCCAGGAAGTAACATCATCACCGTGCCAGTCCACCATTGCATCACCGCATCCTTGTACGGGAAGTGACACCCAGGTCTTGTGGCAGCTCTCCTTAGCCACTGCGGAGGGTGCTCAGTACAGAAACAGCAAGGAGCAGCTTAGGTGTTGCTGAAGGAGCTTGGCGTGGGCTACTTCATCCCACTAGAAAGCCATGCTGCATGGCTGGATTAGCCCTGGCTCCGGAGCGAGATTCTGCATAGGCAGGCAGTGGGTCGCGATGCACGCCTGCTTGGACACAAGCAATCTAGATGACCCACAGAGGTCCCTTCCAACCCATACCATTCTGTGATTCTGTGATTCCTAGCAAACTGTTATCAGCCAGAAGAGTTAAGATAAGCACAAAGTAAATTTCTTACATTAATTTATTCATGCTCATTTAGATTTGTTTTGTCCTATTTTAATAAAAGAAATGAGTTGAGACTTCTCTTGGAGAGTCAAAATAATTCACTTCAAGCATTGCTTGTCCGCGTGTGACAAAGCAAGTAATGAACTTCTAAGTTCTGAGCTGAGCATTATGCAAGCTATCAGTTTTCCAGAGCCGATTACGTTATTTATTGAAAATAAACTACGTGGGGGGATCTGTTGCTGCTTTCTTTCCCCTGATAATTACTTGGCTGAATGGAGATTTCTTCCCATGTAGCTTTTTATAGTAAAAAAGAAGATGCAGTGAATAAGAAGCATTTTGTAAGTAAGTGCAGCATTTGGGTTACAAAATTTTTCATTTTGGAAGTTGCCTGGATGGAATAACTTTTGATTCGAAAATGTTAAACATTTTATTGAGATCTCCAAATCTCTGCGTGGTCAAAATGTACAATAGATCATTTGCTGAAGCAAAGACTCCACTTTGGACCAGCTTATTTTAAAATTTCAGTTTTCTGGAAATTGTGAAGCATCGACGTACGGCCACGACATCTGAGCTGCCAGAAAAATCCTGGGCTTTGCCTTTTTCTTAACAGAGTGCAAGCAAGTCCATGTTGGAAAAAGTTGGGTGGCCAGCCAGAAACCGGCAGGTTGGAAGAAATAACACGTATGGTGGGGTTTTGGTTTTGTTTGCTTGCCTAGTGTCTTGAGGCAGTAGGACTCTGGACCTCCTTCCTGACTGACGGGCTAGAAATGTCAAGGAGATCCAAGCCAGGACTGAGCCCAGGCAAGTGAGGGGCAATGCCCCAGGCTGCAGCCACCCCCACGTCAAGAAATTGCCCCAAGGAAAGCCCCAAAGAGTAGCTGGGGGCATCTGTAGAGGCGTGGATGCATGGGACAGCTTGTCCCCAGACTCCTCCAGCCATGGGGGTAGCCTTGATGCTCCAGCTTTATGCTCCCCAAGCATCTCAGAGGGCAAGGGCCTGTATGGCGTAAGAGCCCCAAGCACTGTCTGCCCAGGATTCAGCCCTGCCATAGGATTTGCAATGCACAGCTCGCACCGGCGGCCAAAAAACCATGCTGAAACACAGACAACACGGCTCGTGTGTATGGAGGGGGCCTCTTCTTAGGCTCCCTGAGCCCATTTCTCCACCGCTGCCTTTGTTCTTCCCCTCTCCACCTTTACTTCATGTTAACTTTTCTTCATGTAGCACCCCTCTTTCTTTCTCTGTGCTTTCTCAAGGGAGAAAAAGCTGGAGTGGGAGAGTGAAGGAAAGAAAGAAAATGGAAAAAAGGGAAGAAAGTGAAATGCTGGGGGGGGAGAGGGTTTGAAAGGGCTGGGGGGGGCCAGGGGCAGGCTAGCCCCCGGCCGCCCTGCATTGTGCCTGGCTCTATCCATCTCCATAAAGGGACTGTCCTGACTTGTGTCCCAGCTGGGAGAGGTTTTGTTGCCTTTCGGGTTTTGGCGTCGTCCCCTCCCCCAGTCTGCTCTTCCCCACCCCCCACCCTCCTTTTCATCCAGGCTGCATCAAAGTGCCCCCTCCATCCCGTCCCCCACCCCCCAGGCTTTTCCGCCCCCTCCCCGGAGGCACAATGTCCCCTTTTGTGACCGCAACCTTTTCTACCTCCTTGTCCCCATTTATCCCCTCGCCCCTGGGCAAATAAACCCACCCCAGGGTGAAAGGGGGGTGGAAGCTGGGGGGGAGCGTGCTGGCATGGGGGTTGATGCGCCCTGTTGCACCCCTGTTCTCCCCGGTGAGACAGGGGTGGCACAGGGGGCTTGGGCATGGGGACATTTTTAGGGGGTGGCTGGTGCCTGGGGGTGGAACAACCTGCCCCGCATCCCGTGGTGAGCCAGGGGGATCAGAACTTTTGCAGATTTGGTTCCAAAAGGAGCACGTCCCTTTTCCCACCTTATATAGATGCCAACAGTCTCCGGCCCCGCGAGAGCGGGCAGAGCCAGGTTGGGGTTGGGGTGGCCAAGGGCACTCTGGCATGGGCGCGTGGGTCTGCGAGGAGCAAATATCCGGCCACAGCCTGCACCGGGGATGTTTGCTGGGGGAGAAACAAAAGCATCTGCTGGTCTGGGCGCAGCAAGAGCCTACCCACAGCTCGTCCTGTTGTGCCTGCGGGCTGCTCGCTTCCCTCCTGGGTTTTCTCCCCCCCTCGCATTTGTTTCTCTTCGGTTCCTGCTGGTTCATCAATCTCCACTAGTCTCCACTCGCTTTGGTGGAGCTCAGTCACCTGCTGGGGCTGTGGCCCTGTGTGGAGGCTTCACCTTTGCTGGCTGCAAGGGACGGCGGTGCAACGGGGTGCCTTCAGCAAGCACCGCAAACAGTCCCACCACTTCTCTTCATCATCCTCAGCTCCCCTGAGGAACACACCCTGTCCTGGCAACACCTTGGTTCCCTGCAGACAGGCAGCGAGACAGTGCGGGGCACCTCGCTTTCCCACTTACCGAGCAGGGATCAGTCCGCCCATGGAAAGCTGAATTCATCAGTGGAAGCGATGGCACAGCATTAGATGTGGTGAAGAAGGTCATCTTGTTCGCAAGTGTTTCCCACAAGGTTACTTTTCTCCTAGAACAGGATTTAAGCATCCATCATGCTGGGGTCTCCTGGCATATAATTTTTTGAAGCTGGTGAAGGTATTAAGGAGTGATACCCTGGGCCTGGGGTAGTTCTGCTAGACGAGCAAGAGGTACACGAGTCTCACCAGCCTGGGCCTAAATCTCTGTGTTAAGTGGAGTCAGCCTTTTTATCCAGGGTATTTAACGGGCATCAAGATTTCCAAGAGATGGGTAACACCTGTGGCCTGAAGATTTTATGGTGAGTATTTTCTTTTAGAAAACCATGACCAGCTCTCTGCTTTGAACCCTGTATTTCCCAGCTGCCCCAGCCCGGCACGTGTCCCTGAAAAATCACAAACATGCAGAGGCACGATACAGTGCTCCAGCTACGAAATCCCAGTAAAAGCCCTCCTTCTACATGTTTGGTGCTCTCAGGCCTTGACATTCAAGTGGCCATGCGTCTGCTGAGCTCTGCTCCAGCTGTGCACGCTGGCTGCCCTGGAAAGGCAGGGCTGGGGTAGGCACATGAGCACCTCCTGTCCCCCGGGGCAGACGGGGACATCAGAGCGGGCTTGGGTGGCTCACCCTGGCTGAGCATCTGGCTCGTTTTTCTTCACCATCTTTATCTGCAAAGCGAGAGCTCACATCCACACGGTGCCCCAGGTTGTCCAAAACGTAGAACTCTCCACCCCAAAAGTCCTTGTCTCCATATGTTTCAAGATCCTATTTTGGCTGCCCAAGGTGATACAGTCAGATCCTAAATTAGCCTCTTATAATCTAAATTGAATTAAGACCCAGAAAATCCCCTGCTTTCAGATGTCTCTGGTTACACAATAACCCTGGCTCTCCTTCTCAGAGGAGAGAAATGGCAGGATTTTGAAATTCCTTGTTGGTTCATGTTTGCATATAAATGCTGATTTTATCTTTTCTGTACACAAAGTAAACACAAAGCTGTTTTACAATAATGTTGCCGTTGAAACATGCACCCAGGATGGCAAAACAACCCTGACTTAGAGATGTTTCCAGGCTCAAGGACCATGCCTCCCTTTGCACAAAGAAGCCGCCTGCTCCGAGATGCCCGGCCCACCCTCCTCCCTGCTGATGCAGTTCATCCGGCAGATTTCGTAAGGCAGGAGTAAGATCCAGAAGCAAAATGAGGCAGTGATGGAAGATATTGATTCACCCAGGCTGCCCGAGCCGGTGAGCAAGTCTAAGCGCAGGTTCCCAATGGAGCTGCATTTTTCCATAGACCCTCGTGAGCCATGGACGAGGCTGGAAGTACCCAGACCCAGTGCAAATGGGCAATGATGGTACTCACTTTAACAGGGATTTATAGCTCTTATCTTTTTTTAATGCTGATTACACAGGGAATGTAATTCAGATTAAAATAGGTATTTGAAGTAAAGTAGCTATTGATGATTAACTCTCTGGGAGAAAACTCTTATACTAAAACATCCTCGTTGTGAAAGGACTAAAGGCAGTCCTGGACAGGAGCAAAGAGAAAAGAGTAAGTGCTACTGGCAGGAGATAACTAATGCTGAGTAACTTCATTCACCATAAGTCCTGAATTACCGAGCCCTACCTGGGGATCAGAGATGGCTTTACTTAAAAAATGACCACGTCCACAAGCCTGACAACCTTAGTTACAGAAGGAATATCATAACATCAAAGAAAACCACATTTTCTGATGATTTCTTCTCTGTCAGTGGATGTTGCAGAAACTCCATTTGAAAGTCAACAGCCTTTGGTGAAAGAGGTGCTCTTGGGTGCAGCTGGAGAGGATAAAAATCCAGCCCAAATACCTCCCTTCGGCCATCTAGGAGTGTGGTGTCTACTTCAAGTTAGTCATTTGACTAGTCATCTACTTTAACAGCCCACGAAGACAGAGGCATTTTCTGAAAGCAATTCATTCTGCTTGCTGTGGGATGACTATTTGACATGGGATCAACCACCCCTGGGTGTTGTTTGTCCCTCCTGATGGCTGTAGGTGGGTCCATGGTGAGTAGATGCATCAGTCGTAGCCAGCTTTAGGTGGTCACGGGTAGGTTTGTTGCCTCCTGCCCTGTATACCTGAGTGCTCATAGAGGTGGAGGCTCATCCCCCTGTCCAAGAACTCGCCTCTGAAATAACACGTATTCAGCCCAAAGTTCACTGAAGTTCAGGTTGCTGTAGCTTTCAGTGGCCTTTGCATCACACCTGTAGTAATGCATTTGAGGCAGTAGCAGAAATGGACTTCGCTTTATTGATGGTGGTCACCATACCTGATCGACAACACAGATCAGACCGAAAAAGCCCACAACATCATCCACTGGCCATCAAGCCTTCATCTTCAAATGGCACCAAATGCATCCAGCAAAAGCTGGGTAACATGTTTTTCTTGTCCTAGCAGTCATACGGGATGCAAATGCTACTGCCTTTTATACTGCAAGAGCAGAACCTGAAAATGTCACACAGCTGTCTCATGTGAAAGAATTAGAAAAGTGAACTTGCAGCATATTTCTGTTGGCAACGATTCTTTCCTTCTCATTGCTTTGGACAAGGGGCTTCCTAAGGAAGAACTTCACACATTCCTGAGGCACTAACTCCTGTGGCCAAGGCCAGGGACTTCAGGAGGTGGGATGAAGAACACAATTGAGAAATATCAGATCATTTAGCAACACGAGTTGTCCTGCAGCCCATGTCAGAACCAATTGCAGTGGGGCAAGCAAATCATCCCAAGCCTCCTGGCATAGCTGCCTGAGTACGGCTCGTATCTCTGCGGTGGGAATCACGGCTTGCTTCCGTAACACAGCAGGTTACGTTGCAGTGTGTCAAGTCCTGCTCCAAGCCCTCGCAATCATTTGCAGCCAGGTAGTTAATGCTGATGCAAATTTCATTACTACAGGCAGAGCCTCAGCCTGTCTAGAAATGTGAGCACCAACTAGGACCAGAAAGAAAGAGAAAGTACATTAAATTGTCAGGAATGATAGAAAATTCACATGCCAGTATCCCGTCTGTAATGGAGTCACTTGCCTGTACAAGCTCCTCATCTGACCTTACTTGGGTGGCTTTTACGGCCTTCATTGTTCCTATGAAAGCTACAGATAGATTTCAGTACATAAAGAAGACAGAAACTCTATTAATTGCCTTACAGCTGTGAGACAAGCCCACCCCTACCTTGCCCTGAGCCCTCCTCCTTGCCGGAATCCCAAACAGAAAGCCACGGGGAATTTCACAGGGCTGGAGAGACCTTCTCCTCTCTGCCTCTGCTCCTGTCCTTTGCGTTGCGGGAGGGCATGTATGTAACACACAGCCAGTGAAGGGACAGATACACTTCTCTGCCTGGAAAGAAGCCCTATCACATATGTTTTCTGTAGGTGAGCAGATCTGGCAGCTGTATGTCTCCCAGCCCACGCTGGTTGTGTGTCACTGCTCCCATCCTGGTACCCTCTCCCCCTCCCCACATCCCCCCCCCCCCCATGCTTCTGCCATACCCCCAGCCTCTCTGGGCAGTGATTAATGGTGCCCATCAATCAGGCACCGCTGCAATGAATGCGGCAGGCAGTTTGTGATTAACCTTGGGGAACCTTGTCCCCCTGCTCCCCCCGGCCGGCCGGCCTCCTCCAGAGCCCCCAGCTGAGATTATCGGGTGAAATGAGGCGGCGTGTGTATGTACAGGGCCCTGGAGAACAGGTCTCCTGGCCTTTTCATATTGAAATGGCGAGGTCTCAGTCGCTCTTTTGAAGTTTGTTCTGCAGGGGTAAAAAAACCCAAAACCAAACCCCAGTGTTTTCCTTCAATAATGCGGGAGGGAACCAGGACTGGGACAGTCAGGGCTTGTGGCAACAGCGGTGCTGAAAGGAGTCGGCTGGCCTGCCTTGTGCAGGACGTGAGATTTATTTGAAGCAGAGAAAGTGTAAAACGTGGGGCAATTCTGATAGGGGACAGAGTTTTGCTTGACCTCTCCCTGTTTTCCCTCCTGGCTGGGTAGTATCAGGCGGCCCTGGCTCTGCTGGTGCTGTACCAGCACAGGATGAAGTATAGTCGTAGAATTACAGCATAGAATCACATCATAGAATCACAGAACAGTTTGGGTTGGAAGGGACCTTAAAGATCATCTAGTTCCACCCCCCCCACCCCTCCACCCCGCTTTCAAGAAATTATGGCAATAATTTCTTAGTTTATTACAACGCCATTTAATGGCTTCAGCTCGGATTGTTCATCCCTGCCGCTGGAGAGGGGCGGGAAGGGAAGGTGCTCCCATTTTTGTCTATGCCAAGTGCTTATATTCAGGGTTGCTTGGCTGAGCCCAGACTGATGTCCCTGCAAACAACAGCGCAGTCTGCCCCGACGCAGCACGGTGCACCTCGCACGCTGTCAGGACAGAGGTAGCGCGCCTGTATGAAAACAAGTTCTGTGTGAATCTGATTTGCTGCAAAGCAGTGCAGATTCATGTAAAATGAGCACTGGAACTGGCTGCCTTCTCTGGGGATATTCAAGAGCCACCTGGATGAGGTCCTGTGCATCCTGCCTAGTCCAGGGGGGTTGGACTAGATGACCCACAGAGCTCCCTTCCGACCCCTACCATTCTGTGTGATTCTGTGTGATCCTGTGAAGTCTCCGGTGGTTTTTTTCAGGTTCCTGGTTAAAATGCAGCTGCTGCCCTGAGCTCAGCCCATCCTCGGCAGCATGCGTGGGGCTCCCAGGCACTGTGGCTTGGCACCCTGCAGCAGGCTGAGGAGGAAAACCCGAGGAGACCGTTTGAACTACACCCGCACTTAACACCCAGCGCTTTGCTGCCATGCTCCGTGTTAACGCAGGCTATTTTCTGCTCGAAAGTGTTCAAGGCCAAAGTTTACACTGCTAGGTGAGAGGGTTTGCTCGCCTGCCTGCCTGCATGGTGGCAGCTTGTTGCTGGGGTTTGTGCTCCTCGGGCAGGCACGGCTGTGGGTTCGGACTGAGCATCGCATGGGTCACACACCAGCTGCGGCAGCAGGGGAGTATGTGAAACAGCCAGCACCTTCAGCAGAGACCAGCCCAGGACTTGTAGTCCTAGGAGCACAGCTCTGGTGGGAGAGATCATGCTCTGGCTGGTGGGACGCACTTGTCCTTTCCCTCCTCCGGCAGTCCTTAGCGCTCCCTCATTTGCTTACAATCACCCAGAGGCTTCGTTGGTAAGAAATAAAGCTGCACATGCTCCCATTAGAAGCCCACGGGGCCCTTTTTGGTCTTGTCCCTTGCTGATAAGTATGCAAATTAACAAACGAACTGCAATTTATAGCCAAATCCCTTTCAAGAAAGAGCCTCATGCTCGAGCATTTCTGAAGAGGGTTTCACCAAATATTTGTCTCTTATTTGAATGGGCACTCTGAACATTTTAAACTGTGTTGTTCACACATATATATGCATATACACGCAGTCCTGCATGCATGCAAATGTTCGTGCATCCTGCCGGTGTTTCATGCTCGGGAGGAGGAAGGCTCGCTTTGCTCGTGGATTTTGGAGGAGCTGCTTGGGTTAGCATCAGTTTGGGTAATGGCCTCCAGCATTAGCCGGTTTCATCTTCTTCTCCAGCCACCCCACCCCTCCTCACCCAGGACCGTGGGTGCTTGCAGGGTGCTGCGGGGCTGCCCCTTGCAGAACATCGCGGGGGGGGAACAGGCTGACTCGCTGCTCAAGGAGCCTGCCGAAGAGGCTGGAAAAGCGATGCTGAGCTTCACCCCGGCACCCGGGGAGGTGGGGTGAGGCGGGGAGGGTGCACCAATATTAAGATCTCCCTTCAAATGTTATTAAATCATATTTTGCTGCTGCAGCATGACAGGTGTGGAGGCGCAGGCAGGTAAACACAGCCTGGAGCGGGGCAGCCTGCCAAGTCTGTTTCCTTACATAAATCTCTCCACTTCAAGGTATGCAATTAATCCTGGCTCCAGCCTCTGTTCACCACAGACCTTCTTTGTACACATGATGTATTAATCACCAGAAAGGACTTTTGCACCTCTGCTATCATTCCTGCTTCGCAGGCTGCTGCAAAGAACTTCTAGGACCAGCAAAGACCCAGGGATGTGGTGGCAGAGGTGGGTTGTCAATGGCATCTCACGCCAGACAGCCGAAGGATGAGCATGTGTGAGTGCGTGGGTACATGCATGTGCGTGTGTGCCTAACTCTGTGCCATACTATGGCATGCTGCAGCCCATCTCATGCTGATTTTGCCAGCAGATCCCCCATTCCACTGTCCCTGGAGACAACGGACGTTAATAAGTAACAGCTCCCCACCCTGAGTTTTACAGGGGCGATTACAAGAAGTTCTCATTAAAAAACCAGGAGGACGGCAGATCCCCATCAGGAAGCCTGAGCCTGCAAGAGCCTGCACGTACGTCTGCATCCCCGGTGTACCCAGGCGGCCAGGCGAGCCGCAGCCCTATCTCCTGCATCTCAACGGAGGGAGAGGGCACGGCCAGCAGACCGGTGGGGCCTGCCCGCGTCACGCCGTTCCCAAGCACCCCCCATCCTGGCCCCGTTTTGGCAAGCCCAAACCCTTTGTGCTGCCCAGGGTGAGCTCTGCCGGGAAAGGCCTCTGGGGCCACCGCAGCGTCCAGCCTGGACTGAGACCCCAAAGCGACCAGGCAGCTCAGGTGTTAAGAGCCCTCTGTTTTCCCTTGTGTTCCCCTTTTTGCCCTCCACAATGCACGCTATGGATGTTTTGCATCCCTTTTCGCACAGGCAGCAGCAAGACCCCAGGAACTACATGCTTGCCCAGACCGCAGCGCCAGCTCTATTGGCCCCTCCGGTCCATTCTTCCCCAACATGCCCCACAGCAGAGCAGGGCATTTCTTTCTTGGAGGTGCAAAGCATTAGGGCGATGGCAGGACGAGGCCAAGCAGGGGACACCCAAGCACTGACCTTGCTTGTCCATCTGTCCAGCCACCCTTTCAGCTGCGGATGCTGCCCGGGCTCCCAGCATGGCCATCCCTCTGCTCTCCTCCCCGTTGTTACCTCCTTCCCATTTGCCTTAGGAAGGAGCCCAGGACCTTGGGTTTACCTGGCTTGCTGTTGGCAGGTACAGCCCTATGACCCTTCACTGCAAGGCAACAGCTGCAGCTCGGTTTGGGTCAGCAGGGAGGGATTTGGGGCAAAGCAGAGGGAGAGGGGAACAGATGGCCGGCATGGTTTAGCGTGTACCCGGAGCGCTTCTGTCTCCAAGGTCTCATAAAGATTAGAGATGCACGTCTTCAAAGCAGCAGAGATTGGAGCGTGGGGCAGGCGATCGCCCACCCTGCTCCTGCCGGAGCCACGCGAGCCTGTGGGGATGCATTTCCACCCCATCTGCTTGCGAGGGGTCAAGGGCTGAGCCTTCAGTCCGCCTGATGAGCGGGGAGGGAGGGAGGGAGCCGCAAGCAAGGCTGGAGCTCTTTGCCTGCTTCCAGCCACCTCAGCCTGGCGTTCGGTGTGGCCAGCGCCATGTCCCCAGCCAGGAACACATTTACACGGGGCGGCTGGGTGGCAGGTCTCCTGCTTCAGAGACTTTGCCCAAATGCTGCTCAGAGTCCCTCAGAAACCCAGCTGTGCCCCCAGGGTGAGGGGCGAGGACTGGACATCTAGTGTTTGTGGCTCCCCAGCTGTACCTGAAGTTTTTTAGGATGTGCCCAGCCGGTGCCTGGTTTATGCTGGCTAGGCTCTGCAGCCCGCAGGTGACCCCCCTGACTCCCGAACCTGCAATGCCCCCCTGCAACTCTGTGCTCCTTAGGGGAGCCACGTATGGCCTACAAACACGTGTCCCTTGCTCCAGGGAGCTGCCAGCTTCTCACTTCAAGCCACACATTATTTTATGACCCTCTTTCTAAGCCTGCTCCCCCAAAACCTTTCCACTTCTTGTTTTCCTTTGGCTCTTATGCTTGCCCCTGGATGTACTCAGCCTCTATTCCAGGCAAGGTAAAGACAGCTACCGGGCTTCTCCGGCTGCTGTTTCTCTTGCTGTAGCCTTTCCCTCTGGTGAGAGACAGTCTGCAAGATGCTGGTTCAAAGATATTTGGTAGGAGCATGAGCAAATAAGAAACTTTCCTGTTTGCGCAGCAAAGACTTGCCTGCCCCAGCCACAGAAGGCAAAGCACAGTGCGAAGGCAGAGCACCAACAAAGTAGCCGCTCACCCCGAGATAAAGCTACTGAAGACCGATGTTAATTAAACGAGGAGAACGTTTTTGTTTCGGCATGTTTATTAATTGTTATGATGACTGTTCACGGTTTATGTTGCATTAATGCCTACAGGTCTGAATTAGCAGCACGGAGTCACTGTGCTATCCAGTGAGCAAGCACCCAGCCAGGCAGAGTCCCTGCCCTGTGGAGCTTACCCACAAAAACACCGTGAGCTCAACCCAGCTTTTCAGCCCAGATCCTGACAAGCCACTCACAAATTGTTCTTTGCACCTCAGGGTGCACCCGAACTGCCCTGTGTTAAGCAGTGGGGGACAGAGGTGTGTCCGTGGTTCTTGTCCTGAGGACCACGCTGGACCACTTCTGCCATGTGGCCACCAGTGGGGACCCGGGGTGGGGGAGATCTGCAGAGCTCACCAAGTGGCTGGGAAATGAGGTCCAGAAAGGACACTGAGTTACCACGTCACTTCTTTTTGCCAGAGTCATTAGTTGCAAAGGGCTTGTCTCCTCCATGCAATGTTTTCTTCCCTCAGGCTATTTTTCACTGGGTTGTGATGCAGAGGCCACAGAGAGGGAGAAGCAGGTAAAAACAGAAAAAAGAGAAAGGAAAAAACAAAGAGGCATGACCTTCTAGACCCTTCAAGCGTTGCAAAGTTTGGGAGCCATTTCTGTCCCACCAAGGGAGCCTTTTCCCTTTCCAAACAGGGCCAAGACAGGAGCAGAGAGCGGGAGGAGCTGTGAGGGCATGATGACGGTGCGGGCATGGTGCTCTGCAGTGCCCCATCACCACCGTGTCCCACACAGGACAGGGTGACAGGCAGCACCTTGCAGGTGACGGAGTGGTGATGTGGCTCCCTTGCAGGGCAGGAGGCAGCCAGGGGATGAGTGAGTGAAGCCTCACAGCCTGTGGCTTGTAGGCTTGGGCAATGGCAATGGGTGACAGCTCCTGCGGCCTCTGGCAGTCGAAACAGCAATCCCAGATCTTGGGAGGTGGCAGAGGCCAGAGTTCCTCCTGCTCCCTAATTTCCTGGGCATCACTAATTTCTAGCCACCGTCCTCCAGCCAGCATCCATCATGGCTGTAAAGCAAGGCACCCTTGAGCAGTGATGGAGAATTGCCTTCGAATTGCAAACGTCCTGCGTTTCTGCCCACCTCTTCCCCTGTCTTACAGCTTCCCAATGACTTGCTGCTATTTAAAAAGCAGGTGACAGCCTTCACGGTGTGGCCAGGACAGCGGAGGCACCTGGAGGGCACTTGCCACTCTCAACACTGGGGCTGCGCAAGCACCTGCAAGTCCTGCTGCCTCTGCCCTCTCTGGGGGCTGCCTGGCTGCTCCCCACCTTCCTCCTCTCTCCCAGGGCAAGCCCTCACACCCCAGGACCTCTCCCTCCCACAAGGTCCCTCCATCCCCTTTAGCTGACTCTTCAAATCAGAGCTGGGAGGAAAATGTTATCAGCCTATACCTTGAGTCCCTCCAGAATAAATAGCCAGCAAGCCTAAGGCAACTGTTTAGTGAGGCCGTCTTGAAAAAAAGCCTGAAACAGGAATTTTCCAGGTTTTGGGTGTTTTTTATAACATTTAAGAGTAGGAAGAGGAACACAGCTGTCCCCATGCCCTGGCTTTTGGACAAGATCCTTGCAATCTGGGCACTGCTGGGGAAGGAAGGGGCATGGATGCTGTGTTAACTGGGATCTGCGGATGATGGGGCCAGAGAGGAGCCCCCATGTCCCCTGGGCATGGTGCTGCCGAGCAGCTCACCGCTCGCTCAGTGTGCATCTCTGCATCCCCAGGTCCCCCAGTGGGACAGTGCCAATCCGAGCAAAGGGAGCACCCACTGAGTCCTGGGCGATAGCTAGGGACCTCAGGAGCAAGCAGAGTAGGAGTATGCATGCACTCTCATTTGCCTCCTTTTGTCATGTTAATGAAGATTAAGTGTTTTCTTTTGAAGACTCCCTCCTCCATTCACCTCCCCACCTTGTCCCCTCTTCTCACCACCTGAGCTTTTCAGGTTGGGCTTCTTGACCTATGCTGGGCTCCGCACCTCTGGCCGGGAGCTGGAAGACCCCTCCTGCTGCCTCCCTTGCGCTGCTATCAGGTTCAACCTGTTCAATTCGTGGTGCCCCAGGCGCTGCAGGTTCCAGCTTTCTCTTTCTGCTTCATTTAATTTGAACACACGCACCTCTCCCTCCCTCCTCCTCCCTGCTTGCTCGAGGCCCCGGGCCCTGCGCTGTGAAAGGCGCAAGGTAGGGCATCACTTACACACCTGGAATGTGTTGCAACAAGCCCAGCAGCCTTTTACAAGGAAGTCTTGGGCCCAGACGATGAGTTAGAAAGTCCTTTGCAGAGCTGCCTTTCTTGGGCAAAAAGATGCGCAGCTAAAACCCATCCACTGACTTCCATTGCTCCTTGGGGGACTGGTTTTCTGCCTTGCTTTCTTCTTTTTTTGGGCGGGTTTAACACTCCCCCTGCACACGTGGAGAGGCAGCCAGCCGTGCGTGTACACAAACAACGTACGCGCTGAGGGAAGGATTAGCTGAAACTGCTCGCTGGCTTTCTTCACAGTTTCAAAAGGAAGCCGCTATTGAAACACTTCAGTTGCTTGCCTGGTTGTGGAGAGCCTTGCAATGAGCACCTCTCTTGCCCCGTCCTGGCGCTGCCATGGAGATGCCTGAAAGAGATGCAGGATGGCTGCTTGAGAGCATTGATCCACTTGCCCAGCTGTCCAACTCCAGGGTTAAAACCTTGACCTGCGGGTGCAGCCTGGAGGAGCCCCATGCTCCGGCCAAGGGTGGAGGATGCTCCCTGAAAAACCTCACAACGTCAACACCTTCTTCTCTCAGAAAGCACCTACCCCTGAGACCCGTGCAAACACGCAAACAGACGGATGCACACACTGTGTGTATGGAATGCACCGCCCCTGGCATCGCCAGGCAGAGACGCAGACCCCGTGTTGTGGGCACGGTCCCTGTCCCCGTGGCACTGTCACACAGGGCTATGGAGGAGGCTGAGTTTCAATGTTTCCTTCTGTGTGTGTGCACGTGGGCAGCGCTATCAGGGCCCACTGTGACCAGCCAAGGAGGTGGGAGCTGCGACTTGGCAGCTGCCTGCCTTGATGGTCTCTCTTCCAGGCATTATGGCTGCCTTCCTCAATGAGGACCAGCATTTTGGTCTGAAAATGAACCTATCTGCTCAGCAAGAAATACTTCCGCCTTACAACAGGCCTATTTCAAAACCCATCTCTCTGCAAAAAGAGGGCGAGAACTGCAAGAATAAGGCTACACAAAGGATGGGCAGGGACCACTGGCTCTGGTGCGAAGAGGGATGCTGTGCCTGCGCGCAGCCTGTTGGAGCGGTGTTGCTCTCGCTGGGGCAAATCTGGCGGTGGTGGACAAAGCCCCACGTGCTTTATGTGAGCAACGGGACCTGACAAGCGGCGGGCTGCTGCTGGGGGGTCCGCTCTGCCACAGGGCTGGCAGGAGGCACCAGGCTGGAGGGGGTGACTTTGAGCACCTGGGCAGTGCAGTAATCCCCTACAAAGGCACAGCCCGTAGTGCTCCAGGACAAGCTGGAAACAAAACTTAGAGCTAAAAATAAAGAAAATAATCTGACCCATAAAATTGCCTGTTTTGGTGCTGCCCGGCATCAGCGGGATCAATGGCAGCTCCAGGGAGCTCCTGGTGGTTTGAGAGCTGTTTCCCTGCCTGCATGCCTGGCAAAGAGCCTTGGCTGAGTGGAGGAGCCGCTTGCAGCTCGCTGGGCAGCTCTCTGCTGGTTGTCTTAGCTGCTGGCTGTCCAGTGGCTTGCTGGGTGTTTGCCCTCATTGCCTGACTGGTTGGAATGTTTCTGCCATGATAAACCTGTTGGAGATGTTGAACCCAGTTCAGCAGGGTAAACAGGACAAAGTGCTACCAGAATCAACACAGCTAGACCTATTTCACTGGCAGAAACGCTGGCTGCTGGGCTAGGACCAACAGCAGCAGCAGCAGAGACAACGATGTGACCACAAGAAAGTGACAGAAAGTCATTGGGCCTGTCATTTTGAGAAGGAGATTTAAACAACTCTTTTACTAAAGTCACAGCTGGAAATATTATACCAGTCTGTGTAAATCTCTTCACCACCACTACACCCAGCTGTCCTGCTCATGTGCTGGCTATACTCTGCAAAGCATAAAAGCTTGCATGTCTCATTTTGTGCTGGGCAGTTTCTCCATGTGGTTTCTTAATGCCTTGGGAGTTTTTTCTGCAATACGCCTTTTTTTCCTACCAATGAACATAAAACAGTTGTTTGCTTACTTTACAAGCAGAGAAACATTTGGCCAAACTGTTATGCTGCAACAGTTTATCCAGAGCATCCTTCACTATTTACCAGAACTCAGCGACTGGGTGGAACAGGAGTTCAGCCCTGTGACCGCTGCTTGGGAGCCCGAAGGAGGAGCTGAGTGGATGCAGATGCCATTCAAGGTCACCTTTTCCTGCTGAGTGGGTGTTAGGGATGCTCGTTCGGCATTTTGCGATGGACTCCTTCAGATGGGGAGCTGCTGGAAGCTCCCCTCTGCACTGCAGGGAGGAGCACAGCCTGCGGCTGAGCAGAGCCATCCCCAGTGTATGGGGTGAAAGTTTGTTGGGGGTGAAGTCGGTGGGAATTTTTACAACAGATTTCAGCGCCACCAACTTCTTCTTTCCTTTTTTTAAAAAAGTGAGTGCGCTGTTGCCTTTTCTCTCAGTCCTTTGCAACCTTCAAACACTGCCTTAAACCTGTTTCAGCTGCTTTCTGTTTTGAAACGGCGGGAAGACGACCATAAAGCTCTCTGTAATCTGTCTGTCCCAGCTGGGTGACTCAGTCCTAAATGCCTCGGCCCGTGGTGCTGGCTCCCTGAGGGAGACTCCGAGTGAGGACCAGGCAGGGGCAGGCGGGAGAGAGGGCTGCTCCGGAAACCTCACCCGCATCAACCCGGCACCTGGTGGGAGTCATGGCTAGAAATGTGCACCCAAGCAAGTGGATTTGAAAGGCAATAAAAGCTTTTAATGCAGGGACTTGGGCGATTTTCTTTTGGTAAATCCCCAGGTTTGTTATACTTACCTCTCAGGAAGTGATACAGCCAGCTATCTAATTTTTCATGCATTTTAGCATTAAAAAGGCATGCTTTTAAGAGGGTTTGAAGAAAAAAGGCTGTGTTTATTCCATTGACCTCGTACTATCTCTCAATAAACATTGCTGAAAGATTTCTATGGCCAAGATGGGCAACAAAGGCAAGTGAAAGGCTCTGCAGAGCCACAGCTGGGATTTTTCATGCTCCAGGGAGAGACGAGCATCTTGCATCCCCCCGAGGGCTTGGGTTAGAGCCGCCCCACTTGTTCTCACCTCCTTCCCTCTCTCTTTCACCCTGGACAACCCACACTGTTGCTCCCTGAGCTGGAGGAGGATGGGGCAAGGAGGAGGATGCTGGGGGGGGGGGCTGGAGGAAGAGGAGGGTGCAGGCAGCCTGAGTGCACAGCAAGGGAGAGGAGAAGGGTGGAAAGGGTCTGGCAGGCGAGCAGGGAGTCCGTGGCAAAGCGGAGGGGATGGAGGGGATGGGGAGCTGCCCCTTTCACATGAAAGCGGCTTTTCAGATGGAAATGGTGGGGTCAGCAGCAGCCCTTGGACAATGGCCCCCTTCGCTCTGCTCCCCGCAGCCACAAAGAACCGTGGGGACGGTGCCTGAGGAGCCCCTCTCCCCTCTCCCCCGGCCCGGGGCAGAGCGAGGGGCCGAGGCCAGCCGGGGCTCCCTGCCGCTTCGCTTCGCTTCGCTTCGCAGGCTGCAGCCGCGCTTGTCGCCCAGGGCCCGCGGGGCATGAAAACTGCCTGGAAGAATGATAACAAGATAGGGGGAGGGAAACGGTGGCGGGGGGGAAAGAGGGAGAGAGAGAAAAGCCAAAAGATTTCAACACAAATAATCTTCAAGGAGTGTTCTGTAAACAAAACGGAGGGCATCGCGCCAGGAGCACCTGCCTCTCCGCATTGACATTAATTGTTTGGGGAAGAAGAAGGAAAAAAATTCCTCTTGCCGCGTGTGCGGCTGTGTGCCTGTGCCCGAGCAGTTGCACACCCGGGTGCAGATGCTGGCATGGCAGTGTCGGGGCGGCGAGGCGGCACGGGGCGTGCGAGCAGGGCCGTGGGTGCCGCGGCAAAGCCAGCCCTCGCACCCAAACCTGTCGGGTGCCAGCCCCGCATCCGCTCTGCTTTCCCCACGCCTGAGTGATGCACGAGGATCCACACGCTTTCTAAAGCTCGTGGAGGTTTAAACCTCTCAGTGTTTTGTATTGCTCTTGGTTCCCGCTATTGTTTTCTTGCCGTGTACCGTATGTAATCCCTTGCCGGGTGCTGCCAGCCTCCTGACCTCGCGGCTTTCCTGCGTCGCACAGTTCCGCCGGTGCAAGTTTTGTCCTGTTCTGGGAGTGTGTATAAAGGAGCTGGAAGGCTCCTGCACCCACACAAGTGGTCGAGAAGGATTAGACAGTGCTCGAACAAGTCCCTCATCATGCGGTTTGGCAATATCCCGGCGAGCCACTTCAGCCCTCCTGGCAGGGAGTTGCTCTCCGGGTCTCAAGTGCGTGGCACCTCTGGCGAGCAACACCAGTGCTTGCAGGGGTCAGGGGCAGATGATGCTGTGGCAGCTCTGGAACCATTTCCCTCCCCGCTTTCCAGGGGACCTGTTCCAACCTCAGCTGAAGAGCTCTCCACCTCCCATGAGCATGGCTCCAGGGACCTAAAGCATTGACACACCAGTGCACACATTGTGGCTTGAGACCCCAAGGTGCCTAAGGGCACCAGTTATGCACAGAATCTCCAAGCAACAACCATCTGGGAGCTTAGAATCATAGAATCATTAAGGTTGGAAAAGACCTCTAAGATCATCTAGCCCAAACGTCAACCCAACGCCACCATGCCTGCTAAACCATGTCCCAAAGTGCCACATCTACACATTTTTTGAACACCTCCAAGGATGGTGACTCCAGCATCCCATGAGCTGCTTCTTCCCTTTCAGCCATGAAGGGCATCAAGGCACAGTGTTATGTCATGGTGGTGAGGATGTGGGTGGGCTGGACACGCTGCAAATGCAGATAGGACACAGGGCTGAATCCCTGTCCGGTGCTTGGAGTGTAACCAAGGCTGCCAGAGCTGCCTGTGGGGCACCTCTTGTCTCCCTACTTACACGAATAATGCTTGCCTGAGGCACATAGCAGGCCCAAGCAAAGCAATCAAGAAATCATCTGCTTGTGCCGATGGATTTATTAGCTGTTGTAAGCGGTATACTGGTTTAATGTGAACACTGTGGGGCTGATTACAACTTGCTAAAGAGCTTTCCTAGCTATTACATTCAAAGATCTTGCTACAGATGCAGCTAATACTAGTGAAGGGCCGGCGGCTGATGCTTGTTTGCTGCTCTACCTTTGAGCTGGACTGACAACCAAATTTGCAGGCATTGCTCAATTGCCATGAAACAGCACACTAAAACCTCTGCATTTGCTCATCTTCTGCACACTGAACAGTCTGGGTAGCCTGCATCACTGGAGGTGGCTAACTGTCCAAAAAGTCTGGTTTGGTCTGTTGATGTAAATTAGTAAATGTAAATTAGTCCAAGGTTTCAGCATTGATCAGGTCTCCAAAGCTGGGGGAGAGATACTGGAGGAAAGTCAAATGTCTCCTGTCCCTTGCTTCAAAAGTGGGTTTTGCAATTTTATGCCCAAGTTTTCAGTTTTATGTCTCAAACTTTCTCTTCTTGATAGCCACCCATCCTTAGTTAGGACACTCACTTTCTCGGCCTGCTCCTCAGTCTGCCTTAACTTTTTCCTCTCCTGCCTAATGTCCTCCTCTGTACATCCTAAAAGTGCCTCTCCCTGCCCCATCACTCCTCTTTCAGGGACGGCTGCCCTACCCCATGCCCTGGTGCTAGATGCTCCCCAAGGAACTGCATGTCTTCAAGCAGTTGGTGCCCATGCTTGGGCCCCCGCTGACAGCAGGGACCCATGCAGAGCTGCGAGCCCCTGCAAAAGATGGGGAAACGTGCAGTCTGGGGGGGGGGGGGGGGGAAAGCCGCCTGTGGCCAATGCCTCTTTCCCCCCAGTCCACTTGCTCCCAGTTTAACCATTAACAGGCTGGCTGGCCCTGCCGAGACAATGGCCTGTTTGTTTAGCACTGAGGGAGCTTGTATCGGGGGCCTGGCAGATTTATCAAAGCGCAGTGATTAGCTCTATTAGAGAAGGGATTTGTGTAAACAAAAAGACAGGTGCAAAGAGACGATTCCAGCTGGCAAAGGCTTCACAGAGCTTGAAGCATTTCAGTGGCAATAAAATTTCTTCCAGGAAACAAGAGTCGGACCGGAGAAAGTGTGTGTGTTTTTAACTTATTTGTCTGGTCCTCCCAACCACTGGCCCTCCCGTTTGCTCGTCCTCCATGGCTCAGGCAGGACGATGTGGCCTTTGGTGCCCCCACGTCCCTCACTGCTCCCCTGAGTTTGCATGTCTCCAGGATTCATAGGTCCCCTCCATCCCAGGCAGAAGGAGGATGGGTTGAAATGTTGGCACGTGGTAGTGTCAGCTCTCCCTCGGGAACATGCCACTTGTCACCCCTGAGCCACATGATGGACGCTACTTTGTAGTGGGAAGGCTGAAACTCATTCCGCCATCCCAGCGGTCTTCCTTCCTTCATACAGGGATGTCCTCTCCAACCTCACCCCAGCTGCATCCTGCTGGAGTGATGCTGGACCACCACTGTCCTACCAATCATCAGCAAAGATGTCTGGCATTTGCTTCACCTGTGCAGTGTGGCTTGTTACAAGCTCGGTGCCAACCTCTGCAAGAAGGAATGAAGGTTGAACCCCCAAAATGCCTAGACCTTGACCTATCTTGAGAGCTTTCTTTGGAAACGAGTGGAAAGCCCTATTGGCAGCATGAATACCATAAGTTACTCATTCAAAATACCTACTTCCATTGCTTTTACTAATTTCCTGCGATAACTGCTCTGAAATTGTTGTTCAGTTTAGACTACACCAAGACCAGAATAAGCATGCTTTTTATCCCCATTCCCAAAGTGGTAAGATAAAGCTTACTCACAAGAAACACTTCAAAGCAGACCGTGCAGCTCTTCCAGGCCAGCACTGATGAGCAGGAGCTGAAATTTAAATTGTGAAAGGTTGTGTGAGTGAAGCAAATCAAAGAAACAGGAGGAACCTCACCATAGGCTGAGTTTCTGCCTCTCTGATCTGAGATCTCCACAAACCTGACTCAGGAATGATTCAAAGAAGAGAAATTTGTCATCCCCAACTGCAGTTCATCGTCGTGGCAGAGGACTGCTAACACAAGTCTGTCACTTTTTTCTTCTGTAATAATCTTTTCTGCAATAACAGGTATGTTTTCTGCTTCTCATGCTATGTGAATTCTTAAAGGATCTCTTCAAAGGAGATGTACTGATGCTATAACATTCTACTGAGTGTAACATGAATGAAAATATTTCTTCAGACATGTGATACTGGCTAAGTACGTGCTAGCAATGCTGACCGAGAGCTGGGTTTCCTAGCTGATTCAGGCACATACAGCAGCTGAGCACCTACTGAGCTTTTCAGAAGCCTACTAGATTATAATCTACATTTTTTGGCACTGACTTGTCTATGTCTTTAGGCACCCAAGTCAACACTTCAGCCCTTAAACCTCTTTTGAATGCTCCAAAGGCTTCTAAAGATTTGTTATGTGTGTATGCATATATATAAAGTTTCCTATCTGACTCAGTTTCACAATTTTAATAAGTCCTTTAAAATAATCTCCCTCCAATTAACCTGTAACGCAGGCAATTTCCCACTGCACTCGTGTCCTTCTGGCTAAGGGAGAGGCAGGCACCTCGTGGTGCGGGCAGGCTGGAAGCCGACAGCACTGCCCGCATGGGTGCAGCTCCAGTCGCACTCCCTCCTTGCACAGAGCCGTGGCACTTAAGGAACGGCTCCAGGAACTTGGTTAGGCTGGTGCAATCCAGTGGATGAAATCTCATCTACAGGGTGGGTGAGGAGCTGTATTATAAATGCGCTCAAACCCTCCTAACACGACAGTTTCAGAAAGAACCCTCTATTTGCTCTGGTGCCCAGTGAAAAATCCAGCCCTACAGATAGCTCCCGAGACCTCTCCTGTGCACAGGTCACCGGTGCACCAAAAGTCTGCAACTGAGGTCCCACTCTACAGTACCGATCTACTGTACAACCTTTGGGACTTCACTCCACAATCCCCTGCCTTGGCTTTTTTTAGTACCAGCAGGGTTGATCTCTGTTTGCAAAGTGGCTGAGATCTTTGGGTGAGTGCGCTCTATAGACTTCACGAGCTACGGATCTGCCTGTAGCTGACCACGCTCGTAGCTGCATTCTTCAGCTGGTTGAAGGTAGCGTTTATCACTGAAGGCAGCTATAAAATAAAGCCCTGGGGCTACATTTTCACAAACAGGTGCCCCAAATGTGGTCACAAAATATGCATATCCCAAAAGAGAGCTGTGCAGCAAGCACTGGGCCCTGTGCGCACACTCTCTGCATTTGCTTTGAACAGCACGTGTTTCGACTGCCCAAAGTCTGGTCCCATTTAAAGTCACCCTTTGAAGTCCAGCTTCTCTCTGAAATGTACAGTTTTGCTGAATGAGACTTTAACAAGAGATCCAACGACTCTCTCACTGCTTCTGTGTCTCTGTTGTACTTGCTGTATGGATGACTTGAATATTTGGGTCCCTGGATGAGGATGATCATCATTTGTCCTGCTGTATTTTCACTCCCTAATGATAAGGGTTGTTCCAGATCTGCTAACATTTTGCTCCATGCTATTTCTCTGTTAATGGGATCTGTGGGGCTAATAATGAGACCAATGCTAAAAACAACTCTCTAAGCCTAAACAGGTCCCAGCACGTGACTTCCCTCTACCAGGTCTGCAGCAGTGCCTTTTGCACCTTCCTTCATGCTAATGCTGTTTCACCACCACTGAGTGTGCATGCCCTCTCTCCTTCTCCCTTCTCACCTTGCTGGTTTATGACCATTTGCTTTTGTGCATCTCAGCTGAAAACGAAATAGAGAGAAAAGATGGGGGGGGGGGGGTGAGAAATCAGAGGTTCAGGCAGCGAGAGCAGAGCTGGTGTCAAACCAAAGCAGGACCTGAGAAGAGCCATGGTGCTCAAGCACTGCACCTGATTTCTCACCTCCATGCTTTCCATCCAGCAGACAAGCCCCTCTCCTTCTTGTAGCTAAAATCTTTCTTGTAGAAGTGTTTCTGTTTTACTGCTATCACATAATTTGCATCGACAGCGAGGAGGGTCAGTTCCACTTTGTCTTGGCATTGTATAGCTTTTGAAAGCAGAAAGCTCAGAGGCTCTGCTCTTGTATCAGTCTTCAAGGAACAGAGTGTATTTCACTCCATTAATGTGAAAGCATCAGTTCTCTTCTGCATTCAAATGGCAAAATAGATCCATCAGCATGACAGAACTATCTGAGGGATCTTTGGTTATGCCTCTTCCCCAAGGGTCAAATAATGGAGATAGGCGAGATTTGAAAGAAAACCAGGCTCATGAAAATTCATGCAATTATTTCTTGGCAAGTCATCACTACCATTTTGCTTTTAGGTCAGGAGGATGTAGAAATGCTGTTGTCTTGGCAGAGACCCTTCGAACCCAGGCTGCCGGCTGCCTTGCACACTGCACCAAGGAGTCTGAGAACAACACACCATGGTGAAGAAATGGCATGAATGGCAAACCTGCGCTCTCCCCTGGTCTACACTCCTCCTTGGCTATGCTTTGCCAAGGGGGCCTTTTGTTGCATGGTCAGTCAAAACCTTAGTTTGCACAAAGGCAGGAAGTGAATGGGAGGAGAAGGCAAATGAGATCTTCTCTCTATGGTTTCTCAACAGAAAGGCTCAAGCCCACTCTGCCACGTAATCAAATCCATGCAAATGCTGGTGTCAGCTGTGTCTGCTGGTGTCTGTTTCAGAGAAGGACAAGGCGCCGTTTGCTGAAATGTGCAACGGCACCTGTACATTACAACCTACAGATGACCTGCCAGCAACCCCAAGAATTGCAATGCATGTGCAAAAGGTGCATTTTGCATTGCCTGGATGTCACAGATCAGGAAATGCCTAAGGGAGAACCGACAACACAGCTTGTGTGCTATTGCAGGCTGTGAGAGCCCTTCAAGGACACCCCTAGATCTCAGCCACCCCTGGGGACATTCGCAGTCCTCCATCTAGGCGGACAGCATCAGCCCCAAGGGGCACCAGCACTGCAGCTTTGTGATAGAGAGGTGTTGGGGTGAAACCCCACTGCCAGGCACTCGGCACCTTTAGGGGCCATGCAAAGACCTGCTCAAGCTATGATGATTAGAAAGAAAGTCTTTAAAAAGAAGATTTGAGTATGTGTGAAGACACAGAAGTTATAAAAGCAAGAAAGTCTTCCCTCACTATATTTTATGTGTTGGCTTATGAGTCTGGGTTGGCTGTTCGGGTGATTTGTAGGGGGTGAACATCAATGATTGCAGTGGCCTCTGCAGGTCTTGATAAAACCCTATCTTTATATGATGAATCTCTAGCCTTTCCTTTCCTTTCCTTTCCTTTCCTTTCCTTTCCTTTCCTTTCCTTTCCTTTCCTTTCCTTTCCTTTCCTTTCCTTTCCTTTCCTTTCCTTTCCTTTCCTTTCCTTTCCTTTCCTTTCCTTTCCTTTCCTTTCCTTTCCTTTCCTTTCCTTTCCTTTCCTTGCCTTGCCTTGCCTTGCCTTGCCTTGCCTTGCCTTGCCTTGCCTTGCCTTGCCTTGCCTTGCCTTGCCTTGCCTTGCCTTGCCTTGCCTTTCTTCTTGCCTTGCCTTTCCCTTGCCTTTCCTCGCCTTGCCTTGCCTTTCCCTTGTGTTACTTATTAGGGATATTCAAGCAGCTTTGCTTTGTTCCTACACATCAGCAGTGAACCTACAGAGAAACGTATGTGACAGAAGAGGAGTGTTGCAGCCTGGTGAGCCGAGCTGTGATGGAGGGGTAATACTCCTTACGCCAGAGCATGGCATCGAGCCTGCTGGTGGAGCAGAGCGCTGCTGCTGTTTAGAGAGGGCATGCTCCTGAGTTTCTCTTCTACGCCCCAAAATCACAATTATACTCATTGCTTGGTGCAGCTGTTGGACTGGAGAGTCAAAGCTAATATATGGGTGGAGGCAGCAGCTCAGGGACTGAAGGCCACTGGGGAAGACGATGGCAGGGTCCTGCTGCGCAGCATGGGTGTACAGGTGTCTGGGTGACGTGGTGGCCTTTGCTGTGGCAGTGGCCAGCCTCTACATGGTGCAGTGTGAGTGCTTGGCCAGCTCCCGTGTCCTCAGCAACCCAGAAACCCCTGTGGACCCTTCCACCTCCGTCCCGTCATGAGTGGCTGCAAGCCATTCTTATGTATACCTGCCATAGACTTACCAGCGTTTTTTTGTTTGTTTTTTTTTTTTTTTTTCACTTTATTTTATTCTGGACAGGTCCCCTATGGTTTGGCAGCATCTGCAGTGAACCCTGGCTCATCCCAGGGCCGGGGAGGTCCTGTCTGGTGAGGGCTTTGCTGGGGACCAGCTCCACGCTGTTGGTGGAGCATTCCTCATCCAACCTTTCTGTAGAGGCGTGCATGCCTTTTGTTACCTGCCAGGGAAGCGGAGGAACAGGATTGCTCAATTAACATATATGTACCTTGGCAGGGCACCAGCCCGAATCGCTGGCTCCACCCTGCCTTCTCTTCCCCGTAGCCATATCGCTTCCCCCCTCCTTCTTTGACATACCATTCCTCCGTGCTATCTAGGCTAATCTTCATCAGTCATTGCCCTGATGCTCTCCCGCTCTGACACGCACCGAGTTTCAGTACAATTCCTGCGGCAGGTCGTGTCACGTCCTCTCATGCCGGCTGCTTTACATGGATCCCCGCCACGGCACTGCACAGCCTTGAGCAAGACTTCTTCTGCTTCCAGTAATTTAGGGCGTCTTTCTTTATTGCTGGCTGTTCAGCTCTCTGGGAGGAGGAGCCGGGGCTTTCGGTTTGCTTTGGAGAGCTGGCTAAAATGCGGCGCAGGGCAGAAACCAGCCAGCGTGTTCCAGCTTGAGCTCCTGCCTGTGCCATTCAGACACTGAGGGATGCAGATTTGTTATTTCTGGAATGTCAGAGAATTTCACTCAGCGTGGTTTTTCGTTTGTTTTCTAGAAGGGCCCAACTGATACCCTGATTATGGCCAGCACACCGTACTCTTTTGAGAAAAAGACGTCTGCTTCCGCAGTGCTGTCTGCTGCATCTCTGCTGCTGCAGGAGGTACATCACTTCCCTCGCCTGCGCGCGTATGTGGAGGCAGAAATCCAGGCTCTAGCAAGTGAAGGAGCTGGTCTGCACCATTTGTTCTTTCTCGCACTTCCTATCCTGACCCACCTTGTGCTCTGCTGCCCACCTCAGTCTGGTCCTCCATCCCTCCAGGCCACATCAACACCTTTTTCCATCCTTCACTTGCTTTCTTTGTTTCTGTACATCCTTCCCGATTTGCTTCATATCTTTGTGGGGCTGTGCTTTATTGTGTTAGATGACACCTTGCCTTGTCACCTTGCAACTCAGCTGTGCAGTCCTCAGCATGGTGTATGAAGAGGTGCCACTCTTTTTTTGGTAGGGGGTCTGGGAAGATCTTCCCTCATCCACTTGAGCCATGTCTTGCCAGTGAAGGCGAGTTTTGCAGAGCACCAAACAGTGCACTGCACTGAGAGATTGGCGACAGGGAAAAACTTGGTAATTTTGATGGTGCAGGTGAAGGAGAAGTACCTGAGCCAGTATGAGGAGAAACCTCCCAGGTTTGGAAGACACAGAGGTGAAACATCTCCCAGCACGGGCCGCAGGAGCAAATCAGGAGGCTCACTGAAACCGAGCCAGCGTGTCTATGTCCGTGATTGTCCTGGCTGCTTGGTTAACATGCAAAAGAGATCGTGCTGCCTTCTTGTTTACATCTGGTATCGCTTCCCCGGGCAAGTCACAGGGCTGGGCAATGTCTGGTGTCATAGGCTGTAATCTGCGGTCTTTGTGCTTTGTTATATAGTGGTTACACGAGCTGATATTGCGAGGCGCTTTGAGTACTAACAACATGTTTGCATGTTATCTTTTGTCCTAAGTAATTGCAATGGACCTAACAGATGAGACGTGGTGAGACAAGGCTGCCCCGGAGAGGGGACATGCTGCATGGAGAGGGGTGAAATCCTGGAGATTGGGACCTATCCTTTCCCTTTGGTAAGTGCCCAAAGTGTGTTGGAGCCAAGCTGAGAAATGCAAGCAAGCTAAGTTCTAAATATACCAAATTATAGCAGTTCCACTTCAAATTTCCATGTGTTTCTTTCTTGGTGATGTTACTGCTGCTGTGTAGTGAATAAACTGTAGGCATCAGAAACCCTCTTTGATGAAGGACTTTGAGTTTCCCAGATCCATGCTTTCTCTGACCTCGAGCTGTTCTCCCTGTGTAGCTCAGCTGAAACCTTCCACATTTATGCTCTTTAGGGTTGTATCTCACCAATGACATGTAAAACTCCAACTCCAGACTGCAGAAGGTGGAGCAGATCTCGAGCCCTGGGGCTCCTGGCGGTCTCACCTGCTCCATCAGAGGGAAGGAGCAGAGCAAGGAGGGAGAGGACACCCCATCCCTAATGGGCAGTAATTTTGTGTCTCACTCACCTTATTCCACTCTGGCAACTAGCATTTACTACTATTTTAATTAACAATAAGTGAGGAAGAAGGAAGTTCTGAATCCAAACATATAAAAATGCTTGGCCAGAAAGCAGAAAACAGAGAGAAATGAGCTCGAGGAACTAATTTCCTTTCACAGTGACAGCTTTATCCCCTCGTGAAAAGAAAAAGGCAAGAGCGAAACATGCCTAATGCAACCACGAAACCACTAAAAAGGCCAAGAAAAATTGGTTGCTTTACAGCTGGTCTTCAAATAAAGGTGGAACAGAGCTGTGCTTGTTGCAGGCCCGTTCCCCTATCTTTGCTCATGATGACTAAGTGGTTTATCACACACTAACCCCAGAGCAAGTTATTGTTCTGCATGAGCAACGATGACCCTAAATCTGGTGGTACTCTGCAGTGGTCTCTTTACACCTGAAGTCCCAAAGCCAGCCTTGATGCTTTAGGGTCACAGGACCAGTCTTGAAGAGCTTTTGGGAAATGCATCCAGCTTGGTCTGCAATCCCAAGAACAAGGGGCCCGTCAAATCCTGCTTCCCTTGTGCCTGCTTGAGTTTTGGCCAAGTCTGGGCAAAGAGCAGCCCCTCTGGTCCCCCTCCATGTGCGACCTGCCACTGCCTCACCCCTGAGACGATGGGGAGGAGGAAGGCATTAGGCAAATATCCCCAACTTCTTAAGATTCCTGCTTAATGAGCACATTTTCTCAGTACCGAAGTTTTGCCTCCATATCAGTAATCTTATCAGGCTGAGCCTGCCTCTGCCACCTGCAAGCAGGGATATCAGAGGGGGGGACCATAAACCAGTTTGTTTTAAGTTCCTAGGCGCTAAAGTCAAGAACGAGTTTCAAAGTGAACTTATCATTTTATTTATGTCATAAAAAATATAAAAAGAAAAGGGATAAAACACGACCGGCTTGCTTTATGATTCACTGATTGCAGATGTTTCCTGTCGGGTGGCTGAGGTGCTCGGCTTTGTTTGCCGCTACCGAGAGCCGAAGGCGCTTGGCACCATTTCGGGCACGTGTCGTGCAACTGTTGAGCCACCAAGCCTTGCCCGCCGCCTCCCCGGGAGGTGCCAAGTCCTACAGCTTCACCTCTCTACGTGCCCGCGTGCGCGCAAAAAGACTTTCGTATCTGTACTTGGGCTAAAACCGTGTTTCCAAATGGAGTCGTAGGGACTCACAGAAGAAAACAAGGTATGGGAACACGTAACTACCCACTGCTGCTTGAAGTAGGTTTTAAAATATCTTCTGGCCAGCTGCTCAGAGTTCTTACTCAGATCAGGTCCAGGCCAGATCCTGACCAGCGAACAGGCAGAGGATTACACTTGACCTCACCTGTGGGCTCACCAAGTCCTGCAGCCTGGGAGCCCAGACACAGTCCAGGGGTCGAGTGCTCCCGGCCACCGTCCAGGGGTTCAGTGCTGGCCCCCTCCTGACTGCGTTTTCCTTTTAGCCTGGCACAGGCTTTATCACATCCAGGCACAAACCAACACGCTGGCACTATCTTCATTGTTAAAGAACAGAACGAAACATAAATCCTTTATGTCTACAAATATATTGCAAACAGGCAGGACCTTGAGTATTTGAAAGCAATCTTGACCAATCCTGTCATGCCTTAAACAGGTGGAAATTCTGTTTTTTTAAGAAAGTTTTGAAGCCCCCGTCCTTTTTTCAAGTGGTAAGTTGCAACAAGCATCTCAGAGATCTGGAGCAATAGAAATCCAAGCGAAGGTGTGCTGAACACAGCACTGGTGACATGAAAAATTGATTTATCTCTCTTTTGACTGTTTACCTGGTGGATACCGACAGCATCACATCCAGGTAATGCCTACCTCCCTCATTACGTGTGCGGTGCCTGTGTCAAAAGAGCGTAGATACATGGTATATGGAAACAGCATGTGTTTCCAGGCATGTATGTGTCTGAGCAGCAAAGCTCAGCATCCCCCAGCAAAGCAACACAGCACATATATGCACCCAGCACGTTGCCATCGAGGGCATTGCAGTCTGCACAAGCACTCATATGCTTTGAGCTCTTCAGCGGGGTCTACCTGAGGATGAGTGGTGGTGGGGGCATGCAAAGCTGGATGAAGTCCAGTCCTAACTGCCGTCCCATGCCTCTGCCCTGGCAGGCACGCCAGTGCCAAGCAGCCGGGCTGCAGGTACTCTGGAGCACTTGCAGCCCCACGGCTCTGGGTGTGTGCGTGCAGAAGTTGCCGGCGTGGGTCGGGATGTGAGATGCCAGCCTGATTTTGGAGACAGGGAGGGAGCCTTTTCATCTCAGGGATCACTGTGAGCAGCCTTCACACATGGGTTCAGGTCAGGGAGCAAACCCCTCTGATTAACATGCTGCTGAACACGCCACTGAGTTGTCCTCTCACAGCTGAGACCTGCATGCAACCGCCGTCTCACTGCTATTTTTGAAAGGGGGAGGAAAACCATCCCCGAGATGGAAAAATGCAAGGCTGTAAGGGTTGTTTTTCCCCCTTTCTCCCTTGCTGAGCCATGAGGACGGGGGGTAGCTGGAGGCATAGCTTGCTCAGGATCTGTCAGCTCCCCAGCCCTACCCTCTGCTTTAAACAGGACAAACAGGTTATGACATTAAAGTTTCAAAACCCGGGAGGGGGGTTCCTTGCAAGGGAGAGGTTAATGCAGGGGCACTCCAGGCCCCCAGAGAAGGGGAGGGGATGCTTTCAGGTTTCAAACCCAGACGCAGAAGCAACTTTTCTAAAATGAGAGCTGGCTCAGAAGAAAGCCAAACCCACTCTCCCCACCCACTTCTCTCCTCCAGCGGCTCTGCAAAGCGCTGTACCTTGGCAGGCGGAGGCTCAAAAATGCTTTGCCCTGGGCGAGGTTGTATTTCACCCTGATCCAAGAAGCCCTAGCTGGGGTAGCCGCTCTCCACCCAGGGCCAGGCTTTGGGCACCCTGCTGGGGAGCACTTGGGCATCCAGATGCTGACCAGCTGCAGGGGAAACTCTGCTCCCCTCCCTGAGCACCATCTGAAACAGCACAAACCTATCTGAAGATGAACAGCCTTAAACCCAGAGCTTGTGGAGATGCTGCCCATCTGGTCTCCGCACCACGCACACCATCATGGTGGAAGAGATGCTGGAAGCCAACAAGAACAAGCAGGTCTTAGTTTTATTATCCAACCACATGTCGGCATGAGAGGGCTATAGGCAACCCCCGGGGCTGCGAGGTGAGGGATTTTGGTGGGATCAAGGGCAAAGCTCGTGCCCTGGGAGGCAGGGAGGAAAGCTCTTGCCCCTGGGCATAAGATCTCTTCCCCTCCATGCCCCAGGGACCTTGCACAACCAGCAGTTCACGGAGAGCGAGAGGAAGGAAAACTGCTTTTTGGCTGCCCCATGGCCCAGGGAGCCCCTGAGCTTGTGCCCTTGCCTCCTCGCTGTGGGTGGCTGGAGCACAGGGAGGCACCCCCAAATTCAGGCTGCCGCCATGGCCTCAGGGCAGCATCTATCACCACAATACAGAGCTGCCCTGGCAGGGCCAGCAAGCGAGAGCTGGATGCCAAAGCACCTCTCTACAGAGTGCATCTCTGTGCCCGCTCTGGCAATGCCAGAGCAGTCTGCAAAAGCTGCACATTCTCGCTAAAAGATGAGAAAAGCCTTGGAGAACTTGGAAAAGTTGCTTGAGAGATATTAACTGAACTGCAGATTGGGCAACATACCTTAAAGTTGCTGTAATGGGAAGGGCCTCTTTGGGGTCCAAAACACCCTCTAAGAGACGCCCCGGGAATAGCAGCGTCCAAGCAGCCGGCTGGTGTTAGCACACGGCCAGCGGCTCAGGAACTGCCTGCGAGTCAGGCAGAGGGGAAAAAGCAGCTTTTGGGCACAAAAGTAACCACTAAGCACATCCACTTTGCAAGCTGCAAGAAGTACTTGTTATACTCCAGCAGCACCAGTGCTGTACTTTGTTTCCTTAAAACTGTTAGGAGCCTTCCCCTGGGATTTAATACACAGTTTTATGAGAGAAGATGATGTTTCTACCGGTTCACGGTGCAAAGATGCATGGCATCAGGAAAGTAACTGGTGTGCATGGTCCCTGGGCTGTTTGGTGCTCAGGGCACGGGGTGTAGAGTGGAAAATCCCCAGGAACTCCTGACAAATGCCCCAGAGGCTGGCCATGGCCCTGGGCTCCCTCCCAGCTCTGACACAACTCCAGGAGGTCCCCTCCGATGCTCAGTGGCCAAAGAGCGTTTCTTAGCCAAGAGATGGTGTGGCGGGGAGGGAAGTGCTGTGTGTGGGTGTCCCTCATCTCGGCACACCATTCCTGGGCACGGAATGCTGTGCTGAGCATCCCGAGGGGCCCCAGCTGCTCTCGGAGCGTGGTGGTGCAAAGAGAAAGCAGAGAGAAATCTGCCATCCTGCTCGAGCTCCCACCACTGCCCGTGCCCCCTGGTTGACAGGTCCCCAGGCTCTGGGAGGGTGACACCCTGACATTTCCCCTTCTCCTTCTGTCTCCAAGTGTCACTTCTCAGCACAGCCAAGGAGCTGCCAAGCTCCCTGTCCCCTGCGGCACTTCAGAGGGCACCCACCGCAGCCTCTGCGCCCGGCAGGAGGGAGTGAGAGAAACGGGGGCAGAGTGGGGAGGGGGGATGGAGATGACAGCAGTTGGGAACCCCTCCATCTGCAAGCAGATCAGGCTTTCACTCCCAGCCATTGTGGGAACTTCCTCACGGATCTGTATTTTGTTTTTTAAACAATTTCTTCTAGCTTCTGAAGCCCTCCAGTGCCAAGCTGTCATTTTGCTCTTTTAATCATATTTTGTGCCTGTGCTTCTCTCTAGGCAAGTCTGCAAGCTGCTTCCAAGCTCTCTCAACACTTAACCATTTACAGCCTGAAAGACATGCTGAGATGTTTTTCTTCTTCTGGAGAATGGATCCTTCCCCACTTTCACCTCTATTTCAGAGACTTCTGGAGGTGGTGCTACAGTTGAAATTTATTTGCAGTAAGATCCTTGTGAAGGAGCAGGGACAGCATCTGGAGAAGAAAAGAAAGGCAGTCTTTAAGGAAACACCCTTGTGACTCTTGGCTTATGTCAGATCTAGGGGCAATGGAAGTAAAAACGAAGTATTGTCAAACTTTTGCTGTCCTCACCAGCCCCCCAAAGGGGGACAAAGGGGTAACATGGTCGTGTGGAAGCGAAAGGTAAAACGGATTCAGTAACATGCATTGTCTGTTTGGCAGGCAGCAGTTACCAAAGAAGAGGTACCCAGTTCCTGGCATTCCTGTGCTTTTTCAGCTGGGTTTGCTCTCCTGCAATCTGTATATTACCAACAGAAATTCTTGAAGCCCAAAGGTCTGCCCAAAGATCACCTGGAAGGCTGAGCCCTTCCCAACAAGGGGCAAACAGGCAGGATGCTATTTTAACCCAGAAGGTGCTCTTATGCTCAGCATCTGCTTGAGCAATCTCCAGAATAGGCACTCAGCTGCCCTGGCACATTTGCAAGTGCCAGGGAGATCCAACCAAAGAGATATTTTTAAATGCTGGAAGAACTGCCTCTTTCCAGATGGAAAGCAGGTAATGGGGTGGCCCTGCTGCCCTAGCCTTTTGTGCAAGTAAGTGGCTGGCAGGGCAGCAGAGGATACCCCCAACCCCCATCACCCCTGCTTGTATTTCCACAGAGCCCCTTGTTGCTGAATGGAAGCAGGCAAAGCTCAGCTGGAGCTGGTGGGAAGCAGAACATCCCACACCAGTGATGCCCACACTAACCCATTTACATGCTGCAGAAAGAGGGCTCCCAGGGACTTCAAGGGAGTTGCTGCAGTGCCTGGAAGAGATATGGTGGGATTTGTACCTCCCTCACCTTCTCCTTGCTCTCACCCTTCCCTTCTTCCAGCTACAGCTCTCCTCTGCAGAGCGATCTCTGCAAAGGGGCACCTTTGAAACAAGAGGTCTTGCTGCATCTGCCCGTCAAAGTCCCGTCCACTGGCTGCAACCGCAGTGACGCTTAATGCTCCCCAGCCTTGCAAAGATGACACCTTTGGGTTTCGACCTATCATATCGATCAGCCAGTGGGCTTACATTACCGTAAGGTGGGGCAGATAGTGAGGACGAGTGTGTTGCTCAGGTATAGACAGCAGCAGGAGGTGATGGGGAAGGTGGTGTACCGGTGCTGCAGGAGACCGGCTGCAGGCAATTACCTGTAAAAAACTCCTGTGAGAACCAGGATGAGTTTGTAGGGTTGGTAGTTAGATTAATAATGTTCTCCCTCACAGGGCAGGAATTTGCCCCGTGGAAGATCCCAGCCTCTAGCTCTGCAAGATGCACATGCGTCTGGCTACGTAAAATGTAGCTGGATTGCATCCTTGCTCGGAGCAGCAGCAGGGCTGGGACACACGTCCGGACCCCCAAAATGCCACATGCTCCCCCGCCATGCAGCAGCTCTGCAGCCTCTGCTGCTTTCCTGCTTCTTTTAGCTGTGCCCCATGTGCTTCTCTGTGAACCCAAAAAGTTTGCCTGCCCCTCTGACTCTGAAGTGTACAGGTCCTGTTTACTCTTCATTATAATAATTAATGCTATTACTTTTATTACGGGGCTACCTAGAATCTGCCTTCAGGGGATGTATTAGAGGAGATGATGGCTAAATACACGGGACAGGGCAGGCTCTGCCCTGCAGACTTGATAGCCAGTGGTGTACATCCTCTTTGACTTGGAAATGTGCCAGTCGTGCTTCTGATCAATTACAGGTGCCAATTTGGTGAAACACAGTTGTTGAACAGAGCTTTATGAACATACTCCTTCTTTTGGATTTTGTTTCCCACTTCCCTGAACAAGTCACAGACATGAAGACCTTGTCAATGCTTGCCTGAGCCTTTTCAGACCTTGTTTATTCTGGTCCTGTCCTGGTCATCCAAAGAAAGTGTTACTAGGATAGAGATACTCTATGTACAAACACATATAGCAAGTGCAGAGCGAAAGCAATGGGTATCTTTGAACCTCAGCCCTTTTTACAGCAAACCAAAGCTGCTACATCCAATAAGAGTATATTCAGCAAGCCCTGAGCTGAGCCAAGGCTCTCTTTGCCCCATCATTGGAGCCCAGCTGCTGCTCCTGAGCTCTTTGCTCTCCCGTAGAGAAGGTAAAAGAAAGGAGCACATGCTGGGGACCAGGGGAGCAGGGGGTGATGGTATGGTGGGGACCCCCGGCCGCCCCTCCCCAAGGAGCTGTGTGTTTATCAGCCACAGCCGATGCTATGGGGTGACTGTTTATCCCCTCGCCTGGGCGTGTGGCGAGGGAGCTGCATGCTTCCCAGCAGGCCCTCTGCTTGGCGGAAAAGACTGTGACACCTTCACATTGGTGGACAGCTTGGTGTAGCTTTCCCTTTCTTGCTCCCCCTTCTTCCCTCCCACCTGACCTCCCTGCAAGTTGCATCTCACGAAGCAGGCTGTTCTACCCCCGTAGCTCCAGCAGCAGAAATGCAAAGAAACACAGAGAAGCAGCCTGCGCCTGCCACAGCCCGGCAAGCCTGTGTGCCTGCCAAAAATGACGGAGGGGTTTCCTACAGTGCTTTAAGTACTTAGACCAAGACTGGGAAATGCTGGGACCAGCGAGGAACAAGGGTGTGTGGTGCTGTAGCAGGGGCTGATAAATGCCTCGGTAGCGAGAAGGGCTCACATCCCGCAGTGGTGACAACGGCGTAGGACAGACTGGGTGCATGGCTCGAGCTCACTGCTGAGATTGAAATCCAGACCCTTAACACAGCCTTGACAACTTTGAAGCATCTTTTAAAAACGCCCAAACTTTGAAGCTAACAGTAGCCCTGGCGCCTGTGCCAGCATCCTGGCAGAAAATGTGCCCTCTTGGGAGAGTGCATCTGCCCGGTGTGTTTACAAAGCGCTGCCCAGTCCCAGTGTGCTGGCACAGGGAGCTGCTGCAGCCAGCCACATAGCCCCAAAAAGAGTAGAAACCGGGACTATCTGTGTTCCAGGCAAAGGCTGCTTTTTCTTGGGGTTAGGAGAGTGGGTTGCAAAGAGCTGGGAGCATGGAGAGAGGAGAGGTAGCACTGAACACGGCCCTTGGTGGTCACGAAAGTGTCCTTTGGGGATGTGCCCAGTTTGGGACTACTCTCCTGCGGCTGGCCAAGGTCATGTAGCTGGCCTCGTCAGGGCAGCGCTAACCAGTGCCAAAATGACAGCGACAGCCCTACTCAGGGGGACAGTGAAAGCCAACAGCAAGAGACTAAGGGCTGTCTGAGATGTAGACACGGGTGCCCACCTCCTGAGAACCTGAACTGCTGGCTGTCATGGCTCAATCCCTCAAAGCCACCCCACTCCAAGGAGGGGAGGGAGCCAGGCTGCCACAATGGCATCCATTCAGTGCCAAAACCCCAGTTTCCCTCCCAGGGCTAACGGAGGAGTCACTGGGCACCCAGGGGAGGGACTGCTGTAGATCATCACCCCACCACCGTCTTGAACACCTTCTCACCTTGTACCACCCATCCTTCCGCAGGTCGCCATGGATCAGAAACAACGGGAACCCAGCAACAGCACGTGGTGCCCGGGGAGAGAGGGAGAGCAAAGGGAGAAGAACCGGCTGAATTCTGTAGGAGTTTTGGTTAAACTGAATTCAGATAAAAACATCCCAGAGACTTTAAGGCAAATTGCCACACACTGGGATCACTGTCATCCTCAGGTGGCTGCCCTAAGATTGCTGATACTTTGTGTTGTATTTTAGAAATCTGTCACTCTTTGAGTGAGAAACTCACTCCTTGGGCTACTTTTCCCTGCAAAAACAATTCTGCAAGTGCAAGCTGTGCCCTGAGGGCCTTTGCAGCATGTAAATTCAAAGCAAAAAGCCTACACTGTACCTTGTAGCAAACCACGAAATGAAATGCTTGGGGTGTGGGCTGGGGTGGGCCCAGAGAGGGGCTGCGTGGCAGCAGGTCCGGCTCTGGAGCCTCCAACATAGGAAGGACATGGATGTGTTGAAGTGGGCCCAGAGGAGGGCCACGAAGATGGACAGGCTAAGAGAGTCGGGGCTGTTCAGCCTGGAGAAGAGAAAGCTCCAGGGTGACCTTACAGCAGCCTTCCAGTACGTGAAGGGGCCTACAGGAAGGATGGAGAGGGACTTTTCACAAGGGTGTGTCGTGATAGGACAAGGGGGAACGGCTCTAAACTAAAAGAGGGCAGATTTAGATTAGATATTAGGAAGAAATTCTTCACCATGAGGGTGGTGAAACACTGGCACAGGCTGCCCAGAGAAGCTGTGGCTGCCCCCTCCCTGGCAGTGTTCAAGGCCAGGTTGGATGGGGCTTCGAGCAACCTGGTCTAGTGGAAGATGTCCCTGCTCATGGCAGGGGGGTTGGAACCAGATGATCTTTAAGGTCCCTTCGAACCCAAACCGTTCTATGATTCTGTGATTCTCTGACAGCCACAGCCCCCCGGCGGGGACACCCGGGCGCTGTCACCCGGCCCGGCCCCGCGCCGTGCCTTGCTCCCGCAGCAGAGCAGCTCCCCGGGCGGCTGGGTGCCGGGTCCGACCCCTCCCCACGCCGACCCGCGGCTCCCTGCGATGTGCGGGGACGGGGGGGGCGCGGGGAAATCCCGGGGCCGCCGGCGGAACCGCAGCGCCGCCCGCTGCGCTCCTGACGTACTGCGGCCGTAGCGCGGCCGTAGCGCTGCCCCTCCGCTGCCGTAGCGCGGCCGTACCGCCGCGGCTCCGCCCTGCCCGGCCCGGCCCCGGGTCCCCCCGCCGGGCGGGTCCCCGCTGAGCAGGGAAAGCCTCCGGGCCTGCGAGTCCCGTCACTGCTGTCTGTGACCCCCCCCCTACGCCCCCCCCACCGCCCCGTCGCCTTCCGCAGGGTCAGACGGGCTCTGTCGCAGCGGAGCAGCGGGATCCTCTCTGCCGTGGAGACGCTGAGGGACAGGGGACACAGCGCGCGTGCCGCGAGGCCACGAGATGATGGCATCTCTCCTTTGTGCCCCAGCATGTCGCTCCTGCCCGTGCCCCGACTGCTGCAAACGCCTTTGTCCGGCTCCACCAGGGCAAAGCGAGTGAGGTCCAGGTGCTGGCAGGTCCCACAGCCACCTCGGCCTGGCAGTGGGCTGGGGGTGCCCGCCGAGGGGAGCAGCCCCAAGGAGCAGGAGGGTTTTAGTCAAGGTCTCCTCGCTGCTGGGATGGCACCTTCCAACCCCTTCTCCTCGCAGCCCCTCATGGTGCACCCTGCTAGGAAGCCACTCGTTCATCACGGCCAACGTCCTGCTGATCGTAGAATCATTAAGGTTGGAATAGACCTCTAAGATCATCAAGTCCAACCATCAACCCAACGCCACCATGCCTACTAAACCATGTCCCGAAGTGCCACGTCTACACATTTAATGAACTCCTCCAGGGATGGTGACTCCACCACTTGCCTGGGCAACCTATTCCAATGCCTGACCACTATTTCATTAAAGAAATGTTTCCTAATACCCAATCTAAATCTCCCCTGGTGCAACTTGAGGCCATTGCCTCTCATCCTGTCACTAGTTAGTTGGGAGGAGACCAACAACCCCCTTCACTACAACCTCCTTTCAAGTAGTTGTAGAGAGCAATAAGATCTCCCCTCAGCCTCCTCTTCTCCAGACTAAAGAACCCCAGCTCCCTCAGCTGCTCCTCAAAAGACTTGTTCTCCAGACCCCTCACCAGCCTCGTTGCCCTCCTCTGGACACGCTCCAGCACTTCAATGTACTTCTTGTACTGAGGGCCCCAAAACTGAACACAGTACTCCAGGTGCAGTCTCACCAGTGATCGTACAGGGGCACAATCACCTCCCTACTCCTGCTGGCCACACTATTCCTGATACAAGCCAGGATGCCGCTGGCCTTCTTAGCCACCTGGGCACACTGCTGGCTCACCTTCAACCAGCTGTTGACCAGCACCCCAAGATCCTTTTCCGTCGGGCAGCTTCCCAGCCACTCCTCCCCAAGCCTGTAGCGTTGCATGGGGCTGTTGTGACCCAAGTGCAGGACCCGGCATTTGGCCTTGTTGAACCTCATACGCCTGGCCTCGGACCGTCGGTGATCTCAGACATGCAGAGATTGTCCCTGTCTTGCAAGGGTCATCTGTTAAACCTTTTTTCCATCTTAAGACACACTACACAGAAAACTACAGAGGTCTCGGTACTCACTGCACCACCAGTTCATTCTTTGTGTGCAAAGTTTACCGGCCACCACCGTTCTCCTTCAGACCATTGGTTGAGATATCAAACAGCGTTGGCCGGAGAGGATGCCATCCTCTTTTTTACCAGGCGTGCTTTGCTACAGGCTAGTTCTCCGTGGTTTTTATACTGCACAACTAACTCTTCTTTGCATTTTAACTCCTCATCTCCCTAAACAGAAAAGCTTTCAGCCTGTCATTTGGGGTACCTCAAATTAAGACTACGTTATTTGAAAGGGATTTGCCATGGGACTGTCTCAGACCAGCTCGGATGTACTGCCCCCCACAAGGTGATGGTGCCATGAAGACCTGCTCTTGCACCGGGGCAGCAACCCTGTCTTTTTCCCACAAAGAGATCACATCTTCCTATTTTCCTGCGCCTCCCAATTCCATCTGCCTCTGGTGTCACTGCAAAGAATGACTAAAAATCTATACTTCTTCAATAGCCTGTGCATTGCCCAGGAAAGGGCTAATAGGAGAGGCAGAGCACTTAAGAAGCCGATCGATAGACCCGCCTGATTTTGATGGTAGGTGTCTCGCAGAGCGAAGTGCTGTCTAAACCCTCAATTACCCTTCCCTCGCCTCTCCCTGCGTCCTGACAGCCACAGCGGTTAAGCCCTCTTCAGCATCTGTAAGTGGACCGCTGCCTAATAAAAGGCTGCAAAATGCCAGCACACCCCTGAGCCACTTCAGGAGGTCACTACTTAATGCTGGAAAGAAATGTGGTGGATGGAAACTGCCCCATGCCTCCAGTTATAAGGAAAATACGGACAACAGGGAAGAAAGGAAAAAGCAGGTTTTAAAAAATGCTTTAGGAGGAACGGGGGGTTTAAGACCTTTTAGAAGCAGTTTCAGGTAAAGCCTGTGACCCCATTTTTCACAGCAGACAATTTTTCAAAAGGTACCTAGGTGCCCAGCTTTTCTGAAAATCAGGCCCAGATCAGTCACTTCAGTACAGGTGTCTGAACTGAAGCCTTTTTGGGCGGCCTGGGTTTTGGCCATGGAGAAAGGGAGCAGAGAGGCTGCAAGCCCTGCCCTCCCATGGGGCACCCTTGGCCTTGGAGCCGTTCCCTGTCCGCTGTCGTGACATACCCCGGGGCTGCAGATGGGGCTGATGGGGAGGGAGACGCAGACACCCATCTGCAGAGGTTATCAACAGTCACGCTGAAGCAAAGCAGGATCTAAACGAAAGGGTAAAAACAAGGGAGAAAGAGAGTGAGTGAACATGCTGTCGTGAGCAGATGAGGGACAGGAGGCTTCTGTGGGCTGGGGCTGCGCGTCCAGCTGGAGTCAGCATGCTTGGCTTCCTGGAAATTCGGCAGGGGAGTGAGATTTCTGTCTCCCTCTTGCCCATCTCCACCCATTAAACAAATGAGTGTTTACTGAGAGGAGGAGAGCTGTTCCAAGCCCCTCTCGTTTCAGAAGACCACTTCTTCCTTACGGACATCTCCTGGTAGAAGCGGCTGTCAGCAGAGAGGAGCAGACGAGCAGACCTGAGAGCTGCTGAGGTTTTGCAATCCTCCTTTGATTTGCACCCCCTCCCCAGGCAGAGCTTGTCTGGTGTGAGGACCCAGGGGAGCAGCTCCAGTTTTCTGCCTCCTGCTTTAACCCCTGGCTGACCACAGCAACCCACGCTGGGGCAGAGCAAAGGCTTTGGAGGGAGGATGGGGAGACACTTGCAACGTCTGGTGCATATATGACCAGTTCCTTCTGTGGTTGGTGAGTCATGGTGGAGAAGGGAGCTGAGAAGATGGTTTGGATTTCTCTTCTTCCCAGATGCGTCTCTGATTCAGTTCTTTGAGACCTAATAGAGTTTTGATAATCACTGACCAAAAGGCAGGGTGGAGATGGCTATGGGACTTTATATCTGCTTTGCATATATAATAGGTACAGTAGGTTTCTAGACCAGCTTTAGCTCCTATTTTAAGGCAAGCTGGCCCTCAGAAGGAGATTTCAGGTTCAGGACCGTTTCGCAGACATCTTCAGGCCACCATGTCTCAAGAAAACATGAGAAAGGAGTTTCTTTCAGCCATGCACGTGGGGATGTGGGCAGGGATAAAACACTTCCAGTGTCCTGCACAGCTGTGGACGCTGGGAGAAGAGGATCTGCTTTTCAGGTCTTGCTAGCAAGAAAAGAAGCCCAGAGGCTGATCTACCCATGGTCAATCCTACCACCTACAGCAAGACGGGAGAATAACGGAGAGATTATGAGAGCTGGTGAGGCACCGGTGCGAAACACAACCTGTTTTGCTTGCTGCGTGTTGGAGGCCTGATGGGGCAGCCGTTATGGGAGACAGGGAAGGGAGCAGTACATGGTGTTGTAATTACACAAGAGCCTTAGAAAGAATGTGAATATGACTTTTCATGCTACTACTGAACAGAAATGCAGCATCTTCCTGTTCTAGGACCTCCAAAGCACCTGACAGAGATGGACAAATGTTAGCCATCTTCTGGAGGAGCTCTGGAAGGAGCGGAGGAGCCTTCTGTGGAAAAAGTATCACCCACGTGAGCCACTGTTTCTCCTGGTCTGTTTGTGCCAGCAATGGCTGGAGGACAGGGGTGGAGAAGCTCCCAGGCCGTAGCTCAGTGTGGGGCGCAGCGTGGAGCACTGAGTCACTCCGCCAGTGGAGATGACAGGCCACCAGGTACGTCACAAGCAGTTGCTTGGCCCCACCATCGCTCTGTCTCCATGGTTCACAGCTGCCCCGCAGGTATTTGGGACCCAATGGCACCAAGCAAGGAGCCCTGCGGTTGTCCTGGTAGCAACTCCAATGTGTCATGGCAATTAGAAGAATGCGGCAAGGTGTCATATAGAATCATAGAATGCTTTGGGTTGGAAGGGACCATTAGAGGTCATCTAGCCCAATCCCCCTGCCGTAAGAAGGGACATCTTCAACTAGAGCAGGTTGCTCAGAGCCCCATCCAGCCTGGCCTTGAATGTTTCCAGGGATGGGGCCTCCACTACCTCTCTGGGCAACCTGTTCCAGTGTTTCACCACCCCGGTGGTAAAAAATTTCTTCCTTATATCCAGTCTAAATCTACCCTCCCTTAGTTTAAAGCCATTACTCCTTGTCATATTGCAGCAAGCCCTGCTGAAAATATTTTCCCCATCTTTCCTACAGGCCCCCTTCAGGGACCGGAAGGCTGTTATAAGGTCTCCCCCCAGCCTTCTCTTCTCCAGGTTGAACAGCCCCATTCTCTCAGCCTTTCCTCATGGCAGAGGTGCCTTGCATCATCTTTGTGGCCCTCCTCTGGACCTGCTCCAACAGGTCCATGTCCTTCTTGTGCTGGGGGTTCCAGAGCTGGACTCAGGACTCCAGGTGAGGTCTCACCAGAGCAGAGTAGAGGGGCAGAATCCTCTCCTTCGACTTGCTGGCCACGCTTTTCTTGATGCAGCCCAGGATACTGTTGGCTTTCTGGGCTGCAAGCGCACATTGGTGGCTCATGTAAACATTTTCATCCACCAGTACCCCCAAGCCCTTATCAGCAGGGCTGCTCTCAACCCATTCTTTGCCCAGCCTGTATTTGTGCTTGGGGTTGCCCCAACCCATGTGCAGGACCTTACACTTGACCTGTTGAACCTCATGAGGTTCACATAGGCCCATTCCTCGAGCTTGTCCAGGTCCCTCTGTATGGCATCCTGTCCTTCTGGTGTGTCAACTGAACCACTCCGCTTGATGCCATCTGCAAACTTGCTGAAGGCGCACTCAATCTCGCTAAGTCATTGATGAAAAATTTAAACAGCACCGGTCCCAGTATGGACCCCTGAGGGACACCACTTGGGGCATGGATGTGAGAACTGCTTGCACAGGAGGCCTTTCAAATAGATATGCACCAGGGAGAGACGTTAATTTGTGAGAAGAAGAAGCTAGGAAAGATGCTCTAAGGATAAATGGTCTCACCCTGGCATCCAAGCCACCGTTATTGCTGCCTGCTGCTCTCTAAGAGAGGGACTAGTGCCAGGAGAGGAGGTCTTGCACAGCCACACCCTACTACTGGCTCCCCAAGTTGTGCTGAAAGAGAAGAGCAAACTCTTTCTCTGGAGCAAAAGGAGCAGCATTCTCAAGGAGCAAAATGGTGAGCAGTGTTGGATTTCAGTCTCGGGTCTCTGCTGCCTGGGGCAGCTGCAATTGCCATGGGGACACCCCAGGAGTTGGAAACAGGTACCCCCAGTTGGGGGGAACCATGAGATGGAGATGGAGACTAGGTTTGCTGCCTGTCCAAGGTCTGGCGTGACTTGTATTGCCCCTGCCCTGGAAGATGTCCCTGAAGCCATGTGAGGAAGGTCTGATGCTGGGAGGGGGGATGACAAGGGCGGGATGCTGACTCAAAACAGATACCGGGGTCACACCAGCTCTGCACCATTTGCTCATTCAAGGTGCTTGAAGGTGTTGGCCTCCCCCAACAGGGATGCAGTCCAAACAGAGCTGCCTCCAATCAAACAGGGACTTAACAGAGACCTTCTCCAGGCACTGCTGGGCTGAAAAGCAGCCTTGTGTCACGGGGCATGGGGAACAACAGGCAGCTGTCTCTGCACCCACCCTGCACTGCTTATCGGCAGGGCAGCGGGAGCATCTCCATTTAGGGATGTGTTTGCTTTGCCCGACTGCGGCAGTGCGATAGGGGCTGTGGCAAGACATGCGGGCCCCCACCACCCCCTGCTGCCAATGTCAGTGCTACGGATGGCTGAGCACACAGGCTGACCCTGCCTCCCATCCGAAACCTCCACCAGGTCCAGCCCATGGCCATGTGCCTACCTTCTCTGTGCTTTCAAACGTGTCTGCACTGCTTAAATTTGTCCAGTGCACTCCACCCTAACCTCCAGCAAGGGGTGTGGGAAAGCCCCCATACCACCTCCCAAACCACCCATCTCTTTGAAAAGCAGAGAGAAATGCTCAGATATTGCTCAGTCATTTGCAAAATCCCAGCACCAGGGTGAAAAGCTGGTCCTGCACATGGTACTGGGGTTACATCCCAGCCTCGGCCCTCCCTGCTCCCTGCCTCAGCTCCCCCTCAGCCCATCCTCAGTAATTTCCCGGCCAATTTCAGCAATAAACAACTGGCTAATGGCAGGGCACTGGAAAGGCTGATCTGGCTCAGCGCACATCGTAATAACAGGTTATCAGGCACATTGATCCAGCTTCCACTTCTGAGCACTGGTGAGGTGACTGCAGCATCCCCTTTTCAGTGGTGCACAGTGACAGGACAAAGGGCAGCGGGCACAAACAGAAGCATAGGAAGTTCCATCTGAACATGAGGAAGAACTTCTTCCCTCTGAGGGTGACGGAGCACTGGAACAGGCTGCCCAGAGAGGTTGTGGATTCTCCTTCTCTGGAGACATTCAAGACCTGCCTGGACGCAGTCCTGTGCAGCCTGCTGTAGGTGACCCTGCTTCGGCAGGGAGGTTGGACTAGATGATCCACAGAGATCCCTTCCAACCCCTACCATTCTGTGATTCTGTGATCCCTCAGCCCTCAGAGACCGAGCCCCATGGCAGCCTCCCAGAGCCTGTGTGGCATCCTTCAGGGCATGGAGGGCTTGCTCAGCATGACCCAAGACTGGGGGCTGAATGTCTCTCTTGTGTTGTCATGAGGGGGACTGACTTTCTGCATATTGGACACTTTTTTGAAGCACTGAAATGGGGAGTCTGATGGGGTATTGCTTACTTGCCACTCTGTCCCTCGCATGACAGATAGTTTCTGAACCGATGGAGAGCTTTGATTAGTGCATGTTCTCCCCCAGTGCTGCCACACTTGTGTATCTTGGGGATCAAAAAGTGCCCTGAGCTTTCTTTAAGCTTCCTTTGTGGAGATTCTAAACTACTTGTAAGATGAAATACCTGAGGACCCAGAGGGATAAGTCTTGTGCAGTTGTGCTGCAGTCAATGGGATGTGTCCTTTTACACCATAGTATGTTTCCCAGTATGCTAAAGCTCATGACAAAAAAAAATTTGGAAAAGATGACAGTCCATGGAAAGATCCTTGTTCTTTTATCATGGGACCCTTTGTTCATCTCAGTCATGCCAAACGAGTGACTTGAGAAGCGAAGATTTGGTTACAGTCCTAAGAGCACTGGATCTGTAACAGCCAAACAGACCGTAGGAAAGTGTTAAACTAACCTTCTGCCATCCCATTATCAAAAAGAAAAGAATAAAAAAGGAGATAATCCTTGTTTAAATATCACAAGCAGCAGCTGAGTCAGTGGGAGCTTTAGACTGGAAATGTCAGGGAGGAATTTAGATTTTCAGAGCAGTTGCTGCTCTGCAATTATCATAAGGCACTTACAAGGACCCCTTGTCTCTCGCTGCCCTCAACCACGCATCTGCAGGGAGGAAGAGCAGAGACAAAACACATGGCCCTACCGGGGACAGATAAGGGAAACCAACGCCATCTCACTAAAGGCACAAGGCAAATCCCTCAGGCTACGGCCGAGCTCCTGTCGCTGTGCAGGTCAGACGTAGGCGGGGAGGAAGGGGATGGGGAGCTGGGGGAAGGCAAACCCACGGGAGGGGCAGGGAAGCAATACGAGAAAGAGATTGCTGGAGAAAACCATATACTGGCTCCCCCCAGAATGGCGTTTACTAGCTTCTAGCGATGTTTTGGGGGAAGGAATGAGAAGGGAGACAGGACGATGAAGATCTAGGGAGTTGTTAGCCTCTTCTTCTCTGTGGTGCTTTTCCTCCTGTACCAGCATGCCTAGTTGCCATCTAGCACGTCCCTGATGCAAATTAAATAAACAAAAGTACTATTAACTCTCTTGAGGCAGGCACTGCCTCCACCAACAGGGGAAGGATGAGTACTTGAAACACATAATTTCCACCACATTAAGTGATGCAGCGACAGGCATTTTCCCAGCTGGTACATGTGGGAAGGCTAAAGACTTCCTCTGCAGGGATGGTGTTTTCTTACCTATCTTTTCTCACTAAAAATGTGAGGTTTCCAAGACTGGTCTTGACCGGGTGCAGGGTGGAAGGACTTCAGCCATTCTGTGCTGGTGGGAGTTGGTAGGGATCTACCCTGCCTTCCTGGCTGGGGACAGTAGGTACCCCTGCTCTGGCTTTGTGCTTTGTGGTGGTGGGTCATCACAGCCATATCTCCTCCTGCACAGCATGTGGGCTGTGCCATTCCCATTAGTCTTACCCTGTCCTGTCTCTGTGTCTGATGGACACAATTTTCACATGAGGTACCTGTTCTGGTTAGGACTTTTCAAGCAAAGGGGAACATTTCTTTACCAATGCCCATCAGACTTGCTCAGCATCACTATTAAAAATGTATGTCCTACAGCTGACTTGAACTTTTCTTCTTTGCCTAACTTTCAGCTACTGACCTTTTTGTTCTCTTCTCCACTAGACTAAAGGATCTATATGTGTAGACGACAGTCCTGTCATTGGGAGGATAGGAAATGTGATCTCATAGACCTTGCTTTTCTGTTGCGTCATCCCAGTAGCTTAATGTCAGAATAACTGAAGTCAGGCATATTGTACCAGTATAGATCTCAGGCTCTTTTCTTTCTTTACTTTCCATGACTGTGGATCAATAAAACATTGTTGATACACCTTGAAGCTCCAGAAGAGAAGCACAGGGCTTTGATGACTCATCCTCTTAAGCCTGCTGGGTGGAATGAACCTTGCCATGGGTGATACATTTACATTCATCCTCTGAAAAGGAAAGGAAAATATTTTCTCATGCTCTTTCCCATGTATTTACTGCATGATTACCTGTTAGGAATAGCAAATGAGATTCTGAGCAGATGTGAATCAGTATGAAAGCACTGACTTCGCTGTGAAACACTGATGACAATTTCCAGTTGAGCACTGGTTGTTTCTCCATAACAGATCTCATCCATTCAATGGTGAATGCAAAATGCCTTTCTGTCTGTAAACAGAACAATGAATAAACGTTTGTATGAAGTCAATATGGTGACATTTTCATAGGTCTGAGACCCTTTGTGTGAGTCCTAATGCTAAAATCACATCAGACCTTTTGTTTGACAGGCGGATGGTTTTTATCTTCCAGTGCCTGAGGAGAGAGGGAACTGAGTGGGTAAGAAGTTGTCGACTTTCTGTTCACATGGAAGTAGTACTGAGCTGTATTTTGCTGGTCCACCTTGCTGACCTGGAGCTGCTGTGACAGAAGATGAGAAAGGGGTAAGAGGAGAGGGAAGGAGATGTATCCACATCAAAGAAATGACATGTTCATGAAAAAGGAGAGTGCTGGGCAAACACTGACAAAGCACTGTTGGAAAATCCTTGGCTTCTTCTAGCATCATTTCCTTCCACAGCCAGGGCAGTGAAGGGTGGGTGACTGGGAAACTGAGGGGAAAACAGCACTCAGGGGAATGGCCCAAGAGCAGATGTGGGGTCCAGACCCATCTGAGCTGCACAGTGCAGCCTTGCAGTGCAGGTCCTGACAGTCACAGGGGACTGGTGGCAATGGGTCAGAGTCCCTGCTGGTCGCATACCGTAAGCTTTGGCTGTGCTAAGACCACACCAACACACACTGAAGTGTTTCCAGTCCTTCTGAAAGGGTGACAGGAACTTGCTTTGGGTCCCTCACCATGGTTTGTCTTTCTCCAGTCTGGGGCCACCATGAGTTAGATAAATTATGTCTTAGTCCATGGTATGGGTGGATGAGCAAGAGGGTTAAACACATCAGGCCAGACACCATGGTCACTAGCAGTGAAGAGACTAAGCGTCCCAAAGCCCACATTCAAGAATGACCTGAAGCAAGAAGACTGGGACTTCACGAACTTGGCAATAAAACGGGGATACACCCTCAACTTTCTCTTTTCACCTAGAGAAAGAGTCGGAGGATCCACGTTACTGCAAACCTCTTTGTTCTGGGACTTCCAAGGGTCTGCAGAAAAAATAAGCAGGAGCATGAGTCCCTTTTCCACATGTATTCGGCAATGCAAAGGCTCGATGGGCAATCAGGCTACAGGCAAGAGGAGTGAAAGGAGACGAGAGCCAAAGATTTCAATCAATTTCTGCATATATTGCCCACTATTAACTGGTTCTTCACAGCTGAAGGATGCAACAGTTACAAGCCTGAAGGCAGAAGGCAGGAAACTAAGGCAGTGAGCTAAACGACTTGCCCATGGCCATGCGGTGAGCAGCCCAAAAGGCAGCCCTGTGTTTTCTGTGCTGGTTGTTGGCAATAGCATTAGCGCCGGACATTTGATTTTCCTTGTCATAATGTTTCTGATGTTTCCAGGCAGTTGTTTACCTGCACAACATTTTTTTTTTTTTTTTCCCAGAAAAGCAAATCCATTGTCAAACTCAATGTTCAAAAATTCTGTGCCAGATCTCTGTATGATAATTACTGTTTCTGGAGGGTTTTTCCACCTCTCTGGGAGCTCCTAGACTCCTCTTCAATCTTTCCTCCCTTCTCAAAAGGGATGCATTTTTTTTGTTGTGTTTTTAAAAGACGGATGACTCCAGGAACTGGGAGTAAAATATTGGGTATCACAGACAGAAATTAAAATCACAAGGACTGATACTCTAGCTTTCCAATGAAGATGACATTCCCTGATGACCTTGTTAAAGAAGTGGTCTACAAGTTGAAATACAGTTGGCCAGAGGTGTCAGCAGCTAATTTTACAGCCCCACAAGATGGCATGCTCCAAGAGATGGTGCATTTTATTCCACCACACGCTTCTGACTGTCTGCTTGCTGCCCACATTTCCAAAGAGAAAATTGCTCCTAAGTGCTTCCCCATTGATCCGAGACAAGATGGTTGCTTTGGATTCTGCAGCAATGAATGAATCATCAATACAATCTGTCTGAATTTTCACTTGCCTGTTCCAGGTTCATTTCCTGAAAGAGAGAGGGATCGCTGCTGCTTTTGCTTCCAAAAACTCGTGGCTAAATTCTCAGTTCCTGGGGAGGTGCTGAGTTTTTTCCTCTGTCCAAGCAGCCTTGCTTCCCTCTGAAAAACACTTTCCCCAAATCATTCACTGTTTGGCTGGAAATCAAGTTATTTTCCTCTGAAAAGTTGATTGCTGTAAAAATTTCCCAGAACTGCGTTTTCATTGTTGACTGAGAGGAGATTCAATCAATGGGTTTTGAGGCAAAATTTGAGCAGCAGGAGTACCAAATTTTTTATCTGAATGTGGAGATGAAAACAGAGATGTGAGACCAGCCAGCCCCATGATTCAAAACCGAGGGAATTTTTTGTGGGTAGTAGGAATATTCTCAGATTTAGCTAAAGACTAATCTGGCCTTCTGAAATGTGAGATCTCGGACACAGAGGCTTGCATTTAGCTGCTACTGGCCTTGATTCTTAAGTCATTGTTTTCCGTCTGTGGAGCAGATCTGCCCTGTGCACTACACCATGAAAATGTACTGGCACATACTGAGGGAAAAGGGCGCTGGAGGAGGTTGCACACCCATACTCCATCTTCTCTAGGAATGTGCGTCTTCTGCCATTTTTTTTTAATGTAGTTGGCTGTTTTGATTTTGCCTTGGGATTTACCCACTGGCTGGAAAGTAACCCCTGCACTGGGGCTCTTCTTGTCCCAGTGGTCACCTCTGCAGTGGGGGGAACGGAGGGCCAGGACCATCTGATCTGGCAGAGTTTTTCTCCCAGGGTGGCAGAAAACCTGTTGCTGCCCTGACTGAAGAGCTAGCCCAGCTCTGCTGCTTGCATCCCCCCTTACCCTGGGCTCATCAGTTGTGAGAGAGCGTGAGCATGAAAGTCAGTGTTTTCTATATAATAGGAGACTGCAAAGTTGAGAGAGATGAGGATTTTAATTATCTTTTTTTTTTAACTCCTGCCACTGCCCCAGTCCTAGGGAGGCTGCAATGACGTGGAGGCCTGAGGTGTCATTATGGGTTATTAAACTCTTCTGTGGCACTCAGGGATGTTGAATGGAGCTGCTTTGAAGGGAGAAGAGGAAAAAACATCTCTTGACGGAGTTGTCTAATCCCCTCTGCAATTGCTTCATGTGGCAGACTGTAATTATTCAGGCTGTGGAGGGGAAGAGGGAGAGAGAGGGAGGGTGTGGGCAAAAGAGCAACAAGGGGTCCTGGACAGAGTTGCCTTGGTTGTGATGGGAGATGGCAGCTTGCCCTCGCATCAGCATACACTGTCCCTATCTTCAGCCCTTGGTGGAGCACTCTTACAGTGCAAACCCTGTCCCTGCAGCTCCCTGGGCCACCAGAGAGACCCTCGCCCACACCAGGCTGGGCTGTAAGTGTCTTTACCACTGATTCACCCTGGGACTTTTATCAAGACCACAGGCTGCTGCATGGGCATCTCTCTAACTCCCATGATGAAGAAAGGTAATTTGGCACATGGGGTCTTCCTCTTGGTCCCCATACCCGAGGTGCTCAGGAAAGGTGATTATTGCAAACAATGCTTGAGGATGCACAAAATGACCACATGGATCCAGCCAGCAGAGAGAATATCTTGCTTTTCTCTCTGCACTGCCAATCCTGCATCCAGTGGCAGGTGAAATGAACCTCCCAAGGACCAGCAGCACTCTGCACCTTAATGCCATTTCTGGATTTCTTTTCGTTCTGCTTTACCCTTGAGGGAGGCACAGTCAGAGCTTCTGAGTTTATGGACTTCTCTGTCTGGGGACTAGTGCAATGAAGCAGTGTCCAACAGTGTTTGCCGTTTCTGCTTTATGTCAGATTAATCCCTTAAAACACACAGCTGGATACACAAGACACCTGCACACATTCAAGGATGGTCTTGTGGTTGGAGTGTGAGAAACAAAGCAGTGTTGAAGACCCATCCATCTGTTGTATTTCCTTCATAAAGCTTCCTAAAGGCTCCTCTTCCTCATCAGCAAATCTGGTAGTTAGTCAAACATGACAAAAGCTGAGACCAGCCTGGCTTGGTTTAACCAACCAAGCTCACACTCCCCAGAAGTCATGTCTAATAGCAGCAGAACTTAAACACGGACCCAAACAGTTGGTTTATAGAGATGTAGACACACAAAGAGATGGAAATGTCCACGCTGTGGGTGGTCTCCAAGAAGGCGGGTCTTTGCCTGGGAAGGACACAGGTGGAAATTGTGTTAAGGAGCTTTGCACTGTACTGGCTGGGAAAAAGCAATGCCTGTCCTCTTGTAGCTATGCTGATAAAACTGCTCTGAAGGATGTCCACCCACTGCCCACCCTCCTGACCAAAAGGAGAACCTGCTGCCACATGGCTTCTCCCAGCTCACCTCCTCTGTCAGCTCCTCCAGGACAGGAGAACCAACCTCATTTTTCCACTCTTATCAGATGGAGGAAATATTGCCGTCACTCAGGGCAATCTGGAAGTATTGCCCTTGGTTGCATGGAAAGCAGGACTTCACTTTGGCTACATGGAGCCTCCATGCTGGAGAGCGTTTCCGCACAATGCAGGACTCTTATCACCAGACAGGGGTGGGGGGGAGGATGTGACAGATTAACAGGGCTTAAAGAAGAAAAGATTTGTACGCCTAATTTGTCATCCATATAAAGAAGAGGAATTAAAAATCAAGGAGTTTGGGATAACTAAGTAGAAGAACAGACAAGCTTTAAGTACTGGATTTCACAAGGAAAGAAATGATACATAATGAGACAAAATCAAAACAGAAACTCTGTTCAAAGAAATTCCATCTATTTGTACAGTAGTCTTGAAAACTTGTCTGATGTTTAAAGCCACTGTTTGTCAGAAGAGCCTTCTTATGTGATCTCTGAATATGTTGCAGCCTGCAGGAAGGCTGAGTGACTCGTTCTGTTCCCATATTTATTAAAGTACTTTTTACCAATTTTCTCAATTCTTTACATGAACTGACATTTTAAGGCTATCCTTTCAGCAAATTGATTACGAATTTGGATAACTGGAACTTGCTTTGATGGCTGATTTTAGGTATTATGGCAAATGCTATTCTAAAGAGACCTTTAAACTAAGTCAGTTACAAAAAGCAAAAGTTCTAGCCAAATAGTTTCTCTTTCTGATTTTAAGGTAAGAAAACAGTATGAAGGAAAAGATATTAAATTCATTTAATAATTTGAAATTTGTCTTTGTCCTAAAATTGAACTGAAAACCTCAACAAAAAATACTGAAATTCAATGTTCTACATGCTGTTTTAAAGGTAGTGCAATCCAGAAGAGTTTATCTGAATTAAAAGTTTCTTTGCAAAAATATTCCAGTGCAACTGGAATATTCTTGTAACTCTTCTCCTACCCAGGTCCCTTTTTGCTTCCCATATGAAATCCCAGTGAAGCTGGCCCAATCTTGTCATGGTCTTTTATTGACAACACTCATATTGTAATAGTGTATCACACTAGCAAAGTCTCTGAAACATTTTAATTAACTATTTCTTAGCCTGACTATGGCGTGCTGCCCTTAACACCTTTGCAGCTTCATCCTAGACTATCTGACACCACTGTTGCACAAAATGGCCTAGTGTGGCTGTAAAGCTGCATACAATAACTTCCTTAGCAGTGCAAATAGGCCATGACTGTAAGAGGCATCTCCTTTGCTTTCTGTATGTGTTCACTTTACTGGCGTTGATCGAGTTACAGACTCCCCAGGGAGGGCTCTTCATTGATGTATAACTTGAAATATACGTAAGTTTTATTTCTGTGTCCTCTTTTGGAGCTGGTTCTTCTTCCTGCCAGTCTTCATAGATCATCTTCAGATGACCAATATGGTCTTGGTTTGCATTTAACTCATGTATTTCCATATGAGATCTACTTTCTATGTACTAGGAAGCACTAATAGCAGAGTGGATTCAGTCTTCCTAAGGCAAGACCCTGGTGCAACCTAGGACAGACACGTGCTTGTTTGAAGTAGTTGTTTCTGACAGTCTACTGACTTACTGCTTGTCTTTAATCCCCCCTATGTCGGAAAAGGTACTGAAGATAAATTTAAAACCCCACAAAAATCTGAGAGTTTTTCCCCTTGATCTCTGGAGAGGACCAGATCTCCTGTGGAGTCAAAATCGGGATGAATTGCTGTGATTGATTGACTTCTGCAAGATTGTCTGGGGTGGGTATTTCTCTTCATACTCTCTGCCTGTGACTGGGGTAAGAGAGAAATGTTTCATCATGGGAATGAGCATCATACTGCTTGAAAGTCCTGTCTGTGAGATCCCTGAGAAAAATCTTTCTTCAAAAAAGTCAGGATGGAACGTGGAAACATGAGACAGCATGGGTGGCAGTCTGCATGAGATCCTAATCTTCTTAAGTTTCATGGAACGATTAACTTCAGCAGGAGCTGGGCTGTGTTTTAAATGAATGCTGTCCCCCAGTCATCCCCAAAATCCTTCATTCCCTTAGCCAGGAGGCAATCAACTCCTGAGCAGGTCAGCGAGCCTGGCTGTCGATGACAACCATCACTCCTTAGGTGACAGCAGTCTCTCAGTGCCAGTGTGAGGCAATGCCAAAAGATCTTCTGTTCTGTGCACCTGCTGGAAAAAATGGGCTCAAAAGGGCTGCGAAAAGGTGCAGCCTGCAACAAGCACAGCCGGGACGCCTGGCTAAGGTGTCAGTGTGGGAGTGCTGGTATCTCAGAGCGGTGTTCCCTGCACCACAGCTTGTCCAGCTACCATGGTCCACCTCAGCCAGTGGCACAAAGTAATCAACCATAGGAGTGTGCTAATTTGTATCCCCTGGTAAGGGGATCCCCAAGGCCAACTCAGCATCTGGGAGGTGACTTAACCTGCAATGCTGCTCCTTGCCCAGCTCCTGGGCAGTGGGGCTGACTCAGGACCTGACCCTCCCCGACCCCCCACCTCTGCACTACCCTCCATCAGTTTACTGGGCTTTTGTCTCATGTTTTGAGCATCCAGGGTTTAGCAGAGGGCAAATAGAAGGTTTGGGAGACTCAGACGGATTAGAGATGAAATTAAAGCAAAAGCAAGGCTGCTTTCGATCTGTGAGGTGGTATCACAAAGGAGGATACAGAGGCTGGGAAGAGAGGAGCCCTGATGGCTGCTTAACTCCTTTCTCTGGTTTCCACTGTACCAAACAGCAGGGTGTCCTCAGCACCCACAGTAAGAGAAGCTGCTCCACCTAACTTAAAATTAATTTTGGCTCACTACTGGACCAAATATTTCGCTACAGCCAGCTGCTTACTTCAGCTTCAACTTCTACCAATCTCTAGCCAGCTGGAGCTTCCCAAGCTGCCTTGGTGGGGCTGGCAGCACTGATCATGCTTGCCTTCTCCATGGTGTTTGCAGCAGATGGCAAACATCAAGAGCTTTGCAGCCTTGAGGAGGTCAATGGGTTGTTGATCCTCCAGGGATTTTGGCACTGCAAAAATCATCAGCTCACTGACAGGAACTTAGCTGTTCCGCCATGGGAAGGACGAGCCACCAGTGCTAACCAGGTGTCTTCAGCAGACGTCTTCAAAAACAACACTGCGTCAGCAAGCTTGTGGGTGAGCTTTCTGGAAGTCAGCTAGTGAAACATCACTGGTTTCCCCACCACAGGGATTTGTGCCAGCTGGTGGCCTGTTCCCAGCATGGCAGTGGCTCACATGAAGCAGGACTGTGCATTCCCACAGCGCTTGTTTGGGGTGGGAGAGCTGCTGCAAATCCCCCCAGGAGGAAAAGGCCATTTTTACTCACAGCAAAGTAGAGTCCCGGGACGGGTTCTGAGCTGCCACCCACTGTCACAGTCCCAGCTGTCCTTGGGCATCTGGTCTCTTAGGAATTACTGCAAGACAAGTGAAGCCCTTGGAAAGACAGGACTGAGAGGGTTTTTCCAGGTTATTTTCTCTAAAGACTTCTTCGTTTCTGAGGACTCAAGGGCCCTGATTCTGCCATCCTGCTATCAGCGTTACGTGGGCAAACCAAGACTTGAGGTGGTGGGAGAGCACTGAAATGCACAGCGTTTGCAGGAGCCGGGCATCGCAACGTGCATACATGAGAACAGCATCTAGTCCTGCAGCTGCCTTGGGGGAATCAGTGTTATTTTCCTATTCTTTTACTGCCTCAATGGCAAGGCAAACAAGGGGAAAAAAGGGCTAGAGAGGGCTGAATCTCTTCCTTCCTTTTATTTCATCCTTTCACAAATCAAAATCCTTTCATGCAACTCCCAAGCTGGGAAAGCAAATGTGTCGGACTGAAACACGGCACAAAAATTAACTCCATCAAGAAGAAGCGGGGGAAAAAAACACAGTAGATATCTTTTGGGTGCAGGCAAACAGGTGGGGGGAGCGTCTGGTCTGCAAAGGCAGGGTGTCTGCAATCTTTGTAGCGATTAAATTTAATGGGACAGAAACGTTTCTCTCCTTCACATCCCCTCCTCCTCTCAGCCTGAGGGGGAGAAAGGAGGAGGGTGGTGATGGGGAGGTGGCAGGGGGAGAGAAGATTTGAAAGAGTCTTTGACGTCAGCCCTGCCCTATAAAAAGCTGGCAAGGAGCTGGGAAGCAGAGAGCAGAGCTCGTGGAAGAGCAAAGATGCCAACCCCGAACATCTCCACTTCTGCAGCCAAAGGCTTCCGCAGAGCAGTGTCGGAGCTGGACTCCAAGCAAGCTGAAGCCATCATGGTAAGACAGCCCTACCCCAACTCCTTTCCCTCCCCCTCCCAAAACTACAGCCTCTCCTGTAGCTATAGGCAGAGGCAGGCAGGAACAGACGGACCAACACTGCCTTCGTGGGTGTTCCCCCACATAGGCACCTCTGGTCTCCAGGCTGGCAAAGGGAAATTACCCAAACAGTTCATGCTACGTACTGGTACATGTGAAGTGCAAACATTTAGGGGGATGAAAGCTTGAACTAATGTGACCGCCACCCCCCAACCAAAAGAAAGGTAAATAACCCATAGACCTAAGGCAGGAGTAACAAGGAATTCCTGGTGTGAAAGGCAATTTGAAAATCTCAATGGTCTCCTACTTTCAAGGCAATAAACTGCAGAGAGACCACCTGTTCCAGCATAATGAAAAAGTGTGGCTGTTATTTCAGGCAACATGTGAGGCACAGGCAATTTATTCAGTTTGTTTGCTGCTGCTGCATCCACAGCTCTGCTCTCTCCTAGCACATCCTTGCCCCGTTTCTGTTCCTAGCCCTTCCTAGTGTGGTCTCAGCCTGGGGTTTAGCCTGGGGAATGCTTCTGCACACACCGGATCTGTATGTGTCAGGAAAAGGAGAGAAAAACTTCCTGCTGAGCTGTCAAGTGCCTTTAGAAAGTCCGGCCAACCCGTTGGACTGGCTGTAGGTACAGGGACATTTTATCTTCTAACCCAAATGCCAGGGCAGGCAGGAGGAGCCCAAGACTCCCATCATAGGACAGTCCTGTGGGTCAGAGGTGTGGCCAGGCTGTGGGTGACTCTGGAGGAGCCAGAGCAGCGGATGGCAGTGGGTGCATCGGGAGGGGACCTCCTCGGGATGCTTGGCAGGAGGAAACCCGGGATTGGAGCAGGGTTAGGGGACAGATGCATTTGGCAGGCGTCTGCAGGGTGACTCCAGCAGGCTGGTTACAGAGCTCCCCACTCCCCTCCTCTATGCTTGCTGCCTGCTTCACCCGCTCTCCTCTTAACTTTGTGTGATGCTCTGACTGGGTGAAATCAGCCACTACATAGGCAGTGGGAGGTGTTTTGGAGAGTGGAGTGTGCTGGAAAGGAGAGAAACGTTTAAGAAACAAGGAGGTAAGCCTGCTTTCTCTAATAAATGGAAATCAGGGAAGGCTTCCCTCTCACACAACCAGTTTCATTCTGGCAAAATAATGAACACTTAAAGTCATTCTTGAAAACCACTATTTTCTACTCTGCTCATCAAATCAGTACTTGAGACACTCGTTGCTGTCTGACGAAGGGGAGGGTGTTTGGTTATTATACACTCCGGGGTGCTGCTTCATGTTTGGTGGGAAACAGACCACTGAATGAAGGGGCCAGAGGAATTTGGCTTCACCAGATGTGCTGGCAGGAGCGTGCCAGCCTTCTTGGGGTGAGCGGCACCTCCAGCCTGGGGTGGACATAAAACCTCAGCCCATCTTTGTGTCTCTTCTTTGAATGTAAATTCAAATTCTCAAAAAAATAAAAAAAATTAAAACTTACCCCTGTTAATATCACTTTGAGAGCAGGCTGCATGAAAGGCTCTGCCCTCTGCTCTCACCTGGCACAGGAGCACTCCACAATCCCGCCGCTTATTTCTACCAGGCAAGAGGCATGACTCTGCATTTGTATGTGACGTCGCATGTCCCCTGCTCTCATGGTGTCGGTGTGACTGTGGGCACCCAGCCCCTGCCCACCACCGCACCAGCTCCGGCAGGCTGAGGTGTTTCCTTGCCATTGACACTGAGGGACCAGTGCTCCGCTGCAGGGGAAACTGTGCAGACGGGGGGGAAAAAAGGACCTTAGCAATCGCAGAACTCATCTACACCAGCAGATATTTTACATGTCAGCTGGGCGAGCCAAACATCAAACTCACACCGTGGAAAAATCTTGTGTTACGTATTTAGTTTTTCTGCTGCTGATAGTTTTTACAAGACATCCTGGGACTGTGGCTGGAGCGGGGTTTGGTTACGGAGCACACACGCAGAGCCAGGCTGGAGACAGCAGTTGGAGGCAAACCAGCAGCAAGGAGCGCCCAGGGAAGCAGGGGTGGGACGTTACTGTCCCCACGCTGCAGGGAGGGAAACGGTCTTTACAATCCTTTCTGCTTGCTGCAAATAATGAGCCAGGAAATAAAGCCAAAGTACTTCAACTCTCTGGCACAGTATTTTTAAAGACACTGCTTAGGCATGGCACTGTGAGCTGCACCAAATTCAAAGGCGGAAAAATGAACTAACCCTGCGTAAGAGGTGAATGACCATATCAGACTCAGTCCCCGGTTAGGCAAATAGATGCTTTGTGAAATCAAACTAAACTTCTCACTGTAGCTAGATAGGCACTCAGGGAGCTAGTCTGCAAGGCAGTTCAGAAATACCATGTAATGGCGCCTTCCGAAGAAAGGAAGGCATTTATCATGAGAGATCAGTTTAGTGAGTTTATATGCCAGATTCCTAATGTCCAGCAGAAGGAGGTGATACCCCGATGAGTGTAAATGTGAGGAGCAGAGGACAGGATGGTGAGATGGGGAGCGTGCAGCTGGGCAGACTCTACCCGGCAGGGGAGGCAGCAGGCAGGCAGATCCCTCCTAGTCTTCTTTGCCCAAGAAAATTCAGCCTATTTCATTTCTTGCTTGGTTTTTTTTTTTTTAAATAGACCCACCCAAACCACGCCAGCATGGAGCTGAGCAGCTTCCAGGACCCCTTGACAGGGACTGAAACCCCCTGCTCCTACCTGCCACGGGCCACCCAGTCCCAGCACATGGGTCTAACTGGTCGTGGCTGCCTCTCCCAGTGCGACTTTCCAGTCACACAATTCTTCTCGTTATTTAAGATCCTCCCAGTCGAATTTTAACCTGACTTCTAGCCTAAACATGGCGATCTAATTTCCCTCCTCCCCCCCACTCCACCCCAGAAGTAAAATCCTGCTGCACCTCTGCTCCTCAGGGCACAGTGCGATAAAACCTTCTTAGCTAAAGCACTGCCTGGCTTGGGAGTGCTGCAGAGCCCGGTTACTGTGGCTAGCACAGGGCTGTTTGCCCTGCTTATTGCAGGCACTTTAAAGTCAACACCAGCTTATCTTTAAACACGGTAGTGATATAAGACACACTTAAAGCTGGGCACATGCTCACAGCTTTTTAAAGTTATGCCTCAGAATAATTATTAGATGTCTTCTCCCTTCGGGCATGAATACCATTGATTTAGACAAGCAGCAATATGTGCTTATTTGTTAAAAGGTGTTTTTCTGTGCCACAAGGAATAAAGGGGTTGAGGAACAGCAAATATAATTTCAGAGGGGTATCTTTATTAAAAAAGGACTGGATAGAAGTGCGTGGGCTTGTGCCTGGATGTGCTGCATTCTTCAGGCTGCATTTAAAATGTCAGCTTTACACCACTAAAGCATCCAAGAGGATTTTCACAGGAAACATTAACTACTGATGATGGGCTTTGAAAATCAGAGAGAAAATGGCCTTAGTAGTCGAGCAGGCTGTCTTTTTAAAAGGAAAATGTTCTCCACATTTTCACGAGGTAGGGAAGTCGCTGCTTGGTTAGCATCTATCTCTTTTCCAGATATTTGCAATGTAATCAGAGGGAAAACTGTAGCCAGTCCCACTCTATGTGCAGGTGCTGGATAGCTTTATGTGCTGCTCCTTCTTCAGTGCTGCCCCACGTTTCTTTTAGCAAGTCCTGAGGGTTTATCATCTGGTTTGGGTATTGAACACAGAAAATTGGAACCAGCTGAGCTTCCTCTAAATGGAAAACTGGTTGTAAAAAGACCAAGAAGAAGTAAGTTAGTACATGAGCTATTTGTATAACAAAAGAAACAGAAGTGTTTGAAATAGTTTGTACCTCAATATAAATATAAATGGGTGACCTAACATGACCTCAGGCACAGAGTTGCAGCACTTTAGATGCAATTCCAAATAACAGAAATCTTCAGGAGTTTGTTGGGATGAAATAAATCTATAGATCCATGGCAGGAATTTATTTTCTGGGGTATATGGATGCAAGCATCCACTTAATGTCAGAAGAAAATGCCACATTGGATCCTGGGAGCAGTTTAGCTAAGCTGCCCTGCTAATACACCTGCAAACAATTCATGTTTCCTGGCCAGGCCACAGCTGCAGGTTTCAGCTCTCCCTCATAGCGTATCTTTTCTCAGATAACTTCAGGTTTATCTAACACCTCTCGACTTCAATTCATCAGACACCTGAAAACTGCGGAAGATTGTTCCTGAATTTTATTTTTTGAAGGATATTGAAAACTGTTGCTAGGGAAGGTGAGGGAAGATGCCTGATCTCGAGTCATGCTACAAGGATATTGTATGCAGATTTTTCCTAAAGCTCCACGTTTCCGAAAGTTCAATTGTAAATTCTCAGTCTTCATCACCAGATTTTCCTCTACAAAGCCAGGCAAGTTAGTTCAACCTTCCCCTTCTTCTTCTGCTACGACACATTGGTCACAACTCATCTAGCTACTGGGGATGCCTCTGATCTCCCCTACAGCTCTGTCAGCAGTATTAATTTCTGTTCTGCCTTCAGTCTCCACGGTTCATTGGTAGACGTCAAAGCCTCATTGAAGATGCCAGGAAGGAAAGAGAGGCTGCAGCTGCAGCCACTGATGCTGCAGAGTCTACAGAGACCATTGTCTTTGAGGAGAAGGATGGGAGAGCCATGCTGAACCTCTTCTTCATGCTCAAGGGAGCCAAGACTTCACCACTGTCCCGTGCACTTAAGGTTTTTGAGGTGAGTACCTAACCTGTTGCATGGGACTCGCTACAGGTTTCATGGCTGTTCTGTGAGAAATATCATTTGTGTCTACTAAAAAAGACTCAGATTAGGTCTGCTTACTGCAAATTATCACTTAATAGTCTGATGACCCCACGGTCATGCTTTGCTCATGCCCCAGTGTACCCTCACTTTCTATCATGAAGAATGAGCTGTACCTCTGGTAGTGCTGTTAAGCTCTGTGCTTAACTTTGCTTAATTACTAGATCCGACCACACAGTTTCCCACCAAGAATCCACACACTTGTGTCTTGTAGCATACGCTGACAGCTCCCTCCACTGCTCGGCACTTCAACTTCTTGTGCAGAGCTCTGATCCCACATTCGAAGCAAGCTGTGTGCCCTGCATGGCTACAGACCAAACCCACCTCACTTGTGGGCCAAGGCTTTGGCAATCTCTGAATGGCATTGCCACACTGGTCCTTGGTCAAAGAGTTACAGGAACAACTTCACCCTGGGTGTAAAACTGGTATATTGATTTTAAAATTACGTCTCTACTTCAGGGATGAATTTGATTCATATGTTAAAGGTTCTCTTGGGTCTCTCAGAGATGTGCCCCATATACGGCTTTAATACCGAGGAAAAATGGTAATAGAGTCTATTACCATTTAGAGCTAATAAAGTCTTTTCCCCCTAGCCAGCAATATAATGTTGCATTATCTAGGATCTCAGTACCAGGAATGGAAAGACTGAGATAAGTGCTGCCTATTTAAACAGTAATCAAAACATGACAACTTGCATTTATGTAGTACATTTTCATTCAGAAGGATTCAAAAGTGTTTTGCAAACTGAGGTTGTGAGATATGTTTTATCTGCAGTACTTTAATTTCATTGACTTCATCAGTGAGAGGAGAGGACAATTTGTTCTTATTAATCAGTCACGTGGGTTGTAAGGGGCCTCTGGAGGTCTCTAGTCTGACCTCCTGCTGAGAGCACGTCCAGTCATAGCAGGGTGATTGAGGCTGTGCTTGCATTTTGAACATCACCAAGGCAGAGATCCCACAGTCTCCCTGGACCACTTGAGCAGTGTTTTACTGCCTTCATAGTAAAAAGTTTTTCTCTTTTCTTTTTAATGTCCTTGCTTCCAGCTTGTGCCCATTGCCTCTTCTCCTCCCACTGTGTACTTTTCAGATGAGTCTGGCTCTGTCTTCTGTACACGCTCCTACCAGGTAGTAGTAGACTGTGAACAAATCTCCCCTGCCCCTTCACTTCTTAAGGCTGAACAAATCCAATTCCCTCAGTCTTCTTCATATAACATTGTGCTCCAGCCCTCTGAGCATCTTGGCAGCCCTCCACTATGCCTGCTACAGCACGTAAATGTCTGTCTTCTACGGGACATGATAGCCCAGATGTGGTCTCCCTCATCCCAGATAGCAAGGAGGAATCACTTCCTGTGACCTGTTGTCTACAGTCTTGCTACTACAATTCAGCACATCACTGGCCTTTCTCATCACAAGGGCATGGTGCTAGCTCATGTATTAATACACATGATAATTATGTAACACCTTCTTCCCCATAGAGTGCAACCACTTCTGGAGTAAAAACAGATCCCCAGCAACACTATACAGTAAAACCACTACCTAACAGCTACAAACATACAAAAAGTGTGTTTGGGGGATAAGAATTTCCCTGACATTGCAGGGCATTCTAGATACTCGTTGCCCATGCAGTACTATCTCTGATAATGTTATGAAAAGTGTTTAAGATCTTCAGCAACTACAAAACATTTTGCCTCTCCTCTAAGAGGACTCTTGCAAGAAAAGCTAGTTTCTGGGCAACATATAGTTCTTGTCTGAAGACTGAAAGAATCCCTAAGACAAGCTAGTCAGACAGAAGCCTTGGTGTTGCTGTGGTTGGGGTCTCCATCCTAGAACTGCACACCTGCCAGATAAGGCATGAAAAATCCATCAGTGTAACATTTCAAATGCAACAGACTGCTTAGCAGGTATGAAACACAGAAGTGTAGGCTCTTGTACCTGGTAAATTTCATGTTACATTGCATTTAAAGTCCATAATTCAATCAATTTTTAAAACATCAAGCAAAAAGCAGGGGCAAGTTATGTTCCAATATTATTTGTTTCTTCCTGGAGCAATTTACTTGCTGCATCAAGAGCTTTCCTAGTAAAAAAGCTCTTTGAGCTTGTCACAGAGAGAGCTTTAAATATAATAAAAAGACAAGCATGTCAAGCCACAGCAGAGGAAGATTCATTCCCCAGATCCCTCTGGCAATGCAGGTAAAAGATATGAAAGCAGATGGGCATAATGACATTTGCCTCATCATGAACCAGGCTGCAGGGAAGCTGGTTTCACTCTTCTCTATGTGTTACATGCAGCCAAAGCATAGGTAATGCAATCACGGCTGTCAGATTAATGCAAAGGTATTGATTGTTGAGGGGACAATGTAATAGTGAAGTTGGTAGGTACATTAAAAAACACGGTCCTAAATTTAATTTACCTGTGGCATCACATCTGCTCCTTCTCATCTTTCTGTCTCTGATTAACAAAAGAAATCATGTCCCTACCTCTACCAAAGACCTTGCAGAGACTTTGGAAAGGTTGAGTCGTTGCCCAGGGACTTGGAATTGGACTGCCAGTTTTCACTGAGCTAAAGGAAATATCCACAGATCTACCAGGTCCCTTTGGAAGACTATAGACTCCGTTTTGGCGTCATCTTATTCTCTGGGGGAGGTCAGTTCTGACAGCGAGCCCAAATGACATCAGTGCTGGTAGTGAGCCCCAAACTACCGCAGCTGCGGGCTGGGTGCGGCTCGGCCCCGCCGGTTCAGCACCATGGCCAGCGCCGCGCCGAGCGCCCACGCACCGCCCGCCCCCCCTACGTCATCGCCACCCCCACCCCCACCACCCCCCTCTTCAGCAGAAAAGCACCTTTGCCTTAAGGGGGAGATTAAAGTAAAGAGGGGCCATAGGAGGTGGCATTCTGCCACATCAACTTCCCCTCTTGGTACGATCTCCTTTGCCGCTGTGGAAGTCTGCTGGTGGTTACTGGCCAGCCCCACCGGTTGTCTGTCCGGAAGGAAAAGCGGTGGGATGAATGGGTAAGTGTGTTTACCCCAGTGGGGGGAAAACAAGAAGAAAAAGACAAGGGGGACTCCCTCCAAGTGTATCCATATGGACATCTTTGGGAAGTACCAGCAGGTGCGTCAAGTGTTGTTTAATGTTTTTGTTCTTTTCCATGTCCCAAGACATTTGAGGCTAAAATTCACCACCTGGAGACCAGGCTTAGCCGAAAGGCCCGTGAAGAGACTGCTGAACTGGAGTACTTTGTGCGCTGTGAAGTCCATAGCTCTGACCTCAATACTTTCATTAGCTCCATCAAGAGGGTAACAGAAGACGTGAGAACCACTAAGGAAGATAAGTGTAAGGAACTTACAAACTGTTTCACTTTTGTGGAGAGGCTGAGCTGTAGAAACAGGGTGGAGACTTTCTTATGACAGAAACGCGGAAGGGCTGGTCTATGCTGAATTGGAGCAAAGCAGAAAAGACTGCCTCTGGGACATGTGAATCCTGAAAGCCACTTCCCTCCTTGTCCATTTCTCAACAGACTCCAGAGTCTAAAGCCCATTCTTCTGGTGCCGGATTGAAAAAGTAGAAATAGGACATGAAATTTCATGCTTTGTTCACACCTCTCCTACAGAGATCTCCATCCCTACTCCAGTGTTTTATATTATAAATGTAAAGCAGTTTCCTACCTATGTGTCAGGAACTCCATGCAGATCCTGCACTAAACTACAAGACACTCCCCATGCCATCTTGTTCTGAAGACAGGGTGACTCTTATTGTAAAATATCCCTAGAGACCTGCAGTGATTGCTCGACAACCAGTTGGACCTCTGGATTTATTTTTAATGTGAAGTCTAGAATCTTTAAATAAGATCCATTTTTCATCTTCTTGTTTACTTTTGTCAAAAATACTCTGCTGAGAGGTGGGCAGGGAAGTCATGAGATGCAGATCATGTCATTAGACCTGACTCTAGGACAAGAGCATTGAGAGCATGGGACTGCTGCCTGAAAGGCACAGCTGTGTCGTGCTGTTTGTGGAGTGTATGTGTTTGGTACACTGGGTCAGATGTATTCAACCTCATAACCTCTTCTCAGCAGGCAATGTTTCATATTCACTTCCATGGCCAGTTTTTCTCTTTCTTTCTCCCCACAGTTCACTGGTTTCCCAGAAAAATCTGTGAATTGGACAAGTGCCACCATTTGGTCACCAAATTTGAACCTGACTTGGATCTGGATCACCCGGTGAGTTAGTCTGTGTGGGCACATTCTCACACTAGAGTCCTGAGCCGTCCCCCAGAAGCAGGGAGCCGGAGTGCAATCACGACCATGAGAGAAGTTTCTCCTGCCAGTGGTGAACTTTGTTGGATGAGAAATTTTACTAACTGATTAAAAATCCTGTCTGTTCCTATTTGTCATCACAGGGCTACTCTGACCAAGTATATCGCCAGAGAAGGAAATCAATAGCAGAAATTGCTTTTCACTATAAGCAGTAAGTCTCTCTCCTAACATCCACAATGCCGTAATGCCCCATCAATGCAACCTGTTGGGAAGTCATTGTGCTACCTGCATGAGACTTCTTTTATGTTTTGTCTCCCCATTCAGCCTTGCCAGCTCTTTTTGTGTCCCTCTCTCTCTGTGTATTCCAGTCTCTTCTTAATTAAAAAATGGCTGCAGTCATTTATTCATACATTGATAAAACCAGAAAAAACTTCCTTTATAACGAAAGCCATGTATAATTCCATCAGACCTCAAACTTCACTTTGAAATGTAGCATCACCTTTAGAATGGCATCTTGTTTTGACTTCAGTGTTTGAAGTACTGAAAAAGCTACCACGTGCCCAGAAATCTCGTTCCAATGGTTCATTATCCTGGTTGTGAATAAATGTGGATTTTGTTTCTAAATGGAGCTTTGGCAGCTTTAGCTTTCGCACAGTGTATCATACACGCCTTTCATCTGCTAGATTGAATTCTGCTATCAGATCTTTTTTGCTGTGAGGGTTTTTATAGACTAAATGGCTCACCTCCTAACTCTCTCTGCTAAATTAAATAGGTTCCAGTAATGGTCTTAATCATTGTCTTATATAGATTTAAGACTATCTCTTGTACTCCTACTTAATACTCCTGTTCTGATATATGCAGTGATAACGGTCAACCTCTTCACTACAACATAAACCAGAGCTCTAATATTCAGCTGAATTTGTGAAATATTCCCTATACCCCATTCAGTAACACTGCCTTCCACGGTAGCATCTCCCTCTCCAAGCGGGACTTTAAATATAGATTTCTGTAGAAAGCTGTGCTGGAAGCAGGCTGTGGAAGTTATATGGGTCACCTTCTTGAGCTGCCCCTGCAACCGGTGTGAACCCAGCATGGCTTTCTGCTCTGGTAAGTTTCACGTTCTTTGCAGATTTGAAGCCCAGAATACAGACATTGATGTTTTCATCCTGTACTAATACTAAATGCACAGAAAGTTACTGTGGCAGCAAGAGAGTCCTGAGGGACACAGGGAGAAATACTTCCTAAGAGGATGCACCCATTTAAGATGTCTTCGCTCACATCTCATCTGCAGGTTAGCATTCATGAGCCACTGTGTAGCATCCCTTCAGGCTATTAATGGAAAAGGAACTATGCTTTATGGCTACAGTGATACGTGAATATCTCCTTTGTTCAAATATAGAACAGAAGGATTTAGGAAAAACAATTGCTAATTACGACGCAGAAAAGGCAAAAGTGTCAGTCTTCTTTAGTTCCCACTTATATCAATGTTAATATTTTCTTTTCTTGCTGTCCTTAATCTTACTGACAATATATTTTTCTTCAGTTCAAATGCATTTAGTTTTCCGTATTAGCTCCTTTTATTTCCCAGCCACTGATTCCTTCTTGGAGCCATCAGCCCCCTGAAGTTCAGGCACATGAAATTAATTTATTTTCACAGAAAGTTTCAATTTTTTCCAATGAAAACCATTTTATTTCTGGAAAATATTATGCCTGCTAAGCTTTTGCGCATCCCTTGTTCATTTATAACCTCTGGCTAGACTAATGCTTTTCTCTGTGTCTATGTGTTTGTTGAACCTGTACAAATGACCCAGTACTAAGTCTTTGTCTTTCCTGTCACCCCCTTGTTTGGTTTAAAGAAGATTGATCAACATCATGCAGAGCTTCTCCGAAGTGTTTCCTTCTCAAAGGGGAGAGGAACCTGGCTTGTGCTCTGCTGCTGTCAGTAATGGTGCATTTGCCTTGCAGCGGGGACCCGATCCCTCATGTGGAGTACACGGCGGAGGAGATTGCTACCTGGTGAGCGCTGATTGATTCTGGGACCTTTATTGGCTCCACCACCAGAAGTTAGGAATCAAAACCTAAACTAGGGTGTGACCCCTTGAAAAAGATGTATCAGGAGTGCAAGCATCCTACTTAATGGCTTGTTATATGAAACAGTACCTCATTGCACGGTGTTTTATGGCAGGAACTGCCTTTGGGAGAGCAAGCTACCTCCAAAACAGTCATGCTCTGTCTCCTCCTCTCTTGGGGCTACTCCGAGAGCATTCCACGCTGCAGTCCCCAGAATTTTCCTCCAAAGGAGCGTCCCCAGAGAGCGAGGTAGATAATTTGCAGTCACACTTCTCTAAGCACACCTGGCTTAGTAGCAGCCTCCAAACAAAGGGCAATTATTATAGCTGCAGAAAGAAGTGTGAGGCCCGTGGTGAATATCTGCATGGTACCTTTTTTGCCTCAGTTAGGAAAATGCTTCCTTTGAACACGGTTGTTTCCAGGAGTGTTGATCCAGGAATGTCTCTGAAAACAAGGCCAGCTCATACGATCTGAGTACACAGGCTCCTAAACCAGGTCATCTTCTGGTTATATTGACTGGCTTCATAGTGCAACTTCAGGAGCTAACCTACAGGGAATATTTTAATTTCAGTTAATACCTTTTATACAATTCCAGTTAATACCTTTTATACAATCTTCTGACCTTCAAGATCAGAAATAGGTCTGTGCAGATAAAACTACTGACTTTGCAGGCTCATTTGAATGTGTTTTTTTATGTTTACATCCTCCTATCAATGAGCACAGACATAGACTTAGCGGTGGAGAAAGGCAAAAGGACAAGAAACCTAGAGGCGTGAGTTCTTGATAGTGTTTAACCAGAGGACAGGAGAGGACTAGACACATCAAGCCACTGACCCTCTGCCATCTCTCGTCCTGAAGGAAGGAGGTGTACAGCACCCTGAAGAGCCTGTACCCCACCCATGCCTGCAAGGAGTACCTTGAAGCTTTCAATCTACTGGAGAAATTCTGCGGCTACAATGAGAACAACATCCCTCAGCTGGAGGAGGTCTCCTGCTTCCTGAAAGGTGGGTACGAGACTGGGGGACCCAGGTCCAGGATCTGCCAGGCCTCCAGCATGGTGGTAGCAGCTGCGGCTGGGAAACTCAAACCTGAAGGAGGAGTGTGTGAGCTGAGATTTGGGAGAAGAGCTGGTGGAGGCTTGTGCATTGCCTACACAGAACAGGGGTAGACCCCAGGCTGTGGGGACTGCAACTAAACACAGCGGTCTGCAACTGGAGGTCAAGCCTGTAGTCAAATGATCCCACTGAGCACCTAAAGAGCAGAAGTTGCTCTCTAGTAGGAGCAAAAAGATTAGGCTTGGCACAGCAGAAGCCCTTTAGTTTCCAGCACTGATGATGTCTGTGCTGGGAACATGAGACACCAGCACAGCCTGTGGGCCGTGCACCTCTGCAGAGACAGTATGTGCTGTTTCAGAGAGGACCGGCTTCCAGCTCCGGCCGGTGGCTGGCTTGCTGTCAGCACGGGACTTCCTCGCCAGCCTGGCCTTCCGCGTCTTCCAGTGCACGCAGTACATCCGCCACTCGTCCTCGCCCATGCACTCCCCCGAGCCGTGAGTATCACCCGGCCCCAGTGGCCTCCCCTACTCTTCACCTGGCCAGCAATTAGCCCTTCTCCCTAATGGACAAACTCTGCCCGCTGCTGACCGCATTTTCTTCCTTTCCCCCTGGGCATCGGCAGGGATTGCTGTCATGAACTGCTGGGGCACGTCCCAATGCTGGCCGACAAGACGTTTGCCCAGTTCTCCCAGGTAAGATGGTCACCTGCTTCCTTGCCCCTAACAGGGCAGAGAACAAGGAGGGAACCCAAACCAACCCCAGCCTCACCACCTAAACCCTACTTGTTCTAGGATTTATTTATATTAAGCACAATGTTCAGGACCCTAGGACCGAGAACCCTAATACAGAGTAAAAATATCAGACTCTGCAGCAGATGCATGGCAGTGCAGGGCAACGATATCTGTTATCTCAAGGCAATAAACCAGAGCAATCCACACATTATACCCTCAGACCAAATCTGTGCTGACGTTCTCCCCTTCTCTTCCCAGGACATTGGGCTGGCGTCTCTGGGAGCAACTGATGAAGAAATTGAGAAACTTGCAACAGTAAGTTTGCCTCTTTGCTGGATGGGGACCCTGACCCTTCCAGCAGCACTTGTGGGGTGTCAAGGGGACTGGTCCAGCCTGGTGTCCCCAGATTTGTAGGCCCAGACCCCTGTTTGATCTGCCCCAGCTCTGCTCTTTCACGATGACTGCAGAGCAGAGAGCAGTTACACAGCAGAGCTCACTTGCACATTAACCCAATTTTCTCAGGCACCAGAGTATCATCAAGCATCGTATTTCTAACGACTGCACTGCTGGGACTCTTTGGGATGGGATTAAATGACACCTGCTTCCTTTGGCTCTCCCTGGGCAAGGTGACCTGTCCTCCTCCAAGGGCACTGCGCAGCAGCCAGGCATGCAGGGGACCAGCCCAGGGACACACTTTCCATCTGTCCCAGCATGGCAGTAACTTTGTGTAGCACTTTGCGCTGGCAGTGATGGGTGCAGAGTAAAGAGAGGGGACAAAGTCCCAGATGCCCGTTCATTTAAATAAACCCAGACCCCTGCCACAATCCAAGGGCTCAGAAGTAACAGGGATATGAAGATGAGGAGCTATGTCCCCTATGCACTTTTCTTTCTCCTTTCACAGCTTTACTGGTTTACGGTGGAGTTTGGGCTCTGCAGACAGAACGGGATAGTCAAAGCTTACGGAGCCGGGCTCCTGTCTTCCTATGGGGAGCTCATAGTAAGTCCCAGCATAACTTGCCTCTCTGCTCTAGACCCTATACAGCAAAAAACCTTCTTCCTCTGGACAGGTCCAATGACTTTACCCAATCTGTTGTCTGCCTCTGTCTATCACATATGTGCTCTTCGATCCCCTTAATTTCATGCCGGCATTTTTCTGCTGTGTCCATAGCACTCCTTGTCAGATGAACCAGAGGTGCGAGACTTTGATCCTGATGCTGCTGCTGTTCAGCCCTACCAGGACCAGAACTACCAGCCTGTTTATTTTGTGTCTGAGAGCTTCAGCGATGCCAAAAGTAAACTGAGGTAGGACTGGGCAGTGAGAAAGACCCAAAGAGGAGTAAATGAAGGCATAATATATTAAAACAGGGCTTGACACCATGGCTGCTTTCAGTTCAAGGTCTCAGAAGTACTCTGGAAACTGTTGTCAGGTCTTTCAAAGTAAAGTGATTCTCCAGTTCCTACAGGGTCCAGCCTCAGTCCCTTGGGTTTGTCCAAAAGCCCCCCAAAAATGTGCTGGACTCAAGGGTTTGGGTGTGGAGGAGTGAGATGGAGTGGGAGGCACTCTTGGAAACAAGACTGAGTGAGCAGGAGAAGGGACAAATCTAGCTCATCTACCTAGTTCTCGTAGAAAGGAGTTACAGACTATCTCCAGTTCCCAGGGGAGGCCAAGCAACGTAACAAAGGGCTGGTGGTCCAGAAATCAGAGACCCAAACCACCCACCAGGACCCCCTCTGGCTCCTTGCTGCAGAAGGACCAAGTGATACAGGTTAAGTACTGGCTGTCCTCCACGGGACCACCTCTCCAGCGTGTGTCCTGCTGAAATGCAGGCTTCTGCGTCATGTGAAAGTTTGCTCTGTGGGTGAAAGTTTTAGGAGAGGGGTGAAGAGCTGCTCAAAACAGTGGCATTCTCTGAATTTAGGATGCAGAAAGATGTTTGTCTTTCTGAGCAACTGGTGGGCAGCTTACCCATTTATCATTCAATCAGCAAAAAGCCCCCAGGCATCATTAGTAGCTTGTACACAAACAAAAAGGATTTGCTTGACATGGATAGATTTACCCATGGAAGAAAAGCAACTTTTGCCTCTTCAGCTGGTGAACATGGGTTAGCAGACCCCAGATAGCATCCCACCGGTGTAATTGGGTTTCCTCATCCCATGGGAGTGCAAGCAGGATGGAGAGGGACAGCTTTACCCACAGACATCTGTTCAGAAGAGAATTTTCTTGGCCATATCCAGAATTGCTCACAGAAGGAAAGATCAGTCCTTTAATATTTGACTGACAGAGGAAAAGTTTGCCTATACCATTTTATCTTTCTTAGGAGAGGGATAGGATGAGAAGAACTATTACACAATGTACATGACTTTGCAGTTCCTGCAAGCGGGGTATTTCATATAAATAACGTGGTAAGGACTGCTATATTTCAACTTCTGCTTTTATTACCCTCACTTGCACTGTTCATACAAGCTGGAGTCCAACTGCTCAAAAGCAAGCACCTGGGGAGCCGGTTGTTTCACACACACTAGGTTGCTTTAAAAAAACTCCAACTGTTGTCTAATGAGTCATTTCCTTGCATTTGAAAAGGAAAAATACACTACATACTCAGCCAAGATTAGGCTAGAGGGTTTTGACAGTGACAAGCACTGTAAATGATCCTCTTTAAAGAGCTCAGAGACCACACAGATGTTACCCTGTGAGGTCAAAACGTTAAAAGGTCCGTCTTTTTTGCATTACTGGCAGCTGCCACCATGGACCTGATTATCAGTGTTCTCCCTCAAAAAAAGTCTCCTTTCCCAAAAAGAAAACTTTATGCCAGTTTTTCTAGTGTGGACACACACCCTCCGTGCCCTTCCAGGCACCAATGTGGTACCTGTGTGCTTCAAGAAGCTGTGAAGTGAACACAGCGGTGTTGGAGGGCAAGTTTCTAACACCAGCAGCTGTGCTGGGTCATCACTGTAGCTGACAGCATTAATAAGCGAGGTGAGCTGGGGCTTGCCTGGTAGAACGGAGATAAGCTACATCTTTTAGGCGGTAGACAATGTGAGTATTTGGAAAACCCCTCTGTTTGGCACGTGTTTTTGTTTCCCTGCAAGCGCCAGCCTGCGGCTTTGACCGCGTTGCCCCTTGGCCCTGCCCGGGGTTTTCCCCCAAGCCCTGGCAGCTCAGCAGGAGGCTTCCCCGCGGCGGGCAGTGCCAGCCCCGAGGAGCGTCGGTCTGAGAAGGGGATGCTCTTCGCCTAGCCCTGCGCCGGAGCAGACCCACGGTAGCCACAAGAGGGTACCCTAAGCTAAGCGATTCAGGAGCGAAAGGGTGAAGCCTCAGCAGAAGTTGGGAGCATGCCTGGTGCTGGTGCTGTTTGTCCCCTCATCTTCCCAGGCCTTTCCAGCATGAGATTGTAGCCATGAGTACCTAAATATACATTCCCAGCTCCATATTTACACAGCCACTAAAGGAAACAAATCCTACCTTGTCAAACATACAAATCTTGGCGTTGGAGGTGAACGTGAGTAAATTTGAGGAAACCTTACTCAATTTCTATTCACTTGACCGTGTATTTCTCCATTAGAAAGGTAGCAACAAGGTGTTGGTCTTGAGAGATATCAGGTAAAGTCAGGCTCATCACTGAGATCTAGACTCCAGTTGGCTTTGGGTACAGTAGTACATCTTTGCTCAAGCACGTGGCTCCAGAGATGCTATTGCCATCCTCTCACCCTGGCCTGAGCCACTGCCTGTCAAATCTATCCTTAATACGGCTTGCAGCTAGTTCCCCGCTGCTGAAGCAGAGATTAGTCAATAAATGAATGTCAGAAAGGATTTAGGAATATAATACTATAATACCACAGCCTTTCCCTGCAATTAGCTTCTAAATCTCCTTGGCATTTTTGAAAAAGGAAAAAAGCAATTGAAGCAGTGGATGCCTGGTGATGGCCATGGAGGTGACTATTTCAGTGTACCCCCCAGTTTGATGCAAGCCTATGTGTTTGGCCCATGGAAACCCGCAGTCCAATTCATGGTGTTCCTTGCCGAATGCAAGGGATCTCAACTACTGCTACAGCCCCATGGAGCTAGAAAGGTGGGAAACTAGAGCTTTTGTGCTAACCTAGAAACTCTGCCCGAAGGAGGCATTAAACTGTTGTGGTCTGGGTAAATGGTGATGGGTGTGGGGAAGACTCGGGACCCATCGCTTGTACCAAGCTCTCTTCACCCTTTCCTTGCAGGAGCTATGCAGCACACATCAAGCGGCCGTTCTTGGTGAAATATGAGCCCTACACCCACAGTGTCGAGCTCCTGGACAGCCCTCAGACGATCTCTCACTCCCTGGAGAGCGTAAGGGATGAGCTTCACTCACTGATTAACGCACTCAATGTTATCAGTTAATATGAGAACTGGGGTCTTTCCTTCCCCTCTTCCCTTGCAGCCCCAAAACCACCTCCTCTTCCCTTGCCTAGATCCCAGCTGAGAAATCCTGCCTATCTTCTCCAAACATTTGCACTGCTGCCTGTCACCACGCAACCCCAACAGCTTTCCACTTTTTTATGTGGGGCCAGCTCGGAGGAGGGCAAAGGGATGGACCCAAGGCCTGCTGGCTTTCTGGGCAGCTTTTCTATTGACTGCTGGAAGAGGCTTAGTGCAGACCAAAAGCATGGCCAAGCCACAAAGTTGAAGTCAACAGCTGTGTGGTAGGCTCCTGGGTGCAAGGAAGATGAGAAGAGTTTCTTTATTAAAAAAAAGAAAAGAGAGAGAAAATTTATTTTTTGCAGTTTGAGAGAATAAATTAATCTGGTTTTTTAGTCCCAAAGCAACTCCTATACCAACTTTAGGAGGGACCCTCAGTCCCCACCATCTCCTGCATCTTACAGCCTCGTGCATTTGGGAAATGCAGAGCTGCTCCAGAACCAATCCTATGTGAGGTTTGAAATATCATCTCCCAGCCTCCCCTCAGCTTCTTGCACAGGGGGATGCTTCGGTGTGAAGCCCTGAGCTGCACCACCCCACCAGGCTGCAATAAGTATCATAGCTCCCCTGAACCTCTAAATTGACCGAAGCCAGGATTTGCCTGCCTGGCATAGAGCAGCCCTGATCTACCTTGATCCTCCCCAGCACAAGCACCTCAGAACAAGCCCTGGCCGCTCCAGGCCAGAGCATGCCCCCTCCCAAGCCCTTATTTAAAAGCTCCCACAGCAGGGAGTGCTCAAGAGCCCAGCTGCTATCCTTCACAGCAGATAGCAGTCACAGCTACTGATGTTCCTGTGTGCTGGTGGCCCTTAGCAGCCTCTTGGTGTGTGGAGTCTATTGGTTATTGCAGACTGAGTGGACCACTGGTGTCCTGAGTTTGCCAGTCCTTGGGAGGATTTCACACACTTTCACTTTTCCAGTCTATTACACAGATGCAGGCAGCATCGCCTTTTTCTTAGATATCCCAGTATCACTGTCACCTGATGTAGCTCAGGTGTGTGACTAATGCTATTGCTGGCCATTTCTGAGGAAGGTAACATACGGTTAGGATGCTCAAACCCAGTTTCATGCAGCTTTCACTTTTTGTAGATGTTAATGGCTTGATCTGACCCAAAGCTCTCAGTTTTCCTCCCCCTGCTTTTGCCCTTCTTATCTTCCTGCAGGCTGTCTCATAACTTAGCGGTTTGCTCAGAAGTTTGGCCCAAGGTTATGCAGCTGTGCAGTATCAGAGCTGGGCTGGGGATGTGTGGAGGCAGCTAAACAGCTGTGGGGGACAGCGAAGGGGAGAATTACACTTAGTGGTTTGCATGATCAGTTATAACATTTCTGTATAGACTTTTACCATCCTTATCCACTGTATGTGATTTTTAGAATTTTGTCTTTAAAGAAATGCAAGGCTTAGTGGTGAAGTTTTAGCTATTAGGTGTAAGTATCCTCCAATACTTATATTTACCACCACTCTCCAGTGTTATTTCTACTGCAGCTCAGTCATGATATTTTACAATCCGATATATTTTATCCCACTTCAGACCTTCACGTATATGTGCTTAACCCCCAGTTCTCTCAAATTTTAACTACTTAGCTACCGGCAGCACTTAGTCTCCCACCTGATTTAATCCCTCCTTTCTGTTTTCTTTCTTATTTGACTGTCCTGCTAAATTGCTCCTAAGTTACCTAAAAGGGCATTACTGGAATCAGCAGTTCAACACTAGGGCTAGCTGCTTGTCCTCAAGTTGTTGCTCCTTGGAGGATTGTCCTGTAAATGAATAAAACTACTGAGTTCATTCAGTTATTGTAATTTTAAAGCACTTTTTCCAAAGCTTCAGCTATGATTTCCCAATCTGGGTGGTTCCACATCTTGAGCTGTATCTCTCAAGGCTCCCTTAAGAGCTGTAACAATTTTTAATTTGGGTTCTTAAGCTATTACTATTAGATCAAGTAGCTGGAGCAAGCTGTACAAGACTAAGGCAGGTTAGGTCATAGGTTAGCTATCTAGCCATGAAAATCTTATTGGTGACTCCCGTAAAACCGAGTAAAATAAAGCTCCGAACAGGCAAGATGTAACAGTGAAGCCTCTATAGTTAATGCACAGCTTATGGCCTTCTTAGTGATGGCAATGTCATGTTACTGGCCTGCAGGTTGCTGTTCCTCCCTTCCTTTGGTAGTCTCCAGCTCCTGGGTTACTGCCCACGAGTGCAGCAAGGATGCTGCAAACCCTGCAGCAATGCCAGGCTCCTGATCAGGACCGAGCGGGAGTCTCTGTGAAGGCCTTCACTTTCTTGTCTGGCCTCAGAACCTATCAAGGTCTGAAGGTGGTCGCCTCTGGTTCTCCAAAATACTTCACAGTTACTGTCTGCCTTGTTAAATGTCTAAAATTAATGCAATTTATAAAAAGACCAGATCTATTAATATGGAGTGAAAAGCCAATTAAAAATCGGTGCCACTGCAGAAGCCCTCAGCTCCTCCACCTTGCCTCGGAGTTTGCATTGCTGCACTGTGTCTCTGTCAGCTGTTGCTTGTTGGAGGAGCTGTAGTAAAATCTGTTGCCCTATGAAAACAGAAAATAAGCAAAACTCGAAGCATAAACCAGCCCCGTCAGTATGCAGGCATACAAATAGATCTACTGTAGCCACGCAGGAGGTAAACACCACACGGGCTGCACCTTCTTGCCTGCTAGAGATGAGGTTGCGCTGGGGCTCAGGCTGAGCAGGCACCACAGGTTCCTCTTTGGGGCATTTTCTGTGTCTGTGTTCTTGACAAATTCATGACAGATTCCAGAATTTTTTGGCCCCTAAGGGGGACATCTGAGAAACAAGAACCCGTTTGTATTTACCATTGCACTCATCTGTTTAATAACTTAGAGGACTTATCCTATTAGTGACACAATAGGTCCCCTTCCATTTTGTCTCCAATGCTTGTTCCTTTTTATCTGATTTCAAATACGTTACTTGGCCCTTTATTTCATAAGCCGTATATGAATTGGATTCTTTCTCATTTTACCTATTTTTGTCATATTGCTGCTTCTACTTGAGCCACCTTTCCTTCTTTATCCTGCCATATCATTTCGGGGTCTTGGACACGGCGCCACCAAGGGACAGACTATCCAAACAAAATACGGTAGGGTTGTAAACCAGTCCCTAATCTGTCACTGCTTCTTAAAGCTGCTAATATCAAGGTTAACTCTTCAGCCCATCATTCTGGATATTGTCCTACAATTTTCTTTAGTCTGTTTTTAGTAGTTTGACTCATTTCTTTCTACCAGTCTTGAGGACTAAAGGTGGTAGGGTATATGCAGTCCTTGCTTAATCCCCAGGTTACTCATTAAGGCTCAAGTTACTTCACTTACAACCTCAGCCTGCTCTTCATCTCTTTCTGTCTCAGCTGCTGTTCCATACCTGTGGACAATTTTCTCTGACAGCATTTTTACAGTTCCAGTGGCTGTATTCCTTGTAGGTGGAAGAGCTTCAACCCATCCTGGAAAGATATTAATGGTGACAGAGATACTGATACCCTTCTTTAGTTTGTGACAGTTCATCTGAATGGTCGCTTTGCGGTATTTGCACGGTCCTTGGTTTAGCCAATGCAGTAGAGTTAGCAGCTTTCTTTTACTAGTCCACTTCTGCATCATTGCACACCTTATGCAGTGTTTATTTATGTCCTCTATCTCTTGCTTCATTTGGGGCCAAATACAAATTCTTTGCACTCTTTTCAGAGTACCCTGTACTCCTTTATGTAACTTATTAAAACAGTCTAAGATAACTTCCTCTCATTTAGCTGGCAGCAGTATCCATCCCATGTCTTTTAGCCGATTCCTGATTGGGGCTGCAGTAAACAAACTCTGAATCAGTTTGTCTACTTGCTCACTAATTTGTTTCTCAGTATTGCTTTCAGTCTTCCCATGTATTTTACGTCCTTTACATACATTTTATTCCCTCTGTCCCTCTAAGCTTGTAAAATAAACCTCCTGCTTTCTTCATGGGTGTCCTATTATGTGCTTCACATTGCCTTTTCCCTATCATGCATCCAGTATTTTATCCTATTAACAGCAGAGTAGCTATCTGTAGAGAGATATTGTGTAGAGGGCTTTGTCTTTTACTGACAGCCTGTAAGACTCTTGGCATGATCCTTTCTCTAGTTTCCCTGCTATTTGTTCCCACATTCCACTAATAGCATTATCTTGAATTATTTTTCCTCCTTGTTAAAATTTAACATTCCTATGAGTACACAATACCTTTGGTTTATTACCGGTTTCCTTTAAAAGGATGTCTACTTTAATATCCATTTTTTCTCTTTGTGCTTAAGAGCAGAGTATAAGTAGACTGGTGTACAACTGGGAGGGGAAAAGTCTCGAAGACCACCACAACTCAGACTGCCTCTAACCAGGCTTTCTCATGGCCAGGGAAATTTTGGTCCAGCCCCTGGAGACAGGAGGACGCATATGCTACTGGTATACATTTTCCTTCACTATTTTTCTGTAACAGTACTGGTCCCACAGAATCAGCTCATGTTGAAATTCTTATTAGGAATAATTTTCCATTGACTGGGAATTTTAGTGCAGGAGCTTTTCAAGCAGCTTCTTTAATGTTAGATAAAGCATCTTCATGCTCTTTTCTCCAGGTCCCTTCCTGAATTTTTTTCTGTCATTTCTATAATGCTCTGCTGGTATTAGCAAAGATGGATACGCTGCCATAAGATACTAGCACAGTTACAGATGTGCTGCCATAAGAAACTAAATCCTCCCAGCATTCTTCAGAGTTGGGACTGATTAGTGGGAGTCTTTATTTCACAGCAAGCTTAACCTTTCTAGCATCTATCCTTCCTCCTGTTTCACCACTTTAAAGCAGTTAACTTGGTTTTGCATTAATTGTGCCGTATTTAAATTGACATTAAATACCATTTGGTCTATTAATTTTGAAACTCAGCAACTTCTCCCTTGTACCTCTTCTTCTGTAGCTGCTGTCCCCCAAATATCATGCACATAAGACAATTTCACTCCTTTATCCCCTCGATACCATCATTCAAACACATTCCTAGCGCAAGCGTGTGCAGCAGGGCAGGTGCTTGGCCCTGTGGGATACAAGTAAAAGTATGTTGTTTGCCTCTTAGTGTGAAAGTAGCTCTGTACATTGCTTCTTCCTCTGCATTTTGCCGTATGGGAGTTTGCTGTGAATCATGGGGGTGCATTTGTGCCGCTAGCTCTCCTAATTCATTCACTGTCCAGGACTCAGCCTCGGGGCTGCCAGGGGCAATGGAGATACCTGTGCTCTGCTGGGAATGGGTGGATGGTACACGGTATCATGTCCTGCTGACGTTCGAGCAGCTCCCCATCAGTTCATTAAAGACTCTCCACCTTCCTCACGCTTATGGACTGATGTTAATGCTGCCAGTTGCATCCTTGTCTTACCATTCTGCTGAGCAATTTGATTAAATGCTTACTGCTTAATTCCCATTTAATACAAAATTTGAAGCAGTTTCTGTAAGTCCTACACTCTACTGTTGTGCTTTCTTTCGGTGGCTTCACATCTGCAGCTACCTGCCTTGGGGTCACTTTTTTCATTTTAACAGCTACAGCAGTTTGATCTGCTGTACCTGTCTGCCCCAGGATAGTACTTGTAGTCTTTCTGGGATATGCTGCTATTCTCAACTTCTCTTTTCCCATTTGCCCATATCATCCTTGAAATCATCTTCCTCTGATGGCCCCTGATCCAGTTCTCTCCGCCACTTCCTGCAGCTACAGCAGTTATTTTTAATTTTTTTGCATCCCAATCTGCTTTTGCAAGTGTCTAATTTTAGCTTTGCATTTACTATGATCAGGTCCCTTTTGAGGTCTCCCTTGCTCCAGGGTGAATCATTGCACTATATATGTTAATCCCTCTCCTTATTTCTGCAGTTTTTCCTTCTCTTTTTCTAAATTCATCTGATTCTCTAATTGCCATCACACCTCCTTATTGCCTTTTTGGGCCACTAGATGGTATTCCTTTTCTAAAGACAAACTTATTGCAAGTTGCTTGATAGACTCTTTTAAAACACAATTTTCCCATTGAAGCAGCTGATATTCTGATGTTGCCTTGGCTCAGTCAGCACAGAATATTGCTGCTTCCCATACCAGTCCCACCAACAGAAGCAGCATATCCTCAAGTCTCCCTTCATCCACTCTCTTGTATTGGGGAACATTTGGTCTCTATCACCCATCGGCTTCCTGTGGGCTGGAGAGGCGCCCACAGCCCCTGCTGTAATCTCTGATATTGTTGGGATTTCCTGTAGCCCTCCAGTATTCCTGTTTTTAGGCTTTTTCCCAAGTCGTCTTAGATTTTTCCCATGCTTTCAATTTTGTCTTAAGTTATCCTTTAAGTATTGTGCACAAGGCTGATCAGATTTGTAGAGTTGCCTTGAATGAGATAACTCAGAGGAAAAGACTTTGAGGATCTACTCTGTCACACCCTCTACCAAAAGATGTAATAAATTCCCTTTTCCTGACAGCAGAGCAGATTTGTAGGATTATATGGCTGCTTAGAGCTAAGCACGAGCTCACGTCCTTTGAGTGGGTCATGGGAGCCCTCATGCCGTTTCCCCAGACCTCAACAAACATTACTGCAAGATCTATAAAAAGTGACCTGGAGAAAGCCAAGGTGATGGGTCAACCCAGGTAAAACCCTCCCCTAGATGGAGCATGGGCTAGCAAGGGAGGAGGAAAGGAGAGAAGCCTTCCTTGGAGCCAGGCCCCACCCTACCCTCTGGTGTCTGCGTGTCCCAGTGCCTCGCTGAGCGGTCTCTCGCTGCTGTCACTGCTGCTGCTGCTGTGGATGGATCTGTCTGTCTGTCTGTGTAAAGAAATACAAAACAGAATTACTTCTAATTTTGGAATCGTGCTGCTGCTGACGTGATACTAAGAATAAAAAAAATATATATTTCTGGTCTAGCATCCTGAGTTTGGCTCTTGCCTCCTTCTGCTGTCCAGATTCAAGTTGTCTGTCTTGCCTGCAGGCAGTACGCAAAATCCAACCTGGGGCCAATTATGGCAGGAGACCCACAACTTATGCTCGTGCAAAATGTTAAGCTGGAGGTGGAAAATGGGCCCTTGTTTGCAGATGAGCTGATCTAAGCCTTTCTTTGCCAGGATATTACCAATTGCACAATTATGCACGGAACAGTAGCTGGGATGTCTCTTTTAAATAGTAACGCACCAGGGGGTTTGCCTTCACTACGTGCTTTCTCTCCCAGCATTTCTCACTATTTCTGTTCAGTTCCAGTAATGCCGGCCACGTAGGAACGCCGGCGCATATGCACTGTGCCTGGTAATGTAGTCTGATCTGCGTGTAACCAGGCTATGCGACCCCAACCTGAAATGTGTTGAATGCCCTTCTGAGAGTAATTAGGAGTGGATCCTGCTTGCTTAAGCATAGGGACTATTTTGGACCCTATGCTTAGATGGCCTAACGCATCTGCCACATCCATGTGGGAGCGGTGGATGGCATACAGGATGCCCAGGAACTGGAATGCACCCCCGGAGGCCAGAAAAGTTGCCCAAGGGCACATAAGTGTTTCCTACTCCAGAGTTATCCTTACGTTTCAGGAAACTAATTCCAGTCACTGCTGCAAGATTGGCTTTTACATGAAAGCCAGACTCTTCCTCTGGTTAAATCCCTTCCAGAATCACGGACAGAAGCGGATTAGTGTATTACTGGGACAGGTCTGGACCATGCATCCAGGCACCCCAGCACTGTCTGAGAGCGAGTTTCCTAATTTAGGACTTGTAAGGATACTCTGTATCTTCACAGTGCTCGTTAAAGTGCTACAGCTGTAATGAATTCGTCTTCATTACACACTTGGGAGGTAGAGGAGTACTCTTGTCCCTGTAAATGGCTGACAGATAAAAGCGGGCAGAGAATCAGAGAGACTCAGACCAGGCGCAGAGCCTGAAAAGTAATTACATGCCTAAACAGCTTTGGGAAGAAGCATCTAAGTGGCAGATCTGGGGCTTGAACCTCTGTCAGCCCCCTCAGGACCAAATCTTTCTTCTTGTGCTGTGATGGTACGGATCAGAAGAACTCAATTATTTACAAATCCCACAGCCGCAGGTATGCGCACACACACGCACCACCCCCCCGGAGACGGGAATTGATTCGGATAAGGCCGCAGCTGACCTGAGCTGTCATTCGTGCTGCTAATCCAGCTCAAAACAGACTTGTTTTTTTCCCCAGGGACCAGAAAAGGTACTGCACTTTCCGCTGCAAAGAATTTGTTTTCAGTTTTCCTACACTTGTTCATTAAAATGTTTGGGAAAACGCTAGGTTTTTTAGGGGGAAGACAGTCTTTTGACGCTTTTCTGGCACAGCTGAAAGCAGAAAGTATCTGAAATGTTTTAAAAACTGGTCAGGGGATTTTTTTGCTGTTATATTTTGCTTTTTTTTTAATTCAGTAGAGAGATTTGCAAAGATTAGGCGAGGGATTTAAAACCTTGTGTGACTGCAACCCCAGATGCGCTACAATCGCCTTGCAGCACTGTCATTGTGCAAGTAGGGTTGGTGGGTGGCAGGTCAGGTCAATAAACCAAGCGTTTGGAGATTAGATACTTTTCAGACTTGCAAGTGCTGTGCTTCAAATGAACGAGGGTGCCTTCATGTCTCTGTTAATGGATTCACTTCAACCATCTTGCACACAGTGTATATCACCCAGGAGCAGCTGGAGCATGTGCACGTGTTGACTTCTGTACTGCAAGCTTCCCAAAACCACCTATGTCCCAACAGGGATCGGACCCATCCAGACTCCTGTGCATCGCCTGAATCCTCTCCTCCAGAACTGTAGAGAGTTTGGGTCCTGATGTAAATTTCCCCAAATTCAAAATACCCCCTCCAGATCCAACCAGCCACTATCGTATTTCTGTATGTGATGTTCAGAGGTTTATCTTGGGATGGAGCAACTGGTTTTGAAACTCATGAGAAACACAGGTTTGCATTAGATCTGAACCACAGCGCGGCAAGACCAGACAGGCTCAGTGATGAGCTCCAGTGCCTGATGGGGTCAAGGCCCATATCCTCACTGATTTTCCTGGAGGGATAACGATGAAAAATCGATTTTTTTCACTCCTGACATTAGTTCTACTTGGTCTCTTTGCGATTGTTTTCTCTGAGCACAGCAGGGTGAATTGATCTACAAAATATTTGCAGGGATGGTGGAGGATTAAGTATCTCACACAGATAGTTCAATGCAACAGTTGTTACCCAGGACGGTGGAGAGAAAAACAGGGTGGGGTAAGGGAGTTGTTCATTTTGCTTCCACTAAGGTCAGCCTTAAATAACTCTCCCACCTCCCTCAGAGGCTGAGACAAGATAATAAGGACAAAAATGTCAGAGCAAAGCATGGGGCCCCTCTATTTACAGCAAAGGCCAAATTGCTAACCAACGGATCGGAGCTTGCTTTCTAAACACCGATAAGCGGCAACTTTGAATTAACATCCCTGGTTACCCTGCTGCTGTAAATCAGCCTGACCCCGAGTGCCCGCAGCACCCCAGTGCCTCCGCCCGGCCAGGGGCTCCCCAGCAGGAGGAGGGGGCTGCAGCAGTGGGCTCACCCCTCCTGGCCCCTGGAGATCCCTGTGCCTGGCTCTAAACACCCGCCTGCCTCCCCCTCCCCAGCCCCCTAACACTAACAAGCCTTATCAGTAGGATTTACACCTCCTTGTTTAGGAACCCGTAGACAAGCCTATGGGCCAGTTACCAGTGTGCATCCAAATCCTTAAAGTAGCTTTAAGTGCTCAAAACAATCCACTTACCCAGTGATAATTAATGATATCGGACCTGGGAGTCCCCATGCCCTGGCAGGGGAGATCAGAGCACTCTGCAGCAGGGTCCAGCTGACTGCAAGCAGGGAGGGGGTCAGCCCTTCTGCAAGTCCTCAGCACCTCCTGGCCCCGGCGGAGCATCCTGGGAGTGAGGAATAACCAGTGTAGCTGGTGATAACGCCGGTGAGATGGATGCCTGGGAGCAGATGCCGCTCACAAGACCAATGGTGGGTTGGATTTTACTCACTGCCAGATGCTGTGTTAGGAAAGGCCCTTTGGCGCAGAGCTGTGCTGGTCGGCGAAGCACCAGTTCCACACGGGTGATGCTGTGGGAGTGAGGGGGAAGGCGGAAGAAATCACAGCTCCTGCTTCGGGTCCCAGTCCAGCTAGAGCATCTGAAGTGCTAAAGCTCGGCGCATGCTGCGAAGGTGAAGGAATGAGCAGCACCTCCGGATGGCAAGCCACATCTCCTGGAGAAAAGTGGAGCCTCAGGGCAGCAGCTTCAGGGCAGCGCTAGCCAAAATCACCAAGAGGACCCTAATCACAAAACAGGGGCTTTTAAAGTAAAGTTTATTCTAGAAAACGAAGTCTCAGAGCTTCATATTTAAACTCAGCAGTAAGGGTAGCGTAAAAATGAGCACATTGTTCCTCGATGCACTCTTACAGTATCACTTGTAGCCCCCAATTTCATCATCAGGGAAACCATGGCAGATGTCCACAGCGCACCCACAGCTGCAGAGATGAGCAGTGGCAGCAAACACAGAAGTATGTGACATGATCATTTTCAATCCGTGAGACCACTTTAAAGCAGGGGAAAAATCCAGTCTGAGCCAGTGACCACCATTCCTTCGATTTTTAGCATTTCTCTCTTTACCCCCTTGTTGCCTTGGCTGGTTATAGTACCCATCACTTTCTGCTATGTCTGCTGCTCTCTGGTGGCCTGCCCATGCTTTCCAGCATCATGGCCAAGAACCAGGTTGTCTTCTCTATTTTACCAAAGACTTTTCCAGGTCATCCATGTCTTTGCTTTCCTGGTTGTGCCTGTGATGTCACCTGCTGTGGAAGCCATGGTGGTGGCACCATGAGCCTTTAGTGCCTATAGTTGTGGACACTGGAGAAAACTCCCTAATGGGCTCAATGGCCCCTCTCATGGTTGTTTCCTGAGGACCAGGTCAAGATCCTCTTTGGTTATGCTCATGGACTTCCATGACATGAAGAAGGACGGATGTGGTATCAGTGCTGAAAATGTGTATTTTTGGATTGGTGCTGATCAGACTACTTTTCCAGTGCTTCTCCACTCTATGGAAGTTATTTGCTACTTTTGTTCGTTACCTGTCCTCTAGCAGGGTGTCATCACCTCTTCTAATGTTTTTCTGTCTACACCAAGGATTAGTTTTGGGCCATTAATAGCCACGGATTTAATCTTCTCCTCATTGATAAACAAAATAATTTGTTCTGCTGTGTCTGCTAATAGCTGTGTCTAGGAACTATTAGCAGCTCTTAGGTGCTATTTTCTCCTCTACCTTCTCAAAAAAATATGTGGCCAGAAATATTATACTGGGGTTAAAAGCAGCATACCTGTTTTTTCAATCTATATTTATAACCCTACATATGCTCTTCCCTAGGTGGATGGGAAAGATTATGGAAGCTCTGCTCTAGAGATAATGAAATTTGGTCTATTTTGCTTGGGTAGCTGTACTTGTGTAGAGGTTTGAACCTCAAAATTTGCAGGTTCCATGGTCCCTGGTGAGCTGGGCTCGCCAAAGGTCCGCATTTCCCTGCTGAGAGGCACGATGTACTCAGGAAGAGTGGCCAGGAGGCTTGAGTTGCAGGAGGCCTTCCTCAGAGCTGCAGCACTCCTGGGAAACTCTCTTGTGCTCAAATGAAAGCTGCTGGCTCTTAGGAGCTGCTCCCTGGAGCATCTTCTACCAGTGCGCTGCATCTCCGGACGTGCGGATGTACTCATGACAGCAGCCAACCCAAAGGTGGTGGAAGCTGGCTTGGTTGGTTACACTGGGCTTTGGGTTACACCCTCCATTTTATGAATCAAACCTTTGAGGTTCTAAGCAGCAAGATAATGTCCCTGGCCTGGAAGAGCCTGGAAAATTGTGAAATCCACAGTCTGGCAGGAGAAACATCCTTGAGCCTTGTGGCCGGCAGGGTGGTGGGGGCGGCTCACATGCCCTGCACCCAGGTAGCCTTCTGGATTAACTTATAGAAGCAGCTGAGATGATTACTTGTATCCCAGTGAGTGGCCCCTTCTCTGCTTGCACAATGCCCCTTTTGAAGCAAGGGTATCTCTCATTGTGTGACTCCAGATAAGCTGCAGAGCCTCACCCTTTGCTGCAGCAGCCCCCTCTTCCCCTTGAGCCCACGGCAGCTGCCCCACCTGCCACGTATCTATGCAGGCATTGCAGGATTTGGCTGCAAGCATTCCCAAGATTAAGCACTCTCCTCAGCGCCATGTTCACCTCACTGCCCTTCGTCTCACGCCACTGCTGCGAGTGGGGCAGTCCCACGTTGCCACTCCACCCATGCTCGGCCACCCCAACAGGAGAACAGCTGCTGGAAACCACAAGGAGACAAGGAGCACCGAGGATGCCAGCTTCCCCACTTTGCGCCCTGTCACCGGTTGCTGCTGCACCTCGTATGGCGAGTGGAGCAAAGCCTGGAGGGGGCAACCGCTGGGCCTCAGGGGGTCCCCATTTCCCCATGCTGAGTGACAAGCTACTCGTCTGTAGCTCAGACGGCCCAAATGCTTGAATGCATTGCCCCAGCTACACACCCCCAGCTACCAGTGGCCATACTGGGGCACCCCCCAGGGGCTGGCAACCCCCAAAAGCTGCTCTTGGGGGTGCAAACCCCTCCGGGTGCCTTGGGGCAGTGTTTGGGCAGGCTGCTGGTGCTGCGCAGGGGTGCATTGACAGATGGCACCTTCTCCGGTGCTTTTGCTTCACAAGCCACTGCATTTACCCTCCAGGGAAAAGGAGGCACGCTGTTGCCGCCGCTTTGCTCTCTGCTCCGCTTTTGGGGCAACACACACCTGGAGATGGGCAGAGCAGCCCCAGCAGCGCCTGCCTAGCATGAGAGCAGCAGTGGGGACATGGGTGGCGTTTTGGGGTCCCTGGCTGCTCTCCAAGAACTCGATCGCCTCCACACCTGACCTTTGCTGTCAGTAAAACTTGCATAAACTTGTAATTGTTAACTAGTTCCCCTGTAGCGCACTTATTTTTTCAGGACAGGGTTCGAAAATGCTAGACATCTACAGTAGTAAAGATTTTATTGTGCTGGCAACAGACTGTAAAACTTGATTACATGACACCGGGGATTGCCTAAACCTCATTCCCACTGATGCAAATGCTAGGGGCTGGGGGGATGCGAGTGAGAGGGGTGGCTTTGAGTCACGTCTGGAGGTGGTTTAGCACAAAGGGCAGGAGCCAGGAGCAGCCCACGCCCACCCAGCCGCTCCCACCCTTGAGCCAAGTGAGCCCAACATGGAGCTGAGGATCTGGGGCGGTCATGGGAGACGTGAATAGCCAAAACAATGGATAGATGGATAAATGTTCGGCCCATCACTGCCTAATCACATGAAAATCATGTGGAAGCCCAATCTGGAAGGAGTAAGCTGAGATTTCTCTGTAGAAAAAGTTTTCTGTTGAGAAAGAGGCTCCCTTGTTGGCCCCCTCTTTCAGTTCACTGCTGACATGGGATTTTTCCCTCTAAGACAAAACTTTCCGCAGTTTATATCCATTTTATATCCGTTTATATCACTGCTAGCATTTTTCATATTCCAAAGGACCATTTATGGTAAGAAAATATGGTTTCCAATAAATAATCAAAGTGATCATATTTTGAAAGGGGATAAAAAATCTTAGTAGGAAACTTTTGCAAAAAAATTGGCCCATGCTGAACTTTGAGCCAGTATTACATATTTTTCCCTTCCAATAAATCTTCTAGCTTATTTCTGCACCCAAACTACAGCAAGCCAAGAGGGATTCCTGAACACTTGGGTAGAGTAAGCCCTTCCCCTGCTGGGGCATGCTGCAGAAATCACAGAATCACAGAATCACAGAATAGTAGGGGTTGGAAGGGACCTCTGTGGGTCATCTACTCCAACCCTCCTGCCGAAGCAGGGTCACCTACAGCAAGCTGCACAGGACCTTGTCCAGGCGGGTCTTGAATATCTCCAGAGAAGGAGACTCCACAGCCTCCCTGGGCAGCCTGTTCCAGTGCTCCGTCACCCTCAGAGGGAAGAAGTTCTTCCTCATGTTCAGACGGAACTTCCTCTGCTTCATTTTGTGCCCATTGCCCCTTGTCCTGTCACTGGGCACCACTGAAAAGAGCTTGGCCTCATCCTCCTGACACCCACCCTTCAGACATTTGTAAGCATTTATAAGGTCCCCTCTCAGCCTTCTTTTCTTCAGGCTGAACAAGCCCAGTTCCCTCAACCTCTCCTCCCAGGGGAGATGTTCCAGTCTCCTCATCATCCTTGTAGCCCTCCGCTGGACTCTCTCCAGTAGCTCTTCATCTTTCTTGAACTGGGGAGCCCAGAACTGGACACAGTACTCTAGATGAGGCCTCACTAGGGCAGTGTAGAGGGGAAGGAGAACCTCCCTCGTCCTGCTGGCCACACTCTTCTTGATGCACCCCAGAATGCCATTGGCTTTCTTGGCAGCCAGGGCACACTGCTGGCTCATGGTTAACCTGTCGTCCACCAGGACGCCCAGGTCCCTCTCCGCAGAGCTGCTCTCCAGCAGGTCCACCCCAAGCCTGTACTGGTGCATGAGGTTGTTCCTCCCCAGGTGCAGAACCCTGCATTTGGCTTTGTTGAACCTCATCAGGTTCCTCTCTGCCCAGCTTTCCAGCCTATCCAGGTCACGCTGAATGGCAGCACAGCCTTCTGGTGTATCTACCACACCTCCCAGTTTGGTGTCATCAGCAAACTTGCTGAGGGTACATTCTAACTCTTCATCCAGGTCATTGATGAAGAAGTTAAACAAGACTGGGCCCAGTACTGACCCCTGGGGGACACCACTTGTTACCAGCCTCCAACTAGACTCAGCGTCGCTGATGACAACCCTCTGAGTTCTGCCATTCAGCCAGTTCTCAATCCACTTCACCGACCACTCATCCAGCCCACACTTCCTCAGCTTCCCTAGGAGGATATCATGGGAGACTGTGTCGAAAGCCTTGCTGAAGTCCAGGTAGACAACATCCACGGCTCTCCCTTCGTTTACCCAGCCAGTCATGTCATCGTAGAAAGCTATCAGATTGGTCAGGCATGATTTCCCCTTGGTGAATCCATGCTGACTACTCCTGATAACCTTCTTTTCTTCCACTTGCTTGTTGATGACCTCCAGGATAAGCTGCTCCATCTCCTTTCCTGGGATGGAGGTGAGGCTGATGAGCTTTTCAAAGCCATGAGCTTTTCAAAGCTACCTCCAGGATTTAGTTAGTCAAGAGTAAGAGAAAGAAAAGACTAATAACATGGCACTTCCAACACAAAATATTATAGCTTTTTTTTTCTACATCAGTGGGGTAAGCCCCGGGGAAGGGGGAAGCCCAGCAGGGGAGCTACCCAGAAGGGAGAAGACAGTGGATAGAGAAGCCTCCTTACAAAGTCCCACTGTCAATAAACCATGAGTTCAGGTGAGCTCAGTTAACATTCAAAAGGGTGAGAAGGAAAACCCTAAGTGGCAATTCTCAGCATGTGATTAACCTGCGGAACGCCATGCTCCGGAGGCTTTCCAAGGAGACCACTGGAGCGAGGTCCATCAGACCTCATGCAGTGTGGTGACCTCAGGAGAATGACTGCTAGGGGGATCTGTAGGGTAATTCTGCAGGTTGTCCCCTTCGTGTGAGATGCTAGGTGGGGGGTCCCTGCTCTGGATGCAGCGTGAGTGGCACAAGGCTTCTGTTCCTGGCTTTGACAACCTGCTCTGAATGGGGTAAAATACCAGGTTTTATCCTGTGTAGCTGTTAATTCCCCATCTTCTCCCAGTAGAAAGAAGGTCTGAGCAAGTGAATTCCCTGTACTCATATCTTGCTGAAAGCTGAGACCCTTTTCATGGGTATATCACTAGATCATTCAAGTACATCCAATATCTTTTTTGAGGGGAAAGGAGACAGAGATAGTGTTACACATGGTGCAGAAATGCTATTAACTGTAGTTGAGCATCACAACTTGGATTTATTAGCAGAAGGCTGAAAGACCTGCATGGCAGGGGATGTAACTGATAACCTTGTCTCACATCCCTTTGAGCAAATGAGTCCCCTCCCTGTACGCTCATCACAGATTTAGCACTTCTCAGGAGCCTTTTTGCAGTCGCAGTCATTTAGCAAACATATGATACTTCACACTTAAAGCCATGACAGGGGCAGATGGGACTTCCAACCTCCTAGATACTGATGGATGGAATTGCTTTCGCTACTCAAGAAATCAAGTGTCTGGTTCGAGTCTGGAGGCAGTCTGCTAATTTTGGTGAACTTCCTTTTGATTTATACTGTGTATGGAGAACCAGGCTTATTCTAAGTTAAACAAGCAGCAGAGTTCAAACAGATGAAAATGTCTCCTCTTCAGTGGTGCTGAGCACTTGCAGTCTCAAAATTTAGAGCGGCAGGAAATTTGAAGATCATCTCATCCCCAGCATTTAAAATGGGCCTTTTCAGGTGAGGGTGGGGTGGGGAGGGGAGTATGCTTTAAGCAGAAAAAGGTACAAGCATGCTATTGGTGGCAGAGAAGCTGAGCACAGAGGTATCTAAAAAATGGGGTAGTGTGAAAGAGAGAGCTAGATCTGTTGCCAAAATCAGACCTGTGAAAGTCAGTGGTCCACTCCTGGCCCATCGTCTCATATTAAAAGAGAACTTCTCAGCCAGCATGGAGATAATCAGCTGTCTTCTGCTTTTCACTGGGATTTACCAGAAATGTTTCTTGGTGTCGAAGACACGATTTTGGGCAGAGCCCCAGAGAGAGCTGAGGTGCTCAGAGCTCTCACCTGCAAACATCAGAGACTGAGTCTCTGCTCTGCTTAATTCCAAACAGGAATTTGAAGGGGCTCCTGGCAGATGAAGGAGGACACCTGCCTTTCAGTGGGCAAAGGGGAAAAGGCTTATATTTTCACATACAAAATTTCAAACGCTCTAACACTGGCCTTGCGCTGAGCTCGAATGACCACCGTAGGTCTCCTGCAAAATGCAGATGTTATTGCTCCCCAGCCCAAACTGTGGACACGTGTCTCTTGCTGTGCGCCACATGGCCAGCGAGTGGGGCAGCAGATAGCCTCAGCGCAATAATGTGTTTTCCTTCCTCTAACACCTGACAGTAGCATGGTCTCACCAACAACTTTGTCCCATCGCTGCATACTTTCCAAGGTGATATTGATCAAACAGATTAACATGTTTGCCTTTAATTTTACATTTTAGAAACAGCTGTTGAGCCACCTCAATGCCAGCAGTGCCTATTGCCAACATTAGTGTCATTAGTAATCATTGCAGCTGTAATAGCACCATTATCTCCTGCTAAAAGGGTCACTGATGGCTCAGGACAGAGCTTCAGGGAAGCAAAAACAGGTCGGATGAAATGAGATGGAAACTGCAAACAGTTGCTTCTATCTTAACTTGCATAAAGACCTGCGAATGCTACGTAGAGGGAAATTTATGTGCACAAGCAGCAAAAATTTTGGCTAGAGTGTCATCAAGGAGGTGGGGCTCTCACTATCTCTTGTGTCACTTGAGCTAATGTAAAGCATATAAATATAGGAAAGAGAGAATGGGGATACTAGTGCCAGCAAACAGTCTTCATCTGTCAGAGCAAACTTCTCTCCATCTCTTTCTGCCACTTCTTTGGGTAAGTCTGATTGCCACCCTTTCAGCCTCTACCTGTTTTGCAGAGCTGTTTTCTTAAGTTGATGTAGCTGGTGGTGACAAGTGCCGGCTTGTTAGTCCAGGACAATGAGGTCTCCTCAGGTCTTTGAGCACATTGTGCTGGTTTGGGGTCATCATCTTAAATGACAGACCCTTCTGACTTGGCAGAGAGGGTTTTTCCTCTGAAGGTGTCTGCTGATCTCAGCTCTCCTGGGCACGTATGCTACAGGGCTCGGTGGGATGGCTCTTTCAGTCTAGTTTGGCCTTTTGGGGGAAGACAGTAGGGAGGCCAAGACTGATATGAGCACATGGATGGAGATGGACTTCTGGTTATAATCATTAGTCATTTAACGTGACTGGTAAAGACTGATGCAGAAAGCTTTACTTCCCTCTCAAGCCTGTGCATCTTTAGGAGGTCCATCTGCTACTTTTGTCTCATTTTCATGCCAAATGAGCTGAAGAACATAAGATGCTTAATAACAACTTGTTTCTCCTTCCTCAACCTCCCTGTGTCTCCTCTGCCTCTTAACCCTAGGCCTCACCTTGCTCACCATGGCTCTCTGGATCCAATTGCTGCCTCTCCTGGCCCTTCTCGCTCTTTCCAGCTCCAGGACCAGCCATGCGGCTGCCAACCAGCACCTCTGCGGCTCGCACTTGGTGGAGGCTCTCTACCTGGTGTGTGGAGAGCGAGGTTTCTTCTACTCCCCAAAAGCCCGACGGGACATTGAGCAGTCTCTAGGTAAGTCAGGCTAACCGTGAAGGGAGTCGTATGCTGTGCAATGCAAAACACAACAACTGCCTATCTTTGACAGTGACACCAGGAATGTCCTTGATGAGGAATGCCAGGAATACTTTTAACATACCAACAGCATCGCATTGCCAAAGAAAAGCTCTTCAGGTTAAAAAGGCAAATGGGAGGGCAGGCAGGGAAATAGGATTTATTAGGCAAAAGGAATTGTACCCAAAAGCTCAAACTTCTGTATTTCTTCGAGTGGCCATCATACCAGCCTGGGAGTGTTCATAGAAAGTAAAGGGGGAAGAAACCCAGTAAACCTGCTTCTGCCTCAAGACAGGATCGGTTGTCCCTATCCTCTTCCTGACCTGTGCTTGTCTAGCACGTTCATACAAACCTCCAGTGAGAAAGCTTCTGCCTTCTGAAACTGCCTGTTCCCATGCTTAATTGACCTTCTTCTTAAGTATTTCTTCCCAATATCTAACCTGAACATCCCTTGCTGTAGATTATTTATTGTGTGGCCCATGGTGGACTCCTTCTTTATGGCTGCTTTTTTGAAATATTTGAAGACTGTTCCCACCTCTAGTTTTAACCTGCTGTCAGCTAAATCCCCTCTACATCCCACCACTGCCTTCTTAGGTTGTAGTTTCTAGATCTCTGTCCATGCAAATGGTGCTGCATTTGGTCCACATCCTTACTAACTGGTGATGCCTGGAGAGGCGCACAGGACTGAGCTGAGGTCTTGCCAGTGCCAAGCAGAGCTAGCAAACTGGAAGAACAATGTTAAGTTTTTCACACCATGTTCCTGTCTACACAGGTGGTTTGTCTTTTTCAAAGCACTGTTGATTGATAGCGATCCTTGGATGCCTTGGCCCTCCCTCAGGTGGTTCAGCAGTCCTTGAAGAACCGCTACCACAGTCAAACCCTCATCCTGGATGCATAACACAGTCTTCCTGCCTTCCTTTAGCATCATTCCCATTTCTCACTGAACAGCATCCCATCACTTCAGTGTTTCTATAGATTCAGAGGTAACTTTTAGTACTAATCTTGCCCTTCAAGAGGCTTGCAGCCCCCACAGCTTTATATCATCTCTGATTTCATGGTGGTGAAATGCTGCTGGAGCTGCTTTGGTTCCCCTTCTTAGGACTCCAGGACCACTGACAAGTGCAAGAGCCGGGAGGCAGGAGGAGATGACAGCCCTGCCCACACACCCTGTGATGCTGGGTCACTTCCCCCTGTCCAGCACTTTGTGTCTGCTTGCTAATGTAGGTGGGAAAGGGCAGTCCATAGAGCTACCCTTCAACAGTGTTTGCATCTAGATAGGGCTAGGACCTGCAAAGCTCCAGCTGTAATACAAGGATTATATCTTTCCTGAACATGTGTACCTGCAGCTTCTCTCAGCTTTGGGTCCTCCATGAAACCAGCAAGCACACTCTCTCTTCTGACTTCCAAGCTACTGACGAAGACTGTGAATAGATGCAGAAGAGTCCCCTGCCAAATCCCAGCCATTTCAACCATCTCGTTTCAAGAGGGACCATTACTTAACCCCCTCTCACTATGATACACCTCTCCCACCTTTTATCTTCCCATCACATACTGGTTTCATTTGTATCCGATTCCTTCTCCTGAGTATATAACGATCCTGTGAAATAGTTTTAGAGGTCTTTGGAAGGTGAAGCAAGGTAATGTCGTAGCAGAGGATTTGCCGTGATTTGTTTTGAATGGCCAGCTGGGCTGTTAGTTTCTCCCTTCTCTGATTATTTTTTTCTGAAGACCACCACAAACAGGTTGGAAGTTTTGTTAGCCAAATTCCCTAGATACTGTATGGAGAATTTCATCACGGCCAACATGACTGAGAGTATCTGAGGGGTTTCTACCTCTTTTTCCAGGACTTTTGCCTGAGCCACCACCTCTTTGTCACACAAGCTGGTTGTGTTTACAATCTGGTCACAGCTGGCTTGAAGGATGAAGACAAGTAAATCACAAAACATTGACTAGCTGTTTCCTCTTCTACTTAATGTTGGACTAAATCTTTCCTAAATTTTCCTTCTAGCACACTAGCATAATGATTTCTCGTTTCTCTTGTGCCTTGTTCATTGCATTGCGCTTTGGGGGCTTGGGGATTTTTCATCTTGAGTTATACTTTCATTTTGCCCTAGAAATCACATCTCATTCTCACTTTCCAGGCATTTTGGTTTTGTTCTTAGGGGCTCTTTTCTTCTTACAGGAAAAATCAGTGTTTTATTTGTCACTTTCTATTTTTTCACCGGGTAATTAAAACCTGAACAGCTCTGTCCACTATTTTTCAAGTTCCCACCAGCAAAGGAGACATTTCATTGAGTTTTGTCTGTGTCCAAGTACCCCAATTCATCATTCCTCCTAAAACCTTGTCCCCAGCTGTGAACACGGACACACACGAATGCTTTTGCTTTCAACTTGAGACTACATCCAGGCAGCCAACAGGAGCAGGCTGTTCAGGACCAGCTGGGAAATGCATCCAGCCCCAGGACTGGACCATCCTTGCAATCCCACGGACATCCCAGTTGTTTGACCAGGCTCCCAGAACAGTGGGTAATTGCCCGAGTGGGGCTGTCCCAAGCAACTCTTCTCTCTGGAGTAGATCAGCTCATTTTATCATCTTACTTACTAGCTGCTCACCCCAGGGAGGGTGCAGGGCTTGTCATCTTCTCCACACACCTTCCTTGATAAAGACCTGTATCCTTTTGTCCCTCACATTGCTGATATCCACTCAGCTTGGCTACTTTTGAGCACCATAGGATTATTTTGGGAGAGGAAACACAGAGTCTGAAGGTGCTACAAGCAACATCAACCCTGGGAAAACTTTGCAACTTCCTTCACATTTTCCAGCCAACTCTGGCTTAAAAGTCTAGCATCTGCAAAGGGGCTGTCTGCAGAGCTCAATAGCCAGGGCTAATACTATGTGATGTCCCACAGCTTATCTTTTTGTTCCCTGGCAGCAAGCAGTCCCTTGCACAGTGAGGTAGGAGAGCTGCCCTTCCAGCAGGAGGAGTTTGAGAAAGTGAAGCGAGGGATCGTCGAGCAATGCTGCCACAACACGTGCTCCCTCTACCAACTGGAAAACTACTGCAACTAACAGCGAGGCCAGCACCAGGGAGCTCTGGGGCCATAGGCAGAAACATGCACTTATGCTACTGCACCTTCAAGCAATTGAATAAATGTTGTGGATCTATTTGAAGAACTGAGCTGGTTCATGTGTCCATGTGTTGGCGAGGGGGCACTGAGGTTTACTTTAGGGTCTCGTCATCCCTACTGGGGTAAGGCAGTTCTAAAAGGTCCTGGAACCACCTATCACTTCACACCATCCTTCTGTCATCCAAGTGAACTCCCTGGGAGGGAGGGAAGTGGATTACGCAGCACCAGAGCAAGAAGCGTAGAGAATCTGATACCCTCTGTGCCTGCGGGATGAGTAGGAGAGCACAGAGAAGTTTGAACAAGATTTCTCTTTCTAGGGAAATGTTACAGGGTAATCTCTGTGGCAATGTCACGCTGATCAACTTCCTGCAGTTCACAGCTCAAATATAGTGAGGCAGCTGGGAGACCAAACTTCCTCAGCTGCTAAATGGAAACAGTTCAGATTAAACAAAGAATTAAGGCATCTATTAATTGCACCCAGAAAAATCGTGGGTGACCGCCATGACCAATTTAGAAAATGTGTCCAGTTCCCCCTTCTGCTTCTGGAAGGCCCGGGCAGAGTGTCTGCTGTGGGACATGCTTGTTGTTCACAAGTATTTGACAAGTCACGTGCAGAAAGCGGATTTCATCCAAAAGGAGTGTGGAGTGTATTGGCCAAGAGCTGGGCATTTCAAGGAAGCATCCCTGCTCCTGTTGCTACAAACCTCTTTCAAGTTTTGTTTGACCTCCTGTGCTTCGGTCATGACAACCCCATGCAGCGCTATAGGATTGGGGAGGAGTGGCTGGGAAGCTGCCTGAAGGAAAAGGATCTTGGGGTGTTGGTCAACAGCAGGCTGCACATGAGTCAGCAGCATGCCCAGGTGGCCAAGAAGGCCAGCGGCATCCTGGCTTGTGTCAGGAATAGTGTGGCCAGCAGGAGTAGGGAGGTGATTGTGTCCCTGTACTCAGCACTAGTGAGGCCGCGCCTGGAGTACTGTGTTCAGTTTTGGGCCCCTCACTGCAAGAAGTACATTGAGGTGCTGGAGTGTGTCGAGAGAAGGGCAATGAGGTTGGTGAAGGGTCTAGACAACAAGTATTCTGAGGACTGGGTGAGGGAGCTGGGGTTCTTTAGTCTGGAGAAGAGGAGGCTGAGGGGGGATCTTATTGCTCAACTACAAACTGCCTGAAAGGAGGTTGTAGTAAGGTGGGTGTTGGTCTCTTCTCCCAGGTAACTAGCAATAGAATGAGAGGCAATGGCCTGAAGTTGCATCAGGGAAGGTTTAGATTGGATATTAGGAAAAATTTCTGTACTAAAAGATCTGTGAAGAAGTGGAATAGGCTGTCCAGGCAAGTGGTGGAGTCCCCATCCCTGGAGGTGTTCAAAAAATGTGTAGATGTGGCACTTCAGGATATGGTTTAGTAGGCATGGTGGTGCTGGGGTGATAGTTGGACTTGATGATCTTAGAGGTCTTTTCCAACTGATGATTCCATGATTCTAAGCACCTGGCCCCAGAACTGCTGCTTTTTGGGAGGAAAATTTACCACGGCAATGCCAGCTGGCAGGGGTGGCAGAGAGTGTGGGGAAGTGTCGTGTCCCCTCTGCCAAAGGACTCCCATGCCAGTCTAGTACAAGCCATGCAGGAGGTCCCTGTGGGATTGATGCAGCTTGACAGAGGTGGCAGCAGTAGTTGGGGCTGCATTTTGCTGGTGGCAGATTTTGAAAGCTGGTCTGAGAGGAAGGAGGCTGTGGTTTAAGCCAGATCCAACTGCCTCCACTGGAGCTGCACAGGATGTGCTGCTCCCACTCCCATCATGAGCAAAAAACTGGCAAAACCACTACAAACTGAAGGGCTGGAAGAACAGCCAGAGGATCTGCTGAGAAGAAGATGCAGCCATAAAACAGGAAATCAGAAAGCGCCAGCAATTCCCCGCAGTGACCCTCTATACGGGCTCCCTTGATGCATCCAAGAGCCCGTGACAGGGGGCCCCCTCTGAAGCTGCTACACCTGTGCTGCTTTGCCAGTGCTGCTCCCGCCAATCACCCTTCCACCCCTCTCCATGACCTCTTCCTCTGGGCCCCACTGAATATTCCCAGAAGCAGAGCTTGCAACTGTGACAGGCAACCTGGGGCCAAAATCTTGTTGTTATGAAAGCACAGCAAGATGTTTGCTATTTCTGAGCAACTCGGCCCCCACCAAACCTCACAGCATATATCTCCGGTGGTTTCTAAAGAGCACTCCCCAGAAACAATTATCCTATCTGTCCCCGTGTCTCATAAGATCAGGGCTGGTATTACTGCAGTAAAAATAGCAGAGCTCTTGCTCATGGTAAGGCCACCATCATATTCAGGCATGCAACGAGTTCCAGCAATCCCATACATTCACCCAAGGAGATGCCACCCTGATCCCAAAGGCAGAGTGTCAGGTCCACTTGCATGGTCTGGGGGGAAAGCACATCCAAGAGCAGTGTTCCCCTCCAGAGCTGAAAACCCGAGACTTGTTGGAGTCACCTGGACTTGTCCTGCATCACCTAGGACCGAGATCCTGCAATCAGTGTCAGGGGTCCATGGAAAGCAAGTGAGCAGAGAGGCTTTTGTGAGACAATACTGAGACTTTCTAGTACAAATCTGAGATTTCCATCTGACAAAATTGTACAGGTATGCTGATGGGAAAGGCTGGAAGTGTGAGTACTGGAAGCGAAAGAGGTAGTGTAGGAGGAGCCTGGAGTGCCTGACTGCCAGACTGGTACTAGGACTTCTCCAAGTGCTGCGTAGTGCTGATGGAAACAGCTAGAAGAAGGATATAGCCAGATCTGTGGAGATACCTCTGGCTTCTCTAGGAATGGGTCATGCCAAGGACAGGCGCAGAGAGGAGTAATCTAGAGCCCTCATTTGTAATATCAGAGCTTCATCTTGCATTACTGAGACAGCCTACATGTCTTCAGCACCAAAGCAACCAGCAGTTACTTGCAGTAAGGTCGAGCTCCCACAACAGAGTGTGGCGGTTTCTGTGCCCATCCCAGAGCTGTTTATCTGCTGGCAGTCCTACCTCCTCAGCAAGGCTCAGGCGGAGACAGCTCTTCAGAGGTGGCCAGCTTGTTTCCTGCCCTCCGCCGTTGTTTGATTTGCTCATTTGTTTGTTTGCTTTTTCTGAATGCTCTCCCTTAGGACCGGCTGGGAAATTGCAAATGCCACTTCTTTGATGGAAAATGTTGATTCATCAAAATCAGGACTTCTCGTAGGACCAGGCTGATTTTAGCAAGGCAGGATTCAAAGGGATAAAGGGACGCAGGAGGTTCAGGTGCCTGCTTTGCAGGCATCAGAGCAGAGATTTCATCCTGTGTGCCCGATTTCCCAAGACCGCATGCTACCCACCAGGCTCTGGGCTACCCCGGGATGGACTCGTCTCCTTCTGCTGAAAAAATCCAGGAGGTTTCAGTAAATGCAGTGGGAATTGTTTTGAAACCTTAAGATGGGGCAGGACCAAGCTCTCCTACCCAGCTCAAGACGCAGCCCGATATTTTCTTGGCAGGTTAGGATGCCAGGTGAGATAGGGATGTAGACACACTGAGGGCCCAGCTGGTGATTACCTAGGGCTGGAGCAGAAGAGAGAAAGAAAGGGACCATGATGGACATTCTCCACCATTCCCCTGCCTTTGTGCCTCCTGGGAAAAGGAGTCAGCAGGTCTCTTAGTGGAAAAGGGAAGAGGAGGGAGTGGTGACCAGCTAGGGTCAGGGAGGCAGGCATGGCCCCACATCTGCTTTGGAGCAGTCTGAGCTCTCTGCAGAGCACATGCAGCTGCCATTTGTCCCTTCCTCCCCAAAGCAAGAGCTGTCCTGGATGCGTGTGGCATACAGTGAGATATACTACTCTCGGGGAGGTACAGGAGAAAGTACTGCATCAATTTAAAAGCTGTAGAAAACCTTAAAAAAACAAAAGTCCTTATGAATACACTTTGCTTTCCAGAACTGAAAATAACATAAAGGGCCAGCTCTTCACTTTTTAAAAGCTGCAGCAAGGTGAGGACCAAAGGAGAACAAAGATATTTTTTCCCTTGTTTTCTGGGACTTCAAGGATGGAAGCCTGAAGGCAACCCTATGCACTTCCCACACCAGAGCACATAGCTCCTTGGCTTGCAAACGTGATGCTGTTGTCTTGCTGACCCTGCACTGTGGCAGGGTGGGCAGCTTTAGCTGCCTACCCCACCCAAACCTGAGGATGGGCAATGGTCTAGGGTATCCTTACCTGTGGTCCAAGATGGGATTTCTTTATAAAGTGCCCCTTAAACCCTAGTGCCCTTGCCCAGGCCATTCCCTCTCCCAGATGTGCTTGGGAGATTCCAGATCTTATGAATTCCTGCAGGAGAAGTGACTCAGGGACAGGGAATGCTGCATCCATTGACCTCCCTCCCCACTCCTCCTCCTGCCGGGTTTTGCATTGTGATCTTTGGGAAGCAAATGCATCCAGCCCCCTTTATTCTGACTCAGCAGTTGCTTTGAAGTGATTTTTGCGGTAGCGGTGGGGCATCATGCCCGGCTAAAATATCTTGGCTCTGCTACTCTCGCGACAAGCTTCCAAAGGTCTCATGCTAGCGGTGGAGGGCAATTTGAAGAGAATGCAAATAAAGGTTTCGGTTCATTCATGCTGCTTGAATAGAGAATTGAAAGCTGAGCCACAGAGGGGATTGCAAGACAAATTCTTTGGGCTGCTGAGTTGTTCACGCTGCCTAGAAAAGATAGGACCAAAGTTGCCCCTGCTTCCCGTATGCGTGAACCCTTACCCAACAGGGCTCCGCTACGGTTTTGAGGAAAGGGGAGCGATGCTCAAAGAAATGGGAATGGAGGGGAGCTGCTGTGGGGCCCTGACCATCAGGGTTCCCAGTGGCCGGGTGGTAGACCACATCTCCGGGCTGCTGGATGGGCTGCGCTACTCAGGCTTATCTGGAGAGGAAGGGAAGGCTGCCACTTTCCCGGAGCTAATCCGACTCTATTATTTCCCTTTCCGGGAAGCCACAGATACAAGAATGCTGTCTGTTACCCTGAGAACTCATAGATTCAATTTATATAGAAATAGACAGACAATACCCTGGGGTTTATTTTTTTAACCATCTTATCAGCTTTTTAGGAGATTTTAAACCTGCTTACAGCCTTTCTCCTTATCTGCAGCATGATTCCTTAATCATTGACTTGCAGCGATGACTTGAGTTGGAAAGCATGCGCTAAGCATATTCAGTGTTAACACCTCAAATTCCCTCTCATTTAGACTGACTTCCCCAAAGACACCTATTCTGAACAAAAAATATCCCTTCTTCCTTCTCCTTTCACTCTGGGCAGCAAGAAAGCTTTAGGTCAGGCTATAAATTGATCTGGAAAGTCATTGCCAGCACATTGTCTCTGGGTGAATTATTCCTGCATGCTGCAGGGAGGCAGGAGGCCAGTTTTTTCCAAGCCAAATGCCAGGCTGGCTCTCGCAATCCCCTCGGTCTTGTTGGGCAGAGCAGGCAGGAGCAGATTGGGGACAATAACGGGAAGCGAAACAAGCCCGTAGGAAAGCACAAGGGAATGATCCGAGCCTCGATCCTTTCCCTCCACTCCCAGCCAGCTTCAGAAGTGGCAGTGGGAGGTGTATGAACCATTTGGGCTCCCCTGACCTCTTTCTGTTGCTGAAAGAGCAAGCCAAAATACGGCGCTTTTTTTCTGCCTGGTAAATACCAGGATTTCCAGGATGCGCGTGGTTGCTCAGACTGAAATTTCCCATGAAATGTTTTCAGATTTTGGAAGGAAATGGATAACAGAAATAAATTTGGCTTTTGATTTCCAAGTTCTGGTCCTTTGAGCTTTGTAATGCTGGATGTTGGAGGTGAGGGTGTTTTACTGAACTGCCGACTTCGGAAATGTAACTTTTTGCCAGAAAATAATGGAGCTTCTCTTTTCTAATCAGAAAATGGAAAATCAAATGCAAACTACACCGCCCACCCTACACTGATGATAAACCATTCTGTAGAAGTTTCAGTGGAAAAAATTTCTATCCTTTTTTCCACTTCTCAGAAACCTTCTCCACTTTGGCGGCTGGGACCCAGCAGGGTCTTGCCCCTGCAGATGTGCCTGCTGGCAGATCTTGCACACCCAAGTTTCCAGCTTTTTCTACCTTGTATGGGAACATTTGGAGGGATTTTTAAAACTCTTCCCCAGCAAATGCTGTCTTGGCCCCTGGGGTTCCACTGATTTCAGTGGCAAGAGAGAAATCACAGTGAAACAGCTTGAGACCTGACCCATCCCTAGTAAAACCACACCCAGGGTGCAAACTGCAGCATGCTCCTCTTCCACTTTTGAAATTGCGTTTTCAGTCACTTTTTAAATGCCTGCAATCTAAAACTGGCCACATTTTTCCAAATGCGGACACCTTGTCCTGAAATGATGAATTTCAACCCCAAACGAGAAAAACTGATCCCACAAAATTCTGATGAAAGGCAGACAGGTTATTTTTCAGTCCTAGTCCCAGTGCAGGTGTTACAAGGCAGGGGTCCGAAGTGCCTCCCTGTGCACCCACTTTTGAGAAGCGCGGGTGCTTCTCAGCTGTGAGGAAGCGGTGGCGGGGAAGGGACAAGGTCGCCTGCCGGCTCATGCTGCCGGGGTGGGGAGGGGGCACCTGGCTCAGCGTGGCTTATGCCAAGGAGGTGGGAGGACTGCAAAGCTCTGAAGCCCCTCTTGGAAAGCGCTCCTCCAGCAGCTCCTTTGCTCCTGCAAGATTGCTGACCTCACCCCGGGGACGCTGAGCGGCACCAAGTACTGACGTCATGCCTGTTTTTCCTTTATGGTTTTGACTACAGAGCTCCGATGTCATTCTCAAGATGCTTGCCCTTCATCTTTACCCTGCAGAGCTGTTGCTTTGACTGCCCTGTTTCACTGTGCATCCCATTTAAGAACACAGGACCGGGAGCACCTTTCAAGCCATTCGCTTTGGCCCTTGCTAACCTCGCATCACTGTGCTTCTTCATCTCCAAAAAGGCTTTTTGCATCCCAATTTCTTCCTTTTGCCTCTGTGCAATTTTAGTTTCTGGAACCTTTCCTGAGGAATTCGTCCTCTCCTGTTGGGCTTCACAGTCCTCACAACCAGGAAAAGACCCTGAGGTTTCACATATCTGTTCAGAGCAAAGCAGTTATCCATGGCTCTGTTACCGATATAGAGCACCACAAAAATGCTGAGAATCTGTTAAAACCAGATTCCTGCGACGGCTTTCCCTTCTCCTGCAGTCCCAGCCGCTGCCAGGGGATGGAGCGCAGGGCAGCCCACAGCTGGATCCGGCACCCCTGCCTGCAGCTGCCTGGCAGCACTGTCTAGGGTAGGCCAAGGTGGCGTGGGCACCAGGGAACCCCCAAAATAGGGGGGGAAGATAAATAAATACAGATCATGCAAGGTGTTGGAGAACAACTGGCTGGGGATGTGATGCTGGAGTAAGGCTTTGCAACAAGGTCATGGGACCACTGGAGCTGGGTTAGCAAGGAGATGGCTGGAGGAATGCGAGCAAAGCGCCCATTGACCTACGGGCAGCTCCCAAGGGCGATGCCAGCCCTAGCTGACATGGCCACTGACCTGGAGTGATGCCGAGTTGGGTTGCTGTTGCTCTCACTCTGGTATTTGTTCAAAGGTGGTGTTCCTCCAAGAAGGATTTTGGCTGCATTTCTGAAACTCCAGGCTCTCAAAGCTGGGACCACCAGCCCAGCTCTCACACCCCGGGACACCCTCACCCCCAGTTCCCTTGCCACCCTGCAGCACACCTCTGTGCTGTATGTTCTGGGGAAACTCTACCTGCCCAGTGTTTCCTCTGGTGCAACATGTACCTATGGAGTGTTTTGGGTCAGATGCGTATGGGTTTTTGAGCCAGAAATCCCCTTTTGAGTAAACCTAGGTTTCAGCCCGCAATAACCTCCTGCCCCACAGACCCCGTCCTGTGCAACAGAACCCTGGGCTCTTCTTGCTCGCCCTGGCACTGAAGGACTGCCAGAGCGTAGATATATATCCCAAATATAAATATTAATGTCTCAAACAAAGTGAGGACGTCTCCCCACCCAGCGCCACCGCCGGGCCGGTGCTGGCCTCCTCGCTGCCGCCCGGCTCGCAAGACATTTCCCAAGGCCTTTCGCGGCACCGCCGTCCCCGTCCCGGGCCGCGACGCGGCTTTGGCCAGCTCTGCTGCTGCTGGGGGTGGCCGTGGCCCCGGCCGCGTCTCCCCGCCGCGGCGGAGGGCTGCGAAACGGCGCGGCAGCCAGCAGAGGGCGCGCTGCGGGCCGCAGGACCCGCCGGGAAGACGCGCCGTGCCTGGCCGGAGCGGGGGGCTCCGGGAACGCAGCTTCGCCCGGCTCAGCCGCCAGCCTGGTGATGCTCAGCCGCGAGGGGACGGGGGGATGGGTCTGCCGCTAACGCCCCTGGAGAGCTGGGGTACCGGGTGAGCCAGAGGTGAGGACCCCCACGGGGACACGCTCGAGCCTCTTAGACGTGGGTCGTTTTGCAGTGCCTGCTCCAAGATATCAAGTGAAATAGTCCCGTTAATTCAGTCCTGGCTATGGGCTCTTACAATTGCTTTCCAGCTGAAGTCGTTGCCGCAACCCAATTATTAAGGAATCACTCCCATAGGATTTTATTTCCAAAGCAATTTGTGCCTCCATCCCAACACCACCTCAGTCCCTCTGCCTCACTTCGGTGCCGGAGCCGGGAGGGTCTCGGTGGGCTGCGAGCTGTGGGAAGCTTGGGCTCAGCTCTGCCCACCAGCTGAGCATTTTAGGCAGAGCTTTGTTTGAATTTAGGCCAAACAGAGCAACACACAGCTAATTTGTGTTATTTTAGTGATTTAGAGACTTAACATCTGGTAATATCTATAACAGCCTCCTATCTTAGGAAAAGGGTCTAAATTATTCTCCATGAAATGCCTTAGTGGTGGGGGGACCTCTCCATTCACATACAATAATAGAAATATAATTAGTTACACAAATACCCATCAGCAAAGACTCGTGCCCAGTCCCCTCCTAACTGTGTGGATCCCCCAGGTTTTCAAATGAAGGCTTCTTAAGCGCAGATGGGCAATTTTGCAGTTCGTCTCTACGCAGATCAGTAACTAGAGAGAGTAATGTAAGTCAGTCAGGTGTCTCTGGGATTGAGTTAGGACAAGCCAGTGAGAGGATCCTGATGTGGATGAGATAAATACGTCATTAAATCACTTGCAGAGTGAGGTTACATAGGCAAAGTGTAGCGCTGAGTGTTAGGAAGATGTTGTGTATGGTGAGCACAACCACGGGCTGATTAACATCCCTTATGAAGCCTATTGCAAACTGGATAAAAGACAATGGACCACATTTTCACTGTTAAATACATCAGGGATGAAAGGGAGCTGGGGGAAGAAGCAGAAAAGAGCAGCAGGAATGGCCTGACCTGCCTGACACCTGCCTTGCTACCAGAGACCGAGGAAGCTCACCCTACTTATCTGAAAAAAGGTTGAGAGAGACTTCGTTGTGACTGAGACAGTGGGTGTGAGCAGAGTCCTCATGGTGCACAGCAGCCAAACGCCTTACGAAGTTTAGTGTCTGGAAGGTGACGTTAAGCCCATCTCGACTGGAGCGGTGTTTGGTGGGCAAGAGCCAAGCACTCAGTGGGACAGTTCATCTTCAGCAGAAGATCTGCATCACTTGAATCAATGGAAGAGGAAGCTTGTTCAATAGGACCTGGTTGCTCACCCCAGCGTCGGGTGCTTGCTCTGGGAGCAGCTGGGTACAATTCTCTGGCCACGGCACGTAGAAAATCCCCCTTTCTCCACTCAAAACCTGTGTTTAAGGCTTGCCATGTGCCTGATGCTCTTGTTGGTGCCTCAGACCCGTTGCCCCTCTTTCTGCTTCTTCCTATGGGAAGAAGGTGGGGGAGGCAGTGAGTATTTACACTGTACAAAGAGGGGATGTCGGAGCCACTGGGGAGTGATGCCGTTGCTGCAAGGGGCTCCTCTGCAGGGCAAAGCAATACATGGATGAGGGCAGAGCCATGGGCAGTGAAGATCTCTACTGGAAAACCACCTCGTTTTGCATACACCGCTACAGCTGAGACACGGCTGTGAACCCTGCCACCAGCCCAGGCAGCCTGCTGCTGTTACTGTTCCCTTCCCAAAGCCAGGATCAAATGAGGAGAATAAATCCCTGGGAAAGAAAAGTTCCTTCCTCCCTGCACTTGCTCCCCAATTAATCTTCCTTCCGGCTCAAGAGAAATCTCACGCAGCTGTGCAGCAGAAGACTCTCTCTGCCTCACTATGTCGTGTGCTGTTAGCTGGTCCCAGCTTTTAGCTGGTGATGCCTTGACTCAAAACAACCCGGTATTTCCAGTTTATAGCTACTCAAAATAAAATCTGAGAGGAGAGCCAACACTTGCTTGTGATGTGGGTGACTCTTTCAAAACCTGAGCCTGTCTCACTCACTCCAAAATGGGACTGGGAGGCCTTCAGGAAGATGGGATGACAAAAGCTGCCACGGGTTTAGTGAAGGAACAGGGAAAAAAAAGAATCGGCGCAAAATAGCTCAAGCAGTGATCTGTTTAGACTTTTGTTATGGTTAGCTCCAAACCAGCAAGCACAACCAAGCTGTCAGCAAACCCATTTTAGATATGAGCAGCCCTTTACAATCAGTCTTAGTCTGTAATATCCTCCACATTGCTAATACAAATTCCTGTTTTGACAACAACTGATGCCTGGTGCGGGAGTGGGAGAAGACTTCATCCCCCAAGATGGTGGGAGATCTGGGGTCTGCCTTTCCCCTTGGCTACCACACCATGCCTCTGCAACAAAACCTGTGCTGCAAATCATTTTGTCTGGCTGGTTCTGGTCACCAAAGCGCATATCCTCTGGGCAGCCCAGCAGAGATGTGGGCACCAACACACTTGAGCACTCACCAGGGCACAGCAAGGTTCAACGCACCAGTGAAGTGCTGACAGTCCACGGCCCGAGGTGTCTGGTCGGAGTGGCTCTTGCAGCCTCATGTCGGTGTCCTCCACCTGCCAGCCCACATCTGTGGGAGTCCCCAAGCCCGGGGCAGCTGGCTTTGGGATGCAGGGATGCTGCTGCCTGCAAGGGAGCTCCATCCTCCCTTTGGGCTTAAGAGCTCGCAATGCTCTTGCCCCTAGCAGATGGTCTTTTAAAAGTATTACGAGATCAATCCTGGTGCTGGAAACTGGTGGGCAGAGAGAGAGATAGGTCACAGGGGCTAACATGTTTGGTAACCAGAGGCCAGGTACTAGTGGCAGGGAGAAGAGCAGCCCACAAGGTGGGAAACACTGCCAAAAACCTCCAAGCACGGTGAAAATCACTTCTTCTGCCCCAGCCTTCTGTAGTTGCAATCATGCAAATCATGCAGCCCACCTACAAATTAGCCCCTGGCTCCTACCTCCCCATCAATTACCCATCAGCCAGGGCAGACCGTCCAAAGAAATTAGTGAAGCTCAAGGGCTGGTTTCCCACTTTATTGCAGGGATCTGGGGCTGTTTGCTCTCCCAAGACGTGAACCTGGCTCCGGCTACTACTATCCTGGCAGAATCATGCTCAGAAAAGCATGCTTAGTTTAAAAGCCAAGTGCCAACATACCAAGCCAGTTATTTAGACTAAATGAAAGGTTTTCAGAAAAATAATCAGTCTGACTTAAAATCCACCCCCCTTCAACAGGAGATTGCTCCCTGTCTGGTTGCCTCCCGAAGGTGGGAGCAAAGGCTTCACAGTGAGTCATCTTTTACTTTGTATACCCCGACAGTGCTATTACTGCTTTCATGTGGGTCTCCAGGAACAGCAAGGGCGGCGGTGGGTGGGAGTAAGCATCCGTGAAACAGGCCTCAGCCACCAGAAGGGTTTCGTGCCCCTGATTCCATTGCTGGGGGCGGGGGGATGGGGACCAGTGAGGCATCCCCAGAAATGCTGCCTTCCCCAAGATGGTCTGGCTTGGGGCAGGACCTGCTGCCCTACAGGAGTGGGGGCTCCACAAGGGATTGGGATGGCAGATCTTGAAATACCCCAGTGACACAGGCAAATATGAGATGATGCTCGTGTAAGTTAATTAGGGAGTGAGGGCAGTACTCAGTGTGCCCAAATGAGCCTGAAGCCCCTGGGCTGACTCACTGGAAATAGCAAGGTTCACCCAGAAAGGGATGCCGAAGCAGCTTGTAAGAAACAGCAGTTGCAGGTACTCATCGCCTCCAATGACGGGAGCCCTGGAGGGGGACCCAGCAGGTCTGGCCTGAAATAATTCCCCAGCTCCAACACTAAGGTTTCTTGGAGAAAAAGCAACTTTCCTCTAAAAGTTCCATTTTAGGGGATGCCTGCTATCCATTGCTAGATTTTTCTCTCTCCTGATATCACATGCGGAGACAAAGGAATTCATTCTATCTCTGGAAAACATCTTTTTCTTTTTTTTTCTCTTTGGATTAGTTTAGTGGAGAAGAGGTTGTTCCAGTCTGGCACCTCTTGTGGTTACTGTTCTTGTTTTGACTAAAAAACATCCGTGTGATCTGTACATATTTGAAATGGTTGCCTTTAATGCAAAAAAATCTAAACAGAAATCTATGCAACTTACTTCCAGGCGAAAAAAAAAAATATTCTTCTGTATGAAGGTCTACCTGGTGGACTGAGATGGCTCAGCAAGAGACCCACCTGGAAAACATAAACGGAGGAATGGCAGGCAGATCTGAACCAGGGATGCAATTTCCATTGCTATAATTACATTTGATAACCATTAATCACATCCAGGTATTTGCATTGCTACAGAGGCTCACAGTAGCCACCTTTCATAATTAGAGATGTCCTAAACTGGGGTCTGCTGAAGTCGAGAGCTTTACTTCCACTCATTTTTGTGTTGTCCCATCAAATATTTGTTCACATGGGTGTTTTAAAACTACTCTCTCGCTGTGACAGCGTGAGCAGTGTGTCCTTGCACTCTGCTGATATAAAGGCAAAGGCTCCATTGCAGGGTGCAGGAGGGCCATGCGTTGCACAGAAGCAATGGCACAGGGATGGAGGAGCCAGCTTCAGCTCATACGGATCAAGGCATTAGGGAGTTGATCATAGGGGCTGCATCCCACGAGCTTCACCAGGAGAAAACTCACCGAGGGTTAGAAGCCCAGCGCCACAGGAGGCGGCTGACAGTGCATATATCCACGTATGGATTACGCAGGGAAAGGTTTGTGGGAGGTCTCACTTGGCCGTAGTGATATCTTGCCTTGCAGTTTTCTTTAAACTGTGGGGAAGTTGGATTAGGTGAGGAATTCCACAATTTCTTAGCTTTTCAAATAACATGTCTGCGATATCACCCAGTCTGACTCGCGCTCCCACCTGCCTTGGGAATTCGGTTAACCCTTTGCCTGTTGACTTCAGGACTTGCACCAGGGCTTCACGGAGGGCCTTTTTGGAGCCTGTAATCTTCAGCTGATGAAGAGACGGGGATTCAGAAATAGAGGGTAGCATCTGAATCACCTGCCATTTGGCTCTACCTACTTAGCCAGGCACTCGCTTCCCCCTCAGCACAAAAATACATGTGTGCACACACACGCACGCCTGCACGTGCTACGCAAGCGTACCACCTGCTGCTTTGAAAAGCTAGAGGCGTATTTTTTTGGTGGGGGTTACCTTCCTAGTAATTAGTAATTAGCTTAGCACTCCCAAGGGTCCTACCCTGTGAGGTCTCCTGCTCCAGTAGTGCTGGGTTCTCTACAAAACCCTTGCTTCTCCCACCAGAGCCTTTCTGGAGCACAACTGGCACCATAAAAAACCTTCCCCCTCATCACACAGGATTGCATTATACCTTTTTTCTCTGTGAATCTACTTGGAGATGCCAATCCCACCTATACACCTGTCCTTGAAGGTTAAATGGCCAAAAGGAGACAGCAGAGATGAGGCTTTCATGGGTGCGTGGTCCCAGGTAAAGCCATTCTCTGGAAGCCCAAAGACATCCCCTTGCACTCTCCCCCATCCCTCCGCCCACTGTCCCCGTGTGAGAGACCCTGGGAGCCTCCTGCCAGGACCAGCGGGTGACATCCCCAAGCCCACCCTGGCTGGGACATGGCTCGGGGCACAATCCCCATCTTGGCTGCCTCCGCCCTGCCAGCGCCGCGCCACACTATCGCCGCACTCGGTGGATTTTTCAGCAGCAGAGTATAAACATTTCTAGTGAAGTGCACTTAGCGTAAGTTGCTTTGCCAAGTGCTGTTGCCTCCCTTCCTTCGTTATGATTATGAAAGAGTGTTTTGCTTAAGTGAGAAAACAAATTGCCCACACCTCCTACCTCCTCGTAGGCATCCACCACCCGCAGCAAGGGCAGCATGGTCTAGAGGAGATGCTGGCAGCACAGGTGGGCACAGAGTGTCCCTGTGTCACCTGCTTCAGGAATGGGAACACGGGGAGTGTGTAAGCTGTGGGGGACCTTATTGCAAAGTCCCATACACCTGCTGCCAGCCATAGGTATCGAAAGTCCCAGTCTCTAAGGGAACGAGGCAACGAGGGACAGATTTATTCCTGCCCCAAGCTGATGGACGGGGATGCAAACCAGAGGGAAATTAGGTGACTTGCCCAAGGAGATGTGTGGATGCAGTGGTGGAGGAAGGCTGCACTCAGGGCGTAGGAGCCCTGTTGTGAGCCCTGTGCTGCCTTTTCTCCCTACTTCCACAGCCGCCTGCCCATGGCACCCCAGCTCCACGTCCTCCTTTGGGGTCTTCACTCCTCAGCTCGGACCTGAGGGCACCGGTGGCTGGGCCCAGCAGCTCATTTATCCTGCCCAAAAAAGCACCTGGCCTTAAGAAGTGATAGGGTGGCCCCACCCGGGCTGGCAAGCAGAGGGGGGGGGAGGGGGGGGTGTTCCCTGATAAGGGGTGAAGCCATGGCCTGGGGAAGATGCTGCCACCCAACCCTCTGCCTAAAGACAATGAGAGCTGCGAACAAAGACCCGCACTGAAGCACAGCAGCAATGCAAAAAGAAAAAAAAAAACAACAGAGGAAGAAACGCCTGAAAGATACATAGCTGGGATTCCTGAACCCCTCAGAGGTATTCGGGCTTAGCCAACAGGCTCAGGGTTTTTTTTTCAAAGCCATTAATTACACAACAGAGACATATCTTCACCACTCCACCTCTCCCTGGCAAATAAGGGCCCCGCAAATATTCCCTAAAACGCATCACCTTCTGCACTCAGTGCCATCGCTTCTCTCCAAGCACTCTGAAAAATAACCCATCACAGGGTGTTATTTCCAGCTGGCTCTTGTCTCTGATTTTCTGCAGAGTATTGAACGGGCACTCAAATCTTGTGCTTCCAAAGGGCACATCTGAAATACATGAGTTGCATCAGTAGCGAATGCCGGAGGACATGGCAGAGGGTTGGGAATACTGCCCCGCTCACCTGGGCAGCTTTGCTGAGCAAGCTGACTGCATGATGAGGCCAAAGGGAAGCTCTCCAATAAGCTTCACCAAGGAAAAATCAGTGTAAGGGCTGCATCCACCTCCAGCACAGCCCACCGCGGGCGTTGCCACCAGCCACTCTGTGATGGCTGCTCTGTTGAAGCTGCTGGAGGGGACCTCAGCAACAATTGCTGTGTATTTTTTTGAGGAAGAAGAATTTATTAAGGGCTTGCCTGCTCTCCCTCATGAATCCAGCAACACTCAGCCAGACTGACCAGTTCATACTGATGCTCCCGGGAGCAGGATAACACATTTTTAAGGGTGAATCCTGAGTTTTCCAAGTGAGGGCAGAGCGAAGCGGTGTGTGTGAGGGTGCTGTGCTGGGGGTGGTGAGACACAGACACCCTTAGAGGGCACGGCGTGCTCCTGCTCGAGGGTGGGCTACGTCCCTGCAGCCCATCTTCCTGCTGCTCATCTCCTCCCCAGGGGGACACGAGGATGCCCGCTACTAGTGCTGACTTCCCAGAGCATCCTCATCTGGCCGTCCCTGCAGGTACAAAGCGATGGGGCACAATCCTCACACCAAAGAGTCCAAAAAGTCCAAAAGGTTTCCCACCACCTCCCACAATGCATTTCATTAGCAAGCTGTTTTCACTCAGCATTTTCTCCATAGACAGACCGATATTATACACAATACTATAAACAGCCATCTTCATCCCCTGGTGCTTGGAAGAACTAACCGTACCTGCTGGAGCTTCTAGTGTTCCTTAAACCAGCTTGGACCTCTTCTTCTCCATGACATTCCAGTGAGTATTTTCATGGAAATGCTTAAAAAAAAAATAAATAAGGAAAACAGGAAATGGTGATGTGCTTAGCTGTTAATATAGGCACAGACTCATCTTCTTTCTCTGCTACTGTATTTGTTGCACATTTTTGATGCAAATAATCAGACAAAACTTGAAGCCTTCCAGGCTCCCTCTGCAATGAAAAGAAGCTGGGGAGAGGGCAGGCATTTCTCCTTATCTGCCCTATTCCACCCTTCTGGGAAATCCCATTTGGGAAGTGTTAGCTAAGCTAGAGTCTGCTTTGTAAAGCAGGGATGACCATGAGATGTTTGCTGTTCCACAGATGGTGGGGTGAAAGAAGACACTTCTCTCCCTTTCTGTGATCATCTGACCCTGGGACCCTTTGGCCTCCTTCTTTTGGGCCATGTTGCAGATGGCATCCCAACAAGCAGACCCACTGACTTTCACTTGCTGAATGTCGTTTTTCAATTCCTATCTCGCACTCAGCCACCACAACATCTCCCTACCCCGCATCCTCCTTCCCGGGGCCTCTTGAGCCGAGCAACGCTGCTCAGGTTGGAGCTTTTCTCTAATTACTGGGGACATTGAATTTCAAAAGATGCTACAGGAATACTAAGACTGTCCAGCCCACAGAAAATGCGTAGTTTGTCCTCCACGTAAACAAGGGTGAAAACAACTTGTGCCTTTTACTGCTGTCACAAATTCCTCTGGCACTGTGCAATACCTTACTTTGGAATAACGTCATTTTTGCTATGCTCAGCACCCTCTATGTCCTCAGGATGCATCTGCCAACAGCCCTCCTGAACACCTAAGTCCAACAAGTGCTCCAAGGCATGAGTAGACCTGGGTCGGAGTTGCTGCAAGAGTCCCTCTTTCACTCTGAACATGCCAAAAAAATCGTCCTCTGCTGATGCCTGAGGGCATCCCGCTTTTCCCCTGCCCATATAACAGCGCTGCAGCAGAAACCCTCTGGGCTGGGAGCACGGCCCCAGAATGCTCTCCCCAGCCAGGGGTGCCAGGAGCCCTGAGCAGACCTGCCCAGCCACTGCTCTTGTTTGCTCCTTGTTGACCAGGAGCCCCAGGTGAATTATTTCTCCCTCTCTTACTTCTTTGACTTCAATTTTCATGCAGGCACCTTCCATATATCACAACCCTTTTCACCAATGAATCTCTCCTGTTCCAACAGTTTAGTGTGCCCCAGGTTCAATATATTTTAGCAGCGTGCAAGGACATGGTGTTATTGCCAGGTTTCTGTGTTGTACAAAACAAAAGGTATCGCTTTCTTAAAGCCACTGCAAAACTCACTGTGCCAAGTACGATTACTCCTCTGCCATTGAACAGCTGTGTATAGGACTTTGGGTAATCACTCTCCCTCTAATCACTGGGGAGGACTTTTTCTCCTAGTCTTCATTGACTGGAGACCCAAACCCATGGGCTGCCCTCACCCTTTTTTTGTCTTGTCTTGGACGCCTCAACCTGCAGTGCCCGGATCTGTTGGGCATATCAGTAAAGCAGTCTTATTCCTTCTGGTCGTCCTCACTCTCAACATACGAGAATATAGGTGCTTTACGAACTGGGGTACCTTTGCAATGCTGTAGGCACAGCACCTGAACCATGCACCTCAAATCCCCGTTCTGCTCACCTTTTCATTTGTGGTATAATTGTGAAATAAGCTGAACGAGCATCACAGGCTGTCTTGGTTGGGCTGGGATTAGGTGATCTCTCCCCTCACTGGATTATAGGTGGAGAGGAAGGGAAAAGTCACGTAAATGTCCCCTTCCCTGAAGGTATCTGCTTGGCTCAGCTCTCCGGCAGCATCCCTAACATCCACCCTGGCCCGTGACCACTGCATTTCTGCAGCTATTTACATTCCTGTGCCTCTGCTGAAGCTGACACCCCTGCCTGCAAGGTCCAGGCTGGCGCAAGCTTTCCTGTTCTTCCCCCTTTCCCTGGAAAGCTTTCCGGCCCATCGCCATGTGTTGGTGGCCACCCACAAGTCACTTTGATCAGCTCAGATGGGCAGCGCCATCAGGGGGCTTTGCAGCCTGCCCAGATGTTTCCACAGCTGCTGCTGCAGCAGCAGAGGTTTTGTCTCCGAGTCCTGGGCGTCCCCTGGTCATTTCAGGGCACCTTTCAGATGTCGCTTTGATTCCAGCTCTCGCTTTAGATTCATTTAGTTTCAGCTCCCTTTGGCTGCCTTTGCTTTGCGAACGCTGTCCTTGCTCCTCACGAATTTAACGGGAACCCGTGACCAGGATTCCTCTCCTGAACTGCGTTGATGACCACGGAGGTCAGACAGATGCAAGACGTGGTGGGCTGTTTTTATTGCATTTCCGATGGTTTCAGGCGACGCTTTGCTGCAGCCCCATCCACTTTCAAACCATAATGCTTCATGGGATGCCATGTTTTTGCAAGCCCCTTGGCGGTCAGTGCTGTGGTCCAGCGGCCTTCCTCTCCCTCTCTTTCTGCCTCCTCATCCTCAGGTTAGCCGGGTCCTTGGCTTTATTGGTCCTCCTCCTGCTCTCCTTGCAGGCAACACCAGGGGCTGGAGTTCGGGGTGGAGGCAGCTATTGTTCCAGCTATCGGCAGTGTAATGTTCCTTATGACTGTATTAAATGAAGGGCGGAGGTCACACATCCCTAGTTTAAATTAGGTTTAGGCTGACCTTTAACAATATTACACTCTTGGATCCTCTCATAAGTCACCGAATAAACTCCCAGAGGGTTTCACCACCTCCCTCTTTTCTTCCTACTGTAAGGATGCCCGAGGCTTAATGTGCTTCTCTCCAATTTCGCTTTGATTTCTAATCCTATCCCCTTCTCCCCCTTATCCTCCCCCCCCCCAAATACAGATGTATTCACTCCTTTAAAGGTGGGGGGAGAACCTGTTCCTTTTCTCTTCTGGGCGACAGCTCTTTCTTTTGTGTCTCTTTCTTCCCTTCCCCGCCCCCCTCCTCTTTCTTGACACAATGCACTATTTATTTGCACTGAAGGATAACTAAGAAGCAATTAAAAGATCAAAAGGCACAAACACAAGTAGATCCAGTGGCAACTTGTGGGGTTTATTTTGCTGCCGCTGCCACTGCAGCTTCCCCAGTCTGCCGCCTTGTTTTTCCCCCAGCCCGAGAGACACCTCTCTTACTGGGTCGCCTCTTCCTCCGAGCAGACTTTTTTATGATCGCTATTTTTCACCCTCATTGTTTGCTATTGCAGTTGTTTACTGGAAAATCACTTGTTTTTCTCGGGGAGATTAACCCTCCAAGCTTTCTTTTGTCTACTCTCAGGAGGTCCTTGTGGTGAGCTGGGGGAAGGGAAAGGAGCTGGGCTCCTTCAGCTATTAACAGTAGCTTACAGCCCTGCTTCTCCCCCCCCCCCCCCCCCCCCCCCCGCCCTCCCTGCCAAGGTTGAGTCCCTCCCTTTGATGGGGTTTTGCTTTTACAGTGAGGAAAGGTGGTTGCTCCTTGTTAAGGAGGCCAGCTCTGCTGAGCGGTTTGCGAGAACCCACGGGTGGGATTTACCGAGTCACGGGCATCTAGGAGCAACTCCTGAAGCCTGAGGTCAGCATCGATGGAGGTGCCTCTTTTCGGGAGAAGTCTGGAGCCCTGACACCTGCCAGAAGATGCTCAGGCTCCTTGACGGCCAGGCCACTTCTTTACACGCTTAAATGTCGGTGTAGGAGCTGAGGTGATCGCCCGTGTGTGAGTCTGGTGTGCACAGAACCGCTTCCTCAGCCTCACCTCTCTCTCCCAGGTGTGTCTGTGTTTCGGCCGAAGCCCACAGCCCTGACACCGGGTACGCTGGGTGCAATATGCAGCGACACAGTCCAGAGCAGCACAGCGCAGGGAACAGAAGGATGCTGGGGAGGGAAGGATCTCCAAAGCCTGGTGAGAAAGGATAGGTCCTGCCCACATTTTCTTGGGCATATTTAGGGCAATTCCAACTGTTCAGAGATGCACCAAGCACCCCATTCCCGAAAAGAAAAAAGTGCAAACTTAAAAAAAAGTTTTCTGTATTGCCTGCTGGGGTGAGGGCTGCTGCAGCCTTGCCCTTTCATGCCACTGCCTACGGCAAGCGCTGCCTGAGATGGACCAACCTGCCGCCCCGTCTCGGGCAGCTCTGCTCCTCTCTGCTCCAAGGAGGGTGCGTGCCCGCGGTGCAGCCTGGGCTGCGTGTCCCTGCGAGAGGGACACCCACCCGGGCAGCGGGCACCTCGGGGCTGCCTTTGCCGCCGCGGAAAGCAAGTGGGGTCCCTTCCCCTGGGGCAGCCCCTTCCCCGGCGGGGCAGAGTGTCTTTGGGAGAAGGTGAGTTTTGCTTAACGCAACACAACGCGACTGCCATGCAGCACCGGCAGAGCAGCCGGAGCGCGCTCAGCCCGCACGCTGCCGTACACGCACGGCGAAGCCTGGGAAAAGTCCCCGTGGCTGCGAGGCAGCTGTGCTCGCTTGCAGAAGCCTGCGGGAAGCAGAGGCGACCGAGCGAGCGGGAGCCGCTGTGGGCAAGGTGCTCTGCGGGGTGCGAAACCCGGGTGCCGCTGCCCTGTGGAGGGGGAGCGTCCATGTTGTCCGCACGGACGCACACGGGTGGACGCGGGGTCTCGCTCCTGCTGAGGCGGGGGCTTGCCTGCCCGCACTGGGGCACGCAACGCGGGACGGGGCTGCGGGGCAGGCGTGCGAGCCCAGGCGGGCCGTGCGGCTGGCACCCCTGCGTGCCCGTGCCTTGGCCCGGGAGCCCCTGGGAGCAGTCTGGGGGCCGGCGTGGGGCAGCGGAGCCGGCGCGGACACCTGTGCCCCGCCCACACCTAGAGAGAGCCCCGAAAGCGGGGCGGGCACGGCCAGCTCCCGCTGCCCCCTCTCGCCCCCAGGGGCCTGGGGCTCGCCGCCCGGCAGCGAGAGGAGCTCAGGGGGTGCCCCCCGGCATCTTGGGCTGGGGCTCGGGGCGCAGACCCCCGCCTCCTCCCCTCACCTGCGGGGCCGGCGGGGGATGCGCGCAGCCCCCCGCTCCCTCGGGGTCGCCCGGGGGGGGGGTCAAAACCCCCACCCGGGAGCAGCCCGCGAAGAAACCGTGCGGCAGAAACTTTCTGTCCCCTCTTCCCTCCCCGAGCTGGACTCCGGAGGGTTACGAGGGAGAAGGAGGGAAGAAAGGAAGGGAGGGAGGGAAGAGAGGGGGTTAGGCCGCTCTGCAACATTATTGGCTGCGTGGCCGGGCTGGTGCTCGCTGGGGGTGTCAGAGCATGCCCATTGGGGGGGTATAAAAGGGGGGCAGCCGGAGCGCCCTGCCTGTCTCCTCGCTCGTGGGGCAGCCAGCCGGGAGCAGCGGGCAGTCAGGCAGCGGGCCCCTCCGACCCGGCCAGGGGGACGCAGTCAGTAAACACAAAAAGTGAGAGCCACCCAAGGGGCAGCCAAAGCAGGAGAGAAAGAGAAGGAAAGAGGAAAAAAAGGGGGGGAAAAAACCCCAGGAAAAAAGGAAAGAAAAAGAGGGAAGGAAAAAAAAAAAAAGGAAAGAAAAGAAAAGGAAAGCGCTGGCTCGCTCTCTAGAATAACAAAATACCCGATCGTGACAAAATAACATCCTCCAGACAAAACCGAGCAGGGACTTGACATACCAAAAAGGCGAGGAGAGCGAGCCAGGGCGCGGGGAAGGCGAGCCAGAGCCACGATCGGTGCCAGGGCGGGCGAGCAGCATGTCCAGCGCCGGGGCAAGCATGGATGAGCGCTGCCGGCAGCCCGCCTTCCTCCCCGGCCCGCAAGAAGTTGAGAGCGGCGGCGGCAGCGCCAAGGTAAGCGCCGCTCCCCTCCGCGCCGCTCCGCTCCGCTCCCGCTCCCGCGCCGCGCCGCTCCCGCGCCGTCCCCACGCGTGTCACTAGAGGGAGCCCGAGAGCCGGCCCGGCCGCGGGCCTGGCGAGGCGGGCGCTGCGGCGGGGTGCGCGGGGTGTCCCCCCGGGGCGCCCCGCACGGCGCGGGCCGGGAGCCGGGGCCGGCGCGACGCGGGGCGGTCCCGCGGGGGGACGCGAGGTCAGGCGGGGCCGCCCGCGGAGGGGGTTCCACGACTGGCAGGACGGTTCGGCTGCGGGGGGGGGGGGCTCGCAGCGGTGCGGGGCGGGGGCGAGCGGTCCCCCGGCTGCGGGGACCGGGGAGGCTGTTAAACTTCTCTGCTGCAAAACACCGCGCTCGGTCTCGGAGGGATAAAAATACGGAGAGGAAAAACAAGAAAGTGGAGCCAAAATGGAGTGAGAGTTCATGGTTGGCGAGCAGCCTTTGACTTTCTGTGATTTTTTTTTTTTTATTATTTTTTTTTCCCCTTCTTCTTCCTTCCCAACTGCTTTTCCCTACAGTAATTGTTTTAAGAGCGCGACTTGGAAAGGTTTTAGCACTCCACTGGGCAGTAGGGAATTGGGGCACATGAGGAAACTCGGATTTAGCATAACTGTAGCGGCAGATGTGGCTGCCTCGCCTCGAGCCAGCGGTGCTCCAGCAGGGCTGCTGATACGCCAGGTCCCGCTCAGCTGGTGTGGAGCGGTCGAGTGTGAAAACAAGGTTTGTGTGGGTGGTTTTAAATAGACACCTCGGGAGAACCGCTGCTTTCAAGCCTGGAGCCGAGGCTTCCGAGACAAAGTCTGCAGCTTTCTTCCAAATGCCGGGATGCGTCTGGGGGGCCAAGGCCTGGTCTACTTTGGTTTTATTTGTTGTCAGGTTGTCCGTGAGTGTGTGTGTGCCTGTGGTTTTTCCTTTTACTTCGCAGGGCTCAGCGTGCTGGGGTATTTTATTCCTCCTCCTGCCTTGATTTAGAGTGGAGCTGAGGAGCCCAGGTCATGGGGTTTTGTACTGGTGACTTCGTGCTAAGGACATCTGGAGGAATAAAACTGACTGACACTTCTGATTTGAGCTTCACTGAGCTGTTTTGGACCCAACTTGACAATTTTGGTGGGGGTGAATGGGTCAGAGCTGTAAATCTTTCTCCGTGTTGTCAACACCCACACAAGTTCACTCAGCCTTTCAAAGGGGCTATCCCAGCTCCTGTGAAAATTCATTAAGGGATAAAAGATTTGACACCGCGGGTCCCCTCCCACCGCCGCATGAAATTTGAGAGCCGAAATGTGTCTGCGTGTGTGTCCCAGTGCTTTTTCTGACAGGTGATCCTTTTTGCAGCCCGGCTGGAGGGCTGCTCCTTTGACCAGGCAAGCCAGAGGTGTCAGTGCGTGTCTTCCCATTGATTCCTGCAGGCTTCCGCGCAATCCCGGCTTGCCCTGTGGAGCACTAGAGAAAAGCATTTCTGTGCTTTTCTTTTTTTAAATAAAGCAAACACAGCAGGTGAGGTCTTATTTTTAGAGGGATCGAGCAGTTGGTGTCTTTCCAGCAGCGTATACGAACCCTGTCAGTGGCCCACCCTCTCCCTGCTCGTGTCCTGGGACTGACCTCTCCGATCCTTCTTTGGGTTGTCTTTGCTCCTAAAGGCTGCTGCGTGTCTTAGCGGGGCAAAAAGATACCAGCCTCCCTCGGCACGTTTGCGTGAGGGGTCAGAAGAGGTGGGGGGCACCCGGGGAATAAATCTGCCTCGGGGTTGCAGCCTGGCTCTGAAAGGGTTAAAGCCGCTCTGCCAAGACATAAAGCAAGTTCAACGTGTTGTGGGAATATCACTTGCCAGTAGACTCCAGTCACCACAATTTCTGATTTAACAGTTTAACTTGCTGTTAACTTTCCCTGATATACTCCAGGTTTTGGATGGGAATGCAGGAAGGAGAGAGGGACAATAAAGAAAGGAGTTAAGTGAGGCTACTAAAACGGACTTAAATCCCTTCCCTGGGTCCTGCCAGCTGTCTTTAGAAGAGTTAAGCAAGATTGCATTTCCTTTTTTTTATGCAATAAATCAAATGTTTCTGGGCTGCATACCAAAATTTGTGCAATACACTCTTACTCCCCAGTGGGGTGAGTAAATGGTACTGAATACCCCATTCACCTTTTTCAGCCTGATTTTTCCACAGCCATGGTAGTTCTTGCTGTGGCACGTATAGACGTGGGGTGCGGGCAGCGCTGCCCTGCCTGCCCGGGCCCCTGTCCCGCAGGCAGAGGCAGGCGTCTCTCCCCGCTTGCAGGTTGGGAGACAGAAAGGTGACCTGTGGTGGGGTGGACTGGGCTGCTGATGGAGACGAGCAGGGAAGGCAAAAAAGCGAGGGCTAAAAATAGCAGCAGCATTGCCAGCCTCAGCCATATAAATGTCATGCGAGCCAGGTGCCATGAATTGGGAGGTTTTTTGTTTTTTTCAAGCCTAAGCTAGACAGCGAAACCTCTGGTCCTGGGTCAGTTTTGTCCACCTGACAGCTCGATGGTCGAAAGTTTTGTGTTTTGAAGCTTGCTTCTTCCAAGCCACGGGTTGGAAATCTCATCCTTTCTCTTTTCGATGAAAAGGGAGTCTCTTCTGCCGCGCAGCACGCTGTGGCTCCTCTCCCTTTGGGTACCGCCTGGCGCCTCGTCCCGGTGCCTCTGCCCAAGATGCAGCCCCAGGGCGGTTTTCAGCTGCCAAGGCACCTGCCTCTCCCCGCCAGCCTCCGCTACTAGCCCTTTGCTACTTGGCACCTCGGGGCATCGTGGCTGGGTGCCCTGCTAGGGGTTGCCCGTGGGCAGGGGTGGCACTCGCTTGGCACGTGCGAGGTTGGCACGCGCCCGCGTCCTGCCGCTTCAGGAGAGCCGCGCTTGAAACCGGGTCAGCTGCCCGCTCTCCCGGGGCTGCCCACCGAGAGGGGTAAAGCGGAGGGATGCTCAGCATCTCTGGCGGGCAATCGTCCGGGTAGCAAAACAGTCTGCCTGCTTTTTTTTGGAGAGTGATGGAGGTGGAGATGCACAAACTGGGGTTTTCCCCTCCTGCACACGCCGCTGGGTTTGGGCAATGACTTTTTGCCATGCTCCCTGTTGAACGCTGCACTGCTCCACAAAGATGCGAGATTTTTTTTTTCTTTTTGGTGTCCAAATCCAAATTTTGCAGACTGGGCCATCTGTCAATTCCCTCCTACGTTGTTCTGTTCATATTAAATTGTAATGAAGGCCAGACTGAAGAAGGAATTAGGTCAGACAGAAGGTTTAGTCTCTGTTTTTGGGGAGATGTTTGTTGCCCAAGAGAGGCACCATGGTTTGGTTGGCTCAGTACAAGCCTGGATGCAGTGGATGCCTGAGCTGTCCTCCGAGATCTGGCAGCAGGGCCTTGTAGCACATTGTGGCCTCTTGGCCCCCGAATCCCCAGCAGCTGGACAGAAATCGCCGATCCAACTGATTCTGCAGTAAATCCTGAAAAAATCCTTTAATGGCCTCGGGTGGGAGGGTGGCTCCGCTGCAGACCTGCCCTCAGGCTCACTCCCTGCACGCCACAGCCGCTCCGAGACAACCCTCTCTGTTGGCATGTCCCAGCTGGCTGGGGACTGCCGAGAGGGTTTTGGGGGTCCCTGGCCATGGGTGCAGCAGCCTGTGCTGCGAGGGGGCAATTCGCAGGAGTCCCAAGGCAGCCAGGAGCATCCTGTGCACAGCAGCTCGTGGCCGAGGTGGCTCCAGCAGCAGCCGGGCTTCGCATGGGGACCGGGGAATGCGGGGGTAGGCAGGGGAGAGACGTGGAGGATGGAGAGGAAAGCAGACCCTCTCTTAAAACTGCACCCTGAAGCACTGGAGCTCTCTGTGGGCACGTGTGGGGGAATGGCAGCCAGCATGGCTGATTCAACCCTCTTTGGCTAGAATGAACTTCTGTAGGGCGTAGCCTCTCTCCTAGCGGACGCAGGACCTTGTCCTTTAGGAAAGCGCCCAGCTTACCTCTCACTGCCTTGTTCCTGTTACGTCTCGCTTGAGAGAGGCTTCCTAATAAAAACTGAAGAGTTTTCTAGCCGTGGGTGTGAATTTACTGCTGTCCCACAGCTGAGGGTTCTGTCCCTGTCCTAACGCTTAGAACAGAACCATAGAACAGGAACCAAAAGCAGTGCTGTCCCACGTTTCCAGTGGAGAGTGAAGGCTCGGAGGGGTTCGCAGGGCTTTGTCTCACAATGCTGAGCAGGATTTGGCCGTGACAACTGAAGCTGCGTGCAACCTGGGCAGCTGGCGTGGTGCTTGCACCGGGTCTTGGGCTACAGTCACCCAGGTGTGCTGTGCCGCAGTGGCTGCTCCAGCAGCTGCAGTGGGGTGGGTGTGAGCTCTTCTGCATGGGTGCTGCTCATCCCTGCTAAGGAGGAGTGGGAAGGGGGAAGGATCAATCGAAAGGTCTTTGGGGTGCACTGCGCCGGGAGCCTGTCTAGTCTTTAGGTGAAGCCTGGGGGCTTTTCCTCCGCAGGATCTGTAGGGCTAAAGCGAGAGGGAAAGGCTTGTGGGGTTGGGTTGGATTGCAGCTCCATCAGGCTGGAGAGAAACTGCAGCACCAGGTAGTAAATAAAGATGGTTTTTGCTTTACTGCCCGGTTTCTCATTACACGGCTGCTGGAGGAAGCGGGGAGACGCCAAGGTGACAGTGGTGGAAACGGCTGGCAGTTAATGCGTGATCAAAGGGGGACAGCATTGCATTGCACACCTCCACGTTAGCCCTGGATGACAGTGTTGGGGCCATCCCTGTCCTTGTGGCTTCAGGGGATCTTCCTGGATGGAGTTATGGGGTATATGGGCACCCAAAAAGAACCTGCAGTGGAGACAGGGAGGGCTGCGGTGCGGGTTGCGCAGGAGCGGGTATTTTCTGAGGAGCACAAGTTTTTTTCCACAGAAGGTATCAGGTCTCCCCAGCATCAAATATCGCCCTGCCAACGAAACCGCACTCTCTCCTCGCTTCAGAGCATCTCACCCCTTTCTTTAGACTGGATGTGGAGGAAAAATTTTGTTTGTCCCCCATGCCACCGAGCAAGCCCCTTCTTGGGGATCGGCTGTGGCTTGGGAGAGGCCGGCACACAGCCTGCTTGTTAGCGGCAGCGCTCGAAGCCAGCGTGAGCCTAACTGGGGACGTGGGATTATTTGGGTGTCCTGAAGTCCCGTGTCAGCGTCTTCAGTGGCGGCACTGGCTGGCACGCATCTGTCGCCCCGGCAATGAGCTGCTGGCACTACCTGCACCCCAGGGACACCAGCAATCAAGAGCTGCATGTAAAAAAAGGGGAAAAAGGGGGGGAAAAAAAAGGGAAGGGAGCACAATCAAGCAGGATCATTGCTGAGATCTGGCTGCGGATGCTGCTGCAACCAGGGCCATGACTCAAGCAGTGCAGGTGACGTTGTGGTCATGCTGGGGAGGCCCAGTAAACACCCGTCAGACACTTGATAAAAAAATCAAGGTGAAAAGATGTTGGTGGCCAAACACGGCATCTTGGCAGTGTGGGGCAGTCACAGCTCAGTGCCATCCTTCTGCTCCTAGTGTAATATAGACCAAAGCCTCCCAGGTGGGCTGAAGGGACTGGTGCTACTGGAAAAGCTGTTCCTGGTCCCATCACTTGCTTGCTGAGCCCAGTTTGTCCCCAGGGCTGCTGCTTCTCTTGTCCAGAGCCTGTGAGGTGTTTTGCGAGCCTTGCTGGTCTCTACCAGCACAGGATGAGCAATATGATGGGCATCAAAGCTCTTTTGGGGGGGAGAAACGCCCCCCTTAGCTCACCTAGACCTTTCAGCCTCTGTTTTGGCTTTTCTTGCTGCTGATCCCTATCCTCCAGCCTCTCAGAAGGACTCATGACTTGTAAGCACGGTGCATTTGTAGCAGCGATGATTTGAGCTATGTGCTAGTAAAAAATTGGTAGCAAGGGTGGCTTTATTGCTGGCAGGACCGTAGCGGGGCCCCAGGGGAGCTGGGCTAATTTCCTGGCTGCGCTGCAGACTTCCCCCGTGACCTTGGGCGAGTCATTTAATCTATCCTGGGCTTCGGCTCCATCTCCGAGCATCCCGGGGGGGTGAGGTAATATTCATTAACTGATATTATTCTCGAGTTGCTCAGATGCTATGGTGATGAAGGCTGGATGTGATACCCAGTGTCTTGGCTGAGCTTTAGTGGGGAGAGGGGATGCTCCGCTTGAGATCTAGCATTGCCCCGTGCCAGCTGCTATTTTGCCACGCTTCACCTCTTCATTTTGAGCTGACCTGTTTGGCCACCATCGTTATTTGGCTGTATATATACAGTGATGCTCATCACTGAGGGATGCCTAACACCTCGGACTGTGCATGGGTTTTCCTTCATCCAGTGAGGCAATAGCACCCTCACTTTACAGGTGCAGAAGCTGACATGGAGGCAAAGCTGTTTGCAGGAGCTGAGTCAGGGGAAATCTTTGGGTTAGTTAGCAAATATCCAGGGAGTTTCTTTCCTAATCCTCCGAGCCAGCTGATACCCCCTTGGCCTTCCTTGGTGATGCCTCAGGCGTGTTTCCCGTGGGACTGCTCTGCTCCTGAGGGATGTCTTTTCTGTCCCGGCTCTCGTCAGCAAACACGGCTTGTGCAATCAGACCCTCGATTGCCTGAGCTTGGCCATGAGGGTCTCTCGCACACCCGGGGCAAAGGGTGCTGCTCCCTGACAAAACCCATCTTTCCTCAAAAGCAGCTCTAGGACAGGTTGAAACTTCCTTTGTTTCTGCTTTGGGGGAACACGCGTTCAGGTAGGGCTTGAAAGCCTGTCATCAGAACTGGGGGAAAAAATCCCTCCCAATAATCATGTAAATGATTTCCCATGTAAAAGGGGGAAAAAATAAAAAATCATGGTGTTGAAAGAGCAGGGGGAATAAAAGCCCTTCAGAGGTAGGCTGAAGTGGGATTTTCCAATGGAAAAACTGCTTCAATGCAAACCTTGTCTGGCCGGAGTGGCTGACACATGGGGCGAGCACGGGGAGCCAGCCTTGCTCCAGCGGCCAGCTCAGCATTGCCGGTCCTTCCCTGCAGCACCTCAACATCTCTGGGCGTAAAAGCTCCTTCTCCGCAGCATCCGGACATGTCTGGGCATCAAACCCCAGGCGTGCTGTGGGCGGGGGGGGCATTGCCCGGGGGAGGTGGCAGAGTGGGGTCTCTCCTTAACGCTGTGCCTCTGTCCCCAGGTGCAGAGGATGTGTGCGGCGAGGCGGATGCTGCTCCTGCTGCTGGCTTTCCTGGCCTACGCGCTGGATTCGGCTGCGGCGTATGGCACGGCGGAGACCCTCTGTGGCGGGGAGCTGGTGGACACACTGCAGTTCGTCTGCGGGGACAGGGGCTTCTACTTCAGTAAGTGCCGGGTGGCCGCTGGCAGCAGGCTGGGGGGGAAAGGAGGGGTTTCCCAGCCCGGTGCTTTTTGTGGTGGTGTTGTACACGGTGGTAGGCCAGGAGAGGAGTGAGAAAAGCGGCATGCTGAGGGTGGCACGCACCCACCTCGTGCCGGGTTTGGGGATTGTCCAGTTCCGTGGGGAAACTGGGTGCTGCGTTTGATACTCAGGAAAGTTGAATATCACTGGGGAGCCATAGGTGGTTGGCTCACTGGTGGTGTGGGCAAGTCATTAAAATAACGAGGATGTCTGCAGCCAGCTCTCTGCTGAGCTTGGACCCTGGCATATTTTTAAACCTTGCTGCCAAAGTGCTGCATCCTGAGAGATGAGCACTGCCCCTGTCTGGGCAGGCTCTGCTTGGGTATAGCAGCAGCTTCTAGGCTGCTCCCAAAACACACTTTGTGGCCTCCTCGTTGCCTGCTGGTAGACCTGTTGCTGAAGAGTGATGTCTTACCCTTTCACAGCGCAGCTGGTGCCAAAAAATGCAGCGTTGCTGTTGTCCGCAGAGTGCAGGTGGCTTCAGGACAGTTGGCTGGAGTGGGCTTTCCACAAGGATGGTTTGTGGCTTTGGACCGTTGGCATTAGCAGTACAATGGCTTAACTGGTAAACGGGGAGGAAGAGGAGTAAACCAGTAGTGATGGATGCTCAGTAGCCCGTGGGCAGAGGTGCCTCCAGTGTGATGCCTTATTCTGATGTTTCAGTCCCCTGCTCTGTTTGGGAGAGAAAGACCCCGTGTCTCGCTGCCCACTGGTGACTGAACAGCAGAGTGACTGACTGCAGGAAAGGTGCAAAGCTAAACGGGGCAAAGAGGATGGAGATACCAGCTGCACATGGTGTGGTGCATTTGGTAGTCTTGCCTCTGCCTTGGGAAAAGGAATTTAGAAGTTGCTTTCAAGTAACAGGGTGTTGTTTGGAGTAGTGGAGTCAAGAGCCAACCTCCCTCTCCTCCCAGTCTGCTTGTGCAGGGAATGGGGTGCTGCAGAGTTAGGAGATGACCCTAGATGCCCCTTCCCAACCTGGATGCTCAGCCAGACTTGGCTTGACACTGCCTGCCGAGGTTGGGCAGGGAGAGGCACAGGGATCCTGTGTTCAACATCAGCCAGGGTTTGGGCTGCGTGACTTTGAGCAGGTGGCCAGGCTGCAGATGGCTTTGCAGCTGCCTGGGGGCGATTGCCCAGCGCCTTCCCAGCTGGGCATCGGGAGGTTTTCATGGCCCCTCTGGGTGTAGTGAGGAGGCTGTGCTTCTGGGGATGCCCTGGGTGCGCTTCCATCCTCTCGCCAAACCGAGCACTGAGGGTTTGCATGTCGGCTGCCCTTCCTCTTCTCATCTCCACCTTTCCTCTGCCAATGAGCCCTGTGCTGGACCTCAGCCAAGGCAGCAGGTCCAGGACTGGCCCTACCAGCATGGCAAGGAGGCGAGCTCTTCTCTTGCTCTCACACCTCTTCCTCTCCCCCTATTTATAGAGGATCCTCCGTCTCCCCTCTGTGGTTTCTCTTCCCTCCTCCCCCTCTCTGGGGATGAAAGCGAACGGGGCTATTGTTTTACGGACAAACTGACCTCCTTTTACCTCAAATAACCCAGCTGCCCAGGCCAAAATAACAACACTTTTGAAGGCAGACAGGTCGCTTGGTGCCAAGTCACCAGGCTGGTGCTTGCAAGGGGATTCTTGCTTTTTTTTTTTTTTGTCTTCTCCCATCCCACCTTCTTCTTTTTAAATATTTCTGGAGACCCCAGGTGCTGGGTGATGAAGCAAAGTTCCCCCAGTCCCATCTTTTAACCCTTTCAGTATCTGGCCAGCCTGTGCTGTGCAGGGCTGAAGATGTTTGGGTGATAGCTCTACTTGACGAAGGGTTTGGACATCCCCAGCTTGCTGTGTTTTTTCCCTCTACCTCCATCAGTTGGCTTCATGAAATGATTCATTCTCCTGACCATACTAATCTTCACTCCTCAAGTGAAGATTAATCCTTCACTCATCATTGCCACCGTATCAGCTCGACAGGGCACAGTTATTTCGCACAATTGTGGGTTTACTTCTTAAAACTGGGCCTGGGTTTGTCATGAGCACTTCTCAGGGTGGGGTGTGCGACTTTGTGAGCAGCCTGCACTCCCCTTCGTACGGGAGGTAAATGGCTTTGGCAGCCTGGTCCTGCAGGTACAGGTGGGGCTGGCTTGCTGGACGGGGCTTGTTGCAAGCATCCAATTCGTAGTCTTGGAAAAAACAAAAATGGTATGAAAATTCGTTACCGGTTTTCTGGTGCAGCGGTGATTTAAGCACTTAACCAATGCCCTACGTTCTTACAAGGCAGCACATATAGCTAACGAAGCTAGCTCCGACACACAGCACTCTTTGCATCCATGCAAGCGGATGCAGCATAGCAACGGTGTTTCATCCCCCCCGTCATCTGGCGATGGGGAAATACACAACCTAGACTGAAGAGGGTGCACCCCCTGCTAACTGGGATGCCCATCTGTCCCCTGGTGTGGCGAAGCGAGTCCCAGCCCCCAGGTGCTCTTGGAGGCATTGTGGCTGGCAGGTGCTTGGGGCTGAAGCTGCCTCCAAGAGCTGGGGCTGCGAAAGAGCCGCACCGACAGGAGCAGGAGCCGGCAGCGGTCGGGTTGCCGCGCAGTGGGACGCAGGGTGGGGATGGCGATGTGCACCGCGCCAGCCCTGCGCCACATCCCGGGGGTGCCTGGTCAAGCTGGAAGCTGGAGTGAGCCATCTGTGCTTTGCCCTCCGCCTCTGCTGTGATTCCTCCCCTCTGTGACTTTTAAGGCTCTTGGGGCTGGCTCACAGGTGCCAGCAAGGTGGTGGCATCCCGCCGTGGCTCTGCGGTGGGGTCGGGAGCCCCTCTCCCTGCTCCCCGGCACCCACCCCAGTCTGGTCCAGCAGCAAGGCCGGTGGAGGGATGCTGGGTGCAGCCCCGAGAGAGAAGAGTAGGGCAGGTCGAGAGGAAGCCCCAGCCGCGAATTTTGCTGTCATGCACCGCCGGCAGGGAGGGGAGAAGGGGCTGCGGGGGGAGAGGCGTCCGACTTCTCTGTAAACAACAGCTCCTGTTTCCTCCTTTCCAACAGCTGATAAGAATTTAGCTCTTTGCAGCCGCTTGTGCTGACGGGGCACATTCTTGTACGCCCGCCGCTCCTCCGAATAATACTAGGAAAAAGCAGGGGGGAAAGCGCGGTGCCGGGGTGGGGGAGGGCCAGGCCGGGGGCACTGGGACGGGCCCGGCGCTGCACAAAGGCCCCCTTGTTGCTCCCGACATTCCTGCGACAGGGGCGCGGGGACTGTTTACACCCAAAGTCCCCTTCCACTCGGCTGGTCGCCTGATTGACCGGAGGAGAGGGGACCTGGCCAGGGTGGCACCGGCACTGCGCACCCCTTGGTGAGGGTGGGGAGCCCGGAGCAGCGGTGTGGCGATGCCGGGGAAGGGACCCTCCTGTCCGTCCGCAGCCAAGCCACTGCCACCGACTCCGGTGCGGAGGCATAGCTGAGCTGCAGGTACGCGGCCTCCGGGTTCTCCCGGGAGCGGGTTTGGCTTTGCACCGCTGACGGGATGCCCGGCCTTCTCTGCCAGGATAGCCCGCTGCCGGACAGGAATAGCCCTGGGCAGCCGGAGGGCTTTGCATCACCGGGCTTTGCATCTCTGGGCTTTGCATCGCCAGGCTTTGCACTGCCAGGCTCGGCCCCTCGGCAGAGCTGTGGGAGGCTTTGGTGGAGCACAGCTCACAGAAGAAGAGAGCATAGCCATTCATTGAAGGCGGAGAGGAAGCGCATTTCCTCGGGAGGAGGCGGTCGTCGCTGCTATGGGAAGCGGTTCGGATGCCCCGGGGGTGCTGCAGCCGGCTGCCTGCCCAGCTGTCCCCTGCGGGCAAGGGATGGGGCAGCAAACCCCTCCCTGGGTTTGGCAGCGGTGGTAAAGCGAGATGCCACCCATGGGCAACAGCCAGGAAATTCAAACTTTAAGTCCGTGTGTAAATCATGTTATGGAACAAGTGCTTCTCCCAATCCAGGTCAGCAGCGATACTGCTGTTAACCAGCAGTGTCCTGGAGTCTCTTCCCTGGGTTGTTGTCTCCAGGTGCTTTCTGGGACTAAATCCCTGTTTGTTATGTTTGCCTATTTTTTTTTCCTAAAGTAACTCTCCCACAGAGGATTGTACTGGCATTTGGCGAGATCCGTACAGACAATTATGTAATGGGAAATGTGCCCTATGGGACGGTCGCAGCGGAGCTGGCAGCGGTGCCAGCAAGGGGAACGGCACGCAGCAGCTTTATGCAAGAGAGAAGGGGCAGCACATTGGGGCCGGGGGCTGTGCGTGGGCAGGGGCAGTGAGGGGAGGAAGGGGCTGTGTCGCCGTGGAGATCCCTGCCGGCAGCTTGCGCTGGCGGTGCCACACCTGGGCATTCGCAAATGCGCACGCTGCTGTGGTCTTCCTCCATGCTCCGATGCCAGAAAGGGCCCTTGATGGTCCCGCTTTGCTTGTTGGGTTTTTCACCCTCTTCTTTCCAAGCACATAGCTGCAAGCGGGCAACTTCTGTTTTCGAGAGGAGACATTTAACCTTTCAAAACCTCAAGCTCTCCCCAAACCATACGTGTCATCACTTGTGCAACCTTCTGTTCAGCAGGAGTGAGAATGCAGCCCTCTGGGGATGTGCTAGCGAGAGGGGGTGACTTGAATATTTTTCTCTTTTCCTTCCAAACTCCCCTTCTGCCCCTGCTCAGGATGCCTTTCTGGAGCAGCCTAATGCTTCAGCAACCTGTCGTGCACGCAGGTTTGGGCGCTGGGGGTGGTATGTGCTAAGCGGGGGCCGTAGGCAGTGCGGGATGTCGGTGGCAGCGCAGGACTCCCATGGACCTTGCTGGGCATCGCATGCACATAGAAGAATACACGCACGTGGCCCGGGCTAGCTCCTGTCTCCTGTCTCCCTCGGGCATCGCCACCCAGATTGCCTGCACCAGCATCGCTTGTACGGCTGCAGGCACCCAACACACCTGCCCTGCCTTTAAAGGGAGAGGCCCAGCCCAGCCTGCTTGTTGCCCACACGCATTTCTGTAGAGAAAATTAAATGCCTAACAGTGCTCCCTTCGCTGAGCCTTTACCAAGAGGGAGCCATCCTTTTCACGTTCCTGTGGGGGTGGCTAAGGTTGTGCCTGAAATTTTTCCAGAGAAACAGGAAAAGAGGTGGCACAGGGGCAGATGAATGTGGACAACAGAGCATTTGAAATGGCTCCTGAAGGTGAGCCGCACGGTAGGAGCCAGCTGCCCCATCGCCCTGTGCCCCGGTGCCACGTTTTCTCTCGCAACCTCCAAGCGCGACGGCACTGCACCAGCGTGGAGCAGAGGGCTCCCCTCCGATGGGGGCATGGCCGATTCGAACAGAGAGCGGCTGCCCTGCTGCTGGGGGCTTCGCTATTGCAGAGCCCACAGCGAGGTGCGGCCGCAGGGTCAGCGTGGCACACTGTCTGTGAGGGGCTGTGTTGCACACGCAGGGCTGCATTGTGCATGCACGTTTGCATTGCACATATGGGGCTGCTTTTCATCCATGGGGTTGCATTGCGTACACAGAAAACTCCTGTGCTTTGCACTTTGTCCCGAGGCTATCTGGGTGGGCACCCAGATGGGTACCCCCTGGGCAAATTGGTCAGCACCTTGCAAGCCAGGGCCCTTAAATCTTCACCAAGGCCAAATACTTGAGCGCCTGCTCATTTGGAATGTGTGGGAGTGGGGATCACAGGTCGTGCACAGGGCCAGCATGGACCATTTTGGGCATTCCCACAGTCCGGCTGGGAGATGGGGTCTCGCTGCATCGTGGTGAGCAGCGTTAGGCATCGTGCCTCTACTGCTCACCTTCAGTTTTTCCCATGCCCTAATTCTTCTGGTCAGGATGTGGTACGGGGTCCTGCTCGTAAGCCCCCCTGGTGCCGACCTCCGCTCCCCTCCCTCGGAGCACCTTGCGCTGGCAAGAGGTGCTCTCAGCAGGGTGCAGAGCCCTGGCTGCAAACCCCACAACAGCGCAAGCACATTACCTGCCGTGTGCGAAAGCACGGAGCACATTGTTTCGTTCTGGGCCAGTTTACGTTTTGGAAGTCGCAATTCCCAAGCAAACTTGTTTTGCGTCAGAAACCCAAATTTGCCCATCTCTTCTGTTTCAAGAGAGGGAGGAAAACCGGTAAAACTTAGGGAAGCTCTTCCTCTGGAGTGCTTTGTCCATCATTAAGCGGTGACATGAAATGCACTCAGTTGTTGCTGCACCGGACACAGGCTTTTGCATCCTTCTGCAGGCAGAAACAGGAGAGGAACACTTATTAAAAGATTAAGTTTAATAGCTATTCTTGGTGGGTGCGGGAGCCTGTATTCTTTCTGCAGCTGTCTCAGAGCTGTCCCATCTGGTAAAATTTAGCCGCCTTGGTTTGCTTCACCTGCCTGAGCATCGACCCGACGGAGGGAGGTTGGCAGCCACAGCGCCGCACTGCTTCTTTCTAATAAAACTCACTTGCCAGGATCAACATTGGAGACGGTCGCAGTAATCGGTGCAGCGCTGGCAGCTGGGCTGGGCTCGAGCTTCCTCGCTTTAGCTGCGCCCAAAAAAGCTGCCCGTGCCAGAGGTATAGGAGGGGAATAAATCACCACCGTATAAAGCACCTTTAATTAGCACCGTGCGCATGCGGGGACCCCTGTTGGCATCAACAGCGTTTGTCTGGGAAAGTCTGAACGTGGAACTCGGCCGGTCTGCGAGCGCGTGTCGGCCGGTCTGGGAGAAGCGCTGCTGTTTTTGAAGTGTGTGGGACCCACTGGTCTCTGGTGGCTGGTGGAGGTGTGCCTGCGAGGGGATGGGTGCCATGGGGCAGGGAGGAGGCTCTAGTCCAGGCCAGCGGCTAACCCTGGGGTCTCTGCCTCTGCAGGTAGACCGGTGGGACGAAATAACCGGCGGATCAACCGGGGGATCGTGGAAGAGTGCTGCTTTCGGAGCTGCGACCTGGCTCTGCTGGAAACCTACTGCGCCAAGTCCGTCAAGTCTGAGCGCGACCTCTCGGCCACCTCCTTGGCCGGCCTGCCAGCGCTCAGCAAGGTAGGGGGGCTGCACCGCGGTGGTGGCCCTTCTCAAAATAAACAGCGAGAGGAAAGGTGGGAAGGCCATGGCTGGGAGAGGACAAATCCCAGCTGCAAGGTGTGCTGCTTCTGCAGAGCCTGCGAGAGCTGGCAGCCATTGGCAACTCATGCCAAATACCCTGCAGAAAGTCAGCGGTTAATAAGGTGGAGGACTAGAGGTGGGCTGGATGGTAGACTCACAAAGTGGTTTGGGTTAGAAGGGACCTTTAAATGTCACCTAGTCCAACCCCCTGCAGTAAGCAGGGACGTCTTCAACGAGATTGGGTTTCTCAGAGCCCCGTCCAGCCTGACCTTGGATGTTTCCAGGGGTGGGACAATGTGTCCATGGGATGGATGGAGCTTAGAGAGGGGCACCCTCGTCCGGAGGGCAGGCAGGCTTCGAGGAGGTTGACGTTCCTATCCCGTCTCCTTGCAGGAGAGCTTCCAGAAGCCCTCACACACCAAGTACTCCAAGTACAACGTGTGGCAGAAGAAGAGCTCCCAGCGTCTGCAGAGGGAGGTGCCCAGCATCCTGCGGGCTCGCCAGTACCGGTGGCAGGCGGAGGGGCTGCAAGCGGCCGAGGAAGCCAAGGCGCTGCACCGTCCCCTCATCTCCCTGCCCAGCCAGAGGCCCCCAGCGGCACAGGCCTCCCCCGAAACGGCTGGCCCCCAGAAATGAACCTTGACCAGCCGTCTTGATTTTTGATCTCCCGGGGGAGGGCGGGAGGACTAGCGAGACCCGGCCCCTGAGCCCCTCCATCCCCGGGGCCGTCGAGCCGAGGAGCGGGGCTGCAGGGCACCCTCACGCTGCTCCGGCCCCAACCAAACAACTGACACAGCAAGGAGGGGATGGCGGCGGCGGCGAGCAGCGCCGCTCCCGTGGCATCGTCCTTTCGGGGTGGGGGGGAGGGTTGTTTCGTTTCCCAGGCCTGTGTCGTTCCCCCGCGCCCCCAGTATTTCCAAGCCTGTACTTGCAAAGGGACAGTTTGGCACTTGAACTTTTTGCTGCCGGGCGCTGCGTGACATCCCTAGTGCCAACGCCAGAAGACAAAAGAAAGAGCAAGAGGGAAAAAGGATATGAAGTTAAATTTTTTTTAAAATATTTTTTTTTTCTCAAGAAGAAGAGTCCATTCCGTGTCTTTCTTGACGATAAAGTGAAAAAAGAAATTAAAATGGGGAGAAATATGGAGGGATATAATTCATTTGCCTCATTCCCACCCCACTTTTTTCTTCTTTGTTTTTTCTTCGATTTTCTTATTTTTATAACTTTCTTTTGCACCTTTAAGAGAAAAACATACCTGAGAAGAAGTTCTGAGGAGCCCCCATCCGCATTTTTGTGTGTGTGCTTCATTACAAGATTCCAAATCGACTTGCACCTTTTTGAAATCATTGATGACGTGAGAAAGAGAGGAAGAGGAGAGAGAAAGCGAGAAAGAGAGAAGAAAAAGGAAAGGGGAAAGAAGGAAAAAAAAAAAGTGAACTGATGCTCACTTTAAATGGAGGAGGCGTCTGCATTGCACATTTGCCACGGATTTAGTTGATTTATATATATAATATATTATATAACTTTTTTGGCAAAAAAAGCACTATTTTTATGGGACATTTTGTGTAGTATCTGAAGAGGGATTGTAATGTTTAAAATGTGTTATGGTGCTAAAGTAAGTTGGAAGGGAAAAAACCCAGAAATAGCAAGGGAGGGTGGGGAGGGAAGGACAAGATAACGAATACTGAACTTGAAATTTTAGCTTTTCGTTTTAGGAAAAGTGTGATAAATGTGTTTCTTTTCTCTTCTGAAATATAGCTTGGTCATGACCATATGAGCTAGTTGGCTGTTACTCATGTACACAGATGCACGCACACACAGAAATACATCGACATGCATCCTTTTTTTTAAAAAGAAAAAAGAAAAACCAAAACCACCACAATCTAGACTAAAAGGGAACTGTTCTAGAGACAAACTATTCTGAATGGTGAAGGTGTTGCCAGTTACAACGTGAGACCCTGCTTCTGCACGGACCCCTGGTGGAGCTTGGCTTTGGGAGCCGTGGAGGACCCACTGCTTCCTCCCCACCCTGACGGCTCGCTCGCACGCAGATGGCATCGAGCGGGCGGGCGGCCCTCGCCGCCGAGCACCTGCAGAAGCACCAGCTCCGTGCCCCACCATCTCCTTTTCCTTCTCTTGCCCTTTGCATCCTTCTCGCTGGACTCCCCCCACCCTGTCCCTGCCCCGCGCCCCCCACCCTCCGTCCCCTCGCTCCCCCCGGGGCTGCGGAGGAGGAGGAGAGCTGCACCCGGGTGGCTGCAGGGCTGGGACCCGCTGCAAGGGACTAGGGTGAAAAGGCAAGTCTCTGGCTTGAGGCTTGGGACTCAGTGAGCGGATGGGTTTGAGAGGTGGGCAGAGGGCTGTAAAATAGGTTGGTTTTAAAATAATATATATTATCTGTCTAGGAACCGTAAAAAGGGGGGAGTCAATTACATCTCCCTATGATATACTCTCACTTGCTAATAAAATGGGGACACTCTGTTAACCAGTTCTGTACTTGCTTTGTCTTATATATCCATACATTTAAAACATAAAAAAAAAAAGACTACTTGAATTGTATTCTATTTCGTGGTTTGGGGGGGGGTTAGGGGGAATCTTGAGAGGGGGAGGATTTTAATGTATAATCCTTTTGTTTGTTATTACCTTGCAATGTTGAGCCATGAAGCGTTTGTTTAAAAAAAAATGGCACTGCAATACACGACAAAGAAAATCCTTTATTTATTTTATTAAATATATATGGAAAAGAATGAGAATTGGTCCAAATTAACGGGGGGGGGGGAAGGGAAGTGGGTGGGGTGGGGAAGGCAGAATAAAAACAGAGCAATTGCAAATAATTGACCTTTTTTTCCTTTTCATGTGTCTTTTTTTAAAAGAAACCTAGTTTTTATTTTTTAAAAAGAGAAGTAAAAGCTTTCCTGGATGCTTTGTACCAAAAAAGATAAAAGAAAAAAAAAAAGAAAATCTGTTAAGCAAATAAATATCCATCCAGAATATGAAGCCTGACTTTTTCTTTTACTTTTCACTTATTTTCGCTTCTGGGGTGAGAGTTGGATGGGAAGAGAGTCATGCCAAGCACCACTCTTCATGGAGGAACAGAGTGCGTTGTAGCTCCTCTTTCGGGGCTCAAACCTGCAAGAGAGGGTGAATTGCCCTTAAAAACAGTCCCTAAACTTCAATCCCGTGGTGGATACCCTCCGAACCCACTGAGATAAATACGTTTTTTTGTGCTAAAAGGTCTTCCTATGAAGGCCATTGCTGGAAATTTTGCCTTTGGGAGCTTTGATCCCTTTTTGTTCTTTGCTGTGTAAACCACTATAATGGGGGACATTTAGAGTTGATTAAAAACTTAGCAAAACATCAGCTAAATCTCTTGCCATGGAGCAAAGCAGCAGTGCTGGAAGCACCGTAAGGGTGATGATGCTGTTTCCAAGTACGGCTCATCTTTAATCCCCCTTTCTGCCTTATCCTGTCACCGGTCACCATGGGGCCAGACAAGAGCAGCTCATTTTTTGGATGCCAGGAGATTGTTCAAAATGTGCCATCCTACCTTTTGGCTTGGCAAGGACTGCCTTCACTTGCAAGGAGAGACCCAGGCAGCCACAGGGACCTCTGAGCCTGGTCCTGGCCATTGGGTGGGAGACTGGGTGAAACTGGACCTTTGCTTCAGCTCAAGTTTCTTCTGTTGCTTGCAAAGCCTCTTTGAGGGTTGGGAGATAAATCACAGGTTTGTCTTGGAAATCTCACACTACAGGCTTGAGAACAAACCCAAGATGCCGTGTTTGCTCAGATGGATGAACAGAGTTGAATCCGATTTTTGTTATGATGCCTCTACACAGACACATCTCCAAGTGCTTAGCTGCTGGATTGCAGAAGCGTGGGAGGCTGCAGCAGTGACAGGCAGTGATCCCTGGGGAGAGACAACCGGCAGGTCTGAGCACCCAACGCACCCCTGGTTATAACAACCTTCTGCGTCTGATGTCTTTTTTACACCTCACACTTTATTTATTTTTTAAAGAGCAGGTGAGCTGTAAAACACTCCAAGACTTGGGTAGCATGGCAGTTCCATGGCTCCCAGTGCAGGTGAAGGGGAAACCTTGGTTTGCAAAGATGAAGAAACCCTATGTCCTAGAAGGGGTCTGTCATTACCACCGAGAGGCTGGGGGTGTCTCTCAGACCCCCAGGGCACTGAAGGATGCTCTGGCTGTCAGCAGGCAGCACGCTGCGGCAGACATGACTTCAACCTGCCAGAAAGGCATGGGTCCTCGCAGGAATCTTGGCCCGCTTCGCTGCTGCACTCCCAGCTGTGCACGTCCTGAGGAATGCACTTGCTCATTAAAATCATGTCAGCATTTGCAGAGCGCCCTGAGAGAACTTCTTTCGTTGCCTTCTCCTTGCATCTGCCAAAAGTGGACTGAAAGCTGCGGATTCCAACCTGCCAGGCTCTGGCTCAGCAACCAGCAATAGCCTGGAGGCAGGAAATTTCTGAACTAGGGCGGTTTTTTGGCTTGGACAGCATGACAGGTCAGACTTGGCACTCAAAATGGGCTGTTCTGGTCTTTAGCTGGCGGCTCACAGCTCTGGGTTTGGGTTTCCAGGACAGGTAAGGCATGCAGCAGAGATCGGAGGTGAGCACCATAGTAGAGCATCCATCTCTGTGTGTGTTCTACAAAGAGCAACATGGCGAGCAGCAATGACCAGAAAGCATTAAGCATATCATAGTTTCGGATGGAAGAAAGACTCTATTCAAATATCTGAGCAATTCACAGGTAGCAGCAGCAGAGACAAGTGCATAACTTGCACACTGTCACCAGCAATAAAATATCCCCTTCACTTTTCAAAATTACTAGAGTTAAACTCAGCTTGTACTGGCTTTTCAAAGCTCTCGCATCTGTTTTGTGGACATGTGTGTGCTCCTTTGTTGGTCAGCTTTAGAACGAGCATAGCTCACAAATTTAGGACAGCGAGATGAAATAATACCAATGATTATAATGTAAAGCAAAGTATTTGCATACTTTTCCATGGGAGAAGTCCTGGGACAGTCTTTCTGCCTCCCTGTCCTCCCACCAGTTTGTTTAGATGAAGGCTGTGCTTCTTCAGTGCAAGACCACATCCTTCAGCTCTGTCAGACTCTCAAGGAACTGATTTAGGAAGGCAGTCAAGACCCGGGCGACTTGTTAAAAAGCTTGTTACCACAAACAAATATGAAAAATTTTAAATGATTTCTTAATAGAGAACTTCCCCCAGAGCACCCAGGTTTCCTGTCTCATTGGCTCTACTGGCAGGCCAATGGTGTCTTATCACTTCTGGTGGCTAGCAGCCATCTCCTAATGACCAGACCAAGACACTCATGATGATATCTATCTTCTCTCCCTGCATGGAGGCACCATCTCCTTCATTTCTCCAAGGTGCTGTACCAAGCTCTGCCAGCATTTTGGGTACAATTTTCTTAAGCTCCATGTGAGGAGCACAGGTACCTCTGAGTGTACCCCTCCAAATTCTAGGACGCAGTATCTCTCCATCATCGCCCCTCACTAAAAAAATCACCAGGGACAGGAGTTTTGGATGCTTGATTTTCATGTCTCAAGCCAGAAGGGCATACTGATAACAGTAATCTTTGTTTTCTTCACAGCTGGGGCATAGCAGCAAAGGAAGGGAGGCAATTAAGAGAATATTAAGACTTCATCTTCCAAGATGTTGTTGCTTCTGTTCCTCCTCCCTCTTCCCTCCATTCCCCATGCTTAGCAAAGAAAGCGACAGGAGTATTATTTCTCAAGGCCTACACTGACGTCAATACGCAGGGTATTTATTTATGAAATTGAATCTAACAGTGGGGGAGAGAGGAGTGGAGGAAGATGGACGCGTGGAGCTAGCAGCTGCCAAGTTACAATAGAGCAGCAGCCTCTCAATATTTTTCTACCCTCTTTCTGGGGGAGGGATGCAGTACCCAGAGCTTCGGAGGCTGAGGGAAAGTGATATGGAAGAGAGAAACAGAAAAGGAAGTCATTAGCACTGAAGGCAGAGGAAAGGCTGGGTAAGGGGAGGACCTAAACAAGGTAAATAGCCCATTTTGGTGCTGGGATATTCAGGTTCAGCCCCTGTGCAGCAAGGGTAGCACTGCAGACACTTGCCTTCAGGCAGGCTCTGACCAGGCTCTAGCAGCCCTTTCCTCTTACCCTCTTTGGTATTTACATAGAAAAATCAGAGGGTAATTCCAGCCCAATAAGTGATTTCTCCTTTTGACACTCCTTCCTTGCTCCCTGTTTCAGGATCAGGCAGCAGAACAGCTGTCTGGGAAGCCCAGCACCGAAGCGAACATGAAGATTGTCTGCTGCAGTCAATGAGAAACAGCTTTTCAGAGTAGAAATTTTGTCCATTGATGTTACCGTGTGCTGAAGCATAGAAAGATGAAACTCGGGAAGGGAGAGTAGTTTCTTTTCTTTCCTAATGAATATACAAGCCCGAGTGCAGAGCATACCCAGTGGGGAGGAAAGCCTGAGGAGCCTGAGGAGCACAGACGACCATGACAACATGATGCCTTCAGCTTCATCTCTGCTCTGGCAAGCCTTGGGAGAAGATTCCTTTGGGCATCCCTCACTAGCCTGCAAGTCATGCATGGAAATGTGCTCCCTCAGGGGTGGAAGTAGAGGAGGATGCCTTTTGCCTTTCCCTCACCAGGCAGTTAGCATAGCAGCTGGGCAGGGGGAGGAGGGAAAGTGAGCATGGAAATCAAATTCCTCTCTTTAACCCACTGGGCTCCTCCAGGCTTATTGCTGGAAAGCCTTCTCTGCACAGCTCCTCTCCCAGCCCGAGGAAAGCCCGCTTGCATGGCATGAGGTGCAGCTGAAGGAGCCTTGCAGGCCTCCAGGCTTGTTGTTAAAGCCCTTGCCTTTCCTGGGATTCCCCTGCTGACTCCCCATTGCTAGGCACAAGGAGGAGGTGATGCCATGCGCGAATCCCTCCCTGCAGAGGCTCAATGCGTGCCCTTGCAAACAGCGTCAAGGTGTCAGCCAGCCCCGAGCTTATTGTTTCTCCAAAATAGGGGAAGAGAGACATGTTCTGAAGATCTGTTTACAAGTCGGACTATCTCCAGTTATATAATGACACAAGCCTGGCTGCCAGCAAATTGTTGCTCCGAGCTGGGGAAGACAATTAGATTGCCTCTCAGGGCGGCGAGTGCACACAATGCAGGCTTTGTGCCACCCTGCCACCAGCCCCAGCATGTGCAAGCGAGCCCGACTCATCCGATGTCTTCGGAGGAAGAGGTGGCCGGGAGAAAGGAAAAGCCCCTGGCCTCGGAGAGGCAGAGCCCACACCTCATTCGGGGTGGGGATGGCTGCCAAGGGCCCGGGGCGCCGGCGATGGAGCCCGTCTGCGAGCGCTTTCCTGTCCCAGCAGTGAAGGGCGGACAGTAAATCGGCTGTCGCGCCACAGGGCAGAGACGGCTCTGACCCCTCTGCTGAAAATGGGATGGGAAGTTTCGGTGTTTGGCTTCCTGCGCTTCCTGGTGTGCTGACGGATTTAGGCTCTCGCTGAAACTCCTGGCGCTGCCTGCAGAGTCAGTGGAAAAAATGCGGTATCTAGAGATGGGAAATACCAAACCCGCTCAGAGAAGCACTCACTTAAAAGCGAAAGGTGGTTTCCGGGTGAACTTGCATTCCTGTCCTCGATGGATATGGTTGGGAGCAGGGCTTTGGAAAATTCAGAGGGTGGACTGCTGCAATGCAATCTGCTATCAGTGATAGCTGGGTCCTGCTCAGAAACACACCTGGGCCACAACACGCTGCTAGTAGGGTTTTGCTGCCAAAACCGCATGCCTGGCCAAGGGGGAAGGACCAGCCACTGCTCTCCCCTTGGCACAGTGGGGCTGGGGCATGCTGTGGAGCTGCACGTGAAGGGCATCTCTCAAGCTCTCCTACGTGCAACAGCGGCCCTGGTTTCAGTAGGCAATGATGCATGGAGAAGAAAGAGGGTCTGAAATAAAATACCCAATCTCGTCAACAGCCACAGATTAATTCAGTGAAGTTGCTCAGTGTTGCAAGGAGTTAGTGAAAGAAAAACACTGGGAAGAGAATGCTATCTCTGTGATTCATAAGGGTACATGTAGCTGCTTTTCACAGGGGAAGTGTTGATAAACATTGCTAAACCCTCATCCTTCAGAGGAGTGGAGTGCTGATAGCCCAGGGGGCAGAGAAGTCTTGTGCTGGCAGCTTGCTAGGGCACAGCTGCCCACACTGAGCACTTTTACCTTGTCCTCTGCAGTGTTGCCACTGGCTCTGTGGCACACAGCGTGTTTAATTAGACACACCACCACTCTGAACCAGGCAGGAGGTCCCTACTTGCCTAGACAAAGGTGTCTCATAAACATGTTTCTGTTGAGAGTGTGGCGAGAGTCCTTATGTTAGTGACACTGATTACAAAAGCTATGTGTAAATCCACACTGCAGATAAACAGGTACATCTTCTGCCTGCAGGGCTGCCTCGGTGTTCATGAAGCACACCTGCTCTGCATGCCCATCATACAGTTTACTGGATGTCCAACCCATCCACGTGGATGTCAGTAAAGCCCTAATGGCAACTATGTACTTGCCTGAGACGCAATACTACCCTCAGCCCAGCCCAGCAAACAGTTCCTCCTGGAAGTGAGTCATATTTCTTCATCTTTCGAACCACTTCAAGCAATTTGTCTTGCAGACTTTCTGACTACATTTACATAAAATGCATCCTTCCTTTCTTTCTATTCCTCGTTGCATGCATGAGGTTATTTCAGATGGTGTGCTCAGAGGTCACTGTGACACACAAACACACGCAGAGCAGAGAGCACGCTATGCTTTCGGTAGGTACTCAGCAATGCTTATGCAGGTGGCAGGCTCTTGCTTGGTTTCCCTGGGCACTCGCAACGGATTTACATACCAGTACAATGAGAGAAAAGGCTAAGCTGCTAGTCACTGCCAGAAGCTCCATGAGTTTGTCTGCAACGTGCAGCTTGTAGACACAAATAACCTCACAAGACCCCTGGAAGTGAAACTGGGAGTATGGGTTACTGGCAAAGTTGGGGAGATGCAAGGGAGGATGGGAGTGTGAAGAGGCTTCCAGGAATGGCTTGTGCATGTGTACAGCATGGTTAGGAACTGTTCCTCCCTGGGATTTGAGTGCAGGCTATTATTTATATCCCTACAGCTCTGCCAACGCATGACACTTGCAGCATTAGAGCTGGAACTCAAGCTCTGAGCAAGCTGGAGACTTTCATTCATGACTCCAAGATGCAACAAAACCCTTTGGAGTCTGAGAGCAAGTGAGGCCATGCATAAAAATAGCCCAAGTCCTTCACAAGTTCCACCTCACAGCTTAGCTTCCATACCAACTGAAACAGGTATCTTCAGGCTGGAAAAGAAATGACTGGGCGGTACATGAGAGAGGTTTCTGAGCTTGTGAGTGGCATTGGAGCAGGGATGAGGCAGGCTTTGCTGTCTCCTCCTGCACAAGACCAGGCAGCATTACATGAAATTAGTAGGAGCCAGGCTGAAAAGCAGACAGAAGATGGCTCTTCAAGCAACAAGTAGAAAATCTGTGCATCTTCTTACCAAAAGATGTTGTGGATATGAGAAGTTTACATGGATTCAAGGAGAGTTCACAGAATAGAAATCCACTGAGAGTAACTAAATACATAGAAACCATATCTGGCTCAGGAAGTGCCTGAGCTGAAAATAGTTGCAGGCTACGACAGCACTGAGCGGAAGTATTGTACATGTTTGCCCTTGTTCTTACTTCTCCCTAAACTTCTACTCATGAGCTCTGCTGGGGTCTGGATGTTAGGTTAGACAGATCTTTGGAGCTGTTTTTATGTCCTATGCACCTTCATATTCACAAGGAATGGCTTTATCCTGTTCTTGCATGGTTACTTCCAAAAGTTCACCATCTTCAAGCATCCTCATCCACTCTAAGCTCACCACAGCTCAGGCACCACACATATCTTTTTCACGTCACAGGTGACCAAGCAGCTTAACATGCTGACTGCTGGTTGACAAATTTGTTGAACAATTTAAAGTTTGTGATGCCTGCCTTATACATCATCTCCAAGTAGTCCATCACTCTCTGGGTTAGGTTTTATTAAGTGTTTGGCAATAATATTGGTGTCAGATACTGCTATCCCTCTTGCCTCCTTGTCCCATTTGTTGCCACCTCAGTAAACAATGCTGAAACTGTTGTGAACCCATCTGTTTGCAGTAAATTATAATTCTGCTCTGGTCCCCAGTTTGCCCACTTGATTCCAAATTTGGCTACGGAAATTGAGTTCTTATTGGCATCTGTGTTAAAAAATGCCAAAGCTGCCGAGACAGCGCATATCTCACATGAGCTGCTTCGGGACTTTATTCACCCTACTTGGGATATGTTTTAAAGGGTTTATTTGTAGCGATAGCAAATCAAAGTCAGAGCCTTTCTCATCCCTCTCTTCCTTGGAAAACAGTATTTGAAAGATAAGCCTCTGAATAACAACTGAGTGGCCTTGTTAGCCTTCCTTTCACATCTTCCCAGCTGCTCCTTTGAGGTCTTCTGTCCTGGGTCTCTCACTACAACTCTGAGAAACTGCTGAAAACCAAGAGCGATCAGGATGGCAGTGACCCTACAGAAGAATTAGGACAAAAATGTCTGAAAAAAAAAGGAGAAAAAAGATATACCTGGAGCCCATCGATCCTCTTCTCTTTCCCAGGCGGTTAGAGGACAAAGCATGCATGGCTACACCAAGAGCTATCTTTTAACATAAATACATCAGTTCAAGATTTTTGGGACTTCGTAGCAAGCCATCTGTTGTGGAAACAAAACACCTAGCTCTGTCACAATTCAAAGCTCACTGGCATTGATGAAGTCTGATTATCAGCATGTTTGCAGTACTGAAGGGTTTACTTGATGCAGAATGATTGCCCTAACTTTGCTATCCGTTTTGTCACACCAACTGTGGATCCCACTGAGGAAGCTTCAAAATTAGCCACGCACCACCCAGAGATCTCCAAAAGTGGACGGCTGTCGCGACGGGTGGAGTGGGATTTTTTTCCTCCGGTGCCATTCACATTGTTGATACTCTTTCTACTTTTTGCTGCTGCTCACACAACAGCAGAAGCTATTCTTAGCCACGGGGAGCCTAATCTTTTAGAAAAGAAAAAAAAAAAACGCAACAAAAAACACCCCTCTGTAAGCCATTTCCACAACAATAACTTGTAGCAGGGAGGAAAGAGGGTAGGCCAAAATATGTAGCCCTCTTCACCAAATAAGGACCCTTGCAAAGGCAGCAAGGCTTAGGAAGGACAGGGAGGGCTTTGGAGTGGAAGAGTGAATCAGCATGGCCATCAGGTCACACCCACGTGAATAATACCTCTCACTTCCTTTGAATTGTACATTGTGATAAAGACCTAGCTGCCTTTTTTGGTATTCCAGTGTCTGCCCATGAAGAGTCATATGTGGAATTAGGTTTCCCGTACCTTAATAGATTAATTTATGGGCATTTAATAATGAGGGCATGTGTACTGTCGGGAGCCAAGAGGCCTCAAGTGACATATGTCTCCTTTTTAATACTTTTTTGTGTGTGCTTGGTGAGTCTAAACATCAATTAAAATGTGTTTTCTCCAAAATTTTAAAAGTTAACCACTACAAGCAACTGCACTGATCGTGTGCAAGTGCACGCAAAACCGAAAGTCATGTCCACACTGCCATCTGCTCAGCTTCTTGTGGCCCTGTAGAGGCATTTCTGTACCACTGGAGAAATATTAACTCCTTCTTTTGTTGTCCTTGAAGATTTCTACCTTAATAGCTGTGCTTGCCCAGAATACATCAGCTCCCCTGACTTCCTCCTGACCATCTGAAGGAGAACCTCTTGGCTCGTGTTATCCTTCCAGTGTGCCTCATGGCAGGAAAGATGCAGACTCTACATCTGATCTACTAATGGATATTACAGTAGAGAACCTGGGTGAGAACAGGCAAAATACTCACATTGAAATGTTATGTTTTCCTTCAGACTCATAACACATTTCCCTCTCACAGAGCGGACAAGGATGGGAATTTCCATGGTGACTGTGAGGACACCATCTTTATCTGCAGGCAACTCAAGATAAAATTTTCCATGGATAAATTTTCCATGTGACCTGGTGAAGGCTGCTATGTGTCTCGGACAGTCCTGACTGAACTTTCTTGCACTTCTAAACTCCGTGCTTCTAAAAAAAGCATTTGCAGGTTTACCACGAGATTCGCTCTGTCCCTTTAGCATTACAGATATAGGACTGGCAGGAGACTGCTATGCCCAGTTAAAAATGAACATGTATTACTACTCGCTTCACTCAGAGGATACCCACTTGAGGTTGAAGTCCAAGTTATAATGAGAAAAAGATGGAAGAAAGGTTGTGTAAATAACAGAGTCACTGAGTGCAGAGCAAAGGTACCATGTCAAAGTCTTCTTCAGGTCCAGCTGCCTTATTGCCTTCTCATCTCAAAAGCAACCTGTTCTAGAAAATTTGAAGTCAAAATTGGTGCCAACTCTGATTCATGCACAAGAGTAATGGCATGAGGTCTTTCTGGAGTCTCCATACCTCAAAGTATATAGGAACTGGTATCTACGATAGTCTAATGATACCTTCAAATACCAGAAGGCTGGTCACCAATTTTTCTGCCATCTCCTTTCTTATCTGTAAATCCCTGCCACATTCAGCAACGCAGTGACATGTTTGGGAGTGGACAGAAGGCTCTTTTCCTGCCAAGTAGAGTCTCAGAATCTTACAAATAAAACATAAACCTTGTTTATCCCACCTACTGTATATTTTGGGAGGTGGCACTGGCTAACCTGCTGGGTTTATGGCACAGGTTTTTCTGCACTTGTTCTCTGGTTGCAGTCACAAAAACTTGCATTAAGCCACTCCTGTTACAATCAGCACCATCAGTCAATATCACCTACTCAAGCAAATGGCAGAGCACCAACTGAGGGTACATCAAAAGTCTTTTCTCAGTGCTGTGTTGTACGGTTACGTATTGACATTATCTCCTGAGACAGAGCAAACTCAATCCTAATTTTCAATAAAGTGTTATTTCATGCTGTTAAGAAATGCACCTTCCCCAATGCACTGCCATGCTGTATCCACTTAGGGCTTCACCCAATCGCAGTAAAAGATAAAAAATCCTCGCTCTTGTGCTGCTTGTGGCTTTTGCTGGCCATGGTTATTTCCACTGGTTTCCTTGCCGCTGACCAATATGGTATTGTGGTCACCCACAGGCTCAGCTGCTAATCCCACAGGGGCAAGGTCCCTCCACCTCTGGAAGCCTTGAGCAGACCAAGTCCTGGGGCTACAGCAGGAGCCCCTTTGCAGTACCACACTCGTTGCCACCACCTCCTCCTCCTAGCCGGCTGGAAGGAGCCGAGAGTTTCCAGCTCTCTTGTCCTTCTTCCTTCATAAAGTGGAATTTCAAAGAACTGTGTCAAGTCAAGAGTCTGGGACAAAAACAAACAAAGAAAAACGCATCAGGAACACCCTGGAATTTCCTAGTGATTGCTGATAGCAGATAAAAGCCACTGAAGAGCAGCATCAATGATTACGATGATTAATGTTTCTTTCCATGTGAATACTACTGAAGGAGGAGAGCTTGTGTGCTTTGAGAGAGCAGCATTCCTTTGTCTTGCTCATCTGCCCCTAGTGCAGACCTTCCTCTGTTTTTTAAATCCAAAAATGGCTCATAAGAAAATAAGTCCTCCCAGCCTCACAGCTTGTGCGCTATTCTAAGCCTGTCCTCTGAAGGCTGGTCAAAGTTAAACCGACAAAATTTCAGGTCTTTTCCCTCCCCTTTATTCCCCCCTCCACTAAGGGGACTCCATTTTAATTATTATTTAGGAAAAGACAGCTGCTTCCTGTTTGTATCATTAATTTATTTTGTTTCCTGAAGGGAAGCTTCGGTGAAAAGAATCTGTGGATAGCTGGAACGTCTCACAAAATATCACTGGCTGCACGGGCCAAGGTTAAATACAATAGCTAGGTTTATTTTTAAATGATTATTATTTTTCTAAGTCCATGCCAAAGCAGAGACTAAAGTTCTAGCACACACAACTAAGCTTTTACAGTAAATTCTGCCTTTCCTACATAACTCCCCAGAAGGGAGACAGGCATTTTTAGTTACAACAAAAGCTCAAACACCAATTTCCCTTCAACTGTTATGAAAACCAAGGCCGGAGGGACATGAGGTGCGGTTCCCTTTCTCCAGTTTCCCAAAAACTCATACTCTGGTGAATTTGATATGCTGAAATCATGCCTGGCCATCATGATAGCCTTCTACAATGAGATGAGTGGCTGGGTGGATAAGGGGTGCGCAGTAGATGTTGTTTATGCCAATTTTAAGAAGGTTTTCAACACTGTCTCCTGTAATGTCCTTATAGACAAACTGACGAAATATGGATGACATAAATGGACAGTGAGGTGTCTTGAAAGTGGGCTGAACTGCTGGGGTAAAAGCATTATGATCAGTGGTGTGAAGCCCATCTGGAGGCCGGTCACTAGTGGTGCACCCCAGGGGTTGATACTGGGGCCAGCACTGTTTAATGTCTTTATTAATGACCTGGTTGATGGGACTAAGGACACCCTTGACAAGTTTGTAGATGATACAAAACTGGGAAGAATGATTGATAGAGAAGAAGGTTGTGGTGCCATTCAGAGGGACTTTAGGAGGCTGAATCATAGAATCTCATGATCTGAGATCATTCAGTCCAACCATCAACCCAACACCACCATGCCTGCTAAACCATGTCCGCAAGTGCCACATCTACACGTTTTTTGAACACCTCCAGGGTTGGTGACTCCACTACTTCCCTGGGCAGCCTATTCCAATGCCTGACCACTCTTTCAATAAAGAAATGTTTCCTAATACCCAATCTAAACCTCCCCTGACGCAACTTTAGGCCATTTCCTCTCATCCTATCGCTAAAGGTATGGGTCAACAGGAATCTCACAATGTTTGAAGGGAAATGCGATGTTCTGTGCATGGCGAGGAATAACCTCAGACACCAGTACGAACTGGAAAGCTGCTCTGCAGAAAAGGGCCTTAAGGTCCTGGTGCACAACAAGCTGACCACAAACCAGCAATGCTGCCTCATGGCAAAGATGCCAAGAGCATCCTGGGCTGCATTAAGAAGAGCATTTCCAGCAGAATGAGGGAGGTGATCCAACACTGAAGAGCTGAGTCCAGTTCTGGGTGCCCCAGTACAAAACATGGATGTGCTGCAATGAGTCCAGCAAAGAGCCCCTAAGATGATTAAGGGATTGCAGCATCTGTCATATGAGGAGGGGCTGAGAGAGCTGTGACTGCTCAGCCTGGAGAAGAGAAGGCTCAGGGGGCATCTTATCATCAAGTATAAATATCTGATGAGGGAGAGAAAAGATGGAGCCAGTCTCTTCCTAGTGATACCCAGTAGCAGGATGAGAGGCCATGTGCACAGGCTGAAAGGAAGGAAATTCCATTTAAACATAGAAAAAAATGTTTTGTTTTTTTTAGCTGTGAGGCTGATATTACACTGGCACAAGTTGCCCAGAGAGATTCCAACCTCAGCTACCTTGTGATCTTGTGAACCCAAGAGTGTGACAAGAAGACCAGGAGCAAATGAGGTGCCAGAGCTCTTCCAGACTGGCAGTTAGACATGAGTCATACTGCTGATGCCATCATTGACTATGCAAGTGGCTGCGAGCTCCGCCTCACGTGCAGTCAGGTCTGTTACAGCATTTTTGAAAGCTATTAACACCATCCATTTCCAAGCCCTCCACTCAGCCTCCATTCAATGTCTCACTGTTTTGGTAGCCTTGTCCTTTCCATTCGTTTCAGCTGAGAGGTGCCCACCAGCCCTGGGAGCCTCACTGCTGCCCAGTCTTCCTGTTGCTAGGAGTTATTTGGCACCAGCACTATTGACCTTTCCTGAAACCAAAGATTATGGGAGCTTTTATTTATTGCAGATGAAGTAACCCCTCACCACCTGCCCTATTTTTCCTAGTTTCCTTACTTATGCTTGGTTCTCTCATTCACTAGGAGCTTTCACAGGCCAAGTTGCTTTGATGGAAACCACTAATTGAGAAAGAAAAATCGTAGAAGTCCTTTCTTCTACTCCCTCTTCCTATACTGACTGTAGCTTAAAACTGAATAATGAGTATTTGTTTCCTTAGAAGAGTATTTAACACTGCAAACAGAGGCATGAGAGGTAGGATGTGTGAAGATATACTCCAAAGAATGGGGTTGTAAAGGCTTAATAACAGAGTCAACAAGGTTTTAAATATAGGGAAAGCTACACATTATTGCTCACACATCCAATGACTAAAATGGCTGAAGGTTGGCTGCACCTTTCCCTGGAAAAATAAATTCACCTTGAAGTGAATGCTTAGTTTGGCAAAGATAAAAACTACTGAAAAGCAACCTTTTAATAAAAGTACCAAACAAGTTTTGGTCTAAGCTAGCACTGCTGACAGCAAGCTGGTGCAGGTTTTTCAGCTAAAAGTGATTGCAGCACATGAGCTTGAGTAGAGAAGGAAAGGTAGGGTGAGCAGTGAGCAATGTGCTTGAGCAGGCATGTCCTCCTAGGCCACAGAAACGTGGCACCCTTCAGCTGCACATGATGAGCAGAATGAATGAATGAATAATGCAACTGCACGCAGAATAAATTTTTGTCACATCCCAGGGAATGGTTCTTTCCCCAGGAAAGAAATAATATTACAATGTCCATTAACGAGCATCCAGTGCAGGCAAGAACCATCATTTAAAATTGTGACTGAATCTGAGGTTCGCCCCCTGGGGCTAACTGCAACCAGCTGAGATGGTTTCCAGTGCAGCGGGCACTGGATCTCAGCCCGTGCCCCACAACACATGCAATGCTGCTAAGCCATTTCCCAACAGTGCCCGCGTCGATGGCTGGGCTCCCACTCCGCTGCCACAGCTCTGTGAGGCAGAGCCCTTGAATCATAAAATACTTGAACTTCCTTTTTTTCTGGGAGATGGGTGGGAGACTTTGGTGGTACTATTTCCTGCTGGAGGGACAGACTCAGGAAGAAAAATAAAACTTAAATCTCTTCACTCAAACATGGAGAAGACAGTCTCACCATTGGGCAAGGTTTATTCTGCTGGGAAGCTGAGGCTATTCCCATCCTGGGTATAACACAAGGTCAACAGCAGCAGCCTCCAGCAATATTAATCTCTCACCCCTCAGACCGTGCCACGGGTAATTAATCACTTGATTGCATAACTTCTTGTAAGACAGGAAAAATAAGCTGCCTTTGCCAGCTTTTTGGACAAGTTATTTCACATATATCTGAACTTTCTTCCAGTACTTGTTAGGTTTTGATTGCAATGAATGAATCACATCCAAACCCTTTCCCAGCCTCAGAGGAGCCAGACAGCATGGAGGCACACGAAATCCCAACGCAACACTGGGGAGTGGGTCACCGCACTGTTTTGGGGGGATCCCTCTGGCCTCCCAATGCTTTGGGGAAGGTACAGCTCCAACGGAGCAGCTCAGCTCGGGAGGGGATAGCAGAGCACTGCATTACCCTGCATTTTACATCTGTATGTAATTGAAAGCAGGATCTGGCCAAGTTGCTGTTGACTCCAGAGAGCTGGAACTTGCTTAAAAGCGGGGAAATCCTGGAGTTTAATCCTAGAAAGTGAAGTTTTGCATTGCTACAATCACCTGGGACGTACCGCTGCAATGGGCCCAGCTGCAGGAGACCTTCAGGCCCTGGAGATCACATAAAGCTGCAAGGGGTTTTGAGCCAAGTGCATTACTGCAGTGGCTGAGTATCAGCTAACCCCATCTCCCCAGCATGCTGTGGGACTCGCTCTTCCTTTCTACAGCTTCATTAAATGGCAGTGAAAAAGCAAGATTTTCTTTAAAAACATTTTATATCATATGGTAATGAAATGGGAAACAATGCCCAGAGGCTACCTTGTGCCTCATGCTCACACAGACATCAACCAGCTGACTCCCACCCACAAGTCTCCAACTTTGGGTGGAGGAGAACGCATTCCCGTGTGCATCAGCACTTGTGCACCCTTCAGCAGTCCCAAGCATCTCACCACCCCACTGCTACCTCCCAAAGCAGGTGGTGGCCATACTTCAGCTCTTTGGATTGCCCCTGCTAAATATTCAGTGAAGTTTCACCCTCACCTTTGAGTGGCTCAGACGACTTTCTCCCTGTTCAGCCTGAGGCTGGTGGTGATGCAACCATGTAAGAAGTCATGAGTTAAGTGTCTTTCTGAGTCCTAAAGTGGAGGGCTCTGGATGACGCACTGAGAGAGAAGCTGAACAAAAATTTAGTGGCCACAAGAATCAGAACTGGACCAGGCTGATGGATGAAAGCGCTGTTCTTTAACAGCTCCTGGAAAAGCAGTCAGGAAGCTTGGTTTGAAATCATTCCTGCGAAGATCATTTTCTGCTTTGGCTCTAGGTTGCCCTTTGGTAAAAGCTGAGAGAAACATTTTCCTGTATGAAGCGTTTTGAGATCCTTTCAGTAAAGATGCTAACGAAGCAGATGGCTTGGCTATTAAGGGTTATTGCATGTTACAAGTGTTATGGGTGACACGTGGGGAACTGGCACAGTGAAATACAGTTTTCTAAATCCACAATGAGTGGGAACAAGAGAGCAAAGTGGAAATCCCGAGAACATGCAGGCACACTGCACCCGTTGCTGTACAGAGTTGTCCTTGCACCTTGTCTGCTTAACCTAAGGCTTCTTGGTGCTCCCCACTACCACCCCACTGTCCCGAAATGTCTCTGGAAGGAAGGAGGCAGAGAGCAGCTCCTTACCTGCCCAGGGCTCTGAAGAACTCCAAGAAACACCCTACAACTTTTTAGCTGGTTGCTCTGGCTTATGCTTTGTGAAGTAAAACCATCTATCAAGTGAGCTGTGATGAGAGCTCTGACGTCTTCCCAGCCACGCACATTAACATGTGCAATCTGTGGCCACAAGCAGCTCACGCTCCATCTGGCCATAGTTAAAGGGCTATCAAGAGTAGGTCATCTACATGAATTTCCTCCAAATCTGGTATTGCACCAATGTAATGACATGATGCTGCTGAAATAAAGACAAATTAAAACCAAGGCCAGGCGCAGCTATTCCCCAGGTACTGCTCACATGAATAAACAAGATAAATCCTGGGAAGAAAAGCACAGGAAATGGTTCTATTTACAGCCTGATCACACATCTTCCAAAAGGAACTGAGCCAGCTGGACAACTTACTATCTTCAACCACTCTCCTGCTGCAGGATGCTGCCCCTCCAGATTGGTTGGCAACGAACCGAAAGTAGCGTAGAAAGCAACCGCCCAGGCAGTTCAGACAGCATATCAAAAAAGACAATAACTTCCAACAGACAACGGTGAGACGCAGGTGAGGAGAGAAGAGAGAGGCTGATGCCTTCAGCCAAAAGGCAAGTAACACAGCAGGCAATTACATGATTTTGAGGCAGCAGCAGAAGAACAAGTAGGAACCAGTTCACCCTCATATCTCATGGCTCATGGACCATGAAGCATTCCAGTTTCCTTCTGTGGAAACCATGTTTCCAGCTCAATTTCCTGGAAGGAGAATCTGCTTCAACCCAGGTATAGCTATTCTCATGATAGGCAATGCAGAACCAGCTCAGGTCAGAACTTCGGAGGCTCAGAGCGACTATAAAACTTCTCAAGAAATAATACTTCATGTTCACTTGATCAGTGCAAGAAAGCTTTATATATCCTCTTCCTTGCTTTCTCTACAACTAACGGAGGAGAAGGAGAGAGGAATAGCATAATCTAATCAGCAGGGGGATCACCTGATCATGACCAGCTACAGAGGCTTTGGGACAATAATATGCCATAAACGGGTGCAAATCAGCTAAGCTACATTAAAAATAAAGCCTTTTTCAGCAGTCTGAATCAGGAGACAGCCATTTCAGTTCACACAGTTACAGCACTTGCACTTGGAGCATCCAAGCTGAGCAAGCCAAGGATTGTTTTTTTGAGAAATATTCAAATAGACAGCTGAAGGTGTGGTTGCTGGTCACTGCTGAGTGGCACCCTTCTTTTGACTTTTGACCACTGGTGGACAAAGGTGGCTTTCAGCAAGGTGTCCACCAACAGTAGGTCCCTGGGCCTCTTCTCCAAGAGACTGAATGTCAAAGTCCCGTGATCTGGGATGGAAGGAATTGCCTTGTTAAGGTCAGGAACTAATTTTTTTTCCTAGATGAGCGCAAATCTAGCATCCCGTTTTGATAAAGTAAAGGTTAAATCACCCTGGACTGTGCACATGCTTGTGAGAATGTGCAGAAGTGTGAGTGTAGGTAGGAATTGTTGAGGATAGCATAATTAAGAAAGCTTCAGGTTGCATAGTGTCTGGACTTTGCAAGTTAATATGGAACTGCTTCTGCCTCAGGCATTACAAGTTTTCCTGAGCAACTTCATAAGGCATTGGTGGGGTAGAGGAAGATTTTGCATTTCTTATTTACGGAACAGTTTAGCCAGTGAGGCAACGGAATCAGTGGCTTTGGTGGGACACCCACTGCCCATAGCAGTGTCCCAGAAATAAAAACATCTCTGGAGTCCATTTTGGAATTGAGAAGAGGGAGCTGTGAGTGCACTGTAATGCTTGTGGCTGAAGATGATGATACAATGCTGATTGTCCTGATTGTTTTTTGTTAGGTCCCCTCTCCCCTCCAAGATGGTTGCAAAAAATTTCCAAACTCCTTAGGTTATTAATGTCTAAATACCTGCCAAACATTTTCATTGCTACCTGCTTACTAGGGAATGGAGAAGAAATAAGAAATATCTCAAGATTATTTCCAAATCAGACAACATGAAGTTGGGTATCCCCTAGGGAGGACAGAGTTTTAGTTGGGTCTTCAGACTGTATTTACCTTCTACTCTTGTTTGCTTGCTTTGTTTGAGCTCATAACAAGTATTTTCCCCGTTCCTCCTAGAATTTGACCATTTACATGAAGGTTTTGTAAAAAGAACTAGAAAGGATGTGAAGAATTGTCGGCAACCTGCTAGTACTAGATTGCATGGCATTATCAGGTTTTCCTCTCCCATGGTTTGCACAGAAGTGGAGAAAGGCCTTATGTGGCTGGACAGTGAAGACTTCAAGAAAGTGAATGTCCCCATCAGATCAACATGTACGTCATTTAAAAGAGCAAAATAAATAGTTCCTTGAGCAAGACCTTCAAGGGTGTTACTATACTAGCAAAGGTGTGTTAGGGTCATGATTGTGATTGCTAGCTTCCTTTCTTCAGGCAAAACTTAACGCTAGCAATGGAATTCCTGAAGGCAGAAGAGGATTTCCAGGAACACATGTATCTTTGCAGGGATACCATTCATTATCTTACCTCCTATATATTCTAGGCCAGACAGTTGAAAATAATGAAAAACAAAACCTCAAGGAACTTTGCTCAACATGAGCGAGTCTCTGTGAAGACTTTAATGCACTGGCTGGATGGGTGAGCTGTGAATTTGGCTGCAGAAGTTCAGTAACCAAGAAGAATCAATATTTTGGTTGGGAAATATTCAAGTCACTGGTTTGGTTGGAAACATTCAGCATCCAGTTTTTCTGCTAGGTGCCATTAACCCTCTCACCCTCCACACCCCAGTCTACACCCATTTGAACTGGAGGCCCAGTCTGCAAGCTGGATAGGGCACAGCTGTGCAACAGCATGGTGAGTTGGCCAGGGTGGAGAGTCCCCTGCTAGCTTGGCCATGTGGTCACCATTTGGTATCTCAGGGCTTTAAGTGACTCCACTGGCTTTGGTGGCACGGTATGCTGAAAAGAAAATGTATTTATCGTACCAACCTGACCTTTAAAGAGCAGCTGCTTCCTGTCTCCACTGCTGGCTGCTCACTAATGGGCTCCGAAATGAAAAAAAAAAAAACAAAACAAAACTGTCTCTTGGCCCAGAGCTTTGGGTATTCATAAGACAAAGTTGGTCATAAAGTTGTTGCGACGCCAGTCAAGGGGAGCCTAGGATCTTACCATAACCTTGGCACTGTGCTTCCACTGTAATATCCCCCACCACTCCAGGGTGCGGTGCTTTTGCTTCCAGACCTTCGCCTGCCAGGAAAAATGGAGGCAAGAAGAGTAAAAATAGGCATTAAACATAAGACAATTGTTGCCACTGCATGATAGCAACCTCATCTCCCTGCTGCTGTGGAGATGGCGCATGGAGGAGACTTGGGCTGTCCCACAGCCTTTCTTGGATCGCTTTGTAGGTGGATATATTTTCTGTGGAGTGATACACATGCTTTTTCAAGGAGAGAGTTTTTGTTTGCCAGAATGCTTCTGGAGCCTGTGCAAATCTTCCTGTCAATCCAAGTGCTCACATACATGCTCACATTGCTATTGCATACCACCTTGCAGTCAGCACAGCTCCTGTAGCACCAAGGAGACCTTGGTGTGCCAGACTTTCAAATATGAAACCCATCATAAGCAGTCTGTCTGCCAACAATTCATCTTTCACACAAATGACCATGGGTTGTCCTATTCAGTCAGTCAACCTGTCAGCCTCTGGTTATCACAGCACAATCAATGTATCTGCAGCCACATGAAAAAAAGAAGCTCTTAATTCTTTTGACACCCACAAAAAGCTGAAAAGTGACCAGTGAAAAAAGAAAAATCCCAAACTCTATTTGGTCAGTAACTTTTTTTTCTTTTTTTCTTTTTGCAAACCATGTGTTAAAAATGCTTTCCTGCCCAAGGAGACTTCTTACAAGGGAAAAGTAGAGCTGAGTTACAACTTCTTAAAAATAGGACATAGTGTTTTATAATTCCGTCCCTCCCCCCATTACTGTGCAGAACCACCCCACCCACACGAAACTGCCGTCTGACTCACTCTTGTGTCGCGCTTGGAGAGAAAGGCTTTCCACCAGCGGGGGCACCTGGTCAAGAACATGACATTCAGGGTGGTGTTGCCTCTTTACACTTCGAATCATTTTAAATAGCTTTATATCTATGACTACAGGGACCTTTGCGTAGACATAAGCATTACCAATGGAAGAGACATGTTGTCATATCCTTGCAGTAAGTGAAGAGACCAGATCTTTTGGAAAATTAGTCTTCTTGGGCCAAGCTGACTCAATGGCTCAGACAATAAGACATCTCTTCTATATCAGTTCATTTGCAGTGTTGTGCTCCTCAGGCAGCGAGTTACCCTCTACTATTCTGGGAACACACAATTGACCTCTGTTACAGGGGTTTATTGTCAACATGTGTCCACTGGGAGCCCCAGCAACTTCTTCCATTGTCTATTGTCTTGTAAACAGGCTTATAATGGCACTGCAGGAAAGCCAATAATGCACTGAAGTGGAAATTGCTAGTAACTCAAAAGCTTAGCTTTCAACTTCTACTTCTTGCAGTGGTAGGAGCGGTGAGGCAAGGGGGAGGAACACGCAACTTGCTTTCCTCCGTGCCCCTATGCCTTCACATGTAGATGTGTTGGGATGAAGAACTGCCATGCTGCTGCAAGCTTGCTCGATGCATGGCAAAGAGGAGTCCACTGATGCCAAAAGCATTGTGTGAACTGGGATTACTGGTCTCCAATTTCTTCAAGCGGAAAAACTAAGAAACAAGAGAAAAGCTGGTGGCAAAGAAACTTTGCTGGCTGACCCAGTAATTTCTTCTTCACCAAAACTCCCAGTGTGTGGCTGGGCTATAGTAGTAAGTGCAGAAAAGCTGGGGTTTTTTTTACAGTTAACAACACTGAAGTCGCTCAGCTTAATGCGTGAATGAAACAAATCCTTGGGATTGTGTTGACCCAAGGGAAGGCAGCATCCTTAGGAAATATCCCAGTGAGATCAGTTTAGTCATCTTCAGTTTCATAACATTCAACCTCCAAACTGTGATGTGTTTGGAGGCAGAATCCCCTCTGATTTTTGTGATGGTCACACTACTTCCAATTTGCTGCTGCGGCCAGGCAAACAAAGGACATTTGCAAACATTCTGGGGAAAGAAAGCCAAGTTCCTCCCCATGCAGAGCAGAGCAGCATCCAGCAGCAGAGCAACAGGCAGGGACAAGCTAACAGCTAACCACTTTTCCTGGGCCACCAGATCTGTCAGAGGGCAGGAGCGGAGAAAATGGGACGATCAAAGACTTACATTATCTGTGCTTCCAGAGGCATCCTAACCCCTCCAGTGGCAGGGAACGGGACACTGTATCCGTCAACAGCCATTGGTAGGTTCCAGGGCTAACCAGACGCCAGCTGGTGTTACGTGCTGTGCTGTCAAACAGTAATGCTCAACCAGGGCAAGGGGAATCCACTAGTGTGATGAGGGCTACACAAGCATGAAAAACAGAGGAGAAACCCTAAAGAGACAGACAAGCCACTGTGGACTCCACTGGCCATCCCTGCTGCATCTCCTCCCACATGCCACGAAGGATGGTGAGGTCAAGGCCGAGTTTTGAGCCTCTCTTTGTATTTTTAATGCACCTGGTGCTCTGCTGCCCTTGGTGAAACTTTTGCCTTCCTTTGAGTGCTTTCAATGTTGATACACCATCCAATGCTGCAGTAAGAACCCTCATGGGGTGTGCCCCTGAATTGGGCTCAGCAATGCCACGGTTTGGGAGAGCAGGACTGGGGTGCAGTCCTGGGCAGCCCTCCTGCCTGTACTGTGTGCTCTCCACTGTCCCTGAACTGTTTACTGCCCATGGCCATGCATCTTTCACCAAGAAAGCAAAGGCTCTCATCCCAGCAGGGACTATTTAGAAGTTGCTCAAGAGCCTGCAAAGGTTACGTTGCTTTGCTCTCTCAAGGCAAAGCAGTTTTAGCTGGAAAAGAAAGAAAAACACACAACGACAACGGCAACAACAACAAAAAAAGGACAACCCATGGTGTTTGTTTACAAGAGTACATTCATTGGTGTCTGGAGGGTAGACTCAGTCTAAAGTGAAAGGAGGTGGCACCAGGCAGGCTGTGCTGATAAATAAGTCCACCTCCTGCTGTGGGGTGGTCCAAGAGCTGGCTTTCCTCTCCTCGCCAGGCAGCTCCAGCCTCCTCCCTCAACAGACCCTTTCCACCCATGAAGCCCTGGGGAGGTATGGCTTTGGGGTACCACTGGGTGAGCAGCTGCCACCCTTCACCATGCAGCCCCTGCAGGGTGGTGAAGGGCCTTGGCATGAAGAGCTGTTGTTGGTACCTACTTAGGCATCTCCACAGAGGAAGCAGGGGGCCTCACACACTTGTCCGCTTTGCTCTGCAGGGCTGTGCCCCCCCTTGGTGCTTTACGTGCCTGACTGCACAGAGGAGACAAGCTAAGCTTGCTTGGCACAGAGCAGAGCAGAAACTCCCATAAAGCATACCAGACCTTGTCCAACTCCATGTGCAGCCATTTCACCAACCACGGTTGCATAGGCAAGGTAGGTTGTGCTTTGGCTGCTCCTGGAGCATAAGGCATTGTCACATCGTACAGCCTGGTTCAATGATGAAAGGGACATGGAAATACTGTCAGGATGTGCTAAGATGGATACAGCATATATGTAAGGAAGACTAGATAAAAGCATTTGGGAGCTCTTCAAGTCTCAGAAATAGCATCTGTGACTGACTGCCCATCCCAACATACAGTTGTACTCAAGTACAACTCACCCAGCAGGTGTACAATTACTTCTACATTCAAAATACATCCAAAAGATTAACACCCAGGCACTTTCTGAAGTGCCTCTTTTAGCAGAGATTAATATCTGAATTTTGGAGTTACTAATGACCTTTTCTTTACCTGTCAAAGTACTATGTTGCATCTCAAAAGCAGGGTCAACTTCCTTAAATTGGACAAATGCAGATTTGCCCTGAGCAGTGAAAAGAAACACTTTCACAGTTACAGAGTTGTAATGTTGCAAAAAAAAAAAAAAGAAATCCAACAAAAGGATCAACTCTCTAGAGCCCTCAGTATCTTCACACTTCACTGTACCTACGAAGAGAGAGGAGTCCATTTTCTACCTAAGCCTGGGCACTGGAAGCATACCTTGCTGATATGCGTTCCTCTAGAAAAATATCTTCTTCACATCCAGCCCAACAGAAACTGTGTCCCTGTCATTACACAGGTGCGGAGAAGGGGTACAGGCTTTTGGAGGGGAGATAACGCCTGGCTTCAGGACTACTCCCATCTTTATGACCACTGTATCGCCCTCTGGTAAGAGGGTGTCCAGCTTTGGTCCTACAGCTGCATTATTCACCTGATCCTCTCTCCTCTCTAATTTTGCTTCTCCTTGAAACAGCTTTGCTATTAAACCAAGGAAGTAAAGCAGTCGTTTGGACCCTAAACTGAAAAACCTCAGGAGTCACAAATCTTCCCTTTTTACCTTTCTTATGTGGTCCAGACACATTTTTCAGGCTTGTAGCATCGTCTGAACCCTGTTTTCCTTTATTTTGCCTCTTGAAATTGGCACTAAAGACTGTTTGCACTGTGCATCAAAAGGTATATTTGTCGCTGCAGCACTACATCTCATACGGAAAATGGTCTCTCTCATTTCTTCCCCCTGTAATTCTCAGAGTGGCTTGGCACTGTCAGGGACAGGTGCTTAAGAAATGCTGATATATGGCAATTTTATGTTATTGCATGAAGCTGAAACTTGTTTGTAATACTGATTTAACAGAGGACTACTACTGTGCTTCAACTAAACCTTGGATTTATTAACAGCTTGCAGGCTGGGAACGTGAATGGCTGGCAAACCTGCATCCTCTAGCATCTGTAGAAAGACGTTATGAATTAAACCCCCCTTATTCCATGAAGAAATTATTTCAGAAATCCAGAGCACAAGTGGCGAGTGCTGGTTGGCTATTGGCGACGTCAGATGCATGTCAATAATATTACTTAATGGATTTTCCTTGTCTTTATTCATAAGTCCCATTTCACGTGGCTGTTGCCCCAAAGGGTAATTATTACACTTTTTGGGTGGTTTTGCTCTTTTGGCCTTTGGCCTCATGCCTCAGAAACCCACCCAGGGTATTCAATCTCATAGAAAGACTCTGTGGCCAGTTGTGCTTTCTGGAGTAAGTACTTCCCTCCTCCTCCCCCCCCCCCCCAAATCAAAATAAGCCATGTAAACGTTTCAAAATATCCTTGGTTTCCATCGGTCCTACAACGTCATTGCTCACCCCAACGAAGAGCTACTCTCTGCATCTCTGGCTGGCTGAGCAAAACAGCGCTGGTAGGATGCTCATTTTTCTTGGAGGTGAATAACAGATACGAGAGCATGTTTCATGCGAAAGGACATTTTGGAGCAACTGTTTTACTTAACATTGCATATTTACACAGCTCTGGTGCCTTCAAACGTGATGCAATTAGAAGCCTCAGAGTTGATATTTACCTGCTTTGATACATCTCAACATATATTTGGGTTTTTTTTCTGAAGTTGAGAGACAAGACTTTTTACCCATGCATTTTCAGTTTGCTTCAAATTTGAAGTTGATTTTTATACCATATTATAACCATATTTATTTAAGTTCCCACATTCTGTCAAAGTCTGTTTACACAAAGAACATTTGTTTTCACTACTGCTTGCGAGGAATGAATATAATAAGTGCCAAGGGATTTTAAGAAGTTGAAAGAATTAGTATTTGGAAACAATACATTCGGCTATTTCTTAGGGGAAGATTCATGGGGCACAGACACATTCTCCACTAAATCTATCAGGATGAAGTAGTTCTCATGGAGACAAAGCGTATCCAGTCTCTTCTCAGGTTTCAAACATTTTATAAAATCAAGAGAGTTTCTGGAAAAAACAACAGCTTTTTTTTTTTTTTCCAGAGAAAAATGGATAAAGTAGGTTAAGATAATTTTGCTTGTTGAAATTGAGATCTGGAGTCTGGCACTGAAAACTAGCATCTGCTGCTGCCCAACAACCTCCCTTTCCACTTGCACTGCTTTGCCATGATGTGTGCAGAGGTAAGAGTTACAACAAAATTATTTGTCAGAGGTTGTTTGTTGTAGCTTTAATGCACCACTGTAAATTTCAGCATGTACTAGACTGGGCAATTCTGCTTTTAAGACTATCATAAAGAATATTTTAGCTCATTAAATACTGCTTGCAGCTCTGAACATGTAGGGATTTGCTTCAACACTTCTGTGTCTCAGAGGCTGATGCTACAAAATATCAGCGGTAATTCTGGAGCTTTGGTTTGCAAATAAGGAAAGGTAAAGAAGAGGAGTCTATCTATTCCTTATTTTGTGGTGTTATTTAGAAAATGAACAGAGCAACTGCTTGTAAGGCAATCCTCATCTCATTTGCTGCTGAGGTTCAGATTGAGTAATGGCTCCCCAAAAATCGGCATTAGCATTACCAGTTGCAAATGCTGACATATAATCAAAATTCATGTCATTTGATTTTAGATATTATAATACCCTTTACATTTCAAATGTTCCTAGGAGATTTCCTCTGCTATCTGGAAAATAATGAAGTATGTAATGGGTTATTCCCTTCTTGACTGTGTCCTAACAAGCTAGAAACATGGGGATATTTCCATTGAAGCATTAAAAAAAAAAAAAGAAAAAAGAAAATCAACCCTTTTTACCAAACCTTCAGTTACAGGCCTATTCTGATGTAAATATACAGTTGAACTGATGTAGATAAACTATGCATGAATACCACACCGTACAAGACCTCCATATTCTGTACTCTATATGAATGTCTTTACGACTATATTAGACTGTGATCCATTTGCATGCCTTCTGTAGGGGAGAGCTCGGTTATTTTCTCTTTTGAAGTCCCTAAGCACCAACCAATGAAAAGCTGTTTCTGGAGGTTTGTTGTTAAGACAAACTATAACTAGAATATATTTCTGATTCATTTCATTTCCCTGCCACCTTAAACCTGGCCATCCATCATGCACCGATGATGTTTTCCTGCAGAAAAATCTTTATGGCAGTTATTGTTTTCTTTACTGCTCAATAACAAATGTTTTACCTACTTACTCCAAGCTCCACAGCTCTCTCCTGCCCCGCAGTACACTATTTCCTACCACCCTGTCCAGTGCCAGGTTACCCGCTAAAAATGCTTTTTCTTGACTGTCAAGCACGAGAGGTTGCAGGAGACAGGCAATGCCTCACAACGGAAGCACCTGCAAAAGACTAAATGATTATCTTTTATCCACGGCCTTTCTTGATGAGAGAAGCAATATGACTTGTCTCCTGCTTTTCCCAGAGCAGCCCCCAAACACATGTAATTACTGTCAGTCTTTACTCATGGAAGAATGAAAGTCATCCCCATTGGGTAGTCTGCAGGAACACAGGCATTGCAAAAGATGTTTGCAACGTACGATGGCAACAAGAGACCTCAGTGGTCCAAAGAAAGTCACCGGAGAGAGAGCCCAGTCCCCAGATCTTCCCATTTGAGGTGCACTATGATACTTGACGTCATGTTAAATATTCAGCAATCATTTTTATTGCTCGAGGAGAGTTTCTTTCTGCACTCAAGACCTGGCCTCTCTCCTAATCAAATTTGCTCAGGCAATAAATTAGTGACAGTGAATGTGTCTCATATTTATAATATATAAAGAACATAGAATTGTAAAGGGTTTCCTCATTGAGTTGCAGGGTAAGAAGCCAGTTAGGTTTTGCTGACACCTTGGCCAGAGTGTCTTATGAAGCTTGGAGGTAAGCCCACTCCATCAAGACTGTGCTCGTGCCCTTCTCATCCTGGCTTTTGGCCTGCATTTCTGGAAATCAGCTCCTAGGAGGCTGTGCAGGTATCTCTGATATTGTCCACCACATATTCAGCAGAAGACCCATGAGGCAGGAAGCCTTTCGAGATTACAGATGGTGCACAGAAAAATAACGTAACTTACGTGAAGTGTTGACTGAATGGAAACTTGCTGAGTCCCGGCCCCTAACCAAAAGCCCTCACCATCACTCTAAAGCCAGCAGAAAGCCCCGGCATTTAAGCCAAGCCACACAACATATTTGTCTTATGACTAGATTGACATGAGCCCAATTCAGGGGTGTTTTTTCCAGGCCACAATCTGGTGCAAAGCAAATTTAATTGTTCTGTGAACAGTGTCCTGCATTTGTTTAGGGTTTATCATTTCCACGGGCCGCTCATTAATAAATGAGTACACAGGAATATGAATGCACCATTAATAGCCCCACGGAACGTGCTGGAAGATTTGAAGTGACCGGTCACAGAAAAATCATGTAAAGTCTTTCCACGGGTTAAGCAATGAGCCTGCTGGCTCCACGCAGCTGCTCCGGTTTGCTTTGCTATTGTGCAGGTTTGCAGAGAGGTTGCACCACCCAGCAGCGCCTTGTGCTCGAAACCAACGGCCATGCTCAACCAAAACAGCTGTGGGAACAAAGCTGGGCGGACGCTGTGCGGCGTCCCCGCGGCCCCGGCTCCAGGGACCGTACTGTGGGAGGTTGCGTTAGGAAAGGGCCCAGCGCCGGGCAAGGATCCCGCCACCCTCTCCAAGCCCTGTGCACCCCTCCCTGCCCTCCCTGATCGCCACGACCCCCTCTCAGCTGCAGTTTATTTGTCCTAGCTATACCATAAAACATACAGAATAAACAGCCCAGGTAGGGGGAAAGAGAAGTGCCAAGCTAAAATAAGAAAACTAGTTGCAACGAGGAGGGGAGAGAGGCAGGCTCCTGCAGCTGACAATTCTCAGCATGGCCTAGAACAAGCTAAATTGGGCCGTTGGGAGGTGTCCCCAGTGGTCTGCGCTACCTGGCTCTCCAGGTGTGAAGAGAGGCAGCGGGAGCAGCCGAAGAGTTTGTCAAGTTGGGCAGATCCCATCCGCCGCTTCATTGAAGCGCGAGACCCTTCACTGCCAGAGGTTCTGTGTTACAGAAGGGAAAGAGATTTGGGAAATCCTCTGGTGGCATGTGCTCAAGCCTGTCAGCATCTGCTTCACTGCAGCACTGGCTTCGGGAGCTCTGGCAACCCGGAACAGGGCAGCCACAGCAGAGGCGCACGTTTCCCTGGGCTCAGCATCCCCACCCCTACCTGTCACCTTTAGGAGCTGCAGCCTTCTCCCCCAAGATGTCAGTCTCTGCAGTGGCTGATCCTCGTTGCCATTTCTTGGGTTATTCGGGTAGGAAGTGAAAATAAGTTTAGTAATGCTGGAGGCAGTGAGGACATGGAGGAGAAAGCACATGAAGATCAGGGCCACTCATGACACTGGTGTTCCTCGGAACGGGAGGCAGCCACAGCTCTTCCCACACGTGGCTGGACCCCAGGGCTGGCAGCATGCCGCTTCCTGTTATTAGAAAACCTGCTGTTGCAGGAGGCGAGCTTATTAATGGGTGAGTCAGGAGAAAAGAAAAGAGCATTGACCTGCACAGCCCCAGCGGTGGGGCGGTGGGCTGAGACCGCCCAACTCATCTCACTTGTGGGTTCAAGGAGCAGGGGGGAAGAGAGAGAGCGGGCACACAGGGTTGGAACCTCTGCAGCTGAGCGTGGCGAATATCTAGCTGCATTAATCCATCCGAAATTCCCAAGAATAACAGGAGATCCAGCTGCTAATTTTCCATCTCACTTGCTTTGGGGCAGGCATGCACCCAGGCCTGGAGCTGGGGAGCCCCGCAGAGCCTCAGGGCGAGGGACAGCACAGGAGGTAACCACGCACTCCTGAGACGCCAGAGAAGACAATAATAATGATAATTAAAAAAAAGGAGGGGCCACCCCGGCAAACAATAGCAGGGAGGCTGAGCACCCACGCAGCTGCCACAGGGAGAGATGACCCCAGCCCCATTCCCCCCAGAGGGGACAGGGGAGGCAGCGAGCACCTCGGCTGCTGCCGTGCTCGCTGTGCTCACTTCTCCCTGCAGCCGTGCAGTATCATCATTTATTCATTCCGTGACCTTGAAATCCCTCTCCCTTACCAGAAAAACAATGAATCCCCGTCAGAAAAGTGGGCTCTACAAAAGAAAGGGAAAAAGAAAAAAAAGAAACACCCTAAAAAAAATAAAAATCATGCAACCTTCCATGTTGCTTGTATTAGGTCAGATGGGAGAACTTATTTAATTAGTGACTTTTATAGGGCTTTATTTTTCGATGCCCAGTGGAGTAGTTAAGATTGGTAATAAGAAAAAAGTCTGGTCCTGTGCCAACCCTCCTAAGACAATGGTGCAGGGAGGAAAGAGCCGAGCAATATATTTGAATGTTTTCAATGCCTTGGGTATTTGGATTTTTTAAACTTTATTTTTCAGTACCATATTCTAAAACCATTTGAAGGGTGTACACGGAGGGGAAGGAAATAGTTCAGGGTAGTCCAAGGAGAGGATAATGATGAATAATCAAATGAACCCGGGGAAACCACTTCTTGCTCCCGTTTCTCCATGGCCAAGGAAATTTTCCCTGAACAAGACCTGCGCCAGCACAGAAAGAGGATGGCTGGCAGGTGGCCAAGCACCAGATTTTCCGTATAGATGGAAGTGGATGGCTCAGGTGCATAATCACGATGGATAACTGGGAGGAGGGGACATAAGAAAAGTGCCAATTCCTGCTCCATTGATGCTACCATACCTTCTCGCAGCTCATTTCTGCCATTCATCCTCGTAACAAAAAAATACTGCAAGGCTTTTTCCTCCCATACTTTCCACTGAAGGAAGAGAGAAGGAGCATTCAGATTTACAAATTTCTCACCGTGGGACTCTGTATTTCTCAGCAAGCGGGACCGGCTGCGGATGCTCGGGAGCAGGGCGGCTTCCCCAGCAGCCCTGGACCATGAAGCACACATCCCGAGCAGCTCACAGCCGCTTTCCTGGGATGAAATGCAGCACATCGAGTATAAACCAAACCAGATGCTGCATTCAAGATTTTACAGCAGTGAGATTTTACTCTCTTCAGGCCCAAGAGCTATGCTACCCACTTACTATCCATTAATATAGGAACTTCCAGAGGATGACAGCGAAGCTCCTCAATGTCAAGTGTTTGAAGGATGTTCATAGGCCACCGTCTAAGACAGTAGCCTCACCAGTGGCCAAAAAGCCCCATGCAGCTTGGTTGCTCAGTAGCCAAACTTTCTACTTGGAAGGGGAATCAGCCTGTTTCCTGACAGCAAGAATAATGTAACAGTGTTCAATAAATTCCTAGCAAACGCAATCAAAAAAAAAAAAAGCAAAAAAGGAAAAAAATAAATCCCTGTTGAGCTTTGTGCTTTACAAAATGAAAAATACAGTTGTTTTGCTCCATGGGAGGAACAGCAGAATCGACTTTAAAATTGACAGTGGATTTGGCCAGATGCCACAGCCCTTTTGGCTTCAGCTTCCTTCCAATAGTCATCTCCCTGCCAATTTGGAGTGCACAGGACACAGCTACACACCTGATGATACGCTGAGTAATGACCTTGGCTTGCAGCTATCTGGTCGATGCAGCAGGGAAGTTGGAGGGTGGCCATTTATCAAAGGCATTCATCTGAGCTCTTGTGGCTTCCCCGTGGCCACAGCTCCCTGACGCTGGAGCCAGTGCTGCATCACACCAGAAGGGATGTACACTGGTACCCGAAGGATTCACAGTGGTCCCCGGGGTTCAGCAGGTGACTGGTTGCAGAGACACAAGCTCACAAATCACCAGTGGCTCCACTAGCATCTTGCGACTTCAAAGCAATGCAAAATAGACACCCTGGCATTTAAAAATTTGGTGAATTCATACTGTAGGGATGATGTTTGGAGGGCATGCAGGAGTTCATCTTTGTTCTGGACCTGTCCTTGGCGTAGGTGCTTGCACCTACGAGTTCCTGGGCTGCTCTCTGTGATATGCTGACATCCCTCTATTAATAGGTTTCTCCCCTTACTATGTTAGGGATCCCATTGCAATATTGGGTAGTTTAAACTTCCCCCCGTGAAGCGCATGCAGCATGGGACTTGCTTCAGCCTGAGTGCCGCATGGTGCCTGTCCTCCCTCCCAGCACCCAGCCTGCCTCTCACCAGTGCTTCCTAAACCCTTGTCGTCTCCTACCTGCCTCTCACCCCGTCCTCACTGACTGCAGCACCGTTGCAAAGCAGCACCCTCAACGCCATTTTCTGTTTCAGAGCAGAAGTATTTGCTTGGAAGAGACATGGGAAAGTCAAGAGCACTGCACTGCCACAGCAGCTGAGAGGCCAGAAGGGCTCTTGAGCAGCGACAGAAACTTTAGGAGCACATCCTGGTGTCTATATGGTTATTTGTATCAGAGCGCTGACAAGAAGCAGCTTTCAGCACTGCGGCTTGGGTGACAATATTTCTTTCCTCACTGTTCCTGCCTTGACACCAGCCAGAGAGTCAGGGCTCCACGAGGGCATTGTGAGATAGAAAATACAGTTAGAACAAGTTAGAAATGGGAAAGGATATGTTGTAAAAGTCATTATCAAGCCTTCCCTTCATTCCCTCCACATTTTTCATGGGGAAAAATGTTCCCTCTGCAAAAAGAAATTTGGATAATTTCCACTTATTCTGCTGGTTGCATCCACGAGAGTATTTCTGCCTCTGGCAATAGCTTGTGCTTGAGTCTTGCTGTGCCGATGAGACACACGGCTCCAACATATGGCTCCAGTACCTTTCTTGAGCAAGGGCTGGTGTGAGCAATACAACAGGAGGTGCTACATATAGGCAGAAAGTTTTGCAAAAACACGGAGTGGGAAGAGTGTGCTGTTGCAGCTGAAAGCTGTGCTTGCTACATCTAATGCAAACAGTCCTCTGCTTCCAAAATTGCACGCAGCCAGCAGCTAAAATAACTGCTTTTTGACCTTTTTATCTTCTTCCATCTCTCTGAGCCTTGCCATTCTCCTTTTGCCTGACCCAGCCACCTGCCTTTGTCATTAGCAATAATCAGCAGCAATAAATAGGCGACATTTCATTGCTGTGGAAGCAGCCTGAGATATTTTGGGCCAAGCCAGCCGGGCTGGGGCTCACAGAGCCCACTGGCCAGCAAGAAAAGGCACCACTAAAGTCACCTTGCCACCCACCCTGGAGTTGCAAGGTCTGCTGAGAGCAACGTGCCTGTGTACAGAGGCTGGGAGAGTTGGGATAGTCTTCTCCTGGGCTGGAGAAGAGTTACCACCCAGCAGCAGATTCTGGATCAGCAAAGAAAAGAAGGAGAAAAAAATGACCAGCATGGCTGGGAGCAAAACCCAAGTATGAAGCAGCTCTGGTGGGACTGGTGGAAGGAAAGAGAGGACATCTCCACTGGGGCACAAGTGCTCGACAGTGGTTAGGACAGGACTTGCAGAAAAGGCAACCTGTTGGGCATCAGAGGCTGAACCGATGTGCCCGAGAGGGGAGGGGACTCCAGACCGGGGGGAGGACGGGTCACCAGGGCAGTGGGATGGAGGTGCTCAGCTCTTTCAGGTGCCCAGCTCTACAGGAGCTGTCTGCAGAGGTACCTTTAAGGCTCTGGGCCTCGCATGCTTCGGTCACGTTTTAAAAATAGGACGGGAGGCTTCTACATCACTTAGGTATTTTGGAAAATTTTACTCAGCCTTTCTGCAGCTCCTGTCAATCCTTCTCAGTGTGCTGCCGAGACACATACATGGCATGTAGACAAATAGCACACTTCCCTGGCCCCTCTCAGCCACGGCTGGAGACACCTCGAAGGACTTCCCCATCCCTTCTCCACACCTCGCCAAGAAGGATTCAGGGGGAATGATGCCGCTGGCTGTCCTGGCAGCAGTGCCCCCGTGTCCCCATGGTGTCAAATGGGACACCAAAATGCCCACAGCACTGAAGCACCAGGAGAAAGGGCAAGGAGATGCTTTTACCTCCAGGGCGGAGGCGATGCTCAGGTGCAACCGCCTCCAGGTCTCCAGGGATGTTTCCACCATGGCAGGTGCTGACCCAACACAGAGCCTCTGAGGTCTTTGCTGCAACCCAGCGGAAAGACAATGGCATGTGATGTTGTACGGGTCCCTTCACCTGCCATGCGGTCACTGCTGGACACGAGTATCAATGCGTGGTTGTAGAGAAGTTGGTCAGGGCGAGAGCCCTGCCCGGTACATTGCCAACTGCAGGGAGTTAGCAGTGGGGAAGGATGTTTCCTATTTGGGCTTTTTCACATCAGAAAACTCTGCAAAGTTCAGCTCAGACAGTCCTACCCAGATTGTAGGGACTGTTTGTTCCTAGTTTTGGCAGGGTCGTGAATGATGCATGAGTAACAGCATCTCTTAATTAGTGTAATATGCTGTACCAGGTTAGAAAGCACTCTCTGATTTTGTTTTTCCTCCATGTGTGTGTGTGTATTTCTCTTTAAAGGAGAAGGGAATGAACAGAAAACATTGCAGTTGTGTTTTTGTTGGTTGGGGCACTGATGAACCCTGTTCCGATTGGGCTGGTTATGAATCACTGGAGAGCCATATCCACACCAAACAGTGCTGCAGCCAACCTGATGTCTGCTTGGCAGTTGTACCGAGCAAAAGCTCCTTGATTATTGTTTTTGCTGCCTGAATCTTAGCGGAATGAAGAGAAAACCCCCCCCCAGCACCTTTGAATTTGTGAGACTGGGTGCGTAGGAGGGCGCGCGTGTGTGTGCACCTGCATGTGCACACATGTACCGACACACGCATGGTTTGCTTCGACTGTTGGGGTAAAGGAGACGGCTCCGTCACGGGTTTTATTTTCCTTTGTCTATCTAACTCCCTTTCTTCCCTCCCCTGGCTGTTTTTGTTTGGGGCGTTTGCAACGTGCCCACCGCATCCCGGCCATCGGGAACTGTGTTTTCGTTACCGCGACCGTGAAGGGCATCGCCTGCCCTCCCACCCTTCCTCCTGCTGCTCTCGGGAGCTGCCCTGCCCGCCCTCCGGGGAGGGACCCCCGCCCTGAAACCCTAGGCTTAGCCTCTTCTCCTCCGACTCGTGCTTTTTCCGGGAAGAGATGCCTTGACACCTCCCTCCTTTTCCTCCTTTCCTCCAGAGCCCCTGGGAAGGCACCGCCGGACGAAGCTGAGCCACGGCTGGGTCGGCTTTTTGCCGCAGGACCCCCTCAGCCTCCCCGTGCCAGGGCACCCGGGGGAAACCGCCAAAGGCTGCAGGGCAGAGCGGCACCGGGGTCCTGCACCGGTGCGGGAAGAGAAAGCTCGCTCCCACTGGGTAACCCGGCAGCAACTGCTATTTCAGTAAACATATCGTTTGGTGCTCAGTAAACACACATTCCAGAGGAATGCTCTCATTGTTTTTTTGCTCTGTAATGCATTAATGAAGAAATAAAGTTTAGGTTGTGTAATGGTGACAGCTTGAAGTCATTTTGCCGAGTGTTATTTCTCAGCAAAGGCTCAGCTCTCCCTGGAATGGGAGGAAGAAAAGACGACCAGATTTCACTGCAAACTCACCAACATGTGCAAAAAAAATCAAAACACGACAGCAATTAACTCCCCTCCACATGCCCCAATAAAACTACCTCTCTCGCTCGCTCCGAGCTTTGTCACGTATGGGGCTGTTTATGGAGGAGACAATACAAAGTGGGTTTATACAAGGCTCTTGTTTTAATTTTTGTTTTATATCCACTGGAACCCTCAAGTAGTGAATTCATTTCCTGATATAGTAAACATTTCTGATGGCCAGGATTCTTTCTCTTTTCCCAAATGAACACAAACCCCTGGTCTAACTCACCAGCGGTGCAGTCTATACAAACAGACCCATCAGCTACATTTTCAAAGAACGCATCTTAAGCACACAGCTAGGAAAATAAACAAACAGCAACGCCTTCGCGAGAGCCCGGTGGACCCCGCCGCAACCAGGAAGCTTTATTTACTCGAGCCCTCAGTTGCATGTGGAAAAACTATCAGCTTTTCCCCATATTCCAGAAAACAATCTCGTTCTTGCAGTTGCACACCGATGGCTGCCGGCTCGCTGCTGAATGATCTATGCAGTCCCTCTGATTTGTGACCCTATTTGCACTATGCAAATATCTTCTGACAGCTCTCTTTTCCTGTCATTAAAACAAACAATGGCCCTTGTAACCAAAAAGGAAATCAGTAACAGGCGAAAGCTGTTCTCTCTTTTTCTTTGTGCCTTTATTTTTTTTCTGGTTCTGGGACTAACTGTTAGTAATTACTCTGAAATATTCACAAACCTTATCCTCTCTCAAGCTGTTTTACTCAACCTAGTGTCCAACTCAACATGTCTAATATAATTGCTCTTCTAAAAGGCCTAAAAATGAAGAAAAACTCCAATGATCAACCAGGTAAATTCCACTTCCTGTCTTTTTCTTGATGTACGTATCTCTCTATCCATACACATATAGACAAAAAAAAAAAAATACATTGACTGATTTGAGGAGCTTTAAAATAGTTCCCTAGTCTGCCAGGAATAATTCAAATATTGTTCTGAAAATGGAGAAACATGAAGCAATGAGAAATAAGAAGGTATTGGAGCTCAAGGAGGATGTGCTTAGGAAGAAGGCACACCTGTTTCACCAGTCATCTCTCCATTCTCCAGAGCATCCATCCTGTCCTAAAATACGCATCCAGCCCCAAAGTAGTGCATTGCTGGTGGCCATGCTTTCCCAATGGCAAGTAGGGGACACCTGATTCCAGTGCTTCCCAGTACGTCGATGTTTTGCCTTTGATTTCACTGGGAAAAGGGCTACATTCAGAGACTTCAGGGTACTTTCACACTCCTGGGACTTGCTTCTTTGTCTTTTAAATAATACGGTATACATAATCCTAAACTGGGCAAGTTTTCCACCCATCACACAAGCTTTGTGCCTCTAGGGCTCAGCTGAAGTCAATGGTGTTAATGTTGACACAAGATCATGATGACCAAGTGGGAAATTAGTCCTGTAACACTTGATTCTCTTTTGCAAAAATTTGCTAAATGGTCTTAATGGTTTTGTTTGTGGTACGTGTTGCTCACTCCTGATTGTACTTCTGCCAAGTTGTATTTTTAACTGTAAACACTGGCCTCTCAGAAAATTTGAAGTAAAGCAAACCAGAAAAGATGTTGAAAATAATGTTACAACCTAATTTAATTCATCCCTTGGTAATTGCATTTGTAGGAAATGAACAACGCAAACAAAACAGAACCCAAGCCTTTCCAGCCGTCGCAACTTCTTTCACATGCGGACACATCGGTTACAGCCAGCATATGATTAAGTGTCCGACTGTGTCAGGAGAAGTGTTTGGAAGCTTGGGAGTGTGAGAGGTGTTTGGAAGTTTGGGGGTGCCATGGTGACACCTGCCTCGGGTCCCTACTTGTAGGTGCCACCTATTGAAGGTCAGCCCGTTGGCCCACCTCGGTGAGCCAGCCTGCTCAAGCTCAACTTTCCCATCGCTCTTCCTCATGCTGCAGTTCCCATCCTTAACCCTTCCAGTACCAATTGATCTGCTCCACATGTTGATCCCGGGGGAAATATAGCCAGATGACTACTTGCCAAACTCAGTTAACCACTCAACTGTAGTCCCATCTCCTGGCCCTGGCCCAGTAAGGTATTTACACGCTCGTCTAATTTTAATCGTATGAACTGCTCCGAGTAAATCCTGTTGAACTTAAGCCTCTATTTGCAAATGCTGCAAGAACTTTACAGATGTGTTTGACACGCTGTTATTACACGAATAGTTTCTCTGGCCATTTCTCAGTCTTTGGGTTACTTGTAAACTACGCAGCCTGACTGCAGTTCAACTATTTGTTATTTGCCCTTTTTTTCTTTTCTCATTTGTGCTCTTCTCGGTGAATTCATTCGTGTGTTTCCCTGTTTACCTCCGTCATGTGGCAGAGCTTCTCTGCTTTCATTCGAGGAGTCCCGAACCCACAAGCAGCTCTCAAAACCAGTTATGCAAACGCCTTGCTGCACAGACCTGCATGAACACACATTTGCACAAGTGTTTGTCCAATGGTTCATATTTACACAAGTATCTGCAACATGTCCTCACCCTCTGAATAGTTCAGCAACTGTTGTAGTACCTGCCTGATTTCTTGCCAGAAGCAATCACTAGGAGAATCACTGTCAGTGCCAAAATAAACTCATGGTTTTTATTTGAGGGAGGACTTGTAAATAGTATTTTTCTAGCGTTCACCCAGTTCTAAGTGGAACTCCCTGTGTGATGAATCCTGTTTACAGTGCAGATCTGTTTGTTGTGAAACAGGGAAAAAAGGCAGTTTCTTGCACTTGCCGGCAACACGCCAATGCGGTGGAGGAAGGTACATCCCCTCCTGCTGTCACTCTTGCATGAAGAGCTGATGCCCCATTTCTTGCTCTGCTTCACACTAAAAGCCCACGTGGATACACAGGATTTTCATGCTCTTAGAGTGACAAACTGTAAGAAAGATGAATGGGAAAGTAACCTAAATTGGGTGGAGAAATTTTGACATTTTCCCGACAAGTCTTGCCATGGCTTCACCACTCAAAAGACCATCAATGGACATGACATAACCTGCAAGGAATGCTGAGCTGCATGTGTTAGTAAATTCAAAGGCAGGGAAAGCCCATGCCCAAATAAGAGAAATGCAGGTAGCAGGTGAATTTTTGAAAAGCAGCTCTTCCTGGGCCAGCATAAAGCTGCAGGGACACAAGGGGCTCAGGTATGGGGCAAGACCTGGTGCAGCACAGGAGGAAGGTGGACCAGAGACCCAGAAGCCCCATCTCCAGCACTTTGTCTCTACAGGTGATTGTGGCTTCTCCTACACACTGCATGAAACCTACACTTTGCAATGATGAAATCACAAGTTTCTCCCACAAGAGAAAAGGAAGTGTTTTTCCTTCTGTTTTTTTCCCATTTTCACTGTGTTCAGAGTGAAAGCGAACTGTCTTTGCAGATGGAGTGTAGGAACGGGAGTGTTGCGAACTGTCTTTGCAGATGGAGTGTAGGAACGGGAGTGTTGCGGTGTCTCTGCAAATGCCACGTAGTCCTTTTGAAGCCCTGCATCTTCAGCCATCCAAGGCCTGCCATTTTCCTCTCCGTACCATTCTCAGGGAGGAAGAAGAAACATCTGGAAGCTACTGGTGGTCCAGGATGGTTTGGAAAGCCAAAGGATGTGGAGGATTATACAGGAACACCATCTCAATTAAGGCCAACACTGTTAGAAATCGAGGGTGACTCTGGCACTGTGAATGACATCACTCAGATTTCTGAGACCTGGAGCCACTTTTGCTCCTGTCTTTGACACAGTCGCAAGGTCTGCTTGCTATCCCCCTCAACACTCATGTCTTAAATGAGAGCTGGGTGCAAGCTCCTACTGCTCCAGGGAGTCTTTGGTGCCTAGGCTGGAAACTAGTTGCCGGCTTTAGAGACACTTTAACCTTCTTTTTCCAATTGAGGCGTGTCCTCTCTTCACCTTGACTTTTTGCCTTTTTTTTGTCCCCATGTTTAAAGCTGATCACTTTGCCTGCTACATTAGTCCTTCACCTGTTCCTGCGACTGAGGAATGGCTTAGACACTCTTTTGAGACAGTCTCTTGAAAATGGGTTGCTCTGCTGTGGTCAATGAACATAGCGTGGGAAAAATGCATTAATACTTTCGCTGGTAACACTGAGGATGTCTATAAATAAACCCTTCATTACAGTATTTATATATTATTACATCATATAGTCACTTAAAACAGAGTGCAATTGGAAGTGTTGAATAATGTAAGGATAATCGCCTCTACATTAGTTCCACTGTCATTGGCATTATGTACTGCTTGGTGAAATCGCCATGCTCGTTGCTTCGCCCAGTGTTGCGTGACATTGGTGGTGACGTTAGAGTATCAGCGGGCCCTCTGCAAATGACATACAGTACTTTGCATGACACTTGTAGCTCAGTGTTATATAACAAGGGTGCTTCACTGGAGAATTTGGGCAGCACACACTTTTTCTGTGACCGTTTCATTCAAACGAGGTGCCCACTTCTTGAAGGTTTGTTTTAAAGCAGCCATTTAAACATGCCCATTGTGCAAGGCTCAGCACCCTCATGCATGGAGAAGGGAGGTTCGCATCACAGTGGCCAGCTGTGCATCTTCGGAATCACCCCATGTAGTGCTGATGAGACACATTGGGTCCCAGATGGCTCCTGCCCGCACTGACGTCTTTGCTGCCCAGAGACATGGTGGAGAGAGATGGTGAGGGCAGGAAACTGAGATGCTTGGAGCTTGGCAAGAAGGCATTTCAGTAGTGAGACTAAAAATCATGTCGCCTGAATCCTGTTCTGGGGCATACAGAGGACTTCCTCTCAAAGCAAATCAGATCACTTAAAAGTGCTATTACACAATACAAAAGTATCACAATCCCTTTGTTGTTTGTTTTGTTTTTTTTTTATTGCTGCTCTTCTTCCTTTTTCAGAGGAGGGGAGTGGGTGGATATATGCTTGGTGTGACCGTGCTTAGACCATGGCTGAGTAGCTTGCTTGCTGACTACAGATCTCAATTTCCTCAGTTTTGACAAACTTCCCCTTAAGGAAGCCCAAAAAACCAAAAACCTTTTCTCTTGACTTGAATGTCTCGCTGCTGGTTTTCATGGCAGGGATGCCCTTCTTAACTACACTGTGGTCAACAGTGTTCAGTGCCACATTGAGCGTCACTTGTCAAACGAGCTCCTGTGTGGCCTTGAGGACCAAGTCCGGCAGACAATCTGCACCACAGTGCTTGGAAGGGGCTTCTCCAAAAAGGAGTCATTTCAGATGTTGAGAAATCTCTTCTCTGAACCTTGTCCTCACATGACATATGACCAATTTCTACACAAAGATCTGCAGTCGACTTTTATTACTGCTCTGATTTAGCTGCTTCTTTGATTCATCGCAACAATGCACATTCAATATCTTTCTTCTGATCTGGAGGCCAGAAATATAACTCTACTCATATGTTTGTATTCTTAGGACTTGGGATTTCACAGATTCAGAAACTCATTCATAGATTCACAGGGTTTAAGGCCAGAAGAAACCATGAGAACATCTGGTATGACTTCCTATATTTCAAAGCCATTCAGTTGCAGCCAATTAGACCAGTACTGAGCCCAGTAGCTTTGCTGCATCTTCCAGAAAAACATCCAGCTCCGGACATACCAAGATATGGGAATGTGAACACATCAGAAGTTGGAGACTCACCACCTTACTTGATTTTGAAGCTCACATTAACTAAAAAATGTGCCTCGTTTCTAATACACTTTTGTTTGGCTCCATATCTAGCTATCAGTTTTGCACCTTGCTTCACTTTACAACTGAGAAGCATCACCTGGCAGGCTACATTCTTCAAACTTTGGAGTTGGTTTTTTTTTTCCCGACATCTGGACAGAAGGCTGATGTATCAGAAGTATTTGTGAGTCAACTTTACTGCAGCTTTGGCTATTTAAAAACTTTTTGCACTGTTGCTTGCATTATTATTTGTTCTTAAATAATACAGAGAAAATTCACCTGGGACATTTAAAAAATATTTTTCAAAATACTTTCACTTAGAAAAATGAACAGAAATTGAACTTGCTGGTGCAAAAACCAAACTGACATTTCTTGCTGAAACAAGGGCTGTGACCAGCCTTGCCAAAGGGCTTCTGAACACCTCACCTATCTCCCTGCACAGATGCATTGTACGTTATTATTCTCTCCCCATCTCATTTTGACATGGAGATGGAGTTAGATCTGTCTCACACTGTCAAATCGTATTTGCCAGCTTTGAAATTAGTTGTGCAATCTTATTCGGCATCCTTTCTATTTTTCAGTAGCTATAGCAGTTGCTGAGACTCTTGATCATGAAGGTCTTGATCATAGCTGAGGTTTGTCCTTCTGGCTATTTGTCAAGGACATATTTTTCTCACCGTTGCAGTTCACACCAAAAGCTGGTAAGTTTTATTCAGTATTATCCTTCCTTCTTCTTTCTGAGTGGGCAGAAATTTTAATGCCACACAAATGGCCCTCTGAAAGAGGCTCATTTCAGTTTCATTTTCTGAACTCTATGACTTTCTCCCCTCCATCCAAATGTCATTGGTTTTCATTATTTTTAGTGTACTTAACAAATAGCATTAGAAGGGCTGGGAAGAATCAGATACTTGTCTCACATGGTTTTCTCCATCTTTTGCAGTATATGAAATTCAAGAGAAAAAGCTGCTGTTTGAGCCGAGGAATGCAATAGATGCACATGGGCAGGCAGAAATGCTGGTGACGTTAGTGGCAGGAATGTAGGTACCACCTAGCTGCCATGTTGCTAATACTTCTAGATTTTACCTCTGGGCCTGAAGAGCCACGTCATCTGTCTAGCTGGAAGTCATGCTCTGAACTTGTTTTGGAAAGCTAGTACGTGATTGTAAAGACTTACAGCTAAGGAATGTGGCTATGTCTCATACGGCACTGCGTAAAAGCATCCAGGCTGGGGCAGGAGGGACTGTTGGCCTCCCAGGAACCACATATTGTGGAAAGGGAAGAAAATCATTAATATTAATAGCACCGGCCTTGGAGGAGCACCCTAGGGCTCCATCAGCAAGCGCGATCCCGGCACGCAAGGTGCAGAGCAAAAAAGAACACTGTCCCTTTGCTCGAGGATGACCATGAAACAGATGTACTTGAATACTGCAGGTGTGGCCAGTTACTGTGTGTTCGTAGGCTTCTGGAAATGAGGGTTTATTCCATCAGTTCAGGGTATCCAAATACAAGGCTATGAAAAATGAGTCTTTGCCTGAGACCACATTTTTGCTGGTAGGAGGAGAGTGTTTGGACAGAGGTAGCCTGCCTGCTTGTCAACAAAGAAAAAAGGATGTAAAGTCTGTGGCAAAGCCTGTAATTTCTGGAAAATTCTGACTTCCTTCTTTCTGGGTATTTCTACAGATCCATTCCTTATGAAATAGTTGCACATCCCATGCTGCTAATATACGATCCCCAAATGGCTCCTACCAGTTTTACAGGCGAGAAGCTGAGGTACAAAAGAAAATCAGAGGAGCCACAAGGGAATCCTCTGGTGAAGGAAGGAATCAGCCTTCTTTCTCCCGGCCACACTTACTCTCTCTTCCAGTCTTGCAACAGCCATTGGAGAGAAACAGCCAAGCCAGGCAGAGCTGCGACCCACTCCTGTGGATCTAGGCTCAGAGGTCTCCAAATGGCGAAAGCATTTTGGTGTGTGTGTGCAGGATCAACCTATTCTTCACAGGGGAAACAAAAAACAAAAAACAAAAAAAAAATTCTATGAGGGAGCCAAAGGGGATTTTTCTTTTTTCTTGGCCCTCTCACTACTTCTGTGGGAACCCAGCAGTATTGTTTCCAGAAGACTTGGTCTCTGTCACCCAAGTCTTTGGCATGTTTGGGGACACCCTTACTACTTCCCTTTCCTCCCCTGCAGAAGCGTCCAACGCAGCTTTGACCGCAAAGCCCAGGAGGCCTTGGAGTTTGTCTGAAACAAAAGAAAAAGATTGCGAAAGGCGGTGGTGTCAAATAATGCTTCCATTTAGTAGGAATTTTGCTCCCCTTGCATTCCCAGGCAGCACCTGCTGTGTGAGGCTCTTGGCCAGCTCCTCTGAGCCTCTGTGGTAAAACAAACAAAAACAGCAGGGAAAAAAATTCCTCTTTATAACGCCTGTTATCCTCAGGCTACCTTCCAGCACTGCCTCGCCTCCCCATGTCGACAGTACTCTCCTGGGAAACAGGCTACTACAGGGCCAGAAAGCCTTGTACAAATGGGCAGTTGAGCAACGGAGGAAGAGACCCTGTCTTACTGAAAACAAGGCTGTTTTCCTTCTCTTCCTTCATGCCTAAATGCAGAAGGGTCCTCACTGATGTCCCAGCCAAAAAAATAAAGGAAAAAAAAAAAGACATGTTGTGACTTCCATGGCAAAAGCAATTAGGGGAAAATAGGGTTAGGAAGGAAAGAGAAGGGCAGTCTGTCTGGAGGGGCTGGGGGATGTGGTCTTTGGAGATATTTATAACCCTTTGCTCAGCCCCTGTTATCCACTGTTCTTTCTCATGTGTCTTACCATTTCAGGGTAGTTGTGAAGTAGTTTTGTGTTTTGGAGCATGGTGGCTCTGGCTGTGCTGGAGGTTGTTTGTGTTGGTGTCTGACCGAAATGGCCCACCTGCCTTTTACCTGTTCAGCCCCTGGTGCTGTCGCACCACCAGTGATGCTGGTGGGGACCTGTGCGGTCTTCAGGAAATGAGGTAACCTCTCACAGGGGTTTAACAACATCTTTCTCACCTCGCACTCCCTGTGACCCCTGTCTGCTCTGTACACACTTGACTGAGGAAGAAAAATACTTTCAGGACCTTGTTTTTGATCCTAACTTCAGGCAACACCTTCCAGATAGCTCTCCCTAGGCCAAAGAGCCCTGCATTTGATACGGACAGAGACTCACAGGCAGTTGTGATCGCCTGGCTTGACCGTCGTAGCAGAGGCTACTGAATAACTGCTGGCATCCAAAGCAGATACAAGGAGCCTGTAACCCTTGCTCTGTTCACCCACATTGCCTTGATCTCAACTCAGATAGAGTTCTAAGTCAAATGTTCTCAGCAAACCTTTGGGTCTACACTTTAACCAGTCTCTCTCCCTTCCTTCCCTCTTATTGCATACCTAATTGAGGGTGAAGAGAAGAGCAAAGATGGAGGAAGATGGAGGTAAATGCTAGGGAAAATACAGGGTTTGTGGAAGTGATGGGAGAAGTACATGAGACCTTCCACTTTCCTCCTCACCTAAGCGTTCCCAAGGTGTGGACCAACACGTGTACAACCCAGCAGGGATCGCATTCATGAGAGACAGCTCAGCTCCTCATTTTACCGGAAGCAGTGTTTTAGCTCTGTAATATGCCAGTGTGTCTGCAAAGACATCTCTGCACCCTTTGAATGAAAGATGTTCTACGAAGGGCTCCCATTCCTTCTGTGGACTCCTGTTCTGAGCAGCTGTGCTTGGTGACCAATATGCATGTCCTTATTTTTGAATGTACTAGTAAAATCATCATAGAAGAAATTCAGATGCCACCTAGAGACTCTCCATGGTCCAAGAGTGAGGTCTTCCTTCACTGTTGGAAAGACCTTGCCTCAGGAGATTATGATTTCTGTTTCTGAACACAGTTCCTGTACTTACAATGTGAGACATCACTCTTGTATTAGCCAAATCTAGCAGTGGTGATGACAGGGCTGTGGCCTCTCAGACATAGTTATTTTCCATGAAGTTATGGGACAGTTCCTCTGTCAAGTGTAGGTGTCCACTTTAGGATGACATGAAACGCTCTGTAAACTTCTCTGTGTTGACTAGACCACCTGTGACTATAGTGGCAGTTTGGATGCCCAGCTCATTTGTGAAGACCTACACTGGAGACAGCCGAAGAGAGGCGGGATGAGTAGAGGATGCCTGATGCTGGGTCCCCCACTTCTGGATTGAAATCATTGTGGAAATGACTTTAAAATCAGCACTGAACTGCAGCCATAAGTTTAATACTTGGTAAGGACATCAGTAAGTGATGGTGAACCGCCAGCATGAATCCAGAGTCAAACAAGTCTGTTTGCCTGAAGCAATCTTGACATTCTTCCTGTGACATGTTGCTGGCGCTATTTGGTCAGATCCTCTTGAAACTCTCCTGCCTTGTTAACACACCCCTAGTGATTTTTGTGCACATTGCGCTGTTGAGCTAGGAGTTTTATCCATCACTTCATTTCCGTAGCAGAAAGCTGAACACTAGCATTGTCACTGGAATTACCGTGAGTGCCACTGCCAAAGAAGGTCCCAAGCCACCTGCTATAGTCCACTGCTCATGCTCACAGAAGCAAACATCCCATCCTAGCTCATGTCCTCCAGCACAGGGATCTTCACTAAACAACCACCCCCTGGTTGTAATTCTTTCTCCTGACCCCCTTTAGCTCTCTTCACCCCTAAAACCAGCCACAGCACACTGGCTTTGCTCAGTGGCTTTGCAATTTCAGGCTAGAGTTAGCATTTAACTAGTCAGAATGGTGCAAGGAGCCTCTATAATTACTGCTGGGATTGCGCTCCATAGGCCCCGACTAACGAACTCGCCTCAAATAACCCAGCTTGAATGTCAGAGCCCGTGCTGTATTGTGTTTCATATTCTGGCTGTGGGAGCGCTTCCCCAGCAGGAGTCAGGGTAACAAATCCCTTGCTCTCACAGGAGGGCCCCATAAAATGAATGATTCTGGATCTCACGCTCCTGAGGAGGTCTCGGTTACTCCAGCAGACACCGCTCATAGCAGGAGCAGCCGTAGGGGACAGAGGGAGGGAAGGGTGGTTTGGCAGGCTTTGCCATATCATTGCCCCTGCTTTAGAGCAGGAAGGAGCACCAGGACTCCGCTCAGCCCTCCTATCTATATTTTTGCATAGAAGTTAAACTAAAAAGAAACCAAAAAAAACAGAGAGTGGATGAATCCCGAGGCTGAGATTGAATCGAATGCATCCGCTTGAAATCCTGCATGGCTGCTGGTGATGGGAGGCTTCCAGTTCCTCCCAGTTCAGACTTCCCTGCTAGAAGCATCGATGTCACTACGTTTAAGAGATGGCAAAAAATGAGTCCGTTTTCCCCTTACTCCACCTGCACCGGGGCCAAAACCCTCTGCTCCCTCCTGGAGTAGCTTGTGGCATCCCTGCCGCCAAGTCCTGCGGCTCGGCAGCCAGCACAGCTGCTTCTCCATCCATGTCAGAAACCTGAACTCCCCCACTTCTCCTTGGGAGAGGGAGGTTGTTCTCTGAACTATCTCCAGTCTCTTGTTATCTTTCTTTCCTTGTCAGCCAGTGAACTGTGAAGCAGCAGCGGAGAGAAAAATGAACTCTGACCTCATTTTTCCCCCCCTACAATTAGCCAGAACTGTGCCTTTTATTTTATTTTTTTTCCCTCCCCGCTTTTTAAATGATTAATAAGACAATTTGGTCCTTAGCTTCTGTAGTGAGGCAAGTGTGCTGACAAAGCACTGCAATGCCTCTTCCAGGTCACCCGGCAGCAGGCCATGTCTTTATGAAAACATAAAAATTGGAGGGACTTATTTGAGGAATTTGGAGACTGAGACGCAGGAATTTTGCCCTTCAGACCCTGGCAACTGCATGTCTGCAGTGGTCTCTGAGCCGCAGCAACTGCCATGGAAAGGAGTAGCTGCTTAACAGCAACCTGCAAGCTCTGAAAAACAGACGTTTTTCTTATTTTGTTGTTCCTTTTAAATATGCAGCTGCTGGCCTTTGCCTGCTTTGTGTGGTGATGGTGTCAGAGTGTGCAGCAAGATGGATCCAGCGGCAAAACACAGATCTGTAAACACCCTTCATGGCAATGCACAGGGGGATCCTCACTTCTGCTCACCCTGCAGCTGAGCATCACTCTTCCACGTGTGCTCATCCCTCTCCTGAATTTCCTAAGCTTCTGTTGCAGTAGGCAGAAGGAAATTAAAGCCAGGTGGAGTCTATTCTCCTAGATCGTCCTCCCTATGTCTGTGCCTGCTTCATACCACCTGATGCATTTGGAGACAGAAGAAGCCCCTGTGCGTTCCCAGGCTTTGCCAGGGTAGGAAGGACTCACACCACAGGGATGCTCCTCCAGTGGCCGGCCAGGTGCAGGCAGGCAGAGAAAGGACCTTCGCTAGGACAGCTACAAACGGGCAAAACACTGCTGAACAGCACTAGGGGGAACAATCCTGCATTGGACTCTGGTTGATTGCTTAATATCTTGCTTGGCTTTCTCTCCTAATGACAGGCAGTGCCTGCCCTCTGGTCCAGTCAATTAGAAAGCATCACTTCAGGAGCTGCTTTTCACACCACTCCCAGCAGACCCCTCTGTATCACTGGGGCTCAAGAAAACCAATGCCAGGCCAATGCATGCTATGTGTTTAAGATGTTTTAAAAGCAGACAAGCGCACAAGTGGAGTTTGCCAAGCTGCAGGCTGCTGCTGGAAGCATAGCAGGACTTGAGCATTTTTGAAAGCATCCTTGGCACATTAGAGAAACAATCTGCTCTTAGCTCTTGCTGTGGATTGGCCTGTAGAATAAACGATGTGATTCTTGACATATCGCAATGCCATTGTGTGCCAGCCATGGATCACTTGGCAGGAGGAGGAGGGCATGCTCTTGGCTGAGGGACAGTGGTGGCACTGCCGGAGGGACTCACTGAGCGGAGGAGAAGTCAGTGGGCAAGCATGGAGTCTTCTCCAAAGCCATGAATGCGATGGAAAACCTTTTGTTACACCTCTTGATATCATCCATACGGTTAAATGGATTTCACGGCTGTAGCACTTGCTTAAAAGAGGTAATTCTGGGATGAAGGCTCTCGTGGTTTCACCCAAACACAACCTGCCCTGCAGGCTTTTGGTGGCCTTGGTTTCATCTATTCCACCCCTTACCTCTAGGTGACAGGGGCTGCGTTAGCCCCCACAGCCTCTCTCTGCATTTCTGCCCTTGGCGCCAATGAGGTCCGAGGTGGAGCGTTTCCCTGCCCTTTCCAGCAGGCCTCCCTGGCTCTTTCAATCTTTCTCGGAAGAGCTGTTATCTGTACAGATGTTCGTGAGGGGGAGGACTCCAAGAGGAGCCTTCTTCATTACCTCCAACAAACTCTCCCTTTTGTCCTGCAGATGCTTCCCACTCCTCCCACTGTGCAGCTGGGGCAGGGAGAAGATGTCAAAATTTTCAGGGCTGATAGACACAGCCTTCAGTGTGGCCACGGAAAGGAAAGAAATAGCAGTCGCTGCCCCTAGACAAGCGCTCAAGTGTCAGAGATGTCCTGCTAATTCATGTATGCCACTTAATAATTAAAAACTCCCATACAATTGTTTAGCAAATGCTAGGTTTTAGTCATTGTTATGAATTTTTTACTGTAGTACCTCCCAGGAGCAAGTCCATTCCGGCTCCCGTTATGCTATGCAATCTGCAAGCAGCCAGGGAGGCTGAATTCCTTTCTCTAGGAGTTGACAGTCCAAATAAACAAGGCAGACAAAGGAGAGGAGGGGAAACAGAAGCTCAAGGGAGGTGAAGTGAGTTGTCCAAGGTCACGCAGCAGGTCAGTGCCAAAGCTGGGAGCAGAACCCATGCTGCCAGCTCCTGCTCTCATGCCCTATCTCCCCAGGGAAGACTGGGCCCAAATAATTTATGAGACAAAGAACTTCTATCACATTCCTTCTGGCACCATGAAGTTCTTCAGCTTGTGCAAATAAAGCACAGCCAGATAAAGAGGCAACTGGGCACCAGTTATGTTTTGGTTTTCTAGGTCTTTGTTTCTTCACATTAGTAACGTTAGAAAAATTCTTTACCAGCTAAATTAACCCGTCATCTGGATAGAAGTGTCATAGTCAAGGAGGAGCACTGTTTCTAGTCACTGATCTGGAAATCTTGATGGTGGGCTTCAAGGTTGGACAGTATCTGCTGGAAGAAAGGTGCTGGCCTCCAGTCCTGAATCCAGCATGGCTTGGAGCTGAGATCCCCTCCTGCTGCACACTGGCACCAAGATGGCGGCGGAGCTGCCGACAAGTAGCCTGGGCAGCTGCAGAGAAGAAGAGAGAGGAGAAAGAACAGTGAGTTGAGATGAAGTAAGGACCCAGCCATGCTCCATCATGATTTCCTACTAGAGGGAGATGAAGAAGCTGATGAGGTCCCAATGAGGCATCTTCTGTGAGTGCAACCAGGCAATGGACCATCTTGATCTGGCTTCAGAGCATGGTGGAGGTGGTGTGGCTGCTACTTGCAGGGAGATGATAATCTCTGGATTCACCCTGTCTCTCATGAGAAGTAGGAAAAGCCAGTGAGGAAGTAAAGCAGAATCCTTAGGGACTCACCTGTTGTTTGCCTGGGACAGAGCTGTTGAATCTTGTGCTGTTTTGATCCCACTGGAGGCATCACTGCTTTCATGTTCCATAATTCGCCTTTCAGCTGTTTCTTCAGGAAACGGGGGGTCCTGCTGTACACAGCATCCATCCAGATGCATGTACTTCACCATCAAAATTATATCAGTTAGCTCTCCCATTACTCCTTTAGGTGACAGGGTGTTAGCATAATACTTATAAGTTTTGGGGTTTTTTTATTGTCTTCTACTAAACTCTGGCTGGTTTGTTCTTATACTGTTGTGGTAAGGAGGGAGGGCTAGAGGCTAGACTAGGACATCTGACATGCATGTGAGGGGCTGTCAACCTCAGACTCAAGCCCTCAAGCCCTTGTCTCCCCTGTGCTATGAGGCAATAACCTTTGTGAAACTAAACTGCCCTCCCTTCCCAGCAATGTCATCCTTTAGGGAGTACACTTCTGGGAAGAGATGCGGCATCACATGAACATGTGTTTGGGAAGCTGGAGAAGTGACGATTCTTGTTGCAGTTCATTAAAAGCTCATTCATTAACAGATGTTAAACACAAGAACTTTCACCTCCACTTTCCTCTTCCCCCATAATTAATTTTCTGGCAGTGCAAGGAGGGCCCAATCTCAATGGCAGGGCTAGGCAGGTGGAAGCTGCTCAAGCCATCCTAGATGACTGAAATGTTGCTGGCTGTTGTTGTTAATTATCTGCAAAAGATTCATGATCTCCTGCCTAATGTTTTGTTGCTCAGCTGCTTGACTGCTCTAAGGACTTGTGCCACCCATGCCCTGGGTGGCTCTGATGCCCTCAGACCTCCCTCAGCCCATCCGAGGCTTAGGCGATTCTCAGGGCAAGAGAAGGACCACAGCAGCATCTGCAGGAGCATATGGTAGATCGGGGTTGGAATAGGAAAAACAGCCCAGGAGACCCCATTTATGCCATATGAGGTGTCTTTGCATGGAACAGTGCTCATATTGGCCCATCTTTCCAGCATACTGTCCTGTGAACCAGACTGTCTGCCTGATAAAAGAGCAAGAAGAAGGAAAAAAGAAAAAAGAAAGCAGAAAGCAAATTAAGTAGCCTGACAGTTTAGCAATGGACTCCCAGAAAGTCTCAGTGTTGTCTCTGAGATCAGGTTAATGAGTGCCACATCTCCTTGAGGGGCTGCCACGGCTGTCCAACATCGCCTCACCTCCAGTAAAGCTCACCGCAAAACCTCTGCCTGCTGCCAAACACAGGCAGTGAAAACTGGCAGGATCTGCTCATTCCATCCTACATCAGGCTTTGAAGTGGTGACATCAGCATGGACAACCAATGAAAAACACGGGGCCCAGATGTTCTGTTGGTATAACTTTGATGTCGGTGCCACCAAACTCAGCAGAGAGTTTTTTGACCGATCACCTGTGAATGAGAGCACTCAAAGCTGCTGGCCTGGACATCCACTTGAACCTTGCTCACATATTTTTTTCACCTGGAAATGGCAAGAGTTAATCAGAATCAGGAAGACTGGTTTCAGCAGGGTCAGAAATTACTGCAAGACAGCATTCCTCAGGGTATTTCCGTGCGTCTACCTTCAGTCAAATCCCAAAGAGAGCAGAGGAATGCAGAAGTTGAAAAAAACGTTGACTGAACATTTCAGACTCAACAGAATGGTCAAGTGTAGTTTGGTTCAAGACTCCAGCGAAGGCTGGGTACAGGTCTTCGTGTGCCAGAGGAGGTTCATGCGTACCTGCTCCAAATGTAACGTCATGGCCTTTGGGCAGCAGGGGCAGTAAGGAAGCAGACTCAGCTTAATCCTCATTGAACATCTGACTGCAACAGGAAAAATACATGGTTTAGCAAATCTGTCACTCTCAGCAGTTTCAGTTCAGTAAACGGCTGAGACATCAGTGGCTGTGCAGGGGCACGAGTTACCTGCCCGCAGCCCCGTGGCCAGGCAAAGCCCCCATGACTCCAGCCGTGCCATGCATGGGCACCCATGGGGCACACAGCCCCACGAGGGCAGGAGGCTGGCACAGCTTCATCCCCCTGTGTAAGAAGAAGGGCAGGTGTCCAGGGCCAAATGGCTGCTGTGAGATTTGAGGTGCACCAGAAGGACTTGACAGTGACTCACCTGCCATGCCGACAAATCCTCAACTCCATCCTCTGTGCTGCCACCAGCTTTTTGTGTGACTTTAGGCACGTTAGTCAGATCTCGTTTTGTAAGAAGTCCTCAGGAGACCACGGAGATAAATAAGCAGAAAACTGAGGTTCTGTGCTGCTGTGGAGATCGGGGAAGCATGCCAAGGATGGGATGCAAGCATACGAAGGATGGGAGTTATGTAAAAATACACGTTCACGCATTCAAGACAAGGCTAAGGGCCCTGCTCATTTATGCACTTCTGAATTCAGATAAATACCCCTTAACAGGAAAGCAAATGTCACTCACAGGTAACCTGAGGTGCTGTCTTGAGTGTGTCTTGAGGAATACAAGCAGGTCTTTGGTGTTGTTTTCCCTCCATTCTTCACCCTCCCTCCCACTTGAAACTGTTTGAATTGGCCAGAAACAGCAAGCAATGACAGAGAGAGAGTTTAACCATTAATAAGTGTGGACAATGGTTAGGGAGGTAGCTAAGTACTCTGGTCATACCTAACCAGCTGGCTTCTTCTCTCTGCGTCACTGAGTTTTGGGGATTTTTTTGACCAGCTGGCCCTGACGAAAGTCTTTTCAGCAGTTAATGAGCCAGAGGAGAGTCATCTTCCCTATGGGCATGTTTAAAGCCTGTGGTTCTTGCAGGTTTTCTTGGCTATCATGTGCAGGAGCACAGCCATGATCACGGTTGTAAATTCTGGCTCTCTGCCAAAAGGCTGAACAGCTTGGAGCAACCCTGGCTTTCCTCTCAGCAGGCCCTCAAGGAAGAGAATGCCTTAGAGCTAGGCCAAACCGACTCGTGTTTGGGCAAAGGCAATGTCTGACCCAACGCCACATCATCTTCAGCTGTCATCAGAAAAAGACATTTCAGGGCTAGTGTAATGTATACCCAGCTGCTATGGCTGAACTCAGTTGAGGGCTGTTCAGGGCATCGGCCCATTGCAGCCATTCCTCCCATCCTCTACCTTCGTCTGGATCAGTCCCTCCTGGGAAAAGGGCTCAGAGTACTCACCACACAGGAACGGCTGACCCTTTGTCTGCCTGGCCGTGGCTGCACAGGGAGGAGGACAGCCAGCAAAGCTGCTCGCAGGAAAACCATCCCTGGGACCTCCCCCATTTCTCAGATAAACCTGTTCAGAAGCATCCAAGGATCCATACAGCAACACTCATTGCCACTAAGAACTGGGTTTGTTCTTCAGCCATCTGTTTAGGATCCTCAGCCTGTTAGTAAAAGAAAAATAAAAAAAAGTGCTCTGATGTGTTTCTGGGTTGTGTCTGAGTCGCTAGTTGCTACATACTAAGAAGAGGAGAGAGATCATCGGATTCGTTCATCTAAAAAAAAGAAAAAGAAAAAAAAGCGCCACAATATCTAACATTGTCCAAAAGCAGGGCTGGGGGGGGGCAGGTGGAGAAGCTGGGCAGCTCTTTTGGTGTTGGCACTAGAAATAAGCTTTTTGGGGAGGGATCAAAGTTTGTAGTGAGAGAAGTGACTTTAACCAGATCGGGTCTACTGCCTCTCTGCCTCTTGAGTAACATGCAGGCAGCTTTGAACACTGACAAAAACAAGTTTTCACTAAAGTCAGCACTCCCAAGCTCATGCAAAGCTAAAAGAGGGAATTGCAGGCAAGTTTTTGCTTCTCCCACCAGCAAGGCCACCAGCTGAATCCTGACCTCAGCATGTTTTTGGTAGGTGACAGCTTAATAGCAGGAAGGACAAGCACAGGAATATGAACGCACCAAGAGCCACCTGAATCCTCCTCTCAGACGTGATCTGAAACCCATAATCAACTGTTTCAGAAATTCCAGCAAAGTTCAGAGCTCTGACACGGTCCATATAGTCTGGAAACTTTTAAATAAACATCCTGACTTCTGAATTGCACAGAAGACTGGAAGCAACCTCACTTCTTGCTCAGATACCATGTAAGACTTGAGGCATTGCCAGGTAGGGGAAAAGAACTACCTTACTTTAACCTATAAACAGTGTGCAACCTGGTAAAGGTGGGAGTCATTCAAAGAAAATATATCTGGGACATAAAGCAGTTTTGCTGAAGTCCTCTTTATTGACTCTGATCTGTCATGAGGGATGTTTCAGATATTGGCCAAAACCAGTTGCTATGAGGACTGTTTTCCAAATTGTTGAAAGCCTTGTTTCCAGCTTTTCTGTGGGCCACAAATCTGCTTCTACTTTTGTTGGTGTTGCTGGACATGGTTGTGTTCTAATGAAATCATGGAGCTTCGGAAGTTGTGCTTAAAATGCAAAGGACCTGGTAGGAATAATCCCAAATTGGGCTCAGAAAGAAGAGGGAGCAATCCATGCTGTATCGATGGACTGGTGGTCTTGCTTTCTCAGAACCTCATATAAGGCACTTTAAGATCCCTGCAAGACCTAAGAAAGCAACACTCAGAGGACTTGTTAATATAGAAAAGAGTCTCAAGATCTTCCCCCCACCGCCACCCCAAATTACAATTGTATTTTAAAAACACTTATCAGCATGGAGACAATCTTCATGCCTTGCGTAAAATCTAGCATTTCCCAAGTAGCATCTGAAAACATGCCCAAGTTTTGTCACACAGGTCTCAGTCTGCTTAGCAGCTGGATATTAAGATGAGAAGAGTTGTAGCTCTGATCCAGCATGTGCGTGGACTGCTACGAAGCACAGCAAGAGGGCAAAGAGCCTTGATGCTTGGTGAATAATCAATAGACTAAGTAGGAAGCTCTGTTTCCCAGTCCTGTGAAAATTTCCAGAATATCAGAAATTTTTTTTCTCTTTTCTGAATCAGGATAAAGCTGGAACTTGGGAAACTTTACCGAAGCCTGAGTTACAATGAATATGTCCAGAGAAGATCAATGGCAACAAAACATTTCGCTGTTGACCCTTCCCAACTTTTTTACTCCACATTCACTGTATTTGTAACACTATTACTGAATCTAAAATATTTTCAGTGCAGGATTCCCCAGAGCTGAAACCACTGGCAAGAGACTATCTGCATTCGCTGATATCAAAACTCTACTTTTTTCTGCAGATAGTTTTGCTTTGGAGTAAATGGCTTTTTCAGGTTAAAAAAATGAAACTCTTTCAAAGGAACACTTCTGACTGCATTGAAGAATGAGATCATACAAGGGCCCTGTAGCTTGCATGCTGACTTAGCCTGCAAAGGTTTGCTTGAACATACTCCCCTGGGCAGGAGCAGCTCAGACCAACTGTAGAGGACTCACTCGCTGCGCCTCATCATCATCCCTATGACTTACTCAAGACCGCCACGAAAGGACCTCAGGGAACTGGGACCATTTCTCGGCCAGAGCAGACAGGTTTTGTGCTGCAGAGGAGGAAGCACATGTGAAACAGAAGGCATATGCCAGCTCCTTTGGATGCGGCTCTGTGTGCACCTGGCAGGGCTGTGGCCACTGCTCTGGGACGCACGGGATCTACCCCTTCAGCTTCTGCCAGCTTCCTGGCAGGTCTCCGCAGGTGGCTCCATCTCCTACACCAGCACACCCAAGGAGAGTTTCATCTGCCCTTTCTCTCTCCGCTAGCTGCACTTTGGGCTAGGGAGAAGGAGCCGGGGAATGTGCTGAAATACCTTGTTCCCCAAACCGCAATGTTTGCTGCTGCTGTTCGGTCCTATCTGATAAAACAAAACACAAACAGCAAAACCCACTCCGCTTGCTTCCTCCCTCTGACGGGGGAATGAGCTCAGCATGCCCCAGTGTCTCAGCCAAATCCCGCAGCGGTAATTTAATCGCATTCCTGCTCCGTCTGCCCCAGTTACCCCACTTGGATGTGTTATGTCTCTGTGCTTCCTGTTGTGGCATCCTCGGCATTCCCCACCGCACTCCCAGCCGCATTGCTCCTCTGCATACGTCACTGCCCAGGACTCTTAGCCAGCACACATGCAAGCTGTCAGAGGCGGTGGGATACATTCCTGGGATAGATAGGTGAAAGCTCGTTCACATCTATTAAACCTAGGACTTCTCAACCATGGCAGTTTTGGGGACACGCGTGTGTTTGATTTTTGCCTTGGCACCATATTGAGAGAAGGGGGCCAGGGGGAGTTGAGACTTCAGATTGATTTTAGGGGACTGATGGGACCTACCAAGTGGATGATTCCCTCCTCGTGAAGTTTGCTGTTGGAAGTTTAGTGAGAGTTTTAGAAAGAGCACAAAACTCATGAGTGCTGAAAGCCACTCTAAAATACACCTCCTAATGAGCAAATTAACAGTGGATTCCCAGATCTCATCAGCCAGGGTTCTGCATGCGACCCTAAATGATGGAAAAATCTATTTTAAGAATGTTCAGGGAACTTCTCAGGTTGTGATTTTTTTTTTTTTTTTTTTTTTTTTGGTGCACTGAACATAATATTTTGTGACTGCTGCAAGTACAACCTCTGCTCGGTACCCAGAGTCCAGACACGCAAGGTGCTGAAAGACAGGGCGTAGGAGTCTCTTTGGGGAAGTGTAAGAGATGAGACTCCCTTTGGAAGCATCTGCTTTCAGACAATATCAGTGTCTCACCTTCTAGGTGGAAATATATTAAACACAAAAGGCTTGATTTTCAAGGTCCAACAGATCGGTATTCTTGTCCATTTAAATATGTGGGTGAACAAGGAAGCGATTCATGTGTGTTTGGGAGATGGTAAAAATAAGGACATGGGACAGAGCACAAAGAACACCATCAGTTATGTGATATCGTTGCCTGTCTTGCTGAAAAAGTCACATAAGCAAAATATATTTTTATTATCTCTAACTTGTAAACTGTCAAATGTTTTTTGCATTAGAATTTCCAAACATCTTCAGATCTGTCTGCAAAATCTTTAGCAATTGTTGGCTTTTTGCTTGTGTGGTTGCATCTGGTACTAGAGCTGCATCCTGCAGGCAGGGCTGAGTTGGTGAGCAGGCTGTCTCCTCATCTCATCCCCATAAAGGACTCCGGTCCCATTTTTGTGCTGCACAGATGCTGCGAGGTGTGGCAACATTACCTTAGCCTAGAAACATGCAGAAGCGTGCCACATTACCACAGTGATGCTCCTTGGGCTGTCTTCCACCACTGCAAACATAGCAAATGAATTTAAAAAGGCGGAGGAACAGTCAAATGGAGTGGATAGAGGAGGCCCAGCTTAAACAAGGAGGGCGCAGCTCAGCCCCAGCTGCCATGGACATCACTGAAGGTAGCCAGGGCCAGGCACATGAAGAACACCAAAAATATTGGGCAGCATGAGGGGAGACCTCACTGTTTGGCTTCTCTTCCCTCCTCTCCTACTCCTGTTTGTATAGTCCCCATAATGACACACCTATCTTGGCCCGCCAGGCTTTTGACTTGTGTGTGTGTTTTGGGTACCAAGTACAGAGACCAAAATTAGAAAGAGGATGAAAAGAAAACAATTTTCCAACACAGCTTAGCCAGAACAAAAGCACTTCTGCTACCCTGCCTGATACCCTGGCTGTAGGGGAGCACCTGCCAAGTCACAGCCCACCTGCCCAAGCACACACTCAGTCTGCCCTGAAATTATGGGGGTACAAAAGCCCACAGGGAACCCTCACTGCAGAGACTTTCTGCTTCCAAACACCACCATCCTGAAGCTGTGGTTGATGCTGTACCTTCATCGACATGGTTATGCCCACTGCACAGCGTGTAGTGCTGCTCGTTTCCCAGCCGGTGCTGCTTACTGCTGGACAGCCACTTGTCACCAAGGACAGCAATTAATTGTTGGTTGTATGGCAGAGCAGCGACCCAGCCCCACTGTGCACACTGGGAGAAGCAGATCCCAGCCCTGCTCCTGGCCATGCAGACCTGCTAGGGGACCTCGTGGCGGATGAGGGGGATGTTTCGGAGGGCAGGGGGACTTAGAACAATCACTGCCTTGGCTTCTGACTAGTTGTCAGGGCTGAAGAGTGGCAGAAGTCATTGCTGAGAACTTCATTTGTACCTTGAAAGAGTCCCGTTGTCCAAGCTGAGCATCAGCCTGCAAGAAGCCATGCCAAAAGCTGAGCCAGAAAAGGAGATCTTTGCAGAAAGGAAGAATCAAAGAGATGAGTCCATCTGTCTGTCCCGTCTACCTCTTCCAAATGAGCTGGTTCATAGGCACCTGCAGCGTTCACTGAAACCTTCGGAGAACTGGTCACCCGAGGCAGCTCCAGCATTTCTGTCCCCAGCCTCGGGCACACCAGCTCTGTTTTCACTGCACCACATGCTCAGTGTGACTAGTTGATCAGTCTAGGATGGGGTGGCTGGTTTGGATTTACAAAGCCCAACACTACACAGGTCTCTTACATACACAAGCCAAGCTCTCTGGGGCTTCACAAGCCATTTGTTGCTCCAGACTACTCCAATTTTGGCAATTCCTTGCTAACAACACCCTCTCAGTCTCAAACCTCAAGCAGCTGGCTCATTTGGGAATGGGGAAGGCTTTTCATTACTGAAGTCCCTCTTGTACCAAAGGGAAAGGATTGCTTTCCCCAGGCAGCATGTGAATAATCCCAGGCAAGCAGAGCCTGGGCCTGGCGGCATGACCTCCAAGGCAGTATCTCCGTAAAAGCAAATATGAAGGCGTCCTCCAGCCCCATTACACAGAGCAGAGATAGTGGGATGGGTCTTTCGTGAGCCCTTGAGGGAGCACCTTGCTGCAACCTTTGAACCTGGTCAGTTTGGCAGTTGAGGAAATAACTGCAGGGCTGTGGGAAGCAAAACAGAAAGCAGAAAAGGGAGCAGGCAGCGTGCATGAGGCTTCATTTTTGCCACAGTGGCAGAAAACTTGCAAGTGTAGAAGGGAATGAAGATGCCTGGGGTGCTGCATGGCTCCCTACTTCACAACACCGGGAAAAGATGATTTCAGTGCTCTACCATGGATTGTCACAGATGATGTAGCAGCAGTGGTCGCAAAGAGCTCTCAGGGTCCCTTCTGCCCATGGCTCCCCAGGGTGGAGGTGAGCTGTCAGAGGGCTCAGCAGAAGTGTAGCTACTGCTGAGGAGTTCAAACTGGACCCAGCAGTGTGATGAGGCAGGGACCATCCTCCCTTCCCGTCTCCTCAACCTGCAAATTCCCAGCAGCCATCTGGGACAGAGGACACATGCAAATGCAGAAGGCTGTAAGAACTGCATGGACTTTCCTGACCTCGGCTCCAGCTGCTCTGTGTTTCCTCACATTAAAAACTCTGGAATTAAAAAAACATGGTCCCACATTGGTATTACATGAGTAGTACTGGAGCAATTGGAGTGGAGTTTTTGAGAAGGGGAGGGAGTCATAGGCACAGCTTAGTCTGAGATTTGTTTGATATGCTCAATTATCATAAACCTTGCAAGATATGTATAATGACCAACTTTGCCTTACCACAGGAATCTTCAAAAATAATAGGCAGTTCAGGAAAATTGAAATTTATATGACTCATGCTAGGTATCAAAATGAGTGGTTACACTTTGCTGATAATCTCTTAGTACCTCATTTCCTTCACTCTGAAATTAGGATGATAGTTTGCTCTTATCTCACAGGTAAGCCACAAAGATATATTCATTAAAGTCTGGATAATATTTGTAAAGGATGCAGACACTAGGGTGAGACGATCACAGAAATACCCAGAAACTAAAGCCGAAGTTAAGACAATATTTTCTAAGTGGGAGACATCGATCTTGTGACAGTGTTTAGTTACAATGACTTTTATCTCTGCCATGCCAGTCAAGCCACTTAATCATTGAGTTTGATGGATGTCAGGGCAGCATGGCCGCAATTGCTCATTGTCAGGCTGATACAGAGGTCACGGGCTTTGCCGAGCTTTGGATCAAAATCCAGAACAGCCCCTGTCACGTCTACCAGGTTTAAAAGAATAATAAATTTACTAATTTAGCTTTGGTGTTGGGTAGTAGCTGGTGCCACCTTTATCTGTTTCTCCTGAGAAAATAAACCCAGCACCACCATCGCCATTGCAGCACAGTGATGCCGCAACATGCTGTTAATCTTCACGATGCGAGACGAAGGCTTTGGGGGGAGGTGAGGGAGGGCACAGACCTGTGGGATGACTCAAAAGCTCTGCAACACCTCCCTTGCCAGACTAGAGCTGGCTTCGTGGAAGTGGCCACGTGTTCCTGAGCTTTGTGATGGGTGTTGATGCTGGTGAACCAGACCTTGCATGCTTGCCAGAGCCTGCCACAGCTGTGGCTCAGTGGCGAGGACACTGTTATTGCAATAACAGAAAAAAAGGGATCGTCATACTGTGGCTCTCCCTTAATCCTTTAAAAAATCGTATGCAGTCTCCAACATTATAAGCAGCCCAGATAGTTCAAGAGAGGTGCGAGAAGTAGGCACATATAAACCAGCTCTGATCCTAGCTGTGAATACTGAAATAGCATTTCTTTAAAATTCCCTTTCCTAGCTTTTGTTAACATTTGCTATCATGAAGTTGATGATGCCATGATTTTCCTACATCCCCCCCCCCCCCCCCCCCGCCGTTCCCTTTTGAATCCAGCTGTATTCTTGGAAAAGCCCAAGGCGACTGCTGAATCACACTGCATTCAGATTGGAGATGGACAGAGAGGGGTGAGGACGAACCCAGAGGAGGAGCAGAAGGGATAGGGGAGATGGGAGGCTGGGGCTGACAAGAAGGTAAAAGCACAGCAGAGACAGAGGAACACTGTGGACTTTATTCTCTTGCTGCGGGAACATCAACATTGAAATCTCTGCTTGCATCTGGATTTGTTGACACAAAATCCACTGCCTGAACGTGGGGGGTTGGAAGCAGTTTACCTGTTACGTTCCCAGTGCTATCTCAGGAACACAACTGCACGGGCTGGAGCAGTTGTAGTATATCTGCCTGTCTCTTATCTAATGTGTAACCTCCTGGACTGAAGACATAATGTACTGTCTATCCTTTCTGTGATAAAAATAAAACATATAAAAACACACACACACACAATCCCAGGCCAAAAATTCCCTTAGGGGAACATACTGTGACTAGATAAGAAGGTACTAGCTGGCACGTAGTTACCTCTTTGCTTCCTAACTGGGACACTCAGGGAAAGAGTGGAGTTGGGGCTGGTGAGGGGCCACAGGAGGAGAGAAGGGAGAGAGAGACATCATAGGATGGATAGTAAGAGAAAAAAAAGCACCATGGAGAACGGCTCAAGGAATAATAACTCAAAAGCCGACTGGACTTCTTCAAGGCTCTTGTAGCCCTGCCAGCCAGCTTTAAAATCTGACCTCTTTGGGACCGTGGTCAACAAACCCTGCTAGCGCAGCCCTGAGGGACTGAACAGGGGATCTTCAGAGCTCAGAGCATCAACTCCTAAATAAAATAAAAACAGCTCCTGGAAAACTCCTAGAGGGTCGGCATGTGTGTCATGCACGACATTGTGTCTTCCTGGTGCTCTACACACTGCACCCCCTGAAGGTCAGCCTTCCTGCTGGGAGCATCCAGTCTCTTCTGGGGGATGATTTTTCCATCTCTCCTTTGTCACTGATTTCCTTCAGCGGTCCTGGGCAAATTTCCTCATTACCCTATTGCAACATCTTCTGCCGAATGATGGGTGTGACTTGCATCACCTCCTGGGCACGTGGGGAGGCTCTGCTGCCAGGTCCTGACAGCTGTGTCCAGCAAGCCAGAGGCTGGTGGGACGCAGGAAACACTGAAGGACAGAGAGCTTTGAAGGAAAGGTGGCGGTGAAAGAGAAGGGAAACCAGAGGCTTTGTATCTCTAAGAACCAAGACCTGCTGGAGCTCCCGAGCCCAGCTTAGCATCCAGGGTCACCAAAATGCAAACCCACTGCTGTTTTTCACTCACCTGGATTCTCTTTGTATATCCAAAGCAATAGAACGGAAGATGGAAAATTGCAATTGTAATCAACACTTATAGCCAATATTTACACACGAGCTCAAAAACAGTTAGAGCCACCGCAGTGCTTCCGATAAACACCTTATGTTGGCCCCACGTATTGGCAACAAAGACGGCAGCGGCAGTCCTCTTGCCGTGCTCTTGTACCACTCTGCATCCAGCACCTCCCCCCCCATATTCCTCCCTTCCTCAGTATTTCTTGCCCTTGAACACCTTAAGAGAGAGCAATTCTTAGAAGTTCAGCCGCCTGACTAAATTTTCGCTTTATCTTGCTTTCGGACACGAGGCGATAACCTGTGTTGTACCCTGCCTCTACCTTGACGTTCCCTGTTCGGGGTAGCCAATGGTACCAGTACTCTGCCAAGGATGCACTTCACAGGTGTACGCATGGCTCAGCTGACAGGAGGATGCCAGCAGCCTGAAAGATCACCAGCCGCAGGCACAGCTCTTTGGAAACATTTCACAACTAACTGGCTGAGCCAGTGGGTTAACACATGCATTTCCCAAAAGAGGGCATTTCGTTTTCTCTTTGATGGATGGGCTCAAGTCTTGAGTCAGAGTGAAAAGATAAAATTTGTGGAAAGCCCGAGTACTTTAGAAGAACTTAAAACTTCTTTTTCCTTTAGTCTCTTCGTAGTATTTTTATGAAAATGTTAATTCAAATTTTAAGAACAGTGCTAGGATGAAGTAGCAAAACATTTGGTTCTGAAAATGTCAATATTACATATTTAGACATTTTCTGTGCTTGTTTTTTTTAAATAAACAAAAAAAAAAATTGAAATTTATACTGGCTTTGCCAAAAATGTCAGTTCCATCAAAATGACATTTTGCAAAGAGAAAATGGTTTATGCTTTTTTTCCCCACCTTTTTCTGACTGCTTGCACTGAACTCTTCAGAAAAAGCAGCCATTCAGGTTATACTGGTAACAAACACTTTGCAGGGGCATTTACACGTGCAAAAACACCTTTGGCTGTTGGTGCCTGCACAGGAACTGGCACATCAGGAAAACGCAGCCCCTGCTCCTGTAGCCTTTGCCTGCGACTTGCTTGGGTTGAGTGAAGGAGCTTGCAGCCAGCTCAAACAATAAATCCAAGCATCCTTTGCCTCAGCCACATGGACCAGTCTTCCTGGGAGGGAGATGCAGCCCTGTACTCCCGTGCTCCCAGACCCAGCGCTGGTACCAGCCAGAACCTGCTGCTGCCCAGCAATAAAGCCACCTCACTGGTGGACCCTCAGGCAGGGCCAAATCCACACTCACCCTGGATGCTCCAGCTGGAGGCTGTGAGAAAGGACAGCTCAGGGGCAATCATTAACACAGGTCGCACTGCGAACACCAGTCTTCGGATCATCTGAGTCAGTGAAGCATGCTTCTCATGGGAACTCTTAGTCCTGGCTACTTTGAGGAAGGATCAGTCAGTGTAAGCAGTAAATACACTTAGCACGCCCAGGAAAATACATCTAAAACTGTTTATACACATTCCTTTGGACCAGTCAGCAACAAAAACATCCTTACAGCTGATCCCTCCTTCCCTTCTTCCCTCTCTCTGCACCACTTTTAAAAAATAAAAATCACTGGCTTCACCTAAACCTTACTGGGTTTATGCCTATTTACTCCCAAGTCCATCAGATCTTATGTCCCACCAGGCCCTCGACTGGTGAGCTTCCTGCAGACTTCTAACTGCTACATTTCTTCTGGTTTCCGTCTGAGGCTTTCGTAATGCAATGGGAGCCAAGAGGAAAAAGTCTGGCACATTTCCTTATAGCTGAGGAGCTGATACTTGGTACCAAGTCACCTTCATCACCTCTGGCCACCTTCGTCATCAGGTTAGAGCTTTGCGTACATAGTGCACTTAATCGGTACTAATGGCACGTTGACAGCCATTGCCAAGGCAGTAATAGCCGTGGGGGACCGCTATCTAATGAAGATGATCTCATGTGACGGTGCCATGCCACGTGGACAGGCTGGAGGGAAGAGAGAACCTGGATCTCATGTCCCAGGTCACTGCCCTACCCACAGGGTTCTTCCTCTTCCTCACTGATATCACGCTTGATTCAGTTTGCGTGTTGCATGATCAGTCATGTTAGCTAAATGGCACTTTTCCTGTCTTCCAGGTGGAGGACTGAGCCTTTTGCAAGAGCAATCCAACCGAACGACATGGTTATGCAGCATTAATAGGGTTTGATCCTAAAGCAAAATCTTTCCACTAAGTTCCATGGTGGACCAATACTTTGTTTCACCAAAAAAGTGAGGGTCCATAATTTGGACTCACTCAGGATCAGAAGTGTTTTCTCTTCAAAGCCAGGATAAAACCTGAATATTACTAAAATGTCTGTGGAAAAAACCCCCAATCTTTCTTTCCAAATCTGGTCAAAACTGGTTAAACTTATTTACTGTTTATTTTATATTACCTAATGCACCACCATTTAAAAAGTTATTTCAGGATTAAAAAAAAAATAGCACTTTTTAGTCCTAAAAATGTTTCAAGACATTTGGAATTCCGACAGCACTGCATTCTCCAAAGGAAAACCTCCTCTTCCTACGCTTCCCCTACCAGCTCTTTGGCAATTTTGTGCACAGCATGACCGAAGTGTTAGAAGAAAGCACCAACCGCCCAAAGATTTGTGCTAACCGAAACCAACTGTCACGTCCCCTTCCCAGTGTCCTCTCACGTCCCCTTCCCAGTGTCAGCCACAGAGACAGGGACACATGAGACCAGAACAGGATGTAGGAATCTGAAGACATGCTGGTCAGCTCCACTTCCGGCATATTCATTTGTCATTATCTGGTTTACAGTCCCACGGCTTGATCCCGTTGGTGCAGTGTGATGGCTGGGGGATCTGCAGCATCATGTCCTCCCCAGCACGTCAGTCTGCAGCTCGCACACCATCTCCCTCTACCCGAGCTGCCATTTGATGAATCCTGAAGCTACCAGCCTGCGAAGAGAGAAGAGGGTGGTCAGGCACAAAGAGACGTGGTGAGACATGCCATCTTTCTATGTTCTCTTACCGCTTGAGCTGGTGCTCTGCATCCCCCTGCTCACAAGACCAGCTCGTACATGGCTGGGACAAAGCAAGCATGGAGCAGGAGAGGTGCCTATCCCTCTACCTCTCCTACTGGCTTTGTAATGATCAGTCTCTTGGAGACAAGTTACTTCAGAGGTACTGGAGGCCAGAAGATAGCTGATGGACATGCCCTCTAGGGACAACAAGGACCCCTGTGGCCAACAGGCCACACAAGACCTACAGCCAGGGAGAAGCTGGAAAAAGGTAGTCAGTTCCTGGAGGCTTGCACCACAGCTGACAGATACGGACAAGGCTCTTTGGTTTCCAAAGTTTTCTCCTACCAGTGCAGCTGCTCCCAGAGCAACGTGGCTAAAAGACTGGCTGATATCTGCCAACCAAGCTGGACACCAGCTCAGAGGAAGCCACTAGGTACCTAAGCCATAGGTCCAAGTTTGTGAAAAGAGCCCTCTGCCAAGCTCAAGGAGGCAGAGCCAGAGCACCTGGCTAAAACACACACACATGCACGCGCACACACACAAAGGCAATTCTCAGAACTGGGCTAGGATAATATTTGCTCAGAATATTTTAAAGCTTAATTCCAGTGATCACAGTGGCTTTGTGAGCACATCTCACTAATGGAGCCATTCCAGGCTTTATCTGATCAATCCTTTCCACTTTCTCTCACTCTTGTATAGCAGAGCAGAGCTTAAAGTGAGCTGGATGTGATGCAATGCCTCACTTTCTGGTCCATGAAGTAGGAAGCCCATGGCCTAGATGAAAGCAAAGACATGCTCCAGTGTGTGTGTTTAGGACTGCAAGGGTAAGACAGGACCAGATGTGCTTGGATGAGCAAGAAAGGACGATGTTGTGGTCAAAATGCAAGACTAGACACCTGTGTTAACTGCTTGGCTTTGTCACAGATTTCTGCACATCTCAAGAGCAAGTGAACTGAAACCCCCTGTCTTGGGTCCGACGTGGCTAGGAAGGCTTCCTCTCCATTCAGACATTGTCTCTCAAACATAAAGAAGTGAAGATTCCGGTTATGGCTTACATGACCATAGTCCACACTGGAAGAAGGAAATGGTAACTAGATCAAAGTCTTTGCTGAAAAGATTTTAAACCACACAGTTCCACCTGTCTTCCAAATAAATAATAACCCTTCTGAAACAAGGCTTGAAAGCCATCTAGATGATCAGACAGCCAGGAGGCTCCATCAAGGAAAGAGACTACTTTCGTATGTGTCAAGTCAACCAGCAATGTAGGACAACAATATTTCCTAAAGTGGTGGCAACAGATAACCAGCAGTGTCCAGAAAAGCAGATGGCAATGTACGTCACACCAAGCCTTATAGCCACCCTGCAGGAGCACGTTTGTGACAGGAACACCACTCAGTCACTAGTGAACATAAGCAATGAGCAGTCTTGCTGGAAAGCTGGGCATTCAGTGAAATCCATGTATCAACAATGATTAGTGCCTTTCCTTGAGAATTATCAGCTTTCTTTTATTGAAAATCCGAAAAGCTTTAGAGTGACAGATCTTAAACAGCTGAAAACTTATCTTTCATTTTCCAATAGAACCTGTAAATTTCCATGGAATACGTCAATGAAAACAAACAGTTTGTCACTCACATCATTTTCCAGTGAGGAGGGAGAGGAGAAGGGGAAACATTATTTTTGACAAGGTCTACTGATTGGCAGAGCTCTTTAATAAATAGATCAGGCCAGAGTGCAGGACTCCAGTCCACATGGCAGAACTGTTGGTCCTTGAAAGGCTGATAGAGATCTTGTTGGCTGCATTTACCCCTGTGGTTGACAGAGCATTAGCTAAAGACAGGATACAGGCAACCAGTCCTGCTGAGAATGACTGGATGCCAAACCAATGGCTGGCAAGATCTCTAAGGCTTAATGACAGAATGCGAATGCTCGCATAGAGACCTGACCAGCAGAGAATTTGTTAGCTGGGGAACTGCAGGCTAGCCGCATACCGTAACACTAGTTTGCTCTCAAGGAGTGAGAAAAAAAATAAATAACAAAAAAAAGAGAAGTTCTGCTTTGAAATATTTCCAAGGTGGCTATAACCTTCCTCCAAAGAGGCAAGTCCAGCATTAAAACATCAGGAGAATAAATCAGCTGCAAGGACTGGCAAAAGGCTGAGAATCTAAATTACAACAAGGTCAAGAGGAAGCAGGGGGCTGCTCAGAGGGAGCCAGAGTGAGAAATTCGGCACATCTGGTAGGTACAAAGAAATGCCCTTCGGGCAAACTCAGCCCCCAGCCCACCCCTACGCTGCACTTAGAGCTCAGCAGAGGGAACAACACGTGCAGAGAAGGCTGCGGGAGGTCCTGTCTGAGGGAAATCCGTCTGCAAGATGGTGGTGGGGGGAAAGAAAAAAAAAAAGGGGGTGAACAAATAAGAAGCAGCAGCATTAAGACCATGCAGCTCGTGCGGCTTCCTGAGCATCCAGGAGCTGCTGTGTCTGCTGGTTCATTGGATGCTCTCTGGCTGTGGAGATGGAGCTGGTTGCAGCACGTTCACTTGGCTTGGCTGCATACGTGCCACCGGTGCGGCTGCGCATCCCCCAGCACGGCTAGCTCCACCATGGACCTCACGTGAGAGCTTCGGGCAGTCATGCGCAGCCCCGCACTAAAGCACAATGTGCTTCGACAGCCCTCTGCTTCCCAGGGCTGTCTGGGACCTAAAAATCAATGCAGGGAATCCTTAAAGCTCCCCTAAACATCCGTGGGGAGCAGGCAGGCCTGAGCATTGGCTCGGCAAAGGAGGGACTCCAAGTGGATCTCTGGAGAAGAAAATAAAAGAGTAGCATGCAGTCCATTTTCCTGTTGATTTGGAGAGACTTGTCAATCAAGCGTCCTTTGGGTGTGTAATGGGCAGGTTGCAGCCAAAAGCTTATTTACAAGAAAACGTTCATAAAAAAAGTATAGGCCTCGAATGTACATGCAGAGGCATGGCACGGAAAGCAAGCCGAAAACCAGGGCAAGAAGCCGGAAAAATAAGAATAGAAAAGGTTTTGTTGGAGACAAAAGTAGGTCATGGTGTTTTAAGGGACGAGTGCAGGCACAATTACCTGGCATTGCAATGCTGAGCCTACCTCAGCTGCGGGGCCACGAGAAGTTAGGTGGTCAAGCTGCCCTGGAAGCGGCACCACTGTCTGCACACAGGTGGGGTAAGCTCTGCTCTGCTGGGGTTCAATTAGGCACCCACATGGGAAGGCTACCCAGCATCGCAGAGCTTTGATTTGCTCTAAAGTTCGGATGGTCCCAGACTAATCCTCTGACCTCTGCCTGGGTTTAGACTTGAGTTTGTCATGATATAAAAAAAAAGATAAATTCAAACATTGATCCCAAAGACCCCAAAGATCAGGGAAATGTCATCAATGCTTAGTAGTATTCCATTAACATTTGAATACAGTATAAGTTACTTTGAACAACGCACTTATTTCTTGCTTTCATTATTTTTTGCTGTTATTTATCACCATATCTAAAGAGATGGCCCTTTGCAATTTAATGTGGGAAGGAAAATATGCTTTGAGGGGGACAGGGATGGAACAGGAAAAAAAGAACTATAACATGTATTCAAGCTGGATCAAATATGGAGTTGTTCTTAATTCAGGAGCTTATGACTGACAGTGGCAAGGAAGGTGCAGCAAACCTTGCAGATGGCAGCTCCTGCATGACCTACAGAAGAAAGCCTTTTCCTAGGTCCCAAGGGAGCAAACAATGGTGTTTTGTGTTCCTCCTACTGCTCCCAAATGGAGGTGTTGGTACAGTGTCAAGCCACTGTCAGCCGTGAGGGTGTCACCCAGCACAGAACGGCACTGGGAATGGAGTCTTTCTCCCAAGCTCTTCAGCCTAGCTTTGAACTAGCTCAAGGTATGGGAACCCCGGAATAAGAATAATATGTATATTTAAATATGTAGAAACATACAGGCATTTATATGTATTATTCAAATATAAATATACATATATATTTACATCACCTTTTTGTTCAGCTGTAGCTCACACTGTCAAGCTCTGCTTAGCCCATCCTGCAGTGACCTACTGAAATAGCAGCTCAGGTGATAGTTTTGCTCAAGGGTTTGGAGGAAGAGGGGAGCTGCTGCTGGCCCCCCAGAGTACCTCTGCATGGGGAATGGTGAGCAAGGAAGGAGGCTGCAGCACTCAGCGCTGCCAGGATGAAGCCAGTCGGGGTCAGAGTCCAGCTTGAAAAGCTTATAAAGAAGCATTTATAAGTTCTTCAGAGTGGATTTAAAGCTGGCTGTGGATGTAGTGACTAAGGCTGCGATCCTCAAAGGTATTTAGGCATTTGATTCCCCAGTCAAGCCAAACCTTTGAGGATCTGGGCTCCAGCGCAAGGGCTTTCTACCTAGACAAGCATGAATAATAGTTTGGGCAAAAGCGCCAGCCACGTGGCCCTCAGGCTGACACACACCCCTCAAACCCCCCCTTGGATGGATGTGGTCCTAATTAATGGCTTAAAGGCTCCAGACAGGTGGGTCCAAGTTCCCCAAAGCCTCTCTAAACTGCATGGGTTTCTCACACGTCCCGATGTTTGCTCATCTCTGCCTTCGTCATCCCAGCCATGCCTCCGATCTCCTGTGCCCATGGCAAGGCGGAGATTTTGCATCACTAAGAAAGGCAGGGAGCCTTTCTGGGAAGATGGAAAGATACGGGTAAATGTAGAGACTAAGAAAAGACCAGCTCTGTTAAGGGACTCAACCAAAGAGCTGCTTTAAGGCAGGATGGTAGGTGCATCTTGGGGATGGAAAGAGTCATTAAAGGACACGGGCAATGGAAACATTTTAATTAGAGGTGGCTATCACCCCATCTAGTCAAATATACCATTTGGCTGAAGTTGACGCATCCCTGTGGAACATCTTGGCTTCAACCAGTTTTATCAGGAAGCTTTTCTTGGGGAAAAGCAGAGAGAGAGACTGACTGATGCTGTTCAGCTGGTGTTTAGGACATTGGCGATGCTTCAAATCCCTGTTCTGCCTGATTCAGAATGATCTCAAAAACCTTTGTGAGGAGAAAAAAAATGAGGCTGGGAGGTGATGGTTTAAAAACACTGCATTGGAATGTCTGAAATATGTCAAAACCTTTTCTTTCTTTCTTTTTCTCTTTTTTCTTGAAAATGGGAAATTCATCAAAACTGACACTTCCCATGAAGAGTTCTGGCTCCAATGATTCAGTATATTTGTACACCCCCTGAGTCCCCCCCTCCACCACCATTTCAGCCAAATATTCTTGGCTGGTTCTAATTATACAGCCATATATTTTTATACACACATACACTCAGTGTGTACACGTGAAGGCTCAGTAATCACGGATAGGACAGGGAGGAAACTCTTGATAAGACCTTAGCTGCTCCACAACACAAAAAAAGTCTGAGAACCCTTTTCTCCCCCCTCCCTTCACCTCACCCTCCCAGGAAAAGCTCAGCACCAGGAGCAGGGGGCTCTGCAGATGGCAGCCACATGCACTGGCTGGCTCAGTCCCCATCTCGACATTTCTGCACTTCTCTAGTGCCCTCCTCAGGTTTTGCAGAAGTTCACCTTCCTCCAGACACGAGGCTGCATCTGGATCTGGCCTTGCTGTGCTGCTGCCAAGGTGCCCTGCACCTTGCGGGAAGGTGAGAATTGATCCTTTCCACACCCAGCAGGAGGCTAGGGAACCCAAGAAGCCCAGGGAAGGCAATGTCCTCAACGATCAAACTCATCATCAAGAGCTTCAGGCCTTTGGGGTGTGCAGATGACCCTGGAAAGGGGTTCCTGCCTCGAGTCCTGGGATCACCAGGGAAAGCCAAGGACACTCAGCACCCAACAGGATACATCCAGCATCTCTCGGGATCAACCCACAGTTCAGGGTTGTCTGACACGGCTGGTAGGAGGCATCACCTGAGCCCAAAGCTGCTGATAAGGTTTCAGTGGGGCTTCCTACACCAGTACACCACATGCACCAAGAGCAACCCTCCTGAGGAAGGGGAGTAGGGGAAAGGGTTTTCTCTGTAAGTGATGAAATGGTTAAAGTCAAGAGCAAACAGGACACCTAGCTCTCCCTTTAACCCTCCGGCATCAGGAGAGACCCGAGGCCAGCCAAACCTACGAGTTCTAGGAAATTATTTTTAAAAAGAGCAGACATACACACACTGTGGGGGGGGGGGCGGGGAGGGAGGCAGGGAGGAGACCAATCTATTTTCATGAGAATCTGTCCTTGATTAGAGCAGAAACATGGCAGTGGGGAAAGAACCGATTATTCAACAGCAAGTTCAGAAGAACAAATAGAAGAGAAAAAAAAAAGGCTTATTTGTTCAGGGTGTGATAGAGAGACTTTCAAAGTGCATGGAGACAATTGGAAGCTACGTCTATTGAAACAGAGGCATTTGCCGCGCAGGGTGAGGAATCAAAGGGCAAGTCCTGGGGAGGCAGAAGGGTGGGGTGACCACCCCTGGGTAGTCAGCGACAGACAGGCTGGAGTGTGTAACCTCTCATAAAATCCTTCCAGGGGGCTTTCACATATTGCGTGGAACATAAGCTGATTTCCACACACGAAGGCTCCTAATGAAGATGTCCTTCAGGAGGCAAGGATTGGAGACGAGGTAACGAAACCAGCCTGTTTACCAAGCAGACACTTCCCCCCCACCAAAGGTGGCACAGATGTATAACAGGAGATGTGAAGGGATGGGAAAAAACAGTGTTGACTGCAATGCCATATAATAATAATTAAAAAAAAGACAAACTCCATATGCATTAAATCCAAACTACCCAAACACCAGAGGCTTCAGACAAGGTCAAGGGTCCGCACACCCCCGGTTTCTTATTGCAGACCAGAGCTGGGCAGCCTCCCCCAGCTGGTTCGCAGAGTGCCTCTGGTTAAGAAGCAGTTACCACCTGCCTCAGATTGACCTGGCCAGAGTTTGAACCAGTCTGAGCAGAGATTTATTAACCCTCACAGTCAGAGATCAATAAATAGCTTCCCTTCGAGCAGGCAAACTGCCTGGAATACAAAAACATGAAACGAGCCCATCACCAATCTGCTCTCCCTCATCCAATCAAACGATGCTCTAATTCCCCAGCAGACAGCAATTTCTAATTTCTATAGTGTTTCAAAGCCAATCGTAATATTCGCATCTAATTACAGGGCTCTGGATCACTGCCATGCAGAGTATGGTTGTTAATAACATGATTTCTACACTTCTCTGGGGTCATTTGGGAACTATCCATATTTACATCTTCCCCTTCTCCTCTGCTGAGAGTATGTTGGTCACTCAGTCTTACCACGTTGTAAAGGGCAAGGTACGCCAGTGAGGTTTATGTGCAGGAGAAGAAAGAGCAGATTATGTTCTTCAGGGATAAAGCCACACTGTATTTCAGGTCTCCAGTTACCTACTCTGCTAGGGAGTGGGTAAAGATAAGGTTAAAGGTCAGGCAGAATAAATGATTTAAATCTGAAGTCTGAGATTTTTTTTCCTTGACACTTCAGTGGAAGAAAGGGTGAAGTTTTATTCAAAATCGACCATTTTTCAGAAAAAAAGTCAAAAACACAGGGCTGTCATGCTTGGTTTAGAAGGCAAACTGTGGATAAATGAAAGTGGAGAAAAGAAAGATGCTCTAACAAACAAGGTGCCATTTCTGGGCTTTTCCATTAGCCCTGGTAAGCAGTTTCACTTGACTCCGAAAAAGTCACAATTATTAGATATTTATCTGTATTCACACTGCATTTTGAGATTTCCTAGCCATGCCTTTAGAAAAAAAGGTGCAGCTCCTGTCACAAGAAGTCCCTGAGTTGCAAAACTCTAGAGGCTGGAGTCTCCACTGGAAAGTCGCTCATCCTCTCCTCTGTCAGTCGTGGGCAATTTGCTCAGTGTGGACCTTCACACTGAGTCATCCCTAAGTTTTTATTTCCTAATCCTTTCCTACATGTCATTATTCTTACTCATTGACTCCCATCTCACATAATTCTGTTTACAAATCCTCCTGGCTGATTCTAAGCTCCTTAACACATCTGCCTCTCCAGAATATGATATACCCTATCTTAGTGACATTTAAGAGCTCGTGCAGGTGAAAACCATCAGGAATAGCTCCCTGTTATTCACTCTTCAGAGGCTATGCAGGGGTGTGACAACATAAGAAAACCCTCCCTGGTAAATCAGATCACAACTTTTGACAGTCAGTGTTTTAAGACATATTCAAGCCATAGCTAGACCTTGGCAGGGAAGACTTTCCATTTGTCATAAAAGATTTTCAAAATCTCAGTTGATGTTCCTCTCCACATCAGCAAGAAAGCTAGAAGGCAAACTCGAAAATGCTCACAGACCACCAGGCAAAAAACAAAAACAAACCACAGCACAACAAAAATTGGTACAGAGAAAAATAATTTTCAAATATTTGATTTAGACCTTTTCCTCTTTGTTGAATATCTTTTCTAGTAAAAATTAAGTTAAATTAAAAAAATGAAATGTTATTTCATTGTAGAAAGAAGCCCAAATCTCCAAAGAAAAAAAAAAAAGAAAAAAAGAGGAAAATTGTTTTAGAAGACTTGCAACCTTTTTGTAAGCTGGAAAATCTGTTAAAACTATCCCATTTCCCACAAATAATTTCAGTTTAAATATATTTGCCTTTTGTGGCAGAAAAAAACATGTAAAATAAATTTTCCATTTAGCTCTAGCAATGACTTCATGTTTTTCTAACTCATTTCAAAGTGAGGGATGCACCAAATTAGACTTCTGACCTTGCCCAGCCCCTGAAACTGGTTGGATCTAAGGGTGTCGGTCACCCCAGAGAAACCAGTGAACCCAAGAGGGTTGATGGGGGCAAGAGAGAGGGTCTGAACTGAACCTAAGCAAAAGTGCTTGTGCCAGCAAAGGAGGTTCACACCTTCTTTCCTGAAGTTGGCTGGTCCTGCTGCAGAACACGCCCATCAGCAAGCGGATGCAGCACAGAGCCAGGAGCCAAAAGTAGCCAGCTGACCTTGAGCAAGCATCAAATTCCGCAGGGTCTCGGAGGACCACAGGGGAGCCAGGATACATGCAACTTGCCCTGACGCTGGCCATGGTGTAGTTTTCCAGCAGATAAATAATGCTGCTTTCTAGCAATTTCCATCAGCTTTATAGCATTTTTTCATCGCATTCAGTTCTCAGTGGGACACCTGACACTTCGTAAATTCTAAAAATTGATCCGTTTGGGGCATAAGGGTTGAGGAAAAGAAAATGTTCGGCAGATACCTTGCAAGCCAGCTGCAGTGTTGATATAAGGGAGAGGTTGCCAAATAGCTGCTGAGGGATGGGACAGTGGTGTGGCAGTCATTTCTTCTTCAGCAGAGCTGGCAAGCAGAGACAGAACATATCCAGACTTGCACTTGAGGGCTTCCAGGATTCATTGGCCCTGACATCTTCTGCTAGAAATAGAGGGAGACATTCTAGAAACCACATACCCATTGAAGCGCCATTGCTATACCACCTTGGCTCCGCTGTATACCTCTCCTCCTTTCCACTGTCCTCTCCTATGCCAGAGACCTATACCCAACTCCTGGCCATTGCTGAGGAGGTATCCACATGCCTTCTCCAACACAACCAAAAATGTCTGGGGTCAAAGTAACAATTAGCCCATTTTACATGGAAGATCAGGTTCTGTGATTGTAGCAGCTCCTTTGGCCACTAAAAATAGTCAGGACTTCAGGGTCTCATGTTTCACTTGAGCAACTCTTACTTACACTAGTGAGGCTGGTAGTCCTGTGATGAACACACAACATATCCCTAGCAAAGACCTTTTGGGTGGGTGGTAGAGAGCTCAGTCAACTGCTGACCCTGCTGGAGGCAGGCCTGCATGGAAGAGAAAGTGTTTAAGAGACATTTGGCAAAAATGCTAAATTTGCTGGGGTCATTTTGCACGTTCCCTGCTCAATGGAGACCACACTGAAAACCAAGAAAGTTTCCAAACCTCATAAGAACATAAATGCCATATTGCATAAGACCAAATGTCCAAGCCATGTAGCATTTTGGGTCTGATAGTAGCTCGTAGCGGGTATATAGGAAAGAACGTAAAAAACAGAGTATGGACTGATATTTAGCTTCTAGGAAATAGCAGTATAGAGAACAAGCAGAAATGGGTGTTTGTGTCCCTTAGAGACATCAGGACATGTTAGGGAACCTCCTCCTACCCTACAAGAAAAAAAATAGTCACCCAGGGAAATGTGCCCAGTGGCAGTGAAGAAAATTTTATGAACGACTTGGAGCCTGGCTCCAGCTAACCGCAGGGCAAGACATTTCATCTAGCATGTGCCTCGGTTCCCACCATGAGATAGAGATGTTGCATCACCACAGGATGGAGACAATAAAACCATGTCATGACTAAAAAGTCCTGAGGTGCGAGGGATGAGGACCAGCTGGGACAACTCCGGATGGGTAGGCTGTATGGGTGTCCCCTTTCAGTCACTTTCCCTTTGGCGTCTGGATTTTAGTCCCAGTGACATGGAAGCATTGCAAAGACATTGTTCATGACACAAATAACTCGCAATTGCCATCCATTGTACATTATTTCCTCTCCCTTACTTACTGTTTCTTCTTCTTAAGAAAGATAAAAACAGCTGCCCTTGTCCAGGCAAGAGAAGGACAGAAGACTTTCGGCATCCAGTCAAATTCAGTGAATCATGTTTGTAATGAAGTCGTTATTAATCTGGGGCTGAAAGTCATCTGGAGGAATGATTTGACTGAGTGTTGCACAGTGGGTAAATTTAGGAAGTTCCTAGAAGCACCTGAGCACGTAAAGGGAAAAGACATCTAATAAACAGCCCCCCATAAACACTTCAGGCAGTTGTAATATCAAACGTGATTAAGTAACACAAGAGCCTGAGCTCTCCCCACCCAGCTCATTGCTTAGTGGGTAACAAGAGTCAGGTGTACTGCAGATGGGAAAAGAGGATTTTTCATCCTCCCAGCCCCGACTCAGTGAAACCAGGGAACAGGTCTTACACTAGGATATTACACTTAGGTATCTTACACTTAAATGTAATACCCAGGGCATACGGAGTAAGCGCCAGACCCTGCCCAAATTGCTTACAAGCTGAACAAGTAAGAGAAGCAAAGGGAGCAGTGTTGCCAGGTGAGGAGCTGAGGCACACGCAGGGATTCGGTGCTTTCAGCAAAGTCCAAGGGAGATTTGCGAGTCCTGCACCTAGTTGCTCACCACCACAAATGGAGCACTGACCCACAAGTGCCCTGCCAGCCACCTGGTCCCCTGCAGCCGTCTACCAAGAACACCTCTGCAGGTGCTGCCAGGCCTACAGACCCCTGCTAGCACTTTCTCTTTGTGGGAAAGCATCATCAGTGAATAAATATATTGATTTGCTGTTGGTGGGGGAAGTTGAGCTGTAAACACCTTGCCAATAGATAGGGAGAGATCATAAGGCCTGAAAAGCCAAACTGTTCTCTAAACTGCAACCAGCTTGCGTCACTGCTAGACCCTTTTTCCCAAAAGTGAAAGGGGCAGTAGATTAAATTCATCCAGGTATTAGAGGAATCATAGCTCTGCTGTAGATAAAACTAAGCATTACTTTCTGATTTTAGGTGGACTATTCGAAGTACTCCTAAACGAGCATGCCTCAGCATCCCAAAAATGCATCCTCTCTCCTGATCATGTCAAGGTTAGCAAGCCAATTTTGTGGTGCCTGTGCAGGGGAGGACCAGAGCCAAGACCCGCTGAAAACAACCAGACAATAGTTTCTCTGTCTGAAACTACTGCACTCCAGATCTGAACTTGTGCCTTTGTTGAAGATGCTGTGGACAATACCAGTGATTTGGCTCAGTACAGATGAATTAAAAGAAGTCTGAATGTTGGTATAGACAAGGTCAGACAGCCTAGCAAGGTCTTCCTGGCTTTAAAGCCTATGAACTTACATGAAGCGGGCGTGAAGAAACTTAACACACTGCTGCCTGTTCCATATCTCTTGATGGGATATGCTCAAAGACAACATTAGTCTGTACTGGATGCTTTCACGTGCCTTGTTTCTTGAATTTTCCCTGAGATTCAGCCTGTATGAGCATATACAGCAGCAATTCTGGAAGAGGGCAGAGTTAAGGTTATTTTGACAGTGTAGCATGAACCTTTATTTCTCCTACTTTTCAGAAGTTTAAATTTGCGCCCATTTTTCATATCCTGCTGAGGATTAATGCTCTGTGCATTCTGGAACAATAAGAGACACCATTAGGCAATGTTAACTTTGTGCTGAAGTTTTTTGGCATAAGATTGTGTATGCTCCAATCTATTTGCAAATCAAAAGCCAATGCTTTGCACACTTCAGCGAAAAGCCAGAGGCAGCCTGCCCCACTAGAAAGGTCACCAGATTAGGACTCAGGGGAACTCTTCGAAGTTTTGCCACTGATTTACTGCTCAATCTTGGCCAAGTCATCTCTTTTCTTTGTGCCCCTAGTTTTCCTCCCATTCTTTGTGTTTTCTGATCAGGCTGCAAGTTCTTTAGGGCAGGAGCAGCCCTCTCATTACGTGCTGGTTCTGTGCCTTGTACAGCAGGCCCCCTCCCGCTAGCTGGAGTGCGGCTACTAGATGCTACTGCAACACAAAAAATTCGTCGCCTTAACAGTATAAGAGTTTGGCTTTCACTCACAGGATCTTCAGACCCTCTTGCTTGCTTTCTTTGCATAAAGCTTTTCAGAAGAGGTACCAGCTGCCAGCTGAGTAAGTTCCCAGTCAAAGGGTTAAAATAACCAACTCCATTAGATAAAGGGGAGAAAGGTGTAAGAGGGACTCAGATCATACAGCCAGCTAGGTATTAGTTAATCAATAGTACTCAAAGGTGAAGGACATATGGTGGAGCTAGGAATCATTGCACAAGTTAAGCAAAGTTTAGCGATCAGCAAGCCTGATAAAGCAAAGCTTTAACTATTTTCTGTGAAAAGTTCCACCTTTCCTCTAACCTAGCTCTGGAACAGGGACCACATACACCGATCTTCTCTGTGAATGACTCATGCACTAAAGGGTTCAGTGGAAGTTTTAAGACCAACCCATGGACAATACTTCTTTACGACCCTGACAGTTCATATACTACATGTTACGTACAATTCTCCTATTCACTGGACTCTTGATCCAAACTCTTCTGGTAAAAGGGCTTGTGGGCAGTTTACTTTCTGTCCAATGACTTCATTGCAAAGGATTTTTCTTCTCTGTTGAGCTTGCCATGTGCAAGCTTTCCTTCCTCTTGTTTCCCTCCTCTTGTTTCCCAGTTTCTGGAAATAATTTGTGGTTTGGAAATGGAAATGCCCTCGTAGGCTTCAAAGAGCTTAAAGCCTGCCATACCAGATCAGTTCACTGGATCCATTTAATCTTCTCTCCTCTTTCCAGCCATGACCAATACCTTGTACTTCAGAAGACAACACAACTTCATACTGACAACAGGACACTTCAGCTTTAGATAGTCCATTCTCTGAATGGGTGAGGAGCTGCTAAAGCATCCTCCCCACTTCCACCCTGAACTGCTTCAGATTTTCTGGGAGGGTTCCTCAAGGAATCAACTAAAGGGCAGAGACCCCCCACAAGGATAAGCAGACTTAAGGGGGACAAAGCACATTCACACATATCAAAAGAGGGCTTCCCAAAACATAGCACAACAAACACAGCTCAGCCCCTTCCAGGACTGGCTTGGCTCGCCTCCCCTGTTCAAAGAAGTTGGCAAGCAAATCTTTATTGTAAGAGACAGAACAGAAGCTGGAGGGGAGGTACTGAAATCTGGGGATAATTCACAAAATCCTGGCCTGTGGTGTAGAAGGAAGCTAGTGTTATGTATCTATCATTTGTACTTCTTTTGCTCTTGCTGCTAGATTTACACAGATATAAGCAACATATCGATGATCACAACTCATTTTCAGCTAACCTCTTTCCTGGTTGCTTTTAAATTAGTGGGAAGCAGGTTAGACATTTTTTTGTTTGTTTGCTCCGTCATGTCCAGGTGGTCTTGTGCTTCACAGATATCCTAGATTTTGAAAAAATATTCTTGCTGCAGTAAAGTACAATTTAGTACTACAAAGATATCAGATTTGGCCTCTTAAAAGCCTACCATTTTCTCCAAAGAGCACCAGCATCCTTCTCCAGGCCTGGTGGCGCCATATGCTTGTGCCTCATCTTTTATCATGGCCAACAAGTAGTGGCAAAGCCACATTGTTGGACTTTGCTCTCTATCTCTGAAGACTTGGAAGAAAACCGTCAGGCAGACCACCTGCATTCACCTCAACCTGACCCAGGCTTGCATTCCTGCCTGCAATGGGTGCACGTAACCAAGGGCACCGCTCTTGGGATGAGGAAAACTTCCACCAGAGGACATCTGCCAGAGGAAATGGCGGAATGTGTGGTGTTACATTGCCACCTTGTGGAGAGCTCCCACTGGAAATGAATGAGGAAAGATGGCTGACTAACAAGTTGTGGGCCATCATGTGCAGTAAGAACATCTCCCAGTTGTTGCATGCCCATCACTGGCTAAGAACTTGTGCCCTTGTTGTGACTGAATGGGACACTACACATTGCTGTTATTTCTCCTCCAAGGGGTGAAGCATGGGAGCTCCATGCAAGGCCTGGAGGTCCTACGCATGGGCAACATCAACCTATTGCTTTAGTGCCTGGATTTGCAGACTTGATATTAAAGTTTTGTAAAGCTGCAGCCAATGTGAGATAAGAGTCTGGTCCTAAGTCAGCTTTCAGGGGATAGGAGTCTGTGTTATCACCGTTGCCACTAGCTCTTGCAGTGCTGCTATCCACAAATGAAGAGTATAGCTAAACTCTGCAAGTCCAGGAATCCACAAGCTCGAGGAGAGAATGAAGGAAAATGTATTTCCTTTTGTTAAGTACAGAAGAAGCTTCTGGTGGCAATGCTTTTCATATTAGTGGTGTCCCCAGAGAGCTTCAACTACACAAACCCACAACATGCTCCTCCTGTTTGTGTGATGGAGTACTGTGTTGACAGACTGGAAGAGAATTACTGACAAGTGCTACCATGTGGACTCTCACAGTAATGCCATGTATTGATTTCCATCTGGTGGTAATGTGCACTTTTGCGATTGTATTGACACTATTGTCCCTCTTAAGAATCTGCAGATTGAGTTTCTGGAGTGAAAAGGATTAGCATTGTTTATTATTTACTCAGTACTAGAGGAGGTCTGTGACTTTATGGGCATTTACTATTACAATGAGAAAAAAAGGGCAACAAGAGAAATAACAGGTACATGTCCCAAGGCCCTTAGCAAGAGAAATTAAATGCGGCAGAGCAAGGCAGGCAAACTCTGAGAAGATGGGTTCCAAGAGCAACAACATATGAAAAGGGTGACACATGGATAACTCCTTATTGCCTGTGCACCATGTTGGAGAACAGTAATGGCGCTGCAGAAGGTAAAATACATCCTGTACTGATTAGAGGGAGAGCAAGCTGCCCTCACAGATTGTCCATTGCCAACCCCTCCTCCAATGAATACCTAGAAGTAAATAAGCAAATCCCTCAGATTTGGGGAACATGGCAGACCACACTTACAAGTATCTGAAGTGTGGGCTGAAGTTTTCAAGACCTTGAGAGAGAAATAGTCTTTGATTTCAATGAAATCTGATACCTCCTCAAAGAAGGGGTCACATTCTTTGAAATGCAAGATATGGACAACTATGGAGATGCTGGCCAACAGCAACAGGACATGACTGCCAGCATCTCCTGATGGGAATAAAGGCAGTAAATTTGAGCTCTAGAGGTTTGTGATGGGTCTTTTGCTAAATCCCTTTTGCCAGTAAATTCAACACCTCTTAGAAACAGACTTACAGAGATGTGCTATTGCTCTGGAACTCAGGAGAAGCACAGACTGTCACCTTTTTTTGGACAAAGGCCTATTTTGATAAACACAATGGCACTAGCAGAGTACATTTGTTTTTCTCCAAGGCATATTATTTGATATTTCATGAGATCTTAGTTAAGAAAAGATACTTTGCACTGTGTGGAAATAGTAAGGCATGTATTAGACTTACCAACATGTGTTTCAATGACAACTTTCAACACTTATTAATGGGGAGGCATTACAATAAATGGGACCATTATTAGCAAGATGCTTTATAAAACTCATTGTTAGTCCAATAAGGCTTAGAATTTTCAGCAATAATCTAGATAATACAAAATCTGTGATAGCAGGATTTTCAGATAGTGTATAAATGACTGAGATAGCAAAGAAGAAAGAGGACAGGCTGGATTAGGGGGTTACAAGAATTACCATCTTAAATTACCACAATTCAACACGTGCATTTTACTAGAAGCAACTGAAATGTATCACACCTGGCAATAAAGGCTGAGATTCAACCTTACGCATCTCCTGCCCCTAACAGAAACATCTAAACTAAGAGACTAGTTGGCTTAGGCTTCCTCTACAGTCAATGAAGAAAAGATGGCACCTCCAGGGGGGAAAATTTTGCTGAAGTTTGAAGGGCTGAAACCAAAGCCCTACATTTTGGGTGAAAACCTCTGTCTTGCAAAGCTGTGCATAAAGAACATAAAAATTAACCACCTCCGCATGAGATCTCAGTGCAGTGTTCTATGATGAATAAGATAGTCAGGTGTATAAAAAAACAGATTATCAAGTAGAAACAGGGAAGTGGTTTTGTTCCTGGGTTGGCCACTACTAAAATCATTAGAAGAATGATATTTTCAGTCTTGGCATCCCCAATTCAGGAAGGGTATAGATGTCTTAGAGTTCAAACTAAAGCCACAAAAATGATCTTGCAAGAGAAATCAAGTTTTGCAATGCAATGCGTATAAGGTTTTAATCTACTGCAATTAGACAAAGTGTGACTTGATATTTTTCTATGTAGGTACTTGTGCATGGAAAAGATGCCTTACAGACTTTTCAAGTCTTTCAGCCAGAGACATAAAAAGATTCAGAGAGAATTGAGGCTGATGTTAGACAAATGCAGCTGTGAAGCAGGACATGATTTCCTTGCTGTGCAAGTAGTTTAATATTAGCGATGTAATGAAATCACAAACCATTCAGAGTTTGTCAGATGCAAATGGATATTTTAGCACCTTGACACAGACGATTACATGGGAGCACTTCAGTTTAAGACCACGTGCTTGGACAGTTATTGCAGAGCAGCTGAAGCACGGTAACCCATCAGCTTAAGGTAACCTGTTATTGGGTCAACATACTTCATAAAACACTCCATTGCAGCTCCTACAAAAAATTCTGCAACCTGACAATACCCAAGGAGAAAAATACAGAGGCTCACCACAGTCTATTCTTACCTAGGGATCAAAGAGAAAGCAGCCTACATTACAAATAATGGGATATTAGGAAAAGGAAAAAAACCAAGCTGCACACCTTTATATCAAAGCAGTACAAGTCAGTTATGGAGGGTGAGGGTGGACAGCTCCATTACTGCAGGCTTAGTCTTCTGCACCACAGGAGCTCCATGCTTTACTGAAAAACCCTCCTGGGATGCCAAACTCTGTTTTGTTATCTTAGATATCCTCATAAACACTAAAATAATGTCTACCTGAAGAAGCAGCTCTGACGGGTGGGAACTTTCCTTTGTTTGAACCAATGGTCTGGCAAAATCTAAAGGCATTCATTTCTATGGCATTTGGTGTGTTCTTACAATTACCCCAGCAACAAATGCCAGTTTTACATGCTTCCCTCTGTTCCTAGGCTGTTTCGTAAACCTCCCAAGCTCTACAAGCCCTTCCTATTCTCTTTCTCCATGGCTGAGCCTCCAGCTTTATTCGGATAACCTCTACAAAACAGATCCACATTCACCACACATAAATCTGTGAGACTCTGCAAGTCGATCATGCGGGGACAACATAAAAGAAATGGAACTGAATACCAAGATGACACAGAGGAGATTGTACTTGATTGTATTATTCATTTCCATATTTAATTCATTACGTTTCTCCTCCTTTTTTTTTAATTCCCCCCCTTCAATTTATACAGAGCTGCAACACATTTTCCAGCCTGCTGTGCTGGAACGCTGCAGCGTCAAGGGACTTTGCGGTTAAATGTAAGACCTTGTTGTCATATTGTGCACTGGGCCTTTGTCCTCAAGAAACTGACAGCTCCAAGTTAGATAACAACTGGTAAATCATCATCTTTGCTAAGCATTGGCAAAGGCAGGTAGGGGGGCAGGAAGGAGGTTTCTTTAGAGCAGGAAAAGAAATAAACCTCTTTCCTAAGGGATTAAGAACTTCTCTGATCACCCATCTTTGAAGCCTCCTCCTAAATCTTTGTCTTTCCTGATACTGGTGTTTCTTGACCTGCTTTTCAAGTTGGAAGAAGTTATCTGTCTGGGGTCTCTCAGCAGGGTGTGAAGGACAGAGGAGATGTGGATCAGAAAGAGGAAAGGATGCCTTTTTAGGGGGCAAGAGGGGGAAGAAATCCAGAAGCCAATTTCATTTTGTAATTCAGCAATGATCATTCATTATTCTCTAAGGGTTAAATCTGTCTGGAAAACCCATGGGAGGAAGCATACACTGGTTGGTTGCAGGCACCGGATAAGATGAATTAATACAACATGTTTTCTTTTCTAGCCCTGATTCCCATGATTTTATAATAAGCCAACCTTGAATCAGCTAGTGAAATTTCCCTTCCCTGTTCTCTAACTGTTCTCTAAATTCACCCTTTCACCTCTGAAATGACCTGAAGTTTTATATCCTCCCCCAAAAAGCAAAGAAAGCTGCTGACTTCTCCCCCCTGCCTAGGAGTCAGTGCTGTGCTCCTCATACCTCTGCTTCAGCCCTGAGCAGTTTCTACATCAACCCAGCTGAGATTCCACTTGAGCACTAGTAACCCTTTTTTCTTGTTTTTGTTCATCTTCATATGAAGTAATACAGTCCCACAGTGATGCATGTAGAAGAGAAACACAAAATACTTCATCCTAGCCAGTTGAAAGAAAGAGAAAAAAAAACACAACTACCCTGAGTTCCTCCGCACTCTTGTTTGGCAAATTTTTCTTCTGAAGCCAGCTGTTTGACAGATGGCTTTAAAAGTGAAGTTGTGTTCACTACTCTTAGGCTGATAGTCACACTCTTTGCTCTTTTTTGGTTTGGAAAACTGCAATGACAACTAGATGGGAGTCACTATTCTCCAAGTTCACAACTTCACTGCACAGCAAAAAACACATTGCAGGTTGTACTTAGGATACAGCAGTTTGGATCTGGAAGCAAATTAGGAAGGGGAGAAGAGGCAAGTCTGAACAAGGCTTTTTCAGTTGCATTTCCTGCTCTTGAAATGTTCACAGGTTTGACTTTTGGATGGTAGGAGGTCAGTGAGAACAAAGATTTCTGTGGCCTTCAAAAATTATGTCACCCTCCAAGATCAGTGGGTTTTTTCTTTTTCAGTGTCTCCAGTCTGTTTTCTTATTTCAGTGGAGAAGAGAGAATTGCTAAACCTCCAAACATTTTGCAAGCCAGCAAATTCTAGTTTGATCACTTGCAATACTTTATTTCAGTAATTCCAGGATGTTCTGCTTTGGTCTTGGGACTTCATCTCACCAGAGTCCCCGGCGTTGTCTGTGTCTGTTCTCTGCCCCTTCCATTACTTCCACACATTTGTTCAGGCTCCTTATCCTCTTCATAGCCTCCTCCCATTCCTACAAGTTCTCCTAACAGCTCCATTTCTTGTGGAAACTCCAAACAACCATCTCTCTCTCCACACCTTCCCTTATCTGCCTCCTCCTCAACAGATCTCCACAGGTGTGGTTGAAGGAACAATTAACCCTAAGCACTCATAATACCACCAAAGGCTACCTGTGCTTTCGTGCTCTTGGAGGCTGTCCCGCTCCCAACCCCAGTGCCCGTAGTTCACCTGATTAGACCACCAGCTACTCAAGGCAGGAATATCAGATTCATATGTATGGTCAACACACCATGAAGGTGCAAGGTGCTGGCCCCAGGAGTAAGCATCCATTAGATTCATATTTCTACTGTCCACAGTAAGGTGAACAATTGCTTAGGTAACAGTAAAACAAGGGGACTGAGAAGAGAGAGGGATGATGCAATTTAGCTCTTGTGACAGAGAGAGAAGGTGACCATATTCCTGGTTTTGGCTTGTCTCTTTGTTCAACCTGCCATTCAGTCCTGAACAAGCACCTTTCTGAATCTGCTGCATCTTCTTCCCCTTTCTAGTCTTATCAGTGCAAGGGCTGTCTATTATTTCACGCTTGCATGTCATGTGTGCTACCCAAAAGGCAGTCAATGTCATTGTAGTACTTGGAGACAAGAGGGATAGAGAGCAGGAGACGAAAGAAAGATGGCACAGATAGCGCGTGACTGTGGGATGAAGAATTAACAAGGGTGGAGAAAAATGGAAAAGGGATGGAGGAAAACTCTCTCAGCACAGCCAGAAAGGGTCTGTTTGCACAGTGTCATACAGGAACACATAAGAGTCACTGTATGGCCAGCCAATGGCAATAGCTGTCCTCCAAGGAAAGGTGACAGCTGTTATGATGGAAGAATATGGATCTGACACTTCTCAGGCCTTCTCTGCTTACAGGGCTTTTTAAATTGCAAGATATGTCTTACTAATTGGCCACTGGAATCATGAAGACACTGAAGTAAGCCACCTCACACCCACGCATTTTCATTCTATTTCCACACTCTGTTTCCAAAAGTCTCTCATAACTATGTCGAAAGATACTACAACTCACTTCAAGAATATTATATGATGGTGAAAGACTTACAACACAAGACCTGGTTCTAAATGTTATTTATCACACTTTTGAACTCATCCTCTGTACTAATAAACAACGTATTTTCTGCTTACATGCTGTTACAGAGCAAACACAGAGCAAATCTGATCGGTGAATCTTGTTTATGCTTTAATTGACCCATGTATAATTCACTGGCCAAAAGTCTCACAAAGCAATACAAATGTTACATGGGATCAGCCGTGCTTAAAAGCTTGTGAAAGAAGTATATTTTGCAGGAAGTACTTGAAAGGTGAGATAGAGGTTGTTTAGCAAGGAAGGGATTTTCTCCAAAACCCACTGAAGCTGGTAGAATGACTTCAGTTGATTCCAGTGGTCTTTGGATCAGACCCAGAGAGGGAAGAACTAGTGCCAGGCACAGAGGGCAACAGAAAACAAGGCACAAAAAACAAAATTAAAATTCAAAATTATGTACAGTGGAAGAAGTTCTAGCCATACTGCAAATTGTTAAAAGATACTGTTATGGATCTATCGCTCAAGTGGTCCGCAGTAGTGAAAGGTCCCAGATCCAAACCTTCCCCGTCACCATGATTCATATACTGATACCACAAGTCATAGCACATGTTTCTCAACCAGGAGATAGGAAACCATGCCTCATAAGAAGAAAAATCACCTCCTGTGCCTATGAGGTGGTGTCTCTGCTGAGATAGCCAGTGTGGGCCAGCTGTTGTGTTTTTCATCTGTCCTACCACACTGACATATTTGTTTAATAGAGACCACTGCCTTCAGATGCAAACAGCTGTAGCTCATCGGCCTATGGTTGTTTCTGATGAAGTGCTTTTCAGATCAGAATATGCCAATCCATCACACCCAAGACTTTTGATGGGGGGTGAGAGTTCAACCAACTCCCTCCAGTTTTAAATTTCACTTTTGTTTTTAAAATTAAACCCCTGGTAATAAAAGAGTAAAACACAAAGAAGTAGTCAATATTGAAATCAAATGTTTTAGCTTATGCTAGAGGAAAAAGATTCAGAACTTGGGTTTTCATTTTGCAAAAATTTTTTAAATTCTGGCTGTTGGCCCAAATTTTAAACCTAGGTTCGGTTAAAAAAGAAATAATCCTGAAAATGTTCACAGGATAGGAAAGCTGTTTCCTGCCAACTCTATATTGGCTTACAGTTCTGACGCATGCAAGCTGGATTTGAATTAGCAGATTAGGCCCAGATCCAAAAAGGGACCTAGGCACTTAAAGTGGGACTGAGGTATGCGAGTCCCAGACAAAGGTCCTCAGTCCCTGGAAACCACTGAGTTTTCAAAATTAATAATTCTGCTTTGGAGTATGCCCCAAAGGACCTCAGCTTTGACAGGCAGCTCCATGCCCACCTCCTTTCTTCACCTCCAGCCAGACCTTGCCAGATTCCCCTGGAGCATGCCCACCAATGCCAGGGCCCTTCAAACATGCAACAGCAACTCCACTTTCTTCCAAGACACAAACAGAGGAAGAGGTGGTACCACCTTATTGTACAGTAACTGGGCGCTTGGAGCACACACCCAGGCAGAGCTGGTTTCCCTCTCCTGCTCGCCTGCAAGGACTCAGCGTGAGGATGCGATGCAGAGGGTGCCCCAGCCGGAGCCCTCCCTCTCCTTCCCCCTGCACTTCAGTCACATGCAAAAAAGATGTTCTTGGCCCTGGTTTCTTCTGCCAAGGATTTTGTTTAAATACTCGATCTTGTTATTTTCAGTTTGTGACTATATAAAGCACTGTCACAGGGTGAACAGTCCCAAAAGCCATATGCTTTCTCTTCAGGAGAGACTTTTGGATTTAAGACGACTCCTTGCCCTCAGTGTTTCTGCCTGCCTCGGTCATCTCCACAATCAGCACTGGCCTTCCTGTTTTCTACCTTTCTCCACATTTTGTCAGAGGGGCTCAGGCCCCCAGTTCAGTGGGTCAGGATGAGGCTCTTTGGGTCTCAGCCCTTGCACCCTATGACAGACACGGGGTTGGTTCACTTCTGTTGGCTGGTAATCCTGGGAAGAGGACACAGCCTGCTGCCAGGCCTTGGAGGCGTGCAGCCCCACTGTGCTATTATTCTCGCCTGTGCATATACAGAACGGGGAATTAGGCTTTCTTGTTTACATCTCCTCTTTTCTTTTTATCTTCCCCACCCCCTCCTTTTTTTCTCCCCTTCTTAATAAAGAATGTTTTTAAAAACAAGTGCCTGCATTTGAGCTGCTGCGAACTCTAGTTTCCTTGGAGAAATGTTTGTGCTCTTTAACTTAAAGAATTTCCGAAACATATAGGAAAGGAATTTCATAAACTACTCATTGAAAAACATTCCATACATTCCCCTCTCATCCAGAGACACCCGTGTGTGGTCTCTGACAAGGTCAGGTTTGGGGCTACGTAACGGGGACAAAGATTCCAGCGCTCGGAAAACAACAGATACCACAAACCCTGGGGTGGGGGGGAAAGGACCTCGTGACTCCCGTTGCTGGAGGCTGGGAGACCACCGGAAAGGCAGCAGACAGTAAACACTGCCCGTTATCCCAGGGAGGAAAATCCCAGCAAGAACCTCCTGCATATCTGTTGCGAGAGTGACATCAGGCTCTGCAGACCTAAAGAATGGAAAAGGGAGGTGGGGAAAAAAAAAAAAGAAAAAGAAAAAAGGAAAAAAAAAAAAAAAAAGAGGAAAACAGGGGTTCCCACTTACTATTTTACTGTTTCATCTAAGAAAGGTGAAGACATTGAAGGAGGTCCTTCAGAGGCAGACTGGATGACTATTGCAAATAGTGGGCAGCCAGATAGCGAGCTGACTACAGACGGACACCAGGGTGGGAAGAGCACCCTGGTTTTAGACTGCCTCTTCCCTGTTTTGAAATCAGGGAGACACGTTTGCCAGCCCTGCCATCCCTCAGGGTGCTCTGAAGCTCTAGGAATGAACACTCTGCACATCTTCAGTTTACACTGTTTGCAGAAACCATAACGTTATTTCCAAACCAAGTACTCTGAAACATGCCAAAGGCACCATTCCTAATCCACTACGATGGACATGACTCACAGCAGGTCTTAAAACAAAATTATCCAAAGTGAGGAAAAAAAAGCATCAGGGAAATAGTGTCTTGGAGAAAGTCCTTCTCTAGTACCTGATGAAATGTCACAAGTTGTGTTTTATTACACAATTTTCCACTAAAGTCTACATGCTAGAATCAGTTTCTGAGTTTAGATCAGCTGGAGACATGTCAACTCACAGGAGATGTTCTGAGAAAGTCACGTGTATAAATAAGCCTGAACTGGAAACCTGTTTTTTGAGGAAATTGGAAAGCAAGTCCACACCAGGACCATCATTCATGCTGCCCTGCTTATCTTGTATCACTGTGCACATTAGCATGGATTATATATGACCAGTGGCACTATGAAGTTCAATTGTTTCAATTTGGTGGGGTATTGCTATTTTCTGAGAGCTCATTAATGACCACATCAACTGCAGATCTCACTCCATGCAATCAGGATCCAAACCTTTTCACCTGCTCCTTGCGTCACTCATGTAATTAAGCAAATCTTTCATCCTCAGTACATTAGAGAGACTTGAGCCTAGGCTGCGCATTCTTACTTGGACTTAGCTCCATTCATGAGTGGGAAAAAAAACAACAACCAAGCTTCAGCTGGAAATGTCAGATCTTTAGTCACCTTTACAAAAGTATCACATTGCGATAAACTGACCACAAACAATAGCCTGTCTAGGTTTCTGTAGCAAACCACAAGGAATTAAAAATGGCTGACAAAAAAATACACACTTATAATATTACAGTTGCTGAACCTTTTAAATCTCGGATCCTGAGTTAGGAGAAAAGAAGTGCAAGGAGTAATAACAAATACCCATCTTCGTCTTGTGCATCAACTTGAATGGATGAAATGGCTGGCACAAATAAAGCTCGGCTAGCAAAACACAGCAGATTGCCTTCATTGCTGCTGCTGAAGGTTGTCTCTGCTCTCCTGTTTGTTCTCTCCTAGCTCTTTATAAATTCAATCCAGCTATTAACAATATCCATTAGCTTCTCCAGAAGATTATCTCAGCTTTAGCGACTGGAATGCAGGGATTAGAAAAAAAACCATTCAGTTTTGTTTTTAATAAAAGTATATGTTGATTTAAACTGATGGCTTTTAACATCTGTTGTGCAAGTCTTTGTGGTAATAACCCTCAGAGATTGTTGGAGAGAGAGATCATTTAGTAGGTAATAAACATCAGTGATTTCATTAATGAAATATTCTAGCATAGACATTACAAACAGGAAGAAGCAAGGCTTCCACCTGCTTAATAATTGCATTGCTGAGGCTAAAACTCTGGCTGCTGCTGGCAGGGCAGGAGCTGCCCTGGTACCTCTCACCCCATCTGCAGGCACGGCAATGTCAAGGGACACGCAGTGGAAGCAGAGCTGCATCCAGGACCCATTGGGAAGCTGCTGACTATCACCATATGAGGCACTGATTTCGAAATGCCTTACCAATAAGGGGTTGTCCTTAGTTCCTGACATTGCTGTAACCCAGCTGACAACACTTTCTTGGAGCACTGGATGCCTGTTAGCTGGAAAACAGTGACACAGATTGAACAGGGAATATGGGAAGCCATTTTGCCAGCTGATGGGTCACTCAAGTGGGTCCAAAGAACCACAGTTCCTGGCAGAAGAGTTGAAAACCTTGTGTAGCAATCTTTTTCTCTTCCTCCACAGGGAGAGGTTTTGAACACAATTTCCAGCAAAACCAAGTTTTTCTGGAAGTCCTTATTGATCATCTGTCTGACTGTGGATGGGGGGAACCCTTGAGAGCCCAGCTTTTCAAACAACAACTACAAAGTTGAAATCTTCAAAGATAAAACGATAATGGGATGGGGGACTGAAGTTATTTCCTAGATGGGACTTTCTTGCAGCCCTTCAGAGAGCCAGACAGAGAATGAATGATGGAGAAATGCTCCAGCCACAGGCTCCCCAGCCACCCAGAGCATGTTCTAGTGCACGTTCGCACCAGGTCTCCTTTCCCTGCACACCAAAGATCAGAGCATGAGGAAGGAGTGCTGTGGATTTGGATCCCAACCCATCATGGAACCTGGGACACATCAGTTTAGGCACAGCCAAAGAGGAGCAGTAAGTTTTCTCCCTCTGCTTCCCTTTATGTGCTGGTCAACAGGCACAAAAGACGTGGCCAGCATGCTCCTGTCTCACCTGAGATACTTGTCCTAACTCAAGCCGTCCAAGTGAGCATTCAATCCCTTTTTTGTACCTTGCTCTCTCCTCACCAAGAACGAAGGGGGCCCTGGGGTGCCTTTCTCCAGCCTTGGCACTGCCATAGAGGTCAGCCCCACATGTGCAGTGCCGGGGCAGGCTCTACACACCGAGGAGAAGCTCAATGCAACTCTGGAATAAGCACGTGAAGGGAGTGTGGTTTGCGCCAGACTGTGCTGAATCAAAAGCATCTGAAAGGTTGTCCTCCCCTGTGGCTTTGAGGTGAGATCAGGAAACCCTTTTTGAGCTGTGTTGAAGGATCCCTTTGAGGCTCCCTGCAGCCTTTTCCTCCCCAGCGGCCAGCTAAGAGGAGCCTGCTGACGTTGGCTTCCCCCAAGACATCAACTGCTTTCTGTTACTTGGGGGCAGGGGTTTCCCCGCTTCTCAGTGACAAGCACCTAACCCAGGCTCCCCTACAAACCTAAGGTTATGCAGAGGAAAGAGCTGCTCAAGTCTGCAGAGAGAAGGATCACCTGCCTGCCTGCCTCCGTGGTCTCTCCAGCTGTGGTCTCCAGCCAGCAGGACAGAAGACTCTGATCTTTGCTAGGAAAAAAAGACCATTACCTAAGATTAATGAAGAAAAGTTGGTGTGGGTAAGACCAAGTAAATGCCTTGAGAAAACAAGATGTTTTACACATTTTCAGATGAGCTAACAGGCCCGCCCAAAGACAGCATTTTCTTGATCTGGAAAATTTAACAAAAACCCAATTTCTGATTCCCCCAGAATTACAGCTCTTGGTTTTTTACCTGTTACTTAGCACAAGTTCCGCATGTGCCATCCCATTTTCTCCCAGTGAAGACAAAACAGCTCCTACTATCAAGGCTACAGCTAGCAAGCGGATGAGAAAGAAAAAGATAGATGGATCATTTGTTTTCTTTGTTTAATAAGATCTGACAAACTGTCAGTTGTCCCAGCCATTAGGGAAACTGTTACCCAACATGTCTCATGCACTGGGTCTGTGACCTTTTTGTCACACAGTATTCAGGAAGAACAGGCTGTCCCTTGACTCAGAGATGGGTGTATTGAGGCTGTATCTAAACGGCATGGCAGACTCATGCCATGATGTAGCCCGAGGTCATGGTGACCACCAACATCTGGGACAGAGGACATCATTGGAGTAGGGCCAGCCCATATGCACAGGTTTCCTTCCTATGACCATTAGGATGTACACAGGAGAAAAGAATCACAGAATCACAGAATGGTAGGGGTTGGAAGGGACCTCTGTGGGTCATCTAGTCCAACCCTCCTGCTGAAGCAGGGTTGCCTACAGCAGGCTGCATAGGACCGTGTCCAGGCAGGTCTTGAATATCTCCAGAGAAGGAGACTCCACAACCTCCCTGGGCAGCCTGGGCCAGTGCTCCGTCACCCTCAGAGGGAAGAAATTCTTCCTCATGTTCAGACAGAACTTCCTATGCTTCAGTTTGTGCCCATTGCCCCTTGTCCTGTCACTGGGCACCACTGAAAAGAGTCTGGCCCCATCCTCCTGACACCCACCCTTGAGATATCTATAAGCATTTATAAGATCCCGTCTCAGCCTTCTCTTCTTCAGGCTTAACAAGTCCAGCTACCTCAGCCTTTCCTCACAGGACAGATGCTCCAGTCCCCTCATCATCCTCGTAGCCCTCTGCTGCACTCTCTCCAGTAGCTCCTCATCTTTCTTGAACTGGGGAGCCCAGAACTGGACGCAGTACTCCAGATGGGGCCTCACTGGGGCACAGCAGAGGGGGAGGAGAACCTCCCTCGGCCTGCTGGCCACACTCCTCCAATGCATCCCAGGATCCCATTGGCCTTCTTGGCAACCAGGGCACACTGCTGGCTCATGGTCAACCTGTCATCCACCAGGACACCCAGGCCCCTCTCCACAGAGCTGCTCTCCAGCAGGTCCACCCCAAGCCTGTACTGGTGCATGGGGTTGTTCCTCCCCAGGTGCAGGACCCTGCACTTGCCCTTGTTGAACCTCATCAGATTCCTCTCTGCCCAACTTTCCAGCCTGTCCAGGTCACGCTGAATGGCAGCACAGCCTTCTGCTGTATCTACCACTCCTCCCAGCTTGGTACCATCAGCAAACTTGCTGAGGGTACATTCTAACTCTTCATCCAGGTCGTTGACGAAGAAGTTAAACAAGACTGGGCCCAGCACCGACCTCTGGGGGACACCACTAGTTACCGGCCTCCAACTAGACTCAGCACCGCTGATGACAACCCTCTGAGCTCTGCCATTCAGCCAGTTCTCAATCCACCTCACTGTCCACTCATCTAGCCCACACTTCCTGAGCTTCCCTAGGAGGATGTTATGGGAGACCGTGTCGAAAGCCTTGCTGAAGTCTAGGTAGAAAATATCCACGGCTCTCCCTTCATCTACCCAGCCAGTCATGCCATAGTAGAAAGCTGTCAGATTGGTCAGGCATGATTTCCCCTTGGTGAATCCATGCTGACTACTTCTGATAACCTTCTTTTCCTCCACTTGCTTGTTGATGACCTCCAGGATAAGCTGCTCCATCACCTTTCCTGGGATGGAGGTGAGGCTGACCGGCCTGTAGTTCCCTGGGTCCTCTTTCTTGCCCTTTTTGAAGATTGGAGTGACAGTGGCCTTTCTCCAGTCCTTGGGTACCTCTCCTGTCCTCCAGGACCTTTCAAAGATGATGGAGAGTGGCTCAGCAATGACATCCGCCAGCTCCCTAAGCACTCGTGGGTGCATTCCATCGGTGCCCATGGATTTGTGGGCATCCAGATCGCTTAAACGATCCCTCACACAGTCCTCCTCGACCAGGGGAAAGTAATCCTCTCTGTGGGCTTCTTCTCTTGCCTCCGGGGCCTGGGATTCCTGAGGGCCTGCCTTGGCACTGAAGACTGAAGCAAAGAAGGCATTCAGTAGCTCTGCCTTCTCTGCATCCTCCGTCACCAGGACATCCGCCTCATTCAGCGGCGGCCCCACATTGTCCCTAGCCTTCCTTTTACTACTGATGTAGCTGAAGAAGCCCTTCTTGTTGTTTTTGACATCTCTTGCCAGCTTCAATTCCAGGTGGGCTTTGGCCTTCCTCGTCGCATCCCTGCATGCTCTCACCACGTTTCTGTATTCTTCCCAAGTGGCCTGTCCCTCTTTCCACATTCCATGGACCTTTCTCTTCCACCTGATCTCCACTAGAAACTCCCTGTTCAACCATGCAGGTCGCCTGCCTCCTTTGCTAGATTTCTTTCTCAGGGGGATGCACCGCTCCTGAGCGTGGAGGAAGTGACGTTTAAACAGCAACCAGCACTCTTGGATCCCCCTGCCTTCGAGAGCCCTGGCCCACGAGATTCCTCCCAGTAGCTCCTTGAAGAGGCCAAAGTTAGCCCTCCTGAGGTCCAAGAAGATGGTGTGTGCCCTGATACTAACTCAGGGAGCAGAGGCGCAGTCCTCTAGTTAAGACAGATCTTATCTGGATAGATGGTTTACATGCAGCACCTTCTCAAGGACCACTCATGACCTTACCTCCCTGCCTGTCCTAGCCAAGTTCTGGGCATCCTAGGTGGTCCCAGAGAGCAACCTACTGTGATATTTTCCACTTTCCATGAAGAGGCAGCTTTAACACACATTGACTGGCACAAATATTCTTTATCCATCAAACCCAGATCCATTTGAGGATAGACTCAGTGTTATCCATAAAGCTGTCAAGAATTTTTCACGGCTTTTATCAGGTTTTCTGAGCTGGACAAATCACTCCTGAACGTTTTTGGGAATGAGACAGGGAGGGGAAGTCCCCATTTTTCTGTTTGACTACAGGGAGTTTTCACATCTCAAGCTGTGGGGAAAAATTGCCACCACCTTCAACAACTACAAAAATAAATGTTGTTTAAAAGATGCAATTCTTGTTTGTTGGTTTGGAAGATTGTTTTGATTCTCTCTACAAGACTAAACAATTATTCAGGCATCTAGACCATAAATAAAATGTTGATAAATATACGTTACATTATTTGCAACTTCTGCCAGTAGCTAACTGCAACAGCAGCTTTCACCATGGATGCTTTTGCCACCAAGGCCCCCAGTTGCTCCTGCAAGCCTCTATGTTCGGCGGCATGGGAAGTAATAATACGCAATTCAAAGAGATTTGCTGTTTTAATAAGCCATTGAGAGGGGTCACTGGAATGCAATGCAATGAATACCCAAGTCTCAGCCAAGTTGCTGATTTTCTTTCTTGATACCTACAGCTTAGCAATTGTTGCTTCGTTCCTGTTCCCACAGGAATGACCCTGGCCAACAAACAGCTGCAGAGACCCCAAGCAAAGGATGCTGCAGACACAAAATCCATTGCCTCAGCTGCCCAATGTGTTGGCCTTCACACTTTGCAGCAAGGAATCCACTTCTCAGTAAAGCATTTGCTGTTTGATCCATCACAAACTGCAGAGAGGAGAAGCGGACTGGAACAACGAGGTGAAATGATGAAAAAGCAGTTAGTCACAAAGGCACAAGCACAAAAAAAATCCCTTTCGCTCTTCCCCAGGGACTGGCTAAAGCCCTTTGATCCAATCATGGCTCCAATGAGAAGGATGCCTCTGCTGTCCCCAAGCACACAACACCGCTAGTGCCAGTGGACTAAGCTACCCGGGGATTCAGGCCACAAAAGAGAGAAGGAACATCAGCAAACAGCAGTTGAGGAGGACGTACAGTTTTGCTGCTTCTTTTATCTCTTCTTAACAGCCTAATTGAAGCGTAATGAATTTAGGGTTGGTGCTTGCTGCCAGACTCGCTTCTTTGATGTGTTTTTGGCCTCTCCGCTACAAAAATGCAGTGGAAACCAAACCCAAGATATTACACCTCCAAAAAGTGTCTCTGGGTTTACCATAAGATTCCACCGTTTGTGCCAAGTGGCCAAAGCCACTAACAGGCCCCTGCTCGCCAAGATGTTTGGGTAATGAATAAGAAGCAGAGAGAGATGCCACTGTGAATCAGAGTGAGGAATGTGCGCTAACGGCAACAGAGGTGGATCCTGGGCTGTAATGTGGAACAGAAGAGTACTGTGGTCATGCTCCTCTGCAGCTGCAGTCAGCAGGAGCTCCTGGTGATGTCTCAAAGTCTGAGGCAGGTGAGGAGGGTATCGGGAGGTCGGAAGAGTATCAGCAGGGTGGGGACATGCCGGTGTGGAACCACAAGCTGGTCGTATTGCCAACAGCCAGGTCACTCCTGGGCCCGAGAGTCTTTCCCTCATCCTATGCTAACTGTTCCTGCCTTAGCTCTTCACAGCCAAATCTCTTCCCCACATGAGCCTACCATGCCTCTCTTGGCTCTCAGCAGGGCATTCCCACTGGCAAATATTAGCCACTATGTGACATGCGAGTCTCCACCACATGAATGGCCCTGGTTTGAACAATGTGTGCTCAAGAGGCTATCACCACCCGCTGCCTGCCATACTCCGTGCCGGGGTCACTGTCCTGCCAGTGGGGAAGGCAGAGTCAGCAGAGTGTGTGTGCAAGCGGCCGGTGAGTTTCTGAAAGGCCTTCTTGGGGGACATCCCACCCTGCAAACCGGAAAGGAGTCCCCACCGCCTCACTTAGACTCCCCAGGTCTGCAATAACCTGCCCCTGGGCACACCTGAAAAACATGGCGATGCTTACCGAGCAAGATATCCAAGGGCCTCACATACTATTTGCTTTTAGAGACAAACAGATAAATTATGGAAGGCTGGTTCTGAAGAGGCTCCATTAAGTATGGATGTTTACCTGTTTGTATTCATACACCGACTAAACAGGCTCATGTTAGATGAGCCAATGCATCTGCCCCAAAAATCACAGCCCAAAGAAAAATCCAGCTGCTTATCTGTTTCCCTGTCTGCAATGATCTTGCTCATGACAAAAAATTGTCTGCTTTAAAAAACCCTGGCTATTGATGGTTCATGTACTTGCAGAATATCCAGGGCTAAATTTCCACCCTATTTAAATCAACACAGCTACATCCATTTTAGGGAATCTACTCCCAATCGACAGGTGCTGGGAACCCAGCCCTCAGTCTGCCTCTTACTAAAGCAGCCCTTACCCTGTGGCTGCATGTGCATGAGACATAGGCTGATGGTAAGATACACTACTAGTTAAACACAGCCCTCCTTCAGCGATGATTCACATTTAGGAGCAGTTAACTGGTGCAGCTGTTCTGGACACAAGCCTGCCCTCTGCAAGAAAAGCACTTTCTGGAATAGGTGTACAAGTACAACTTTGCTGGTAAGCAAATCATATACCCAAACACCAGGAACTGTGCTCCTGGAGCCTGACGCTAGAGGCAGGGACAAGCCCTCATCTTGCCTTGCAGTGACCGCTGCCACCTTAGCTCTGTCAGATGCAAGTGGAGAGCTGCTTTCCTCCTTGCTCATTACTCAGGTGGGAGTCAGGGGAGAAAGCAGGAAGGCTACAACTGAGCCTGTCCATGCTCTGGATGCCTTAGGTATCCACACTAGCACTGTGTGGGTAGCATTCAGTAGGCCAGTAGTAAATTAACGTACCCTGTAACTAGCAAGGCAGTCCCTGTGACCAAGAGATGTGCCTGAGTCACAGTGTCTTCAGGGCAGAGATGCTCTGGAGCTTCTCCTGCCCTGACAGTTTGGGCTGTAGCTTTGGACGCAGCTTCCGTGATCAGAAAGCATCCTCATCCTCCTGGTGAAATACAGCTGTGTCAAAGTAAAACAGACACGGAGCACCGCCTGAACATTAACCCTGTGCTTCCCCTGAGTTCCACAGGGGACTCGGTGCCCCGTTCACTGCTCCCAGGGACCAGGGACCATTGCTCGGCCAGTGCCACGAGCGCACCAGTCCATACATGTGCAAGCAGACATACACAGCTGAAGGGCTGGAACAGCTCCTTCTACTGAACATCTGGACTTACACATATAAACTACTCAACACTCTCGTCCAGAATTACAGAGTCTTTCATATCTTATCTCTCAAAACCACTTATCAGCCCACAGCTTTCAGACTGCAGTCTCTCCCGTCTGCCAAAGTGGAATCCAGCCATCTAAAAACATGAATAACAGCAGCCCCTCTCTCCTCTCCCACGCTGATGGCTGCAGCTCCTCTGACGGGGGCTTGAACTTCAGGGGCAGAGGGAATAGCTCCATCTACCCTGCTGCCACTGACTCGCGGAGGAAGTTTAGCAGAGTTTAACCACGGGGCAACAGCTCACTGGAGCATTAATGCCTCCTCGCATCCCAGGCTGAGGAAGGCAATAAGCTAAATGTACATATTTATGCTCTGCGTTATGATGATAGACAATAAGGAAATATTTGTAAGCGAACACTGAGACACGTGACGCTGCTGCAGCACTTGGAGGCTTCAGGCATGCCCTAGAGCCTCCACGTCCTAGATACTGTTCAAACATGGGCAAAAAACCACAGGTTTTTGCCTATAAATGAACATTTAATAATGGGAGCTAGTTTGGATTTTTGTTAAATAAAGATTTCTTTCTAACAAAACATCCCTTTTGTTTTTAGCTCTAACATAACGCTTGAGACAAAGTTTAATTTATGGGTTGACATTTTGCAACCCTTGTCCAGGAGGGGAGAGAATACCTTGTTCTGTCCCGTTCTGTTTTTCCTCTCCCTTCTCCTGTTAAAAAAAAGAAAAGTGCAGAGGAGGAAGTGCAGGAAGGGCTTTTCAGCTTGTGAGCCATGAAAATACTTTGGGTTTCAAATTCATTGAGCATCAAAACTTCCGTCAGCCCCCCAAACTTTTCAAATATTTCCACTAAAATTCTGATATGAAATGGAAATTTATTCCTCCGAGCCGTAAGAGACGGCATCATTAGCCTTCAGCATGGTGCTAAAAACATGCGTGCATACTGTGGCACAAGATACCAGTCTAGCCAGACTGAGGGGACTCTCAGCAAGCTAAGTGGGCTGGTGCCACGTCAGGCAGGAGGTGGACAGAGGAAGGGCTGGGAGGAGCAAGGCAGTGATGTTGCAGTTCAGGAAATCTTAACATAAAACAGGATCATCGCTAGCTCCGGACTAGCTTAGCTAATGTCGTATTTCTCAGCTGTATGGACCGCACATGGGTCGTACAGTCCAGAAGAGGTCTGTTGCAAGAACAACTGTCTCTGCTTTTGTTATGAAACCGAAGTTCAGGCACAGATCTCAGCTGATGGGTCTCATTCCAGCAGCTGATGATACAACCCAGGGAATAAACGTGATCATCAGGCACCAACTGGGAAATGGTGGGAATAAGATCCCTAGTAGCAGTGGGGAATACAGGGTACAGGTGCCTTCCCTTCTCCAAGCATCCCCCAAGCCCACATGCACTTTGGCCCCCATCAGCCAGTCCTTTTCTGGCAAAAAACCATGCTTTCATATGCCGCTGCCAAACCTCAGAAATGTATATTGCTCTTCTGGCTATGTTCAGGAGGAAGGGGAAGGGAAAGCAGCGTGCAATTTTCAACAGTTTCTCCTCAGAGAGAGGCCCCCTAATTTTCTGAAAGGGGCCATGGAGGAGGGGGGAGAAAAAGCAAGAGGCTCTGTCCCATTTTAATCCCTTTCCCAAATTCGTTATACATGGGGAATTCATGATGGAGTTCCTCCTTTGGGCTTTGAGCCTCAAAACATTTCATAACACACAGAGCCCTTCTGAAACCTTTTGATCTTGCCATGTTTATGTGCATAGCTGTGCACACAGGCAGATGTGAAAGGGAAGGACGGGGAGCAGAGGCATCCTCTGCTCGTGGCATTGCAGGTGGGGTTTGCATTGGCAAGGAAAAAAAAACCCCAAACCATAAGCCAAAAAACAGAGAATGAAACAACTGCAGGACAAAGAGCACTGATGCTACTGTGAGAACTCAGCAACATCAGCTACAATTCTCTTCCTCACTGCTGTCAGGCCAGAGCTACCTGGAAACTTGCAGCTGGCTCTTCACCTCATTGAAACCTAGCACAAGGACTGTGGAGTGCTTTTCATTCAGCAGGAATTTACCCAGGCTACACAGAAACAACCCAAAACAAGGGCATTCACTCAACCTGATGAGCTGCATTGACCAAACGGGTTTGACATCAGGCAAGGACCACTAAGCCCCACACAGCTGTGCATGCAGATGATTGCCCCAAGCCTGTGAGAGACTGGAGACTCTGGAGTTATGGAGCATCTCCCTGCCCTATATGTTTTCGGTTACAGTACTCCATAGCCTCAAAACCTAAAAGATACCATAAATTGCTACCAGGCTTATGTCATTTAGGATTCCACAGCTCAGTCAAAGTTATTCAGCTGACCAAGAAGAGCGGAAACCTCCCCTCAGGTCAATAGGAATGAGTTCAGTGAGGCAATATCTTCAAAGGCAATAGATCCTCTTCGAAATCAGCAGTACTTAGACATTTCAATAGGTGTCTTCAAGGATCTGGACTGAAACACCAATATCCTCCCCCAAAAAACTGAAGTTAAGTGTCTCAGAAAGTTTACAAAGGTGACTGAGAGTCTAAGCAGGGGTACCAGTGTTTCAGTAAATTTTACTCACTGCTGGTCATTGAACCATAGTTCAACGAGTTTGATTAAAATTCATGGTAAACAGATTTACTTTCTCCAGTACCACTGCTCTGTATGGACACATTCAAAGGCATTTACTTCCATTTAGCTAACTTCATAACTGACTCTTCTAAATGTTTCCACATGGTGGCTTGAATTTTTTTTTTTCTGAACTAAATCAATTTTAAACCAATTCTCATTACATTGGTGGTTTTGCATGTCCACAAGGCCTGCGGGTCTCTTGGATTTGAAAACTTGGCGTGAAATTCAGCCCAAAATGCCAAGTGCTGAAACCCGATGAAAATGAAACCGTTGCAATGTATAGGGGAAGCTGCCTGCCACTCAGCCCTGCCCGTGCTGCCGGCCCTGGAGAGCACCTTCCCTGGGGCACCAGTCCTGCACAGGACCAGGGGCTAGGCGTGGCTGAAACTTGTCTCTGGACATTGCTGCTGCTCCATCCCAAGCAGGTTTGGGATTTGGCAGTGATGAGCTCAAATCCTGACTGGTGGAAATCTCTTGAAGCATAGCCTGTGGGAAGATCAAAATCCTGATCAGGAGCCTCTTTAAAAATGTGGCTTCAAAGCTAGCTGGAAACCTGGCCCAGGGCTTCTTCCAAACCTGGCCCAGGGCTTTCCTGCAATTCAGCCTGGGTTTGAAAACTTGGCTGGCATTAGGTTTATTGCACCTAGTTTGGGGCTTTGCTGTGAACATTTTGTAGAGATTCAGCTCTTGAAATTAAATGGGGTCTGTTGTTCAGAGCCTGGACCAGCATCCCTAACATCCATAAACTCTGCACCAATCTATTTATCTTTGTGTAGAAAGTAACAGAGGGTTGGACACATTATTTTCAAGGGAGAAGTTGTTGCTGTGTATTATTGGTAAATCAAATCATCAAAACACGATGTATGAATGAATGAGATGAGGACTACTTACTGCTGCATACTGGAGGGCTTTGATTTATCAAAGCAATCTTTTGAATCAGCGAGGAGCCAGGTTTGTTATGGTCATGTTTCCCCACCACGGTGTCTATAGTAAGCAAACATCAGAAGTCTTGTAGAAGCACCCAGCACCTAGGATGCTTCAAAGCAGAGGCAGCAGCTTTAGAAGAGATATTTCACTTGAAAGACACCAGCAGAGGTGAAGACTTTCTGCCTCCTGATAGGTTTGGGGCAATGAAGAAAACCAACAATACTTTTGATTTCCCAACACTACTGCTTTTAGTACTTCTAGAACTAGAAAAGAATGGGTTTATTTACTGTTGAACTGCTATCCTTTCCCCAAAAAAAACCCTCAAAAATGGTGACCATTCAGAGCAGAACCAAGCTGGTTCTTGGCAAAAGTTCAGCGTGGCTCTTATTACTGGGGGGAATGTGGTCATGTTGCTAAGACAGTGGCCTGAGAGTCAGGCCACTGTTCTTGGCTACCCCACCACCCCACCGAGTAACCCTGGAAAGTCACGTCTTCCCTCCACAGCTCCACATTCCTTGTCATCCTGCGCCTCTCGGCTATTAAGGCTGCCAGCTTTATGGTCCAAGGTCTGTCTCTTACTATTCTAGCTACCACCATAATTATGGGAATTTGATACACGCTGCTTTCCAGCACCCCTTCCCACAGAGCTTCGTCAGAGCACAGAATCACAGAATGTTAGGGGTTGGAAGGGACCTCTGTGGGTCATCTAGTCCAACCCCCAGCAGCTCTGTCTTCATGAGCAGCAAGGCAGAGATGGGAGGTCAGGTATTTTCTCCATGGAGGTTTATCACCTCCATCTCAACACATCCCCATACTCACGGCTCACCCACAGAGATTGTCATCGCTGTCACCTTTCTCATTCCCATCCAACAACCCTTGGACTCATTTGCATTTAGAGTGCTCACACGGTTTTCTCCTCATTTACGTGTGCCCAGCTGGGACACCATGCCTGCTTCTGCCATCCCTTCCTGGGACATACACGTACTGTGAGGGACAACCTGCCCCCAAGATGCACCAGAAACATCCCAACATCCAGGCCCAAAGGGACTATGATCCAGAGAGGCACTGTTTAGCAGTGACAATGGAAAGATATACAATTGAAGCACAAGAAAGGCGAGGTTTGTGCTTTGAGGTGCCTCTCTACCCTGGCATGAATTTGTCATGACTACTTCTGTGAAGCAAGGGTTTATACGTGACCTGGGACGGCTGCTGAGCTTTCTGGCAGTCCGTTGGACCCTGCAGCCTGACATGCATGCACCTTTTTTGCAAGCAGTACTGGATTGCATACACTTACAGGGTCCTTTCTTGACTGAACAGCATAGCCCAAAGCATCAAGAGAAAGTCCAGGTATGACTTCAGCACCTTTTTACTGGGTCTAAATCTTTGCTGTACCAGTAGCAGGACGTTTGCAACACACCAGGAAGAACTTCTTCACTGTTTTGCACATAGGCTCCTTAACTCCAGGAGCCACCACACCACTATGAGAGCAGGTCCTCCTTCTGCTCAAAAATCTCTTTGGAGGCCACTCCTTGAGATGCCTTAAGGCAGCAGCATGCCGAGTAGCTGCTAACTCTTATCTCTGGTATAACACGCATGCTATGTTGACAAAGACTACCTGCGCATGCACATGCACAGCACCGCTTCAAGTGGCACGTTGTGATTTGCTCTGTGCTACCTGTCAAGCATACACAGTCCCTCATGGAGTGTCCTGACCTTACCCAGCAGTGACTGTGCACCATTTCAACTCATCTAGGTTAAGCCAGCACAACAGGCTGGGATTTCTGAAGGTGCAGGCAGGCCACGAAGACGATCACACTGAGATACTGTCTATCTCAGCTCCTTCTCAGAGTTTGGCATTGTGTGTTTTATCAACAAATAACGTCTTTACTACTGCCAGCCCTGCTGAACCACTGTAGCTGCAGACAAGCAAGCTGTGTTTGCTTCTCTTTCATTTGTCATCAACACCATGGCCAGCCAAGTTCTCATTCCAGCATCTTACTTGTTGGTAACAACAAACACAGGCAAAAATAGAAAAGCTGAATTTTGTCTGGCTGTGGGGACACAGAAGCATAGGTTTGGATATGTAGAGTGCAAAATCCCCAGTATGAAAATCGCTGGTGAAAAAGAAGGATAAGAAAGCGAGAGTTTAAACGCAAAAAACTAGGCTGGTTCAGGTTCTCAGGTTCCCCTCTTTCTACTGTTTGGGATGGTCTTTTGTATAGATGCTCTCCCCTCACCAGCATATGGCCAAGTTCAGTTTGACTGGCAGCTCCAGCAAACACATGGGATTTGCAAGTAATTTTGAAGATGTTCACCCATTTGCTCTCAGAAAGCAACAACCTTTCCCCTTCCTACCTCTCTTACTCCTGCCAGCCCCCAAAAGCTATGAGGAGGGAGTTTACACTCACATCATATCCAGGACTGTCCTGAGGTTTGTTGACACTTGAGAAGGAAGAGATATTCAGAGAGTAAAGGAAACCAGAGTCACTCCCTCTCTGCAGTTACCAGCTCCGATTTTGCTGCTGTCTGACTGCAGGAAAAGAGAAGGGGGTGGGAGAGGCATCAGGACTGTGACTTGTTATGATCGGACACAGGACTGCAGCACAGGGGACTGAAGGCGTCTTCACCCCTGCACCCAAACCACCCAGTGTGCTGCTGCTTCCTCCCTGAGCAAGCTGAGGAAAGGCAATGAGATCTGGGCAAAGATGGCGAAGCATGAGAAGGAAGGGGCAGTGGCCTACAGACTCCTCCATTCCCCTCATCCCACTTTTCTAGTCTCACTTCTGCGCCCAAAAAGGTTTCCACGTGCAGTCATGAAACCAGAGCAGGCACCATCTGCCCAACCGTGGTGAGGAGCTGACGGACCAGCGAGCTCTGGATGTAGGCAAGAGCCAAGATGAAGGAGTTCTTGAGAAAAACAAAACAAAACAAAACACTTTTCTACCCAGTGCCTCTAGGCAGGAGGGGTGTCCTGGCCTGAAATAGTAGAGAATAAGATGAGAACAAACCACAGACAGGACCTCTCTCCCTCCCCTGGGGTAGCTGTTCTTTGTCAGACACGTTGCCAGTCATGGAAGGGAAAAAGGGCAGACGTACAGATTGCTACAGACACAAACGAGAGAACGCAAAGAGCATGCCATGGACACAATCACGCTGCTTAACATGTTTATCAAGTATTTTGGAGCCAGTGCAAGAACAGCATATACAGTACAGCGTAAGAGTAGAAGAGGGTCTCAGATTTAGGTGACAACTTAACTTGGTCAAAAGGAGATCAAGCAACCCTCTGTAAGCATTCCACTTCCCAAGGGCTGCACGCAGGGCCACTTCAGGCCTGGATTACAGTCCTGGTGTTTACAGGGTGCAGAGGTCAGGGCAGGAAAAATGCAGGGAAAGGACCTCAACAGACACCACAAACAGGAAGATCTCTGGAGTACGTTAGTGGGTTGCTGAAAGGGAGGAACAGTTTTGAAACACAAGCACAGAGATAAAAATCTATTCTAAGGTGAGGAGGAGCTAAATATGTCAAAGGCCTTTCAGCACAATCTGGGCACATGTGAAACCATCTAAATAGTAAACAGCACATTTACTACTAATAGCCTCCTAATTTATTTATGGAGCCCCATCACCTCACAAATCTTCATCACCTGCTTTGCACAGAAATCGCCCTGGCATCGGGGGAGTGGTGCAGGAACTCTGCTCTGCCAAGACTTTGCTACCTGTTTTTGGAGATAAGCACTAAATAACAGAGCCCTGCAAAACACGATAAGGCCCACACTTCAAGATGGTCAACTGAAAATAGTCATTTCCCAACTCTAGGATGTTTCACAAGCTGTCTTAGTGCCTCCGAGCACCTCGAGCAGGGGAAGAGGAAATACAACCACAGAAGCACACAGGAGCCAACACAATCAACCCCAGGGTTGGGGAATCCCTCCTCGCATACATACACGTGCATATATATATATATATCCATGTTAGTCACTGCTATGGCAACTAAGACAACAAAGATCTGCTTTTAAAGGCCCTGCGGTAAGGAGGAAAAATATTTTGCTATATATATCATTGCCTATTGACGTCACAAAATAATTTGAAATAAACTAACCTTTAAGTTTGGATCATGCTGGTCCTTGTTTCTCCTCTGTAGATACTGAAATAATGTTCACTTCACAACGAGCATCTGTTACCTTCCATGGAAAAAGTAACCAAAGGAGATCAGCGAGAAAGTTTTCTATCAAACCCTCTCCCACACCCTCACGGAAGCAACACAAAAAAACCCTCTCCTAAAACTTATAGAGTGCTGTATCCTGAGGGTCTCATTTGGTCATTCCTCAGGCAAAGCCCATGTGACATCAGAGGGAAACTGCCAGTTTTGGTAATTAGTGAAAATTAAGAACCTGAGGTCAGCTGTGACAATTAGTTCGGTTCAGCATCTAAAGAGTTCACTGGAAAAAGGCAAGCTGACAGACTTGAGTCTGGGCTGCATTGTAAAAATACAACATTCCATACGAAAGTGATTTTAGGAAGTTTGGTTCCACAGACAAGAGCTTGTAAATCAGAGCATCCCTACCTCTTGTGCATGTATATGTAATACCACGCACAGCAGGCCCTTGACATGACTTGTGCTTTTTGCACTAACATCATCAGTGTAATTATTTTATCAACGGGACTAATAAATAAGCTGCTGCTATATATCCAAGAAATACATATAAATGGAGTTAAGAGGCAGAGGGGAAGGCAGGGATTTTATGACCTTAGCTCATACTGGGCCATACACATTACTGAAGTCAAAGTCCAACATAATCAAGCACAAACAATGCAGTGGAGCATCAACCCCTCACAGGAGTAGGCTGGACATTGGTGATGATACCTCATATGTGTGAGGCACGGGGGCATCTTTGGCATGGCACAGCTCTACAGCTCCTTCCCCAGCACCCAGAATCAACAAATGCAGCATCTCCCATCCCCTGGCTAGTGGAAAGAGGTGAGAAATACACCTCAACTTGCTATGCTCCTACCCAAAATGATCTACTTGGCTCCCCTTGGGAAGATCCAGGGGAGCTCTCTCAAGTCACTTTTGGCTCAGTGTGTTTTTTAGCTGGCTTGAAAGACACTGATCTGCCTGCACGTCCTACCAGCGCCCTGCAGAGTGGGTTGAGATATTCTCAAAGCATGAGATATGCCATACTTGTCTCAAAAGCACCATGAGTATTTCAAAGTAACAGAATTTATTAGAGGTTTTTTGATGGCAATCTCTCTTACTCAATATGGTGAGCTTGAACAGATATAGCAAAGGCAGTGAGTCACTTGAGCATTGTGGGCCGCTATATACTATTAAGTCATCTGCAATCCCGTGGTGAACCCATTTGCAGTGTGTTATTACATGGCCACTTGATGCACTGTGGATTTGGGTCTGTTCCGCTCCTCCTTTGGAGGTTTGGGTTGGGTTTTTTTTTTTCCCTCTTTTCTTTTTTTTCGTAAGCCAATATACAGCTTACAAATAAGAGCTAACACAGTTCAAGCAGGTTTGAATCAATTTTATGAAGGAGAATCAGCAGTTACATATTTTTTTAGAGGTTTAGAAATTTGCCTTCTCCCATCTTCTCCCAGGTCACTTGTTTTTCAAAAACTGTGGAATTGCTGCAAATTCTCACCGGTCCTGCCCATCTGTCAAGATTCTCTCTAAGCACAGGGAATCAGAGAGTTTGATTTACTCCGGGCTGTTGAGAAGCACTGACCGCCCACCTCCAGCAACATGGTCCTTCAGGTAGGTACGGCACCCTCATATCACTCAGCTCCTATTTGCAGTGCATTAAGGTACACATCCAACTTTTCTCACGTCTCCTGTTATCACCTAAATTCTGCAACCTCTTGTGCCATCAGCCACTTCAGCTTCCCCCTACAATTCCCTGAATTATTTTGCCTAGAAATTGTCTTCTGCGGCTCAGCCTCCAGGCCTTCACCTTGCAGACTTGCATAAAAGACACAATAGAAGGGCCCCTACTTATTTTTGGTTAGGCATCTTTCTGCAGATCTCAGCCCTACCTTTACTCATCTGTCTATGCCTGTACCAGCTTAGAAAGAAAATATACTACTGTTTCTGCTAACTATACTCTTCTTCAGCCCTGATTTGTGGAAGTTTTCGGAGAAGCACCTCTGCCACAGCACCATCCCTCATCCATTTCCCAGAAAACACCTTTCTTTGCTTTCTTCCTCTACCCCCATTCCTAACTCCCTCCTTCACAGGAGATCATGCAGACATCCAAATGCCCTTCTCACTGCTTATTTCTCCTTTTATTAACACCGGGTGCCACCCCTTCCCACCACCTTAATCAGGTCCAGATGGGATGCGCCAGGCTCTCAAGGGGCGTTGCACCTACCTTGTCAAAGGGGGAGCTGCCCTTGTCAAGGGCTGTTGTTACTGTTGGAAGGAGAAGTAGTTGAGACAGGTTTATCTAAAGTCTGTGCAAGTGCTAGGTGGTTGCTGAACACCAGAATAAGAAAAAAAGGCTACAGTCAGTGGCTGGACAAAGTAGCTGGATGATTTATGAAGGATGAAGTACTAAAAATATGGAAAGCTTTTGTAGTACTCCATGCTGTATCTAGAAAGCTGTAGGATTGCTGTGGGACGAGTCAGACAGGCAGCTTTATGTCTGACAGCTGCTAGTGCAGGGGTGCTTGATCTCCCTGGCAGGGAGAAAAGCTAGCTCTGATACCACAGGCCAGAAATCAGAGGAATGCCTTTTTCTCTACCCACAAAGAAGAAACATATAAGTAATACGCTCTAAAGCAGAGATTGCAGAAAAAAAGCCTGGCCACAGAATAACTTAACAACTGATCTCAAGCTGAAGACTGAAACAGGTTGCTTTGAAGATGTCTGACAAAGTCCCCAGTTGCAGCCCCAGTTGTGGTTAAGATCCAAGAGAAAGAGAAACATAGAGGGGATATGGGGAGGCCTAGATTGAACGGAGCCATTTGTCATGAGAATTGAAGTAGAAAGGCAATGTGGAGTTCAAAGATAGCATCCAGTAAAAAAAAAGGTATGTATAGTTACCAACACAGCCAAAACAAGCCAGAACTAAGACTTGGTGGGAAAATGCTACAGCACAACCCCTGCCACACGTGCTCAGCGTGGACAGCAGATCCCTTACCCCGCCAAGTTCCTCCTCAGCTGTAGCGGGGGTACCTTGCCGGTGGAGGGAAGCACTAGGGGAGACAGGCGGGCTTGGGTGGGATAGTGACAAAGAGCCAACTATGCTCATAGTTGATGTACATAGTTCGACGCTCTCTTGATCTTGGGAAAATGCAAAATGGATGGATTTGTTCTCCTCTTTGGGTGAACCTCCCCAGATCCACCCATTCTGGATTTTTACTCTCTTTGGGGCGAAACTTCACTTGGCTGTGGATATTTTCGAGGGCTAGCGTGCTGTGGTTTTCCCAGCCCGTCAGTGGTACCTTTCCTTGTCTTTCTGACTGTAATTCCCAGCATTATAGCAAAGCATTGGCTTGATCATCTAAAAGTTGGCAACGCTATTTGCTTAGACACCAGTGTCCAGAAAACAGTGGCTTATGCTGGTAAGGGTATTTCTTTTAAAGCTGTATGCAGACTAATGTAATTAGAAACTGTAGCTGTACTGGGGAAGGGAGTGCTCACTGAAGGACCGGATGCTTGTCATGCCCTTGATGAAAGAGCATCAAAGAAATTGAGAAAAAAGTTGAGACTTGCCTTCAGTAGATAAGAAAGCCCTAAACGGAACATGGTTGAGCCCTGAAGGCGTCACAAACAGCACACTTGGAAAAGCTCCCTTTACCTGAAGGCACAAAGGATGGGAATTGGATAGGTTCAGTCTGGGAAGCAAACAGGGAATAGAAGGACTAACTGTCTTCTTGTAAAATAGGAAAAGATGGAGACCCCTGCTTCTGTGTGCTAAAGCATTAAATATGTCACAGGAGGATTATCCAGAAACCTTTCAGGATATAGCGTATGCTGGTTCTTTTTTTGTGCTGGATGTGTCAGCAAGGTCTTGGCAGGCTATGGGGAAAAAACACAGTGTCTATAGGATTTCAAGGTTGTCACAGATCAGTAACCTCAGTCAAGGTCTGTTATAGTCATTCAGAAATGACCCCATCTCTTCTTTCGTCTTAGGGATTCCACTAGTTTCATCCATTTGCTTGCTTTTCTTCCTTTTCGTGTTTGTCCTAACGAAAAAAACACTGCTGCCATGCTCCTCTGCTAGAGCTTCACCAAGACTGGACCTTCTCAGTGGAGCTTTGCCAGATATGTCACAAAGTCATGCAATGCATTTCCACGGAGGAAATGTCATATAACATGATGACGAGGACCTGACATACAGGTGAGGCACTTTAATCAGGTTGGTTTATAAGATACAGGTAAAGCTCCACAAAACCAAGTCCTCCTGTGTGGGTGTCAGCTGAGTTGGCGAGATCCTCTGTGGATATAAATTGTCATAGTTCCATGCAAATCATCTGGAAAATGATACCATGGTTGGCAAGCTGCTAAGGTAACAAATATACCCAGGGCACTGCCAACTAATGCTGGCTGTGGATCTGGCCCATTAGCTGTATGGGTAGTATCAGCTTATGTGAACATATTTGTGGCTCTGGTAAACCTGGAAAAAATGACATTTCCATGGGTTAGATGAGAAATGAAACATTTGATGCTTTGGTCTCAAATTTTTTGCTGTCTTCCACAAGAAACAAAGGGCAATGTTTCATGAATGGCCTTCTCTTTTTTTTCCCCTTTTGGTGCAAATGTAGGAAAATGTGTTATCTGTGGAATTTCAGAACTTGTTCTTTAACGTAAAGCACCAAAACCACCAGAAATAACATTCTCCTGGAAAATGTAAGATTTAACTTTGCCCTAAGCCAAAATTGCATACTGATTGCTATTCATCATTCTGCTTCCCTCCTATATACTCTATACATAATCTCCAAAAGCCTTACCATGGTAGTCGAGGTTCAAGGAGTAGCTGGATGAAGCTACTCCTTCCAAAACAGGTATTCCCCATGTCTGTGTTCAGAAACGTCTTTCCCCAGAAGAGACGGGACAGCTGTTCTTTGTTGATATCCAGTCTCCCAGGACCTTCAGCAAACACATCCAGGAACCTGGATACAGGCTAGGATAACATTTCCTGCCAGACTTGTCAGGATATGACAGGTTTTTTCCAAGTTACCAGTGCGTGCGTGCAACCTGAAGTCCAAAGCACAACTCCATAGCCCTTATGCTGTTTGTCGAGCTTGTAACCCACCATATCTATCTGGCTGCTTGAGAACCCACCAAAGGATGATGCTCCAATACTGGAGCTGTGCAAGCCTCTACAGATCTTGGGGAAATCCAGAATGTGATCAGCTGCTTCTCCTTGTCCCGGCAGTAGGAAACTTCAAAGGGCAGGTGTGCATTGTGGTTTTCTCCATCAGCTTTCACCAGCAGTGCATTTCTTCGCCACTCTCTCCCTCTATTTCAACATTTATAAAACGGAAACAGAAGTATCTCCCTCTCTCTAAGGGGGCCGGATTAATTATGGCTCTCTTCCCATGCCTTAAGCCTTATTCATTCCCCCCGCGAAAGGATTCCTACAGGTGTCACTACAGCTTGAGCCTCAAGGAAGGGCCATGCACAGCTTTACAGGTGTGTCCTGTATCATCATTATTTACCCTGGGGAGGTCTGAAAGTGGTCCTTGGTCAAGGCCTGGCTGCACTGAACAGTGTGGGTATGTCTGCTCTGCATAACAGGACACCATGAGGGCTGCCAAGCTCCAGCTTATTCATAGTATGTTGTCTCAGCACAGCACGGCACCACTGTACCTCTGTCCTCTGGGCCCTAGTGCATTCACAGGGGACTGGAGACCTTCTGCATTGCACTGGGCTCAGTTGTCCTCTGATGCTCAGCGCCAACTCAGGACAGTTTTATGCATCACTTTGCTCTCTTCCCCCTGTGTTTATTCCTAAATCAACCAAAACATTCTTCGTGCTGGAGAGCGAGTCACCTATGACATGGGACCCTTGTTTTTGAGCTAGAGGTGAAGGGAAGACACGAGTCTGCCAGATCATCTGTACAACATGCTGGTGGCAGATGGTAGATAAACATTTGTTTTCTTATTACTCAAGAAGAGTTGGGAAAGCAAAAGTTTCTTCATTTTTTGCAAAAATTTAAATTAATGAATGGAAAAAATCAACAAACTTCTGAAATTCTTTTTGATAAACAGGATTTTGTCTCAAAAAGAAAAAAAAGAGGGACTTGGCAGGGCTGAAGGCTGCTATTTTTCATTAGGACAAGATGATGGTATGGCAGGAATGCAGGACAGAGGGGTGCAGATGTGTGAAAGCATTTAGGAAAAGACACTCAGGGATTAGAGAAGTGCCTGTTCCCAAAATGGGTTGATCTGAGGTAAAGGAAACCTTTGGGATAGGAAGATAGTAAACCCCCACACACCCCTTTTATAGTGGATATAAACAGTTTTATGGTATTTCCACCAAACAGAAGAAGAAGAAGAAAAAAAAAATAAAAAGGTTTCTGCAACACACACATGTTCCTCGTTAATTAGGAGGACTGCTGTTAACAACACGTTGCGCCAGAGCTGCCAAGAACTGTCAGACGAAGGACAGGGAAGCCCACGGTGAAGGCCCTGCTGCCTCCCGGGGGGGGCAGCTGCCCGGCCAGCAGCCCAGTCCCACTCTTGGGTCAGCTCCCCACCGCGGCAGAGTGGCAGGGGGTACGGTGGGCAGCCAGGCTGGGGGCAAGGCGAAACACACAGGCAGCCCCTGTCCAAATTCCTCCCTTCGCCCCCCTCCAGCTACAGGCATTTTCCACAGAAATCCTGGCTATGTTCGCTTTTGGTTGAGACTTTGGGACTATTTTTGGCTTTTTTAAACATGCTTAGGGGAGGTACCTTCTACTTTTATTCACATAAAGGATCTTTATTTTTATGTATTAAGGGACATGAAAAGAAGAGAGGGGGCAGGGTGAGGGGAGAGCTGCTTTATGCTTTGATTCAACTATATACCACCACCACAAATCCAGGTCCAAACTGCCTTTCCTCCTTAGCAGGCTCCAAATATGCACTTTGCTGCAGCAGTGACCACCCCTAACATCCCAGTTTTCTCCAGCCATCACTGGGACAGAACACTGAGCACTGGCTCTTAAGCATCTCTCACCTTCACGCCTTCTTGCAGCCATTTCAAGGGCTGGGAGCATCTTTGCCCTTCTATTACCAGATCCCCTCTTCTCTACTCTCTCCCAAACTACACCCTTCCTTCAAGCACCCCAAATGCCAGTTTGGATTCATTGCTGGATGTGACCAAGGTTGCACACTGTTATGTACACACAGAACTGACTCACATTGGGATGAAAGCAGGGTCCTGAGCTAATTTTTCCTCTTTAAATGAATGTAGGAAATAATGTTGCAGCAAAGTTCATTGCAAGACCTTGGAGGAGGGGGAGATGATCTTGTTTTAAAATAAAACCAATTTTCCTCACACTTGCATAGTCATAGGCACCCAGACATGTCCAAGCAGCCAGTCCATCAGCAGGCACCAAGACAATTGTCTCCAAGTGGCCAGCCCAGGATCCCTTGCGAGGACACCAAGGATGAGAGACACCAGCTATCGTGAGCTTCCCACGTCTCCTGGACTCTTTGGAGGTTGGTGATGTGCTTGTTTTGGACCTGCCTTTTTGTACTCTTTAGGAACTGTCAGGGACAAGCCTCTCCATCCTGTCCCACCTCAGTGAGTCATCCAAATTTACTCACCGTCCTCTGTCTCCCAATCTGGGCACCCTGAGAAGTTGCACATAGATGTGCTGAGATCTTCATGACCTGCTAATTGAGGGGCTTTCTTGCAGTCCTTCTACTGCTGCCTCCATGCCAGACACCCACTTTGGTCTCACTCAGATCAGGAAGTACCTCTGCTACAAGTCTCCACAGCAGGAGCAGTCAGAGAGGGGAAAGCTGAAGACCACTGTCCTTTCCAGTAACTGTCCTGCAGATGTTGATGAGATGGTGGCATTTTTGTACAAACTTCTGTGCTCTCAGTGCTGGGATACATAGCTCTACAGTTGTGTATGTACATTTCACAAAGTGGGCCAAGCAAAACATCTAAAAACCAACACTCACCTGTGGTGAAAGGTCTGGGATACTGGGACACTTTGCCATTCTCACCCTTCCTTTTGAACTCCTAAAATGCTGCTGTTGAGAACTGCAACCATGCGGCATTGTTAGGCTTTATAGCTACAATGATGCACATGGGTTTATGCCAAAAAAGCACTGCTCCGTTAGCTACATACATTCAACATCATCTCTAGAAAAATCATGTGAGGAAATCCTCGTAGCTGTTGTCCAACACATCACTGACTTGTTCTTGGAAGGAAAGTCCTTTCAGACAAGCAGCAAAACACCCTGGTCTGGAATTTCAAGAGCAGGTAGTGATACACGTGGGTTCCCTCTTACACTTGCAAGGCAAGGACGTCCGAAGGGTTTTATTTTCAGGTTATGCCAAGAGTGCCTTTCGGCTAACAGCTCTCCTCCTGGGCATCTTGCACAAAGAGTGGAAAAAGCCACGAGAAGCATAAGGACTCCTGAAGGACTAGAGTAGACTGGACATTTTTTCCAGGGTGTAAATCAACAGGAGTCATTTGACAGTGTGAAGACAGGACCACTGGATCTCGGTGTACATTGGAAGAGCTCCTCAGATCACCCACTCTGATCCATGTGAGATAAGGGGAACGTTCAGATTGAACTCCAGAAGGGCACCACAGTGCTCCTTCGCAGAACATATACTAAGGTTTTTGGTTAAAATACTTCAGTCTGAGATAGTTTATCATTTGGAAAATATAAAGACTTTCTGTAGAAAGCTAAAAATTTTTCTCTGATGTACACCTAATCCTTTTATTAAAATCCAGTCAGTGGAAGAGCTACAGATGTCGTCTATCTGGACTTCTGTAAGGCCTTTGACATGGTCCCCCACAACATCTTTCTCTCTAAACTGGAGAGATACGGATTTGATGGGTGGACTGTTTGATGGATGAGGAAGTGGCTGGATGGTCACATCCAGAGGGTAGTGGTCCAATGTCCAGATGGAGATTGGTGACAAGTGGTGTCCCTCATGTGTCTGCATTGGGACCAGTACTGTTTAATATCTTCACCAGTGATATACACAGTGGCATTGAGTGCACCCTCAGCAAATCTGCAGATGACTCCAAGCCGAGTGGTGTGGCAAACATGCCTGAGGGATGGGATGCCATCCAGAGGGACCTGAACAAGTGGGCCTGTGTGACCCTCATGAGGTTCAACAAGGCCAAGTGCAGGGTCCTGCACCTGGGCTGGGGTAACCCCCAGTATCAATACAGGCTGGGGGATGAAGGGATTGAGAGCATCCCTGCAGAGAAGGACTTAGGGGTACAGGTGGATGAAAAGCTGGACATGAGCCAGCAATGTGTGCTCACAGCTCAGAAAGCTGACCATAGGCTGGGCTGCATCAAAAGAAGCGTGGCCAGCAGGTCGAGGGAGGGGATTCTGTCTCTCTAGTCTGCCCTAGCGAGAGGCCACCTGGAGTCCTGGGTCCAGCTCTGGAGCCCTCAGCACAGGGAAGACATGGACCTGTTGGAGCGGGTCCAGAGGAGGGCCACGAAAATGGATGGAACACCTCTCCTGTGTGGACAGGCTGAGAGAGTTGGGGTTGTTCAGCCTGGAGAAGAGAGAAGAGAAGGCTCCAGGGACACCTAATTGTGGCCTTTCAGTACTTAAAGGGGGCCTATAAGAAAGATGGGGACAAACATTTCAGCAGGGCCTGTTGTGATAAGACAAGGGGTAATTGTTTTAAGCTAAAAGAGGATAGATTTAGACTAGATATAAGGAAGAAATATTTTATGGTGAGGGTGGTGAAACACTGTCATATGTTGCCCACAGAGGTGGTAGATGCACCATCCATGGAAAAATTCAAGGTCAGGTTGGACAGGGCTGTGAGCAACCTGATCTAGCTGAAGATGTCCCTGCTCACTGCAGGGGGGTTGGACTAGATGACCTCTAAAGGTCCCTTCCAACCCAAATCATTCTATTATTTTTTTTTTTTTTTTTTGTGAGGAGAAAAAAGAAGCCTATGTGAAAACTTTCAAATATGTCTTCAAATACCCCTTCTAGTGACATTTGAAAATCTAATTTACCGTTTGGAACACGTTGCAAGAATCGACGATAGTAACAGTTTGACGTCTGTCTTGTTTCAATCCTGCAGAGGGGAGGGAGGTTTGGCAGTAAGAACTATTGTCATGTGGGAGTCTCAGAAATGATTTGTCTCCTGGCTAATATTCTTCCACTGCAATGGTAAGTCAAATAGGCTAGTAGCCACGGCAACAGCCCAGAATCCTTAACTATCTCTATGGTTATTTCACATCACTTTGGGGCTACCCCAGTTCATACCGCTATCGCTCAAGACATTATTTCATAGTGGTTTCATTAAACAAGTGCAATTTGATATATGAAAAACAACCCACATTCATTTTAACAGAGATCATGTTAACTGCACATCTGCCTGAAAATGTAGAGAAGTCAAGCTAAAACAATGTCACAGTTTTAAAATAAGTACACAGAGACGGGCTATAGTCCATAGGTGCAGAACAGCCATGTGACTTCTCTCCTTTATCTCACCTGCAGTACATATCCTCCTAAGGAAGGTATTGGGAAGAAAGTGGGGTCTATATGATCCTTAATCCCACACCTCTTCTGTACCCTGCAAGGAGGGCTGCCCTGGGTAAGGGCATGACATGCGAACAGTCAGCGAGAATATTGCCTGACAAAATGAGGAGCAGCTGAAGGGGTCTGTGGCTCCTCGGTCAGCCACACCACCACCTCTTAAAAAACTAACAGCTTCCTAAGTGTCATAATTTGATGTACGTAATTTGAAGAAGTTACAAAACGTTACCAGCCCTGATCAAACACTTAGTTTAGGAATCCTTCCTGGTGAGACAATGCCAATAAAGGACAGAGGTAACCATGACCATAGCTGATGGCGTAACTTGACCATGGACAGAGAAGAGACCAGGAGCAAAATGACAAAAAGACCCCAAGTTTCCAGGACACCATATTGCAATGTCTCAGCATTGATTTGCTGAAGGCCTAGCACGGTCTCCTATATTGAAGCAAGACAGCAAACAGAATAGGCTTCCACACAGCACTTCTTGGTGAAGTTTCCAGCCAGAGCTTGCTTTCCTGTCTAACAGCATTGATGTCCAAGAAAGCCATGACACTCCTGACCCGGTGTTTCATGCCAGCACTGCACAGCTGATTAAACAATAGGAGATTCCTGGTTTGTCTCCTATGTCCATTTCTATTGCCGTTTGCTACTTTTCAAACATGTAGACCAGGTTTCTCAAAGCAAACCTTTGGAGGACCAGATGTCCCCCTCCAGTGTCAAACTACATAATTTGACTGTAATATCTGCGCCTTCTCTGACCAAGAAAGCAAAAAAACTCAAACAAACAAACAAAACCCCAACAACAGACAACAGCAAGTTCAAAAGAGGAGGAACCAGACCCATTTTTCAGAGAATTGAATAATGATGTATTCTGCAAAGTCAAACTTTTTAAATTGTTTCTGGTTTCAGAAATATTTTTAAAACCCCTGTGTTCCTAGTGCTTTCCAGACTTATCTGAATTCCTTCAAAAGCCCACTCAAGGTTAAAGAAAAAAAACAATATTATTCTAATTGAACAAAGCATTTTTTATTACAAGATTGGAAATACAGTTGTTAAAGAAGAGCTAGAAAACAAGAAAGACTCAAGTTAAGAGTTTTTCTTGTGTTCATTTCTTGCTTTTTTGTTACCTGGGATTTTTTCTCAGGTGTTCCTCCTCCAGAGCGCTGCTTCAAAGCAGCTCTCAAAAAACCCCGTTGTTTCTTTACTACTGTAGGGAAGCCCATTTTATTCTGCAGCCTTGCTTTAGCAGCTTGAGAATATGCAGGGCAGTGATTTCTCTACCTAAGTTCATAATTTCTTTTATGAAGTCACAGAATTGCAGCTAGCAGCTCATGTTATAAATATACTAACTGTATGCCTTAAGATCATTTCTGTGTGCAAACACTTTCAGTTCAGCTTCAGCTACTGCAGCTTCCTCGATAACAACTTCCCATGTTTACATTCATCTGAAGCGCTAAAGCTCACTGGGGAACAGTGTGGGTTCCTGATTATTTATCTGCTTGATCAACCTGAACAACCTACTCAGGATATTTTCAAAAGGCTGACTTCTCGGCAGCTAGAACACTGGGGTTTTCGGTGTTAATTGTCCTTCTTTCCGTGGATGAGTAATCTCCCTGCCTGCTCCTTAGTGAAGATGTTAATTCAGAGCAGAGCTGGCAGCGGTCCCCCTGCCACCCCAGGGGGTTCCTCCTAGCAGTATGCAGGCAGTCATTAGTCTCTGACTATAGTCTGTCAGGCAGTCCAAGTCACTGGTCCCTCGTCCAAGCCAAACGAGGATGTCACATCATGCCAAGTCATGCCATAAAATAACAGCAGAAATAACTTACTTTTTAAATCCCCGAGGGCAGCTACCACATCAGGCTGGCTGATTAGAAAACAGACACTAAAGCGTAAGGAATGGTACTGGGGTCTCTTGCTTGCATGGAAGTGAAACGACTTAACACCAAACAGCGGAAGGACAAAAGCAATGCTTGAGCCAGGTTCAGCCTAAGCCATTTTAGGCACCTAACTGATCTGCCTAATTGAGGACCTCATTTAAGTAGGAGAATAATACATTGCCTCAGCTGTCAGGAGGTGAGACAGCTACAGCCAAGGGTCATCTGGATCCGGGGGAGGGGGAGGGGATGAACCACTTTCTAAGAGCACCCCTCTCCTTTCAATGACTATAGAGATCCTTGGGCATTTTGTGGTATGCAGGACAAATCCAGGGTGAATGTGTACTAATGAGAGCACTCCAGACATTTAAATATATTGGAAAAATAACCTGCTGTTAGCACAAGGACATGCCCATAATCTTCAATGTGCTACTGCTATGAGAACATCCCATGGAAAGACAAATCCATTGTAAAAGGAATACATGACAGTAAGAGGAAAAAGGGAAAAAAAATGCAACTCGGAACAACAACAACAAAAATCCAATAAAACAGTATTTTTCCCCTCAAATTGAAATATCTTTTCATGTTTTTTAATAGGAAGTTTTCCCAAAGTCTATAGGGCTTCACAGGCAAACCGGGTACTCTTGAAAAGGGATTTTCTGGTAGCAAGCCGTTTCTGTAAATATGTGTACATAGCTCTCCCAGGGATCAGGATGACTCAGTGCTGTTGGAAATGTTTAGTAGTTATCTGTAGTGAGATGGCAATATTTGGGTTATTTAGACTTCTTATGAGTACAGATCATTACAAATAGCTCATTATGGAGCATATAAAATAAGATGGTAACTGGATAACATGACAACAAATTATTTTCACTATACACAAGTGCAAGACAGTCTATATTGGAAAATGACAAATTAAACCATTCATGTGCCCTGAATTCACTGTAATCTCTCAAAGGGGGAAAAAACCTAAGTTAAATAATGGGCAACTAAGCAAAGACATATGTTCAATGTGCATCACAGATCAGAAAGGCAGTGAGACATCGGAAATCCTGCAACAATAGCTTTTCTCAAGCTGGAGCTGCCAGCTGAAACAGAGAAATGAAGACACTTCTTTTTCTCTGATAAATCCTCTGCAAGATCCACCTCTCCTTCCAGTCCACTTAGGCACCAAGTTGGTAGCACCATGGGGCTCCAGAGGAAGCATCGCTTTGATTTCCGTGCTGCTGCGCGTGGTGCTGGCAGCTCATCCCCGTTCTGCACGCCCCATGCTGCAACTCCAGAGGTCCACCCGAGGTGGCTCTGCAAAGCGCCGGGTACTCACGGGTGAGAAAGCAGGTGTCTGATCACCTCTGCTGAAACCGCCCGGATCACATGTGTGCGCTACACGCCTTTGTAAGGAAAGGGTGCAGAGCTGACCCTTGGAGAAAGAGACTTTTGGCCTCCCGTGGAGGCACTACTGTACGCTGACGCTAAAGGCAGATGCCATCCAGATTGCTGGGGAGTAATGGGAGAGATGGCTCCTCCAAAAACAACTCAAGCTAATTTAAAACCTCCCGGTTTTTTATCTCCGCTTCCTCTTGCCAAGTGCACCTCCAGGTTGTCCAACTGGATAGAGAACGGGCTCCGGAGGGGAGCAGCGCAGGCAGAGGCAGCTGCCTGAGGGGCAGGCTGGGCAGCAGGGGGACAGGGTGAGCTGGTCCCGAGACGCATGCGTGGCTCTGGCCCGGTGCTTCGTCTGTGCAGGAGGGGGGCTGGCGGCGGCGGGCGAGCCAAGTCAGAGCATAGCCAAGGGAGAATGTTCTGGCAGCCCTTCCTGGCGGCCTGAGCAAAGTTATTTATCACTTCGTGCATTTTCCTTCTCATCTGTGTACAGCCGGCTCCAATGGCTCAGCTTGCGTTTTGCCTTCCAGAGCCAAGCCAGTCCCTTGGCTGTGCTCGGTCTTGGCTGTCCATTCACGCCTTCTGTCTCCTTCAGCTCTGCCTGGAGCAGCACAGGATCCCAAATTAGAGGTAGATGTCTATAGCCAAGGAAGAGATCGAAGCATCAGCAGCCAACACCAATGGCAAAGAGCACTTCTCTCCCCTGGACCGGCGAATGCTGGGCTGCTGTTTACTGTGGCCGAGGAGTCACACGCGGCTGTTTCTGCTGTTCCCAGGCAGCCTCTGCTGGGGAGCTCCAGCGCCTGCCGGCGGCTATGAGGCATTTTATTTCATTTATTTTAGTGATTGAGCCTTCATGCTGATTTTTTCCAAATCGGTGGATGTAACAACAGTGAATTTACAGAAAATTTTTCCAGTTCTATGGACTCCTTTCCGCACTGCTGGTGTATTTTGCCAAAATGTCTAACACGGGCGTCTAAATTGGGCTTGAAAATAATATCAGCTGCAGTCAGATATTTTAAGGCTCACATTGGCTCTTGGTAAGGGCACATCACACTCTTCTGAACACTGAACATCACAAAAGCAGATCAATACTAACTCTATTAAATCTTGCATCATCAAAGGTCCAGGCTATATTCTGTCCTAGGTTTCAGGACTTTGCCTAAAGAGAGCACACTTGAATTCAGCTGTCATACCTCTCCTCCTCTCTGAGCCACCAACACAGTTTTTCCTTGAGCTGGCAGGTTCAGTGTCAAAGCCCTCTGAGTAAACAGCAAGACTGCGTTTGACCTTGCCAAGCTTTGGGCAACGTACTTAAAGATTTATGTTTTCTACTGGATGTCACACTCTAGAAGCTGATAGACAATTCCTAGCTATGCAAGGCCAGATCTTGACTACCTTCTGGCCAGCTTGGTCCCAACAGGGCAAAACTTCCCATTGTTTTGATCAGACAGATTTTCTGATGGAAGGATGTGAATCAGAACAAAGAGGGACTGAAAGGGCCACCTGGTCTGCGCAGATTCCCAGAAGCATTGAACTAAGTGCATTGAACAGCAGCTTCCCATCACGAGCCCCTAATTTGCACATGCTGAGAACTTTCCAAAACTGGGCTGCAATTTCTCAGATTTGGTCCCTGCCCGAAGGTAGAAGAGGAAGTTGAGTAAAATCCCTTCAGACCTTCTGAAACAAGGAGAGAATGAAAAATTGGATTTTCTTATTGTAATAAAAATTCTTACCATTTTTTTCTCTGTAAAATGCCACATCAGACTGCTTGAAATTTGAAGCCTGGTGTGGGTATAGCTCTTGTTACAGACCAGATCCAAAGCAAGCTGAGGTCATCAACTGTGTCTCCTTTGATTCTGCCTGGCCCTGAAGAAGACCCTACAGGTAGGCAAACAAATCATAGAGAAAATAGTTTGGAACAGTTATGCCTATTTTCTACTTGGGAGTTGCCTGGGAACAGGCTCAGATTGTTTGCAATGTGTCTAGGGTTTGGATGCATTCACCAAAGCCCAGCTTTACTCCATCCTCCTCAATTTTTATTTTAGAACCTTGCTCCATGAATAATCTCCTCGAAGAAAATACCCACCAGCAGACGAAAGGACATCTTTAGGTAAAGAATTTGTAACTAAATCATTTCTACATCTTTTTTTTATAGCTGGGTCACAAGCGGATGATTTGTCAGTATTATGCATCCTTCATGCATACGCCAGTGTATGTGAGGTCTTGAAAGCTGTTAAGCTTTCGGTGCCCTGCAAGTTAGAGTGCTCCTACACGGAGAGTTGAGGTGCAGCACTGCTGACTTCCTACCCAGCAAAGCCGCTGCTGGACAGAGGACTGACCTCCACATCTCCCTGCAACTCCAGCCTCTGGGCCATCCTTTCTCTTGGCTCTGGACCTCCAAGGTCTTTCTTTGCTAAATTCTACTTCAAGTGGTTTCATTCCATTTTCTTGCTGGAGGAGGATTTAGAAAAACAAACAAAACATCTTACCAGTGTGAATATTCACAATTAATGACAAAACTCTAAAACAGGAAGGTCATTTCTTGAGCAGGGAGACTGGTATTATTTTGAATGAAGAAAAGAGTGCAAAGATCTTGCAATACTTGCTGTAAATGGGTTGTTATGGTGAACATTCCTGTCAACAAGTTCATTAGCTCAGAGATCCACGAGTGAACAGAGACCAAAAAATATGTTTAAAAATTCAAGAACAGATTAATGGACAATATTTTGCAATCTTTGTCTAGCTCTGCTTCTCGCTGAGAATTAGTAACTTTACTCCAGGCCAGATTCAAATTGTGTTACTCATGCAGAGCAGCACCATGTTTTATGAGTAACCCCAGTGATATTTAGGGCTGTTTTTTGGAATAAGATTGGAATCAAAGAAAGACAGTGGGAGGCATGGGCTGAATCACCTTGCTTAATAAGTGTAAGATTGTTGGTTTTATACATGTCTATATAAATAAACATAACAGGAATAAGGAGGGATGTCTGGATTGACAGGCATGTCAGGGAATTTATAAACATCTTTTTGCAACATACAACAGACTCCTATTTTAACAGAGGAGGACAACACCCAAAAGTTACTTAACATCAGGAAAAGAGGAATTTGCACCTTCAGAAACAATAGAAGATCAGACCATTTCACGGGTTTTACTCTCAAGAGTTCTGGCTGCAGCCTGTGATATTACATAAGGCCTATGCTGCTCTTCATAGAAGTGATGGATGAAGTTTTCAGAGCTGCCCAAACGCCTTGAAAGCATATGGTCCATTTTCCAAAATAATAGGGTCCTTGGGATTCCAAATCCCATTGAATTTCAGCTCTTCTGGGAACATCTAGTTAATTTCTAAACCAGTATGCATTTTCCTGCTTGTTATGTTCCCCATTTCATTTTATCTCAGGACTCCAGCCATCACCGTACATCAATAACAAGATCATCAAAATGCAGTATTAAAAACGAAAAGCACAGTTGTGCCCGACTGCTCTGTTGAAATGCCTCCAAGACCCATCATGGACTCCTGACGTTACCAATGAGTGAGGAAGGAACCAATTCAAAGCTTGCTGATGTAAAGGAAAGTCCACTCATTTCTGTGGACTTCAGTGGGGCTTGGATCAGACCCTGGAAGAATAAGGATGACATAAAAATAACATGACGTCTGCCAGATTCACCAATATGCTCTGATGTTTTGCCCGGCCCAATGATGCAAAGCAGATGGAGCGTGCTGACAGTCCTGGCCCACTTCAATCATTTATTCCGTCCCTCGGATTAGTTTTCATCAGGCGTTTTATTCATGGTATAAATACATTTATCTCATTACTGCTTCTGCTACAGTATTTCAGAAGAAAGATCACCACTTTTTAGCTTTATCAGAGAAAAAGTTTCCATATTTTATCACTTGGTGACCAATTTTCAACAAGGTTTCTCTAGATGCTTATTAGTGATTCTCTGAGTTTTGCTGCACTTATGTGGGGCTTGTAATTAATTGCGTTTAGATGTCTCTGTCTGCTGCACTACTTTGGCCCAAGCAGACTGCACGATCGAACAGTTTCACAGCTGCACCCTCAGATAAGGCATTAGGACAATTATTCTGCAGAATAAAAAGGTTACCTTTAAGTTGCAGCACTTGCTTAAATCACATCAAAGCTATCACAAATAAATATCTACACATTTTGTTGAATCAGTGCCAGGAGATGCATTTAAATGAAACTAGCCTGCCGTGAAAACTACCCCCCTCTGTCTCTAGCCTAACCTGCCTTTTGCTACGCAAAAAAGGGGCTAAAATCCATGGGGGAATACTTATACATGAGGAGTTTGTGCACTCAGTGTCTCAGAAAACAGAAAAGACATTGCCTTGTCTAACTTTATAAGCCAGGAGCAAGCAAGAAAGACGTAATACAGGCTGGGATTTTAGCATGCATGGTTATAATAAATATAGGCATTAATACACATTAAAAGTTGCTGAATGGCTGAGAAGTTAAGTAGATTGGATGATGTCCCTCAAAATGAAATAATCTATATTTGGCTGGTAATTCATTTCTTCTGAGTTGTTTTTTGCTTGACTCTGCACATATTCCTCATTGCAGAAATAACTTGGGTGATTGCAGCCTGGATCCAACCTCAAGCCAGCTAACCCAGGAGTGAGCGTTAGTGCTGAAATGTAAGATCTGAGTTTCCATATCCCCACCAGACACATCTCTACAGAAATGTCCCAAACTACCTGGAGAATAGCTGTACTGCTCAGAGCTTGCTCCCTGGCACAAGGACATGACCACATTCACGCCATGTAAGCATTGAATGGGCCCCGATGTGAAAGCCATCCTGCATGCATTTGCACCCACACTTCGCAGGCACTTCCAGAGCACATCCTGCTTGTCAGAGCTGAGTGTGGCTTGGGCTGCCTCCTCCCTGGAGGGACAACCTGCTGCCAGCTATAGATATAGACCATCCACAGGTTTTGCCCTGCAGTTGCATGTGTATGACCACACTTGCGCGCACAAAGGGACAAGGAACAACATACAAATGCACAAGATCAGGCACAACACTCACGCACAAGCCTAGATTAGCTCTAAAATGAGTATTTACAATGACCATGCACATTTTAAAGGTGAAAACTGGACTGCATGCAGAAGGATGGGTAAGGTCCTGAGACCTGTATGCCACACACACTTTGGCCAAATGGCTTACAGTGAAACTCTACTCCCGGCAGCAGCAAAGGTCCTGCTGACTTACAAAGGTAAAAATTTAACCCTTTGTATCCAAATTCTCCCTCTGAAGAGAAAGGATTACAATACTTGTCATATCTCACTTGTCATCTGTCTGGACTGTAAACGGATTCAAGGCAGGAGCTGTCTCTCTATGAGCACAGCCTCACCGTAGTCCAGTCCTAGCCATGGCTGAAGCTTTACACATCATAACTCTTCTTTCTTCAGACCAAACTGCAACTCCGCCATGTCGAATTCTGTCCTATTGCCCCTAACATTACAGCACTTGGCCACACTTCATCTCCCCTCCATTCTGTTTATTTGTAGAAAGGAAGAAATGCCACAGGATAATGGTTTCGTGCTGCTACATAAAAGCTAAGGCAGAGTTAAGATACGCTGGAAAACAAATGGTGAGACAAAGCGGAGATGTTTATTATCCTATCAGGGCACAGTGATGCTGAGATCACATTCTGTCAGAGTGCATTTTAACTCCTCCACACCAGTACCACACGTAGATCCAACCAGCCAGTGGCAGTCCAGTTCCCCAGTTTTTTGGGCGGATTTGAAAATCCTACTCTTGGATATTGCATACAAGATGCAAAGTAGGTGAGTAAGCTGTTGAAATACAATGGAGCTGCCCTAAACAGACCAGCAGAGTCCCTTTAAGTGAACGAGCAGACCACTGGCAAGGGACTAGGATGCAGTACCTCCATGTAAGCTAAGAACATGGCTGCTGCCTCTAGGAACTCACCGATTCTGAGGTCATCCAGCCAGGAGAATGATTTCCCATCTGATCTCCTACAGAAATCTTTCTTTTGGCTTCCACCGTGCCTGGTCCCACTCCCGGACACCAGGAACAAACACGAAAAGCTTCAGGAAAACACCTCTATGTGACTGCTACACTGCAGTCTCTGTTCAATTTGAAAGCAAGTCCTCGGCCCCAGATGCCTTACTGACTCCTGCTTCATGCCATGGCCCAGCCATATTTATCTATCTTGTTTATTTTTGGAGGCTGAATGTATTTTACGTTTTGAGCAACCTTGGGCGAAGCAGCCTCCTCCAAGGTTCACCCATCCAGACAGGACTATAAAACAACTGTCCCTGTTTTCCATGAAGACTGCACAGAAGCAAGAAAAGTGCAATCAAGAGATTATTGAAAAGCTCTCAGAAACAGCCACTGGGGTAGATTTAACAGGCAGCGATGTCAAGACTGTAAAACATGTTTGACGGAGCATTTTACACTGCTTTAAATTTGGAATTCTTTGGAGAGTGTCTGAGGGTTTTTCAAGAAACAAACACAACCCTCGTCCCCCATGCACACACACACAAAAAGCTCCTTCATGCACAGGGAGCCAGCATCCTGAGGCTCTGACCTCAGCTCACTCCTCAACTTTATCAATCACATTATAGAATCAGTGCAGACTGAACAGCATTTGGAAAGTGGGATGGGTTGGGTTTATTCTTCCTTTCCTTCCCCCCTCCTCCCCCCCCTTCAATCTAGGGTATTCGAGGAAGAAAGTCTGTAGCTGGGACGTGGCTTGGGAAAGATCTAATGAAAGCTCTTAGGTCACTCAGATGAGGTGCTATGGTGGTATCTTAATAGGACGTTTGGAGATCACAGAATCACAGAATGGTAGGAGTTGGAAGGGACCTCTGTGGGTCATCTAGTCATCTAGATTTCCTTCCCCTTGGGTAGATTCTCAGAATATTTTGAGATTGTCTCTTTGGAAATGTATGATGAAAAGGTACTTTTGCTGCTTCACAGATTCTTTGCACCTTTGCCTCTCAGTAATCAAGTGAGAGCTAAAACCACCAGGCAGGATAAAACCTCAAAGGGACAGTCCAAGTTACAATAGCATGATCGGGCAAGATGCTCAGTGTCGGCACATCAGGGTAGTGCCCTGGCAGACACAGCCCCCCAGATCCTGAAGCTGGGAGGAGCAAGCTCCACTGCCTCCACTTTCACCTCCGGCTCCATGGCGTTAGCAAAACCAAACCTCCACGCTACTTGGTGGAGGACCCAGCAGCTAAACGTCCATTCTCTATCCCCATGACATTTTCACAGGAAAACCGAAATAAATTGGCTGAAGACAAAAGAAGTTTTGACTAATTTTCACAGCCCACCCTCACTTTGTCCTTCCCCTGCACATCCATTCACAGGCACTCCGAAGACTTCCCAAGCCTCATCAGTCAACTTTCTAGGCTCTCCACACTCACAGCTTGGTACAACATTTCCCCCACACTCTCCCTGCACTCCAAAAACACACTTTGTTTGAAGCCCATGCTCGAACCTTGTCAACAGCAAGGAGACTAACTGCATGTCGGCGTTTAATGCTTTATTAGCTGCTTTCCCAAATCAGGGTTCTCCTTCACCATGAGCGAAGTACTCACAGTTTTTGTCTGGTAGCAGCTGCCTCAAATTATGTACTGCTGTATTTAAACCAACTGCAGGTTGATTTCTCTGCTTAGCTCAGTTCACCACACATTAACATTCAAATTAACAACCAATACTTATAATGTTCCCTCTCTGTAAAACCACAACTGTTACTGTCAGTGTGGGCAGCAGGAGTAATGCTTGCTGCAGAGGAATGCAGACCTCTAGCAATCCTGCTTAGATCTTGTAGTTATTATGCAGTTAGAGATAAGTGACTACTGCAGACAAAACAAAATCAGAGCCAAAACTTCACTTAAAATCTCAAAAAATCCAAATCTTTATTATGAGTCAAAGAAGTTTGACTAATTCCATTAATTTTAAATACATTCTTCGTTACTTCCTCTCAGCTAGAAGCAGATACACAGAGGGAAAAACCCTTCTGATATACTTGCAGCCTAACCTAAGCTGTTCTTACAAGATTTCCAATTTCTGTTCTGCATCAAAGACACGTATTATCCATGAGCCATTGGCAGGGACAGAACTCAAGACTTCGAGCAATAAAAACCACAGGGGTTTTTTGCTATTGCAGTTAAAGGGCTGAAAAATGGGGTAAATCCTTACAGCCTCCTCTGGGTGCTAGAAATTAGAACCTAACCACTACAAATACTAATGAGTATAGGAGAACTTGATGTATTAAATCAATAGATTTTGTCACTATATTACATCAGTCATTCTTATTAACAAATGGGCTTTTCACTGAGGTCACTGGGAGTGCTCCAAGATTATGTATATGTATATGCATATGTATATGTATAAAATTGGACCCTTAAACCACATGTGGTCCCTGTGAGGTCACACTACTCTCTCAATTTTATAGATGAGGAGAGGCAAGTACACATTTGCAATTACAGTTTTGGGTACTTCTCTGGACCAAGGTGAAATTTTCACCCTTTCAGATGAGTCTGTTGTCACAAAACCCCAGCAGTGTGGCCTTTTTGCTCGGCGTTTCTGTTTTCTTTCCGTCTTCACCCACTCTGTTGCTCGCCAGAAGCACCACCTTCACCCCCAGCACAGCACCCATCTTAGCAGCAGCTCTGCCTGTGCCAGGCCACCGAGTTCCCCACTGCCAGCCAGGAGGTGATGAGCAGTCACCCAGCTAAGCGCCTGCTAAGAGCCAGGGGAACCTGAGCTCATTTCTCAGGTCTACCGTTCCCCTCTCCCAGGCCACTGACAAGACCTCTGTGCTTCAGCCATATGGACCAGATAGTCCTTCATTTCTCCCAATTTTTACAGTGCCCATCTAGATGACAAACTCTCTCTTACCCGCTTTTGTACAGTAGCGGATGGAATTTTAATGTCAGCTGGAGCTCCTTGGCACTATTAATAAAAACAACGATAATAACAAAGCAGGTTTGCAAATTAGCAACCCTTGCTACAAACAGAGATACATCCAATTTAGCACAAGTCATCACAGGCTCTTGCCTGCTTAGTGGCTATTTTAATCACTGGTGACTAACGCCTGTGAGGGCTATTCCAGGGTTTGACGTGCCTCAAACAGAAGAAAAAAGAGAAATCTTGTAGGGAGAGAGGGGAGAGGAAGAGGGTGAGAGAAGGAATTGGCTGGAGCCAAAGGTTCATCACCAAAAAGCATTCTGCTCATACCACCCATTTCGCTGCTGTTGCTACTGCATTTGCTGGGGTTATTGGCTAATTCATCTGCTGAATAACAGCATCATTTCTCTTCTTTTGGTGCAAATCTAAGAAAAACAGTCATGCTCTGGAACACAAACAAAGGCTACCTGTCCCTTCCTTGGTTATGGAAATGGGGGTCAACCTTTTCATTTTCTAAGAGGGCAGAGCTGGAATGCTGCTTGGCACACCACCAGAAAGGAAATCTCTGCTTAAAATATTTGACAGGAAGAGAAAAAAGAGAGGAGAGGAAACAATGCAAATGGGGGTGGGGAGAGGGAACTTTTGTTTCATGTGGAGGAAAAGGGCTGCATGGCAAATGAAGCTGCGGTTCACCTCCACACTTCGAAGTGCTGCTCTTCGCCTTCCCAGAGTGAGCACCTTTCAGTCAGACCAATCCACTTCTTTTTTACATCCTAGCTATCTAACGACTAGAGGAGTTTTCCTAGTTGAGTAAAGCCGAACAAAGAGCCACCAAGCACCACATCCCTCAGATGAGGCACCTGCATTTACCTAAGCCACGCTGATCTTTTTTCCTGCAGTAGGTTAAGGCTTACAAGCACTTGCACCCACCTGACAATATGCAGATCACATCAAGCAGTACTTTGAAAAAATCCTTCTGAAAAGCTTTTGGGAAAAAATTTGAATTCTGGAAAAAAAAAAATAAATTGCAGGTGAAAAAAACATTCTTTTGGAGCTAAAGGGTAAGACAATGTTTTAGAACATGAGTGACCGAAGTAGCATTTGGCCTACAGCATCCAGCCACCATTATTATTTATCTGAAGGCCATCAGAATCACAGAATCATAGAATGATTTGGATTGGAAGGGATCTTTATAGACCATCTAGCTCCAACCCCCCTGCCACGGACAGGATCACTGTCCACTAGATCAGGTTGCCCAAAGCCCCTTCCAGCCTGGCCTTGAATACTTCCAGGAAGAGGGCATCCACAACTTCTCTGGGCAATCTGTTCCAGTGCCTCACCACCCTCATAGTAAAGAATTTCTTCCTTATATCTAATCTAAATATACCCTTTTTCAGTTTAAAACTTTGCAACACTCCCTGGTAAAGAATCCCTCCCCATCTTTCCTGTAGGCCCCCTTTAAGTACTGGAAGGTCGCTACAAGGTCTCTCCAGAGCCTTCTCTTTTCTTCTCTAGGCTAAACAACCCCAACTCTCTCAGCCCTTCCTCATCACAGGAGGTGTTCCAGACTCCTGATCATCTTTGTGGCTCTCCTCTGGACCTGGTCCAACAGGTCCATATATTTCTTGTATTACTGGGGGCCCCAGAGCTGGACACAGTACTCCAGGTGGGGTCTCATGAGAGCAGAGTAGGCGGCGGTGGGGTGGGTGGGGAGGAAATTCCCCTCCCTCAACCTGCTGGCGACGATTTTTTTGAAGCAGCCCAGGATACAGTTGGCTATATCTGGGCTGAGAGTTCATGTTGCCAGCTCATATTCAGTTTTTCATCCACAAATACCCCCAAGTCCTTCTCCACAGGGCTGCTCTCATCCACTCATCACCCAGCCTATATCCATGTTTGGGATTGCCCTGAGTCAGGTGCAGGACGCTGCACTTGGCCTTGTTCAACTTCATGAGGTTCACATGGGCCCAACTCTCTAGCCTGTCAAGGTCCTTTTGGATGGTATCCCTTCCCTCTAGAGTATCAACCACATCACTCAGCTTGGTGTCACCAAGAATGGGAGACCAGGACTTCTGCTTTCCCTGGTGTACTTCATCTGACCAACCAGCAGTACAAAAGCCCTTTACCCAGGTCAGCCCTGGGTAGAAAGGCATCCCTGAGTAACCAACACCATTTCCTTCAGTACCTGCTAATTTCATGACAGCTGAGGAACCCCATGAACTCTCCAGGGCTAAGGTGGTAGAGATGCAACAAAGTAAAAAGCCTGGCAGACAAATACTGCAAATGGTAAGACAAGAGTTCAAAAACCTGCAGTTCCTGTCCTTTGAGGGCTAATGTGCAGCATAGCTTTTAGATGGAAGATGAGGGGAAACTGGTTCAAGTCCTCCAGCTGGCTTGTCCTCTCTATTACAGCCTTGCAAACATGCACATACCTTGTGGCCCTGTAAAATCTTTGCAGTCACTCAGGTCACTGCAGGTTATTTTACAATGCTGGAGGCTCCAAACAGCACTGATCATAAACAGCTGCTTCTGGTTTTTACTAGGAGGTAAATCTTTTTCATTTATTGCCCTTGTGGCTACTGAGTACTAGCACTGGAGAGCTAGTCATCTAAGTTGCCTTGGACCCATTTCTTTAAGTTTTGGGTTTGGTTTTTTTTTCAGTACACGTTCGTTTACCAATGTGGCTCCAGACTGTTGGCAAAGATTTGTAGACCCATGGTGTAGCTACAGGAAATATTTCTAAAGTGTTCCTTTTCTGAGAAGTCTTCAGCTTAAATAAGCATCTCTTTCCATGAGGCTTCTGCATCAGCTAGTTACCCTAGAAGTGTTTTCTCTCTCCTTTCCCTCCTCTCCGCCTCTCTGTCCTCCTAAGGCATATTTTAGAGATAGTGAAGGTATCACCTCCGTGGATGCTGGTAGCTAAGAGGCTGTTTGCATGGCAGAGCCAAAGTGTAAAGCCAACTTTGACTCTTGCAATTCTTGAGCTGTTTCACTTGGCTCTTCTAGTTGTTACTCCCTGTATATTTTTCTTCAAACAGTAGAGGTGACAGGCTGTCTGCACATGCTTGTACTTCGCAGACCAGAAATGAACCTCCTAATTGACAAGAGAAGGAACTGGAAGTTCTGGGGTTGGCTGCGGTTGGGAAAGTTCACTTCTTCACTGGTAACCTCTCCAGGCAAACATACTCTGCATCTTGTTCTGGCCTGCAACTTGCCAGGTACTCCTGAGCACAGAGTCTTCTGTGGTCACTCCATCCTTGGCCAGATTTTCAGGAGAACTCAATGCACTGAGATGAGGCATTTGTGGTTTCATAGAAGTACCCTTTGGAAACCTGGCTTGTATTTGGGTGCAAAGATGGACTCTCTTGGACATCTGGTCTTAACAATCATGGACGATGCTGGAAAAATTACTTTTGCTTCTTTTGACAAGAAGTGTGACTTTTGCAGGTGCTGCAAGCTCTGATTTACCTGTTTCATCGAGGCCTGTGCTCTGCAAGGTGATGACAAAAACTCAGATTTCCCTTTTTTCGTCATCCAGAGATGCAGGGGTTCCATGCACAGAACGGATCAAAACCAGGAGGTTCCAAGCCCTAACTCAGCTGAACTTTCAAAGCTGCTTGGAAATTAAATTCACGTTAAATTTTATGGGAACTGGACATCCAAATTCCCTATATGGCTTTGCAAAACACAGCTGTAACTAATTGCTGTGTAGAAAGGTTTGGGGAAAAGATTTTGATCTAGAAAAGGAGAGAGAGATTTCGATGCCAAAAAAGCTTTTGCAATAGATACTCACATGGTATCCACAGAGCTGATTCTGGACTATCTCTTCAATGAAGTAAACGGAGCCATTTTACAATAGCTAATCCTCTCTCTGTAACTCTTCATGTGCCTGCAGAGCGTATAAACTAGAGTGGGAGAAAGAATTTCTTTTGCAGAGTTTCTAGTAATCCCTGCCACTGCAAACTATGGGGCTGAAAGGTTGAACAAATCAAAACAACTGATGAACAATTCACGCCCAACTCATTCACATTGAAGAAATTGCCACATTCCATCAGTGAGGCTGGTAAAATCTGTGACCATCTCAACCCTTATCAAGCCTTAATTTCTTCTTCCTGTTTTGGCAATAATTTAACGTTAAAGGTCACAGAGCGAAATGCTCAGAGTCAGGAAGCGGAGGAGTTCTGATTTGATAACAACATCATTTAGCCCCACGAAGCCCCACTTGGTATTTTCTCCTCCTTTGTTCCTTTTCAAGACCACGATCCATCTTCCACTGGAGACAATGGGAGTGTTTCCACTGAATTTAATGAGACTTGGATCAGGCCCTAAATGTCAGTATTACTCTATTAATATTTATGCTGTTGGAAATATGTCAGAAAATATACAGGATGTGCAGAGTGGCTGAGTGAGCTATGAGAATCATAAATTTTCCTGACTTAGTCATTTCTTCACAAATCCTTAACATTTCTAATCTAACCACGGCAATAATAAAATAGCAGGATTCTAACCTTCTCCTCTTACTGTACAAACCTTCCTCCACAGTAATCTGTCTGAGCTGGCTCCAGAGCTGAAAAATCATCTGCATTGCAACTCCCTATCTAGCTCATGTCTAGCCTCTCTCTCTCTTCCTCTCTCACACACATATATAACAAAATAAAACTGTTATTTTAAAAGTTGCACATTAAGTGGTCCAAATTAAAAGGCTCTCAAAACCGACAAGCTGTATGATTTACAGTGTTTAAAGATCCTTAGCTTAGCAACCTTCACAGCCTTCAAAGGGGGGGAGCTGAGGAACTAAACCTGTTACTGTAAGGCTCCCACAAACATGACAAGTGGCAACCGCTCTGAGAAGGTTTCTCCAGACTGTCTTCCTTGGGGCTTCCTCTTGATGTGAGGGAAGGGTGAAATAGCATGGCAACAAGGGGAGCCTGCTGGCTTGCCAAGGGAATGTCTGTCACTGCAGGGTGTGTGGCAACTGCAGTGGTCAGACCCTTTTCACACAGCTGCTCCAACCTCCCTGTCACTGCAGAAGCGATGGGCAAAACAGTCCCAAAGGCCTATAATTTCTGTTTCCCTTGAGTAAGTCCCCCGACGGTCAGATTCCTTCCTGCCTCGCCCCCCTTCCCAGCAGGCAGTGCTTGCCTGAGTGGGTGAAGGAATGCCAGCAAGCTCACAGCATAATAGTCAACTGACCACCAGAGCTGTAGAGTAAGGTCACCGGGGAAAAACAGTCATTGAAGAATGTGGCTGAGCTATGCCCAAGCTATGCGGGAGGAGGCTTTGTCTCCTTTGGCATGCTGAGCCCGACCAGGGCCACAGACAGAATGGCAAGGGGCTGGGAGACACTGAGGAATGGGCAGGAGCTGCTCTAAAGAGATGACCTGGAAGAGGTGTCTGCCAGATATGTTAGCAGAACATGACCTCCTAACCCTGCTTAGTTACCTGCAAGTTGGTCTAGACTGAAGTGCAGTATGAGAGAACATGGAAATTACGTACAAATGAGCTACGTACAACATCAAAAGATTAATAAAAGGTAATTCTGCTGTACTGTTGGAGATACGCTGCTTCCAGTACCCAGATTAACCCACTGCAGACTTAGAAATACCCTCTGAGTTAAGAGGCTGAATCACACCATGGTTGAGGTAGAAAGGGACCTCTTGAGTTCATCTTGTCCAATCCGTCCGCCCTGCTCAAGCAGAGTCACCTAGAGCAGGTTGCCCAGGACAACACAATGAACTTCAGGAGAAAGATGCTCAATGTGCCCAACTGTCTCAAAAAAAATCCAGGAGAGTTTCAATGGCCACAACACACTTGTGCAGTATCTAGCAGTCACCTCAGGGAAATGAGGACACTACCACATGTTTGGAGAACATGGAAGAAGTCAAAATGAAGAAAAAAACCTCTCCATAACCTCCTCCCAAAGGTACCAGAAATAGAACATGAGCACATTTTTATACCCTAGCTTGACATTTCAACCACCTTTATCATCTCTTGAGATCCCCTATTTGTTTCCTCTCTAAATCTTTAGTTTTCCAACCTCTGAAGCATAATCTTCAAACCACACCAGAAGAAGAATGTGGGCTAGGCTAGGAAGGGTGGCAACGTGGGGAAAGCAACCAGCAAACGTGCCTTTGCACATTACTCTGTTCATACTTTGCTGATTAAAACTCCCCCTTCAAATCAGCATCCTTACTCTGAAGATTATCAGACCTCATCACCAGGATAGCCAGTTCCCTTCTCTCCCCAGAATTCATCAGCTCGAAGGGTAGATTTCTCCTTATGTCAGCCGAAGCATGTACACCAAGCTATTTTTTCCAGACTCAGCATTATTTTTTGTTTAACTTGCCCTAGGAGTACCTTAGTTTACTAAGTGAGGCAAGGTTTGTAGACAAAGGTAGTATCTTTTTTCCAGACCAGCTGATACAGCTGACCTTGCTACAAACCTCTCTGTGCTTATGATCACAGAAAATCACAGCTACACCAACACTTCTAGGACAACTTGGCATATTGAAGCAGTCCCACAGTTTGCTGTGAACAGAAGTATCGCACACGTCAACTTTTCCTACTGGACCCACCAAAGAGCTTTATCTATGGAGTGCTGGATTTTAGGAAACAGAAAAACAACCAAACTAGAGAAAACCATCCTCTCTCTAATCCAATATCCTACCTCCAACAGTGGCCAAGATCAGATGCTTCAAACACGCCAGAAAATCCACATCTGGGTGGATTTTCTTTTGTATCTGGGTGGTGATCTGTTCCTAGGGGCAGTTTCCTCTGCTCCTGTGAAGCTAGCAGTCCAGCTTCTCAGCTTGAGCCTATCAATCCAAAACCCCAAGTCTGAAGGACCCATTCCTTGAGGGACATTTTTGTTGGTGCAAACATGACAGTCCAGACCATTTCTCATGTTGCTAAACAGCAGTCTATGCAAAAACAAAATCTAAGCATTGAGGCTGGGATTTTCATCAGAACATAAAAGATTTCAGACACCGAAACTCTTGAGATGCTGGGCAGCTCACATCAATACGGTCCCTTTGAATTTCCCACAAAAACAGCTTTTGCAACATTACTTATGATTTCTGAAATGACAGCAATCAGTTCTGCAACGCCTTTGGATGGGTGTTTTATCACTTTAGTGATGGGTGAAAGGGCAGGAAGCAGAGGGACAGGATGGAATTTGGAGCGTGACCCAAGTCCTGCCAGGACACAGGGGAGGGACCTTTTCTGAAAAAAGAGCAGCTTTGCCATGGGGGAAGTGGGCTGCCTTGCCTCCATATCCTGTGGTTCCAAACTTCCCCCTGAGCGTGATATCTCTTATGAAAATACGCGTGCAGACTTCTCCAAACTGCTTCCCGCTCCACTCTGGCAGAAGGGCAAGTCTTGACAACCTGACGTTTTAGCAAAAAATAGGTCTACCCCTGCCACTCACACCGTCTGAGTGCAGTGGAAATGAAGGAAGAATCACACCTAGTATTATGGTTTTGATGGAGATTCCCTGCGGTAATCTTTGACAGAAAGAAAGTAAAGTGTTTGATGAGACGAGATGTGTCACAGAAACAATCAGCTCTCCTGACTGCTTGAAACCAAAGATGTAAATAATGGCAAAAACTCCACAATGATTCATATCATCTGGGTGTGAAGTTTTTCCTCCTTTCTTCTACAGAGTCAACATTTCCTTTAGGAGGAAGATCCCAGAGGAGTCCTCCTCATTGCATATCTCTTAAAAGACAGTGGTGCTTCACAAAAGCGGTCTTCAGTTTTTTTCCTCTTTTTTCATGGAAAATTATAGTTTTATGGATCTCTTTCTGGAGCATCTTACAAGAGTTTGACTCAGAAAGCATTAAAAGCCCTTCAGAAGTCTTGGCTAAAACTAAATCAAATTTTGAGAAGTGCTTCTGTGACTGGGGTTAGTATTTCAGTTCCTACAGCAGTTTATTGCTTATGAAAAATATAATTCTCCTTGAAGTTTTCAATTTAACTAAAACTGTTGTTTTCCACTATTATAGTTTGGAATTGTCCATTGTAGCATTGGAGGCCAGACTATTTAATAAGTCATTTATTTCTTAGTTGTTATGGGACCTTCTGTCTGTAACCTTTCATTAAGTATGCAATGAACCTCCCTGAAGTCCTTATGAGGCCTGAAATTGTAACAAAACTTTAAATTTGAGGGATTTTTGCTCATTTTTCAAATCTATGTTGAGACAAACTCCACATTTACAGTCACTCCGGGCCACCAGTAGTTCTTTCAGGTACATTTTTTGTTAAAAAACATAATATGGTATGAATTTAAACAAAGGTGATGTATCAGCAAATGACCCTCAGACAGTGTGATCTCGCCTCCCAGCCACTCAACATTTGGGAACAGGAATGAAGTTTGTTGCCCTTTAGCAACAGACCAACAAAACAGACAATAGTTAAAATACCCATACCATTTGAAACACTAATATATGTTCTCAAACCTGCCACCTCCCTTCCTTTCTCACCCCACAGAAGATAGAAATGGACAATCTAGCATCTAACAAAAGTTCCGTGAAGCAAGAGGAGGGATGTAGGCGATCATTTTTGGTTTAGACATGGAGGTAACTACTCACCACCTAATTTTTCAAGCTATCACCAGCATCATAATCTCAGTTAAAATCCAGGCAAGCCTTTGGGGAGTTCTTACAAGGGCAGCCGGAACTGCATGGCCCCAAGGGCTCTTGCTCAAGAGAAAGCAAGTTCAAAGCCCTCGAGTCTGGATGCAAACCTGGCGTGTGAGCTGGTGACCCAGTTTCGCTCCTCAGCCTGCATTTGATGTTTTAAGCACTTCAGACTAGGGATTGTCTATTATTGTGTATGAGATGGAAAGCACCCAAGACAAAGGGATCCTGATCTCTGTTTGGGCATCTAAGATCTATTGTAACACAAGTCAAAACAATAAATAATTTCCTGCTGTTTCTGAGACTCTACTTCTATTCGGGGCTTGAACCTGGATAAGTAGGGATCCAGGCAAATAACACAAATAAGAAAAAAAGCAGCAGAACTAATGAAACTTGGTATCCAACACACTTGCTAGGCCCAGAAAGCTTTTCCCTTGGCTGACGTTCTTCCTAAGATCTTCTCCCTATGTGATTTTTCGTGTCTGAGTAAATGCTGAGATTCACACCCGTTTGTGGGTTATTTCTCTTCACCAGCTCTAAGTTTCATTATATTTGTGGAAACTGAATTTTCCTTGAAATCTCTAACTCCTTCCCAAATTAGGCTGAAATCAGCTAAAGAGTCCTAAGGAAGGAAACGGAGGGACCAGCAGGAGCACAAGTTCACACACAGAATGTATTTGCATAAAGCCTACTTCCTTAGGAAACTGGCTATAAAAACATGCAAAATACTTTCTCAGCTCTTGGATGCTGGAATTACATCTGGTCTGGTTTGCCTACATCCACCAGCCAAAGTGGCAGGGTTATGAACATACCCACTAATGCACATTGCAAGAAGTTGTGCCTGGTTGTCTGTTTCAGAGAGGGGATCAGCTGAGGCAGATGTAGAAAATAAAGAGTAGACTTACTAAGCCAGACTGAAAGTTGTTGTAACTCAGTATCTTGTCTCTAGCAGTGGCCACAATAGAAAACCAAGAAGGAATAAAGTTCAACAGACATATTTGATACTTTCCTCCGGTGTCCTCTTAGCTTCCAACAATTCCTGCTCAGCAACTTCTTGAGAAGAATGCAGTCACTACACACTTAGCAAATCTCTATGAATTTCTCTTTGATGAAATTCTTCCTTTGAACTTACAGAAACTTGTAATTCAGAGAAGTTTGCTGGGATACAAAGTTTTGCTGGGTTTGCTGAAGACACAGGCCAGTTCCGAAATTTAGCTCTTCAGCTTGCTCACTTCTGAAGCATTGGCAGGGAGGCAATGGCTACCATGTCACGTCCCAAATCACTCCTGCTCTCCCACAGCACACCAGAGGAGAACAACTCACTGGCAGCACAGTGCAGAGCAGTTTTAACAACCTTGAAGGTGGACCAGGATAGGAAGGATTAAACCCGCAAAGTCTTTCAGACACTAGAAAAATTATGAGGAGAAGAAGAGGTCTTGCCCTTTTGCATTTAAACTCTCTCCCTGGATTAGACAAACTAAACTGGTTGAAGGATTCTAATCGCAGTGTAGGCTGAACCTACGATGGGTTTTCCTGGCACAACCAAGCTGGTTGAGACTGCGACTCCCTGCTGTACCTGAACTTGCGTAACCAAGTGAGTAAACCTCTGCAGTGGAGACCTGGCTGCAATTCAGCCAAAAAGCAGACGTGAGCTGTGAGCAGGGGACTGAGCACCTACATTTGCTTTCAGCTTGTTTTCCACAAGCCTCTCCCCAGACAGACCTCTGACCCAGTTCCCACTGAAGTCCACAAAGGCAGCCGACAGGCTTTAAGAGCTGGATGGCACCCAGCACCTGGCCAAGTGAAATGCTGTCCACTGCCCCACAGCTCCAACCCTCCTGCCCCAGCAGCTCAAAGCCACCAGGACCTCTGTATTCCACTCCAGATTAGCGGGATGACCAGCGCCAGCCCTGGTGCAAACACAGCTGCTCAAATCCAATGTCACCATTCACGCAGGGCATGATTGCCACCGTCCCCTGGCACCCTGACCTCTCCCTCCCAGCCAGCCGCAAGAGCATGCTGCATCTTGTGCCCACATTTTCTTTCCTAAGAAAGCCCCAAGGGCCTTCTTTGGCACAGCTCACACTGCTGATGAACAGCTCCCTTTGGCTTCCATGTTTACATCCTTGTGGTTGTTAATTTGAGAGAAGCCTTTTATTTTAGACACCCTCCCCCCAAACTCTCTCTGCAGGGGGGGAAAAATGTGACCTTTAAGATTGTTTATACCAATCAACAAGAAGCCCTCGTGCTGCCGGATTCCAAGAAACACGAGACCGTCTTTGAGCTTAGAAGAGGGAGGGGATCATGGGCGAGGAGCAGGAGCAATCAAGGTCAGGAGTTCACAGACAGGATAAAGCAGAAGGCAAGGCAAGCAGACAGGATGGCAGGGCATGTCCTCTCCATTCAGAGAGGCAAGGCGAGAGCTGGCAGCTCCATCAACGATGTGGCAGACCAGCGTCGTGGGGCGTGGAGCTGATGTCCCGAGGCGATGGGAGTAACAAGCTGGTTGTGGTGGCCTTGGAGAACAAGGGTGGCTGTTTCTTCCTCACAAATCCCTTGTGGGTCTTCTCCCAGCCTTGCAGCATTTCACTGAGGACCAAGAGAGATCTGTGATGAGGAGAAATTATTACAGTCCAGTTCTGCAGTCTAGTGCCCGCTGTGATGAATAAAGTGGTTTGACAAGACAAGGAGGAAGATGAAAATATCTTCCTACTGTTCAATACAAAAGTAAATAAATAAGTAAACAGACAAGCATTCAAATCTAGGAATTTCCTTTCATTGCCAGCATCAGCCTTCAAGGGAGTAGCACCACAAATTTTTTCCTACCATTGTACTGAATGAAACAAGCAAAGGTTGTGGCTTCAGGGATCCATACTTCATGTATCCTAATAGGCAGAGCAAGCACTGGCAGTTCAGGACTGGCATGAAACCCACGGGTGCCTTGTGCACAAAGTGCAGTACTGACCGCTGGGAGGACTTGTTTCAACTTCAAAGGCAGCAACTCCACCACCTCAATAGGTTCAAGACTGAGGCATTGAAGGGAGGAAGAAAAAGGGCAAAGGATCAGCAAAAATCATAGGAGGACAAATGTGGTGGGATAGACAGAGATGCTGTGATACAACACACCACTTTTGGGCAGCCAGCCCAGTTCAAGGCAGGGATTTTCAGGATGGAGGTACGTTTCTTCCTTTGAGTCCGCTCCCTAAACAACACATCACAGTGGATGTCAAATTCAGCCCTAAGGTGTCTGGCATAGAGTCAGGACTTTGAAAATTTCAGCCACTTTTTTGTGGTCAAAGCTCTCTATGAATCTATATAGTTACAATTATAGGACTGCGCCTTGTTCTCATTTACACTTATCTTCTCCATTGGGTTACACAATATAACCAGAGGTGGTATTTGACCTATGCATCGCTTTTATTTTTTATGTTGTCTACCCAGATGTATTATTTATGACCCATTAGATACATTTGTTTCTTAATGAACAAACTCAGGATATATTTTTAATGAAAGACTGTATTTTTCAAACAATCATGTCACTGCTCCTCTATTAGCACTTGAGGATTAAATAAGAGTATGAGTAGTTATTAAGTAACAATTGGTTACTGAAACACATGGACTGAGGTTTTTGTCTTCCCATTATTGAGGCTAAAGAAACGATGCTTCCACAACCACATTGATATTGCCTGGCTAAGTTCTCATTTCAAGGCACATGCTGAATTTTAAACCACCACATGGATTTCTCACCCATACCTTCAGCAGCATTGGACATGCTGTGAGGGAGAAAAGCAGATGGATGTCACAGCTGGCCATGTAGACATCAAAAGTAATTCTCTTTTTAAAGACAATTAGTTGGTTGTTCTGGGTTTCCTTATGTTTTTTCTTTCATTTTTTTTTTTTTAAGCAGTGCTATCACTCCAGTTTTTCTGCTGGGTAATGCAGGGCTTTGACAGCATCTAGGATTTGAGTGCTATAACAATTACTCTGTGCAAGCCCTGCACAGCTGCACTGCTGGTGGATTGACAACTGTACTCACTTTCCTTGCTTGACCAAACTACCAGAAGTCCGCTTATGAATACGAGCCTGGAGTAACATTTGTAGGCTAAGGTCATTCATGTAACCTCTGATACTTACATCCATTCATCTGCCAACCTGCTGTCTGCAATCTGAAACATGCTTCTGTTTTATTCCCACATTGTGTCATCAACGAAAGAAATTTCCAGGAGAGAGAGCTGGCCTACAGAGCCAGCAGTTACTCGTTCTTCCCTGGGTCCTGTTTTCAATATAAGTGCTTGGTTTAGGTTATTGTTTCTTCTTTTTCCTCTTCATTCATTCTTACATTCCATCTTGCCAGGCAATTGCAGCTATTCAGCTCCAAGATAAAAAGGATTCATGAAAATTCTTAAAGACCAAGCTGGGTTGCTCATTGACATGAACTTTGTGTCCTGTTTTATATGACTTGGGGAATAGTAGTTCCTCTGAGAAAATATTCTCCGTTCACATCCTCAGGAAATGTGTCCTGATTGGACACAAATGAGAGAAATGAAATGCAGATGATTCCTTTTTGGCTACAGCTCCAAGGAGGTCCATGCAGCATGGATATCTTTGGTCACCTACCTTCTGGTTTCTTCCAAGTCAAAAGTTGTTCCTACCAGCTCACGTTTGCAAGCATTTCCCCTGACTACTGCACCACCCAGAGGGACAGTGAAGGAAACCAGGCATCTCTATCTGGTTTTCAAGGTCTAATTCTGTCAAAAACCTATGAAAGTCACAGCAACTCAGTTGCAGAAGTCAGCTCATCCTTACAAATGAAAATGCAGATTCAGCCTACCTACATACTGTCAAAATCCATGTACGCAGAGTTTCCTGTTTGCTGGCACCAGCTCTTTGGAAGTGCCAGTGAAGTAAGAAATACCAAGCACAGAGACTCAGCTGGAAATCAGCGGCAATCTCATGAACTGCCATTTCGGCTTCTCTTGCTATTTTGACTTCTTCTCATAGCATTGGAAAGTCAAAAGGAAACTACGTAAAAGGAAAGTACGCTCAAAAAACCACAGACGTTGACACAGTAAAAATCAGGTTCCTCCTTGTTCCCCAGGATACTAAGATATCAAACCCAAAAGCAAACCCAAACTCTTGCTATTTCAAGACAAACATTTACGGAAAATTTTTACTCCATCCTATGATGCTTGTCCATTATATCACGGGACAGTATGTACCCCCATCAGAGGAAAGATCGTGACACAGAAGTCAAACACTATCTTCTCTTTCACTTGCTACCCCATCCTAGTGGCCGCTCTGATTCTGTAATCGGAAGGAAACACCAGAAAAACTTTGCTGTTGAATGAACCTTTTTGTTGTAATAGCAAGGATGCCCAACTCATACTCCTTTTCCATCCAAAAAAATGCCAGGCAATTTTAAAGCGGTCTCCTGAAATAAACCTATCTAAATGGAATAGAAGTAAATCTGAAAAAAAAAAAAAAAATCAGCATAATAATAAAACTATCTCCAAAATAGTTTGAAATCTGCAAAAGCAGGACCAGACAAAAGACTCCATGGACTCCATGGTGGGCAGAGAGGAACCTGATGAGGTTCAACAAGGGCAAGTGCAGGGTCCTGCACCTGGGGAGAAACAACCTCATGCACCAGTACAGGCTTGGGGCTGACCTGCTGGAGAGCAGCTCTGTGGAGAGGGACCTGGGAGTCCTGGTGGACGACAGGTTGACTATGAGCCAGCAGTGTGCCCTGGCTGCCAAGAAGGCCAATGGGATCCTGGGATGCATTAGGAGGAGTGTGGCCAGCAGGTCGAGGGAGGTTCTCCTTCCCCTCTACACTGCCCTAGTGAGGCCCCATCTGGAGTACTCTGTCCAGTTCTGGGCTCCCCAGTTCAAGAAAGATGAAGAGCTACTGGAGAGAGTCCAGCGGAGGGCTATGAGGATGATGAGGGGACTGGAGCATCTCTCCTATGAGGAAAGGCTGAGGGAGCTGGACTTGTTCAGCATGAAGAAGAGAAGGCTCCGAGGGGACCTAATAAATGTTTATAGATATCTCAAGGGTGGGTGTCAGGAGGATGGGGCCAAACTCTTTTCAGTGGTGCCCAGCGACAGGACAAGGGGCAATGGGCACAAACTGAAGCATAGGAAGTTCCATCTGAACATGAGAAAGAACTTCTTCACTCTGAGGGTGACAGAGCACTGGAACAGGCTGTCCAGGGAGGTTGTGGAGTCACCTTCTCTGGAGATACTCAAGACCTGCCTGGACGCGGCCCTGTGCAGCCTGCTGTAGGCGACCCTGCTTCAGCAGGGTGGTTGGACTAGATGACCCACAGAGGTCCCTTCCAACCCCTACCGTTCTGTGATTCTGTGATTCTGTGACTCCAACGTGGAGTTCACCCCACTGTTGAGACTGAAAGCATTTCACACAACATAATGATGGATAGTAGCATAAAATTAATGTGAAGATACATAGATCAGCAGTGTGGTCCGTGGCCAAAATCTGATCTACCCCTGGAAACCCAAAGCCACAAAGGACTAAAGTAAAAAAATCAAAAGCTGATGATACATCAAAGCTACCTGATACCTCCCAGGCTCTCTAGCTCAACAGTCTTTACAGCCAACAAAGGGGCTCAGAGCTGTACTTGCTTTGTGGACATACTCTTAAATGTTCAGTTTAGGTAAAAGAGTTTATGATTCCTAGGCTATGATAGATATCCTAGCTGCAACCACAGCTGTAAATACACAGTCAGCATTATTCTGAGCATTCATCACCCACTCAACTTGAGCCTTGTGTCTCATGTCGCCTAAGTAGGGGGTGCAAATCTCATTATAACCACCAGAGTGAGTCATGTGTTACAACTTCTGTGCACGTCCATTACATTCAAGAATAACCTCTCAGCTCCTTCAGAGGGGATTACAGAGATGGATGGACATCTCTCTTTGATCTGGGGAGTTCTTCCTCTACCTCCAGTTTATCTCCAATTGCCTCCAAGGTCATGCTGTCAGGACAGGGACAGCATCCCTCCCTTGCATATGAATCTCATCTCCTCTCCATCAAAACCACAGTCTACACGTGTTTGCTGTTACTTCCAGATGTATCCACAACTTGAAAGCAGTGATTTCAGAGGAAGAAAAGGAAAAAAAAAAAAAAATTAAGAGCTAGCTGAGCTGAGTCCCCCTTCCCCTCCCTTTCTTTCAGCATCTGTCCAGGTTGTCTATGCAGGCAACACCAAACAGTTCTAGGGGACTCAGTAACGTACCATGGAAATGTCTGCACATGGACAAACTAGAGAGACAATGCAACTCCTCTTCTCCCCATTACATTTAAAGCCTCTCTTTCAGCTCAGTGTCTCAGAATTCACTCCTAGAGATCTTTGGCTAAAGCCCTGCTAACAGATATCTAACAAGAAACCATTTTGGTGTCCTTCCCCATGCTGGAATGAAATGGATGCCTGCAGAACAATGGAAGTGATGGCACTGACTAGGATTTGATTGCCTTGATAAATGCAACAGCACGTACGACACTAATATATCTTAATCCTACTGTCCTCACTCATGCAACCCTGGCAAAAGGCTCTGTCCTGCAGACATCTTCAGTCCTGGGTCTTTCTTCAGTAGCCAGACTGGGGGTCCTTTATAGTGGCCAGTCATAAGCATTGTGGCGGGCAGGCACGCAATGTCACTTCTGTGTGGTACTGCAGGCTTTAATTTTCCCTTGAAGAGGACAGAAGGAGGAGGGAGAAAGGAGACAGCCTGACTCACACCAACAACACCTGGAGCATTTGCTCTGTAGCCAGAGTGCTGCTGACATGAGAAGGGTTCACCCCTGCTTTTGGGAGTTGTTCTCAGAATGGCTCTCTTCCCCATCAGCTGGTGACAGCCCACCCCCTCCACACCCTGTGCTGTGGGAAGTTAATTTAGAAGCCAGCTTTGCCATCTGTAGACTACCCCATGCTGGGAAAACCCTCAGCTGGGGAGATCTGTTGTCTTTCCAGAGCGGCGCAAAGAAATCAGAGCGTGGGAGAGAACATGGACCTAAGAATTCTTCTAAGTCCTTAGCAAATTTCTCCATGCATCCCCCAGACTCCACCTCATTCCACCCAAACTACCTAAATGTGTCCCTACAGTGATGTCTGCTGTTGACATCAGAGTAGACTCGCAGCAGCGCTCCCGCTGCTCTGCTCAGCTGAGTCATGACTCATGAACAAAGGGGATTTTGACCACTGTTATTTTATTATTTTCATTATTTCATTCATCATCTTAATTTCCCTCTCTCACTCCTGGCCAAAAGGGAAAGACAGACATACACACACATCACACATACAGGCACACAAAAGAAAAGCCGGGGGGGGAGGGAAAAAAAGGAGGAAAAAAACACCAACATGGTCCACATCTGGAAACTGATTTCCCAATCCCAGAACAAAGAGCTCTGAAATTGTGGCTCCAAGTCTCCTGTTTGTGTTCTCCCATTATGTAAAAAGTCCCATAATAAAATCTAGTGGAGAAGAAGCCCAAGGCTGGCAAGAATTATTTGGAATTTATTAGCGAACAAGATCCATTCAGAAGTTCTTTTAGAACTGTACATTGGACTTACAAAGCTATTAAGCTCAAAAAAGCTGCAGGAGCATGACAGCTTTTGGTTCCAGAAAACTTCTCCCTATAGATCAGGCTTGGCTTAAATCACTGCTTTAATCCTAGCTAAACTACTGTGCCATTTCTGCTACTTTCCATGTTCAGAAACATCACTCTTACCAAAGTTTAGTGCTGTAGAGAGACGGGGAAAAATTATGGAGACAAAGAGAATGCTAAGGGGAGAAAAGGAAGAAAAACAATTCTAGAAATCATCATTTTTTTCAGCAAGGGAAATGGGGACAAACAGTTACTATGGGAGTTTAGGATATTAGTCATTTTTAACAGAATGAGTTCCTTAGAACGGGTTAAAAATCTACTACAGACGCTTTTAACAGAAAAGGATTTTGCAAGTCAACAGAAATTTCGTGTAGGAAAAAAAATTTCAAAAACATTCAGTTTTTAATTTGAAAAACTGTAATCCCATAGCATTTCAATAGAAAGAAAATACATGCATTGTTTAGAAATGGCACAGTGCACTCCACTGGGACAGAAAGAAAAGCATTATTAGTTGAGAATTGTTAAGGAGAGGACAATTATTTGAGGGCTTCAAAAGAAGACGTTTCTCTGACCTGCTTGATCACATAGAGATACGCCCAAGAGCCATGTGTATTTCAGCTTCCATTTCCACCTCGGGTGTCCTGAATGGCAGCCCAACACACTGGCACTACATCGAAAGCTAGGGCTAACGTACAGCATGCATTTGTCCTTTTGCTCCAAGCCAAAGTGATCTAGAAAGAGACACCCCAACTGGATATACATGAAGGAGGTCACATTGTTCAACAGTCTCCTGGTCATGAGCCCTTTCCTCCCTCCCCTCTTTTCTTTGATGTTACTTAGCTGTACTTACATTCAGTGTTGAATCATTGGACTTTGCCTTTCATCTGGACCCTCGGGATGCGTTACAGGGATGGAAAGAGAAAGGCACTACTTAATAACACTTTCCAAGTATCAGGGAGAGGAAATTCCTGGAAAATCAGGTTAATACCGTCCAAAAGACTTCTTCGAAGAAACGTGGCAAACTGTATACAGCTAACTATTTATGGTGGAGATGGAAGTTAGACTATCCTTGAAGGAAAGCGGCTGCTGCCCAGACAGAGGTCTTAATCATCATTCCAGTTAGTCACTGAAAACTAAACACATCATGAGTAGGTGGGGGAAAAGGGCTATTCCAAATAAATCGCCTCATTATTCTGCAGGAACTGTTCTAACTCATATATGTTTACCTATATTAGTATTTAAGAAGAACCATGGATCCAGAACTTGAATTCTGAAACCAGTCTTCATTCTCCATGCACAGAATAGCTCAAACAAGAACAGAATTGGTCAAAATATATTTTTTTTAATGAACAGTGGTTTTTCTTCAAAAGAAAATTAATTTATGAGCATTTTCTTCTCCCCTCACTCAAATTTTTCTAACTTTCAATAAAAAAACACAGAAAACAAGAAACTGGTTTTTAGCTTTGTTTTTCTTCATTCTTCCTCTGTTGCCTCCCTTTTCATGGCAAAACAGAATAAAAGCTGATGAGAAGGCGAGGGGGCAAATAAAGTATACTTAAACTAACACTTTCATTTATGTCTTTTAAAACTGGAAGTTCTCAGAGCTGTTTTCTGCTGCTTTTCTAAGATGGTTTCCAATTTTTGCCTTGCTTGCATTTTACTGTCATATCAGAAGGCTGAACTCAAAAGCACCTGCAGAAAACACTATTAGGAGACAATTTGTATCGCTCCTGCGTCCCTTAACACACACCGTCCATGCAAGAAATGCTCTTGCTGTCTGCGGATATGCCCAGCTCTCAAACACAGCCCAGATGTGTTCCAGCAGCTCTGCTCACTGGATACCATGTGCTACCTGCTACTATGTGAAGTATTTTAACGCTGGATCACAGAAGAGCCATCAGCTTCTGTAACACACAACTGCAGCCTCCCGTTACCAGACCTACCTCTGTCATAGTTACCCTGCCCAGAGCAATGCAACTTTAGCACAGTACGCCCTCAGACTTAGCCCTCCACAGTCTGCAACCTCCTTCTCCCTGAAGTCATCATTTTTCTCATCTATGAGCAGCAGAAACACTTACTCAGCCTGCCTGTTTTCAGCCCAAAGACTCAAGTTCATCAGCTGAAGACAAGGTCTTGCATCCCCCACTACTTCCCTGTGCTACCTGTGTCCCTTCCAGACTGCCAGCTCACCTCAGCATATGGCAGCGCTCTCAATTTTACCCGAGCTGTTGCAACAGTCAATCCATTTCTCATGCTCCAGGTCTTCCAATCAGGTGAAATGTACAAATTTTATTTATAAAAACATTTTCTAGCCTTCATGCTTGCACCGGAAAACTTGGAGATAAAATCTGAATGTAGTTACAGGCCCACAAATCAAGTGGCAGCAGTAACAAAGTAGGTACATAATTCAGCCTCGTGATTTTTCATCCAGTGTCATGGTTTGTGAAGACTTGACTCATGATTTTTGAATGCTGCTGAGACTGGCAATACTAACCGTGAGCTTTGAGAGGTTTCAGCGACGTACTGAAAGAGAAGTGGGGACTTGAATTTGTGACACTGACACCTTTCAGTGCTACAAGCAAGTCAAGTCTGTTGTGCATCTCAGCAGAGCACTGTCCCATGGAGATAACACGCGCAAGTCCTGTCTCACCCACTCTTGTCCAAGCCAGCCCTCCTCCTCGAGGACACACGCAGGGTAGAGCAATCCTCCACGGGTGCAAAAGCAAGACCCAGTCTGGCTCCTCACAGGAGTCCATGAGAATTTTTGCCTTCAACACATTCATGGAGACAGGGTCTTGCCCAAAGCACATACCAAGGGAATGAATCTTCCAAAAATATGAATTCCCTTTGCCTCATACCAAAACACTCATAGTAAGACCAGGCGGCACTCCACAGCAAAACGTTGGCAAGAGGAAACACTAATAAAAAACTAAGACACTAAAAACACCAAGAAAAGCCTCCCAGAAGAAACAAACATAAGAAGAATATGCTGCCCATTCAGTCAAAAAAATGCTAACAAACTAATGCTGTCTCATGATGAAATTGAAATATTTACAGGAAGAGAGCACAGAATTTTGGCTGGCAAATGCGAAAAGTATCTATCACAACTGTTTTCTGTGCAGAACAAAGAGGAGAGGAAACAGAGGAGGAAAAGTGAGGGGAGGGGGGTGAGGGGAGCATGAAAGAAAGGGAACAGAAAAGCAGGGAGAGGAATACAGATTAAGCAACTGATGCCAAAACCAAAAAAATAAAAAAATAAGTAAGGGGGAAGAGAGGGGGACAGAGAGTAGAGTTCACACTGGGAAGTCTTGCTGCTCTCTATTTACCTGCTGGTACCCAGATTCATTGGCATCTCCCTTACGTGACAGACAGTCATTCACTTCCCCCAAAAAAGCAGCATATTACTAACAGAGCCTACCAACTGCATGCACAGAACGTTAGGCTACCCAATGGGACAACTGGGGCCAAGTGAATGAAAAGAATATGTCAGTTATTAATTAATTTGTTCTATATTCATGTCATTATAGATAATTACATGAGTTGGTTCCACAGGCTGAGCTTCCTCAGCCAGTAATCCCCATGATTCATGACCGACAGTTGCACAACACGGCTGTCAATGACTTCATCATGTTGCACGGAAAATCCTCTCTAGATACATGCATGTGCCGTGACTCACTTTGACACCTTGGACTGACATTTGCAACCTGGACCAAGTCTGTCAGTAAGACAAAGGCACTTCTTGTGAGGCTTCCAGGCCATAAGGTTGGGTATTGAACAATGGAACACACAGGAGAAAGCAGGAAAAGGTAGCCCTCAAACATGCAGTTCACATATGCAACAGCTGAATGCATTGGCACAAGAAAATGCTCAAGGCAATGGCCCTTCTGCAGGAGCCAACGACAGTACTAAAGAGCGCAAGGCATGTAATCCATTTTGCTGCCATAAGCAAGGAAAACAGAAGAAATGCTCCTCACAGCACTTGAAGCCTAAAAGCAAGAACATCCCAGCAAGCTCTCAAGAACCAAGACAGGCCTTTCCATTTAGGAAGAAGGTACTTCAGAATCGAGAGGCAGCAGAGACAGTAAAGTGCTGCAGAACAACATGGATCAGAAGAGCAAACATTACATAAAATAGTACGCAGACGTCACTCAGGATGACTAAGCAAGATATACTGTAAATCCAGGCATGTGCGATATGGGAACATCCAACTAGGGCTGGACACCAGAGCAGCTCTCTCAAGCCATCTCTGCTCTGGAGACACATGAGAAATGGGAGCTGAAAACATGAGATTAAACAGATGCTTTCTTCTCTCCATTGAAGGAACTGTGACTGAGATGATGCTAATTAGTTTTCCCAACCCCTTCCGCAGTCCTTTGTTAAGTCTGTAAGAAAAATCAAAACCATAAGAAGGATCTTGGAAGCAAGGTGTAGCATGAGTCCAGTCACGTGTACTGCATGAAGAAAGCATGACACACAGAGAGATGCCCAGAGCGAGCACTAAAAGGAATGTTTCAGGGAAACATTTTCACTTAGCAATGGTTTTATACAGTGGATGAAAACAATCCTCACACTCCTACTGGTTTTGGTGACTTGGTTCTTTCTAGAAGACAACCATGAGTAGGTAAAAATCAAGCCATTTTGCTTTGCTGAAGAAAACCTGAATTTTCCATCTGAAATGAGATTCTATCTTGATATATACTTTTTTTGTGTGTTAAGTTTTTTACTCCAGAGCCCCTAGTGCTTCATTCAACATGGAAAAAAAAAAAAAAAATTATTCACAGTTATTAGTACAGCAAGGAAGCCAGAAAAAAGTTTCTACATTCCTCAATCTTCCCTGCCATTTCAGTCATCCACCCAACCCAACCCCCAGTCATTTCTAAAGAGGACATACCACTTCCCAGGCATCCTGGAACTGAGGTCCAGGAGAAGCAGAAGCGAATGCAGCACCACAGAAACCCACAGAAGTCTCTTAACTAAAAGACAAAAAAACTTCTGGCAACTGTGTAAGAGACTGTAAGTAGCACCAGGGCCTCCAAGAATGCCAGAGTTAATGCTAGGAAGATAGGCACAAGCAAGGCCTGTTGTAGCTGCTAGGATTTGCTGCTGCTCTGGCTGTATCTCCACAGACACTCTCCAGCAACACAGGGAGGACAACCTGATGGAGGACATTCATCTCCTAAGTGAAGGGTATCCAAGGACCCTGCCGCTCCTTCTCAGGCCTGCTATTGGTAGCAGATGGACTTGCAGTTGTCCTCACATTGTCATGTCATAGCTATGGGGAAACGTCTTTTTCCATCTGACCTTGAACCCTTCCAAGCTGGCCTTGACCTCATGGGGAGGGAAATCACAGCTGCTGATGACAGCACCTATTTGTTCACATTTTGCCAAGCTAATGGTGAGCCAAGGGCAACATGCAGTCACTTCAAGGAGCCTTAAATAGCACTTTAAGGCGCTCTCACTTTCATAAGGGCACAAGAGAAGGCATGACAGAGCCAGATCTCCCCACTGTCCCCCAGGAAATACTCTACTCACCACAGCCATGCCCATTTCTTCCTGCATCCTTCTGGCCCTGCTGCAATATGTGACACCCATTCACATGCCAGACAAGCCATGCTGCTGCTCCCCTGACTGGAGCTACTTGTTACTCTAGATCAATACCAAAAAAAAAATAAGTTCTCCCTTGGGTATCATGCAGTGCATTCCAGTTCCTCCACAGTCAGTGTTTGTGTGGTGTTTTAAATACGTGAAGCGTTATATAAATGCTAACTATTATTATAATGTTCCCCTCCTTCCAGTCAACTCCCCCCGCAGACTCACAGACGCATTCCCCACCTCCCATTTTAGCACGTTCATGGCATCAGAAATTACCCTGTTTTCATCTACCCTGCCCTTTGCCATATGATCCTAGCCCTCAGAAGCTTTAAATAGTCTGCATTATTATGAAGGCTTGTTAGAACTTGTCCCTAATCACTCCAGGAATAATCCTTGATGGCTTGTTTCAGACTCCGTGTGTCAATGTCTGTGCAACAACAGGGCTCTGGCTTGCTCAGGTCCCTCCTAGAAGCGAAGTTAAAGCTCCAGGCCCAGTACAGAATAAATGGCACATCGTAGGGGCCATGTGCGGCACTGAACCCGTTTTTGTGTCTGTGGATGCTAAAGTTCTTTTCAGTGAAGACCTGAAATTAAAATGTATGTTTCAGAAAAGAACAGGCCGACTATATTACGTGTTCATAGATGCCAAGCAGCAGAAATCAACCTGCCCTTTAAATGCAGGGACGCTAAAAATGGTGCAGTCAGTTCTTCCCAGAACTGTGCTCATTACAGCTGGTCCCAGAGCTCACACTGTTTGTGTGGTGCACAAGAATTCCAATGCTAGATACTGAAATATAAGCTCTCTCTTTGCCGGGATTACAACCCCTGTCATCTACCTTATGATGGTGATACAAATCGAGAAAAGAAAGAGAGAAATCTGGTGCTTAATAAATCTGTTCTTCAAAGGCTGGCAATTGTGATTTCAATGTCATCCACAGGAGAAAATCCAAGGCAGAGATAAATCCTCTTTTCTGGTTTGAGTTCCAGCTGCAAACTTAACCAGACCTTTGTTTACATGGGGTCACATTATCCACCGAGATGAAGCTTCTGGTGTTTGGAGATTTTGTATTCATATTATGCATTGACAATATTATCTCACCTATCACATTCTCATGACACCGTATGTGCGAAAGTGATAAGCGAGAAGCAGCTGAGAAACACCTGTTAAAATAATACCATGATAAAATGCCTTTGCACCATAGCACCATATCCAGTCTGCGCAGCCACGTGGCCTTTATGTTTTTGGATGATCTTGGAATATTTTGCTGGGCATCTTACCGTCTCTAGGGCACTAGAAGAAGTATTTGAAGGAACTGAGAACAAGAGAAGAGGTCTTGGTGCTTGTCTTTCATCTCCCAAACTCTTCACAGGTATCAAAGAAGAGAAAGACTGTACAGAGACTTTTGGAATCAGGAGACACTGACCATCACATCAGCATAATAGTTTGGAGATTTTAGCTGAGATTAATATCCTGTAGCTTAGTACTTGGTCAAAAAAGCCCAAAGGCCAGTCATTTGCAGCACTTCTACTTATTATGTGGGCTACCAAGATGCAATCAGTGTTTGACAAAAAGGAAGCAAGGGAAGCTGCCTAAATACCTGGGTGGAAAAAGGGCAGCGAATGGAAGGAGGTGCTACATGGAACCGCACGGACTGGAACTGAGATAGGTGTTAAGCCTTGAAACACCAGGCACCAGGGATGCCCATGCAGTGGGACTACTGAGGGGGCCACAACCTGCTAAACAAAGATATTTGGAAAAGCTTCCAGTCATGCTGGAGAAGGTCCATTTTCTTGATGTGGAGTTAGCTCACTCACAGGAGTCCTCACCTTCTAATATGGACACAGCAGGCAAAAATATGAAATACTATTAAGAAAACTTTAAAGGGAACTTCCTTACATTGCTGTAGTCCAGGGAGAATTTTGCAAAGGAAGTTTCACTGTTCTGCACTGCAGACAGCCACACAGAGACAGGCAGAGGTGAATTTATCTTACCTAAGAGCACCCACCAAAATCAGTGACAGAGCGAAGTATGGAGGAGCTTTCATATACTGATCATGGAGTAAAATACGGATATTCAGTCCTCTAGCATCCTAGGCCACAAATATAGGGTCACAGGAGTGGGAATGTTCAGACTTTTTAGGAAGACAGGAATTTGTGCTGTAGCACAACGTCAGGCTCAAACCAAGTCACTGCAGAAGATGCACTTGGCTTCCTGATGGGCAGGACCATCCAAGGGCCAGCACTGTCTGCCCTCCTTAAGTAATCATGTTGGCAGGCAGAGAAGGAACTCAAGCATGCTCAGCACTAAAGCATGAGACATGTTTTGCAAGGCGCAAAGTCAAATTATGCACAAGGACAAACCCAGAGACCCACGGAGACACAAGATCCTTGGAGTGCTGCAACGAGTGGGTAGTTAGGAAAACTATAGCAGTGACACACTCACAAAAACAATGTTCTTCAACGCATGCAAGGACAACTAAGACTGAAGAGAAAGAAAACCCCTAAAATAATTACATACATACATAAATAAATGTGTGAAAGCAGGTCCTACTTCAAAGTCGGACCTCGAGATGAAAAACACAGTAACAAGCAGTCATTCCTAGAGAAGCTCTCCTCAGAGAAGAGCCCGAGGACACTGTGAGCACAGCCTTATTGTAATGGATGTTCAAGTAAACATGCAGGGGGGTCCTCACACTATTTCACCATGTGGACCTCACCGAGATGTCTAAATTAGAAGCTGAGACTCCCTGCAAACTCCACAGAGAGAGGCAGACATTTTTTGAACATGATTCAGAACCCAGAGGGTAGGAACCTAGCTCCTGTTCTACTTATGTGGTCCAAACCACCCCAGAGGTGCCTTCCCCTCTTCTTAGTCCCCACTCAGTGTTTAGGCAGCCTGACTTTGGCTCCTGTGCTAAAATGGCGAATATTACACAACAGCAGCAAATTCCTGAAATTGCCTCTATGTGGCAAGCATGGTACGAGCCCAGAGGGAAACAATGGAGAATGCAAGAGGGGGAACCTGATGCTGCCTTGTAGGCTGGAACGGCAAAGCTATAGCAAACACTACTTTATTATTTGTATTTATTTCAGAACTTTCATGGAGTCTGGCATATACTAAAGACAGAAGGAGAATCAACTTTGTCCATCACTAGATATGCATATAAAACAGAGTCCTGTTCTCAATGAGAGAGAGCGTAAAAGTTCAACTAGACCAGATGACAAAATCAGATCTTCTCTAGAGGTGCTATGGAGGGAACGTACAATAACTGGAAACAAGAAACAGAAGATTTTACTGAGTTCAGAAAGACTAAAAGGTGTCGACTAAATCCATACAAACAGTTGAGACAGTTATGGCTGAATCTGAATTTTGAAAAGAGCAATTTCAGTTCTGGATGCATTGCGCATCAGTTGCCACTGCCACAAAGCACATTAATTACTTATCTGCTGTTAACTGTTATGCTCTTGACAGCTAGGAAAGCCACATTCTCTTCAAGCATGAAAACAAAATATATATATGCACAGGAACAGAGGAGGTAAAACTGCCGAACAGGATTTTGTACATTGGACATTGTAACACCTTATCGGGCCCCAGACGCATGAGATGAGAAATGCCAGCTGGAACCCACGGGCTTATCTGGGCACTCAGAAGCGTAGGAAGAACAAGAGCCAGATGAGTTTTATTCTATACGAATCCCTGAATGCTGCCACTGTAGATAAGGAGCGAAGTCCCAGGTTCCACTAAGCCGATGACAAATTTGAGTTTGACTTCATTTGGGCTGGGATTTCCTTCCTAACACCCAAGCGTAAAACTACAGTAAGCGCAGGCAGCAGAAACTACCGAAACCACACATGGCTAGGTGGGAAAGGTGGCTGATTTGTTTTTTTAGCTCAGCTAGTACTCTGTCTGGTTTTCTTAGGTTTAGGATAAGGCTTTTTTGGGGAACTAGGGGTCAGTTTTTGTACACAAGGATGTTTTCCTACACACAAAGCAACAAAGTTTAACAGGTTGTGTGCTGTTGGATGAGGGTCTCAGGTGACCTAGGGCTCTCCAGCTCCCAGGGCAGGAACCCCAAGTGATGCGAGCGGGGGGCAGCATAAAAACCCAGCAATACGCCAAGAGCAAAGAGGTTTTGGACGGTGAATAAATAAGAACACAAAAAAAGCAAGCAGCAATCTGCCAAAGCAATAGCTTGGCACCTTAGACAAGGCACCAGTTTGCTGGAAGGAACACTCGGGCTCACGGCAAACTGTGCCAGACTCAGTCTCCCGCAAGTGGAGGCTCACAGCATCACCCATGGGCCGGGGCTCGGCTGGTGCCCATCCTCTGCCCATCAGGAAATGGAGGAGGCGTTCACACACAAATAAGGGGAACAATCTCCCTGTACTTTGAGGGTATCCAAAATGCTGCAGGATACACTTTCCAGTGGTAAGACGCAGACCTCAAAGACAACATGAGAAACAAAATAGATACCACGCTCTAAGTATTAAAAAACCCCACCTCTTCTTCAATGCTAATATCCTATCTGCTTGGGGCGCCATACCTACTGTCACTTGAGACTACATATAAAAAACTTCAAACTGCTGTTGGCTTTGAGGCTACTTTTGAAAATTGTCCAAATTTCAAGGGAAAGTGAGGCAAGCACTTTTCCAGCTTCTTCTGCCTGTTTCTCATGGAGTAGGAGACCTTAACTACTGTTGTGGCTGTGACAGCAGAAGGAGCAGAGGAAGGAGGGACCCCACAAGGGTGCTGCCTGCGTTACCCATAGGCTGTGCCAGCAGAAATCACACCAGGGCGAGCAGTGACCTGGGGAACTTCTCCCACCTCTTTCCAGCCCGCTCTAATCACCTCAACCCAACACCTCCCAGGAAGGGGGTCTCCTCAGCCACATCACAGATGCCCAGAGGGATGCAGGGCACCCCTGTGCCACTGGGAGAGATAGGCAAGGGCTTGTTTTTGCCCTTCATTGTTGCCCCCTCTCCATCGTGCCAGGTGTGTGGGCTTTTTACAGTGCCAATTAAGTGCACGCTGAGGCCAGGGCGGAGGTGCAGCACGCCGAGCCCCCATCTTGTTGCCTCCATACTGCCACCTTCCATTAAGCAGCTGGTGTCCAGGGGAAGGGGAGGGAAAAGTCAGCAGCATGTTGGGTTTGCTGTTTTTGTGGGCACTTTACAACTTCAAAGGTTTCCCTCTGGTTCACAGGGGGCAAGGGGCAGAGGTCAGTAGGCACAGTTTGACCTCCCTTTCACCTCCTCCCCAAAAGGGAGATGCACACACAGACACACACACACAGAGAAAGAAGAAAAGGAAGACGAGATTCTGGCAAACACTTTTATCCTCTAATCTTTCTTCACCTTAGTGCTGTGGAGGCTTTGTCTCGCAGACAAAGCGCCCTTTGGAGTCTGACACTTCCACGCTGGACTCTTCCTCCTCCTCCTTCTTCTCTCCAAGGAGGAAGTAAAGCAAAACAGCATCACCAGAAAAACAGAACACCCCCCATTCCCCCAGAAAAGAAATGCTGCTCTTGGGGGCTGGGTTTTCTCATTTTTTATTTCTGGTGGTGGGTTGTTTTTTTTGCCCCCAGCTAGATATCTACCCATCTACATATAAGCCCCATAGACTGTGCACATAAGGGAAGGAGAAAACAGGCATGATTGTTCAAGATTCAGCCTGGGATGTGAAAAATGCATTTTCTTGTCTTTAAAGACACCATTGTTTTATTTATTTATTTATTTTTAATGGCAAGGTCGCTAGCCCTGGGGCACTGAGGAATAAGTTCGAGTTTCAGAAAGCTCTCCACAGCTGGTGATTATATTCCTTGCAGTGCGCACAAAGACATTGAGAAAGCAGCAGAGAAAGTAAACAGTATCACTTCTGGGGATGGAGGGGAAGAGGAGGAGGGGGGCAGAGGAGGAGGAGGAGGAGAAGAGAGGCAGATGAAATTTAAACTGGCGATCAGCCCAGCAACCAACTTAAAACAATACAGCGAGAGGAAGCCAAAAGGAAAGAAAAACAGAGGGGTGTGTGTGGAGACACATTGTGTGTGTATGTATGTGTGAGAGAGAGAGAGAGTGCAAGCGTGAAGCAGAACAAGAGCAAGGAAAGGAAGCGAGAAGGTTGCAAGCCGAGGTTTCAGGAGCCATCCCTGGGGGTCCATCGCGGAACAGAACAGCTTGCAGGGGGAGGTTTCAGGGACACAATCATCATCCCTAGCGTAAATACATCTACAAGCATTTCTAATGAAGCTGGCAAAGCATCGCTGTTTACCTCTCTCAAGAATGAGAGAAGGAAAGTCACAGGGTCTAGAAACAACAATTCCAGCCTTATCACCTCCTGGCATCCTCAAAACCAAGGCAGACAAGTACCAGGCAGGTCCAGACTGAGATCTAGTGACTGATGCTCTCCCGGTTGGCACAACACAGACTCGGGCTATGCTTGTCTTTCAGCTGGCTCTGGGAATCATGCTCCTACTTGGCTCGAGGCAGTTCCACATTAAGCTACTGCCTTTCTCAAGCATTTTGGTTTGACAGTACAGGAGAAAACACAGAGTCACAACCGGGGGGTGTTCTGGAGCTCCAAATGTTTTGTGCGTTTACAGCACAGGGCACAAACTAGATGCAGTTTGGCCCAAGCCTTTACAAGCCCTCCTCACACAGACAGGTCCTGGGTGCTGGCTGAGGCTCAATCCTTACCTTCCAGAATAGGTCTGGCTGTGTTAGGTCTTCTCTGGTCACGTTGACCGTGATCTCACTGGAATGAGGTTAGTCAGCGCAGGGGAAGGGAGAGGCAAGATTTTTTGGAACATCCATCTGCCTGGGAAAGGCTAACAAGCCCTCCTTTATAGATGTCTATAAGTGGACCTCAGCAGAAACGCAGTTGGAAAGCCTCTGGGTGACAGTGTACCTTAAAAGGACCAGGCCAGCCTGTTCTTCAGGCTGCCCATCCAGCTTTCTGCTACCTTTCACACCAGGAGCCATCAGGCATCCTTGCAGGTTGATGTGCCCTCTAAAGCACTCCAGCAATTGCCCTCTCTTCCAAGAAAGAACATAAATCTTAAAGCCACAGCTGCAAGCCCCAGTGAACCATGGCTCTCGCCTCACATTGGAGAGCAGCGATGCAGCTACACTGCTGGCTGAGCTTCAGCATCCTTGGTGGTACTTGATGGGACAGGCTGGTCAAGTGCCATGAACTCCGAGTGCTTACTACTCAGCGTGTTGTTCCTTTGAATTAAAGGCCTCCCTAGACAAGCTCTTATGCTAACCTCACTAGCCTCCTGTGCATCAAGACTAGCTGGCTCAGCCCTTCTCTGACTGTCAGTTAACCCTTCACTGTCTGTCACCAATTTGGGGAGACAAGATGCATCATAACAGAGGCCCATTTGTGCTATATTTTGCAATTTCTACATATGGTCTGGACCAGAACTAGAAAAAGCAGACATCACTGATAAATACGGGAAATAGCACTGCACTCCACAAAGGATTCCTCCGTTCTGCCCACCTCAAGTCTTTGTGAAGATTTGTTATGAATTCAACTGGTCTGGCAACTTCTTCAAGGGCTTCTTGCTTCCTGTCTCCTTGACACAAGGTGCATTTAAAATCTGCTACCAGAAAAAGCTTCAACTGCTACAAACGATGCTTCAAGGTACAGGGTGATGATGCTTTGCATCCCATTGGGAATGGCCTATAGTTTAACACTTCTTATAGACATGACTGATGGTGCTCTTATAGACATGACTAATGGTGCTGAAATGAGATATAATTTCACTTCCACCACAAACACACTACAAGTTATGCACTGGTTACTCACAGTAGTTTTGTGCTTGAATGATGCAAGTTGCTACCGGAGAAAAATCTCATTAGGTATTACGAAAAAAATATTCAGTTAAGGTTAGTCAAGCATTGGAACAGGTTGTTGTGAAAGGTTGTGGGATCTCCGTCCTCAGAGAGGCTCAAAACCGGACTGGGCAAGGCACTGAGCAACCTGAACTCATTTGGTCCTGATCTGTAAGAGCTTGAAGCAAATGACCTCTGGAGGTCCTTTTCAACCTACGTTAGTCTGTGATCAGGAAGGCCACGTCAGAACCTGCCCAAGATACGTACAGCACCTCACATCCAAGCACAAACATCAGCATGGAGGCACCCCTGTTGTGGGGTTTCCAATACAAATATTGCCGTGGTTACCTTTTGATTAAAACAAACTCGGTGTTACTTGTCTGCTTCCCAAGAGTAACTATGCAGTTGAGCTGAAATATGAGATCCGAGCGCATTAAGATTCCAGGTGTTGAGTCTGTGAGTCCACAACCACTGTATGTACCCAACTGCATCCAGACCCTACAAAAGGGAAGTCTACATGGCTGAACACAGCAGACCAGCACTAGCACACCTTGGGTGACACTGCCACCCCAAAATGGGCTAAGCCTGATTTGCAGATGAAGGACAGGAACAGATCACTAGCCTCCTCATCATTCAAACCTTGATCAAAAGCCATCTCATTCACCATTCCTACAGTAAGAGCAAATTGGTTTGGTTTCAACCAAGTGGGCACATGTTCACTTTCCTTGCTGGAAGTGCATTGAGGTCTCTTTGTGGGGTAAAAAAAGGGGTTTATAGAAAAAGTAGTGTCTTCACCTACCTGGGCACGTGGCTAACAAATACAAAGATCACCATCTAGTGGCTTACAGGGAAGATACCATCTGTTGTATGTCTGCAAGCTTGATGACCAATAAAGTTGTTGTTACAACATATTACAAACGATTCTTGAACTCAGCTCTCAAGCAAGTCCAGTACCTACACAGCCACAGACACGGACAAGCGTCTGACCCACAGAAAACTGATGTACATCCCTCCCTCCAATCAAACATTGACCCCTTCCCCATCACCTTTTTCTCCATCTCCTTTACATAGGATTTGGGGCGTGGTAAGGGATCTGTGACTCACTTTAAGGCCGAGGAGTTAGGTGTCTAGCATAAACTAGGCAAAATCCTACCAGAGGTTGATGATGTATGGGGGAGGAAGGCAGATAGGATTAATCCTATTTATGACATCCCACGGCCTAGAAACCAATCACCCAGAAAGCATGAAAGCCTCTGGAAAGCTTGGCCTGTGAGCAGCCCATAGGATAGTCTATGCCAGCCCTTTTCCATTTGCCTTAGCGGAAATCATTCAGGTTGAAATATTTCTGAAATACTCCCCAAAGGAAAGACAGATCTGCAATTTCTGACAAAACCTTTGTTTCACTAAAATAGTCTTGACGAGCTCTATTCCCTGTTCTTTGAGAAAAGATGGGGAAAGCCGTCATGATAGGTACTTCTCTAAAGCCCTACTTGGCCCAAGGAATGTATTACATTAACATAGAATCATAGAAAGTTTTGGGTCGGAAGGGACCCCTAGAGGTCATCTAGTCCAACCCCCCCGCAGCGAGCAGGAGCACCGCTAACTAGATCAGGTTGCTCAGAGCCCTGTCCAACCTGGTCTTGAATGTTTCCAGGGATGGGGCCTCCACTACCTCTCTGGGCAACCCGTTCCAGTGTTTCACCACCCTCATTGTAAAGAATTTCTTCCTTATATCCAGCCTAAACCTACCCTGGTTTAGTTTAAAACCATTACCCCTCGTCCTCTCACTGCTGTCTCTACTAAAAAGATTGTCCCCATCTTTCCTACAGGCTCCCTTTAAGTACTGAAAGGCTGCAATCAGATCTCCCCACAGCCTTCTCTTCTCCAGGCTGAACAAGCCCAACTCTCTCAGCCTGTCCTCATAGGAGAGGTGCTCCAGCCCTCGGATCATTTTTGTAGCCCTCCTTTGGACCCGCTCCAACAGTTCCATGTCCTTCTTGTGCCGAGGGCTCCAGAGCTGAATGCAGTACTCCAGGTGAGGTCTCACCAGAGCAGAGTAGAGGGGCAGAATCACCTCTCTCAACCTGCTGGCCACGCTTCTCCTGATGCACCCCAGGACACGGTTGGCCCTCTGGGCTGCCAGCGCACATTGCCGGCTCATGTCCAGCCTTTCGTCTATCAGTACCCCCAAGTCCCTCTCAGCAGGGCTGCTCTCGATCCTTTCATCCCCCAGCCTGTATTGATAGCGGGGATTACCCCGACCCAGGTGTAGGACCTTGCACTTGGCCTTGTTGAACCTCATGAGGTTCACACAGGCCCACCTCTCCAGCTTGTCCAGGTAATATATGAGCTAGCCCAAGTATTTCTTCAAGTCTTTGTGCTGGGTCATGTAGGCCATCCCTAAAATATCACATGTGACCATTTATTTCAGAGACACGTAAAGAGGTGAAGTACTACCAGTGCATGGGTCAACCATTTTAGCGGCACTGAATGCCACCAGGCAAAGCCAGATTTGAAACTAACAGAGGACTCAGTTTAGTGCTAGACTACATCCTCCAGGTACTCCACAGAAGCAGCCCTTCATGTTTTTACCAAGCCAATATAACAGCTTAACACTAGCATCAAATCATACATCTAAAGTGCCATTTTGGTACACCTTCACGTTATGTTCCCAATTTTCCTGGCTGTCAAACCACACGCTGCTTTGCTCTGGGGAGAAGAGAAATTCTCTACACAATCTCAAGCACAAACTACAAACTTGTACACACATTTATACACAAACTCCATTAAACTTCACATTTCTAAAAGCCTCCTTTAAAACTCTAAGTGTACTGGAAGCTTTAATGCAAGTAACTGGCATCAGTCAAGTGGGCAGTGTGCCCAGGAGGCCAAGAAGGCCAACAGCATCCTGGCTTGTATCAGGAATAGTGTGGCCAGCAGGACTAGGGAAGTGATCGTCCCCGGTGAGGCCGCACCTCAAATACCGGATTCAGTTTTGGGCCCCTCACTACAAGAAAGACATTGAGGTGCTGGAGCGTATCCAAAGAAGAGCAATGAAGTGGCGAAGGATCTAGAGAAGAAGTCCTGTGAGGACCAGCTGAGGGAACTGGGGTCTTTTAGTCTGGAGAAAAGGAGGCTCGGGGAAGACCTTATCACTCTCTACAAATACCTGAAAGGAGGCTGCAGTAAAGGGGATGTCAGTCTCTTTTCCCCTCCCAAGTAACAAGTGATAGGAAAAGAGGGAACGGCCTCAAGTTGCACCAGGGGAGGTTTAGATTCGATATTAGAAAAAATTTCTTCACCGAAAGTGTTGTCAAGCATTGGAACAGCCTACTCAGTGAATCAGTGGAGTCATCATCCCAGGAGGTATTTTAAAAAAAAACTTGTAGATGTGGCGCATAGCGACATGGTTTAGTGGTAGACTTAGCATGGTTTGGTTAATGGTTGGACTTATGTTAAAGGTCTTTTCCAACCTAAATGATTCTATGATTCTATTGTATTCCATGGCTTCTTTGCATTACCCAAGATGAAAATCCAGCCCCCTGTTACACAAATCTCTGGTTAGCTGGGCATAAAGAAACTGGAGTTTCAAAATCCATGTTCTTCTGCCAATATACAAGATAAAGAGACCTTAGTGTGATCACTAACACACAAGAGAAACCACTTACAGAAGCCACCAAATTTGTATGGAAGTCATCATATCTATCTCTAGCTGACAAAAATACATATCTATGCTAGTCAGCTAGTCTCCTGTTATAAGCTCTGGAGAAATAAAGTCCTACAGAAGGAAGTGGTCTTGGACACTTCATGTAAGTTGGGACAAAGTAACCTCTGGGGGTGCTCATCCTCTTCTCCTTGGAGGGTAGAAAGCCTAGATAAGCAACATCAAAGGTTGAGGTTATAGAGGAACTCCATGCTTTGAGCTTCGAAAGGGATATGGTATCTCTCTGTAATCTTGGAATCTGAACAGCAATCAGCATGAACAAGTTCATCAGCACTCCAAGTGGCTATAGTGGCCTCCAGAGGGCTTTGCATCTGGCCTAAGTGATGGACAATTTTCCATAGTCTCAGCAATGGCTTTTGTGGGGCTTAAAGGCAGATCCCCTGCAGACCAGAAGTAAGATTCAACTCAGTAGGCCAAGAAACCACTGCATGCCTTTAGCTAAATTTGGCTGCTGAAGGGCAGTTCTAGTGGAGTGAGGCAAAGAAGTGCTATTTTCCCTCAGGAAAGTTAGCTTTATTTTCTAAAGGTTAATGAGAAATAGAAGAAAATTAGGCTAGCCAAAAGAATGAAAATAAATGGTTTTTTTCTTCTTCTTTCCCCCTCGTTTTTCAGAAAAAATGCATGGCTTTGGTTTTTCTGCAGGCAGTTGCTTCATATCAGTGTACCATGTGGTAACTCAGACATTTTGTTATTATAATCCAAGCCAAAGGGGAGATGTATTTTATGAGATCCACGTCTCCCCCTTGTCTCTCCATACTGTATGTTTTCCTGAGTGAGGAGAAACACGGTCAAAACTTTGAAGACAGATCAGTGTCTCTTGGCAGGTTGTAGACTGCCTTTGCTTTCAGCTAGCAAAGCTAAGAGAAACCGAGGTTTGCAGTGAGCTCACACGTAGAAACAAGCTCTGCTCTTCATGCTAAGTCCCATAAAGCAGGGGGTGGGCAGACACACCAGTAAAGATTTAGAGCTCCTAACACAAACCTAAAGAGGGCTACGAGGAAATGGGCTTTGGTGAGAGCTGAGCTAATGCATATAGCCTCGGAACTGGGTTTCAATTACTTTTGCTCTCCTGACAAGCAATAAAGCATTCAGATGCAGTAACTCCACTGCACTCAAAATGCAAGTCCAGAAGAGCCAAGACCACCTGTAAATCAGATCATTCCTCCCATATTTCCCCCTCCTAGGAAAACTTTAACTATATCTCAGTTGCACACCCAGATAAGAACAATAAAAATTGGTTATATATCCTGAAAACACTCCATGAAGGGCTGCAAAGACTCTCAGTGATTTGAGTGCAATGGCCAAGAGTTTGCCCCAGATCCAACCCTCTGGTGTAAATCCATGGTGAACGACTACTGTGCAAAACTGACACAAGGCAGGGGAAAAATCTGGCCTCCAGCTGACAAGTTTGTTTCCTAGACACAGGTCTGCCTTTTGAACTCTTTGACCATTGTGAAGCCACCAGGCCCCACGGGAACATGAAATACAAATAAATAGAAGACTTGAGGTGCATCTGGTTGAGCCAGTGGTTTCAGAGGAAATGTTTTGACTGTGCTTAAGCACTGCACAAATCAAAAAGGGTTAACAAACTCCCATCCCTTACACACAGGTGGAATATGAGAGCTTTTAAAGTTTAAAACAATCAGCAGATCAGAGGAGATTTCAGATGGCTACAAGTAACAAAGACATATTCTTTTGAGTTAAGTTATGATAAGTATTTCCTAAGGGAATGCCATACAAACTGTCTGATCTACTAGACGTTTGTGGCACTCACCACATGCTTTGTGTTCCTTCCCAGAGATGATGTTTCTCTGGCAATAAGATCATCATCATTCTCTGCTGCTCAGCCTACTCTGACAGGCCAGATGTATGCAAATAAAAAGAAAGTTCAATAAAAAATCTAACTCCCAGACTTAAAACTCAAGTTCTTTGGGGGAGAGAGGAGACTGAATTCCCATTGCATTTCAGGAGGGCTGGGCATCCCAGCACATATCTACACGGGCCAAAGATTTCGGATAAAGAGCAAAGGAAAAGTTTTGAACTATTCCAGAACTCCTTCCACTACCTCACTTCCAGACAGATATGAAGTGACAACACCCTGAAACAAAGCAACACAATCGAGGAGAACATTATCAGATTATTCAGAACAATTCCCATTGTTAGTGACCCAGAATTCGTGACTTAGAACAACCTAGAATTGGGATCTCAGCAAGTCCTCAAAGCCACTTAACTCTTTCAGTGGTGTCCCCTGCACCACCATAACAGAAGGGCTTTATTATGCAGGAACATAAAAGGAAAGCATCTCTTATCGCAACTGGAGACAGACTAAAAGGAGGAAGTAGACAACTTTCACTAGACATAGCACATTCTCCAAGCAACATCACTATAACTCGAGAGTGAGGAAAAGCCAGTGATTCCAGGCTTGCCAAATTACTTGGGATTGAATAGCATCCCATACCGTGACAACGAGCGATAGTCTAAAGCTCAAAGACACAGAGGAAATACTGTATGTTTGAAGTAACTGGCAGGAGCAGATTCCACATTTCAGTGTTTTGGCAGGAGAATACAGGCTTGTTCTGGGACTACGTATTCAAACCTCTCATTGATTTAAAGATACAAAGCATAGCTAATGCAACCTCAACATGAAGAGGGTGGTTAGAAAACCTACCAATAATGTTATTTTTTTTTGCTGTCTTTTGCATAAGCACACATACCCACATGTTTTTTCAGCTGCTGAATTTCAGTTAAAAATTCATTCATTAGAAAAAGAAACACTACGAGACTTTATTTCAGAAGGGCCAAGCATTAACATGACTTCTGTGAAGCAGCAAGGTGAAGGCTGGCAAAATTGCAAACTTGATGTTATCCAAAGCCAAAGGTGAAGAGCAAGGAAGACAGCTACAGCAAAAGCAGCCTGTAGTGACCCAGGAGAATGTCTGAAATAATCTAGTTCTGGCAACTCTCTCCTATGTGCACAAGAGGGGGATCCCAAGCCTGCTTCTGTGACTTGCGTGCTACTGACCTGTCGAGGAGCAACAGGATTTGAATTCCAGCCAGGACACCTGGACTTCAGCACTACCATGCACATTACAGTCGAGCGCTGACTGACACAAATAGGGTACATTACCTCACCTCTTTGAAGACTGCCGGCACAAAAATCCAAATTCCCTGGAGACTTGAAGTCAGTAGATGTATTCATGACCTACTTGTAGGTAACACAACAGTCACAGTTGTTAACTGAACAAGCCAAGAGTGGCATGTCTTCTGTTGCATCTAGTCCATTCTTTGGTACAGCGGAACTTCGTCTGCATTTAAAGCCAGTAGGTCCTACCTATTTGGAGCTCAATGCACATGCTTGAACACCCTCCTCCCCCAAAGCTAAACCAGAAATCCACAAGAGCTTTAGGTACAGTAGATAAGTTTCACACCAGCCATTCTCCCCATCAGTGACTGACTCAGATATAGTTGAGTACTTGGCGCGCTCTCCCTGTTCACCTTCAAAATGGTTTCAAGCAGAAGAGGAGCTGGACCGTGAAACACGAAGCACTCCCACCAAGATCTATCCTGACGAATCAACGTAGCTATGCAATAATGCTACAAGACAATCACAAGAGACATAATACTGTTAGCTGAGTTCAGGAAAACCCCAAAAAGATGGATTCTCCCAAGAAATGCCTCCTTCTTCTCATAATTCTTTATAACATATTAATGACTATCACTCAAGTATGCAGAAGACACATACACAATAGACATGGATGTGCAAGTCAGAGGAACAAGTACGTGATCCAAGCCACAGCAGCCACCAGCAACAGCTGCCAAAAGCAGACCAGTCCACTGTGACAGATGTCTTCGTCACACTCCCCTGCTAACAGTTCACGAGAAACTAAGATCTTAATGGAGAGGACCCTATCTAGGACTGACTCTGGGTCATGTATTTTATTACAGCAGTTCCTCAAGGAACCAGAAAATGGAGCAGAAAAGAATAGAAACCTTTTAAGAAAGATCAGTGCAAGAAGTTAAAATGAAAACACAGCACAAACACACAGAACACTTCTGCTCCTCCATTGGCACATGCTGCACTCACGTGAGTTAGATCTTTCTTCACCCAAAATGAGTTGATATGTGAATAAACAATAATGACGGGGGCCACAAGACCAAACAGTGACTGGCTAATGGCTCCCTCTAGTATTCTGCCTCCTCACATTATGCATCATGTTGCAGTAAAGACCTCCCTCAATAAAACCAGAAGACGCCACAACCACCACTTCGCCGTGGTACATGGGAGGAACCTGGTCACCCATTCCTCACAGGAGGCCAGTGTGGACTAGTATCCTAGGCACCCTCCTGCAGCGAAAGTCCCACTGAGGTGAGCAGAGTGTGAAGAAACTGCTGTCTGTAAGAACTGCCTTCATCTTTGTACAACCTGATGAGAGACTGCAAACAGCCGCGGTGTGTCTGGGGCACTTAGAGCCGCTTCAAATGTGGAGTACTGAGTCACACAGCAAATGCATACAAACAGGGGATTGAGAACAACTTTCCTGTGCAGCTAGAGTAGAGCTGAAGGCCCTACGTGTTCATGAAACGGCTGCTAGCCAGAGAGACTTCTGAGACTGCCTTGCTGCCCAAGGCTAGGGAATGATTGCAGCATGCAGTGTTCAGCCGGGCCCTCCCCAACAGATTTTATTTATGCATCTCTGCTTTCATCTCCCCCTTCATACACATTGTCTCCATCCTTAACATACAACTCACATATTTGCAAACATCGCTTCATCTTAAGACCACAGGCAGGCAAGACTGCTCTTGGGTCGGTAAATTCAGTCTTACTGATGAACCAACTACCATGTAATCCTCCCCTTATTTTTTTTTTTTAAATAACAAACAAAAAACTGATTGTTGGTGTCAACAAACAGTCACAGAACCTGATTTCTTGGCTGTTTAGGAAACCCACGCATATCCTTGTGTCTTGGGCAAACATTCCTCATAGCCAGTTAGCACATGTTTTTTCTTTGTATGTTCATTTAAGCCCAGAAACCCTTCCCCAGCTCTCGGCCCTCACCTGACGTATGGATTCCAAATAGCTGGAGCACCCTGCACTTGGAGAACTAGCCTACATCCAAGTGGCTGAGCCCCTTAATGCAACTGATCATGCTAACCTCTCTGAGAAGTTCACCCTTTTGAAATCGATAATCTGAGCTCAAGGGTAGTTTTATCTAATCTTCCATTTCATTTAAAAATTAACCAACTCATAGCCACTAGCCCTTCCACAGCTTTCTAGTTTCTGTACCAAAAAGAAGCAGTACCAAAACCGACTAAAGGAGGAAGAACTATCTGAAAAAATAGCCATTGTTGCTAACATCAGCCATTCTTGCTAACACTGTCTTGAGGCTTTTCAATCTATATCTGAGAAATCAAAGCCACCAGAATGCATCAAATGAGTCTGAGGCCTATGGAAGAGCCTCAGTGCTAGAAACTTGTAGCAAAAACTATTTTTAACCAACACACATCCAGTTTTCATACATGCTACACTTACCAGTTTCTTCACAAAAATATAGCAATATTTCTACATGCAAGGATAAGGCTATATTCCATCTTTGCCTTTCCTGAGCAACCAGTCACATTAAACAATATTTATGTTTCACTGTCTTTTCATTTACCCCAAGATGCTCACTTTCACACCTGGTATGATTAAATTCAAGTTCCTACACTTTGTTACCCAGACTCACAACATTTTACATAGATATGTTTCAGCTGTCTCTTACTGATCCTACTCCACATCCCAAAGGGATTAGGCACTATCTTACCACTAACATATCACCCCCCACATATGCATCAGTGCTTTCTTTCTCCCATCTACCCACTGATATTTATCCATCACCACATGCTTATTTGCCTGATTTTTTTTCCTGAAGCTATAGATACTCTCCTCTGTCTTCAACATTGTAATTTCTCTGTGTGCTTGGTCCTCCTTAAGCTCTACTCCTCAAGCATAACTGTACTACGCCTCTCTTCTTGTGGGGACTTGCTCTTCTCCTTTTCTTTACCGACATCTCTTTTGTTTCCTTTTCTTTCACCTCTTCAGCAAATCCAACCTTTGGTTTTAGGTCTCATCCCCTAGCAATCCCCTTCCTCCAATCTGCTTTCATAGTCACACAACTACAGGTCCTTCACCCTAGATGGACAGTTGTGCTTTGGTGTCTCCTGCTTGCTAGGAGACCTCCATCACATCTGCAGCCTCCTTACCTCTCTAGCACATCAGCTGAAGACAAGTGGTCTCAGCTGCAGCTCCAGCCTTCAAATATTCTCTCCCATGTACTCCAGCTGTTCCAGGCCTACAGGGCCTCTGCCAGAAACCCTCAGCAGGATAATATCCATCTACAGCACCTTCCTCCACTCACAAGCCTGTGCTCCAACAGCTTTTGAACCTCCCCAGTAACCATGACTATAATCATTGTCTTTCTCTTTTGAAAAGTACAGCCACATAACCCTCTTCCCTACCTACTCCCTTAGCCACAAGCCCTCGATGAGCCCTAGTTAGTCAGTGGTAAAAGATTTTTGCCTGAGTCAACTCCACCCCTTAATTAAGCTCATCTAGGAGCAGACGTAGTCCATCAGCAGTGAGGATATTGTCACTCTCCAGAGACCCAGCAGAAAGACCTGTGACAAGCCTGTCTGTGCCCCTAAACTAGGATTGTCTCCTTGTTCCCAACAGCAAGTCCCACACAGCCCCCTTCCCAAACATTACACCACTTGCTAACCTGCTTGTTGGCCCTCGTAGGTTGGAGCTTCTTCTACTTCTTAGGGCCACAGAAGGGACAAGTAAAGCTGAGGTTTGCTGGAAAGATATACGGGAACCTTCAGTCCTTTCTCACATGGAAGTATCTCTGTTTCATGAGGCTGTCCACAGGCCCTTCTGACTGGGTGAACCAGAGAGGTGGCAGTACCCTCTGTGACAGGGACACCTCCTCTCTAAGCAAACAGGCGCAAGTCTGGTGCACACCATGTCTCTATATGGGCTTCAGAGCTGACTCTGTGAACAAATGAGGACAAGCGGCACCAGCTCTACCTCCACTAACAGCTGCTGGGTGCAGTCCAGAGAATACAGCACCATCATCCAGTACGACCCCAGATCAGATCCACCCTGTCATTCAGCAGTTCAGAGTTAAATGGATCTTCTTGTTTATAGGTACAAAGGAAAACGACTCTTTCCAGATCCATGGTCTTCTTGACTCATATTCAGAATTTAATGCTATCATCACAGTCAGTACTTCTTCCTGATATCTCCAGCCGGAAAAGCAGAAAGCAGATACCCTGGCTCCAGATTCCTGGCGTGGCCCACCACTGTCAGCAGCCCTCTTCCGAGCAGAGATTTGACTGAGAGTGGACAGGCGCTTAGAAAGCCCCAGTGAAGAGGTAACTACTGTGTCCATTGCTGCATGAAGATCTGGGAAGGAATCAGAGGCAAAGAATGATGTGATGAAGAGAAGTTCCACATTACAAAGGTACAATGTTCATCCACTCTACAGGAATATTCCAGTTCAGTTAATCCCAGCATCTTGCACTGCTGACTGCAGCGAAGAATGAAGAGGTAGACAAGAAACAGGGAAAAAATGAAATGGAGGCAATACAAGTGAAGAACTGAATGAATAGAAAGGATGCAAGAGAGAACCAGAAATTCTGAAAACATCACAGCGACCAGCCTCTCAATGCATCACACAAAAACAAAGAATTTTTTTAAAGGAGGGCAGATCAGAACAAATCTAAGAGCTAACAAAAGCATGGTAGTTTTTAGGAGAAAGTTCACTACAACGTTACCATCAGTTAGGTGCACAGAAAAGGTCAGATTCTCCACTGACATTGCTCCACTAACTTCAATAAAACCACTAATTTGCACTGATGAGGAGATTATACCTGACCCTGCATCTACCTAACCCTTCTTATGATATAAGATTTACTGGCAAAGCTCTGTTGAACTCAACAGGGCCATGCAGCTATGCATTTACACAAGGATCCAGCCCAAGTCTTTCCCTCTTTATCCTGAAAGTGTAGGAATTGTGCCACTGTTGCTGGTGATGGGGCAATCTGAGGAAATTTCCTCTTTTCTGGTATGGCTGTGCTATGCCTGTTCTCTTTCCTTCTCTACATCTGGGTAATAGCATTTCAAGTGAAGGCTTTCTTGCCAGCAAAAGGAGGCCCTGCAAAATGAGTTAGAGGAAACCACAAGCTTGGCATCAGAGCCAGCATCCTTCTCTGAATCCTCATGATGAGTCTGGTTGTCTGAAAAGCTTTGCTTGAAGAGTCAAGATTTCTTCGCATGCACGTGACAACAGCTGCAAATATTTCTCTTCGGTCCATCATGTGCACACAAATCCATACTGTGTTGACCCCAGATACGTGAAAATATAACCCATATTAATAGATACAACTAACAGCTAGGCACTAAGGAAAGCATGCAAGTCCATAGTACCTCCTTGTATCCATTTACACACAGAGCTTTCACCTCAGATACAACTGGTAGTCCAAACAATGAGCACACATGCAGGATCTGTAGACACCAGGCTGGGCCCAGCCCCTGTGACCTCTGTCACAGCATAACTCGTGCTGCCCAGGTGGAGCTTTCATCCTTCTGAGTGGCAAAGCGGTGCACAAATGAGGCTGCTGTTACTGTCGTAGGAAAGGATTTTGGCTTCTAGCTATAACAATAGAGGCTTGGCCTTTTGGATCCAGAGGCTCCAGGTTCAGTTCCCACAGATGATCCACCCAGAGCGGTCATCAGAGCAACCCTGGCCTCTAGATGTAGGGACTTACTGGAAATTACTTTGTAATTATTTGACCTCACTCAGGAGAATGGTCCTGTCCCGATCCGATGTCGGGGAGGTTTCGATATGATCCCAAGGACGAGATTAAGACACAAATGGAGTCAGATGCCGTGCAATCTTATAAACTTTATTTCAGTGAACCGGGAATCAGAGGTTGGGCAGGGACAGCGGCGGGGGGAAAGAGAAAGAAATGAGAAAGAAAGGAAAAAAAAAAAAAAGGAAAGAAAGGGCGAGAGAAAGAAAGAAAGGAGTGAAGTCGAAAAACCCCAGCGGGTGAGGAAAGGAGTGCAGGGGGGGGAATCGGTTACCACCACCACAGATTCGACAGTGTCCAGCGATGTCCAGTCGGCTCAGTCTCTGTGCAGGAGAGGAAGTCCCAGCGAGGATGAGGTCAGGCAGCAAGGCGGTGAGTAAGAGAGCAAGAGAGCTCCAAGGAGCATGTGCTGCTCTTTTATAGCGGCATTTGCCCATGCTCAGAGCACGTCCACATACGTGCAGTTCGTGCCATATGTGCTGCCCACTTAGACAAGTCCTGTCTTGCCGGTCCACGTGCTACTCCACGTGCAAGCGCTTTCCTGCAGGTCATTGTGGCGGTTTTTTCAGAGGTCTGGAAAAGACGACAATGGCAATGTCGAGACAACCAATTCGTAGTGGTCTTCTACAGGTCCAAAGTTGTGCGTATGCAGCCCTCTCCAGAGTGGAGTTGAATGATCTGAAATCCCAGCTGGCCACCCATCTGCAGACCTTATGCAGACCAGAGCCAAAACCAAATGTTGCACGATGAAGCAAGATATCTTTCCTTAGCAGCTTCCGCATCCTTCCCCCTCCCTGCATTTACTTCTAAGTGAATGCCGTGGTGGTGCAACCTGCCAGCCCGGCAGCATTGACGTTCTGTGTTGATCCACACCAAGGGCAGCTGCCATACGTGATCCTCTTCTACTGACATCCAACCTGTCCAACTGGGGAGAAAGCTGGGTGACCTCTAGCACTAGTCAGCCACTCAGCTACCACAGAAATAATGGAAGGAGCTTTGTGAGACAAAGCGAGCCAACTTAGGAAACCAATGGACAACATCCCAAGGAAAAACAAACCAGCAACAACAAAACCAAAAAGACGAGGGTTAAAAACCATTTCAAAAACACGTAACTGCTCGTGCTAAGCATGCTGTGAAACTGTTTACTGTGTATTTTAATCATGTAACTGATCAGTCCACTGTAACATACACCACATGTTAAGATAGATGCAGCAGATATAAACCAGTCTGATTTCACACAGTAAAAATGTGTACATGCAAACAGAAATACACTAAATGCATTTCATACAAAGAGTTTCTTCTTATCATTTTAAATACATATCCCAATTGTTTTGCCCAGTTTGGAGCCCACTTGAATATTCTGGGACTGTCCCAAATCCCATAAGGGTCAAGAGCTCACTGACTCCAGTGGGTGTTGGATCAGATCCTACAAGATCAAAATTCCTGTAAGGACTAACGTTTCAGTGTGGTCGGGTTTGCATTCCGTACAGAATACACTGTAGTTACACCAGCCTCAGAGTGTAGCTACAGCGTAATGTTAGAGCTGAACTGCTACAAACATGGACTGAGAACAAATTTAGCAGTCTGGATGATGAGTGAGTCCAAAATATGATATATCTGTCCTCCACCTCTGCCGAGGCTCCTGTTAAGCATCACCAGCGAATATTCAGCTAGCGTGTTTTGGCCCCTTCTTACCCATTCGAGTCATTAATCATTCATCTTAATTATCTTGGTGGTATTTTGTGCTCCTCCCCCGCCCACACCGCCTGTCTGTTTGTGGTATCCATCTGTTGTTCCTAATCATATACTTGGACTGCAAGATCTCTGGAGAAAGGGTCATTTACTCATGATGTGTGCACAACACCGCATGAACTCCAACCTCAGCCACCAGTTGAGACCTCACATTAGGTCTCACCACAAATGATAGTAACTAACGACAGTCGTCAGATAGGCTGCGCGTGCATAGACACACACACACATACACGCAGCATGCATATCTGCATGTATACTAGGAATGCACATAGAAGTCTACTGGAGACAGGTATGCCTGCAATTAAGGCAGGTGCCACTGAGATCAGGGGAAGGAGGAAAGAAAGGGGCAAGATAAATAGTTTCAAATGTGAAATATCAGCTGAAACTATCTTCTGCCTGTTCACCCCCTCTAGCTGCAGTCCACAGCCTTGCAGCACCAAACAGAGCAGGAGCCACTCGACACACTTCAGTTACAACACAGTTGCCCAGTGCATGAGAATAAATTTCTGCACTGAACTACTGCATCGTGCATTACGTTGGGGAACATCTCAGGTGTTCTGGGGTCTAGTGACAAACACATTAACACTTGCACGGACTTCCACAGCAGCAGGATTAAGCAAATGTGTGCTTTTGCAAAGCTCACCACGTGCAGTGTGGCACAGAAGGGAACAGCAATGTCAGTGAGGCTGAACAAGTCTTGCCTGGCTTTAAGCTACTTACCATTTCAAAAATTCCTTTTGGTTTGTTGGATACAGTAAAAAATAGCTTGAAATGTTACCGAAATGTATTTTTATGGGATCTGTATCTGAAATGGAACATTTAGCTGGACTTGGCCTGGAATGATTAGACTAAAATTTCTAGAACTAGTTGTCCTCCACTGATACTATTTTCTTTCATGTTTTGCTCACCAAGATGCGCTTTTCCTGCTTTCCCATATTCACAGACACATAGATATCAAGACAGGCAAAGACAAAGTGATCTTCTTTCTTACTCATACTGCAGATCAAACTAAAGCTCACCCACACCTTTGCCCAGTCCTAAGACTTAAGTCCAGTCTAACATTCCAAACAAAGACAAGTAAAGCCTAGGAAGCACAGAACATCAATCAAGTTTAAGCCCTTGTGTAAACCTGTGCACACTGAAAAGGAGACATTCTCACAGCTAGGACTAGGCCTACCATCTCCCTGCAAAATCCTGTGCTCCACACCAGCCATATCTGGGATGTCCATGCTCAGAGCTGGTGGGAGCGGCTGCGATTCCACATTTCAGCCAGGGCTTAGTACCCAGCCAGCATTTTCAGCCTGGTCTGATGGGTCTTCTCCCATAAAAGGATGTTGAGGCACTCTCTATCACTTGTGGCACCATCTCCCATGATGGAAAAGATGACTGAAGGATCTGTTGGCAGGGATAAGCAATTAATTCAGTTCCATGAAGAGACTCCCTGAATGTTTTGGAAACAGAGGACTTTACTCTGAAGCGCTGTCATTCTCCCTCCAACACTGAAGTCACTTCAACAGAGATGGACCCAGGGATTAAAAAAAAGCGTCAGAACAAGGCATATACAATGGGTCTGTCTGGTACTTAGCTAATGACTATCATCTGGGTGCAGCAACGGTAGGATGAGAAACTATTTCTCAATGTACATAGAGCAAAGGAAACCCCTTAAGCAAACATGCCAACAGAACAATTAGATGGTTAATCACAACATTTGCCATGAGACGTTTTCTCCATTTTTCCACTTCAAAGGAACAGTGATTAATAAACAGCGTTGCCTCTTCTGGAGAGATGAGTCAGTCCCCTGCCCACGCTGGGGTTATCCTCACACTGCTGCTGCTGCTGCTCTTCAGAGCATGTGAGTGTTCCCCAGGGAGGAGAAATGCTTCATTTAGCTTGTGGTGCTCCACACCAGATCACACTGCATTGCCCTCCAAGGCCTCCTTCCTAGCACTCCCAGGTGGGCACCATGTGTGTGGATGGGGAGGGATCTCCAGGGGAGGTTCTCTTACACAGCAAGTATTCTCCAACTCCAGGTGAGGATAACGGAAGTCACTGGGTAGATCAGAGGAGCTATAGTACAGTTCAGAGATTTTGCTACCTATATCCGGCTTTGATCTAGGACAGTAGCAGGCTGAAAGGCACCAGCATTCACCATTAAATCCTTGATATGAAGTGATTGCCTCCTGCTTTTGATTTGGGTCAGTTAAAGCTATTGTATGGGTGCTGGGTAACAGAGGTGACTAGCAAATGGAGAGAGTCCCTCCCTTGATCATGTCTAGCCCTGAAGGAACTTACCCAGACCCAGCAGGAGGTAAGCTCAAGCAGCTGCATATGAAGGGCACTTTTACACAAGTCCCACCTAACACTTCAGAGGGAAAGGTCTGATCACAGAAGACAGATGGGTCCTGCTCTTCTTTCCACCATGAGGAACAAGCTCTGGTCCATGGCCTGTATCAGTCTCTGTCTTTCTCTCAAGGAAAGGTGGATCTATCCATGGGGAGGGTGACACCAGAAGCCCAGGCAGCAGCGACAGACAAGCACACAGTGCTGCTGTTGCCCGTCCCCGGACACACAACAAAGAGCTGAGAAACGGGAGGTGAAGCATGCCCATCCTGAAAGGACCAACAAGTCTGTGTGTGCATCTGTGGGAGTTTAACAACAGGCAGGGGTCCCACAAAGTGAACCCTGTTTTCCCCTCACACTTCCTTTGCTTCATGCTCTTAAACAAGCGGTAGTTATAGAATTTCCTACCTGGGTTTGGTGATGACACCCACACGAGCTATGCCACCAGTGTATGCCTATTCCCTGTCTTTGTAAAACTACTTCTGCACGTCACTCACCGCCCACCGTGCCAAAGGCATGGCCCCTGAGATGGCACACCCTTCTCAGCCCTGTTGCTCCATCATCTGTGCTCGGGGGGGCCCACCTGGTCTAAGGTGCTCTACAAGGTGTTGCCAATAAACCACTCTCTCCCACTACAGAACTATCACAATCAGTGGAGAAACACCAGTTCACGCCAGCTGCAAAATTAGCCTGATGTTTTAATGCACTCTGGTGTTCTTACTACCCACAATAACTGAGAGATAGACGTTAGGTCTGCCACAAATTTCATCACTGCCTCTGCTATAAGGGCCCTCAGCTCCCCAGGGCATCACTGCCCAAAATACACTTGCCTAGCAGCTCCCTGGCTCTCCAGAGGACGTTGCACTGCAATGACACTTGTTCCCTTCAGCTGCTCTCATTCTCTTAGCAGCACTTTTCCTTCTCCGCTGCAGCTCTGGGCAGGAAGGAGCAGCCACAGAAGAGCTGGCTTTGCTCAGCAGGGCCTCTGCTCATTTCCTGAGCACTTTTTGACGCGTTCCATTTGTGACCAAGCTTGGGCTGGGATCCCAGCTGATATTTTAACTTGAGCTTCAATAGATTTCAAACTTCAGCCACTGTAAATAATTCCCTGACAAGCACTCCGGCTGCATTTTGGCACTTTTGCTTGTGTCCAGTATATTTAATTTTTTTTTTTTAAATGTTTCTTAGCTTTCTCTGTGGCAGTTGTCAAGAAGACAGCATCTTGGTGAAACTGCCTGATCCTTGGTGAAGTCTGGATACACAAGACTGGTTTGACAACTCCGTGCATAATAATAATCACATTCTCTTCTTAATGAGAGACAGATGAAGCGGTGTGCCATGTTCTAGGAGGTGTTTACAGGACAGAGAACATTGGAACAACCACATGGCTTCAAACCAGGGTGGGATCTACATGAGGAACCTGGTTTCAGCAGTCACCAGGACCAGAAACTAAGCAGTCTGTAAACAAAAAGGATGAAAAAATTCTCTGGTGTGGTAGTCAATAAGAAATTTTACTGTCTCAGGCTGCTCATTCCTAAGTCTTCTCACAGTTGGCTTATGCCTTAAGACATCAGAATTCCTCACTCAGCCTAGCAAAGCACTTACTAAGCATTTATTAATCTTAGGCTTAATTTTACATATGCAGCCAGCTCCAATGGGATCCTTAGTGTGTTAAAAGTTTATCAATTCATGGCTTAGAAATCATCCAGGCTGGATTTTGCTTAACAGAAGTGACAGAGCTCTTGCACTTTCCCCATGTGTCTTGTGCTTCTGTCATGTCTGCTAGACAAGAAGGAATCCTCTCATACAACGTACAGATAGGTATGCACCGCTTGGTCTCAGCCTTTAGGCTTTCCCATGATGCAGGTGACAACCACCATTGGGGAAACACAGCACTGAAGAGGTTAACAGAGATTGGCCCTCCCCTTGTAACTGTCTTTCCTAGCCATCACAGCGAGGGTTAAACTCTCTGGAAACAAGGATTCTACAGCAAAAAGCCATCAAAAGTGCTGCACATGCCTCTCATTGGGTATCATCCATCCCACTGTCTTAATCTTTCATCAGGGTTCCTTTCACAGTGTTTAGGAGTTGCACAGACATCAGAAGCCTCCTTCCAGGCTTGCCCTTCCCCTGGAGCTTGATCTGAGGGCAAAGAGTGGAAATTCAGAACAAACAATAAACAAAAACAAAATCTCCTAAGTCTAAGCCACACATTTGTTTGAAAGTTCTTTGGCTAATTTTACTCCCTGTCTTCTGCTCACTCTGGAATTTCTTTTTTCTTCTTTTTTCCCTCCCAGCCTTGGTAACAAGAAAAACAAAGGGCGCGGGGGGTGGGGGCACACAGAGGGGGTGTAGAGAAAAATAAATTAAAAAAAAATTACTCCATCAAGAATCCTTTGTCCTGTGTCAGGGACCTGCCCAGTTCTGCAACCGTACAGTCAATGGACGAGGCAGGGTGGTCTTGTCTCCTGCTAGATGCCCGTCAGTTGTCTGATGGGAAACCACTCCAAACATTGCTGCTTGTTCCAGATTCAGTAGGTAGATCTGTTACTACATGGCCCAAACTGAAGCCCCAAACATCTGTAGAGTTTGGCTCCAAGTCAAGGTCTGATCTGAGCTATCCTAGAAATTCCAGTTTTGTCTGGCCCAGAAGTTGTTGGCCATCCGCAGAATGGAAATGGGAGTGGAAACCTGTCATCGCAAGATGAAGGGAGTTGGGAGGGAATTCTAGGCAGGCTGCTTTAAGCTCTTCAGGCTGGCTTCCCAGCTGGTAGAAATCTAGCTTAGCTGCAAGCCAGCCAGTGGAACCACATCGATTCACACCACCCAAGAATCTAGCCTTCTTCAAATAAATTCATGGCACTCCAGGGTTTAACGGACAGCTGACAGAAAACTTTTTGTTTATTAAAATGCAATAGCTTTATGCCTTCAGCTTACGGTGGAAGGACATTCCCAGTATTCAAGAGAGAACTCCAAGAAGTCCTCCAGCAAGTTCAGATGTCTGACACCTGTATTGCTCGGCTGCCCAGGCACGTCATCTGGGAACTTGAACCCTGTTGTGCTTGGTGTGGCTCAAGCAGAGAGTAAAAATATTATCTTCTCCAGAGAGTTTGAAAAACTCTATTTTCGGGACATTTCTTTGTACATCATAAAGAAGCAAAGAAATACACAACCTCCACTCTTGCACCAGTTGCGTTACTTGAGGGTCTATCAGACAGTCTTTGCCAATGGCATTAAACCATTCCCTTAAGTGGAATGTGGAGAGGAAAGGAAGGCTTTGGAAGCAGCTACTTTTAAGCCAGGACAGTGCTTCCAGTTGTTTCCAGTTTCAGCCAGAGGTCAAAGTGTTTTGATGCCACCGTTTTCACTTCTCCTGAAGCTTGTTCTGTCCCAGATGAGGCTGTCACAACCTTCATGCCTCCTAGTCCACATTGTCCATGATGGGCAGGATTATTTGTATGAGGATTGTCAGACACTGAAGAAAATCTCTAAAAAAAAACCACAAAACAACCAACTATACAAGGTGATGCTCCATACACGTTATAGCTGTTTGCATAGGTTAAGACATAATTAATGTACAGAATCAGGAAGAAAAGATGCCTGGCACTGAGCTGTCATTGAAGTGAAAAGCACAGACAGAGCCAGCAACATTGAAAATGAAGATGAATGGAGTGTGCAATGACTTTTTCTGTCAGTAAAGGGCAAGCCAGTGACATAGCAATGCCACTGTCGTAGGCCTTCCAGGATGCCCTTTACTACATATTTCTGTGTCAATAGCTTCTTTCAAAGTTTGGTAACCAACAAAGAAGTGTAACTATTCAGTCTGCCTTAGCATCATGCTGCTCATGGATTCTGGAGAAGAGTCCTAATGGAGATCTTTAAAGGAACAGCCTTGCAGAAGTTATCATGAGCTGTTTTTCATTATCTCTGATTCATCAGCAGGGAAACTGAGGCAGCAGGAGGTAATACACAACACAGTGGTAGATGAGGAGAGAATGTGTTGCCCCAGACTTCCAGCCATTTGGCTTTCCCTGTCAGGCAATCTTGGCTCCTAGTTAAATAATGGAGTTGTCACACCCAAATGTTATTTTTGTACTGTGGGTATTGGGTTTGGCACAAACTCCAGCAAAGCACATCACGACCAAGGGAGTCCTGAGGAACTGCACAGATGGAGCTGCTTTGGGGAAACCTTCTTGTTCTGCTACATTTCTGCAACCGGTTGAACGGGAGCCCAGACCCCAAACTGTCAGCTGCCCAAGAGCACAGAGAGAGCGCGAACAAGGAGGACCCGGGCAGGATGGTGGAGATGGCTCCACCAGCCACCACCTCCTCCTCCACCCTGGTGCCCTGGCCCAAGCGGCGCCGGTCGAGTCCATCGGGGGGCAGCAAACCCTTTGCAGTCATGGGACTTCATCCCAAAACGATCCTCTTCCAAGCTCTGTCCCTGGGTAGCCGAGAACCCAACACAGACACAGCACCCTTGGGAAGGTCAGCACGGACTCTGCAAGCTCAGGTGAGGGAACATGGGCCTGCAAAGTCTCTTTGAACTGGACATTCACGGCCAGTTTGGCTCAGCGACCCAGCTAGCAGAGGACATCACATGTGTGAGCCCATCGGTAGGGCTAGCAGGACTCTAGGAAAGCAGGCAACTTGTGCAACACACAGCTGGGTTCAGGTTTTGATGTGAAAACCCACACTTCCATATAAGACTGCCAGAACCCTTCTGTGGTTCAGTGGAAGCGGGCTCACTTTGAGAGATTTGGGGCACACAGGGTCTAAGATTCTTGGGGCTTTTATAATTGCATCAATATGGTAACAACACAAGAACAGCCACACTGGCTCACAGCAAAGGCCCAACTACCTCCATATCCATCTTCCACGGTGACCAACAACAGAAATGGAGGAAAGAGCGTAAGAAAAGAGCCCACATGGACTTACTCCACCCCAGGATGCTCCCCTGCCTCTAGAGGCACACAGCTTCAGCCAACTTCATGGTACCCCATGTCCATACGCTTCCTTCTCACAGCTGCACCTTTGGCACAAAGCAAGCCTGTGTTTCAGAAAGGGGCCAGAACGTGCATTTAATCTGTTCGTGTAGACAGAGCACAGATGCAGAAGCAGGTGAAACTGCACTACAGTGAACACGAACCCGTTGTCAATTATAACTAATTAGCCCCTCAGTGACCCTGAATCTCAGGGCACAAGCTTTGTTTCCAGATCTGCACTAACTGTGCCCTCTCTCTCTCCTCTCAGAGGTCTCCAGTCAAGCACTTCTAGAAACTTGCATTCATGTGATGGAGGGCAGGAAGATACCTTTGTTGCTGTCCGTATTGCGGTGGTGCCCAAAGTCCCAGCACAGGAAAGCATTTGCAGACACAGCACTAAAGGACCACTGTGCAGAGAAGCCCACAAAAACCACTGTGCTACACCCAGTCACCCAACAAAACTGAGAGCTGGATTTGCTCTCCAGACAGGCAAGGGAAAACAGACTAGGAAGACACACAGGTGACTTACCCAATATCCCAGAGGCAGCCAGTGCTGGAGCTGGGATTAGCTCACAGCCTTCCCAACTTCTGCCCTCCCAAACTTCAGCCACACTGTTCCTTTCCTGCTCAGTCTTGCTTCTCTCCACCCAGCTGTCTATACTGAACAGGCTTCCTACCGTGCCTTTTAGGCAGCTGTCAGGTTTGGATGAGTGTCTCCATCGAATGGGCTGTCCCCCCTCTGCACTGTCCCTGTGTGTGCTGTTAACCCTGATTTCCCACTGAAGTAAACGAAGAAAAAGCAAGACAGATAGCTCCATGGCGGCTGCACAGGAGCTCGCTTGCCCTTCTATACAGGAGGCAGTTTTCTCCCCTATTTCCTCTCTCCACTAACAGCTTTCCTCAGAGACCCTTTTGCTTTCAGCTCCCTCCCAAGAAAGAAAGAAAGAAAAAAAAAAAGATTCCTCCTTCTCCCTCTACCCTCCTGAACAACAGCTAGTTCCCTTCCTCCTAGCTCCTAATCTCTCCAACGTGCTTTGGACACAGGGTTTACCCTAGGGAGGGGTGGACAGGTGACAAAAGAGCCTACTCTTGTTTCTACTTTTCTCCTTAGTGGGGGTGGGGGAGCAGAAATCGGTCCCACCCATTCCCTCAAGCTGCTCCATCTTAAAACAGACATTTCCCCTCCTTCAGCCCCTGAACAAGCTCTCTGGTTGCTGCTCCCTTCCACTAATAGCATCCCAGACTAAACAACTCTATTCCCCTTTCCACCTGCCTACTCTGGCTACCACCTGCCTGAGCTCACAGAGGAGACACGGTCACTACACCAGTTCCTAAGCTCCACTGGGCTCCCAGGGAGGGGAGAAGAAAAAAATCCTGGGAAGTGCAGAGAAAGGAAAAGGGAGAGGCTTTGGGAGCAGATTAAGAAATGAGCCTGCAGATGCAGAGACATGCAGCCCTAGCAGAAGCCAGCCTTGTCAAGAGACCTCTCCAGGCTGACACTCAGCAGAGGGGTGCCTGCCATCCCCAGATTTATCTCAACTCCTCTTCAGCAGTAACCTACCCAGCCATGTCTCCCATCTCCTTCTACCTTACAAGAGCACAGCATCCTTCCCCCAGGATCCCAAACAGCAATGTTTTTAAAAAGCCTTCTGTCTGGCCCAGCTGTGCAGATGCCCAGGATGACTGTAGGAACAGAGGGGAGACTGCCTGACCCCGACACGAAGGTGCCGCACTACGTCAGGCTAAATTACTTTCATGGTTGCTTTTGGCCATAAGGATCTAAGCTCTGAGGGTAGTGATGGGAGTCCACGCAGAAAACTCACAAATCATTTGCCTGAAGGTACCCAACTTGCAATTCTCCAAAACTTCACAAGCAGAAAAACATGCCTTGAGAAATACTAAAATAACAAACCCCAAGCTCTGAGGTTCAAATAGCAAAGGTAGGGCTAGATAAAATTTTCCTTGGGGTTGCTCCACATGGTGGAGAATGAGACTAACTACCTAGCAGATGGGGGCGAAACAGCCTCCAAAACTTGACTGTGACAAAAGCTGGGGATGGATCCAAGACGAGGGCTGTACAGAGTCCTCTGCAGGAAAGAAAGGTTTATCAAGGTCTTTTCTGTCTGTTCCGAAGCTGGTTTTGATTAAAGAAGGAATTACCACCAGTTCCCTTCCCTTGCCCCAGTAACACATAACACACCATCCCCATTTCCTTCGCTGCCAGTTTGCTCTAATAAAAAGCAGAATTATGCCTGAAAAGTATGTTGCATGAAGTTGGACCTGCCAAGCAGTCCAATAGATGCGTTCACCAGCAGTCAGATGCACGCATACACAAATCCCTTGCTTGCCTGTAAACAAGACAGATCACTGTCTCAGCTGCTGTACAGGAATTTCAAGCTGCTGTGGAAGAAAACTCTCTCCTCCTGGGTTTTAGTGCTGCGCATAAGGTGATCTGGAAGGGCAGACTTGCAGAGCTACCTGCCTTTGCAAATCCAAAGTCCTGACACTCCGTGGTGTGTGACAGCTCTCCACAGATGCCAGTGGTTTTAATTTCAGACTCTAACATTTGAAGGGTCTTTGCCTGAACAACCACACAGGTCAGTACCAAACAGAGGTAACCTCACTGGCATCCATGTGACACTTGGCTGAGTCACCCCGGTATTAGAACGACACCCTTTTCTGCAAGCAGGCGGAAACACAGGGTCTTCCCTCTTTTTCATCTCCTAGTTTGATTTTCCTTGCTCTGGTTCTTAGAGCTTGAAGTTGTGGACAGTTCATTAAAAAAGAGGGAAAACAAGCCACACTGATGCTTGAATAGCTCCATAGTGAGATTTCCTCGTGGAAAGCATGACTGAACATAACAGGAAGGGGTCTCTTTCCAAGAGGTTTTTTCATCTAGCTACAAAACCTAGGTGAGGGTTATACCCTGGGTTTTATTACATTGCCTATAACAAAGGGTGTTCCAGGGAGTGATCTAAGCATTTTATAGGTGCCTGGTCAGTGTCACCAACTCCACGCATCCAAATATCACGAGACGCATTCAAAACATTGAGAGAGAATCTTTATGTAATCAGCAGCCCTTTATTATTTAAAACTCCAAAAGACAGACCTTCCTTTCTTTGCCATCTGTTTTTCTAAGGTTTTAAGATTTATGCCATCAAACTCTGCATGTATAAGGGTGGGGTTTGGTTGGGTTTTTTCCAAGCTCAAACTTATAGGTCTCATATAAATCCCATGACTCCAGGAGCTTAGTCTTTGGAGCAGAAAAAACACTAAATACAGGAAGATTGCCCCAGCACTGACAACCCTCGTTGCTAGCTTCCTTCCAAATAAATTATTTTGCATCTTTCTGACAGCAGGTCACAGGTTGCTCTAATTACATGGCCACAGCTATCTAGAAGGGACAAGCATTTGGGACAAGGTTTTGAAGAGGAACATACACATATGAAGAGGAACATACATATATCAGAATAACAAAGCCAACACATTCACCCAAAACTGTATCCCTCCTTTCACTATTTCAAGCCACATCACGCATGATAAGATTATGTACACCACATCCATCCTCTTGGTACTTGGGTGTGCCTAGTTTCCTCCCAACGTTACAGCTGCATCACTGATAACAGGAGAAATCAGGTTGGACTCTGCCCTCACTCCTGGTACTGTCCTACCAGACAGCTCCACAAATTATCCAGCCTTAGACTGGCACGACAAGCATAAAACCCATTCTGCCCTGGAAATAAAATCCATTCTTCCACTGCTAAACTCTCTAGACCACAAACAGCATGCCAGAGTGCCTTAAACAGGATTAAGTGTTGCCTTAATTGTGCAGTCCATCTTCAGAAATTTAAAGGCAGAGTGCTGTAACAAGACCCAGACAGCATAAAGCAGCTGGGCGATGCTGTCTTACTCCATAAGTGGAGGATCCTCCCAAAAAAAAGAAACCATCAGGGTACAGAGCCACTGAAATGCTATCTAAACTTAGCAATAGCCACAGAAAAGGAAAGAAGCTGTGGCTGGGCTGGTTTTTATTCCCCTTTGATCCTTGCCTGACTCCCCAAGAGTCACCAGCAACCAGGAATAATTTATTATAAGCTTTAGACTGCTCTGATTTACTCTGGGAGCTGAAGCCAGGTGTGAGGAAGTTAAATAGCCGGCATTTCTTGGCTTTCACTGGGGGACCAACACACTAAACATTACAAAACTCCAGTGCGGCATACTTTGGGCTTCGCCTACGATGGGCAAAGAGAGCACATTAAGACAGCATGTAAAAAGGAATTAGGCTTTTTGAAAGTAGGATGCGCTAACCATTTCTGGTGAGTCCTTCTTATAGCTGCAAATACTGACCCTGGAACAGCACTCAAATCATGCCAAGGGGGTTAGCAACAGAAAAGTAAAAGTCACCAAAAAAATTAAGGATAGAAAAGGATAACTTTCTTGACTTTCAAAAAGAAGAGAATGAGGGGTTGTTTCCACACACCCCCCCATGTATTTTCAATTTGCTGAAATGACATGTGAAGAAATGGACAACTCAAAGTTTGTTTCAGAAAGCAGAACTGCAGAAGTTATTCATTATCAGTAGAACTGATTGGAAATTCAGCCGCTGGCTTGGCTTTTTATTCCACTTACAAATTGTTAACAAACTGATCCTAATTTTTCCCAAGTGAATCTACAACTTTCAAAAGTATACCCCTGCAGGTTAGGAAGTCCACAAACATAATGGGTCAGCGGTACCTAACTCCCTTTGACTTCTGTGAATAACTCAGCCTTCACCAGCCCATTGAACAAAACCAGCTGCTCTCTTGAAGTTACTCACATGCTTTCCACTTGGATTTTCACTTTTTGCTATTCAGGGCATGTGACCGCTCATCTGTGCTACATGGTTTGATTCTACAGCTCGACTGGATGACCAAAGGCTTTTAAAATAACAGAACAAGCAAAGCTGAATGATGAAGAAGTCATTTACAGTTCACATTTTTTTGGACAAAACAAGCTTTTGTGCTAAAGTTTGTGAAGGCTTTTAGATTCATAAACATTTTCCCCACTGCCCAAAGGTCACCCACATACTCATAAATAACCAATAATATAACTCTTCAGGGACCAATGAAGCCAAGTCAAACTGAGACTTTGCCAGCATGTCCACAATACTGTTTATTCCATTAGTGCACCGGACCCTGCACCGGAGCACTTGACTCTGCCTCTTCATAATGAAAGGAAAGAAATGAAAAAAATCAAACAGAAATCAAAATCCATCTGAATGAGTCAGAACACCACGTGACGGCTGTTCCCTTGCAGCCCACTCTGCAGCACGTACCAGTCTGTATACGAGATGGCAAACCACTCAGTCTGTAAACCTTCTTCATCATAAATACTAGCATCCTGTCCTAGTGGATTTGACGATTTTTCATTGGTTTAAATTTTAGTTCAAGACTAGCTCCATCAAAACAGCTACAAAATTTCAGAAGCAAGGGAGTTTGATTCCAAGCATGCCAAAAGGCAGAGAAAGAGTCATAGTAAAGGGGAACAGCTAAATCTTTTTGCTTTCTCTCCTCAGCACCATTGCGAAATCTTTCTCCAAAACATAAGATTCAAGTCAAGTTGCCATGTTTTAAACAAACCACAGTGTGTTATTGTACTACACAACCGAAATGGGGAATGTAGGATCAGAACTTTTGGACCTCTCAGATTTTAAAGTATACAAACTCTGGCAGCACTGCTATCTGCACTTTTTCTTTTCCTTTTCCTCTCTTTTTTATTTCCTCTCCACTCTGTTCCTTTCCCCCTTCCCTTTCCTTTTCCCTGTCCCTCCCTTTCCCCTCGCCTCTCACTTTCCCTTTTCCCTTCTCTTCCTTCTTCCCTCTTTCTCTCCCTATCCTATCCTAACACTGGAAAGCAGCTGCAAGCTGCAGCTTCAAATAAAATGCTCTGAAAAGCTCCATTATATTTATCGACACGTTTTCCATTCTCTAGTTTTCAACCAATAGCACACAAGTATTCAAAAAATGCATGTGTGTGCAGATTAGCATACATAAATATATGCATGTGCATATAGTATGTGAAAACACATGAAAAGCATGTTTGCGTGCATGTGCTTATGCTTGCATATAGTGGTTTTTTTTTTTCTCTCTTTTGCAGCCTTAGGGAAATTTGCAGGCTGGATGCCGCAGGTTGGCTCTGTGCATTATGAACAGTGTCAGTATGAATAATGGGGGCAAGTGATTCTGCCAGAGGGTCATGGAACAGCAAGTGCGTAAAAAAGCAAGATTGTCCAAGAAATCCACGCAATACCGGCTGGGGTTTGAAACGCACTGCCAGAGAGAGACCAAGAGCAAGTTGTGCGCTCTAAGGCCAGGAGAAGCACGATGTCCATTTCTGTTGACCCCTTGTAAGGGTGTGAATTACAGATTGCCACCCAGGAATCCCAGCAGCTTTTTCCCAGCAACTGAAAGTACAAAAGCCCTTAAGCAGGTGTCTAAAGTCAAGCTGTACCTCGGACCTTGTAACAGACTGCTCTTGGTCTCATTGAGCTGGAAGATCAGGGCCAGACCTTCTGCTGATGAAGCCTCCTTGATTTTAACTGTTTGCTGGATTATCATTTAGACAAAGATCTAATAATGTGGATACCCAATACAGGGCTGACAGCTGGAAGAGAATGACTACATCCTAGTAAACAGACGATAGGCTCTTCCTCAGACTTTCAAGGCTATTTTTCCTGGAAAACATTTTCTTATGTACTCACTCCAGCTAGTGAAAGATGAACACACTTCACTCCGTATTTCAAACCACTTGAACAGCACTTGTTTGAGAGTTCAGCATAAACCTTCTTGGGCCCAAAGTTTGCACATGAAAGGCTGGAAAAAGCAGCAGAGAAAAACACCAAGGAAAGGTTAGCACAAGAAATAGAGCAGAGAGAAAAATCCAGATGAAAAAATACATTCAATCTATACAGTACTATATCCATACAGGATGTTATATGCCAGAAGCTACAAGCCCTCTAAGTTCCAAAATCCAGGTTATTCATGCAGCAGTAACTGGTTCCCCTGAACATGGTCGTTGTGACACAGCCAGTTTTTTCCACAGGACATCCCAGATCATTCTTCCCTGGTCCCCATCCAAACCTGAATTTTTCTGCCTGTCTCCCACAGCCTGTCCTTTTTCTGCCTCTTTCTGTGCTGCTGCATCTGTAACTGAGTTTCTTGTCCTCTTTGACTTGGTATTTCTTGACTTTTGAACCTCTGTGTACCACCCCTCACAACATCACGTTGCCCCACCAACAGCCTCAGTTGCTTTCCCTTCTCATGTGTGCTCTCCCCATTTCTCAGTCTCACTTTGTGTTCCCATCCTTCCAGCTCCTTTCCTGGTGTCAGACCCCTCTTCCCCTGCTAGCTTTCAGCAGCATTTCAAGTTCCAGACCTCCTGCCAGTCCCCACTTGTCTTCTTGTGCCAGGCTTCTTGTGTCTATCTGCTCCCTTTGCTGCCTTCTACACCACGTTCAGCTCCTAGAGTTCCCTCTGCATTTGAAGAATCATTGCATACCTCCTCCCTGCCTCCTAGACAACACCAGAACTGAAGCCACCAAGGTCACAGGAGAGACATACAGCTTTTAAACCCTAGCATCATGGTACCATGAGAGTCATTAGGAAGGTTTCTGGATGAAATACACCCTCTTGCTTTTGGGATAAGCATGACAACAACACACTGTTTGAGTGGACTCATCAAAGCATTTACCAGACTCTTGCCACCAATAGCAAACTGAGATATCTTTTTGTTTTTCTTTTCTCCAAAACATATACCACAGCTGAAAACAATCAGCTTTTCACAGGAAAAACAGCAGGCTCTTCCTCAGCCTCAGAGGGTTGAACTCATCTGTCTGAAAATGAGGAGTCTACTTTAAACAACTTTTTTAAACTATCTCTGCCATTAACCTCCAGGATGCAATTCATTTTGCTTCTATTAGGTACCTACTTTCAAGTGGGCCGATTGAACACCTCCATCTTTCTCCAGAGAGAACAGAGGAAGCTCAGCTCAGACAAATTACCTGGAATGAGCACCTAACAAACAGTCAACATTAAAAAAAGAGGTGAGCTCCAACTTTCCATGGTTCCTCACCAATATCTCAGCCTCTTATTCAGAAGGAGGAAACCAGGAAAGTGCCTTAGTGAAATGACATACACACAAAAAAAAAAAATTCTTGCTTTTTATCTTTTTTCAAACATGAAAGAAAAAAAATTGTTTTTTCTCCTCATCTCGTTCTTGGAAACAGCTGAACCATTTGAGATTACACCATCTCAAGAAAAATGCAGCCTGAGTCACATGTGTGGCACCAAAAATGCCAATGAGAACAGTCAAGAGATTGGCAAAGTCCCAAGCATGTGAATAGAGGGTTTTATGATAGGAAGTGTTGAACAACTTCCCAAGAGGTCCTAGTCCCATCTACACCTCAAGTAGGATACAAGGAGGCAATTCTCCCTTGACTTGATTTGCAGTTTTCTTCAATGCACAGTATGTGACCTCTGTTTCTTTTCAGAGGAGGATGTGGTGTGAAGACAGTTCTATCTTCCTTTAAACAATTGTACCTTTTGAGGGGAGGAAGAGAAAAGCGGGAGGGAGAGTTGTTAACAAATTTGGAATTCATTTACAAGGAAAAATGTGCCTGAAAAGCGACTTTCCAAAGCCAAGATCTTCACAGGATTCAACAGTTCTTCCAGCACTATAGGATACACAGATACATATCACTCACAGTAACATTCTCCAGGCTCCAGACTCCACCACATTACTGGGCAAGCTTTCCAACAATTAATGAGGGAGCTGTCAAGCATTTAGGACAGATCACAGCGACTCCTTCCAACGCAGCCTGCAGAGGTGCACAGCACATCTGCATACTTCAGCATGGGGAAAAGAGAGAGCTTTGTTTCTTGTATGAAACTAAAAGATAGTAAGACCAAGGAAACCGCATTCCCCCTACTCCCTTCTGAGGTAAGTCAGTACAATAGGTAATGAAATGCAGCGTTGCAGGCTCACCCCCGCCTTCCACTTCACTGGGAGAGGAGTTCCAGCCTTAACCTCAGGTGCTTCAGTGGTGATGCTTTTACCAGATACTCAGCATTAATTTGCAGCACTTTGGCCCATCAGCAACACAGTCACTAGCCAGGTGAAGCCATGGGAAACCTACCACTAGAGCCAATACAAACAAGACAGAGCAAGAGCGAGCCCACTTTGGTACCATTCTGCAAACAGAGATGGCACCAGGGATACCCCAGTAAAACACTCAGACATGGTGGCGAGTCCCATCCATGTCTTCACTGGGTATCCGTCTCTTGTTACCAGTAGAAAATGGAAGAGAATAACGTATACACAGCCTGGGAAGCCTGCAACATGCTGCGCACTTCCGGATGCTACCAGATGACACCAGGCAGATTTACACGTCTCACCAAGCCGAGACAGCCCTGATCTTCAAGAGCAGCTGCCTACGAGTTGCTCTGGCAGTCAAGACTTGGCTCCCAGCCTTCTTACCCCAACAGCATCAACCATAATTGCTGTCATTCAGTAGGAAGCCCTCCTTAATAAGAGACACCCAACACCATTACAGGGGAAGTTGAAGCGGCCAGGAAATCCTTAGATGCTGGCTCATGGCAGGTTTCAGATATTTCTGCTCCACATTAACAGAGCAAGGGCAACAGGTATGTGGCTGAAGGTCCCGAGAGCTACGCTGGGTGGAAGCTGTGGGTGCCAGGAAGGGGGAGACCCACAAAGAAGACAAGCTCGCAACTAGTGAAAAAAATTTGGATACAGCCATTGCCAAGAAATCCATTTTGGAGGAATAAACCTGTTCTGTTAGCAGACTTCACCTAGCAACCTCAGCTTTACCCTCTGTGGCCACTCCGAAGCATTCACCTTGGAAGACGTGGCCTCTGACAATCAAAATACCAGACACTTCAGGTTTTATTGCAAGCCCTCCTACCTTGGAAAGAACTGATGAAGGTCCCATTGTGCTCCCGGGCCGGTGAGCTCCAAGACCTCATGCCTGTGGTTTGGTGGTGCATAGGTCTGCCTACAGCAGCCACCATCCTCTGCCTTGCCCCCCCTCCCTTCAATCCCACAGCCCCCAGACGAGCCCTCTGACTCACAGCAGATGCTTCTTTTTTTTTCCTCTCTCTCTCTCTCTCTTCCCCTGCACAGTTTGCTTGCTGACATCCAGAAAAGGGGTTTTACCTCCCAGAAAACAGTCAAAGTAGCTCCCACGGGCTGCTAGCTGCACGCACATTATGACTTGCCATCCCCATCTTGTCAACCAGTGACACAGGTTGGGATGGTTTTCTGGGGGTGTGGGGATAGGGTGGAAATCAGGCACCGGGATGCCACAGCAATTCTTCAGACACTGGGGCAAGCTCTCGCAGGCTGTGCCTGGGAGACACACACAAGCACATTTGGTGGGATTTTGGAGCTGACTGACACTGTGCAGGAACAGCAAGAGGGTGCCTCTGGATCGCTGCCTCCACAGCACCCTCCAGCACAGTGCTGCCCCATCCCCTTCCCAGCTCTGCTGGCCAATTTGATCTCTGACTTTTGGAGAGATGTAAAAAGGCTAGATTACTACTACGCTGCTCAAAGACACTGTTGGCTCACCTAAAGGTAAGCCCAGCTCTCCCTTCACCATGCTGTATGAGTTCCCTGGAAGGCACAAGAGCCACGTGCTATGTCTACGTCCTACTGTTTGACATCTTCAAGCCTTCCAGTTCCAGCTCTGCTCTGGTTTTCACCTCCTCCTACACTTCCCTGCAAGGAATTGCCATTACCCAAGACCAGGGGGCCATGGGAAAAGCCAACACACTCATTTTAAAAGGGAAGAGCAACTTCTATAAGTTTGGGGGTTTTTTTCTGGTAATCTCTCCAAACTCCCCTTTGTATGCTCTCTGGATCAGGGCCTCCCTACTTCACATTGCTGAAGTCAGGGGACCCTCTCCACCTTCTAGAAACTGTGCAGCTGTCTCCTTACGCCCACGTTGGGGGAACTTGCCCAGATGAGTGGACAAAAACTCACCAAGGGCAGAACTGTCACAAAGGGCAGGCACTCACTGAGTGTTGCTGCCAAGCTCCATCCTGAGTGTTACAGGAGCAGGTCACTGTCCTGAAGATCATCCCTTGGTTTCGTTCCATCAAGACCATATGATGAGCTGGAGGAAGAAGGGTCTCCCCTCATTCCCATGGGGGCTTCATCCCAGTCCCTGCCCTACCCTACTAGAGGAGCACAGGCTGCAAATGAGAGGCTGTCAGGAGAAGACTGACTCCCCAGCCCTGTGGTGTGGGCAACTGTACTGCAGGGAGGCTGTCCCTCCTCAATAACAACCACTCAAAAAAAAAAAAAAAAGGGGGTCATTTTTCTTCTTCTTCTCCCCCCCCTCTCCCCCCCTCCTTCCAGAAAGTCTTGGTTTCATCCCACTGTGGAACGAAAACAAATGCTCTAAACCGCAACATTTTTCACAAACCGGAATTTCTTGCAGTCTGGCCAGCCTTGGTGGATCAATACCAGGCATTTCTTTCCTCCTCTGCTCTGGCCTTTCCCTTCCAGCCTCCTCCCCCCCGCCCCACTCACCGAGGGGAATAAGGGAGCCGGAGGTGTCGAACGGAGGAGTCGGGAACACTCCAGCTCAGTTTTAAAAGGGACAGAAAAAACACTGGCGTCAGCCGGAGCACCAGGGCAGGCGCTGAGACCTTGTTTTGGATTTCTCAGAGACTGTCCCCGGGGAAAGCTGTCTTTTTTTTTTTTTTCTCTCTCTCTTTTTTTTTTAATGCATGGTTTTGTTTGTAAGTTAAAAGTCTCAGGATTTGCAGTCTTTGAAGCATGGTCAGCCTGCCAGATGGAATTAGTCAGTGCCTTTCAGTCGGAAATCCCAGGCAGATGAAGCGGGATGGAAGGACAGTGTTTTTCTCATTTACCAGGAAACCCTCTGCTTTGACCCCCACAAATTCAGCCAGAGAGCTCCCCAGGACCCCAAAGGCAGGCAGGACTGAAGGCAGAAAAGCAAGAAGAGGGCCAAACCTTTCACGTGCATAAATCGGTGTGGCACCACTGAAGTCAATGGCCCCCAAGCAGATTTATACTGCTCAAGATCCAGCCCAGATGTTTTTGCTGGTACTTGCCTGAAGCTATAAGATGTCAGCTGAGTTTCCTCGGCTTAAAAGCAGTGCTGAATTTTGCTCTCCTCGCCACTGACTCATACCATCTTTCTGTCTCTTCCCACCACGGCCTGCCTCAGATCTTCCTATTCATGGACTCCTTAAGGTGAGCACTCCCTCTCCCAGGTGAGCAGCCTCCTTCTTCCATACTCCTGAGCGACTCATTGCCTTCCTTCACACATGCCCAAGCCCAGAAACCCAAATGCTACCTTTGAAGTTTTACCGATCTATTTTCCCCTCTCTTCATCTTTCTCTCTTTCCTTAGCCCACCCTTCACTGATCCCCATGCCTCTGCTAAAAGCCTCGGGTCATCCCTCAGGCAGTTCCCTGACAAAATTACACTTGGAGAACATCCACTTATTTCCACATCATCCAAACCACCACCCAAGAGAAGGGTTAGTACCGCTTGTTCCAAACATGAAATGTATGGATGAAAGCCCAACATAAAAACACAGAGTGACATCAGTAGATGTGGGAAGAGTTCACAAGTGTCAGACTGGAGCTGACCACCTTGCAAGAGAGCAGAGCTAGTCATTCACCAGCTGAGACCTCAACTTCATCTCTCACCAGGGATAGAAGGGGCAGAGAGGCTTGCTGTGACGTTGGTGCACAGTAGCGCCATCAAAGCAACCATGCAGATAGATCCATGCACAGAAACTGTCCATTTTACCTTTGACCTCTCCAAATCTCTCAGAAGCATGACAGTTATAGCAACGGTGACGTCCAAGCAGCACACCACTGAAGTGACCATGGTGCTCAAATACTTCAGGAAGGGACTATACAAGGAGTGATGGATCTCTGAGCAAGGCCTTTTTTAACAAGGCAACAGGCTATAGGTATCTCAAGTGCAATAAGCACGCAGCAAGAAGCATCCGCAGGGAGTACTGCCATTACATTAGTAACTGAACACCTAAAACCAAGGCCAGTTTTTGAAGACTTCTTCAAAAGCCTTGCAGTCTGCAAAGGCAAAGATAGATGGAAAAGCAGAGAGGGGACATAATCATACTGCAGGTGGGTCCTAGCACCAAGAACCCAGGCAGCATACCCAGTAGACTAATGGCACAACTTTGGGAGAGCAATAGCTGCGAGCCTCAAGACCTGGCCTGACAAACTTGTAGATATTACTGCTTCCAGATTTTGGCTGAGTCAATATGGCATAAAATGAGTCCAAAAGGATTAGCACTACAGATTAATAGGAGCACAAGGACAGACACATGAAGCCCAGCCATCACCTGTGAAAACTGCAGGGAGGTCAGTTTGCAACCAGACTAAGAAGTGCACGTGCTCATGTAAGACTGAGCAGGGTGTAGCAGTTTCATTAGACTGCAGAGTACTTTGACTGCCAGCTGAAGCTAGGGAGGGATCTTCCTTTCCAATACGCTATAACTGATCAGCGAATTGGGTGTCCCCTTCCTAGAGAGCAACACTACTCTTCACACAAGAGGCACACTGCGGACCTGTCCTGCTACTTAAACTTCCACACTCCTGAGCAGATGGGACACAGACACATAACAGCCCAGAAATCCTGAGGCAGATGTTCTCTTCACCTGCCTCCTAATGGCAGTTCCTGTAGAAAAGACTCATCTTGCTACTACGTGAACCAGGATACTGCTCATCTCAAATAAGAAGAGCTCAGAATGGTCACAGGGACCTTCTCTATAAAGAGTAAGATTTTGCCTACCTTGTCTGAACTTCAATATCAGCCAATCACCAACAAACATCTTCACCATCATGCTAGCAGCAGCCAGCCTATGGGATAAATGCTGGCTATCTGCAGGGATGAACATCTTCCTTCCAGCTGCTATCAACCCCCATACCAAGTCCCCAGAACCCCCCGGCACATCCATAGCATAATGCTTCCCTGTAGTGACTAAATGCAGATCCAGCCAGCTGAACACCCACACCAAAAAGTCACCTGCACCCCTGAGAAGGTAAAAACTAATGCCAAAGAGCTAGAACCAACTCACAGCCATTACCAGCACCATTCTTGCTATTGGCGAATACCATAAAAACCACTAGAGATCAAGACCAGTCAAACCAAACCAAACTCATTTCCATTGCTCAGAATACATGACAACTCAACAGCTCTATTCACCTTATTCCATCAGGTCTACCCATGAGCCCAAGCTGCTGCTGCTTCACCTCCTTGCTTCTCATGGTGCCTTCTCTCAGCCCCTGCTGTGCCATTGCTCAGGCCCAGCTAGTTCTGGATCTCCAAACACTGACTGTGAGCACAGACAACTGTCTTAGGAAACTTCAGTCTTTGAAGAAGCAAAAGCAGATGTCCAAAAAGGCAACAGTGTATAGGAGTAATCTCTGAGGCTTGCTGGATAGAGCAGAAGCTAGACTCCTACCTTTTGACTACATCCTCGCTGCTTAGAAAGATATGCCATCATAAAGCACAGCATTTGGCTTTCACCCACCTCACACCTTCCCTCCACCCTGCAGCTTCCCAGACAGCTTGGCCGTACCCACACAACCAGTCTGTGTGCATGCACCAGGGAAAACTACAGCTGGGCAGAGGCTGCCCTTACCAGGCAGCGGAGGGGCCCACATGGGGTATGTTTCATTGCTGCAAACAGAAAGGGACCAGGGAGAGTAGCGGTGATTTAATTTACTGGAGATCTGGCCCCATTATGTACTAGTTTGTGCATATTTAAGGGATGCTATGAAGCTGCCAACATGGCCCAGGGCTGGGCAGAATATGAGTAACCCTGGTTTGAGGAAGAGGAAACAAAAGAACCTAAGAGAGGTCTGAAACCAGGAAAACAGGCTTGTTTATGAAGCCAAAAAGAGAGTGCAGCATATTCCAAGGCCAAGGGTATTTTTCTTGCAACGTTACTTTGCCTTGGCTACCTGGCCACTCTCACATAAACAATGGAGACACACCAAGAAAGCAAGGAGACTTCACAGAGGTTATAAAAATATCACTTGTGTAATTACACTGAATCAAAACTCATGACTTTCTGGTTGGAAGGAATGCATTTGTTTCCCCTCTCATTTCTTTTTCTCCTGGTTGTTTTTTTTTTTCTCATAAAAATCTAGATAAACAAAAGCCCTAGGATATTGGATGGTTCCTTGCATATTGTCTTAAAAGCAGAAACAACAGCAACCACCGTGGTGAGGAGGAGTGTTTGTGATTGGCACTGCGCAGACCCTGTTTTTCTCCATTTGCAGGAGCTGTTCTCACCCTTGCTCTGCCTCACACAACGTGCATCCGCACGTCGAGGCACCGTCCTGTTGTTAAGCCCCTCCCCATTCATGCAATGACTGTGGCACCGCTTTGTCAGTGGGTCACATAACTAACGGCGGCAAAGGGGATTTACATCCTTACCTCTCTCCTTGCCTCCACGGGCGATTCGCTTACTGCCTCCTTATAGACAGATAAATGAAAACAGGAGAGGGGAAAACAGTGCTTTAGACACCCTTGCCTACCATGACTAGTTCGTGAACTCTGCAAGGCAGGGACTGCATGCTGCGGTGCACAAGGAGTGCACAGGCCTGCAAGGCGCTGCTTGCAGCATCACCCCCACACACCCACGTTCATGATAGCCACTAACATTCACGCACTTTGTAGAAACCTTTGGATAAAAAACATGAGTGTTGCCAGCTTTCAAAAATGTTGTGTGTGGCCCTAGAACAGAATGATATAGGCTTCAAAATAATAAGACTTAACCAACCCAAAAGTATTCGGAGTATTTTTCATCTGTTTTCTCATTTGGACCCTCGAGGCTTCATATTTTCAAGTGAAGTTGTTTTCTTCCAGGATCAAGAGAGCTGGAAATGCTCGTTTAGAAAAATAAAAATAAATAGAAAGCTGAGAATCTCATTCAGTCTCTTGATTCCAGGAGCTCAAATAAAGACCACAAGTCTCAAACAAAGTCCACAAACATCACAAGCTTCATAATGATATTCAACAAGACATGCCAACCTTCAAGGAGCATGAAATGGTAATTCCCACCTCACTGGATCTCATCTTCTTTTCTTTTTCACACCTCAGATTCTGTGACTATTTTTCTCTTCCTATATGGACTCTACTTCTAGGCAAACAAAGCGATTTCTCACCATACAGCAGAGGTTGTAATCCTATCTATCTGTCAACTGCTTTTAAAATTCTTTAGTCCTGGAGGTTTTGTGAAAACCGGTGGTTCAACAGCAGGAAAAAAAAAACCCAGTAATGGTCTTAATGACCAATGAAAATCTGCATCAAGAGTCCTACATTTATCCATTCTCTTAGTTTATCACCGCTCAGTGAGCTCTTGTGTGCCTCTAGGTTGCTTTCTCCTAAGCCAGTGGATGATGGATATAGGGACAGGTGACTGAAAGGCAGACCCCTAGGAAATGAAGAGACCCTGAGGGGGAGGAACTGCAGACTCAGTACCACCTTTGGGGGCTCAAAACAAGACAGTGGGTTTAGCAGAAAGTATCAGGGCTCTCAGTGCTGCACAGGAGATCTTTTTGCCTTCTTTTTTTTTTTTGCTAGACCATCATAGATAAGGAGAAAAAAAAAAAACCCAAACAACCCCCATTTAGAACTTCCTTTGTTTCTGTCATCAGAGCAGCAAAAATTCTTCTTAGAAGAGAAAATGGCTTAGAAAAATGGTGATTCCTGCCTGCCTTTATACATTTGCCCTAAACACATTGTAAAACCATGCTATGTTACTTCGGGGCACATTTGGTGGTATACAGGGGCTCACAGGTAAAGGATCCCCACTGAGAGGGACATAGAGACACGCATTTCAATTGGGTGACTGTATATAGACATATCATCGCTGCCTTCTAGAGGTGAAACCAAGAAAAGATAGCAGGGTGACACACGGTCTCCAACTATTCAAATACAAGCAGCTTTAACTGCTCTCAAAAGGTGTTGATCCAACGAAAACATGAAATAGAAGTCAATGGATCTGAGTGGAAAATATTATAGCAGTCAAATAAGCTGCTCCAATAACACTACCTCTACCCACAGGTATGTTTGAAGGGGATGGGGAGAGAAGGGAAAAAGAGAGAAGGTTCTGTCCTGAATATCTGAGAAATTTGGGCTTGTTTAGGGATGAGGTTTTTTTCTGCAGAAATCCCACCGACTACTAGGGAGCTGCGTAAGTCCCAGAATGCCAGAGATTGATGAGTGATGGAAATATCCATCATGAACTGCTACAAGCAGCCACAGGGCCTCCCATAAATCACTGCAAACTCAAATTAGGGTTATTCACATATAACAAGGTCACAGCCCAGTCCTTTCTGGATGCTAACAGCATAGCTGTGATGAGTAAAGTCATTCAGCACCACACCTCACTGTAGGTTATCTACACCCACCAATCTCCAGCCTCCCACCAAGTGGGTACACTGTGGGTAAAACAGTGGCGTGCAAAAACTCATGTTGTTCCACAAAAAAATCAGAACGAGTTTTAAGCCTAGAAACTTGGTTCACAGGCTCTCTCACACCAAGGAGTAACAAAATCAGTTTTGCAACCTGTAGAAGTCCCCGTCTTTCTAATACCCTTGCCCACACACTTCACAGAGACATCCACATCAAGGTAGACAACACTCAGCATACACCATGCGTTGGCATGAAGATGGCCGAAGAACAGCCCTGCAACAACCTCCTGGATCCATTGGCCAGCAGAGGTGGCTAAGAGACGCTTCACAAGAAGAAAAGCTTTGCTTCCACAGCAAGGAAGCACAGCTGCTGTGGCAATTGCATTTTAATTGGTCAGATCCAAGTCTGAAAAACACCACTCCATCTTGCCTTGACCCATCCTTGCCCAGAGGGTTAGCAGTTCGAGAGACCTTGTAGTATGAGGCTGCAATGGCCATGCAGCACGTCTGCTCTGTTCTCTCAACACGTGGACAGCTCCCGCTAGCACGATCCATCCCTTATTTTTACATGCACCAAAATACACCAAATTCCTTCCTTCTCCCTTAGAAATCCAGCGCTGGCCTAGCTCACCACCTCCCTGTTGGACAGCTCAGTCATACCAAGTTCATCTCGCCAATGCTGGTGAGAGATGAAACCAGATCCTGGAGCTCCACGGCCGAAAGCTGGTCCCCCTCCAGGTCCCTGAGAAATCCTTTGTGGTCGCAGGGACGTCATTGCTGAGGTGGGCTCTACCTCAGACCGAGGAGGGACTGCCTCTGGTTGTTATTAGCTGTACTGAGGATTCGAAGGACAAGGAGGCAACAAGCCAGCATCTACTCCAAGATGCAGTGATCCTACATTTGCAGAACATGCATCTGGCCTTCATTAATTCTTAAATGGTCCAATATGGGTAGAGGAATTGGAGGAGGGGATGGGGAAGGGAACTAACACGCTGTGCACTGAACGGGGCTGTCACAGGGGATGTTCAGGCAACAGGCTGTTTTGAAGATGTTTCTGATCAGGGAGTGTGTTATCCAACATATGCATGTATGCATGTCGTAGCATCAGTTGGACCATGCATGGTCCTTGGCACATGTGTGGGACAGATATCCGCCAGCAAGGGTTTGGTCTTGAAATTTCTTATGGTGGTCATCACGAATATTAGGATGATAGCCTGGGGGGGGGGGGGGAGGCCAAGGGAAGACGTTGGAAATTCAGCCACGAAATGGCAATGAGACAGTCTTTCACTCCACCAAAAGGAGTCATAGGTGTTAAGTATGCTGGCACCCTTCAAGAACAAATCTCAAAGCATAGGTAGGCTGGAGAAAGGAGGTGTTAACATTCACCTTTTCTCTCCATGTGGCTGGAGCCATCACCATCCTTTCCCCATGGCCCTGAGAGTAAACAGGTGGTTGAGCAAACACCCTGCAGAAGTCTATGTTTCCTCCAGTAGGGAAGAGCATCCCCTGTCTTGAGGACACAGGGGTGGCAGATTGAAAGAGAACTTCAGTCTGGCTCACGAGGATCGAAGTCCATCTGCAAGCATGGCTATGAGTGTACATCAAAGGGTGATTCAGCATGTATGAATATCTACATAGGTGGGTCACTAAGCAGGCAGCTGAGTCTGCTTGTGTGGGCAGCAAAGCACATGGCAGAACAACAGGGCGCAGGCAGCCTGTGGATAAACAAGTGTGTCAGAAGTGAAAGGACACAGCAGGGCAGGGGATTTATTCAGAGAAACAAGTCAAGAACTGCGCCAACTTCTGTCTTCCATTAAACCTGGGACATCCCATTGCCTTGCTGTGGCAAAACAGCATACAGCTAATGGAGAGGGAAGTGGCCAATAACCCTTATCTCCTGGGTGGCATCAGACGGAGACACTCGCACTGATTTGGTGCTCAGAAATAGGGCAGACCCTGGGTTGACCTGACCTCTAAATGAGCAGAATGGGAGCTGCGGGAAATGATGCTGTAAACAGGAAGGCATGAGATAAATAAGAGATGGGGAGGAAAGAGATTTATTTAAAGTGGCAGTTGCTATTTAGTTCCATTTCCCCTCTTCTGCTCAGCTAGAAACGAAGGCCTCCACCCTCTTCTGCTCGCCTGCCAAGACAGCATACACTTACCACTTACAAATCTTTCCTAGTTGATGCAAGGCTTGCTGCACAGCCCTGTTAACACCACTGCTGAAGCTGTCCAGGAAACTGGGGGAGAACATGCCTTCATGCTCCAACCACCTGAAGACGACCGGGTGTGATATTTCCAGCTAGCCCCTGTCTTAGGTGAGCCAAAGCTGCTATACGCAACATGACAATGCCCAGTGATCTCCTCTCCACCTCCTCAGGTGGAGGCTGGGCTAAATGCTGCATAATCATGAGATGTAAGCATGCCTCCTCCTACGCATTTCAGGTGGTTGGAGGAAATGAAACACATCAGGGAGAAGTGACCAACTCCAAGTGATGTAGTGTAGTGGAATAGAGAGGGCAAGAGGGAACAAGTCCTCTCCTAGCTCCATCCAGGGCTCAGTGTCTCTAGCAACCAAACATTGCTCAGCATCAGTCCAACCTTAACTTCCGCAAACTCCAATCTGTGCCCTTTAGGGGCATAACTCTGCTACAGTGGTCTCAAAATAGAGATCAGTCTTTAGGTTCTGCAGCCTGATGCAGCTCTAATTTTAAACAGAGCAAATCTACATTTAGATATCAGACATCCACAGTTCTGCACTCCCACTTCCAGGTCACAAACACATGCTTTACCCATTCTGAAGCACCAACAACCAGTAAAATAAGAGGTGGAATCTTTCGGTCAACGTAAGCAGTTTTGTTGCATTCTCAGAACTGGATGTTCACTGCCTGGAACAAGATTTTAGCCCTGCAATTTCTCATCCCTCCTGTTGGCAACCGCCTTTCCCTTTACACTGTTCTCCACTGATCTCTTCCATTAGAGAAGAGGCAGAAGGCTGTGCCCCACATTTCCAGGGCAAAATACAGAACTGTCCCAGGACAGTTCCGATGTAGAAGGGATCGGCCCCATTTATCTGGAAAAAATAAAAAACAAAAAAAGAAAAAGAAAAAAAGAGAAAAACCAAACCCAACCAACTCAGTCCTGTTACAGAAACCTAGTTAAGCAGACAAGCTAAACAAAATACAATTAGGTTTCCTTTGGCCAGCATGGAACATATGGTATTCGTCAGCCAGTCATGTTCCTCTCTCGATTTTGGCAGGAGATAGGTAACTTGTTCCAAGCACCAAGAAAGCTCCTGGAAAGTCATCATGCTGAGCAAACTTTTGGAGGGGGGCTAGCTGGGGATATAATAGCTCACACAGACACAGATTTGACAGCATTTTTTGCACATTGTTTAGCGTGGCTCTAGGTTACAATGCCTCTGCCTTTAGTACATTCCTGGTTCACATCATTCCCCGTGGTATTGCATCTGTAAGTCCTCATTTGCTAAGCACACACAGAATTCTGGGGTTGAGGGCTCCTATCAGGTAGGCAGACAAAGGTGTGGAAGGAAAAGAGGCTCCTGTGGATTTGGACTCCAAAAAAAATCCTAAAAAGGCAAACTGCATCAACAAGCAGCACACCAAGCCCTTTAGTGTGTTACCTTTCTGTCGCAGGCTGACAATGGCTGCTGCCATCTCAGAACAGACCAGCGAGCAGTTCCCCAGCAATAAAATGGCATTAAGTACCAGGGTGTCACGGAGATCGGTTGCTGCAGAAAGGAATAGCCTCTGAATTTGGTCATCAACCAGAAAACTGCATGAGGAGTCTGGCTCTACGCTAGGAATATTCTGCTCTGTTGCAGTTTGCAAAGAAGTGAGCAAAGAGCTGATTCACAATGAGCCCACGTTTTAATAGGCGGAACAGGAAACCATGCTGTGGTTCAGAGTAATACCTGCAAAACAACTGTCCCAGCAAAATCAGTTATGTCTATAGGAAAAGGAAGCTGATAAAAGACTGCTGATTTATTCCAGTAACAACAGAGGCTTCAGACTAGACGTGACCAGAGTGCTTTCCACCACACACTCTAGGGCTGTGTGAGTTTCAGCTGCTTTTTGAGTCCACATAGTTTGGATTCTTCACTGCCAGGGCAGGTGTGACATCTCTTGCACAGGTTTGCTTGGTCTGCTATAGGCTTTTTTGCAGCAGGAAGGTCAATTTATGTCCTCCAGTGCAGCTACAAGCCAGCACTGCCTTTTATCTTCCCATATACAGTTGGCCTTACTGGCGTATCTGTTCCTCCATCATCCCTGTTGATGGACAGCCTTGCTGCCTCAGGCCATTGCAGCCTCAGCCTAGTTTTCCTTGGGCAGTGAAAACATGAGATATATGATTGTAAGGAAGAGCAAGAGGATTTCTTCTGACTATTCCTGTGCTCTTTGGTCCATCTGTTTGCGGCCAGAGTCAGGCTTCCTCCCTCTTTCACCTGCTAGGCACAGTCACTCTTGCTCCTTCCTTACAGAAGACCAAGACATTTCAACCTCTGTGACACATGGCTCTTCAGTGACATTCTTGCCACTTCAGTAACACTCCAGAATATCTCGGGCTTTTTTACTCCCTCCTCATAATCCTATACCATTTGTAGCAGCAGGTATTCCCTCCCTTGCTTCCATTTCCAGCTTTTTGGCATCCAAGACCCAGCTCAGGCAATACACTTCAGTATGTCCTCACTGCATACACCATAGACCCGCTTGTCAGGTTTACCAGCATTAAGTGCATTGGGAAAGCATTTCCCACTCTTCTGGGTTGCTATTATGACTCAGCAAAACTTGCCATGACCACCAGCAATGTGCTGGAGCACATCAAGGCCTGAAGTGCTTGCTTGCAAAACACCTTCGCATCTGTTTCTGTTCCCAGACTGCTTAGCCCCATCCCATTGGAAAGCTCAGCTGCAAAGCACAGCACCGATACGTCATTTCTTCAGGATTACACGTATGCATTCAGTCAGTTCATCTCTTCTACACGCTGGCATATCAGATGTTTTGCTCTTGCCCTAGCTTAAGATTAATTCTCCACCGAGGTTTAAGGGGCGTAGCACACTGCTCACGATCATTTTTGGCACGAGCTGCACTGATGCAGCCAGACAAGCCACCTCTCCTTCACAAGGAGGGACCAGAGGAGTTTTGCTTTCAGGAACCAAAGAATCCACTGCGGCTTCATCCTTCGAGAACACCATCCATCACCCACCCAGGAGCTCTGCAGAGTGAGGCAACAGCGCGTCATCATCCCCTCCCCGCCACACAGAGCCAAGTGTGGCTGGCTTTTGTTCTTACCCACATCACACAGACTTCAGCGGAGACTGGTCACCGAGGGCCATTCATCTCTTTTGCTCTCAGGTCCTGCTCAGCAGTACCCTACTGGGCTTTCCTCATCCATCATTACTGGCAATTTCATCTCTGTCTCTTGCTGGGCATTTCCTCCCCCTGACTTTGAATCGGAAGGGGTTTTTTCCTCCCTCAAAGGAGCTTATAACATTTACTGCATGGTATTGGAATCTCTGGACTGAACTGAGTCATAGTTCAGCAAAATTAGACTGGTTTCATCTTCCTCGCAGTAGGAAACTGGACATACTGCAGCTGCCTTTCTGTTTTCCTGTTTAAACCATCCCGTCTTCCTGCGACTCTGTCCTCAGTGGCAGAGTAGCTGAGGCACATGGCTTCCAAAACAGGAGATAAAATGGCTGTTGCCAAATGTTGTTTGCAAAGCCATTCAAAGCAAGAAGGGACTTGACAAAGTTTCCAATCATTAAGCAGAGTTACAGCATTTGGCTCCTTCCTGCGGTCTCCCAGTATCTCTCATTAACACCGGTTTACTACTGCTCTTCTGGGACTCGAGAGTGAAATTCCACTGGCTTCCAGGATGGAGCTTTCTAATGCAAACCTGGTGCAATGACCCTGTATGCCCTATTCCAGGGTACCTGACTTCACTGGAGACCACATCAGGCCACAGCACCCCCTCGGTTTGCTGCTTTTAGCACCGTAGGACTCCATGCATTCTTTAGGTTATTTCACACTTCGGAAAATATTATACTGTATTTCAAAGGTCTTCAAAACTGTGCAACAGATAAACAATGAAAGCACACATATGCAGAGTTCTCAAAGGGCACTGTTTGGTTGCCTGAGCCTGTGCCGACGGTTTTCAACCTGCTGTGCATCCGGGATTCCTCCCCTTCCCTGTTAGTTCACTGAGGCCACGCCATTTTACGTGAAAGAACATAGCGCCAAATATTCCGGGCTGCCCAGCACAGGTTGCTCATTGGCATGATGCAGAAGGGCACGCTATACAAGCTGCTCTTTCATGCAGGGATTCACATTGCTCTGCAGTGAGTGAGGTGAGCTTTCAAAGATGAGCATGTACAAACATATGCCACGTGTTTGTTTTCTTTTACCGGCATAACTCAGGAGTATCTGCTAAAGGAAAAGCACTTATATTCTGTGAAAACACCTAAGCACAAATATTACTTTTATGTACATGAACAGAAGAATTTGAGAGCCTGCGTTAGCCACTTGTAAATGACTGTGCCCACCTCACTTTAAAAACTGGCACAGCATGCAAGTAAATGTAAGCATAATAAAAAATAATAGGAAACAGACAGGCAACAGAATTAAGAGCAGCAGCCAGCTGGGATCTTCTAACCAGTGACATCAAGGGATTGCTGAGGTAATACACTGATGGGTTTTAAATTAACTGTGACCACTCAGGAAAGAGATCTAGGCGTCACTGCAGACAGCTCAATGAAAACATCTGCTCCACGCACAGAGGCCATCAAAAAATAAAAAAAGGGAACCAAAAAATGTTAGGTTGAATGGGATAAAGAACAATACTAAAAATGTTATAAATGCCACCACATAAATCAATGACATTCACACTTTGAGAAGTAAGCTGAAGTCTGCTTGCCCTGTTTCAGAGCAGGGATAGCAGGAACAGAGGCCAGAGAAAGCTGCCAAAAAATCATTAGAAGCACATGAAGGTTTCCAAGGTTGTCAGGAGGAGACATTAAGGTCCAAATGGTTCAAAATAGCTTGCACTAAAAGTGTATAAAATGATGAGTGAGACAATGAAGGTTTTCCCATTTGCCCTTTCTTACTCTAAAGGAATAGTGGCCACCTAAAACACTCAAAAAATGTTATTAAAACAGGAAAAAAATCACTAGCATTTTGCAGATTGCCAAGTCAACACATGGGACTTGCTGCCACAAGGTGCCAGGCTGAGAGTTAAGCTGGTATCCAGAGAAGGGTCTGCCATCTCTCACCACACTGCCATCACACAAGAACGAAGGAACGAAACGTATACAATACATATGTGCTTGGGCAGCCGCTCAGCTCCTGGGGCTAGGAAGAGACACAGAGTAACCAAAGGCAATGAAGCAAGCCAGGCAGTAACCTGGTACTGGCAGGACCGCAGGGCGAGGTTGAAGGAGAAAAAGTTGCTTAGAAGAGGAAAATGGGAGATAAACTCATAAAAATCTGGAAAAAGGTAAGGGAGGTATTTTGTGGGGTTTCCTCCTTCTCTCTCCATGTGAGAGAGGGGAAATTAAGATGCTGCTAGGCTGTGTCAGAGCAACATACCCCAGTCCTCTGGATAAAAGGAGAGATGACAAATGCTCACATAGGTGAATGTTTACAACGACAGCTAGGTGGGCTGCAGACAGACCAGCCAAGCCATGACAGAGCTGCTCCATTCAACACTGCCACAACACGCTCTGAACATCAGCATCCTGATCCATCCCCTGGTACTGCATTTTCCCTTCTCATCCCCGTTCGCCATGCAAACCTCCAAAACAAACAGGCAACATCTGAACATCCTGCAGAGGGAGAAATTTCAGGCATTGTTGTGTATTTTCAGTCTACAGTTTGTTTTAGGCTGACATAGAGAGACCCGCTTCAGCACTTGGTCAGCAAGTGGGGTTAGCCAGAAGCCACAGTACGCATTTTGGGCGGCATGCGGAAACCCAAATTTTTATAGGTTACCTACAGAGCCTCCAGTTCCACCATCCAAGACCCTCTTGAGCATATCTGATGGGTACAGAGCCGTGTTTCCCTCCACCATGCAGTGACTCGTGACAGCACGGAGCAGTAGCATGTGCCAGCAGATACCTCTGTTAAGACAGAGCTTGCACATCAGTGTGCTCAATCCAACCAGTTACCTAACTACAAGGGCCAACAAACCTTTTCAGAGAACGAGCTCTGTGTTTGCTATAAGGGTCAGCCCAAGCTGCACATGGCTCTGACCCCCTTTTCAAGAACAAGTGTATGGACAAGGATGGCAAAAACACCCTTATAGCCACTGCAATAGAGCAATTTTTCCCTTGTGTCCAGGGATTTCCCCCAGGTTCTCCCCAGGTGCAGTAACATAAGCGGTTGGGGTGATAATATGAGCACATAGGAAGCATTAAAGCACAACATCACACTTAGCCCCAACCCCCCTGCCCACATGTATTATGGAGCACAAGGTCACTTGCTCCTCTGTCCATCAATGTGCCCATGGAATGTCCACAACAGGACTTTCTTCCACTTATACAGGCCTGGCAATGGGCTTTTTCGCTCCACTGTGCACACCTGGTGGTGTGGACGCCCACCCAGGCACAGCACCACAGGCCTAGACTGGAAACGTATCACCAGGCACAGATGTATGGCAGTGGATTTACAAGCACGTGCACATCAAGCAACAGTCCCTGTCCTTGAACAAGACCATCCACGTCCAAAGGGGTGATTCTTGTCAATCTTTCCCCTTCGAAACAGCAGATGGGTAAGAACTTGCCCTATGGCCCTAGGAGAGTGGAACCTTTTTTCCGCCTTCCTCACCACACATTCATCTCCATCCACCCTTCTCCCAAGAAGCACAGAGCATCACAACCAGAAGAAACCCATCAACAACGGTGCAAAACCCCCAAACAACCACACAGCTACTCGCACAACCTTCAGCATCAAGCTGCCTCTCAGCTTCCCCTCCCAGCCCGGGAAGCGGGAGCCCCAGCGCAGCAACCCACAGCAGGTATCGCCTGTTGCCTAAGCAGGTCTTCTCCACACCTCTTACTCCTCATCTCGCCTGCCCTCCTTCCCCACCACGGGTCTGCCAGTGGGAAACCCCACCACGAACATACTGTATGCACAACATAATAATGCAACAAAGTCCAGTGTTCAGCAAGGCTTTTATGTGTGGCCAGCATTTCAAAAGGCACAGTACATACTGTATGCTCGGTGCCGTCAGTCTCCAAAACTGAATTCTCCAGTGTTTTAGGAAAAAGGTAGGGCAGGAGGAAAGTGTGAGAGAGGGGAACAGACGAAGCTTTGTGGAATTCTTTTAAGAGTGTATACACGACTGTATAAAAGGACTTTTTTTTTCCTGACCTCAAAAAGACAATATTATTTCACACAGACCTATTTCCAAGAGTGGCCAAGCTATTTCTACATGAATCAGTGCCTGGTTGAGGCAGAGGCTGTGAAGGGGAAACCCTCTCTCCAAGTACGACATGGAAATTCCTTGACCTCAGCTGTGAAGCCGATAAACACACATGCGAGGGGCCAATGAAAAAGAAATTAAAATACCAAAGTGGCCAACACAGATGAGGGCAGGTGTGTAACGGAGAAGGCACAGCCTGCTTTTTCCAGGTAAAGGGCCTGACAAAAAAATAAAAAAAAAGGAGACGTGCTGGGCTGGGAAGAAGAGGAAAGCAGGACAAAAGTGGAGGTATTGAGATATTGGTTAGAAAAGCAAAGATTTTGATTCATACCCTACGGCCTGAAGGTAGAAAGGCAGGGTGAGCAGGCACAGAAGGCAGAAATCAGTATTTATTTTAGGCCATACTATCATTTAGCGTGCTTCTTGGAAAAGGTTAGTTGTTCACTATGAGCCCAGACAGAGGCAAACAGGTTCATCGTCAGTCTAGACCTGGTAACACCAAGTAGTGACTACACCACAGACCTGTACCCTACTCTATAAAAAGTAGTGCTTGCTTCCTCGGGAGGCCACTGGAGAAAGCGGCTCCAGAGTGTAACTACTTTTCCTGACTAGCATTGAGGACACGCCAACCTGCTGCTTCCAGCAAGAGTCCCACACACAAGCCACGACTGGATAAAAAGCTGCACAGCAATAACTGACCAGTGTTAACTTTCTAAGTCAAGGGAGACAGAGCACTTTAGTTTCCTTCTCAGAGGACTGGATATCTAGAATTAGAGAATCCGAGCCCTAAAAAACACTTGTGATCATTGCTGAACCCTTCGGGTTAGGTGAAGAATGCAATGTCTCCCCACGGCAGAAAACTGGTGCATACAACGGCCTCTCCATGGCTCTGTAATGAGACTGAGTATGCTACACAGTCAGCTCACTCTGTGTGTATGTGAACTCGCGGCACTTCTGTAATACGCCAGATGCATAGTCTATTCTCTCCCTGGGATAGATGTCAGTCAGAAGGGATCTCCCACTGCCAAAATCATCTGTCTTTTTCATGGCCTGCTCCCAAGTTAACAGCAGAAAAGAGGACTGCAAGGTCTGGACTACAGACCTTCCCAAACTTCAAGTAACCTGCACAAAGCAGAACAGCAAATACAAGAAGCTCTAGTAGCATCCGTAGGTCAGTTTAGGTATATGGACACGATGCTTTGTCAGGGATGTGAGCCTCTTCTAAGATCAGCCATGGCTGCAAGGCACAGCTACAAGCCTAATTACAACTGTGCCCATATTTAGGAGGAAAAGTAAGTAACAGCAGTCCATATACTTCCACCCTTTTCAGAGTTCCAAGGAACTCCGCTTAACAAAAACTATTCAGTCTTTACAGGAATAGTGGCCTGCACTGCAGGGAACAAGTTTGCTAGTGTTTAGATACCCTGCACTAAGGACAAAAGCAACTAGGTCCAATGCAAACTAGACCTGTGTTCTAAAATTGGGTCAAAACTCAGCCCATATTCAATGAATTCTCAGAAACCCCACCAGAACGCTCTGCTGTTCATTAGCTGTAGTTTCAATACCTTCTGTGTTTCTTCAATGAAATACAAGCCCTTGAAAAACAGGAGCAACATCCAAGGAACCTGGATGGTTCTTACCAAATCTCCAACATGGGTTTCTTCGAAAGCAACACCTCTCCGAGATATACGGCCCTTCCTATTAGGCATGTAGATGCATTGTGGATACCAATGCAGTTTCTTCTGTTCTCCCCTGGTCACCTGCCCCTCTTCTGCTAATGCCAAACTTTCCAAGGTCCCCCCACTGCTCCCAGTCTAGGACAGAAATGTAATTATTAGGGCAAAATGAACAGCGTGTGTATGAATTAGAAAGTGAGTCCAGTCTGTTCAGCTAAGGTTGGGCAAGCTTGTTTTGCCTAATTTAGAGGCCATTCAAACATTGTGGGTTTGAACGTTGCTGCATTAGTGTTTCACTTAGGAAAAACTGTGAAAAAAAAAAAGGTGTAGAGAGGGGGAAAAAAATCCAATGGAAACACAAATAGCATATAATGTATATGGGGCACCCACTTGTGCCAGCACAGACCTTCTAAGCCCTAACACATTACACAGGCTTCCCTTCAGCTAGAGGTTCATTTAAATACTTTAAAAGAAAAATAAAAATCCTGAATCATCATACAGGAATGGAACAGGTTAAAAGAGATGGATACACATGCCAAGGACAGCTGGTCCTAAACTCTGATCTGTCTTGATTTACACTTTGAAATCAGGGTCACATAGATCAAGAACGGAGAGCTAATCTGCAAAGATTCAAGTCCCTCAGACTTCCCTGGGTGAATCACAGCAGCCCTCTGCATCAACAGGACATGCTACAAACTCTTCACGGATCCTGCAGTTGGTTCATCAGCTTTATCCATTCCTCGAGCTGCACTTGGCTCCAAGTAGGACTGCCAAAAGGCCATCTTTCTGCAAATAATTAGCATCATTCATTTTACATCCCTCTTTCTTCTGTTGTGCCTTGGTTGCAACAATTTGTGTTTGGGTGACAACTAACAAGTTCAGGGCCCCATCCTCAGGGCAAGTAATTCAGTTTGGTGACATTATATCAGTGCCCACCAGCTAGAGGACAAAGCCTTCAGGTTCAAAAACTAACCCTATCTAAGGAGGCAGCCAGTCTCTTCCCAAACTGCAGCTCAAAAGCAGTGGCAGGAAAAAGCGTGAGCCATCCTTAAGGCAAGGAGTAAAAACAAGCAGAGGACACGTGGTCAAAGAGAAAAGTGGGCACCAGGGAAAACACATCACTGCAGGGGCAAGGCTCTCCTCACCAATCTGATCACATTAAACCACCTCCTCCATCACACATCTCCATTTCAGAAGCCAAGAAAGCCACAAGAAACCAGATGGAAGTCAAACTGTGAAGAGCCCACCTCCAGAGGCATTTTCTTTCTCCTCATTCTGAAGTTTGCTTTAGGTAAAAACAGAGACAAAAGAAAAAGAGACAGGAAGCTAGTAATAGCTGCTGCTTACCTACCTGTGAGCAAGACCCAAGTGCAGCTCTCCCATCACCAGTAACATGCAGCCCTCACCACGAGGTCTGCCATCCTTGGCAAAACCTCACTCAGGAGATTAACTTTACCTAAAACACCACTTCTTCTGCCCCTCCCTTCTCCCCCAAGCCCTTTAAAGCTCCTCCACCTGGAGGGGTTCATCCTCTGCTCCCATTTACACCTGAGCTACAACCCTCCTCAGAGCAGGTCTCATCAGCTGCACCACCTGGAAGAGACAGGTTGTGTTTTCACCAAGAAACTTCAGATGAGATACCACTGTCATGTTACACCATCCTTTCACCCTGGCTCTGGGTCCTTCATGACCAGAGGATGCCTTCAAGGCTGAAGCACGATCATACAGATGTCAAAGGGGCTGCCCCAGCCCTGCCCTCACCTGCAGTGCAGAGGAAGGTGCTGCAAGCCCTCTATGGCGATGACCCCACGCAAAAGGAATCCCTTTTCTTCTCCATATCATCTCTGATTTCCCCCCCCCCCAATCTATATTTTTTTTTTGGCCCCATGTATACTTTCCAGCTCGTTTCCTCTTGCGGTTCTCATTTCCCGCTCCTAGGAGGTGAGCTCATGCGTTTCTCAATTACCAGCCAAAGAAAGGGAGAGGGAGAAAGCAATCTTACAGAAACAGATGAAGTCATGCCTCTATTATGCCATATTACAGCTCATGCTCATGGCGCCATGATGCAGACATCGCTGCCCCTCAACCCTGGCAGGGAAGCCTGTCTTCGCAGTCCCCGGCTGAAGTTGTTCACCTTGCGCCGAGCGAAGATGCTCCGCTGACATGCAGGGAGAGCGGAGTGTGTTTGTCTCACTGGCTTTTCCCTCTCGTCCCCCCTCCACCCCTGCTTTCGATCCTCCCGTCCTTTTGTCCACCCCCAGCGATCCCCACGGATCTTTGACTCATTCACAGCACGCCACTGAGTCAATAGCGAGCCCACAGACCATGTGCAAGGCTCCTAGCACTGCGCATTCTGCCTACGGCTATGCGGACGCCGGAGAAGTTACACAAGGGAAATCTAAAGGCAATTAAAAGCATAATACAAGTGGTTGTTTAGAAAAGGTGGTGGGGAGGAGAGAATAAAATTAAAATAAATAAAGGAATGTTTTAACGAGCACAGCAGTGAAAGCGGGATTAGAGGTGCCTGAATGGCATCTCTATATTTCCCATATGGAAGGGAGGGCCGCCCAGCGCAACCAGAGCTGACAAAAAAAATTAGCTGGGCCTCAGGCTCAGAGAAACATTTGGCTAGAGAGGAAAGAAGGTAATTGCTGCAAATGGAGACTAATTCAGGAAGCAGCCAGCCCTACACAGGGCTGGTTCTTGTGCCGTTAAGAGTGCTACGGATGCTTCATGAGCGCTGGGTTCAGGGGTGGAAAAAAGCACAGGGAAATCTTAGGGGGAAAAAAAAAACAAGACAGAAAGACAACAAATTTCTCCTTCCCACAGTTCATGTGCTCAGTGTTTCTCTTCCCTCATTCCTCACTCCCCAAGGACACTTAGGACCTGCTGGGGATCCTACTCAGTATTGCCTTCACCAGTCTGTCAGATGCCCATGGAAGGAGCGAACTCAGTAGCTCCCAAAGCGTGGACCATAGTCCTCCCTTCCCCTGCCCCAGGAGAGGAGCTGGAAGGTGAGGCGCAGGGCACAGAGGATGTGTTTACTTTCATAACACTCCTGTGAGGTGGGGAAGTCATAGCTTCATCTGACAGACGAGGAACAGAGGCAAAGTGAGATTAAAGGATTAGTCCAAGGTCAGGCGGGAAAAGTTTGTAGCAGAAGTGGAAATTAAACCCAGGTCTCTCGGTCCAAAATCAGTGCCTTAAGCGCAAGAGCAGACTTTCCTAGAGCTGGTCAACCTTTTATGTTTGATAGTTTGTTTTATTTTCAAACAGAAAAACAGTTTATTTTCTAAATACATATTTTCATAGAAAAGAGAGACGGTGGAGCTCATTTCCTGGAGGAAGGAGTTGCTTAAGATCTTATTTATTTCTTGTTAACTTAAATTCTTTTAGGTTTTAGCATTTCTGATGGGGAAACAAATGCTGCAGAAATTTCAAAGCACAGGAACACGTTTCTTTTCATTCATAATTCATCATGGGAAATACTTTCCATTTTCCGACCAGTTCTGCCCTGCCTCCCTTTCCCTTACCAGGTTTTTAATACCTTTTCATTATTATTTTTTCATAGCCTCTAGTAGCTTAGAAAGTCCTCATCTTCTAAACAGAGGCCTTTGTTGGACAACACTACCATCACAAAAACCCCGCTGATCAGAAATGTGCTTTACAAATGAATACAGGCAACAGGTCCATACCCTGACATATATAAGCCGCAGGGCCAAATCGGAGTTAGACCTCAGCTGCTGCTGACTCTGCTCATCCAGTCCCTGCCTGGACCATGCCTCCCTCTGCCGCTGGTTCTGAAACTCCCTATGATCTTCCGTTTGTTGTGCCACCAAGCCCAGTCCTTCCCAAAATATATCTCCCCCCAGGATCTGAAAGCCGCTTGGCAAAGGAAGGCAGTCCCACTCCCCTTCACACACTGACCAGCTGAGGTCCACAGAGGTGCAACTGCTCATCCACAGTCAACTAGGAGACCAGCAGCAGAGATGGGGAAAGGAGATAGGTTTCATTAATACAGAGCCTCTCTCCATTTAGACGTGCAAAATTCAGCCCTCATAGAGGCCCCTAGGAATTTACCATCACTATACAAAATGGGAGGTTTTTCACCCTGAGACACTAAGCAGCAAGAAAGCCACATGAAGCGAATGCAATCTGAGGCTGGCATATTCAAAGGTGATTTAAGGATCCAGACACTCGAGTCCCATGAAAACAAATGGGAATCAGTAGGCAGAAGAGGGCTGGCTTACATTCATGCCAACCAAACGGTTAAAATTAGCTACAATTGGTAAAGCATTTTGAAGAAAATGTGGAACACTTACATAAAAGCTGAGTGTTGCTCAGAAACAAATATCTCTTTTCCTGTAATTGTGTTCAATGATCTTTGAAGAACAAGAGGACAATCCACAAGGATGACTACCACCATCACACATGTTCCTGTGACAATGAGGGAATTAGGCTGAAACAAAGACTAACATACTATCCTTACAAGGCAGTTTTCACTCCCAGTTTGCTCCCCCCTTTACTTAAAGAGTTCTTTGCACAAACAGGCAAACTTTATGTATCAATGAAGCTGAAGTATTTTGCCAGCAGAAAAGAAGGCAGTTTATAAACTTACGACCAGTATCAGTCCAGCTTATTCCATGTCCTGCAGATACGCAGACACTCACCTACCACACACAAAAGGGTTTTAGTCCTCTCCCTGGCTCCCAGCACAGCTGGGCTGTGTCTGGCCCACTGTACAAACCCACCACTCTCCTCTGGGCTGGGGAAGGCTAACCTCAGAGCAGAGCTTCAGCAGCATTGCAGGGGCACGTCTTGGATCTCTTAACTGACCTTCATGCACTGAAGACTGCACTATGAGCTCTAACAAAACCCTTTTTTGACTCGCTCCCAAGGGAGGGCAGTTTGCCTCCCTTGGGACTAGCTCCTTGAGGTTGGCTGTCCTCTGCGACAGCCCAGCGCACCCTGCACTGCCAAGTGAAGAGCTCTTACAAATTTTGACTCACCTGAGCCAGTGCAGATTACAAGAGCAGCACAGACTAGCATGTGCTACCCAGGACATGTCCAAGGCCACCTGAAGATTTTTGTACCTGGGCTGTGACTGCATGTTCTCTCTGTGTCACTGCTTCCCCCTTTATCACCTTAATTAATAGTGGGCAAGAAACTAAATTTACCAGAAGCCCATGTGCTCAGACGCAGGTAGCATAAGGGCAGGGTCCTTCCTCAGCTCAGCTGATTTGTTGTGGACTGTCCCATACGGTCAATGCTTGTTTGCTTCCTGAGGATGTGCTCACAGGGAAGAGGTGCAGAGAGACCTGAACACACGCGCAGGGCTGCCTGGGAGAGGTCTGAGCGCAGCTGGCCCAAGGAGACAGGTGAGTGCTAATGCACTAGTCTTCATCCTATTTTGCAGGTCAGGTCTGGATTTAGGACAGAAGGACCTGGAGGAAAACTTTCTAGCTTTGAGCTAGCACTATAAAGGCTGAATGCAGTTTTCACATCTTTGTCCCAAGTTCTGGGTAAGATGAAGGAAATTCCTGGAAACTGAAGGGTTTGGACACTAGAGTTATAGACTTGGAAAAATACTACTTCTGGCTACGATGATTTATTTATAGTTGCAATTAAGGACAAAAGGGCTCTTCAGAGAGGGAGGATGAAGTGGAAACAAGGCCAGGCCTAGAAACCTAAGACTATGGGGATTCCCAGAGCAAAATTGATCAGGGGACTTAGTTGTTTTCTATTTAATTTTTTCCTGAATGGTTATCTCTATTTGGCTTATCTGACCCAGAGCTTTGCAACAACTGCATGTCTGTCCCCTACCCATGGGCTTTGGAGCCAGGCCAAAAACTGGAATTGAGATTGGGGATGGGTCTCAAACTCACAGGAAGGGATTGTGAGACCTCAGCCAGAAAAGCCACTCTACACCTTACTGCTGGAGCTGTTCTCTGCTTGGCTGCAGCACAGGTAGTGATGGCTTTGGGACGTGGCAGTGGAGGGAAAGAACAGAGACAGAAATCACCAACTGCACAGAAGAGAAAGAAAGTGCAAGAAGGAGGCCAAAAGTCCTTGCATCTACAAAAAGAAAGAGACAGTGCATCGTAGGGTTCTCTTTGTGCAGAATTTTGATTTACAGCCTGCCAGGGTATATATTATTCCAGCTCCTAAGAGAGCGGGTGTAGTGCAAATCCCCAGACAACCATTTGAGCTGGAGCTCTGTTGATGTCTATTCATCTTTTTTAGATCCAGTTTTTGGCCCCACAAATACTCCCTGTTGAATAAAAGATCCGGCTCCAGCTACCATGACCTGGATAACAAAGGAGGTGGGGAACTGCAGGCCAATTCAGGGAGCAAGCCAAGTCAAAGGAGGTGCTCTTTGCTGCCCCCGTGGTTAACAACCCCTTCCAATCAAGGGCTATGATCAAGACCTCCAGGCTAGATACGACCTCCGATCACTGTAGCAATCAGTAAAGTGCCCAGGCAGACCAAACCTAGGGACAGTCTTTCCACTGGGGAAAGTTTCAGTGAAGCCAGGACAGCTTTACTCTAAGAGATACTGAGGTCATCTCTGTTTGTCCATCCCCCATTCTGGAATCTCAGGCCTCAACTTTGCTCTCTGGACTGGAATAAGTGCCCTAGACAGCCTCCCAGGTAAGCAGAGGCTGCTACTTGCTGTTTATGCACATTTTGCTCCAAGACAGGTTTTCCAGTCTGTTATTGTTGCCTGACTTCCACACTGTGATAATGAGCTGCACTGCACCATCTTTGTGCTACTTTTCATAAAACGTTCTCCCCACGCGGCATCCATGAGTCAATGAAACGTGCGGACTTCTAGAAGCAGCTATTGCTAAACAGATACAAGAAGCACAGCTAAATCAAATGGCAGAGGGGTAGTACCTCAACCTAAAATGGGGAAGGAGCAGGACCTGATGAACTTTAACTCACAGGATTTAGAGAACTGGCTGAAACAATTAGCAATTACCTATGCATCTCTTGTCAAGCATGGCCAAGATGCGCAATAGAGAGAACAAAGCAAAACTTCATGCCCTAAATTAAGTAAGTTTGAGGATTGCAGAAGGAGGAAAAGTCAGCCTAGCTATGATTCCCAGGAAAAAAGTCTGAAACATAAATAAATAATGAATAAATACCACAAACTATTCGTAACCGCAGAAGATAATAAAGCAAAGTCTTACGCTAATATGGATTTAATCAGCAACAAACTGCATCCAACCAAGTTAATTTCCCTCTGTGACAGGCCGCGTGGATAGCAGAGAGGCCATTGAGGTTACATGCCTTGACTTGTAAAGATTCAGATGCATAACATCCTCATAAGACATCAAATAAATGGTCTCAAATAAACTTTCACATAGCAGATGCAAAAGTGACTGGAAATATGATAGTTGGACGCTAACTATCAATGGGTCACTGTCAAAATGGAGGGATTAACCCAGAAGAGTTGTACTGTGTTTGTTGTGAGTCCAGCTCTCTTCAAAAGTTTCACTAAGAACATGGGCCATGAGATAGATTGCACGCTTGTAAAATACACAGCTGCTATGGAACTGAGCAGGCCTGCCTGAAGAGAGGTTTGAATTCTGATCTTGGCAAAGTGGGGAAAACATCTGAAAAAAAGTAATTGGATCCCATTCAGTAGAGATAAGGATGCAGAAAAACTGTCCACAGTTCCTCAGAAAATTATGGAAGGAGTTGAGGTGGACTGCAAGCTGAACATCAGTCAGCTATGTCTCACTGCTACAAACAAAGGACAAATGTTGTCCTGGGTTGTACAACATGAGTCCAGCCTGTAAACCATGTGGAGTAACCCTTCTGTTCTGGTCAGCATGGCAAGGCCTTAGCCAGAGTGTTCCACCTACTCTCGGGACAACAAACTTCAGAAAAGATGTGCACCAACTGGAAACAGCCTGGAGAAAAGCAACGGTAGCAATCAAAGGTTTAAGAAAACCTCACCCACAAGGAAAGCTTTGAAGAAACTGGTGTTGTCCATCATAAAAGAGAAACTCCTCAGGAGACAGGACACAACAAGAGTCTTCAGACTCCTGAAAGTCTCACCTGCCTTTCTAAGCCCAGGCACTGAACAACCTCCACCTTGGAAACACGCAGCAGGTAATCAATACATGCTTTAGGAAAGTATGCCATGTGATAGAGGGCGGTTCAGTGGAGACCACAGTGTAAGCAAGAACTTTTGACCACAAAGAGCAAGAGCTACTGATACCCTTTGCCTCCAACCGCCCACGCAAAACACACTGCAATGGAAGGCAGCCTCTGCATCCTGCAAGAGCAACTGGGCCAGAGTGCGTGAGACCTTGATTGGAAACAGGCTGCTCATCACATTTCAACTCTGCTTCTGGCGATGTGTGAGAACTTCCTCATTCCTAGATGGTCTCCTCATCCCAGATGAGGGAGCTGGTATCTGGGGAAGACCTTTAGTATTCATTACAAAAATGTTTCCACCCCCTCACTGCTCTCTCTTCACTTCACTAAAGCATACGGACAATCTTATTTTTCAAAAGCACCCACCAGCTATCCCATGACTGGCTTTGGCACTGCTACTTGAACGCCTGAATCAGTTCCTATCACTGTCAATGGAAAAGGCTTCCATTGATGGAAAGCACTCCACTGGTTTCAGTGGGACCTGAACAGAACCCCAAAGCAAGCAACGACCTGATGAATCCATGGCTGCCACAAGTGACTCACTCGATTTGGGAGTAGGGAGAAAAATGGAAGAGCGTTACGCTGAACTGGACTCATGCAGAAGTAACAGCAAGACCAACCTGTATTTCTCTGTGGTTTTGGGAGTGATCTGCCATCCCCAGATGCCCCTAAGAGAGGAGGTAATCTGGCTGCTCTCCTGGGGAAAGGATCACAGAATCATCGGGCTGGAAGGAAGCTTTAAAGCTCATCTAGTCCAACCACTCTGCAATGAGCAGGGACATCTTCAACTAGCTCAGGTTGCTCACAGCCCCGTCCAACCTGACCTTGAATTTTTCCAGGGATGGGGCATCTACCACCTCTCTGGGCAACCTATGACAGTGTTTCACCACCCTCATCCTAAAACATTTCTTCCTTACATCTAGTCTAAATCTACCCTCCATTAGTTTAAAACAGTTATCCCTTGTCTTATCACAACAGGCCCTGCTAAAAACTTTGCCCCCGTCTTTCTTACAAGCCCTCTTTAAGTACTGAAAGGCATAAAGTGTTCTCAGAGCCTTCTTTTCTCCAGGCTGAATAGCCCCAGCTCTCTCAGCCTGTCCACACAGGAGAGCTGCGCTCTAACAGGTCCATGTCTTCCCTGTGCTGAGGGCTCCAGAGCTGGACCCAGGACTCCAGGCAGGCTCTCACCAGAGTGGGGCAGAGGGGCAGAATCACCTCCCTCGACCTGCTGGCCACGCTTCTTTTGATGCAGCCCAGGATATGGTCAGCATTCTGGGCTGTGAGTGCACATTCACAGAATCACAGAATAGTAGGGGTTGGAAGGGACCTCTGTGGGTCATCTAGTCCAACCCTCCTGCTGAAGCAGGGTCGCCTACAGCAGGCTGCATAGGACCTTGTCCAGGCGGGTCTTGAATATCTCCAGAGAAGGAGACTCCACAACCTCCCTGGGCAGCCTGTTCCAGTGCTCCGTCACCCTCAGAGGGAAGAAGTTCTTCCTCATGTTCAGACGGAACTTCCTGTGCTTCAGTTTGTGCCCATTGCCCCTTGTCCTGTCACTGGGCACCACTGAAAAGAGCTTGGCCCCATTCTCCTGACACCCACCCTTCAGATATTTATAAGCATTTATTAGGTCCCCTCGCAGCCTTCTCTTCTTCAGGCTGAACAAGCCCAGCTCCCTCAGGGGAGATGTTTCAGTCCCCTCATCATCCTTGTAGCCCTCCGCTGGACTCTCTCCAGTAGCTCTTCATCTTTCTTGAACTGGGGAGCCCAGAACTGGACACAGTACTCCAGATGGGGCCTCACCAGGGCAGTGTAGAGGGGAAGGAGAACCTCCCTCGTCCTGCTGGCCACACTCTTCTTGATGCACCCCAGGATTCCATTGGCTTTCTTGGCAACCAGGGCACACTGCTGGCTCATGGTTAACCTGTGGTCCACCAGGACACCCTGGTCCCTCTCCGCAGAACTGCACTCCAGCCGGTCCGTCCCAAGCCTGTACTGGTGCATGAGGTTGTTCCTCCCCAGGTGCAGGACCCTGCATTTGCCTTTGTTGAACCTCATCAGGTTCCTCTCTGCCCAGCTTTCCAGCCTGTCCAGGTCACGCTGAATGGCAGCACAGCCTTCCGGTGTGTCTACCACACCTCCCAGTTTGGTGTCATCAGCAAACTTGCTGAGAGTACATTCTAACTCTTCATCCAGGTCGTTGATGAAGACGTTAAACAAGACTGGGCCGAGTACTGACCCCTGGGGGACACCACTTGTTACCAGCCTCCAACTAGACTCAGAGCCGCTGATGACAACCCTCTGAGTTCTGCCATTCAGCCAGTTCTCTATCCACTTCACCGACCACTCATCCAGCCCACACTTCCTCAGCTTGCCTAGGAGGATATCATGGGGGACTGTGTCGAAAGCCTTGCTGAAGTCCAGGTAGACAACATCCACGGCTCTCCCTTCGTCTACCCAGCCAGTCATGTCATCGTAGAAAGCTATTAGATTAGTCAGGCATGATTTCCCCTTGGTGAATCCATGCTGACTACTCCTGATAACCTTCTTTTCTTCCACATTGCTGGGTCATGTTGAGCTTCTCATCAGCCAGCACCCCCAGGTCCTTCTCTGCAGGACTGCTCTCAATCCCTTCATCCCCCAGCCTGTATTGATACCAGGGCTTGCCCCAGCCCAAGTGCAGGAACTTGCACTTGGCCTGTTGCACCTCATGAGGTCCACATGGGACCACTTCTCAAGGATGAGATGCCGGTCCCCGGCAGAGCTGCAGGTCTCATCCCAGCTGCAGCAGATGGAGCATGCCACATTCCCAGTTGGAAGAAGAGAAGCATCTCCAAACACAGAGAGAGGGGCATCTCTGGTGCTTACAAAGCCAGACGATGGGAACAATGAACAGCAACCAAAACCCCATGGAATATGAAAGGGAGAAATAAGCAAAAGCAGATGGAGTTGTGCCGCACTCTTCCCTTGCACTCCGGGCATACCAAGAATGGTCACCTCCCCTGACCAAATCATCTCTGCCTTCATTGAACTGGGCAACTCTGCTCTCAGCTCTATCTGGCAGCTTTTGTCCACAGGGAACACTAAATTTCACAGCCTCTACACACACGGCAGACAGACTTTTAACCACCTCCCTTGCTCCAAAGCAAAGCCAACTGGACTTGAGTCCCAGCATGGTGAAAGCGCAACACGGGTACAAAGCTGAATGGGTCGAAAACCTTTGAAATTTCATATAGTACTCTGTTATCTTCATTGTTTTTCTAGGCAGGTTCAAACCTGGTCACACATATTCTGGTCTAGCCATCAATCTAAATCTCACTTAACGCAGAATTTCACATTGATTCAGTTGCATCAGGGAAAAGACCTATCTGAACAGGGTCAACTTGGCCTGAGGCACTTTCTGATTCACCTGAAGATTACCACGCAGGGATTTAACTGAGTTCTTGAACAATAACTTCCACCTAACAAATCCCACCAGTGCTTGGTCAGGACTGGGAAGATCTCTGTATGTTGCATACCCTGGCGCAGATGTGTTTCTAGTATAAAGACAGCATCCTGAGCATGCACAGACCACTTCCATACTCTCAGTGAGAGACTGGCGTTACTTCATCATGGCAAGATATCATATTGTTTTAAAAGCAGCAGCCCAACTAGTGTGGTGTAACATTTTTGCACAAACCCTCAGACCTTTCCCTGAAAGCAGGGGCCAGCGGGTTCTTCTGAACCAACACAACCATGCAACAGTGGCACTGGATGATTTAATTTGTTTTCTGGAAAATGCTGAATTCAAGCCAGGCCGATAAAAGCGATCCAGTACTCAAGGCATTTTTGCCATTTGTTAAACACGCAAAATTGTCTTTTCAGTTAATTTACTAGCATAAAATCGAGTACGGTTTATTTGCCAGGTAATTAGCAGAGATCTTACTGGGCCTGGGCCTTAGCCCTGCTCCAAGGCAGGAAGCTAACAGAAGTGTCTGGGAAAGACTAACAAGGCCTTTGCAGGTTCAGAGCTGCAGCCATTGAGGAAAGACCTCACCAGCACGAGTCCATGAAGAAGCAAGTGCACGCATAAATGTCACTCCACACAAGTCCTTGGCTAGCTAAAGGTGAGGAAGCTCTGCTGTATATGGTATAGCCGAGGATCTACTTCAAAGAGATCATTCCCCGCTCCAGCATTTTATGTGCACACACAGCATTTGCAAAGTCGCACCGTTATGATTCAGTATCAGTAAAAAGAATGGCTTCTGAGGGATAAAGATTCAGGCTCAACAAAACACTAAACACCCCTGCTTGTCTCTTAATCATTTTGCATGGATATCATGGAAATACAGGCAAAATCATTTTTAGGCGATTTTAGGTGACAGTAGCTACACTTCTTCCCATCACAGCTTAACACACAGATTTTGCCAAGTGTCTGGCTAGGACAAATTGCTGTTGTTCCACCATCTTTGGTGCTGATCTGCACTAACTATCAATACAAGCCAATGTTTCTACGTAGCTGTCTATTTAATGCAAGTAGCTGCCCTAGGTTTGACCAAAGCTTTCAAAACAGGCACACAGAGAAAGCTCAAGTATGATTTATGGTTATTGTAGAGGTAAAGGGAATTGACACTCCCTTCTGATGTTGCTCTCTGCTATGCAGATGTGGCAAAGATGGGCCCAGGCACATCAAGCCTAGCATGTACAGGTGCCTGGAAGACTGAGCCAAGAAATGGACAGCCCAGGAGAATCACACTGGCCCCCAGGGATTCACATGCTCAGCTCACAGGAGGACCAATTCGTCCCAGAGACTCCCTGAGCTGACTCCAAACAAGCTGGGACATCCAGCCAGTGTGACAGAGGCCCGTGTGGAGAGACTAGATTATTCTGAAGAGCAGGAAAGCCATCTCAGCACGGCCTGCAGCCAAGTCCAGCCAGCCTCCAGAGCTGCTCGGCTCAGCTGCGGTATCACACGGACATGACTACATCCCTCCAAGTGGAGCCACCTTGGGCATTTCTGCAGGGCGCTGCATCACACGGGGTAGAGGCGCTCCGAGGGATCAGTCTAAACAGGAAAGGAAAGGGAAGAGACACGGGCTCATTTGCCTGAGGTTGCACAGCTGGTCAGTCACAGCCAGGTACTGCACCCAACTCGAACCTGCTATCCACTTGACCACACTGTCAGTCTGCCAGCAGAGAGTTCAATATACTGTTTAAGCCACTTGCACACATATGGCTGCTGGCACGTTGCTCAGGAGAAGGAAGACAATGACAGACCATCTAAGGACAAATAATACTGTATACCACATAATGCTGAGAGGGGCCCAAGCCAAGTATGGTTTTGCCCCCCCCACTTCAATGAAATTTTCTTCTGTATGCTTACTTTATTCTGAAGAAGACATTTGTTTACCTAGGAGAGAAGATTATTCTGCAGACTACTTTCTTCAAAGAAAAAAAAAATCTTCCAGATCACTAGAAAAATTTACAAGCTTTTTAAAAGGAGAGACCAAATGCAAGAAGGGCACACAATGATAACAAAGTGAAATAACAGAAATAATGGAAAGTAATTCATCCTTAAGGTTTGCAGATTAACTCTGCATTTTCTCCGCCATGCTTAATTCATGTATATTTTAGTAACCTGGTTCTCTTCTGCATCCAGGTCTGCCTGGCCCTACCAGAGAAGTTCCCTTCACGCTTCCCCACTGACAAGGTAAAACCAAAACAGAAACATGGATGAGTCTCACCAATAAGACGAATAATAAGGAACATGAAAGAGTCTCACCTATAAGATAAACAGCTCTGAGCATTTTTCCTGGGCTATGTGTTTCCAGACAAGATCATACCTTCTACTCTTATCTCCACTGCCTGTCCCCACAGTCAAACCACAGACTCACCAGGGAGAGACATATTCATGGAGAAAAAAGTACCTTCTCTCTTCTGTGCATAAGAACAGCCACCCCCACGTCACTTTACCAAGGTCATTTGGATCACCATGCTCACTGTTTCCCAGCCTGAAGAGTCCTACTATATGTTTCAGCAATTTTTGACTGCTAAAGGTTTTTCCAGCAGACACATCTTCTGCACAGTAAATGGAAACTCGCAGACAGTATCTTTAGTTTTCTTATCAACCTTTCATCCCCAGACTAAGTTTTTCAAACGCAGGTGAAAACCTGCTTATCTAGTTCCTCTCCCTCATATCCTTCCAGCACTCAAGCGATTTAATCCTATTCATCGTGTCGCCAACATTGCATAACTTTGAAATTAACTACTATTCTCAGTCTCATCACATTCTCCTCTACACAGAATCACAAATGTTACGGGTTGGAAGGGACCTCTGTAGGTCATCTAGTCCAACCACCCTGCCGAAGCAGCGTCACTTAGAGCAGGCTGCATAGGACCGTGTCCAGGCGGGTCTTGAATATCTCCAGAGAAGGAGACTCCACAGCCTCCCTGGGCAGCCTGTTCCAGTGCTCCGTCACCCTCAGAGGGAAGGAATTCTTCCTCATGTTCAGACGGAACTTCCTGTGCTTCAGTTTGTGCCCATTGCCCCTTGTCCTGTCACTGGGCACCACTGAAAAGAGCTTGGCCCCATCCTCCTGACACCCACCCTTGAGATATCTATAAGCATTTATAAGGTCCCCTCGCAGCCTTCTCTTCTTCAGGCTGAACAAGCCCAGATCCCTCAGCCTTTCCTCACAGGACAGATGCTCCTGTCCCCTCATCATCCTCGTAGCCCTCTGCTGGACTCTCTCCAGTAGCTCCTCATCTTTCTTGAACTGGGGAGCCCAGAACTGGACACAGTACTCCAGATGGGGCCTCACTGGGGCACAGCAGATGGGGAGGAGAGCCTCCCTCGGCCTGCTGGCCACACTCCTCCTAATGCATCCCAGGATCCCATTGGCCTTCTTGGCAACCAGGGCACACTGCTGGCTCATGGTTAACCTGTCACCCACCAGGACACCCAGGTACCTCTCCACAGAGCTGCTCTCCAGCAGGTCCGCCCCAAGCCTGTACTATTGCATGGGGTTGTTCCTCCCCAGGTGCACGACCCTGCACTTGCCCTTGTTGAACCTCATCAGGTTCCTCTCTGCCAAACTCTCCAGCCTGTCCAGGTCTCGCTGAATGGCAGCACAGCCTTCTGGTGTATCTACCACACCTCCCAGTTTGGTGTCATCAGCAAACTTGCTGAGGGTGCACTCTAACTCTTCATCCAGGTCATTGATGAAGAAGTTGAACAAGACTGGGCCGAGTACTGACCCCTGGGGAACACCACTTGTTACAGGCCTCCAACTGGACTCACTGCCACTGATGGCAACCCTCTGAGTTCTGCCATTCAGCCAGTTCTCAATCCACCTCACTGACCACTCATCCAGCCCACACTTCCTGAGCTTCCCTAGAAGGATGTAATGGGAGACAGCGTTGAAAGCCTTGCTGAAGTCGAGGTAGACAACATCCACTGCTCTCCCCTCATCTACCTCAAAAATTGGTACACCTTAGCATCAGAGACTATTTCAAGTCACAAAGGACCTCTGGAAATCATCTAGTCCCACCTTCTGCTTGAAGCAGGGTCAACTCCGAGCAGGTTACTCTAGACCTTGCCCATTCAGGTTCTGAGTATCCGCAAGGATGCCAATCCCACAACATCCGTGGGTCACTATTCATGTGTTCCACAATCCTCAAAGTGTTGGGTTGTTTTTTTCCTAATATCTAATAGGAATTGCCCTTTTAGGAACTTGTGTCCATTGCCAGCCCTATCACTGTCCATCTCAGAATCAAACAGCCTGGTTCTCCAGCCTTTCATTGGCTACTTTGAATGAGTACCTGCTCACACAGCAATTTGAATCTAAACTCAAGACAAAAGCTGGATTTTGTCTAGGAAATGAGAGCAGTTCCTTCCACAATATTTTTCATTATTTTCAGCAAAGAAAAGCTGAATGCTAGCAGGACAATGCAAAACAATTCCTAACCAAAAGTTAGTGAAGTAACTAGGAGCCTTCCCATCATAGAATCATAGGTTGGAAAGGACCTCTAAGATCATTAAGTCCAACCATCAACCCAACGCCACCATGCCTACTAAACCATATCCTGAAGTGCCACATCTACACATTTTTTAAACACGTCCACGGATGGGGACTCAACCACCTCCCTGGGCAGCCTATTCCAATGTCTGACCACTCTTTCAGTAAAGAAATTTTTCCTAATATCCACTCTAAACCTCCCCTGATGCAACTTCAGGCCATTGCCTCTCATCTTATCACTAGTTACCTGGGAGAACAGACCAACACCTGTCTCACTACAACCTCCTTTCAGGTAGTTGTAGAGAGCAATAGTCTCCCCTCAGCCTCCTCTTCTCCAGACTAAACAGTCCCAGTTCCTTCAGCCGCTCCTCAGAAGACTTGTTCTCTAGACCCCTCACCAGTCTCGCTGCCCTTCTCTGGACACACTCCAGCACCTCAATGTACTTCTTGTGGTCAGGAGCCCAAAACTGAACACAGTACTCCAGGTGCAGCCTCACCAGTGCCGCGTACAGGGGCACAATCACCTCCCTACTCCTGCTGGCCACACTATTCCTGATGCAAGCCAGGATGCTGTTGGTTTTCTTGGCCACCGGGCCATGCTGCTGGCTCATATTCAGCTGGCTGTCCACCAACACCCCAAAGTCCTTTTCTGTTGGGCAGCTGTCCAGCCACTCCTCCCCAAGCCTGTAGCATTGCATGGGGTTGTTGTGACCCAAGTGCAGGACCCGGCATTCACCCTTGCTGAACCTCATATATGGCCACGGACCATCGATTCAGCCTGTCCAGATCCCTCTGCAGAGCCTTCCTACCCTCAAGCAGATCGACACTCCTGCCCAGCTTGGCATCATGTGCAAACTTACTGAGGGAGCACTCAATCCCCTCATCCAGGGGTCAATAAGTGGTCAGTAAGCGGTCATCACAGTCAATAAGCTTTGAATGAAATCCAGGAAGTGGACAGATACCACAGTGAGAGAAGGTTTACAGATGCATTTTCTTAGTGCCGTAAGGAAAACTGTTTCTAAAATTTGTCCCTGCATGCATGGATTGCATAGCAGTTCTCTTTCAATTCCTACTTGCAAAAGCAACAACAAAAAATATCTCACAGAAATATCATTTGGTACTCAAAGAATGCTTGGCCTAAGTTGGGGAGGATATGGTACAAGTTTTCACAAGTAATAAATGTTTAAGTCATGCTTGAAGTGCAAAATTCACTTCAATTAAAGTTGAAAAACTTTAATTAGAGAGGCATCACTAAAGCTCTTACTATGATTTTATAAGCCACAGAGGAGATCAGATCAAATGCTAAAGTTACACTGAATGGGGCAGAAAAGGCGAAGAACAGATCACATACAGGATGATTCAGTTCATCAACACTCTGCTAGTCTGTGTATTACCATTCTAATTTACCTGATCCAGAGATGACTACTCTTTAAGGATCCCTGGTACAGGATGCAATGCTACTGCACAGGAAGGTTTCAAAAGCATTGTTGCCTGGCCTACACTATGCCATGGAGTAAATCTTTCAGAGGAGCTGGGGCATGTTGAGCAAACTCTGCTACGCTATTAGACTAAGTATGATCAGATACCTTTCCAGTTGCAGCAGCATCAACTCTGCAATAGTCTTAGGCTGTTGGTTCATGTGCCTTTTTTTTTTTCTCTCCCCAAAATAAAGACACACCTGCGTTAGCATCAGCACGAAAATATGCATGCATCATCCTCCACAGGCATCATGACAAGCCGGCCCTCCGTGATGACGTAGCAGATCAACCAGCAGAGCGTACCCAAGCAAGTGTAAAACTATCAAGGTGGTCCTCCTATGCCCAGTGACAGAAACCCAGCAACTGCAGCCAAGGGAAAGATACAGTAATTATACCACAATGCACTGTCTGGAATGTTTTACTGAGATTAGGAAACAATATTTCTGCTTAAAAATAAAGAGCTTGGACCACAGAGACACAGCCGCAGGTATGACATCACTGGTGACCCCTAGACCATATGCATTAGAGGGAGACAAGGTTTCAGTATTATTCATTTCTTCTGCCACTTAAGGCAATAATTCGTCTCTTAACTCTGGCTGAAGACATGCGATTTTATGGGAACCACAAATCAAGGCACTGTGTGTTTTAAAGGCTAACAGGATTACTCTTTTTAATAAGATTTCTTCTTTGATTAAATAGTTTTATTTTGAAAAGGCACGTGAAGAGAACTATCGTATTTGTAGCAAACTGGATAGGTAGTCACAGCAAGTCCTACAATAATATTTGACAGTTGTGCACTTTTTTGCATATGTCGCAAGAATGGTTGGAGAACAGGAAAAAAAGAAAAAGAAAGCAGAGAAACATACAGTAAGCCACAGAAAACTGGAGAAAAATGATGTTACAGAAAATACAAGTCAGAGGAAATATTTGGACAGCCAGAGAAATGTCATCACGCAGTAATAGCATCAGTCTACAAGTGTTTGCAGTACTGTTATACCAGTAGGTGTAACAGTGACCCAGTTAGGCCAGATGATGATCGGAAACCATACCTTGGACAGGCCCCATCAAAAATAGAGAGGCTCGTGTTGCACAGGCCTATTTTGAGCTCTTGAGAAGTCGAGCAGCGAAGTAGGCTCTCCCTGTCTCCTGGGCTCCAAGTAACACCACACAACATGCAATACGACAGCTGAAACAAAACTAAGATATACGGAAGACTGGAGCAAATGAAAAAAAAAGCCTTCTGGAAAAACAGGGGTTTAGACAAAGCCTTCCTGAGGATCTGTCCATTTGTGCAAATCAATAGGAAGTCATGGCTTTAAACAACTCAGCTTGAAATAGTGAGGCTTAAGCCTCTGAGAAGGGTCTGGACTATGGCTGGCACCTGGGGAAGTCAGAGAAAAGCACGCTGGTAAAGAAGTTAGCAGTCAGGTAGCCCAGCACAAACTTTGTGCCAGATGGACAATGCTCAGACACTGCTGACAACAGAAAATCCAAAATATGCCATAGATAAAAGCACAGGGAATGCTAAGCCAGAGGCCACCAAAACAACACCTGGAGCAGGCAGGAGGTGGGAAAGATCAGACATCTGTAGAACACTAAGAGGTGGAATTGTCCACAGGTAAAATCAGGGAATGACAGATTAAAATCCTTCCCTTCATGGTAAGTAAGGGCAGACTCCTGGTCACAGCAGTAGTATTCTCCTGTGGTTATCTGTAACACACAGAATCGAGACAGAAAGGTGTGGGAGGGGATAAAGTAATTTCTTTTGCATACAGGTCCACTATTTTCACTTTGAAGAAGCCATCTACAAGGAGAAGACAGCGCAGAACATTATTGCAGCGGGAAGAACAAAAGCTGTTGGATGTTTTCCTTTTGTTACTCCTCCTTTCTCATCATGTGCCTTTGCACTTACTGTTTGCTCAGTGGCAGAATTCCTAGTAAGTGCTGGCAGCAATGTAGGTCAGGAGGGTTATTCCCACAAAGATTTACTTTGAAAGAAGCTAGTCCCCATGCTGGAGTTGCCTTGTCCCATTCCACACACAGGAGAAGTTATGCATGTTCAGCACATTTCCTTGGCAAACTTTGCAAATTTTGCCACCAAAACAGGTACCAAGGCACCAGATGTTATCATGCCCCAGAGTCAGGAGAACTCGGTGCTTTGATCTATCTCGCCCATCTAGTTCCCACTGCAGCATACCACGCTTCGTGATGCCTTCCTCCCACCACCACCCATCCCATTTTCTGCTTGGTTACACACTGTGCTCCAACACTGTGCTGGCTTAGACAAGGAACCAATTAGTTAAAGCAATGCACTGAAACAATTAGGCAACTTGTTCACCTAACCCAAGAGACCTGACTAATAAAAGAGAACTCACTGAAAACTCTGAAGACTGAAAGGCATGTAAGAAAGATCACAGCATTTCTTACCCAACCTTTCTCCTGGGATCAGAGTACGGTTGTGAAACATATCAGAATTCTGTTTTCTTCTTTCCTAAGTTTGTGTCTGAGGCCTTAATTTTTATTGGGATGGTGTTGCAAATAAGCCAGCCAGGGGCTTCAGGAAATGTCTTTATCCCTCAGCCTTCACAAGCAAGTCCAAACATTCTCCAGTTGGTCTTTGGAAATTATCTGAAGCAAAGGGGCTCTAACTCCGATGTGGACATGGTTAAGAGCTGTAAGAAGCTCCCTAGGCTGGAATGGCACCTACAGACCTAGCATATTTACATTAATCAAGATTCAGTCAAAGGCTTATTGGCACTCTCCATCTGTCTGCCTGCATTACAAATAGCAATAGAGATTTCTGGGAAGGTTTAGTCAAGGCCTTAGCAGCTACAGTACAAAAATATATAAACCATATAAGGTTACATACTTCATTAAATGCTAGCAATATGCTTAAAACTAAAGCTATGGCATGCACTTTATATACAATTTTGATTGTCTCTAATCCGTGTCAACACAGCTGCGCTACAGACCTCCTAAGTCACTGTTAGCAAGTCCATCTGCTTCACTGAACTGTGCCTAGTTTTCAAATAATGGCAATTTCTTTAACATTTTATGATTCCTGACTGTGAAAACTACCTCTTGCGTGAGCCAGTGTCAAAATCTGACTAATGTTGCAAACTGTGTGGTGCAATGCGATTTTGTTGGCAGTTGGAGAAACATAAAAATGTTAAGACACTTCGCAAAAGTTTCAGAAAGGAGTCACTGAATAAATCTTTTAACCTCAAGTAGCACGTACTTCATTACATCAGCATTTTTCAAGGAATGTTCCTATTGTCAATGAAAATTAGCTCCAAGAATTTGAAAGCATGAGGACTTAGCAAGGGAACCAAAATCCCAGAATTATGGCTTTTGTGTCAAGCATTCTGTAAAAAAAACAGACTTCTGAAAAGCTGTCTCTTCCGCTTTACAAACACAAGCCTTTACTACCCCAACAAGACCAGAGCAGATAATCTTTACAGGAAGATTTCTGATAGTTCTCAGTCAGAGAAATGTCATCACATCCATCTGTTTTGCTATGTACTATATCCACAGAAACTTTAGTGGAAAAGAGAAGACAAAACAACTTCCCATCAGTGGGACTAGGTTTGGGACCTTAACTCCCAGGCTAGACTCCCTACACGCTCTTCAACAATAAGTGTTTATAATGGCGCTTATCTGCTACCCAAGTTATTAAGGAGATTTAACTACATGAAAACTTTGAAGAGCTGATGATAAGTTGTTTCTGAGCAGAAGGAACACAAATTATCAAATTCTTAAATCAAAATAATTTTTCATAACTTAGTGACTGACACGCACACTGGCCAATTTTTTCCTCCCCTGACTTCATTCAAACATTATCATTGCTTTCAGAATAGTCTAGCAAGTCTCAAATTGAACCTGGTTTTCCCAAGGATAGAGAAAAGCTGTAACAGAACATTGCATAGAAGCAGGCTGCAACTTGCCTTACAGAAAACCCAGCATTTCTCCATAACAACAAGATCTTTAAATAACTCAGTCACATAAGACAAGAGGCCATGTAGCTGCCACCTCTTAAAAGTACCCTTTATATTACTAACTGAACAACAAATCCAACCTATTTGCAGATTCAGCAAAGGCTGTGGAAATTTGTCCTGCCTGATATATGGTCACTAGCCGCTGCTGTAGGTGTGCTCTTTGAAGGCAGTCTGTTGCACAAGTTACTGTATGCTTTTTGAACTCCACTCTGTTCCTTACAGGAAGCCTAGACATTTATACCTTCACTAGACATCTCAGTTATTATTTCAACTAAAATGAATAATATCTGGCCAGCTCACTGCTCAAGTGAGAGAACCAAGAAAATGATGGGAGTGAGTCAGCAGCAAGGGCTATTGCTCATAAGTGGGTATTAAGTTTACGCCTGAGACCAGTGTAACACACACATGGAGGTCTGTCTTCCTGTGCCATGTGCATAGTGGGCTGATCATCGCTAAAAAAGCCTTTCTCCTTGCCAGGCACTAACCTTCAGGGCGACCGACATAAGTTCTCCTCTTGGTGTGAAGGGCAAGACAATGCTACAAGAGCTTCACATCTTGGGAGGAGGCACCACCACCCACAAAGCATCTCTGGGGAGCAGGTGTTTCAGTCACCTTGACACTCTCTCCCTATTTCTTTGTCCTAAGGAGAAAGACTTCATTGCTTCATCCTTCCACGCAAAACAGCTCCCCACACCACGTCCCTCCATTTTCCTCCTTGGAAAAAGAAGGAGCAGAGCAGGCAGAGCAGAGGTCCTCCTTTCTCCTCCACCCATCCGGCTCACCACAGAGAGACATGTCAGCCTTCAAGCTGTGCTGTGACCAACCTTGTGCTCAGAGCAGGAGATCAGAGGTAGCTACTCATGCTTGCTGCCTGCCACAGCTATCGGGTGTGCCGACACAGCCCTTCACTACATCTGCTTCTTCACACCCTAACTGCTTCCCTGAGTGCACACAGACACAAGCTAGACCATTAAAAAGGGATAATTCAGGGAAGAAACAATTTACATGTCCACTTCTCTTCTGTTCTTCTACCTTCTCCACCCTCCTCCCATGGGAATAAATCCATCTATAACTTCCCCCACACTGGCACTTTGGATACCCAAGGTAAACATCTCCTAGTCAGCTGGGGAGATCCCTGCATGACTGCTGCCATGCACGGGCAAAACACCAAGCACCCAAATCCATCGCAAGCCATAAAGCCACCTCACCAAAGGGCTTCTGCTGTTCTCAGAAAGATGATGTACTTGCAGTAACTGGAAAGACCTTGACCTGGATGCAACGGCCCAGTGGTACTGCTCAGCCTGGGATCAGAGGCAGAGGCAGCACTCCAAGATGACTGCACTGCGAGCCAAGATACACACTGAGACTTGGGACCTGTTTTAATTATTGTTTCATTTCTTTCACTGCTCAGGAACATGTAACAAGCTGAAATGTGCGTTGTGCCTGTAAACATTTACTTTCTTTTGGTCTTGTGCAATGCTATGTCTCATTCTCTTGGATGGTGCCTGGAATGCAGGAATAGCCATAACATATCGGACGAGTGACTGTCGACTCAACTGTCCGTCTCCGACAGTGACCGGCACAAGCTGCTTCGAAGGAAGTTGCTAGAAACCCCACACCGGGCAATTGTGGATTAGGTTGCCTCCGAGGGAGGTTTCTCCTTTCTGTTATGCGATTCTTGTTTGACTCATGCCCTAAAAATCAGGAAAGCCTGCCTGTCCATTTGATAATTATTTTTTTCCCATGCCACCTCATGCACTCGTGGTGCTTTCCACTCACGTATTTGCCAGTTCTTTTTGGTAGTGCGCTACACAGCGTTGTGCAGTTTAATCATGCCCTGTACGGAGCACCACGTACCTTCCAGAGTGAGGCACATGGGGCTGTGGTTGCTGTAAGCCCGATGGCACACAGACACAGAAATCTGAGTCAGTCTCAGCGCACTCTTTGCAGATCACAGATGCACTCTGGCCTTTTGTACCCACAGCCTGCGAGTGCAAGGCGTTTGGGGATTCTGCCCCTCTCACTTACAAGAACAGTTGTTTTTGAACGGCGCAAGTGAAAGGGGCATGCACACCATCAACAACTTTTGATCTTCTCCAGGCCTTCAGCAGAGAAATTATCTCGCAATTTGGCAAACCTCACCAGATGCACAAGAGGCCGGCTGGGGCCACAGCGAAGACTCAGCTAGACCGGGAGCACGCCGGCCTCCCCCACCCCTCCAGCAAGGCTGTCTGCCTCGTGCTGAAAAGGAAGGGAACCTTTGCCCCTTCTTCTCGGTCTGAAGGAGCATCTGCAGGACTGAAACCAATCAAAGCCAGCTGTGAAAAATGAAGGGGGGGAGGCAGGGAAACACTGATTATTATGACTAGGAAAAACACTATTAAAAAAATAAAGAAAAGGGAAAAACTGATCCCATATGGGAGGCAAATGAAATACAAATTCAAAACAGGCCATTACGCAGTGTCTGTTGTAAGGCTGCCGTGTTGGGGGCTGCATTCATGTGTCAAGACCCAGTGCCTCTGGGACCTCTGGAGATGCCCCTCCACTCTGCGGCATGGTTAGTGTTACCTTGGAGCATCCCGGGCTGCAATCAGCACTGGGGCCGTTGATTAGACAGCCTTTGCAGACTGACCAAGAACTTGCTCAACTCCCCCACAGACACACACACAGAATAACCTCAGGTCTGCCAGACCTAATCATTCCACCAGCCCTTTTCTGCCTCAGCCGCTTATTCCAGGCAATTTCGCTGCTGGCCCCTCGCTCCTTTCGAGATGAGTTATTGCCCTCCTCCTCCCCCACAGGGTTATCCATGCGGCTGTCCTTTTATCATTCCCCTTTTCACTCCACACTTCCCCTTCTTCAGCAGATCATCTCCATCACCCGCTCCATCTGACTACCCAACATGTGCCCTCCAAGCTGTTCCTGAGCTACGGCCAAGCCACTGCAGCCAGGCTCTCCAGGGCAAAACCTCTTTAGCAACAAGGAGGCTTTTGGGGTGCAGGCAGCAAGTAAGCGCAGTCCAAGCTCGGTCCCCTTTTACACTCCCAGCAGGGAGGGAAATGCCCACCCTCTACCTGCCACACTCATGAGGCTCACTCGTGATGTTACTGGACCAGCTGAAAGGCAGCACTCTCTTCCTTCTCAGCTGTTTCTTCCACTGCTCTCGAAGCACAAGAAGAGTCAGTGCAATGGGGGCTCATTTCTTTGGTGGTGGTGGTGATGATCATTCATCCACAGAAGGAAAAACTGCAGGACAGCAACATGACTTTCCATGTCTGTGGGCTGTGCTCCCCAGCAATAAAAGACTCTCCAGATCTCCAGGGACAGATGGTTAAAGGGTGGGTGGCTCAGTCAGCCCTGCTCTTGTGATTCTGTCAAAGACTTACAATATTTGGTACCTTCTTTTTTCCAAGAGGCCTCTGCCCATATGTGAGTCTCAGTGTCTATTTAAAAGACAAATTAATTTCTTGCATACAATAACGGAGAGGAAAACATACAAAAATCTGAACTTCAGAGTTCAAACCACAGAAAGAGAAAAGAATCCCTTTAAGAAAATCCATAGGAAACCCTCCCGTATAAGCCAATCTCACATTTTTGGAGTCCAGCGCAGCAGTAGTAAAATCCCTGTATCTGCTAATGTAAGGGCAGAAGGCACTTCAGCCATTTAGAGGCACTGCTCTACAGACATCCCCAAGCCTGGCCTCTTCTTTGCCCACCCTGTGCCAGGGCCTGGGCAACTTGGACCTGCTTTTTGAGAACCATCTCCTGGTGTCTGGATTTGGGGGAGAAGCAGGAAGAGAAGGGGCCCTGAAGACACTCCACTTCTCAGTACTAGTGTTCCACAACATATCCAGGGCCACAGCCAAATGCATTAGATCGCAGCACTCCCAGATCCTACTCAAGAGTCTTCGTAATTCCTCTTCTAAAGCCAAGAAAAACAGAGCAAGCAGAAAACAAATAACAGTGGGCAAGCAGGAGTATTTGTCCCTTACTACAATGGCCTTAAGCAATCAGAGAGGTAGGGCTGATGAATCTTTAATTACTTGTGCAATAACGACCTCTGTTTCCAGCATTCCTTGGCAGGCAGGAAGTGGCTGGAGCAGTCAGGGACCTGTTATGCTCTCCTCTCCACAGGCTTGAAATTGATATGAAGGCCCCCTCATTCAGCTGGTCACAATTTTCAAGACACACTCCACACAGAGCTTGTTTATAGCTATTAAAAGCAGTGAAAAGAAAACACCATAAAAATAAACAGCTCTTCTACTGAGGAGTTGTTACTCAACAGCATAGTTCTACAGCTAAGGTGTTCAAAGCTCCCATACTACTTTTTCCAGATAGTTAAAAGATTGATTAAAAAATAGAAAATTATGAAACCAGCCTTCAACCTCAGTATAGCGTGTAGTGTGTCATACTCAACCGTAGAACGAATGGAGGGGGGCACTTTTCACTACGGACCCCTAGATCTTAGCCAGAAAGACAAGCAGGGGCAGAGGAAGGTGATCACTCCTAAATAGTTTCTATGACACAAAACAAAGACAGCAAGAGAGGTTAAGGAGTTGACCCAAGCTCAGCTGAACACAGTTTGGAAGTTAAGTTCACTCTCCTGATTCCCAGGCCACTGAAATGAGCTTTCTTTTGGGGGGGGAAATCAAGACTTTCACAACTGACAGCCGAAGAATGCAGAAGGTGCTCTACCTTCCCACAGGGTCGAACACACAACTAGACGTACTGTAGCCGAGACAGCTGCCAGACTTGCCATCTTTCCCAGGCTCCATCTCGGCTGGGATTCTGCAACATGACAGAGGCTGATCCAGAGGTCAGAAAAAGAAACCCTGCAAGAGACAGCTTGTAGGCTATTTCACTTCCTAAGGAAATAAATCTCTTCCTATCCCCACCTCCATCTGCTGGAGTCAGCTTGTGCCTTGACGCATGCGGCACTGACAACTTCCCAAAACTCTTGTTCTTTTAATATTACCATTAGCTCTTTGATATCTTGGTTATCCACAGAAACAGCCAGAGTGTCTCTGCATCCAGCAAAGTTCTTGGCCCCGATATTTTGTGGCAAAGAATTGCACAACACTAATCTAACCCAATGTCGAGTGAAAACATTTCTGTGTCAGTTTCTGTCTTGCCCTCTTTTTCATTTCACTGACAGTCCCCAATCACATACATATAAAAGGGAGGTACTTCTGGATAGCCCATCTCTAATCATGTTGCCTCTCACTCCTCCCTCCTCTAGAATTAATATTTACAGGTTTTTCAATCTCTTTTCACAAGAGGTCTTTTTTTGTTTCCTTAACCACAATCACAGCTGGCTCCTGAACTCCCCCTCCTCTTGGAGACAAAGTGGCCAAAACAACATGGTGTGTCGCAGTATTTAAGGGATCCTTTACAGTACAGAAAGACTTCCCGGGATTGCTGAGCAGCCTTCCTGTTGGTTAAAACAGGAAACATGGAGGTAAAAGGAGTCAACTCCCTCTGCCAGGTGAAATGTCTCTGTTGGGCTGTACATTAAGGCAGTACAATACAACCGACTTGGGTTAGAAAATAGCCGCTTTGAACACAAGACTGAGGCCAAAGGCAGACCCATCAGTTCCTGTCCTCTCTCACCAGTCAAAAGGATAAGAAAACTCCAAATGGTAGAACACCGCAAGGCTCCAAAGTCTGCTCCAGCTGAATTACCCATTGCTTTCATCAGCCATTCCCTTGACCTCCCTCACACTGCAGGAAGCTGCCTGCCACACGCCACCACTCTCACGGCCCAGAACCCAGAAGACTGCACACGAAAGAAGTATCCCCACGGATGAGCCCATCTGTCAATCTAAAGACATTCACCCCGCCTCGCGCAGCACCCTTACTTTTCTCCCCACTCTCCACTTCTAGTTGTTTCAGCATCATAAGACATGAGGAAGACCGGCTGGACAAAGCTGCCTCATCCACTGAGATGCCGGCCAGCTAAAGTAATGCAGATCTCCACTTCCCCTCCTTCTCCTGAACTCAACCAGTTGGGTTGCAATCACTATTAAGCCCAGCTGGGGAAACTGAAGCATTCAAAAGTTGACTGAGTCATCTAAAGCAAGAATGATCAGCAGCAGCCGGCTGCCACACAGCTCTGCAAAAGTCCCCTTCAAAACACTAAACCCCTGGAACACAGGGCTGCATTGGCTCAACCATGGGAGTATCTTCATGGCACAGATGAATTCACCCCTAACTTCAGGACCAGTTCATTTAGGACAGTTAACTGGGAGACGGTGGGAGCAAGCAGCACCACCTCCAGTTTGAAAGCAACCCACCAGGAGAGATCCCAGGGGCAGAGCAGGGGGTCACTGCCATGCACACAGCTACTCAGAGCTTCGACATCAAGCCTTAGGGCTTCTCAGGCCTCCTCACGCTCACCCTGTAGAAATTTGCCAGATCAGCCCTTAACAGCAGGATTCATCTCTGAAGTCCACAGCCCAGCTAAGTCTGCATAGGCAGTAGCAACATCAGGCCCAATACGCACTGGGCAAAAAAGCAAAAGAAGCAGCCCACACACTCTTTCAGCTCTGTTTCAAAAGGCTTGGAAGTTCCTCCTCTTCTCCTAGCCTCTTCCATAAAAGCTTTGCATGCACAGCAGCATCTCTTGGGTCCCTCATTCTCTTGAGCAAAGTAAACAGACCTCCTGTGCAGTGACAAATGAACAACAGAGGGGGAAGGAGAAAACAAGAAAAAAAAAAAAATCTCGCTGCCAACTTGGGAGATTTATTTTTTTGGCATGTTTAATTTTAAAAAAAAATTAAAATGTGCAAGCTATGCCCCAAGGGTGACCCTGCACAAAGCTTTCTGGCAGCTCCAGTGTCCTCCATTCCCCCCTCACATCACCATGGACACCCCCATCTTTCCCCATGCTCTTCCCCTGATGCACATGCACACATACGGAGCCCTAAGAATCCTGGCACCCAGACGGCTTTTTCTTTTCCAGGCATGCCAAAACAAGCTAAGCTCCTAAATCCCTTTCAGAATCTGGCCTTGTGTGGAAATGTGTTTGCCTCCATCCTATGTTTATTTTCTTTTGTTTTCAGGTTTGTTAGCCCAAGGGCAAATGTTGTTCCTAGCACTAGTTTTGGGCTTTGGGTGTGGGGTGGTGTTTTTTTTCCCTGGTATTTATCTTTCAATCAAGTGTTCCTCCTTGCAAGGATAAACAGGATGTTTAGAGACTCTGGGTATGACGACCAGTCTTTGACAGCTGTTGTGACACACCACACGCTGGGTTTGCCATGTGTGCAAGCACTGGCACAGCTCGACCTGCAGCAGGCTCTCTTCATTTTTAGGAGGTGGACTACATGATTTCAGAGGTGTTCACCAGCTCTATGTTTTCAGCACAGGCTCACAGGAAAGGGAAATGCAACACATGATCCAGAACAACTCCCTGGCCTCTCCCTCCACTTACGAGGATATCACCTGCCCACTCCACAGCCATTCCCTTTCTAGTCGGCTCATTTCACTTGCTTAGCTACATTAAACTATGCTCTCCCCCTGAGAAATTTTTCTTTTCCAGGTACACACAGACAGATAACAGTCAAAATACTTCTAAACCACACTGATTCAACAGAGGGAGTTTCCCAAGCCTTTTTTTAGGAAAGGAAGTTTTCCAAGCCTTGAATCACTGACATTGGTCTGACTCCTAAGTGAAGAACTTTGGAAAATGAAACATAGATAGCACTAAGGGCCAGATCCCAAGCAAGACCTATCTACCTAGAATACTGTGTCTAAAGTCGCAGTCACCACAGCAGAAAATGTAATGCCTAATTCCGCATTGCACAAATACTCTAAAATTTTAATCACTGTTCATTTGCAGCATTTACTAACAGCTGAAGGCCAGAAAGGTTAAGAAACTGATAATTAGTCCTGGTTTGTAATTAAAAACAATTAGTTTTGCACCAGGCCCTAGTTACTGTGTTCTCAGGCCACAGACTAAGTGACTGTGGGGTATCTCAGTAATTCTGCGAGCTGGGTGTGCCCACAACAGCAGCACACCCTTTGATAAGCCGTACTATACATAAAGAGCTAAATTCTGTCTAAACAGCCATAAATCACTCTAAAACAAATGGCTCGGCCAGGATGTCATCTTAGCTAGTCTAAAACCTTTTGCATTTAAATAAAATAATATTTATAAAAATTACCTCTCTTCTCTACAAACATATGATGCCTAAACAGCAATGCTCATTTTTCCCCATTACAACCACTTTAAGAAATTCACAGAACCGATGACAACGTGTTGCTGACTTTCATGCTGTTTGGACCCAACTTATTCAAGGAAACTTACTTTGTCCTGCAACGCCTGTCAAGTTCAAGCCTTGAAATCCATTCCAGGTAACATTCAACCACAAGCTTCTGGCCTATGCACAGAAACTACAGCATGAAATTTTATGGTCTGTGTTATTTAGGAGGTCAAAAGGGATTATCACAATGTTCCTTTTTAGCCATGGTACCTACGAGCCTTGGCATATAAGCCACCCTGGAAAGCCATTCTCAGACAACTGCTTTAAATTGGACTCTGAGCAGTCCTTGAACTCTAGGAGAAAGCAGCATTGTCAAGATAATGGTTTTACAGCTTTCAACCCTCCTAGCACAAATAGTACTTGCCTTGTGTACTTCGCCGTTTCATATACGAAGCAGACGTCCTCTATCCAACCCTTACTGCTCTCTGCAAGCTGTTTCACAAATACACCAGAGCTGAAGAAGCAATGGTCTGAAGAAGCAACCTGAAAATTCAAGTAAGTGAAACAACTTTCACAAAATTAAAAAAACCCCCAACTTTAATGTAACGGGGACAGACTGGATGGAGTGGGAATTCCCCAGCCATGAAGACATTTTCCACAGCAAGATGGCCTTGGATAAAGTAAGCAAAACTTTCCTAGTGTTTCATTCATTAAGAAGTGCTAACGACAGTGGGTCAACAATGGATCAGATCTTTGAATGCCTCTTGCTGTCACCAGATGCATAATTTGGGGGTCCCAGTACGGCAGCAGGTATCAGAAACTCTGGATTACCCATTCTCATGCACGTTCAGCCACGAAAGCGAGCCATCTAACCTCCTTGTGACTTGGCTTTCCTTTCCACATAGCAGGAATAGTCACTAAATGGATTAGCATATACCTTTTCGGGAATCCACCACAAGGTTGTACTTGCTTCTGTCCTATAGTTTATTTTATTTAGCCTTTTCTGCTTTAACCACCAGTAGCCTGACAAACAGGGAATGATGCACAGGACCGTAAAACTGGCCACTAATGTGCAGGCCACACTTAATCTTTGACATAGTGTGGCTAACACACAGCAGATGAAGCTACCACAGCTTTGTATCTAACTACTTACCAGCCGAGCTGAACTATTAGCCTTCCTACTTCAAGGGAACTGTGAAGACAAACATTTGCACCTTCAGGTCACACAGCAAGGCTCAAGCAACAAGAGGTAGTACAGATTACAAGACACGGTAATTTTGTCACCTGCAGACACCCATACCTTCTTATGGGATCCACTTCAACCAACAAGGAACCTGTCCCTACCACTCAACCAAGCACGACCCACAACACAAAACTCATTTCAGCTGTAATGTTAGGAGAGCCACTCACACTGTCTCCACGATTCATTTTGATTTGTTCTAAGAAACAATAAACACAAGCAAACAAAAAAGCTATCGCCTGTTCCCTCTGACGTGCACTGGTATTGCTGGGACAATGCTCGTCATAGCCAGACGCCTTTCTCCACCAGTCGCCAACGCAGTTTGAGCACATTACTCTCTTTGGGGGGTTGCACACGTTCAGAGGGGAAAGAAACTGCATTCATCGTCTCCCTTGCACGTCAGAGAAGCCAGCAGCTGCAGAGCTGTACACGCCAAGTGCAGGACGTGGCTTCTCCCGCACCACAGCGAACATCAGCCTCTTCAACCAAGTCATTACTTCGGTCCTTGGAGAAGTTACTCACATGTATATCCAAATCCTTGGCCCACAGGTATGGCTGCCGACACAGCCAAGGACAGCTCTACACCTCTGATAGCACGGCTAGATGTGACCTTATAGGATCCGCTGATCCCTTGCACCACTCAAACATCAGGATGTGCTGGAGGGAACACAATGTAGTGAACAAAACTACGTAATTCTGAGTCCTTGTCCTAGTTTCACCACTCATTCACTGTACTTCTTGCTGGTACACGATACAATATCTGCCTCCACATTCAAGTATCATCTCTGTTATCTTTCAGCCTGCCTGTACAGTTTGAGGGGTGGGATTTGTGAAGCAGTGAAGCACTAGATCTTATTAAGCACTGGCACTTCCTCAGAATCACTGGCAACAAGGGACTGGGAGAGACTCGCGATCTTTTTAATCCCACTTCCATGGCAATCAGGAGCATTAAAGCAAAATAATAGTGGATCAGAGGCTTTGAATTTTCTTTTCTTTAATCTTACCTTAATGTCACAGGAATGCTATTTTAGAGATAGCTGGTAACATTGCTCTCTTAAGCAGCTTGAGTATCTGCCAGAATCTGGTTGCAGCAACTTCATACAGATATGGGTATACTCACCTCTCTATTTCTTCCCTTTTGTCCACTCCAGACAGAAACCTGTCTTGAACACGAAATTAATCACCCATGGAGAAATCACATAGTAGCTGAGCATGGCAGACCTACCCAGGGGCTTTTGAACATCTCCACTACGAGGAGAGGTTGAGGGAACTGGGCTTGTTCAGCCTGAAGAAGAGAAGGCTGCGAGGGGACCTTATAAATGCCTACAAATATCTGAAGGGTGGGTGTCAGGAGGATGGGGCCAAGCTCTTTTCAGTGGTGCCCAGTGACAGGACAAGGGGCAATGGGCACAAACTGAGGCACAGGAAGTTCCGTCTGAACATGAGGAGGAACTTCTTCTCTCTGAGGGTGACGGAGCACTGGAACAGGCTGCCCAGGGAGGTTGTGGAGTCTCCTTCTCTGGAGATATTCAAGACCAGCCTGGACAAGGTCCTGTGCAGCCTGCTGTAGGTGACCCTGCTTCGGCGGGGGGGTTGGACTAGATGACCCACAGAGGTCCCTTCCAACCCCTACTATTCTGTGATTCTGTGATTCTGTGATACCCACTCAGCCTACAGCATATCTGGAACTGCAAATAAACTCCTCTCAGATTGGGTCCTCAATATCAGTACAGAAGATGGTGTCTCCAACTTCTCCTGAGGACTGTAACAGGGAAGGCAGAGAGGCTGACAGCTCATGCATCTCTTGCTGTTACACCTAACACATGGAATACCGCCTCATTTATCCAGAACTATCACATACCTAACTGTTTGCTTGCTCAAGGCTGACCAACCAGTTAGGAAGATATTTGGCAGCACTAGATGAATTCTTTTCATTTTATCTTCACCATGGTGGAGAAGATGGAGTTACCTATATTGGAGGTGACCACAAAGGAAAGTGAAGAAAAAATAGCAAACTCCGTAACACTATAATGTAGGAACAAAGCCCCAGCCCCAGTATGGATCAGCTCCACATTGAGCTGGGAGTTTGAGAAACAGTGCCTTTAAAAAATATATTAAAAAAACGAGGCGGGGGAGGGAGAGGTTGCGTACAGCAGAGGAGAGACCCTTGCTTCTAGACAAATTCAGTCATGCACCTTTAATAGTGCAGGGCAGCTCCTGATTTAACATGGAGTTTCACATGTCACTACAAAATTCTGGAAGTGTTGGCTTTGCAGATATGCCAAACATATGAACTGTTCTCAGCGAAGTCAGTATTTTTCCACATCTACTATTGTAAATCTGCTGGCAGGCTGGGAGTAGCAAATCCTCCCTTATCTCCCTCCTCTCTGAGAGCATCTCTCTGTGTAAGCACCGGCTAACTTAGATCATCACGAACAATCCCCCTTGGAAAATGGACAAAGAGGGGGGTGGGAGAGCCACTGGGGCTGTAAGCAACAAACCACAGAAGGAGATGGACTGTCGTGCAGAAGGGAAGTAGCAAAGGGAAAGAGGTGACTAATGAACAGAAGGGAGTGCATGAAATCCTACTTGGATTGCCTCTCTGGGGAACAGCTGTTTCCTTGTAAACATCTTGCTAGCTGTCCAAACAAGAAGTTCAGGCACAGAACAACAAAGGAGAGCACCCGGGTAGAAGCATTCAAGGCATGGGCTCATTCACTACCCTGCCAATTGCTCCAAGTGGCAGAATTCAAAAGCCGGGGAAACATTAGCCATACGTTTAACCCTGCAAGTGCTGGTGCTATAGCCAATGGCCTGCAGAAACACATCCTCCTTCATCTGTGGTGAAGCCCTTCCTAGCCCTCCTTTTCCCCTGCTGTTTCTGACAGAACAGCACAGCACATTACTTGACAAAGGAGAAGAGGAAATATCCTCATCAGAGCAAGGAGAAACAGTCACAGAGCCAAGAAATGAAAAACCTGAACGTGGCAGCCCTGAAGGCCTAGAAAAGTTCTACCACTGCCCTGGCATCAGCAACTTGGAAGCAGAAGGAGTTGCACCAGAGAAAGTAAAAAGAGTCTTTTTATTAATCCTGAGCACAAAACAGCCTACACTGGCAGGAGCATTTCTATGCCAATAGAACTGTGTCCACACAAGACTCTTGCCAGCACTGCAAGGTAGCTGCAGACAGGGAGAGGAGTACTAGCACAACCACGCCAGTAAACATTCCTAGGGCAGGCTGGCCACAGCAGGCAACTACCTGCGCTGCGCAGTGGCAAGCAGAAACTGTGCTGTGCACCAGCTTTGCCTGTTCCTTGATGCTTCTGGGGATCAAATGCACACGTGTCCGGTCACAAGCCTCTTCTATAAACCCTATCTCCAAAATGCCACACAACCGTTAAAAGAAGAGCAATCAGATCACGCGCACATCTCCAGGAAAGGAGGCGTCACTTTGCAAGTATGGCAATGCATAGGATAGTAGGACACACTAACTGACAATAAGGGAAGTCTATGTCCTGAGTCTGTAGTACAGCCACCTACACCTTCACATCCACCTCCAACTGACTTCTCTTGACTTTCAGACATTTTACTCAATGCAAAGTACACTTATCCTGGGAAATGAAACATCTCCTACTGCTACTCAGAACAATCCGTAGAAGCAGGAAGAAGGTAAGCACAATTACACTGTCATAGTCAGAAACTACAACAAGCAATTTCACATTTTAGAAATCGTTCACAAGTTCATAGGAAAGACCTGACGCAGTCAGATTTTTTACCTTTTTATTTCTTTAGAGCCGTTTTGTTGTAGTTGTGCACAAACAGCCAGGAAAAAAGACACACTGGCAAGGGCTGCTCAAGAACAAAACATTCGGTCATTACAAGCAGGGAAGAGTGCAAGTTCTGCTGATCAAAATCCCTCTGACATGAAAGGCAGGCAGCTGGCTTGCTGCGTCAAAGTCCAAACCAGTCGGGGACTCCACCTCGTCTGGGATCACCTTTCTGCCTCTGCTTCTCTCTCTCCATAAATTTATCCCTGAAGTCATCAAAAAAGCGAGTTTCTGTGTCTTGTTCTTTCTCTGGAAATAGGTTGGGAAACTGAAAGGTTTGTCCTTGGCCCTAAAGAGAAAACAAATGGTCAGAGAAACATTTCAGACTTTCTGCAGTAGCTATGATGCATACACTTACAATGAAAGACCACCCTGAAGTTTCAGCTAGTGCAAAATGGTTCCTCTTAACCTTCCAAGATCTCTTTCCACCCTTCTACCCAAGATACACATATATGCCACCCCTCAAAAAAAAGCTAACTTTCAGCCTCTCCTCTTTTGTGTGCTAATTAAGACACCGACTTTTTTTTTTTCCCCCCAGATGAATAGTCAGGAGATGGACACCTCTTCAAAGACTTCAAACCACCTCAGAGATGTTGTACGAGTCATACAGTAAAAGCACAATGAGCAAAATAAGTGATTTTATTAAAGTAATACCACCAGGGAAATACATGGTGGAGTAGGCATTGATTATGTTAACACTCAGGATACGAGTAGTGGTTATAGTTGTTTAAACCTCAGCTAAGGATAAGAGATAACAGTCCTAACCGCTGTTATTGTAGGGTGTAATGTGGGAATACAGAATAACAGATATCAACAGGAATAAACACTACAGTGTAAAACAATTACAGTGGGAACAATCTAATACATCACTAATGAGATCAAAGTGATTACACCTGTATCAGTCATTCCACCTAACAGACAAGTCATTTTAGGGAAACATCATCATCAGATCTACGTCTCCCACTTGGAAAATAAACATTTGCTTGCTCTCTGTTTTTTACCTAACAGCAGGAAACCATTATTCTGCGGAAATGTTCTATCCTATTAACATCACCTACTTACTTTTTACTGGTGTTTGCACTAAGCACAACTTCATTAAATTCAACAGTATCAGCCCTTCCATTCTGTATGGGACTTTGCATAATAAAACTCATAACTGATAGCTTGTAACTCTAAAATTACTCTCTAAAATACTTACAAACATTACGATACATTAACTTCTTTGGCAGAATACCACATACAGAAATCTCTTACAAAAGTATTTAATTGCTTCAGATGAAAACAGGGTTTTTTTTCCAGATCAGCCATTCTTTACATTTGTGCAATAAATACAATCACATAAGAGGCCCAGTTATGAAATTGCTCCACAAAGGACACGAAAGGAGCCTTCCACAACACGGCTACCTATACTACGTTTTGGGATCAGAAATGTGACATGATTAAATACAAAAAAAACCTGTCACCATGTCCCTGACCCAGCTGAATGTGTGCTATGTTTCATTCGGCCTTATACACTCAACCTGGTAATTTACAGGTGTGAAAGAATTTAAACCTCAAACATACCCTTTGGAAAGAAAAAACATGACTTATCCCAGTTGAGCTTATCCAGACTAGAATCTAGGAAATATCAACTCATACACAGCAATGCTCTGTTTGTTTCTGTAGTGCACACTTCTTGGGGGTTTCCTAAAAGCTTGACTATACTACAAAAACAACAAGGGAGCTGCTGTATACATTGCTCTTTCCTTGATTCCAGCCTGGATAAGATCAACTGAAACAAACCAAGGTTTTCCTTTCCACAGTGTACACTCTGGGGTTTCAACTCTTTTGTACCTTTAAATTACCAATAGCTATGCTTATAATAGCTGTCCTATGACAGTTAAATCACAGCTCCATTTCAAGGCACAGAAATTGGCCTTATCAATGCCCTTGAGCGATCCCAAAGCTGTAGCCTACTGAAACTCTTCCTATAGTAGGATTAGCAGCAAGCATCCTCGAGGCCAAGCCCTGCCCAAGATTTTAGCACAGTGAAGCATCTGGAAAAGAATTTGTTTACATTACAAAAAATCACTGCATTTTAACTGCACTGCGGGCAGGTCGCTCAGCCCCGTGGTACCTATAGAACAGACACAGCCGATTCTGAGAAGTCGTGTGCCCCAGAGAAGAAGCCATTTTAGTTAAACAAGTCAGAAAACAATTCAGGCTAACATGGTAGGCATACCACCTACACTGAAAATTTGAGAACTATTTATATTGGTAACAGTAGTAAGGGACTGTTCTTGTTATGCAGCACTTCCATTCTGGTATGCTTTCAGCACCAATACACTTCTCTCACTGGAGAATGAAGGAAAGCTGCCCCTAAAGCATACTAACAACATCCATGGCAATTCACTAAGCATTGCAAAACAGTTATTATTTTTAAAAGAGGGGAAAAAAAACCCAGAAAAAAAAAGATATGCACAGAGGCTGTAGCAAAACCAGACAATCCTTTCAGCTGTTTATCAAAGTGCTCACAGTTCCCATTTCAAGGCAGGCAAAAGTCAAATATGGAGCTGAAAATGTCAATCTGTATCTGGAGTCTTTTAATAAATCAAAATCAGCACAGACAAGCTGGCTCTTTCCAGCTCTTGTTTTGTGAAGAAATTCTGATTTTGGCTGGCAGCCAGACACGATTCGAAACAGCCAAGGCATTACACCCTGAGAACTGAAGGTTGATAAATCTTAAGTAACAATACTATGCAGTAATACTGCACTGTAAAACTCTGGAGTGATGAAAGCTGTATGAAAAATAGCTGTTGTGCATGCTCAGTAGCTAGTTTTCAGAAGAAGCCTGTATCTTGGGTATTTCAAAATTTCAAAAATTCCAAAAGGCATCAACTTACATAAAGGATTGTGAGTCTGTCCAGTCATATTTACATTCAGTGCATCTTCCGCACGATGCCAGAGGCTACTGAGGTTCAAGCTCATATGCCACCTTCTCAAAAAAAGTCTACCAAAGGAATGAAGGGATCATCACTCCCTTACACAGAGCTGCTTTTTCTTGCACGTCTCCTTTGTAAAAGTTTTCTCTTCTCTACAGCAACAATTTGACAACTATATGATAAATGCTTCCTCAGAATGAAATCCTAACTGAAATAAAGCAAACTAAATTTCTACCAAGTTCATCTGGTTTGCAACTGCTAGAACATGAAATGCTGGCATATTCAGCCAGAAAGCAAAACTTTGGCTTATTTGTAAACCTTGCATATGTTAACTGTTTTACCAATTCACATGAACTGAAATAAGCTCTAAAAAGGCTCGGGCTTGGTCCTTCTTCAGAACTTCTGCCAGCGTAATTACCTTACTTAGCAGCACAGAGAAAGTGGCAGAAAAGAACACCCTCCTACCCAACACAGCTGTGCTAAAAGAAAATCCTGTAAAAAAGACAGACACGGGCAAAAAAAATAGTTTTGCTTGGATAACTTAAGTCTGTCATGGAACTGGATGCTGCACTACCAGCAGAAGAACCTTTTTACCAATGTGAGGTGATACAGATACTCTGGAATTTGTCAGGATAAGCTGTACCATCACATGCTCTCATCTCTAAGGGAGCCCTTTCAATGTTAAAAAAAAGAAGAAAAAAACCAAAGCAAGTCAGAGAGGCGGTACTGAAAACACCTGAAAAATAAAGGCAATGTGATGATTTCCTGCATTGCTATTCTCAGTTTAGGGTTTTACCAGACACCTCCCTTTTTTCTACAAATTCTAAGGTTACGTTCAAGTGAGATGTGTGGTTCAGTGCTTAGATAACAGAAATGGTAGCCATTAAACTTCTATTCTTGCACAACACTAATCTTTGCTTCAGCATTACCCACATGTAAAACTGATTTACATACAAGGCCTTATGAGGATTCATCTGTTAAATGCTAACGTCCTTCAAGCTGAAAAGTGACCTAAGCATCAAACGTATTTTCTGCTTAGATTTCAAGCCTTTGTTATTAGAAAGAGTGAAAACACACCTTGTTCTCTGAGTCTGTAGAAGGAGTTATCACATCCAGTGGTACAAATTGCCTCCATTCATTTTAATGAGAGGTTAAGTGACCATAATTAGGCCTACAAAGTCAAGTGTTAGCTTTTCCACTGCTGAGCCTCATGTCAGAACACTGCTGGAAGGATTATCCATCACAAACCCACTTCTACATCTCTGACCTTTTTGTCCCTTGAAAAGTTTAGGAGTGGAAGCTCAGCACAGATACTATTGTGTAGGAATGACGCAGCAAACACTGATCATGTAAACAACTGTGAGATCTTCTGATTATTTAGATAATTGAAGCACTTACTACTGTCCTTCAGAATTAGAAGAAAAGTGATGTTTATAGTATCGTTAACTAAAAAAATGTTGGATTCCCAACAGCACGGGACTTGGTCCAGCAGCAGCAGCAAATGCAGCTAAGTTTAATAATCCAGTGCATTTGAACAATTCTCCTACTATTGCAATGGTAACATCTGCTGTTAAAACATATGGTAAAACAGCACAGAAAGCAACTTCAAAAATCCACAGAGGAATGACATAGCGTACGGAGCGTGCAAGTTTGCTCTGAATTCACCACATGTCAAAAGAAAACTGCTGTCATATGTGATGTGCAAACAGGTTAATTACTATGAATGCACCAGACACTCTAAACAGGGTTTGAGGAGAAAGCATTTTCAAAAATGTTCCCACCGGTGCCATCATTCATGCAGCTAAATAGGTGTTAGTCCTAATGTTGACAAGGTCAGACTCCTTTTTACAGCCATCTCCATTAGATTTCTCAAAACAGGTTTAATTAAAAATAGGTCTGGATTTCAGAGGCTTGTCTACAGCTGTGCTCCCACGGGTGCTAACACCTGTTGAGCTAAACCAGTGAGAACACTGAAGGAGGAGGAGGGGATGTTGTTGTTTTTTTTAATTTCCCTGATGTTTATGCAACTGTAAAGTTTAGTTTCCCACTGGCTTTCATTTCTTCTTTCCCTTTTTTTTTTTTTTTTGGTAATAATATTGGGTTAATTATAACTGTACTGAAGCAAGGAGAAAGGGTGCTGTGTTACATTCATTTTATCTACTCTGCAAAGATATATATCTTTTGTTTTAATTTAAAAAAAAAAAAAGTGTAACAAAAAAGTAGCATTTGATACCCAGGGCCATAAGTTTCTTACTTAAACCTTTCTCACCACATTCCAAAAGAGGAAAAAAGGCAGGCAGGCTCTGGAATGGCAAGATATTGTTGATCCACAGCCTTCTATGATTTGAGGTATTTTTTTAGTGTGAAAATATTATGCTTGGACAGATCATGTATTTGTCCAGTTACAGCCTGAGAATAAAGTAAACAGCTCTGAATCTCCAAGAAATAGTATTTGGAAAAGAAAGGGCAACAATTCTTACATGTGGAACAGCTGGGGCACTGATCTGACACCTAAGGGTATTTTGACTATGGCTTGATATACCTTCCACCTTTGAGACACTCGCTTACTGCAATGGATATGTATGTTGCGCTGGGACACATAAGGTGATGTTTTGTGAAGCAGGGAAGCGTAACTGATCATGAGAATATACTCAATTTCATTCAGGTAAACCACAGCACAGTGGCTACCAAGTCATGCTGGGAAGAGCAATACTTCCACCTAGTGGGAAACAGAAAGATCAACCCAAGATCTTCCAAAACCCCATCCTATTTTTCCAGTCACAAGCAGTTTTAACTTGAAACTGGATTAATGAGAGAAAACACAGCTGGTAAAAATGCTGGGAAAGCCCAGCTACTCTGACTCACGGCAGATGCAAACTAATTCTCATGAAAATAAGGACTTTACAGTGGTTACCAAAGACTTTCCTAAATTAGGCAGATATTAACAATGGACTGCATGGGGCCTGTTACGGCCTAAATCACACCATGAATTAGAATGAAGGCAAAGCCTTCAGTATCAAGAAATGACATTGGGTTTCTGGCCTCACCCACTGTTTAAAGCTGGTGTGAACACAGAACTGGGAGCTCACTGTGAGACATCAGAGCTAGTAATGAAAAGCAAAGAGGGGGAAAAAAACAAAAAGGACAGACAAACCTACATGTTAAAGGAATTAACAGATACCAACAACAGGAAAAAAGAGAGCAAAGAGACCAGAAGTGAGGTGAGGGGAAAACGCACAGACCAGGTCTCACCGATAACAGTTTAGTAAATAGTCAGGATTCCCTCAGGTGAGATGAAATACAGCACCAAAAGGTGGTCCCCCATCCCGTTCACAGGTCAGACAGAAAACATGGCATTCTTCAAAAACTTACGACATAGTATACAGCAGCGCAGTAAGGGTCACTTGCTGTCTAATGTACCAAGCGCAGTCCTCAGCCACAGTACCACAGGGCTCTGCGCAGGCTCATTTGCCCAGCAGACATAATGAGAGGCTGGAGCAACGACCAGTTACTGCTGTGCAACTGCCTCTAGTGCCAAGCTAGTTTGGGTAATTCTCCACTCCACTGCAGAGCTACCCTTAAGGCAATGGCAACTATTCTAGGTTCAGAGGTCTGATGTGAAATAAATGCACAAACATACTGCCTTAAATCAGTGGCTTGCTCCACCGAGCAGCAGCATTTTGCTTCCCACTCCTTCCCCCGAGTTTCTATGGGTTGCAGACTACCACCTTCTCAACTCAGCAGACAAAAGAAACTAGACTACATAAAACACAGTGAAACAAAAACTGAGAACTGACCACGGCTTGCTCAAGATCCATGTCTGCTTCCATCTTGGGAAATGAGTTTCTAAAAGCAAAGAAGTCACTGGCAAGAGGCCGTGACAATGAAAAGTGCCTGCAATTACCTGCCAAGGAATAACACTCACAGAGCAACCTGTAAGATAGGACTTCGCTCCCGGCATTCAATTCCTCAGCTGTCTTCTTAACGAATCATTTACACCTGATCTCTCACAGACAAAAACCTAGCATAGACAATCCAGGAGGGAGAATGTGCCCACCAAAGCAGAGACTCTTCCTTGAAAAAGGGATGTGTTTTTTAGCCATCATAATGCAAAATCCTCATGGAGATGAGGTTGCCTTTAACTTCAGCACAGTAAATCAAGGTTAGTCCTCATCTAAATACAACTCTGCTACTTTCTACTAACACTGTACTTTATACTGTTCTTTTAAAGGTAAGGGCTGTCTAGAAAAACACACTGACTTTTCTTTCCACTCCCTTTCCCAGAAGGGGCTTAGAAAAAAACATCTAAGCACATTTAAACTTTGAAAAATTAAAAAAACATCAGATTTCCCACTGCCTGTGCCTCTTTGGTTTGACCCAAAGTCCACATGAAGTCTTATGCAGTCTTTAAGATCACACAGTGTTCCCCCCCCCCACGGAATCCCTGTCCCAGGATGGAGTAACACTAAAGTTGTGTTGCCAACAGCAATTTTGAGCTTACGGTTTTACAACCATAAATAGCATTCCTTTAACGTAATTTTGGTACGTGAAGGAGTTTTCTGTCCCTGATTTCATTTCTTTTTTACACTGAGACAGGTAAGCCCAAGAGAATTCTAAACTACAATATGCTCCTGTTATGAAAGAAACCCATAAGAACATGAAGCTTCTTTTCCACTGGGCAACCAACATACGTTTCAGAACTTAGTTTAACCACAAAGCACGCTTGTTAAACATGACTAGAAGCTCTCCAAGGAATATGCCTTAGTCTTCTCTGAACTCCAAAAAGCTTTAATAAGAAGTTCTCTACCCTTACAATATATTCTTTCACTTACTGGACATCTCAGTCATCAACCACACAAGTCATGAACCTTCCAGCACACAGAGTACAGGGTCAGCATGAAACTCACTGGCAAAGCAGCACCATATGACATCAGACCATAACTTACATACAGACCTCAAACAAATATGCAACTTCAAAACTAACCATTTGTTTGCATTTGATTTGATTTTTAGACTAAGTCATTTACACCTCTTCATACATTCTGGAATGTATTACTGAAAATGTCATTACTAGAGGATTGGCAGAAATATTCAGCCAACTGGACAATTCACTGAACATTACTTCTAGCTTGGCTGGTTAACAGTCCTTTCCTCTTTCCCGACAAGTATCCACGTTAACTCACCAGCTGCACATAGGCAACCTTGTAGTCTGGCTTCTTCACTCTCTGATTCTTATGATTCCTCCTGTTGTTTGCACCTGCAGAAATGAAGAGAGTCCCACCTTTTACCTCCCAGGACTTCCAAGTTCCCCAGAGCAAGACCTTCACTAGTACCGATTTATTTTTAAGACGAATACTCTTTCTTCAGTACCAGCAGAGCATCACAATTACTAAGACGTACTGAAAATTGGTAGACACTATTCTCCTCGTTTACAAGCAGGGAATCGAGGCATCATCAGACTCAGGCTGCTGACAGCCATTGCACCTTCACATCACACACAAAGTTTGCAAAAAAGCAAGGAGATGTGTCTCCCAAGTAGGGGGTCAGGAGTGATAAAACTGTCCTCCCAACATCAACAGGTCTAGGAAGACAAGGAGGAAATGACCACTAAACAGCTTCAAACTTGTCAGTTCTTACTACCCAGCTAATGAGCTGGATCTATAGATCAGGAAATTACACTCCATATCCAAAAAAACTAAAGCACCTCAACCTTCTGCGAGTATGCTGGTCACAACTGAGTGGGAAGTTCAATTTATCCCCTGCATGTTAGGCAGACATTAACACTCTCAAATCATTAGACATTCTAACCCCCTTTCCTCTTTTATCCCTGAATATATACATTTCACCATCACTTCCACTAGCAGTGGGGAACAAAATAGTTATAAGGACATGCATGCGTTTGGTATCCAAGGCTTCATTTAATTCTGCTTTTCACATAAGCATATTACAGATGACCTTTCTGTTTTCTTTTTCTTCTGTGTTTTGAGTTTTACAACCTTATTTTGAAGCTTTTGCTTTCTTTATCCATTTTTCACTATTACAGCTCTTTTTTCCTACACCTTTTTTAAAGTCATCCCAGCTCTTACCATTATAAACACATCAATCAATTTCTTTGCTCGTCACTGCATGAAAAAAGAAAAACCCAGCCACCAAAGACATCCTAACCAACAAGTCACTCTCCATTTGATTAATGCAATGACTGGTGATCAAACAAGTAAATAATGTGAAAATTATATTCCTAGCTTTGCACTGCATCCAAAATGCAGTCAGAGAAGCTCTGGGGAAGAAAGGACTCATATGTAAAGGTGATGTTACAAAAATTTAGCTTATTACAGTTAGAGATGCATCCCTCTGCTCCAAGTCAGAGTTTCAGCATAATTTAAACTAGGAACTTTTTTTCCTTTTCTCTTGGGTTTGTTTTATGTTGTTTTTTTGTTGTAGGGGTGGCACAGGGGAGAAACAGCATGAATAGAAGCATACAAGTCTGTAGCAGAAATGTGGTAATGACAGGTGATGAAAAACTGAAAGTTTGTCAAGATGTTTTTCTGACGTTATCTACTAGCCTAATAGAATACTTTTGTTTGCTCTACAAACTATGCCTTTTGTTAGACCATAACACCTCCTCTGTGTGCATGTCAGGTAATCTCAACTCACACATTTTTTTTAAAAAAGGCTATGGCTGCAATTAAGTTCAATTACTAATCTTATTAAAATACATGAAAAAATTCCTTTTTGAAGTGAGACACCTACTCGTCTTCAAAGAGAAACAGTACCACTACAAAAGCATACAGCACAAGCTAGACAACAGTCAATATGATAAGGCTTTTTAAATTCAGATTTTTCCTTTTAAAACTAAAATTATGCCATAATCTAATCAAAACATTGAAATATGAATTGGTGCATATTCATTTGAAGGGACAAATAAAACATGTAAGCTGACAGACTTCACCAGCTAAGCACCTGGAACCAAAATTTGCTGAAATCTAACGGACCTTTTAGTAAGAAAGTCTATTCTGGCTGCGCAGGGATGCTGTATTCATCCCTTTGGATTACTCAACCGCACTTACCATACTGTATCCTGGTCCTCACAGCAGCTACTGGCACATTGTATATTTTTTCAAGGTAATTCTTGATATCCACTTTTGTCATTCTAGACAACACAAAAACATTTTGGGGAAGAAAGAAGCAAAAGTATAAATATTTAAATAAAATAAAACAAAGCCAGAATATTTATAGACTGGTTGATACTCTGGAATAAATAAGCCTTCTTCTTTTAAGCAAGGTAGCTTTACTGCACAGAAGTACAAACTCAACATAGATCACACCCTGCTACAGCAATTCATTACCCATAAACAATGACAAACATTTTATTCTCCGTAGCCTCAACAGTCAAAACCCCTGACATATTCTGTATTCAGCAAGTGTAGATAAGCTTTCTCACTGCACGAGCAGAGAACCCCTTCTAATCTTCTGAACAGCAGTTCTGAACCTTTTCAGGACCTGCCACAGGCTTGTGGGCTTTAGTGTGTGCAACCAGACTGGTCAGGTTGAAACAGTCCTGAGAAATACCTGGCCATCACCTTGATTCCTCTGGATCATGTCCACAAGCACTTCCTTCTTCCTAAGCCCGCCCCTGGGAAGGCTGAGCCTCACTAACCCTCAGGAAGAGGAGCCAAGGAAAGCTCGTCTTTGAATCAGTGCCCTCGCAGCCCTCTAAAAGGTCCCCCCGATACAGAAGTCCCTTCCCCCAGCCCAAAGGACGCTATCCGACACTTGGCCTTCCCACCCCCCCAGCTAATAAGCCAAGCTGCAGCCCAGAAGGAGACGACGAGAGGCAGCGGCCCGGGGCGGGTGGCACTGGGGGGAGGGCGTGCGCTCCCCGAGCGGCGGGGGCCGCTCTGCACCGCCGGGGCGGCGCCGAGCCCTTCCCGGGGCAGGCCCGGGCCCACGACGGCTCCCGCTGCGGGGGGCTGCGCCGTACCGTGCCCCGTCCCCAGCTATCCCCGCACTCACTCCATGGAGACGCGGAACTGGACGGTGTCCTCGGGCTGCGGCACGCCGGGCCGCACCGCCAGCATGAAGAAGTTGGGCCGGAAGATCCGCAGCTGCGGGCCGCCCAGCTGGAACAGCGGGTACCTGCGGGGAGACAACGCCACTGACTGACCAGCACCAGCGCGCCGAACCGAGCCCGCCCGGCCCCCTCCCTCCCGCCGCGGCCCAGCCCGGCCCGCTCACACGGCCTTCCTGGCGCCCGTCGCCATGGCCGAGGCGCAGCCCGGAAGCGGCACGGATCGGAGAGAGAGCGGCTCCCGGCGGGGCGAGGGGGGGAGCACTCGCCCCCTACTGGAGCGGAGGAGCGCGGCGGGGCAGGGTGTGGGTGGCGGGGGGGAGGGCTGGGGCGGTCTGTCCGCCCCCCCCACCCCGAGTTGCTGCGTCCAGCTCGGGGGTCCCCAGCACAAGACGGGCAGGGGCCCGTGAGAGCAGGTCCAGGAGGAAGGCCACGGGACGGTGGGAGGGCTGGGACGCCTGCCCCATGAGGAAAGGCAGAGGGAGACGGGGTGGTCCTGCCTGGAGAGGAGAAGGCTCCGGGGAGACCTTATAACAGCCTTCCAGTATATAAAGGGGGCTTAGAAGAAAGACTTTTTACCAAGGCCTGTCGTGACAGGACAAGGGGCAACGGTTTTAAACTGAAAGAGGGTAGGTTTATATTGGACATGAGGGAGAAACTTTTTATGATGCGGGGGGTGGGATGCTGGATCTGGTTGCCCAGAGAAGCTGTGAATGCCCCATCACACTGGAGTTGTTCAAGGCTTTGAGCAACCTGGTCTAGTGGAAGGTGTCCCTGCCTATGGCAGGGGTCTGGGACTACGTAATCTTGGAAGGTCCCTTCCCACCTAAACCACTGTTACGAATCTACAATGCCACAGCATGGGCTAACAGAGCCAGACTGTGAACGTAGGCACCAGAAACAGCCAGAAGTTTGGAAACAAGGGGCAGAACCGCTATCCCTGGTGGTCTTCCCTCCAACAGGGCATTTCAAGGGTTAGAAAAGACAGGAGGCCCAACAGAATAGCTCACATCCCAAATTTAGTAACAGTCGTTTGTGCTTTGACATCTACACTGAATTAACCAAGTAATTCACACGTCTTACATGTAGGCTAACTGCCTCAGTAAACATTTTAATATAGTAACTTGAATGAATCATGCTCTATATTGCACTGTGACTTGTTTGCATTGAAGAAACGCTGTGTGCTGAAAACTACCACTTCAATGGATTTGTTCCTTTATTCCCAAGTCTTTGATTCCGTTCATCACTCAAACTTTTAAGTCAATTCAACTGCATTTGGTATCCAGATTATGAGCTCTCCGGGAACAGTTGGCTTTTGTTATCTGCCTGTATGGTGGCTACAAAACAGGCCCCCAGTCCTGGGTCTTTGTTGATGATACTGAGCCTCATACCCAGTTGTGGAGCTGGATCAAATGATATTAAACAAGGATTTGGACCAACTCCCAAATCCTTGCAAAATGGGATGCCATTAGATAAAGTAGGAAACACCATTCCAGAGGGCTGTCATTGGAGTGGGTACTGGTCGTGCTTTATTTACAAAATCCAGAGATTTGTACACAGCAATCTATAGGATAGCATAGGACTGGTATCAGGAGGATAAAGGACATGCTCAGCAGGAATTGAAGATGCCAGCAAGGTGTCGTCTCAGTTCCGCAGGGAACCTGCTTCCTTTTGACAGAGGAAGCCGCCAGACCCCTCCAGGAAGAAAAAGAAGAACAGCAGCAGCAATAGCCAACGCAGGCTGATGTTGCAATTTTTGTTATCGTCGAGGCGTGGGAACACAAGTGATTGGTGAAGGAAGAAAGAGGAGACCAGCAGAGTTTCAGCATGCCACTAAGGGCCATCCTGCCTGGTTCTTTACTTCCAGCGCCCGCCAACCTTGCCCTTGGCTCCTGCCTTCTTGCTGCTACAATACAAAAGGAAAGAAAAATATATGAGCCTGATGGAAGCTGTGGGGCTCTGTGACCGCTGCACATTTCTGACTCTCAGATTAGGATCAAACTGCTTTCACTTCTAACATGTTGGGCACACCTGCCATAGAGCACATCCTGAGAAAAACATTGTTGATATTGTGGAAGGAGATTCCTCCTCAGGCTCTTAATGAAAGACCAGACTATGCATGCCTGGAAGATGGGGGCCCTTCCAGATTTCTGTATTATCAGGACAGATGTCCAGGTGGTCTCAAAACTAAGTGACGGGCCTGTCCAGCCACAGACTTGATGCTTTCTGAATTCAAATCTGCTATGGTCTTGGATTTTAGGATTTAGAGCTGTTTCTGGAGAAATTTTCCTCATTATCAGGGAGCTCTGGTCAAATTTCCCAGGTGCTCTAATCATCTAGTAGTGGAGGCAAAAAGCTGAGCAATGATTTAAATACAACTAAGAACTGCTTTGCTGTAGCAAAGGTAGAGTGGCTTCTTCCTTATATCATGAGAGTAAGAGCCTCCAAAACCATCCAAATAACTTTTTAGGCCTCCCCTTGTATCAGCATTGCTGTCTTGTTCATGGTGTGTGTGGAGCAGTCCAGCTACACTCCCCACACAAAGCACCTGAGGCAAACTCTCTCCAAACAGTATTTTCTTGCACACAGAAGGTCAATCCTACATGCAAGCCACTTACCTTCTGACTGAGGAGCAGGCACGCCTGGAGTCAGACAGGGCCCAGGCGTGAAGTTAGTTGAGTTAGACTGTGCACTGGCTCCCGTAGGCATCACCTTGGCTTTTGGGGCTCAGCACACCACCAGACCTTTCCATCTCACACACATGATGGTGAGGCTGCTTCTTGAACCAAAGCACATGCAAACCGGGGGCAGCTCTTTGACATGGCAGAGCACGGGGTCGGGGGCCAAGCAGAACGTGGTGGGGCCTTGCTATCAACAGAGAGGCCTTCTTCAGAACCACCGGTTCCTCCAGGGAGCAGAAAAAAATGTGGATGACACATCTGGGGAGATTTTTGTGGTGCTGCCCCATGGATTGGTTCAAGAGCACTAACCATATTTACAGAATTATATAGCACAGTGACACAGACGTACACATAGTGGATACTTTACCTTTTGACCAAGTTAGACTTGGTCTGTTTGAAAAATTGACCTTTCGCATGAGAGAGAGCAGTGTTTTCTGCTTGTCTTAAATTCGTCTCAGTGTCCCTTTTGCCAGCCTTTCTGCAGGTTCAAAACCCAGTATAGGAACTGTGTAGCTCCTCAAAGGAAGGCAGCGCCCTTTTACCTCCACAAGCGCCTGTGATGTTTAATGTTATGCTTAACCTTTAAAGTGTGTGTAAGGAGGCTTAATAAAGTCTGAAGCGAAAGGATCACCTGATCCTTGTATAACACATTAGCAGACGTTGCTTTAGGATGATACAGTCTAGTGTGGATAGAAATTTTAAGTACACAGAAACCTCATGATCTGTGGGTTTCCGAGTGCAAGAGTGCAACCTTTTCAAATGGTGTCTTGAGAGACGATCATGTCTTTTGGGGGAACAAGCATGTCGTGATGGTACAGCCTGTTGTGGGTGGTGTGGTAGTGCCCCTCAGAAGAGCAGCAACACCCAGACAACCCATGGCATCTTTCTGCAGCTGCACATTCTGCTAAGGTTTATCAGCCTACAGCTTTGTACAGAAAATACCACGGGAAGGTCAAGCCTTCCGTTTGACATCTACAGACAACTGAGCCTGCAGTGTTACATTCATCTGATAAGACAGGGTGGCTTGGGGAAGTGGGAAAGCAGTGTCTGGTGACTCGTATCATTCAAAGATGTCACCAAAGGCCACCACTTCATTCCCGGCATCACTTTGCTAAGAAGATACAGAAGCACAGTGAAGATTAAACCCCACCGCGCAGAGCTCTCCTCCCTTGATTCTGTGTAGTTTCTTCTCTGCCTCTGTCAGTTTTCTACATGCCATAGGCCCTAGGCTTTGCCTAGTCCTGGTCTCTCTTAAGGTCACTGTAAACACCTAGAATAGTTAAAGATATAAGACTCAAAAAATCTAATAAAATAGAAGTCTTGTGGGGAAGGAAAGTGGGAGAGAGATGATGAGTGGAAAGAACTCACAACAGTAATCCCATGATGTTAGTCTTGTTACACACCGTTCCTTATAATCTTAGCAACCACTTGTTTACCCTTCATAAACAAGGGTTGTATTCCCTCAAGTATTCAAAGCACCTCAGTCAGGTGTTTGAAAACCCCAGCAATAAGCAGATGGAAATTTTGCAGACATGATATGAAGACACATGATTTTTTCTTGTTAGCTGTTACGTTCACTTCAGTTTCCCCGTCATTTTCTCAATGTGAAGCAGGATGGGAGTTGCCCTTCCATCTCTAGCATCATTTTATTGCAACAAGAAAATGTCGGTGTTGAGGCTGAAGTGACTACTTTGAACACTGAGAAGATATCCCCAAGCCAGGAGCTAGGGAGGGGATATAGGTACTTACTGCTTCTGAGCCTGATCGATCCGGTTCCTGAGGGTGACAATCTGCAAACAACATACATGACCAGGATTTTTAGAGGCAAAGAAACCTTGTTCCCTTACAGAGAGAGGAGTTCTACCTGCTGAAATGCTGGAAACAGGAGCTTATGGTAGAGATTAATACTTCCTTTGAAACAAAAGTGCATCCTTGCTTGAAGGAGAGAAATGTTGCTCCCTGGCAATAAATCTGCAAGCCAAATTCATATGCCAAGGGAAAGAAGAGCTAGAATTGTGTAAAACTTATTAGAAGAGATCCTGTGTATACAAATTAGTCTCCTATGAACTCACATGTCAAACTGCAGGCAAGTGAACTGAAATGGATGTCACCCTGGTCAGTTGGGAAGCTCTTGCATGGCCCCATCCACCTGTATGTGTCAGCCTCATCTTCTCACTCCTCCCCTACTCCTACACATTAGGAAGTGTACAAGCTCAAAGAGCTTCAGTGGACTTTGGGTGGGGACCTCAAGAACAGAAGAGGGATCACATGTTCTGCTGGAGTACCTTTGTTGGCTGGAAGAGCAGGAGGTGAGGAGCTTGCAGCCGTCACCACCTTCCCAACCACTCATCTAATAAGAGAAAAAAAACTTTTAAGGGAACTGAAGAAGAAAATATTCAAGGAGAGCTTGAGCACCCACAGAGGAAAAAGTTGGAGTGGGGGCTCTGAATACCTTCCCAAGCTCTGTTGATGAGTGCAAGCTACTAGAAAGTCTGTCCTACAAGACAAATCACCTCTTTGCTTAGCTGTGGCTGAACTGCATGTTTCAACATGATGCATAGGAAAGCAAACACCTACCTTGCACAGGATAAGCAGCTTATGGCCTGACTTAGCACCTAAGTCCTGGCCCATAGCCCTGGAATTGCTACTGAAATCGTGGGACTCTTCCAGCTTAGGTACTGGAAAAGCCCACAAGAACTAGGATGTGACAGAGAGGCCTCTTTTGCCCCTTCACCTTCTCATTTGTAACCAAGTCAAGCTTCTACCTAGTTTTTCTGGGGTAGAAAAATGCACTTGCCAAGACATATGATTTGCTTCTGCTTTTGGTGTAATTCAAAGTTTTTCACTGGTTCTGCAGGTCCAAGAACTGATGAACCAATATTTGAATATTTAACGTGGCACTTGACATTCCCCATGTGTGAAACAAGAAAAAAAAAAAGTCATACATTCAGGCTGGCCCAACAACCGGTATTTTCTGGCTCTTGTCTTTCCATGGCAAACAGAAACAAGAGACTGAAACATTAGTGGGAACAGGACAAGACAAGGAAGGAGAGATCAGCAAATCACTTACTTTTGTACTTACTCGTGGAATTTTTAATATCTGTAGCAGCGGTTTAAATTATTTTTTGCAATTGAGTGTTCTTCCCAAGTGTGGAGGAGAACCAGCTGTCTTCAGTTTGACCTAAGGACTTAAGACTTACCTTCACTGATAACATGATAGTGACTGTAACACTCACTCTCCAATGAAGCACCAAAGAGCAACAGACACTAGAGCTGAATAACAGCTCCACTCCTGTGTGTCCCAGTTCCTTCCTTTGTCTCTCCCTTGCATCCTTGCTTCTGTTCACTTCATTACCTTTGCTGTTTTCACTTACCTTTCTCATCACTTTTTTCCTGGTATCATTTTCCCTTTGTTCTTCCAGTTTCCTTCTCCCATTTCAGCTGTGCATTTGCCTTCTACTTTGCTCATAATCTGTACTTTCTCTGATTGCTTTTCATCAGCAGCCACCCATCTCTTTGTTTATGCAGAGGTTTCATTACCATAGCACATACGTCTCCCCTGGCACTGCCTTAATTCCTGTTGTTCCACATCCAGTTGACCTGTTATCCTGAAGCTAACCCTCTCCAGTATTTTGAGTCTGGATAAGCATGTGGCCACAAGGTGGAGAATCTTTCCAAACCCCATAACATTCTTTTCTGTGAAGTCCAAGCTATTACACATGCATCCCTAAGATTCTGCATCTATCTCAGGTGCATCGGGGGACTCCCGCACACACATAATACCAGAGGTTTGGACAGGGAATTATTTTAGAGATATTCTGAGTGAGTTATGTGCTCAGTTCTTGAGCAACATCCCTGTTAGACCCTGACTTTTCCTAACGTACCGCTTTATCTGTTTTCAAAGAATGGAAGGGGAGAGAAAAAGGAAGTGAATTGAGAGACACAAGATCCAGTTTTCCCTTTTCTCTCTGCACTTGGAGCCAATTTCCAGTTTCTGTCTGGCACCTGGCCTCTGACCATGCGGCAGGCTCATGCATTTGGTAACCTTTGCTGCTGCTGTTACACAGGCAAGTTCATTGTACTTACAACTTGGAAAGCTCCTGCAGCCTGCAACGCAGTGTTAAAATCTAAGAGAGATTGAGACAATTACATTGGTGTTGCTCATTCCCTGTCAGCATGTGTCTGTGTTATTGGGAATTAAAAGGAGAGCGAGATGGAGAGAGATCCAGCAGGATTTCTCAGCCACTAAAACCTGACGTAGGTGAGTACAGCCCTGTCCTGTGGACTCTTTGTGAAGCAAACACGTCCACTTTTTGTTACCATATGACACTTCAGTCAGATGCTCCTGTCTGGAGACAGTTTTCAGTGACTCCAGAGAGCTCAGTCCACAGCGAATCTGGGATGGGAATAAAACTTACAATGGTCAAGTGTAAAATCAAAGATGGGTTTAAAAGTATTACTTTGTAATGGAGATGAGCCAATTGAGAGTTGCTGAATTTTCTGGCCACAGTTACCTATAGATAAGGAAGAACGAACAAGATCTGTTTGGGCAGAGGGCGGGGAGTCTACTTCCTGTTGGGATTGCCTTTCCATGGGACACGGAAAGACTTGAGAGTGGTCTATTCAATTTCAGCCTAAAATGTGAAATCCAGTCCAAGCATATATATTATCAGAATGCAGTTCCAGGTGTCTTGCTCCTTAAATATTGCAAAAGGGCATTGGAGACCCAAACGGTGTCACCACTTGGCTTTTGCAGAGGAGTCACAGAGATTTTTACATTTCAGACCCAGTGCCATTAGCAAAATGGCTTTTCAACTCACCTCGTACTTTTTCCTCTTGATCTGCTCTGTAAAATCATACTTTTCAGTCTCCAGCTGGTATAACCAGTCCCACAGTTCCTTAGCCTTGTCCCTGTGTGTTTACAGGGAAAAGAAGATGGGAGAAACACATTGCATCATATATTTTTATGGTTTTCACATCAGTAGTAATGAGGCTTTTTACATTTTATTTAATAGAGTTCACATATCTTCCTGCAAACACTTTCCATCCTCTGAAAGCTACACACCATTTTCAAGGTCACATTTTTCTCACCTTCTCACCTAAGAGCCTTTTAGACTTGCACTCGTGCATGTGTCACACACCAATGTACTTTCTACAGATTTAGATTTACCCCTAACTCTTAATAAGAGAAGAGAGTCCACGGGAATCAGACAAGAAGGAAGGAGGGCTCTGAAGGCCACCCAGGTGAGCAGAGCAGCTGCCATTATGCAGTCTTATCTGTTTGAGGGCTGACTAGTGGTGTCCCCCAGGGGTCAGTACGGGGCCTGATCTTGTTTAACTTTTTCATCAGTGACCTGGATGAAGAGTTAGAATGTACACTCAGCAAGTTTGCTGACGACACAAAACTGGGAGAAGTGGTGGATACACCAGAAGGCTGTGCTGCCATTCAGCATGACCTGGACAGGCTGGAAAGTTGGGCAGAGAGGAACCTGATGAGGTTCAACTAGGGCAAGTGCAGGGTCCTGAACCTGGGGAGGAACAACCCCATGCATCAGTACAGGCTTGGGGCGGACCTGCTGGAGAGCAGCTCTGTGGAGCGGGACCTGGGTGTCCTGGTGGACGACAGGTTGACCATGAGCCAGTAGTGTGCCCTGGCTGCCAAGAAAGCGCATGGGATCCTGGGATGCATTAGGAGGAGTGTGGCCAGCAGGTCGAGGGAGGTTCTCCTTCCCCTCTACACTGCCCTAGTGAGGCCCCATCTGGAGTACTCTGTCCAGTTCTGGGCTCCCTGGTTCAAGAACAATGAGGAGCTACTGGAGAGAGTCCAGCAGAGGGCTACAAGGATGATGAGGGGACTGGAGCATCTGTCCTGTGAGGAAAGGCTGAGGGATCTGGGCTTGTTTAGCCTGAAGAAGATAAGGCTCCGAGGGGACCTAATAAATATTTATAAATATCTCAAGGGTGGATGTCAGGAGGATGGGGCCAAACTCTTTTCAGTGGTGCCCAGCAACAGGACCAGGGGCAATGGGCACAAACTGAAGCACAGGAAGATCTGTCTGAACATGAGGAAGAACTTCTTCACTCTGAGGGTGACGGAGCACTGGAACAGGCTGCCCAGGGAGGCTGTGGAGTCTCCTTCTCTGGAGATATTCAAGACCCGCCTGGACAAGGTCCTGTGCAGCCTGCTGTAGGCAACCCTGCTTCGGCAGGGTGGTTGGACTAGATGACCTACAGAGGTCCCTTCCAACCCCTACCATTCTGTGATTCGGTGACATGAGCCAGCCTCATATGTAAACTCCAAATTGTGGAGTCCAGACTATCATCTGATGACTGCTCTGCACCAAAGCACTCAGCCTCCAGCCTCTGCAGAGATCCGTCCTCATAGCTCAGCAGCTCTCACTCATCCCTGGGAGTGCTACAGATGCCAGTTCGTAGGTTCATTCAACTAATCTCAGAGCTGGGTTTAAAGCTAGTACCTAGTCCCGTAGATGAGTAATCCTCATTAGCAGGAGAGGCTAGCGGAGCTATACCAGGAGCATGGCTGGACGGCTACCAAACCATTTCAGCAATTCCCCACATGTTCATTTCCCCTCCATTCTCCAGATCAAGGAAGGGCACAACTTAACATTGTCCCATGATGAATTTTAAGGAACGCCCTCTCCTCTACCTCATTTTTTCACTAGAGAAGTCTCGAGGACAGTAAAACCAAATTTCAGTGGATTACATTCGGTAAGTTAGGATAAGCATATTACCTCAGCTTGTCTTCATTAAGGTGGTCGATGTTCAAGGGCTTGCGCCTCTCTGCCAGGACCTTCTTCTTTGTCTCTCTGGCTGTTTGTTTCTTCCCTCTCTTCTGATCAGCCTGTTTTCAGAACATCATTTAGCATCAGACTGTAGAAATTCAGGCTTAATGAAACAGTTTCAGTGACAGAGCATGTACGACAAGGTGCTAGGGATCCAGAAGAAGGAAAGCTGAGCTGTTTTCTCAACTTGTAATAAAGACTGTTCCCAGTCAACCCCATGTTTTAATGTTCATGCACCGATCCACGCTTTTTACCTTAGCCAGGTAGCTGCTGTATGTGGCACCCATGGAGGACAGAGCCTTCTTCTTCTTGAGATCATCCTCAGCCTTTCTCTTGGCATCTTCTTCCTCTCTCCGTGCCTTTTCCTCCTGTGGAGTATGACATACAGAAGCACGTTACTCTAGAGGAGACTCACAGCTTCCCCAGCAGCCAGTGTCACTGCACAGAATGTGATCAGATAAGCATGTTGATGAGAATTGGCAGCTTCTGTTCCCTGCCCTTGCTTTTCATTTCTTCTCTGGACTGAGACAGGCAGAACCTGCAGCGTTTGTTCTGTCTCTAGAGATCTCCACTTTGATGCCGAGACAAGGAGAGAGATGTAAAGACACTTACCGCAAGCCTTGCTTGACGCTCCTTCTCCTTCTCAGCCCGGATTCTCTGTTGCTCTGCTCTTTCAGCTCTGCGCTTCTCCTGCAAGAAGCAGTGGCAGAGGCATTGAGACATCACTGTGGCTTTATCTACCTCCAGTATTACGCCCCACCACCAAGAGCTTCAGTTCATAGACGGTGAGCCACCTACTCGCTTGCCAGAACATGCAGAAGGGTCTCATGTGCAGTTCCCAGGTGTAAAACAAGAGACTGCGGGAGGGGACAGAAGTGTAAAGAAGCCATTTGGTGGTGACTTGAGCAGTCACTTCTGTACATGGCAATACAGCTTTCTGCCAAACTCTGACAGTGGACTAATGGATTCAACTTCTTATCTACAGAGGATTTCTCAATCAAGTACAGGGAAACGGCAGTACAAGGACTCACAATCCTCTCCTTGAGGGCAACCAGCTCTTCCTCTTCCTTTCTCCTGGCTTCAAAGTGGCTGTCAATCAAGGCCTGCAGTTCAATCAGGTCTTTGTTCTGCCTTTTCTTTTGGATGTCCTAGGAGAGCAGGAAAATGCATTAAGTAAACCCATATTACTCTAGGACATTCCCAGCACCTGCCTACACACAGAAACAAAAGCAGAATGTGTCTGTGGATTTCCATGGAAATCTATGGGATTAGTTTAAATGGCTGTTGATGCAGGTGAGACACATCTTCGTCCAGGTGACAGTCAGGACCCCAGAATGGAACATAATCCACATCTCCCGTTCTTCTACACTGTATTTTATCCCTGGCTTTGCTTAGCTACCTCCTCTTTGCATATACTTAGATGCTTCCTCTTTGCTCTGGGATATGAATTTCACCTAGAAAATACTCCTGCATTTCTGGGCAAAGCAGATATTTATGTGGAGATTTTCAACACCAGAGTTTCTTCATTTTTCTATCAACTTTCTAGGAAGGTATTTGGATCTCTGTTTATTATGAAAATTCTGTTGTCATTTTAGGTAGTGTTTCTCAGCAACAGATGCTTATAGGCCTGCTTTATTTCAACCTGCAACTTTCAAACAATTTACAACAATGGGACAGGGGATCTGAGATCTCCTAAAACACTTACTTTCTCCTTTCTTCATATATTGGCTTCAAAGATTCAAGGAGAAAAAAAAGAAACACATGATTTTAGCTTAGTCACATTAGCAATTAATGCATACAGAGAGTTTCAGGGAACAGAGAGCAGCCTTTCACTAAATACGGGCAGCAAGGCATCCATACTTTTGTTCTTGACTTTGTTCTCAGCAATATCCAATACAGGAGGAGTTATATGGGTTTGCATACATGTGTATGGCTCAGGTACAGACAGACAAGCACAGCCAGTCCCAGGAATACTTACATCAAAATCTACTTTCTCACCCTCTGGTATTTTAGGAGCAGTTAGTCTGCAGAGAGTCAAAAATAAAAATAAAAAAAAAAAAAAAGGATTTTAATCTTAAAGAACAGGCAGTTTTTTAAATAGCAAGTCCTGCCCTGCCCTGCCCTCAGAAACCATGCTTATGAGGAGGAATGTTGATGGAGATACAGAGGGATGAAAGAGAAAATCAATGGAAACTACTCCAGAGCAGTGGAAGGACCATTGTCCTTCACAAAAGGACATGCAGTGCAGGGAGTTATCCTAAAAACCCTTTTCATTCCCAAAGCCTATGGTCATTCTCTACCACACAGAAAGACGTTTTTCCACGAGGCTGTTGCAGTTCTGCACAGTCCCTTCTGGGCAGCTGGCGGAGTGGGAAGGGAAGGTGCTGGGATGCAGAGCCAGAAGATCCATACGAAACCTTAGCTAAGCTCAAGCCAGCCCAGCCCAACATTTGCTTCCTGCTGTCAGTGACCCTGGATGGAAGCGTATTTTCTCAGCCACAGCCTCTCACAGAGGATTTACTGTTGAGCTGCCTGTATCTTGGGGTACTATCAGACCACTGTATCTTGGACAGTTCACGAGTCCTCTGACTCTATCAGGAAGTGGTCTTAAGATGCTGGCCAGTAACTACTGCTAAGGCATCCTCTGGCAGAAGCAGAAATCCTGGAAAGGCATGCAGGAACAGCTGGACGTTGCACAAGGGAGGATTGGGTAAAGGCTTCTAGTGACCATTTGCCTAACAGACAATCTAAGGGCTTCTGCTAGATCAGAAAAATGATCCCAGAGTTTTGAAACTCCATGCTCCTCATACTTACTTTATTCTGGGCTTCTCTTCTGTATTTGGAAACATGGAGCAAAACAGGAAGGGGAAAAGAGGGAGAACAGTTAGAACAACAGGAATTGTGCCAGCTGCTAAAATAAAAGGAGGGAAGGGAAATTTAATCTTGGGGGAAACATCCAGACAAACTGGTTAAATCTCAAGCACTTCCAAAAGAAATACACACACTCACACACCCCTTTTGCTAGGAGTGAATCTCTTTATACCCTTGAAAGAGAATTTGGCATAAAAGAATCAAGAGACTATATAAAAGTCCTAAACATAGCATCTGGAAAGCAATAGTTTCATGTAAATGCAAAATCATTTTTCTCAAACCATCCTGACCAAAGCTCTAAGGAGGACAGCTGGGCTGGAAGGTAGAAGAAGAGGTTGCCTTTTTTAATAAGCACTTCTTTTGCTAAAGTTAACCTGAATTCACAGTTGTGTCAATGATAACTAGGCTTTGCCAGTTTTGCTCAAATGCCTCACATGAAGGCCAGGAAGAAAAAGCTTCATGACACACATTTTCTCCAAGTTCTTTGACTCCCAAGATAACTTAGGGCACATGTCCCTGAGATGCATTGCTGCCACGAGGAAGATGCTTATTCTTCTGCACTGTGTGGTGGTCCTCAAACCCAGCTTGGAGAGGCCATCCTGTCTTAGCCAGCATCCTCTCCTGCTGAGGTACATGCAAGATTCCCATGGGCATTAATGGGAATGATCTTTGCATCTCCAGGAGAGGTTTAATGCCCTGATGGGCAGGCTAAACCATCACAGAGTCTGTCAGCTTGGGCCCTCTGGCAGGCACAAGTGTTCCCCTGCAACAAGTGACCTTTCCTGGCTCTCAGAAATGTCCTGTCTTACGAGTTACTTGCTTAACATTTGTGTTTGTGATCAAATCCCCTCCCTGCTATGCTTTTTAAACTTTAGTTAACTGCAGTGTAATGCAAGTAAGTTCAGCACTGTTACTCTCACAAACAGAAGTAAATTAAACCTATGCGTTTATTCTGGCCCAGTCTCACAAGGACCCAGGCTGACTTTCATAACCACACACTACGTTTGAACTTTCAGGGATGCTGCTGGATTCTGCACTACAAGACTTTCCCTATGTTGGTTCAGTGGAAGGAACTGAGGATAAAAGCTCACAGCCTATTGAATCTAGTAAAAAAAAAAACCATCTTTGTAAAGTAAAAGTAACAACAGGCTCCCTCAGGAGTGGGTGCATGAGCCCTGCTATCCATATCATGATACAGAAAGCTATTATATTGTATTTTTTCAGATGCTTATTTGCAGCCTGCAGTTTTGGGACTGATGGAGGAAATTGGGAATAGCAAATGGAATAGAGTAGGATAAAATAAAATGAAACATTATAAGAAGAAAAAAGTAGCAATAACTGATACTGGAAAATATTTAGTAGAGACATCAATTGCAAGGATGACAATAAAAAATTGTGAAAGTGGCTGGAAATGGGTTACTGAGATAATTAAGAGAAAAGACATAAGAGATGCATAAAAGAGATCAGAAAGAGATCAGAAACCAACCTTTCCTTTCTCTCACACTTTCCCATACCCATTTCAGTAATGAAATTTTGGGGGGTAGAATTTTCTCATTTACTGCAAGAACACTGCCTACCAAAACACATCTCAGTTGAGGCCTCCAGATGGTAGAGCAATGCTAATAAATAGCATGTAATTAGAAAAGTGTTTTAGAGCACACATATAAAGGAAGCCACAAATCACTCCTGAAGAAAAATACCATTAGCCAACAGTGTACTTCTGTTTTTCTCCAGGTCTTTTTTTAATTGTTTTTCTTTTCAAATAGCCAGTGAGCTTATTAACACATTACTTAAATTGGGTTTTTTTTATCTGGAGAAAGGAAAAGTAATCACCATTAACCAGTCTATCAGGGATGTTATTCACACAGGATTCCCTTCCCTTATGACATACCCAGACAATTTTCAGAAACATTCGTGTTTAGCTTAAAACCGACAGTTAGTAACACTTCGGGGGGGGGGGAGGGGGGGGGGGGGCGGGAAGTAGACAGGAAATGACTGGGTTGGTTTGTTGACCTTCGTTGCCAGGATCGACACCTGTCTGTCAATAACTGTGTGAATTTGGTTTCGGCTGCCACCAGCTCAGCACTTTAAGCTTAATTAAACCAACAAACAATTGTAAAAATAAAAAGAAAAAGGAAGGTTAGTTGTTCTTGAAATAAGAAACTGTAGTTAGAATATTTCAAGATACCTCCAGAAAACCAGAAAGGGGGATAACAAAGAAATAGGACCCTTTGTTAAAAAATGAACAGTAATCTATCTGTCCTTTGAAGTGCATGACCCAGCATTGGTCCATACTGTATGCACCCAAAGCAGCCCATGGATGTCATTTGTTTTGAAATGCCCCTTCTTTCAAGACACAGAATCAAGGAACTGGGCCAAAATTTGTTGACGAACAGGACTTGTCATAGCAAATTCCTGTTCCTATGGCGGATTTTGACTGACATTCTGGTCATTCTGCCCATGGACCATGGGGCTGTGACAAAATCCCCACGTACAACCCTGCCAAAAGAAGGCAAGAGCCACTGGAAATCCAAGTTCACTGCCCTGGTGATGAGAGATACAGTCTCTGAGTTTCTGGTTTCCAAAAAGGTTAGCACAGGGAGAGAACACACCACCATAAATACAGTCTTGCTTTCTCCTGCCTGATCTATGAGATATTCACACAGTGCTCCCACTTCCTGCGAATCCATCTGAGCTGCCTTTACTTCATTCAGAAATCTCTAAACACCCTCTCTTAATCCCACTTCTCAGAAGCAACATCTCTAATTCACAATGTGTCCTTGAAAAAAAAAAAATCAAGATGCCATTAAAAATAAAAGGAAAGAGAGACAAAAGGGAGAGAAAGGGGCTTAGAAAGGTCCTCAGGGTATTTCCCTAAATAAGAAAAAAGCCTGAAAAGTGAGAAAGAATGTTAAAACAAACGAACAGGAAAAAAAAAATCTACAAAAACAAAACAAGGAAACACAGAAAATGCAGGGTCATTTTAACTGACGTTGGGCTTTGTCTTTCAAAAGCTGGCTGGGTTTTCTAGGGGTGGGGGCAGTCAGAACACAACCAAGCGACTTCAAAGGCCTGTGAAAGTCTGTGAGAGTCTTTCTATACATTTAAACTCGTTTTGAATTTGGTCCAGGGGGCCTGAGTTATCCTGCCCACATAAAAGAGCACAACTGACCCTGCATACATTTAGATTTGGTCCTTTCACATGCGTCTTGTCCCACCCATGTACTCCAGTGCCCACACAGCCAAGTTTTGCAAACACACTGTCTTCAGCCCATGGCCTGCCCCACCAATCTGAATAAATTCATTCACGTGCTTGATGTTTAGCACAATTTTAAGTGCATGGCTGGAGCAGAAGTTTAAATATCTGCAGATTCAAGCCTGGAGACCATGACCTTCCAAAGTTGGGTAAGGAAGGCACGTCTATGCAGGGCTCAGCTACATTTTCAAGCATGCCACTGTGATTTAAGAGATACTTCCCTGATTTGTTGGGGATAGAGAAGGTTTGCTGATGGGAGGTGGGACACAACAGGTTCTAGCTACAAGACAAGTGCAGAGCAAGCTTCTAGAGCTTGGCTTTCACTGTCTGCTATCCTACTGAGGTTGTACAGGCTTCTCAACACAACAGTGACCGCCCAAGGGTGACTGGATATGCACAGTGAGCGATTCTTTGTGGCAGAGATATTTTGGCCCAGTTTGTGAGTTTAAAATCAAGTGAGGAACAAAAACAAAAACAGAAAAAAAGAGTGAGATGTTAGAAAGATCACTTTGTTGTCCTAAGACAACATCGAGCTACCATCATAGTATTCGCCGCCTTCATCAGCTGTAGGTTGAAGGATAAAAGCAAAAGAGAAGAAGCACAGTAATCAATCCACAACCAGCGCTGTTCTCCTAAGAACAACTGTCCCCGCTCCCTCCCTGCCACGCTGGGAGCCTCAGACACTCCAAAGATCAAACAAGAAGAAAAACCACCTTTTTGGTGATATGATTTGGCAAACATACAGCCCTTTTCTCCATGTTCATCCAAAGCCATTCAGAGAGACCATTTCCCTCTCGTGCTCTCTACTCTTGAACAAGGTCAGTGTTTTTAACACTGTTTCCCCAGCACTGAAAGAGAAAAAAGGATGAGATTCTTTAGGGGCATCACATACCTTCTTCATGGGCTTCCTCTGATGGTGTCATGGTGCAAGCAGTGATGGAAAGACAGGAAATAGGAAAAAAAAAAACAAAACAGAGAACAGATATTTAAAGCTCTTGGAAGCCTGAGAAAAAGACCAGGTAATGCATGAAGGGGGTGGAAATAAAGGAATTAGTGATTTAAGGCAAGGAGGGTAGGTATCTGGAGAGGCTGTCAGGAGTTAAAGATGCTGTAAGGTTAAAGTAGTAGTAAGCGTGGAGATTAAAGGAGAAAAGGGCTGCAAGTGATCATTGTGGTTAATATTTGTTTCTCTTGTTTTGTTCTCTTCTACCAACCCAGGACTCCTGTTCTCTCTCTCACACACGCACACACACATTCTTGTGTTGCAGCTAGGTGGAGTAAATCAGAAGTCATGTCACATACCTGGCTCATGAACTTCAGGTGTGAAGTGTCATGGAACAAGATGCGATGGAAAATAAGAGAATGAGAACGAGAAACCTGTTATTTCACACACCAAAAAAGCTTTTGAGCCAAGAGGGAGGAGGGGCAGAGAGGAAAAGGGGAGAGGAGGACAAAGTTATGAAGTAAACCTGAGGTAAAATAAATTAATTACTTCTGAAATAGCATATAAACAGAAGCCACAGGAGAGGAAAGGAATTCAGTCAGGTGAAACAGGCAGATTTATGAAAATATGCAGTGCTTAAAAAACAAATTACAAGCATTAAATGACATAAAGCACATCCTGACAGCACAGTGTACCAAGGTTTACCTTGATTTGAAATATGCACATGAACATGGTCAGCAGTCTCAAAGCACTATTAGATTTGTCCTTTTCTACAGCAGTATTTCAGTCATTTGAAATAAACACACCGTGGTTCAGAAACCTACTGAAATACCTGCTGTAACTCATCATCAACTTTCAGCTAACTGCTGAAGAAGCTCAGTTCTCTTTTGTAGATCTACGGCTGTCTAAATCTACTGCTGTCCTTCACATCCCTTTGCAATGCATAATTACAAACGGATTACTTCATAGGAAGAAAAGATGCATTAAAAGTCTGCGCAGGTCTACATTTCATTCTTCTGCTTTTTTGGCAAAGCAAGAATAGATCAGCAATGCAGATTTGCAGGGCAGATTTTGCTTTTCAGCTGTAAACACACCACTGAATATTTTGTAAAGCAGGCACAAAAATAATGCAAAATCTCACAGTATTTATATACCCTGCGTACAATCAATGGGTCTAATTTTGCTCCGAGATTTGAAACAAAGCTTTCACTATAGGAAGAAACATTCATTCTCCTGTCACAGTGCAGAATTAAGCCCATTCCACAAGGGCACTATTTGCTGAGCTACTCTTCCACGATAGTATATGTGTTGCCCTAGTTTTTAGTAAAATTTTCATGCAACAGGTTAAGTTTCCTCGTCCTTACTGCTGATTACACTTTACTGAGAAAAAAAACAATATTAAACTAAAAAAAACAACAACCCCAAAGGCACGCAAGTTACAAGCTATCATTGACAGATAGGCTGTTATCTCCTGTCACCTTGTATTCGCTTCCCAACGCACAGTGTCCCAGCAGACAGACACTGAGGAGTTTAGAAGTTAAATCACATACCTGGAGGGGGGGCTTCATTTAGTAGGAAGTGTCAGGGGAAAAACATAGGAAAGGAAGATAAAAGAATTAGAAAGAAGTTATTCAGGAAGGGATCACCTCAAAGTTCGGTAAGATCAGGTTGAAGGAGTATCATTTGCAGAGCAGGTTATAGGGACAGGGTGTTAATAAGAGTGGAAAAGGAGAGTAATTACAGTGAGGTGTAAAGTAGACAGGGAGGGGATGCCATAGAAATGAAAAATAAAACGAATTTGAATGTTGATGAATTGCAACAGTTTAAATCATGCAAATATATTAACAGTGGGCAACTGTAGTAACACTGGTGACCCTTAAATTTGAAAGAAAATGTACCCAAGGAGAGAGTTTTACCAGTGTGCAGTGTAAGCTATGTTTCAGCTACGCACATGGCCTTTGAGCTATCAGAAATGTTATTACATTTTTCATGCAACAGTTAGCTCATATCCTCATTATTATGCATCACAGGGCAGAGGAAATTATTACTGGTGGAAGGTGTAAGGAAGGTGCAAGTTACAGTTTATCATTAATATTTGATTTTTATCTGTTTTCTTCCACCATCTTTGAATTCCTGAGTATAATATTAGAGTTACTGGTATCATTTTGCATCAGAAATCATAATTTCAATTAAATTTCAGTATTTCAAAACTCATGTAGATTTAGCTAAGATTTTGGTTAAAAAATGAAACAGTGTCACAACCATAAAAGGTTGCAAAGTTATTAACATCTCTAGAACAAAACCTTTCCATAATTTTCCTTGTGACAACCTCTCATTTCAGATTTCTTCTTGCATTATGCTATATATACTCCATATTCTCCACAAAGTCAATGCTTCAGAAGCATCTAAAATAGATTTTTGCCTTCAAAATTTGGAAATCTTCCATAGTGGAAAGAGGAAAAAAATTAAGATGTTGGAACAAAATGTTTTTTTCAAATAAATAAAAAAGAATAATTTTCACTTCTATTTTCACTTATAAGTCAAACAAGGCTTTCCTCCTTTTTTGTTTGTTTGAAAAGTTTTCATTTTGTCCCAGTTCAGAACTTGTCCCAGTTGTGAAATTGCCAAGCGCACTGACTTTCCAGCACACAATAACCCTTCAGATTGACGCAGAGGAATTCAGAAGTCACATACCTGGTTCATGGACTTCTTTAAGAGGGAAGTAGCAGGGAAGGAGATGCAAAGAAATATAAGAGAATTAGAGCAAGAAACAGAGGATGATTAAAAAAAGAAACCTTACACTTTTTTAGCCAGGGTGGAGGGGTTAAAGGGATAAAACCCGTTAATAAGATTAAAGGAGAAATAGAGGGTACATATGGATGTCAGTCAGACAATCATGGGAGAGGAAGGACAGGGGGTATTGAGAGACAGAAGATGCAGGTGACTAACAGACATAATCAATGTTATAAATCAAGTGCCAGTTGGTTGACAAAAAGATGTACTTGTTTCTAAATGAAGTCCGTTACCTGTAGGTTGGAATGTGCGAAAAGGGTATAGACAACCTGTGCTTATTCATGTGCATAGAAATCCCAGCCTCTGCGGAAATCAATGGGCTCGGAGGAGCTGGCATTGATTTCCTTAGTGCCCAGGATTTCACCACTGGTGTGTAGGACCGCACACCGATGTGGGAAGGTAAGCACGAGCACGTTACTGCTGTCTGACCTGCAGGATAAGTTGTCCAATGAAAACCTAGCTGGACATGCGGAGAAGGGGTGCAGAAGGGCGACTGCAAGGTACATGGGCTTGGGCTGGCGGGCTGATGCTTTAATAAGTATGACCTACTATTTTGCTAGTCACACAGACCGTCTTACCAGATCTGGACTTTAATTCACATTATAAAATCAAGCAAAAATGCAACCATGCTACCCTCGTTTTTGCATAATGCATATTAACCCAGAAAAATACTAACAGTTTTGGAAAAAGCATGCAACTACATCTTTTCTCTGAATTGGCATTTTCTGCAAATACGCTGCAACCAAAACGATGCTTGGACAGGAGGAAGAGGTGCACAGGACCTGAGGGACGTGGCATTGCCACAGGGCACAGCTGTCCCACCTCCAGCCCCAGAGCCCAGCAGAGAGGAAATGCTCTTGGGAACACTATCCCCGTACCAACTGGTATCTGTACCAATAGCCTGGTTAGAGACATCGGAGTGCTGCGGAATATTAAGCAATGCCCAGCCTGCGCTTCAGGCATTGTTTTCAAAACAGCGGTTAGTACATATTACTCATTATATTTTATATATTTTATATTATAAATTATAATATTCTTATTTTTAAGATTATCACTTATCCTACAAGAGCGAAGCAGCCGTCAGCAAGCGTGTGGAGGATATTTTTGCATCCTCTCCTCTTCAACCACCTCCAGAATTCCTGCATGCGTTACCGCTTCGGACAGAAACAGAGGAATTTGCAGGTCATGGCACATACCTTCCTCATGAGCTTTAGCAGGTGGGAAGAGTCACAGAGCAAAATGCAAAGGAAGATGAGAGCGTTAGAAACATCAGCACAACTTTTCACTTGTACAAAACGGAGAGGGAGGGAAAGCCCGAGAATATCTTGCAAGGAAATAAAATGAATATGGATATGAAAAGCACTACTGGAAGTAAGGGTACAAATGGTCTGAGACATTAAACATAAAGCTGATTTTAGTGGCCTTATCAGATGACTTTTGTCTTTATGCACATTCTGCAGTCCTGCATAAAGCCTGGAGCATCCTGCCATTTCACAACCCTGATGCTCGCCCAAACCAAGAAGCCCAGTAGGTTTTCAGTGGCACGTGGCTGCACGTACTACTGTGACACAGTGGTCTAGAAACAACATTGCATGAAGACAATCATCTCTAATCATTTGCAAAGCTACAGCATCAAACACACTACTTCATACAACTGGGTTTAAGCTGAAAAAAGGGTATGTGGAAAGGCTGTCATAAGAACGTCTGCCCAGTGAAGGAGGGCAAATCCTCCCTGCAGCTGCAGTGCTGGCAGCTGCTGTAGCAGCAGAGCAATCATGGGCACAACTGCACATCGTCCAGAGACCCGACCCACCCCGAATGGTTCGAAATAAGCCTCCCAGGGAGACCAAACCAGTCTCAGAGTGAAGGCTTTTCATCCTTTTAAGAGGTTTACATTTCCCAGCAGTTTTCATGCTTTTTTTTTGATGCAACAATTACCACATAGCATCGCCAGTGCATTCAATGTCAAGACAAAACATGAAGGAAGAGAGTACAAAAAACAGAATGGTGGCAAGTTTTGTTCTATATTAATATGGCTGTTTCTAACTCCTCTTTCGTTTTACCGTCTTATGGCTTACTGGCTAAACCAGAGCTTACTCTGAAAGACCAGAATTCAGGAGTCACGTCACATACCTTCCTCGTGAGCTTCTTTAGGTGGGAAGTGCCACAGGACAGGATGCAAAGGAACATTAGGAGAAACACGTTATTACATGGGCTGATATTACACAGGCTGAAAACTCTGTTAAGCCAGAGGAAAAAGTTTTATCTTTGCAAAGGATGCACTAATGGCCACGAGGGGAAGGAATCTGAGGCACGTTTGGCTGGGAAACATCTTCACCATGTGAAGGGACGAGACAAAAACATACAAGAGAGGGAAAATCTCATGGTAAGCTCAAATAATACATGCTGAAATTTCTCCCTAATTCCAGCTTTTAGAGGAAGAACCTCCTGCCATTGCCCGGATAGATTTTATGGCAAGCTCTGCACACGGCAGGAGGGGCAGAGAGGCTCGGTTACCAGAGATCCAATGTCTGTTGGACCTTGCACCAAGACCATTCCCGTGTGTCAGCCTGCGGCAAAGCCAATCACGGAGGAGAGGTGGAAAGCAAAGACAACAGAATGCAATAAGGCAAAGTAACTGGGTCCTGCTCCTCTTGCACCACCCTTGAATCCATCCCCACCGCCAAGGAGACAGCGGGGAGCAATTTGTAAGACGATGGCACATACCTGCTTCGTGAGCTTTGTCAGGTGGGACGTGGCGGGGAGCAAGATCAATGAGATGGAAAACGAGAACAGTTAGACTAAAGAGTGTGTGAATGCAACAGGGAGATCTAAAAAAACACAGGGGGTATGAAATGGAGAAACAGAGGAGGAGACGAAAAGGAGACAGGCAACCAAAGCACGCACAGGTACAAGAAATGTAAAACCTTCAGGACCTGGATGCTCTAAAAACTCCGCAAACCCCTCAAAGTGGGGCTCCCACAGCATTATAAGCAGGTTTACCCCTGTTTGAAATGTGCCTATCGCACAAAGCTTTGCAAACATGGAACCAACACACCCTTTGGCCCCTCATACCCGGAGCACCACATCCCAAGCCTCTCAAGTGCAAAGGGTGGGTTTCTGTTCCAGCCCCTCTTCTGCCCTGCCTGCCCCACCTTGCAAATGCTGCGTGCAATGGGGCGAGCCAGCCGGGGTTACTTGCCAGCATCTACATAGATATCATTAATTAGATCTGCATTCTGCAGTATTGTTACTTATATTATATATAATATGATATATTATAGTCTATAAGCTTATAATATATACAATATACTATATATAATATGACATATTATAGAATATGTACTATGTAACATATGGCTACACACATACCTTACCACAGATGGATTTTGATTTCAAAATCCATCCAATCAGTATCTGCCAAGCTATGTAGGAGAAACCAGTTGACACCTGATAGAAAACTTTCTAGCCAGACCCCAGTTATTCCACAGCGGGCATTACAAACACCCGGGGCTAAAAAAATCAGCCTCAGAGCCTGCTGTGGCTTGGATGAAGGGATGGTATCCGCATTTCCCGTACTGCTCCCTGCCTGAAACTGAAGCAGAGGTATCCACACAGATACTCAACGACATGGGGCACCCTCAGTGCAACTTGTGCAAGAGACCAAAAAAGCCCGCTGCCTGCAGATCGTATCTCCCAGCGTCTTTCTCTTGCCTCTTGCTTTCTTTTACCTCCTTGCAAAATTGAGGCACGCATCAGCACCGAGCCCTGCTGCAGGAAAGAGAGGGGCTGAGAAGCTGTTTCACGTACCTTCTTCTTGAACCTCTTCTGCAGGCGGGAAACATCACGCAGCAAAGGGAATGGGAGGAGAAAATTAAAACAACAAATAGCTTATTGGAACATTCTTGAGGTTTGCCAAGCTGCTGGGTCGTTATGGGTAAGAATACACAATGATGGAATTACAGGGTGAGAGAGAATTAAAAACAACATTTTTATGGGCATATTATGGGGTTATAAATGTTACTGAAATATGGGAATATCACCACAAATAAAAACGGCATCAAATATTTTATTCTTTATTAGAGCTGGCTAAAGTTTCCTAAAACTGACTTTTGGTGAATTTTTAACCAAAAATAACATTGCTACACTTCTTTTGTTTTAAATCTTTTTCTCAAATGGTGAAAAGTTTTCACCAAAATTTATCAATTTTTGAACTTTCAAAGAAATTTATTCCTAAGTTTCAACAGATGGACATAAATTTTGCAGGGTGTCCCCTTCACTTTTAAAAATTTACACTTTTGGAGAGAAAGGAGACAACTTTACACCATTGTAAGGAAAAAAAAAAAAAGTCAAGCCGTTCAGTAAAAAAGGTAGACCAAAACAAATGTGTATATTTGTTTCATATACATATATGCATATATATATATACACATACATGTATATATGTATAAAAATTATGTGTGTGTATATTATATACATTAGGTTTCATATATGCATGTATTTTATTTATTTTTATATATATATATGTTTTGGTTTATTTTTTTAAACAAAAAAAAAAAGGCCCAATTTTCTACCAGCTCAGTAAGTGACATCAATGTCCATCACTGCATTGATGTCTGTGACTCAGGACTGCATCCCGGCCACTGGTTATGAACCACTTGCTCTGAATTTCTTCACACACATTCTTCCTCTGCACTGAGTGAGAAAGAAAGAAGCCATGTCACATACCTTCTTCCTGAGCTTCAGGTGGCAAGTGTCATGGAACAAGAAGCAACAGCAAGCAGGAAAATGAAAACAGAGAACTGTTAGAAACTGGTTTTGGGGTGAGTTAAGGCCTGGAGAAAAAAGTGGTTAGAAAGTGATGGAGAAGAGTTATATGGAAAGGAAATGGATGGCTTTGAAAGAGAACACAAACGTCAAGCAAAAGTGGGGAGCAAGGAGAAGATACACCTCAGAGCAGACAGTCATGCAGATTAAAAATATAGGAAATAGCCTGCCTATTAATTTCGTATTAATTATTGAATTCTTGAAACCCAGAAGTAGACAGTTAGGGAAGGAAGGAGAAAGGCAAGAAAAGCTTCTCCTTTAAGGAAGGCTTGTCTGTAGGAGCAACACCCTTTGCTTGCTCTTTGGACATTTGACAAGGTGTGAAGGATAGAGCATGAATAAGACCTTCACCTCCCTGGCTCTGCCCCTCTGGGCAGGACTAGAGACATAATGATGACTGAAAGCAGTGTCTCTGTTTTCTTTTTTTTTGAGCCCTTGATCCTCTCAGAATCAACGCTGGGGGAATTAGAGACATAAGGATAACGTACCTTAGGGCAGGAACTACTCACAGCACGGCCACAGTCGCACCTCTGTTCCAACCACCACTGACAGGAATTATCTGATTGCAGCAGTTTGGGGGAATCCGTAGGAAAAAAAAGGGGGGGAGGGGATTTTATACACAGCTGCCAAGATGGACTTTTGTACACAGGGACAAGTCTCTATCTCAGAGCTGGTCTCATACCTTTCATGTGCAAATATTCCAGCTCCCAGTGAAGGGCTTTGCTCCTGAGCTCTTAGAAGATGTTTTGGTCACTAAGGGCAGATCCTGGGAGAAAGACCCAGACCTTGGCCCTTGTCTCTGTCCCAGACACCTTGGGAAAATGAAGGCCAACAACTGGAAGCTATGCTTGCCTGAACTGAAGCCTGTGTGTCAAAAGTGCCCAGCAAAGACAGCGATACATCTCCAAAGTCTTCCTCTCCCTGCTGCCTACAAAAACTGAAACAACGCGGGTGAGAAGGGCTTTTCATGCTCCATCTTTCCAGAGCAGCGCTCTGTCTCTTGCAGCTTGTCAAATCACCTTTTGCCAGCTAAAGGCATGTTAAAAACTTCATCTTTGCCAGTCAGTCCTCTACCTCGCCTTTTCCACCCTCGGCAGCGCCCTCTCGGGTGCTCCTCAGGAGCTGGTCAACCTGCTCTTCTTTTCAATTTCAAAATTTAAACTCCATCCGTGGAGATTGCCAAAATGAGAATGGCAAGATTTCACCGATGATACGTTGTGTGGGCTCTGCACCAGTCCCTGCTCTAAAATGCTCTGAGTTCACGGGCCGGTTAGCTCCCAGCTTTGCAGCTGTGCCCTGTGGCTTATGCACGTACTGCCTTTCACCGAAACGTGAAGGCTTGGCACATCACAGCCCCAGCTTGGCCGGTTTTATGGTTTCAAAAGAGTTTCAGATCTCCTTTAGCGGCAAGCACCAAAGAGAAGGGTGAAATACAGACAAGGGAAAAGCAGGATCAAAAATCAAAGAAAGATAAATTACGTTCCAAGTTTTTTGTTACCTTCTTCTTCGTATTCCTCTGCATTGAAATAGAGGAGGGAAAAAAAGCAGACAAATCAACCATCAGCCTTAACGCATTGGTAGGACATTACCCACGGCAGAGCCCTTTGCGCTCACAGGGGTGCCAGGCAAGATGCCGCTTCCAAATCAGCAAGTAAAATAGCAAATAAAATGACTTTGTAGAAAAAAGAGGAGGCATAAAAGGGAAGGAGGGCAATATTGTATTGAATTTTTTCTTGGGCAATGGGAACTCAGGTGTACTTGTGCATTAGAAGGAAAAAGGTGGCAGAGAGGGCCTCTGAGTATAAGAAAAAACAGCAATGAAAAAAAAGTATGTTTCTTTGTATATTGCTTGCATATATTTTTGGTTTCTGTGTTTTAAAGCAGAAAATATTACGTATACAAAAGCCTCAAAATAAATTGCCAGCAGGTGGCAGTGGCCCTACAAAAACCAGCAGCGTCCCCCACAAGCAAGGCATCAATCTGAGGCTACAGGTAGTGCAAAATCACCAGAAGCTGGTGACAGACAGACAGACGTGCAAAAAACGAGACCTCAGATTTGTCTAACCGTACTGGTACTTTCTGTTAAAATCTCAACAAGAGGCAGAAAGGAGAAGATGGACATGGCCAGCAAATGCTGCAGGCTTCCATGGAAATGATTAAAGACAGATTTCAGACTTACCCTCTGCTTGCTCCCTGCGAGAGAGGAAAAAAGGTTATTGAAACTAGATAAATATGCCTTCCACTCCATGTTATTGCCAAGGTTTAAACCATACACTGAAGCAACCCAATGCACTGTTGTTCAAAGTCTGCTGTTTCTTTTTTCCCCCATTCTCCCTCTGCTCTTCCAGGAGTTATTTAGTTTTAAAAGAAGTGACTGAGTTTGGGTTTTATTTTAAATAGTGTTCCTGATTCTGATGGTGCATATGGAGTCATACCCAGGAATAATCCTACTGCCACAAGGATACCTACATGTAAGCGCTGTGCAGGGGCTGATGAAGCTGGACCTCAGCCCCTGTGTGCTGGGCAAGCCAGCCTGCAGCCAATGGCCCACACCAGCCCAGCTGTGCAACAGGCTCCCTGAACCCTAGGGCTCTCTAATAAAAATTTGGGATAAACCAGATGCTGCTCAATATTTATCCTGTGGCTGTAGCAACATCAGTCTCATGGTCAGTTCCTGTTCCTTGCCCCCACTTGCCAGACTCTCCTGCTGTACCATCACCTTGCATGAAACCCAAAACCCAGAGCAGTCCTGAGGCCAGACCCTAAACAAGAGATGTGTTAGTCAGAGATTGCTTGAAAATTGTGCAAAAATTTTATCTATGGAAAATTTTTTTTAAGAGTAGGCTGGACAAAATGACATATGTTGAGCTGAGCCTGCCTTGTAGCAGAAAAGGAGGCTCAGTGGCCACTGCAGGTCTGTCCATGATGTCTCTAATTCCATGACTGCCCCAGTCTCCCCTCTGTACCTCCTGATGCTTAGATGTCAAATGGCCCCATTGGGTTTGGTCATAATACGCTAGATTTATTAAACCAGGACAGAAAGCAGCTCCTTCACTAAATTGTGTGTTTTATTCCCCCTCCTCCAGGTGTAGTGCCATGGCCACTGAGGACAGGTTGAACTGCGTGGAGGTGTTTAGAGGACATCCTGTGTTGGGCAGGGAAGGCATCAGGTGAACTTCGATGGACCCTTTGACACCCAAAACCCAAGAAGCCCATTCCCCACTGCCTTGAGGGGGCTTCAGGCTGTGCACAGAGCGGCACCCTGCCTCTCTTCCCCATGGGGATACACTCGCTCCGCTGCACGGAGCCAAGCTGAACAGACGAACATGCAGGCGGCTTTCTCTCTACTTACACTTCCTCAGTATCAGACATGTTGGCAGTGAGTTTCTAGACAAAAGATGAAAAGAAGAAAAAAAAGGAAAAAAAAAAAAAAGGTGTTATTAGTGAGAGCACCTCCTAAAAATTTCCCAGGCAGGAGCAGATGGATTGACATGTGAGGACGAAAAAAGCCAGGCACCTGCTTTCCCACACAGCAGCCAATCCCCCACCAACACTTCCATTTTGGGAGCAGCGCAGACCTTTGCCAGCAAGGTCAGAGGAGAAGGAGAGGGGAAGAGCAAAAGATCATCTGGAAAGACACGTCCTATCAACTCAGCTGCTTCCCATAGGCAGGCCCAAGGGGTGAAACCTGGACCTGGCTTTAAGTTACATAACCTCCAAAGCTCAGGGAGATTGGCGCAGGCCAGGGTGTCCTCTCACACCCATCTGACATTTACATTGCTCCAGCAAGATCAGAGACACTTTTTTCCTTCTTTTACACTACCGCAAGCGGGAAGGCACGAGCTCCAAAGCTTTAGTCAGAGCTAAAAAAAATAATATAACTGAGACTACAAATATACCCAGAGATAACTATTTGTTAGCGCCCAAAAGTGCCATAAGTAGCAGTGTCTAGCTTATAAAGCTGATGAACGAGTGAACAATTATCTGTTGATTAGTTTAGGAGGAGAACTGGCCAAATGCCCAGTTAGGCAATTCCTATCAGCGTAAACAGTTGCACTTATTAGAACAAATCCTCGCACCACGGGGCAGAAACAAATCCATCCCTGGTGCTCTTGTGGCTTGCATTGCTGTACAGCCTGAGCCAGGGCTGCATGCAGACCACCATCAGCGGAGAGCTGAAGCCGAGCAAGTGCGAGGGATGGATATGGCCAATCTGCTGATCCTTGCTGGACCCCAGACACGTGTATCAGAGGCTCAGCTGGAGTCAGAGGGAATGGCGCTGCTATTCGGAGAGCATCATGGTAATATTGCACGCTACACCAGGTTTGGTGATGGCAGCAGCAGTGCAACACTACGGCTCTCTTAAAATCATCAGCTGCCCTGAGCCCAGGGGCAGGAAGCGGGGAAGGGCTCCCCAGAACTTCCCCCAAATCCATGCAGGTTCTTAAATTAGAAAGCCAGGCTCCTCCTCTATGGGAAACCCAAACCATGACTTTCATGACTTCATTACTCAGCTGATATATGAGAGACATCTTGAAGGAGCAGGTGGGCTGACTTAAGTTCAAAAAGGAACAACTGCAGCTCAGCAGCTTTCTATTTCAGAGGAAGGCAGTAATCCCATAGGCTCCAACTCTGCCCTATAAGGGATCCTCTCCATTCCCCAGCCATGACCCTGAGTACCATGCGTCGACACCGACAGGATTTAAAACCCCCATGTTCTAAGCAGCGATAAACAGCCAGCATTTTTCTTCTAGTTCCTCATTTACCCTCTTTCCGAAATTCAGCATTGCCCTGGAAGTAGTGCCAGCAATGGCTGTGTCATGACCCGATCTGAGTAGCTGGATGGGAGGATGATCTACTGCTAGGACACATGAGATTTGGGTTCACTGATGTCTTGGTCCCAGGCTGCTTTTAACTTGGTAGCTGTGATTGCCCACTCCTCAAGGGCAACAGCCATCCCAAGGAGTACTTTGGGGACTCTAACTCCACCAGACAGGTGGCATCTGGGAGGAATTTCAGCTCTGCAACAGGCTTTTCTGCTGCATCAAGTCCTGATGCTTCTTCTGTTACTTACTTGGCTGCAACAACACCTCTGGTCTCTCTCCCCTGGTATTTTTTTATCTAGATCATCAAATCTTCAGGATAAAGACTTCCAGTTGCTATCTTCACAGTAGCTAGCAGTATAATAGGTTTGTAATCTCATTTCAGCCTCCAAAAATTATCCAAGCTATTAGTAATAATGCTTAACAGTATGTTGGTTTATGCAGCAGGACAGCAGATCTCCTGGCAAAAGCCTCTATAGGGAACCTGCCAGATGCCCAGCAGCTGGCTTCTTCCAGAATGCATGACCTGTAAAGACTCAGGGCAATGGCCAATCCTCTCACGGATTCTGCCTTTAATTTATAAATGCAGATTTCCTTCTTCCCAAAGTGGAGGAAAAAAAAGAGGACTTTTAAATGGCTTTGGGCTAAAATCTTCTTCCATCTCACTCTAGTGGGAAGAAGAGTAATATTGCTCAATGTTGGAGAAGAAATCAGCTTGAGAGCCCTGCGTATGCATACAGAGAGCAAACGTCTGTTCCATGTAGGGTAGGCACGTAACACAGCGCATGCTGTTCTTAGCAAAGTGATTGAAGTCAACGGGAGTCTTTGCAATCAGGCTTTCCATTAACAGTTATTGGAATGAGCTCATCTAGTCTCCAGTTTAGCTCTAAGGACATCTTGCCGAGGATTGTCACATCGGCTGTTCCTCTACACCCTTCCATATTTGTTAAACCAAGCGCTGCAAATGCGAATAGGATTTTGCATGGCATCTGTCCGTGTGCTATAAAAGCCAAGCAAGAATGCCAGCATCCCTGACACCATAAGACCTCAACCCTGAGGGGGGTTCTGGGCCCCAGATAAAATGAATTAATAACAAGTGCATTGGCAGACTCTGCAGAGATGAGCCAGATGCAGAAACCTCACATGCTGGGGCGGGGCGGGGGGAAATAATCCAGAGGGAGATGCAGATTTCAGCCTTGCAAGGGCCAAACGTTCAGCAAAGTTTGGTCACTTTGTCGGGAGGAGCTGGCATTTAAGGCTGTAGCTGACTGCCACTGCCCCGGCTGGAAAGCCAGAAAGGTCTTGCCTCAAGAAGAAGAAGATGTCTGTCCACTTCGTGGCATTCGAAAGCCATCTGGTCCCTCAAAGAAGGGGGCAAAATGCAGGAACAGCCACCCGAGATGAGAAAGGCTCTTTGATGCCCAGCACTGTCCACACAGCTAACTGTGTCATCAAAGCAGCCAACAAAACCAAGCCATATCTACACCCCAAAGGCAAGAAAGAAAGCAATCCGCTAAGAGCAGTATTTTTTGCAGTTAGGATTAAGTTCGCTGAAGGCAATGGAATGTCTCCAGCTGGCTCAGGATTACCCTTGGGTGGAAATTACTTTACACACAGCAAATGCAGCCTAAGGTTAAGGCTGTTAGCACCTTAAAGCAATAACTAGGTTTTGTTTGTACAGTGGCAGTATAATGGGGTCTGGTCTTGACTGAGGTTTAAGGATGTAATAAAATCAATTAGTTAATACTGCCCACCATTTGGAAGGAAATCAACACACATGGGAAAGTTTCACCAGACCAAAAACTTCCTGCTTCCTCCCACCCCTTAATGATGAAAGCACAGATTATTTTCTGCATTTCATTCAAGTTAAGCGGGTCACGGTTGGAAGGACAAATACCCCGATCCCCATCAGCCTCAGGTGGGCAGGAACACTGTGTCCGTTTTGGCCCCAAATGCTCCTGCCCTTGGCTCAAAGAGCAGAGCCAGCACATCCCAAGAAGCCTCTTAGCAGCTGAGAATGCACCCGGGAGGGGGAATGGGCTGCCTTGCACCTCCAGGCCATCCTTGGAAATAACTCGCCCGTCAATCATCCCCTCCCAAGCCAGGCCATACAAGGGAGGCAAGGTAGTAAGAGCCGTACGGAAAGGGGGGAGGACAAAAGTGGCCGTGCATGGGCAATGGGACCTGGCAGGGACAGCTATCAGGCAAGGACTAGGGATACAATCCACCAAGCACACATGGCCATGCTTTCCCAGCAGGAGCTGCTGCAAACCCACTGCATCTATTTTTTTATATAGATACACATATATATTTAAAAATACATGTATTATAAATAATATATCTATTATATACATACATTTTTCTATAGAAAAAGAAAATTTTTTTAAATATAAAAAGAATATACATATGCTTTTTTAAATATATATTCCATCCATCCCTCTGCCTCCTCCCTTTGTTTCTGAATGGCTCGGTACTTTCCAGCAGAAAGCGTTTCTCTCCCCAGCAGCTGGAGAGCGAAGCCCTGCTGCTGAAATAGGGTAGCAGGACCCAAGTGCTGCTGCAGCTCCACTGACAGAAAGCAAAATCCTGATTCCCTGTCCCAAAGTGTGCCCTTTAGCCTTTTCTTCGGGGTGATATGATCTGTCTGATCTCTGCATGGGGTTTGCTAGGAACAGCAAGGCTGAGACAGAGGTCTAAAAGATAACGACCATGCTTAGCTCATATCCCCTGCCTTTTCCCTGGTCTTGCACCCACAAGGGATGGCTGCCCGTCCTGGCGGTCACCTACAGCCTCACTGGAGCTCCCCCACGCCAGCGGCACGGCTCCCACCCAAACCACTGGCATCAGCGCGACCCGTGCTGGGGACCCTCCTGCCTTTGCAGGACACCCACGACCCTGACAGCAAGCAGCTCTGCCCCTTGGGCAGCTGCAGGCTGGCTGGGGAGATGCCCCCCACGCAGGGGGGAGTCACCGGCACCAGGTGGTGTTTGAAGCCGTGCATACAGGGAGCATCCCATCACCACCTGAATTTAACCCCCTCCTCCTGCCCCTCCATGTGCACAGGGAGTTTCTGTCCTAATTTTCTGCTTTTCTGTGGGAGAGGGCAGTTTTCCGTGACCACATTTGTGTTTCTCAGTTCCCCCTCCAGCCCCATACCCCACAGCCCTACTCGCCTGCCAGCAGCTCCCCAATGGTCCTGTCCTTCACGCCTCCCACCTTGGCCATTGCTTTCTCTGGGTGACAAGGGAGGGAAGGTCAGCACTTCCATCCAGCGGCTGGAGGGAGTGTTCCCAAGTGCTCTGAGAGATGCCACTTCACTCCTGCCACCGATCCTTGAGAGTTCAGAGCCCCTGAATCTCTGCGGGTTGGCACGAGCCTTGTGCAATGCCCAATAAAAGCCAGAAAGGAAAAGCGCCTTTTCCTCGGGACCCAGTGCCAGGTCCTGGATCCTGTGGACCCCAACCCTCCCCTGATGCTTCCCCATTCAAACCAAGGCTCAGCCCTTCTGTGGTTTTACCCCTCAGCAGCATCCCTCACCAGGGCTCCTGCTTACCTGGAAGGACTGGAGAGAAGCGCCGAGCTCCCTGCCGAAGGGGACAGGCGGGCTGGGATCTGCAAATGGCCCAAGGTGATGCAGCTCTCAACTTATAGTGACATTTGATCGTCTGGAGGAGCCGATTGGTCCCAGACCCCCTGTGCTGGGCAGGGAAGGGAAAGGAGCAGGAATGGGGCGGGGAGGAGATAGAGGGGGGAGCAAGGGAAAGGGAAAAAAAAAAGGTCATGCCATGTATAGGAACAGCTGGAGTAATTGCACAGATCATGGTAAGATGGGAGGGACATGTTTAGAGAGGAAAAAAAAAAACCTCCAGGGCTTGTGTTTCTATATTTACAACCCCACCAGGCAGGCAGAGCTCAAAGAGGGGTATATGAGGCAAAGGCACCTTGGAAACAAATTGTGGGGCCCCCGCAGCTCCGTGGTGCACGGTCACTGCTTAAAACCTGGTCGTGGCACCCTGGCTCTTGCAATCTGAACAGGTGGCAGCAGCAGCCTCTGCTCTCCCAGATGGGCAGGAGCTCTGCCCTGCTGCCCCTCTACCTGTAAACAGCTTCGGCTGCGCTGCAGCATTGGAGCCTGTGGAGAGCTCGGGGACCTTCTGCCATCCAATGCTCTTTGAAACAAGTGGTCATCCAGCTTGTGAGAAGTCAGAAGCACATAGCACATGAGTTGCATGGTATTTGTGCAGGTGGTGCGTGGCTGGTGTGTGGCATGCACCCACCTCTCGCTAAGACTACCAGGGCTCTGCCACGCATCGGGGCTTGAGGAGACCTGGAACAAAAAGCAAGAGAGAAGGAATATAGCAAGAGAGCTTGTCTGACCTCAAGCCACACTCAGAGCCCTTCTTAGCATGATACGAAAGCATTATTTAAGCAAGAACATCTTAGAAAGGGCAAACCCCATATGGCTGGACCCCACTTGCAACCCTCTAGGTGCCCAAAGGGGTTTTGCCACCCAAGCACCCTCCGCAGTTGCACGGCTATGCCGGCAGAGGATTGTAGTGCCTTGCACAACCCTCAGGCTCACGCTTTGCATTCCACTGAACCTCGCAGGCTTCAGCTCCCCGTGTCCCCCCTCCCGCCCGCCGCCCTTGGCAGGGCTCCCCGGCCGCGCAGAGCATGCCCTCCGGTCTGCCTGGCAGCCCCGGCACCCCCTCTCTCTCCCCCAGCCTGTAGGAGCAGAGAAAATCTTTAGGAGCTGCGGGGCAGGCGATATTTTTGGCCCGGGTCACAGATCGATTCCTGCCCACTCTTTCCCTGTCACTTGCAGGAAAGGGTCCCCAGCCAAGGATGTAGCGACGAGCTTTCCAAGCCGTGGAGCAGGAGCGCAGTGCTGCAGCCTCCCATTAGCCAGGTAACATGCACAAGCAAAAATCCCCTCTCCAGCTTGCATTCTGTGGCTGCCCGGCAGCTTATCCCCTTGCCTGCCTCCCGCAACCCAGCTCGAGCCAATGCTTTTGTTACTCGTCGTGTGGGAGGGGGACAGTGCATCCATCCTCAGCACCCTGGCTTCGGCCAGGAGGAGTTTGCCGGGTGGGGGAGTTGGGGTGGGCACCCCACGCTGCCAAGGAGAGTGGCACCCGCATGGGGACGCACGGCTGGACCAGGTATCGCTCCACCGCAGCTCCACCGAAAGCACTAACGCAGCAAACCAGCTTTCACGCTGCGTTTTCGGCACCATCAAGCATTTTTGCAATCTTCCACTGGCTTATTTTCCTTGGGCACTCCACCAGCCAGGCAGGTCTCTAAGAAATACTGTATTTGCCCAAACCGGCAGCAGAGCAGGGATGTATGGGAGGGGGAATCCCTCAGCTGTTTCTCCTTTTATGTTTGTGGTGGACCCGTTTTGGCGATGGTATTCACCAACCTTCTTCGCCTGCCTGCTGATTATAGACTGTCCCGGCTGCTGGCAGGGCATTGCGACTCGGGTCTTCCACACTGAGGACTGAATCAATAGGTTAAAAAGGCAACATGTGTGTGCAAGTGCGTGTGAAGCCTGGGCTTACACCAGGGCGGTTCTCAGCAGATGCAAGGCTGAACACTCCCATGGTCCCGTCTGGCCCATTTGCTGGCAGTCAGTTGGCAGGAGCAACGTGAGCATCTTGCGGGGTTGCACAGCCTCTGCCGGAGCGGTGGTGCTTGTGCCCAGCAGCAGGGAAGAACTCCACTCAAACTCCTCTCTAAGCATCTTGACAAATGTGATGTTGATGCATGCTCTGGGAGGGACAGGTAACCAGATGCTTCTACCTGCTGCAGCTCTATTTTCAAATAGATGAAATGCAAATGTTGCTCCCTGCAGCATCCCCTTAGGTCCTGTGCACGCACGTCTGCACTCAGCTTAGTTCCTGATCTGGACACGTTGGGCAATGGCTGCAGACAATGTCCATCCTTACCTTATGCATCATGTCCATGCTCCGTCTTCCCCGTCACCACCCCCTGCAAGCACAGCCCATCTTCTTAGTGCATCCCCAAAGGAAGTCTGTGCATCCTATGGGCTGCCTCTGTCAGAGCACTCGCGTCCATGTCATGCATCTTGTCTCCAGTCCCAGCGTGATCCAGTTCCCTCTTCCCACAGCACCGAGGGGATCTGCTGCATCCCTCTGGAAAAGGGCTTATCTGATGCACACATCCTCCGTTTGCTCTATTATCATCTGGTTCACAGCCGAGGCTCATCACCCACAGCCTATATTATGTTTGCCCTTTCTTCCTTTTGTGGGTCTCTATCTGTTTCAGCACCTAACTATAATCCTCTCAAATATTTGTTTCATGCCTTAGCCTGTGCTTTTCATACATAGACTACATCTAGTCCTTATTTCACCTCCTGGTGCCATTGCAGACCAGTTTCATTTACAGCCTGCGACATTTTCATCTTTAGCTTTGCCTCTCTTTACTGTAGATTGTCCTGCTCTAGGCTATATATTTTGTGCTGCCTTGACATCGTCTTTCCTCCCTGCATCAGCAGCAAGGTGTGCTTGGACTTGCCTTTGAGCTGCTGCAGCCCAGCCACACCAGCCTAGAGAGCACGCAAACCACCAACAACTACCTTTTGCTCCCTACTGATCACATGGACCAGATGAGAGAGACATGATCCTGGCTGTGGCTGCATTTCTTCCAAAGGCTATCAGTTTTTGTTAGGCGAGGGTGCAGCAAGCCCCTATCTTTGGAGAAGCCCCTCTCACCAGCTGCCAGGTGAGAAGACAGCACCAAGGCCAAAGAGAGCATGCATGCAGGTCAAAGACATGAACCAGGCTCTCAAACTGTGTGAAGGCCCTCCGCCTGCTGACCTCAAGCCAGAGCCTGGCACATTTTCCCAGTGACAGCATCTCCACCTTGGGGAGGATACAGCAATCCAGTGTTCCGCCTTGAACAGGAACTAGAGGCTAAGGCGGAGATCTAGAGAAGTTTATACTAGGTAACCTGCCCCAATATTGCATTTCTTTTTGGTAGGCAGGAGCACCCAGACTGGTTATTTGAGATGGGCCACAGGAACATATGGCATAGCAGGGCTGCTTGCAGAGGAGCTGTAATCAGCCCTTCTCATCTTTTCTGGCTGTTGGCTGACCTATTGCAGCAGCCAGCGCACTTGGCCTTTAAATACAGTGTTCACACATTAACCCCAATAATTTTATGAATTGCATAAAGATGGACACTTTGGCCAAATGCTTGTCTTTTTTTGTATGCCCTCACCCCCCATGCTCATTGCACCCCAGTCCGTGAGCAGCATTTCCATGGATCACTGCCTCTTACTGCTGGATGGCACCCAGCCAGTGAGCTGAAGAATCACTGCAAAAGTGCATTGAAACACCTCTCCAGCCCTGGAAGTCTGAAATCCTACCTGCAGCTTTATGTTCATTAAAGACTACAGAGTTTGTAAATAAAATCAGCTACATCCTTCCCATTAAACAGGATCTCTTTCACAACCCAGGAGAGATCTAACTCCTGAAAAGAAGCTCTACCTACCCCTTACTTACCAACTACTGACCAACACTCAGCAAACTGATCTAACACCGAAACAAGCAGATCCTGCTTTGGCACACAAGTTGGGCCAGAGGACCTCCTGATGTCCTTCCTCACCCCAGCTTGCCCATGACTCTGCACTTACACCTTCATGCTAGAGCTACAGAGGAACTTCCACTGACACCTCCTTACATCCAAAAAAGGTTAAGCTTTGTGTTTTGTGACACTTTCAATTACAAACCTTTTACCATGGTTTAGGGCAGGCAGGAAATGGGAATCTCAAAAGCCATTTAGGAAGGAAAACTAAATTCTTATCCAGTTCCCTGCCCTCGTTCTTCTCTTTATCCCGCTCCAGAGAACGGGTTTCTGCAGTTGGGTTTAATCAGCAGTTCAAGGTGAGAGTAGATGCCCTACGTTCACCAAAACACTCTTTCCAATTTAATTGAAGCAGTTGCCAATAAAAAGGCAGATCAGATAGTGACTAAGTATGCTCACAGAAAGGACAGAATATATATATAATAAATTATTATCTGTTCCTGGGTAAAATCCAATGACCTGTTTTATGCAGCCAGTCAAGCAGAGATCAGAATAGCCTTAAACTTTAAAATCAACACCTCTATTTAAGTATCAGCAGACTGCTGCCATTTTACTGGCAATGATGGGATCCTGAGGAATCTGAGACACAACTCAAATGGGCCAAGCAAAGACCAGGCTTCCTCCCCGGCTCCTCTAATACCCCCGCTTGGCGTTTGGGCTTGGGATTTCAGTCCTCAAAAAATCTCTCGCTCCCCCAGCTAGAAGAGACCTGGTGCAGTGCTTGCCATGCACAGCAATGCACCTCTTGCAGCAGCCACTCAGATACAGGGGAGAGCAAGCAGTCGCCAGGTTGGGAGTTCACCTACCTGAATCCTGGAGGGTGTCTGGGGAACGTCAGTCTGCCAACATGTTCTCCTGATGGGGGTCCATGACATCTCAGAGGTTCAGGGGCATAAAAGGGAGAATAAATGGCAACAAACAAGATTTGTTTTATTACCTAATTATCAAATTACCTATGTACACCTCCATCCACTTTCCTGATACTGCTCTTCTCCTCCTTGCTTCTGGAGGGAGTCAATCAACACCTCTGTGGAAGACTCTAGCATGTCATCCCTTCTGTGAAATTTGGTCAGTAGGAGAATCTGCCCCTGTCTTTTCCCCTCTTAGCCTGTAAGAGCAGAAACTCTACATGTTTGCATAAGAAATAGGGGTGGATCTGAACACCTCTGACTTTGGCATCAGAGGCAAACATAAGCCAGCCTTGTGCCTCATTCATACAGTGCATGCTATAGACACACTCATGAGGCTGGCAAGGCTTCGGTGGTGACAGTGGCAGAGCAGGGTACAAGGTGTCCTTGGGCATCCAAGTTTCCAGTTTGGTTGGGTCTGGTTTTTGTTTTCTGGGTTTTTTTCCTCAGCAATATTTTCAGTGTTAGAGACACGCAAAGTCACTGGTACTCCTAAGAGACAATGGAAGTTTTGAGTTGTTAAGTCATCAGTCAAAGAGGAATTAATTGCATTAGGGTGTTTGCATGAAGTATTGAGCACCTACCCCCCCAATCCTTCTGCAGGTCAGTGCTGCACTAAGGAGCAGCGTGTCCTGCAGAGCCAAGTGTGATCTCATCAGTCATCAGAGAGACAGAGAAGGAGGAAGCAAACAGAGAGCTCACCTCCAACACCAACCCAAAGATGCATCTGCGTCCCTTCCATGAGAACTGGCCTCATCAGACAGGCCACAACTCTGATGGATGCGGGAAATGCTTTGCTATCTTGATCCATGACAGAGTGGCTCAAAGTCAGATTAGAGATACATTACTGCACAGGGTCAATGAGCAACAAGGCTTCGCAGGGTGGTACTGGAGAAGCAAGAATCTGCCTTCAGAGCTGGCTTTCTAGTGTAGCTCACCAGCATTCCAAAAGCCAGATGGAACAGACCAAGCTTAACACAGGTGTAAAACTGCTTTGGAGACCTCCAGAGAAACTACTATTGCATGCGCCCTGTGAGCATGTTTAACCTACCAGCTGCCTTGGCACCCACACTAAAGGGCTCCTGAAAGGCTGCGAATAAGCAAAGCCTAAACTGAGATGACAGCTGGAAGAGGGGACGAAACGCCCAGGGGCCAAGAGGCAGTAAATAACTGCATGGCTTTTGGGCAGCTCACACATTCGTTCAGGGCAAAGGCGGGTATTGGTGCCATGCTTGCCAGCTCACTTTAGCAGTCTTAGCTCCTATCTTCCAGTCAAACTGCATGCAAACCTCCAACCAAAATTCACCAAACGAATCAACTCTGCTCCCAGCACAGCATTTTCCATGCTTACATGCTCCCCATACAGTGCATCCCTCTCCAGGAACACGCAGAGACAGAGCCAGAATTTGCACTCTTGCTCTCTGGGGATGGTAACAGTCAAAGCACAGCTCCAAATTCACATTTTGCATCCCTGACTTTTGCAAAACTGGATTGGCACACTTGAAAAGCTTCCAAATGGTTTCATTGCCTAGAGCTACTCTGCTAGAATATCTGTCCTGGCAACATCACCATTACCTGCCCTTCACCTCTCCAGTACTTTAGATGCTGAACTTTGCAGGGCCAAAGCTGGGAGCATGCAATGGTGTCACTCGATAGCCCTTTTCGTGCTAATTTTAGTTGATGGAATTTTTCACAGTTTCAAAAAGAAGCCACTTTATTTTTGAGAAACGTGTTGTACTTACTGTCTACTGTAAATACTCTTTTCCATCTGATGTTTTGAACTTACCTACAGGGCTCTAAAAATCACAAGAAAAAAGCACGCAAAATGATCTCAAAGGGATGATGACGTGTTAATTTTGTAAACCAAACCGAGTAACAAGATGCACCCAACATGCAAGTGATTGCAGATGGAAACAAATTACACATCAGTAAGTACTGAATTTCATCTTTCTTCAGTTAATATTAATTCCTGATTTTTGTGGTAGACTGTTGCTCCATCACTCAGCTGTTTGCTTTGGGAGATGTGCTTGCTCCACCTGCTTTAGACATCTAAGACACAGTCCCTGTGGGATTCAGGAGATCCTTGGACACCCTAGATCTAGGCTAGATGTCTCTGAAGACAAGGGATCAGGCTGGACAACTCAAGACATAGCCCGGGACTTATCCTCAGGCTATATACACCTAAATGGACGAGACAGGCAGACTGTGAGAAGGAAGCCAGAGCAGCAGGATAGGAGCCAGGACCAGTGCCTGGAGCTGCTTTTTTGGGCTGTACCCAGAGGAGGTGAGCAAGGAAGGAAACCAGCAAAGGTGCTCACAGCAGCCACCCAGAGCCTCTCTGCAACCTCAGGGAAGGACTGCCTAACCAACCAAACATCTTGCTGCTTTCATGCTTTAAAAAGCTTGCTGATACAAATTCCAGCGCTATTTTCCCCTTATTTTGTTTCAGCCTCTCCCACCCGGTTCTTCCCATCACCCTGAAAAGCCTCAAGTCCATGACACTTTTTTCTATTTATTTGAAGGATAAAGAGTGCATCTCTTTAGCATTGCTAAACCACTATTATTTAGAGTTATTGTGAGGAGATTAAGCACCTTTCTGAAATTTATTATTTAAATCAAATTGTTCCACTGCAACCAAAACCCTCAGGGGACCCAAGGCAAAATTACAGGGAAATCACTTGTGTTCTGTCTCATTATTATTGTCAGGATCCTTGTAACAGGTCCATCATTTCTGAATCAAATCCTAGCTCCAACTGCACTTCTCATCACTGTCAGATCCATTCTTTACCTGCTTTAAAATATATATATATCATGCAGCATTAGCGAGAGTGTGTTGAGCAGGCAAGAGTGACCAACAGACCAACCTCAGAGCCTTTTTCAATAGCGTATCAGCTGCCACCTCATTATTTATAGCCACCCCGCTCTTCAGGCTTGTTTATTTTCCTTCCCTAAGGTGATGGTGGCGGGAGGGGAAGCTCTGACATTCAGGCCCAAGAGTTCCCGAGTCTGACCTTTCCTTCAAAGAGCAGAAACCGCAGACACATTTCAAGGAAGAAAGTCATTCGGAAACTTTAGACCCTCATGTCCACCACCTCACTGGAGGCCCAGCACAGTGCTACAAGCAACACTTGAGCAGATCTGTTAATTAGCCAGCTCACATACATAAGGATGGTCACAAACATGAGCCTATAATTATTTCATACTTGAAAAGAGAACCAGAGGAAGTCTAGGCCCCAGTCTCGAGGCAGAACAACTGCTATACAAAGACACAACATTCCAAACAGACTTGAGTCTTCCATCAGCTAGGTTTTCCCCAAGTTTAAAGAATGCTGGGTTATGGCCTGCAGGAAACAGGCATTGCAATGGTCGTGGGCCAAGTTTTCCAATCCCATCTCGCATACACTCCTGTAAAATCATCTGTTAAAGCTTGCTGGAAAAAAAGCAGCCCTGAAGCCTGCTATAGAACGACAAGCAGCCTGTTTCAGTATTACTGCAAAGATTCATTGAAGAGTGGATACGGTACAAAAGGATGCTCCCCTTCTGCATAACCTAATCACACAGGACAGGGAAAGATGAAACTGGGGAGAAGCAACACCTCGAGGTGTGCCTCAAGGTCAGAACACTGAGAGCCCACATAAGGGTTCAAGCCCCTCTCTTTGGGCACTGTTGACCTGCTGAGGGGATGGTAATGTGGGATGGCATGGAAGCACAGGGAACACGGGCAGCCAAAAGATGCAGGGTCCAGGAAAGCATTGCTTTTCTCCACAAGTCCTGCAGCAAGACACTCTCAATGCCTCAGTTTGTCCTTGTTACACTTCAAGTGCAACAGATCCAGGAGAAGATAAAGCTAACATCTTATAATGAGTCTCAGAGATGCCAATGCTGCAAAAAAATATGAGTTTGATATTGTGAAAAATGAACATAAACATAGGGAGCAGTCAGCTACCGAGTAAGACCAGACCAGTAACTGCTACAGAGAGGCACAGCTGGCTCTGCTTTACTCAGACAAGCAGGATGAGTCCCCAGGAACACTCTTCACATCCCGAGGAGAGTGGAGGTCCCAGCAATATGCAGAGACACACCAGAGACCTGGATGCAGACTGGCTTTGCAAACATTGCAGCATAACTTCACCATCATGCACAGTAGTTTCTCCACAGCAAATTCACCCGCAGGAGGTTTTCATTTTAGCAAGAAATGAGCAGAAGCACTTCACAGATGCCACCTTTTCTTCAGAAGCGAGCAATGAAACCAGCTACAACGGTTTGTGCTTGCTACCAAGGGGAGAAATGAGCCTTCGTTCCCTCTTGGCATTGCCCAAGATACACACCCAGAGCACCTGGGCTGCAGCATCCCTTTTTGAGGGGTGGTCTTTCACCATTCTGGTGACACTTCCTCTACTACCTCATGCGCACCATGGTACTTTAGGAGGAGAAACAATACATTGCAAAGTTAATTTAATAGTGGAAAAATTTCCCCTGGCAGATATAGGTACCTCATAAAGATATACACATACCTGCTCCAAGCTAGGTCTTTCCCTGATTCCTCACCACCACTAGAGTGCTCTGGTCTCCACGGAGAGTTTCCACATACCCTTCTCACTTCTGTGCTGCAGCCAGAACCTGAATTATGGCAGTAGTTTCTGTTTAAACCACCTTTAGGTCCACATGGGCTTTTAGCGGGAAAAACATGTCCTGCAAATTAACCCTCCTTAGAGAAGGAACCTCACACAGGCAGCTTTTGGGGCCTTTTCTGCGCTTTCCAAGCTGGCAGGGCACAGGAATAGTAACAGAAGTTTCTGTCCATCCTTTCCACCAGACAACTGCAAAACAGTGTTGAAACTAATTGGTGCAGCCAGTTTGCACACATGCAAGAGCACAGTAGCACTGCTTTCACCTCATGCCAGCACATCTCTATACACCCCATTGCTACTGCTCTGGCCTCACTTGAAAATCCCAGCATGGCAGTGAAAAGGCTAAAGGGAGGAAGACAGTAGTAGATGGTGTCTGTTATCCCAAGCACTCTGAGGAACACAGACTCCTTGAATACCTATCTCCAGGATGAGCTAAAGCAGAGGATGGAAAGGATGAAGGTATCAATAAGCAGAAAGATGACAGCAAGAAGCAGTGTCTGAAAACTGTCCTGTTCCTAACAGTTTAGGAAAGCGTAGGCAGGGATAGAAAAAGTATTCGCTGTCCCTACACAGCAAATACTGTATCTTCCAAATAATACCAGAAATTGTATTATTTGGAAGATCACCTCTATAAAAAGGATTTTCATTAGACAGTTCCAGATAGGGTAGTCAGCTCATTAGAGTGCTAGGTTCCTCTACAGACAGCTATATAAGCAGGCTATGGAGGATTATTTTTTAAGGCTGACATTGTCAGTGATTGTGGTTGAAGCCTGTGATACTGCTCAGGTCTATTAGTTGGGGAGCTAAGCTCTCTGCTTCTCCTAGCTGATCACTCCACAGGAAGTCCTCTGCTTGCTACTCCGTCTCTCACCCAAACACCGCTCATTCCCATTTTACAGTCAATTACCCCCAATAACAATGACAAATGCAGCAAGATGACAAGGATCTCCTAAGTGGGGCAGGCACATGGAAAGCCCCTTTCCTGCACACGTCAAGCTCCTTTTCTTCTTGTTATGCAGCCTGATGTTTCTTCTCCTCCACTTTCCACTCAAGGACAGAGCTGCAATGTCTCATAAAACAGTTTTGCTGCAGGAAATCCTACATCAACAAAATCCTCAGAGCTGCCATTGTTACAACATCTTTCTCAAATTTTATTAAATGCTTACAAAAAAAAAATTGAGGACACACAGTAAATTTAAGCAGAAAGCAAACCGATGCAGGAAGAGAGAGAAGCTGCCCTCCCTCCAGGAGAGCAGAAACAAGTTGCAAAATTATGTTGACATGGGAAGAGGGCAGGAATAAGACTTTAAAGAATGGACGGGAGACATGCTAACACTATGAAGTATGTAGACATGGGAAAGCTCAGATACACTCTTGGGAGCTGATTTACATATCTCAGGTCCAAGGCCAGAGTGCCACTCTTTATGGGCTCAGTTTCCCCATGTTCACAGCAAGCCCTGACCTCCCCAAACAACTCATTAGGATGCCTTTTCACTGAGGCAGCTTCCAGGGTGAGAGAAGCAGCCATTTCCCAGATATCCTGTCCACCTCCAGGAGCATAGCAGGCAGGTTATCAATGTACCCACCACCTCTGACATTCAGGAGAATCATTTCAATCACTGGCACTGGAGCCCACAGGTTAGAGAACAAACGTCCCTTTTCCAAAGAAGGGAGATAATGCCAGTGGATCAGCACTCCTCACCTGGGAAAACAGACCTCCAACCCATGTTAGACAGGGAGAGGAAGGCAGCAGCGATTTGAAACAAAGCTGCTGTTGTTACTGTTGAGATAGAAAAGCAGCAGAAACATTTTGGCATGGGTACATAATGGTGATTAAAGGGTGATCTGGGAACTAAAGAAAAAAAACATGACTAAGTTGAACGTGATTTGATATACACAAAGTAGATGGAAGTTCCTCAAGGCAGATGTTGTAGAGGGACAGAGGCTGCATTGTAAACAGGGGAAGACTTTACCCACAGCTCGCACCAACAGGGTGACAAGTGGTCCTTGCAGTCTCTTCACCCTTGGGTTCTGCCCGTTGCCCTGCTTTCAAACACTGATTCTTTTACCAGGTTTCTGCTGAGCTCCCTCTCTCCCACCACCCAGCTACCAAGAGCCACAAAAGTAGAAATTCTTCATCATGTAACAGAAGCCCTGCCAGCTTGGCACAGCAGCAGATCCCTCTTTTCCAACACTTGAGAAAGAAGGAGAGAGGGAACAGAGCCACAGCCTCCCATCTCCATAGCAGAGCCAGATAAAAAAAAATTTAAAAAGCCAGAGAGTCACGTAGAAGGTTAAAACAGGGGTGGGTTTTGCCAGCTGATCTAGTTCCTTTCATCCAGCCAGAGGCAGCATGGGGTATTGCTCACACCCCGAGAGGAGTCAGGCTGTACCGAAGCGGACTGATATCAGGCAGGAGGAGAAGAGAAACATCCTTCAGTTATCTTCTGTGGAGCAGAGGAAATAGTGGCATTGAGGGTTGCATCGAGCCAGGACCAAGCTCAGCTGCAAGACAAGAAAACAACAAGTTTATGCACACCATTTGGCCTGCCACGAGCAATACCCTGGGCTGTACAGGGGCAGCATCTTGTCTAGCAGTTACAGGTGGTTTTCTCCCAGCCACTTCCACAAAGCCCTGTGATAAAGCTTCAGCGCTGCAGAACAGCCAACCGTGCTATGTGCCCACAGCAGAGCAGATGCCAAGGGCTGCACACCCGGCAGACGTCACGACTGCCCAGGCAGAGGGAACGATGTGCTTCTGCCCAGCTATCTCCTCCCAAGGAGGAGATTAGCAGGTTTCCTTCAAGCCCAAGAAAGCCACTGAAGCGGAGAGTGTGTTCCTACAGCCCCCGGCAGCCACAGCTCTCCACTCGGGACCATCTGCAAGCAGTATCAGTTTCCTGTAGCTCTCGATCTGCTCCACACACAACAGCTGGTGCAGCCAAGGGACTCCAGCATGCTAATAACTTTTCCATTGCATGATAAATGACTCCTCCATGCCGACACTCTCCCCACCATTCCCAGTTTGGGGTTGATTGCAGATGGAGCAGAGTCCAGGAGAACAGTTGGGGTCCAAGAGCGGGTGACCTCCCCTCTACCCGCAGACACTCAACCAGCAGCAGGGAAAATTAACCCTTTGAAAGCCTCCTGACTCAGCTTCTAACTCAATTTCCTTTCAGCTTATCGCAAACCCACCCAAGTTTCTCAGGCAGTATTTTCCCTGCTGTCTCTGGGTTTTCAGCTTTGGCCTTTCCACTGGTAATAAAGCAAGTCCATCTGTCCTTTTGCTTCATTACACGGCAAGGGGGAAGACACTCACAAACCTTGCTTGTTGCAGAATTTCTCCCAAGAACACAAAGCTCTGAAGGAGACTCAAACAAAGCCAAGCACAACAGTGAAGGCAAATAAATTAAGAGCTGATTTCCTTTTGCTGTCTCTTAGCATCTCTCTGCCTCACTAATCAAGCACATAGACTCTGACACAGTCACATGCCATGGAAGTCCTCACCTACAAGGTCTCCAAGATCCACAGCACAGCAGGTTTTAAGTCAGATGGGATGCTGAGATAGTAGCAAGAGTGATTTTCAGAGCACAGGCTGTTGTAAGAGACCACAAATCTTGAGGTTATAGGGCACAAATGAGCCTCTAACTTTGGGAACAGAGGGAAAGTTTTCCTGGTGCATGCAGATTATGTGAACTTCCCGCTCCAAGAACCCCCATGCCCTCCTCAGTAGCATGTGGCAGTTTGCAGCAAATCCCAGGCAAGATCCTTCTCTGACCTATGTGGGAAGCTGCATTTTTCTGGTATGCAGCAGTCCGCAGGACAAGGAAAACACTCAAAGAGCTGAGAACTAGTTGGGAAGTTCACTGCCCTGACTCTTTAGAATTCCCACCACAACAAACCTGAAGTAGGTCAACCTTTAATTCTGGCTTACTGGTGCTGCTACACCACAAACTCATCTTGTCCATGGGACCACATTAAAGAGGAGCAGATGAAATCATTCCACAATCAATCCTAACATCAGATGCATGTATTAGCACACCTTGCAGCAGATAAAAAATCACCCAAGCAATTACCAATTCCTATACGAACAGAAACAGAGTAGTGTTGCACAAGAGCAAGTATGCACCTCTCCAATTGCGGCATTTTGGCTTTCTGACCCAGAAGAATCTAGAATATCCACAGGGCTGGGGCAGAAAGCAGGTATATGAAGGAAGGGGCTCCTAACATTTTCTGGGGGCTGGTGCAGACTTGTTTCTAAAAGTAGCTCTTGGAATAGAGCAGGTCTTAATCCCAGCCTTGCGCTTAAGGCACAAAGCTGATAAGCCACTGGGAATGCCCAACAGTTGTCACCCCCAGCTGGCACAAATCCTCTTCCAAGCCCCTCACCAAAACAGTGGGAGGTTTCTCATGCCTGCAGCCAAAATAAATGCATCAGTTGGTAGCAGTGCACCACTTGCTAGACACTGCCCAGACCCTCATCCACTGTGGTGAGGGCTGGACCTTAAAGGCTGTGTGCCCCACATGCCACCTCTTCAGTGCTTTCATTTGCTGCTGCCTTTTTTTCCTTCTTCTTCCTATCCACAACCAGGTTTGGCAGATACACCACCTGCTTGCCTGGTACAGATCAGCTTCCCAGCCTGGTGCTGACAGCAGCACTGCAAGCCCAAAGACAACATTAAGCACTCAAGCGCAAATAGCTGTTCTGCACTTCTGAGAGTTTTATTTGGGATAATTTTCCCACACAGTAGGTATCACACTACACACCCCCACTAACCAGGGCAGGTTGGGAGCCACCAGGAACTGAGCAGAGCACATGCAATAGTCCCTCTGGGCAACCCTGACATCACCCCACCTCTTCCTCATTTCAGGATGCTCAGTTGCATCCAGCACCAGGAATTAAGGGGCTCGGTGATTTATGCCTCATTTCATAGTAAAACTCGGCAACTCTGTGCTGAGAGCCAGGGCAGAGTCAGATTTCTTTTTGGGGGCTGCCACAGAGTAATGGCAGGTCAGAGGCTGCGTGCTTGGTGTTCAGTGTTCCCCAGCCTTGCTCAGGAAGAGAAAGAGAAGCGAGACTGGTTTTATCTTTCTATCCCCAACACAGATACTTAGCTCAGCTGCAGGAAATCTCACTGGTGCTCACCAGAAAGGAGATGGTGGTGAGTTAGCAACAGAGTGGGAAAAGCAGTTGTGCATCCCTCCAGAAGCAGCAGTGTTGGCCAAAGGAGGTCCAGCTGCAGTGGCCACTGGGGATAGGATCCAACTCCGACCACAACTGTTTCACTGAAGAACGGGTGATACAGGGAGGACAGTGGCAATGGTCCCTAACTGAAAGGGAAAACTAGGTTTTATCTTAAATTGAGTGCAGAAAGAGACAGTTACTGCTGTGCTTGATGCAGCAAAGAAACACCAGTCAGAATTAGTGTTGTGACAAAGCACTTTCTCATCACATGAACACAGCTTACAAGTCCTGCATTTCACAGGGGTGTCTTTCTGCCAGCTGAAATCAATCAAGGCCAGTGTCGACTGACTCAAGTGACATAGTTTATGGCTGTTCTGTTGTACATAACATTGTATCAGAGTATTAATAACTGGAATTTGGAAAGCCATGAAACATTCCTGATTTGTGCCTCTGGAGAATGTTTCAAAGCTTCAAAATTTCAGACCTGCTCTGTTTCTCTTGACATTTCCTTCCAAATGCTGTTAGGACTTGCGAAGACACAAATGTCTGGGGTCCCAAGGAGCTCTCACTGGATTTTGCACTAGCGCTAGGAGCAGGAGGGCTCCAGGTTTGGCAGTACAGCTTCTCCCCAGTACATCTCTTGCCATGCCACACCACCCTCAAGACTGGCTGAGACTGCCTTGGGAGACTAAGGAAACCAAGGCTGATGCTCTTCTCCCACAATACTGACTCCATACTCATAGCTTTTGGAGAGAGGAAGAGGAGGCCTTATGTAGGAATACTTCAGAGTCTAGCACAGGGCTAAGCCCATGCCAACTCTAAGCTTTGTGTTTTCTTCCAGGAGATGACAATGCTGATAACAGTATCATCCTCCATCCAGCCTGCTCCCATCCGCCATCACCTTCCTCCCCCTCCCACCCTACCAAAGCCTGGGAAGGACAACCTGCGGCTCCAGCGGCTGCTGAAGAAGGCAGCCAAGAAAAATGCTGTCCTAGGTTCGGAGCAAGCCAAGTCCTTTCGGTCCAGCCTCTCACCTGTGAACGAGGCCAGCTCTGACCTAGAGCACAATGAAAGAGCACCCCCAGCAGAGACACCCGAAACCACAGCACCCCCCTCCACCAGCCCCCCAACCCACCTCTCTGTCAAGCCTGTCACCCACCGTGTTCCCTCCCCTTTCCGAAAGAGCAAGCCTTTCACACTGAAGGTCACCGAGCAGAGGCGCATTGCTGAACACCTCAGGCTCACAACCTCCTCGGCCATGCCCATGCTACACAAGCCAGGTGCTCCTGAGACTCCACAGCAGCCTGAAGGCACGGACACCCACCTTCCCTCTCCAGGAGACCCTTCCATATTTGTTCTCCCCCAGCCGCCTCCTTCCAGTACACCCAGTAAAGAAAGGGCACCAGAGGTTACCTATGTCACCAAGGTGCACACTTATTTCCACAGTGTCAAGCCACCCAGGGCTAAGACACCCATGTCAGATCAGACCCAAGCAACCATCAGCCGTGAGGACAAAAGGTCTTCTCCAGCAGCTGAAACAAGCCACTCTGAACCTTCTCCAGGGCAGATACGCACCCCGCTCAATGACAACAAGGCCACGGCTTCCACACAGGAGCCTCCCCTCCCTTCTGCTGCAGGAGCAGAGCCTCCTAAGGAGCCCAAGCCTGCTCCTACTGAAGAGTCCATCAAGGCCCCTTCACCCAAGCACAGCACCTCCCATGCCCATGCCAATAAGCCTACAACCCATGGAAGTGACATGGAAATATCTGGATCAGAGAGAGCTCCTGAATTACCCAAGCAAGATGGCGACATCCTAAAACAATCAACACCCAGCACTCCTTGGACACAAGCACACCCAGAGACAGCAACCCCAGCACAAGCTGACAGTATGGCAGCCACCTCCACAGGCATCAAGGCAGAACATGTCATTCAACCTCATTTGAAAACCAGCTTACCAAACACCAGCCCTCCACTCAAAGCTGAGCCAGCGCTACTGCCAGTAGAAGCAAGACCTCCTGGAGCCAATGCTGGTGGCTGGCATCGTCTCAAGAAGCACTTGATGGTGCAGCCAGAAGCACCCAACTTCCCAGAGCCTGAGCCAGAAAAGTTGGGACTGGAGGAAGGGAGCAAAGAGAAGGACAGCTCTCAAGCAATCATCAGTCAAGACCGTGGGCTGTTTAAATCAAGGGCCACGAGAATGTGGGATGCTATTTTATATCAGATGACAGTCAAAGAGAGGAAGCAGCAAGCAGAAGCAGAAGAGAAGAAGCTGCAGAAGGGAGAAAGCTTTTTTCTTCCCCGCCGCTTACCCATCCTTCTACATAAGCCACGCTTCGATGCCCGGAAACTGAAGGAGCTGGCTGCCAAACCAATGGCAAAGATCACCGCTGTGTTTGAGGTGGGCCAATTTAGACCCAAAGTGGCTGAGGAGCACACCAAGAGCTTTAACAGAACGGCATCAGGATGGTCAGTCAGCTGAAGCCAGGCTGCTCCACCAGGCCCACATGTCTGGGCCTTCCTACAGGGCACCAAGCAAGAGAGCACCTGTGTCTAGGTTTACTGGCCAATAGAGTCAAATGTAAGGAAAAAATAAAATTAAATAAAACCTCCTCCAAGCCAGCAGCCTCATGCTGTGGGTTTAAGGGTTACTATCCATATGTATATAAGCTTAAATGCATAACATACCACATCTGCAGGTCATGAGCCAGGAAAACGAACATGCACTTATTTTAAAAAGAGCCAACAACAAGCACCGTATGCAGTAATATGGGAAAGAGAGGGGAGGCACACAGTGAAGAGGACAAATGCCTGTAGGAAAAGCCCAATTTAGAGAAGGATGATGGAATCTATTTTATTGTGTTTATTTAAGACCGAGAGAAATCCTAGAAATAAAAGCAGTTGTAGATGAGACAACATGAAGGAATCTGGGTTGCTCCACATCTCCTCTAGGAATTCTTAGAAACTGAACTCAAAAAGGGTACACATTATCTCTTTAGCTTCTCCACTCAAAGTGCTGTGGAGGGCACCTCACACCCATTCACTGAGAACAAGGTGGAAACTCATGCCTTCACCCAAGGCACGGACAACGGACAGCATAAGATATCCATCCTGCTCTCACATAGCAGTTTCCCTGCCTAAAGCACTGGACATCATCATTTGACATCAGACTGCTAAATTGCAGCGCACAGAAGACTAACTTTGTTGAGTAATCAAGTTCCTTTATGTATTTTACAGTGTTTTTTTAAGTACAGCTGGGGGTTACTGTTTTCATGACAACCAGCAAGAGCCTGCTTCAGCACGTGGGTATCCAACTCTGTGTATTTAACAAGGTGCTGTTTTCTGGGGGTTCCTGCTAACCACGTGTAGTCTCATTTTCAGAGGCAACATCAGAATAGCGGCATACCTACTGGTGCCTGATGTCCTGAAAAAAAGGGTATTTAAAACAAAATCCCCAACTCTGTCCATCCACAGAGATAACTATACTTTCCAGCATTAATCACCATTTGCATCTCCATCACCACCAAACTTATAAGCATGAAAGCTGGAGATCAGCTATTTCTATTTCTCAAGAGACTTTGTCATGTTCTGGGATATTCCTGCACAGCTAATGTAGGATTGCTATGTTTAGTCCAAACAGGAAACTCGATACACAGCTCTACATTCTCTTCGTGTGCAGAGGATATGGAGCTGACCAAAAGTTCCCCAAGCCAAACTGTGAACACTTAGAAACAAAACCAAGAGCCCCTTTTGCCTTTTTGAAGTCTTCCAATTTTGCAATGATGCTATCAGAAGAGCTCAGTTATAATCAAACCATCACTGAAGTTTTCACTTTGCTGGTCTTTTCCTCTGTTGTGTAACCCCTTCCCTATTTCCTGGGAAAAAAAATGAGAAAGAAGAACAACCGAAGTATCCAAAGTGTGGACTTCTCAACCCCCCAAGTTTTCCAGGAAAAAGCTGAAAAGAAGTAGGTTGGAAATGCACAAGTAACCACAAGTGGATCCCAGGTAAGCCTTGGCAGGATAAATCAACATGCTGCAATAGAAGGCTATAAAGTAAGATCCATGCAGCAACACAAAATAAAAAAGGCTGCAGCTTAAAACATGTAGAATGCCTAATGCAGATAAAGATGACCTTGCCACACAGCGATAAAATGGCACCTTACTGTAGCACAGATAGTTGGATGCCTGTGCATAAGAGTCTGCATTCACAAGATCCACTGCATTAGCGTGAAGCAGAACAACCAATATCGATTACACTTGGGAGACCAAGTGAATCTGGCCACAGAAGATTGTTTCAGAAGCAACTGTGCTTTAATCCACTTTGTCCTGCAGCAAGGACAACCACCCAGAACAAAGCAGCAACTCTCACATTTGGTGATGAGGAAAGGCTTATGTCTTGCATCTGCTGGGCTTCCCACCAGGCTGCATCCACAACCCAGCCCCACTGCACAGGGATGGGGAATCGCCAGTGGGGAGAGCGATGCCCGCAGCAGAGGAAGGCAGGTCTGGCTGCGTGGTTTAGCCCTTCTGCCCCAAGAGTGAAGGGCAGAGGCATACAGCAGGCCTGGCAAGTCCTGCAGAGAGAGCCTGGCACAAGAGAATTGCAGAGAAGAGAACAGATGCCTGGAGACAAGAGGAGATTTCCACCAGTGGTTCTGCACTGGGACCCATCGCAGCATGTCCCAGCTTGAGTCACTGTGCTGAGTGAGGGAAGGGGAATGCCGCTGGACACAGAGTTTGTTTGGTTTTCAATATCAAACAGCCTCAGGCAGTTGGTAAGAGCCCAAATTGCCACTTAGACAAAACCTCTTGCGCCACAGCCTGCTCAGAGGTCCTGCGGCTCAGCAAGGAGGGGGGGGAAGGAAGAAAAATTGTACCTGTGTTCAAGCAACCAGAAAGCTGATAAGGTGGTGTTGAGCAAGTGACATGGGGGTGAACCAGAAGGGTTTGGGAGCAAAAAGGCAACCATGAAGGGATCCAGCAGTAGGGAAAAAAGGATGAACATAGTTCAGGGGGGGTGGAGAGGAGCTGGGGAGCAGCGACTTCTCAGCACACAAAACAGTCAGCTAAAAACCTAAGAACAGAAACAAACCAAGATCGTCCAAGCTATCACAGTCATTTTGCTATTCACAGTCAAAAAACCCTTCCTTGAAAATGAGCCCACAGGGCAACAGTGCTGCGCAGTGGTTGTCTGGCGTACTGGGTGGATCCTAGAGGACATCCCGTGACAGTCACTTTCCAGCATCCTTTCCTGAAAGGCCAAAGATCAGAGCTGAAGGCACTTACCTTTGAGCTGCTTGCAGAAACTCAAGTAGGGCAAACAAAACCTGCTGACAACCTAGCAAAACCTGTTTGCTATAAAGAATTGAAGCTCAGTGAGAACCCACCTGTTACATCAAAACAGAATTCGGGAAAAAGTAGAGGGCTGATCAAAGAGGAGACCTTAAAATAGGTTTCTGAAAGCCACAGGCAGAGAAGCAAGTTGAGGATGCAAGTCCAGTGGGCTCCTCCAGCTTTACATCTAAAAGTGTAGCTTTGGGCAGACTTGGGTTTGTACTGCTGCCCATCTCAAAGTGGCATTCCAGAGAGCTTCTCTTCTAAATGGGCAGCACAAAAGAAGAAGAAAAAAACCAATATGCTGCACTCAGAAGCCAGCTCCTTCAGGAAAAAAAATAAAAAAGAAAAAAAGATGGAACACAGCTCCCAGAAGAATTCAGAAACAAAAGGTGTTTTGTAGCAGACAGCTATTTATAAGCTTGGCTACGAAATAAAGCTTCTTTTTTATAGTAGGAAAAAAAGTGAATGAGCTTGTTTTCACCCCCGACAACTTCCTCTCCTCTCACAGTGCCAGATGCTGCCCAGTTGAATCCAACCAGTTATCACCTCCCTCTACGTCATTCCCCCTTATTGCCACAACCCTCTACTATAATCCACTCAAGATAACACAAGGATATGTAATAACATAAACACAATATGAGCATAAGATCCGAAGACAGTTTCAAGAGGGCACAAGAGACAGCAGCTCAGCTCTGCCTTCCCCCAAACTACACATCAGAGGATGGTCCTTTCTGCTCTGTTGGTCTACCCAGCACAGCAGATGTTCACGTTCTCCCTACTACAATCCTATTATTGGCTGGTTCTAAGAGGTTAGTGAAATCATTAAAAGCTTTTCCCCTGATTAATTCAGTGAATCATGGAATTAGACCCCAAAAGCATCTGAATTTCAGGAGTATATCAGTCCCCATACTCAGTCAAGACGACCTCCAGCTATATACTTCTCCTTGCAATGTAAGAGAACATAAGAAAAAACAGCAGATAGACTGTTCCTTTGAACTAGCAAAGACAAATACATCTTCACCCAAACAGCAGTAGCTAAGGGACTTCTTCAGATTAAACCAACACAGGTATCCAGCTTCCTAGCAGCATCAGAAACTCAAAGACCAAAACAAACCCCCACTGTGTACCCACTCCCCGTCCAGCTCAGAAAGTCAGGCGTTTGCCCAGAAGCAAGGCTCCAGCTGTTACCATACAGTACCTTCCAGCTCACCTGAAGTGTAGCTGGCAGAAAATAACCCCAATGCCCTGCCAGAACAGCGCCAGGAGTTTTACACAATGCAAGGTCATACCCCCACCTACCTGGTTAATGAGTTCTTCAGGCACACTATTGCTCTGCAGCATCATCTATCAACACCTTCTTGTACTGGCCATGGCCCGTCGCAACAAATTTATACTTTTTGCCAGGAGTGGACTGAACACGAAAGAAACAAAGAGCCTAAGTCAGCATTTTTCTCCCTCAAATATGCAGTCAAGACCAAATAACCAAAGCCAGAGAAACACATGATATGGTTGTAATCCCAGAGGGCTTGGAGACAGCCTGCTCTGTAGGCTCTTCTCGACCCTTCCACGTACGCTCTTCGTTTGCACCGACCGACAACCACTTTCTATAAGCATAAGGTAACACAGCAAGCACAGGACATCTAATAGGAAAGAGAAGATGCAATGCCAGGCATCGTGAGGGAGGACTCATCTCAGAGTCTGGAACCCCCAAGCCAGGGCTGGTTAGAGCCATGGCAAGGGCCAGTTTCATTTACCACATGCTGGCAGCAGTACCGACCCAGGAACAGACAAGATAGTTTGATCTTCCTCTCACAGCCTGGACAGTTCGAGCAGCAGCCACCTGCTGCATTTTAATAGGCATTCCACAAATGTGCCAGTAGGAAAATAACCTCAAGTGTTGGTACTGCCTTAGGTTCAGTTCCACTTAATTTTTACTCTCAAGATTAAAAAGCATAACAGAGCAAAGTAACTCACATTTGCAGTTCAATTTTAGCCTAGAAGGCTGGGACTCCCAACCCATGGCCTGAGAACAACATGCTATTCAAGAGACCCTTCAGTATTACTGGCTTTGAAGTAATTTTTGCCCCCATTTTTACTAGGGCTAAAGCGATAATCGCTCACTGTTAGGAAGAGCTCTTGGGTATGCAATTGCATGGACAGATACAGGCAGTCCTCGTCCCTGCAGAACATCATCATCTTCTCAATACTTGCAACCCAGCTAAGAGCTCTATTCTTTTTCACAGCAGAGTAAGTGCTTTCGTACTTGCATAGATACTAACTTACCTTGATGTTGGTCTCAGGTTTGGGATTGCCCTTCTGTTCCCAAAGGCTTCTTTTACTCACGATGTCTCCAGCCACGATATCCTGAGGAGATGATGTTCTCATTACCCTTCACTGCTAATGCTGCTGAACATGCTTTAGTTCACATCTCTTTCAAACCCACACATCTGACCTCCATTTTATTTACAGTATCACATCATCTGACCCAAGACAGCTGCAGCTAAAACCCATTATTGTGAAAACTTCTTCCTATTCCCAGTATATCCTATGTTTTCTTCTCTCTCACTCTCTTCAAGAGCCTGGATCAGAGATCCAAGATGTTTATTGTCTTAAGTTTGTTAACTATTTAAGACATGTTAACATCAAGGCTTTTTTTTATGTGGAAGGAATTTTGCTCACATAAACACAGATTTGGAACCCATGTGTTACAGAACAGCTTCACTCACAATGACCAGAAAGTGAAATGGAGAGCAATACATAATACTGTCTGCATTTTTCAATTTTACAAGATTTATCATCTTGGTCATAGATCCAACTTTGTGCTCAACAACTGGAGCTCAGTCCTAGCCCCATGCAGAAGACATACACATTTTCCACACCACCTGAATTTATTCCCATTTCAAAGCAGAACCTCAACCAGCACCACAGGCTTTCCTAGCTGTACCACTGAGGAACAATTTGGGACCCTACCACAGGTGAAGTGAAGCTCTGAGGTACAACTCCTTGTCTGCTGACGAAGAAGATTGGATCTCTAGTGTAGATGCCTTTATAGCTGGTGGGCACTACTGATGAGCCATACCAAGAGGCTAATGCAAATTGTGCCCAGAGGCCAGCCCCCTCTTCCCCTGCACAAGCAAGGCAAGTCCTGCGAGTGCCATACCTTACAGGCTGGGGACTTCACGGCAGACTGAGCTGCGACCTCTCCAGTCTCCCAGAGGCTTTTCGTGCTGGCTACCATCATGCTCGTGGTGGGAAGGTCAAGAGAGGGCTGTCGGACAGGTTTTGCAGCCTTTGTGGATGTCTGCAAAATAAATGGAGAAAGGTCACAGTCAGGGACTATGGGGGGTTCTTCCCCCTCCACCCCATAATTGGAGGTCCTCAGGGATGAGGGATTGTAAAAAGGAGACTTGTAGGGTCTTGCTAGTTCCTGCAAGATGCTCCCACCCTTTAAGCAGGGAACTTGAGGAAATAAGCATAGGACAGCTCACTAAAGAAACCAACTTTACGCTGTGGAGGGAGATAGAGACAGAAGAAAGGGTTGCTGCCATCCAAGGGAAGACGATTCAGTTGTCATGTCTGAGATGGTAAGACTTAAGAGACATGGTTGGGAGAGCAATGCCCAAAGAGGGCTCCTTGGAGGGCAGGGACAGAGAGACAACAGAGCAGCCCACCTCAATAGCCTGCGTGTACTGCTCCAGCCTGTCATCAATCTTCGACACAGGGAGGGGAGGCTGAGTCTTCTTTATGCTGTTACTGGAAAGCAGAGGAGAGAAGAGGATTGAGGTGATCCCCCAGGTCCTCAAGCAGAAGGGAGGACTTTGAGGGCCACAAGCAGCCTGTTACTCCTGCCCTTCCACACAGCAGGGCCCTCCAGCATCCTCCATTTGCAGGAAGGGATGTGCTTTACCCTGAGGTCAACCCTGGAAATACCTTTTCTTTATCGAGCGGTTCAGCGACTCAGTTCTGTCCGTGATCTAAAGTGGGAGAAAGAAGACAAAGATACTATTCTCCATGGACCTCAGATGGATGTAGGTCATCTCAGCTGACCTTAATTCAACCATTTCTCTTCCCTGATCCCTCACCCAGATTTTGGTTAGAAATGCCACGCTCAGTCCCATGTTTCCACACTGGTCAGAGACAATGAGCATCCCCTTTCCTTCTCCTTTCCAAGGCAGGGGAACAGAATCCCAACTAAAAGCATCAGTGCACAGTAGCAGCCAAACCAGTTTCAGGGGCAAACCAACAACATGCAGCTTGACTGACAGCTGAAACACCAACCAAGCCTATTTTCTCTACTCCCTCAGCTCAAGGACCCAGTACCTTTCTGGTTTCCTAGCCAGAGACAACAGAGAAAGTGGCCAGTGTGGCAAGACAAGTGAGAAAATTAGAGGCACTGCCAGCCACAGCTGCAGAAGAGGAGCCAAGTATGAAAGCAGCACAGGCATGACTTATATCAACTTACCCACACTAGAGAAGCACACAGACAGGGCAAGTCAGCACATGGAGCCACCTGCAAGGCAGCCCTTCAGGTCAAGCCATCAGGAGAGAATTTTGCACAAAAGGTGCTACACAAGAACTCTTCGGCCAAGACAGGAAGGCAAGCAAACACTTCACAACCACTGAATAAAGGAAAGCTGAAATGTTGCTAAACCTTACAGCTCCAGAAAACAAGAAGAGAGAGAAAATCACTTTCAAGTCAAAGGGGAGGCTCTTAACAACAGCTCCTACAGAGCCAAGAAGCAGCTACCAAGTAACAAGGAGCCTTCTCTTCCTGTGCCACAGGAAACATCACCTACCAAGTCTGCAGATAAAAAGCAACGCTAAGAGCTCATTTTAAGATGCTTTCAGGATGCTGGTGCTAAATTTTAGCTAAGCAGGAGACAAGACAGTGCCACAGAGAGGACACATTTAACAGCTGTGCCCAAGAGCCCAGGGCCCATTAGAGAAGAGCACAACCACCAAATGGTGCAACCCTGCCTAACAGAGATGCGCTAGGGAGAGCCACTCCGCAGGGTCCCTGCTCCGCAGTGTGACAGATTTTTCTGCTGGGCAGGCTGTCTGCCTGCTGCCAGTTCTCTCCTTTGCTTGGTGCTGCAGGAATTGATGCTTGCCTCTGAGCTGTGACTTCAGAGACTGCGTTGCTCATCCTTCTGGGACACTGATGGGCAGGCTGGCACCTCATGGGGCATAACAGCATCTGAAAGGGGAATCTGCCTATGTTTCAGCTTCTCAGCCACAAGTAGATAAGATATCAATAGGAAAAAACCTTGCCAACCCCCTGCCAGAGAGATGCTGTGCAGGTGCAAACCACCCAGAGGTACTTCCAAAAGGTCATAAATAAGCATCACATTAAACACAGAGGGGCCTAGAAAAGGCTGTAGGTGACAGTAGATTTCAGCATGACAGTCTAGGTGGGAATAAAATTTCCCTAATCTATTTGGAGATCACCTCCCCTTCCCTGTAGGGCAATTCCTTGCAGCAAGGGTTGTGCATTTCTCTGGTACAAAGCACTTTCTGAAGGCCAGAAGAAACCACAGTTTCTCACTCAGCCAAGCTCAAAACTCGGAGCTCACGAGCAGCCTGGGAAAAAAACAGGGCTGGCACAAGGCTTCCCCCCTGCCACCACACATCTGTTTCCACCCCCAGGCCACACTTGGCCCTCTGAACCCCAAACACCCCGACACACTGCACCCCAACATCTGCCTGCCCCAGATGTGTACCTGGCCTCCACCAGCCACAGCTGGCAGGGGAGCTCACCACCCACTGCAGATGCTCTCATCTTTCCACCACAAGCAGTGTTTCTGCTGAGCAATCCCGTGCCAAAACACCTTCTCGGTGGTCAGTGTGTTTAATTCTCAGTGTTCACTCAAAGCCCTGCTAGCTGGAGTGTAAAGAGCCTCCTTCCTTTGGAGAGATCCCAGGCTCATATTTTTCCTGAACAGCTTTACATTCGGCTTTGTGTGTTGCTGAGCTCTGACATCACCATTATAAAACACAGAGACTGTATTTCTAAACCTTTCCCCCGGCTAATCCTTGCAGCAGCAGTTAAGCTCAGGTCAGGAAGCTATGTGTGTTTTGGGGTTGTAATGACGAGAACTTCAGCACATAAAAGGCAGTGGAAGCATTTCCCACATTTCCCCACCAGTCCCACTCCAGGGATATGTTTTGGCCACCCCCTCCCCACTTTTCAAACCTAACATTGGCACACGGCCTGCATCCAAACCCAACATTAGCACATAGTCTGCATGCAAACCCAGTCTTTCTCCTCTCCTTTTATTTGACTTTAAAAAGGCTTATCCATAAAAAGCAAGAGTCTGATGGTTGTAGATGGTGAAGCCTTCCTCTTATGATCTATTTGCTGGTGCAAGAGGAAGTGCTCATACAATCCTCCCCATCCAGGAGATATTGACTAAGAAGCAAACAGCACAAATATAAATGCAAAAAAGCAAAGATAATATCAACAGCAGATTAACAGGCTACCCAGGCTCCTCAGTTTCCCTCATTGCTCTAATCAACAAGCTTAGGGCTTACAAAGACAAAAAGCCGTTTGCTACAGAAACCACTTATCTGTAGCTATTGTATTTAAAACACACACACCGAACTGAGAATTTGTAGCAAATGCAACAAAAGTCATGAGATGCAATTCAGGTGGTGTTAAAAATGGAAGTTTAACAAGAGCATCAATGCAGACAGCTGTGATTAGGAAGGATACGATGCTTCAGAGATCAGGAACCCTAGTTTGTTTAACACACTTAAGTCCTACTTTCTGATTTTATTCTAAGTAAGATAGGGAAATTCCAGTGCTTCAAGTTTTTTGGGTTGGTGGTTGTTTTTTTTTTTGGAAGGGAAATGCCATTTCTGATTAAGTTCATGTGTCATCTTTGACCAAACTCACAAGCTTAAAGCACAGACATCTTTCTCAGTATTACAATATTCCCTGGAGTCCTCAGTGAACTTTAGACATTTACGGTGATTGGCAAAATATACACAGAGACAGTTACAGCCTCCAACAGCTCAAGCAGGAGGAGAGGAGGCTGACAACCAGCAAAGATGAAGAAAACAGATCAAGTGATTTGTCCCAGCCTGTAGCAGGAGCGGGATAGCAGGATTCACACCCTACGTTACCGCAAGCCCTGGGTCACCTTTCCTCACCATTAGTTAGGTGCTCTATTGCGATAGATGCCATCAGCTCCAGAGGGCCCATAGAAACACAAACCTTCGTGGAGCACACTGCAATGTGGTCAGAGCACAGCTCCTCCTCTTCCAGGCTGGCAGGGCTTGGGGCTTTCTGGCGTTTTTCTGGTGTTTCTTCTTCGTCTTCATTTCTCCTTCTCTTCTTTTCCTGAGTGCAGAAAATGAACAAGCCAGGAAGTGAGCTGGTCAAAATGCTTACTATGCAACAAAAGTGATTTTTCCTCTGTCTCCCAGGCTTCCTGCTTTACACTAAACAAGCACGTGGACACAGAAACTTTGAGTTCACATCATCTAATTTTGAAACATCCAAGAAGCAGCTCATGTGTTAGTTCGGGGTGAAGGAAAAAAAAAAATATCAGAGAAATTTAGCAGGTTCAAGGTTCCAAAATTATATGAAGAGAGGTCCTTGCATCAATTAATAAAGATTTATTACCACTATTAAGATCGGAAAATGTGAATTTCTCATTTAGAGGCCACAAGATGAGAGAGCAGCTGCCTTTACTCTAAATGGCTAGAAAGAGTCTCACACACACAGTTCAAATGCAAAAAGCACGTTAGCCTCAGCAAGTCACAATCCATTTATAGCAGAAGATATTTGCATCTCAGTCACCCTAACCGGCTTGCACACCCCCCAAGTTTCAGCTTTGTCTCTCTTATTTACCAGGAATTACACCTCATCAGAAGAGCAAAGAAAGAACCTCAGCTGGGAGCAATGCAAGATTTAGAGATACATCAAGGCAAAGTGCTCCAAAGGTGCGATAAAGGCTGGGGAGAGACAAGCAAGCAGTAAAATTTAGATCTGAGTTCTCCTGCAGAGCTACTTGCTGCCTACAAAGCCACAGGATAAATAGTAGCACTTTCCTTCTCAGTATTGCAAGGACATGACTAAACCACCACAAGCTCCGGGAGCAAACACACCACCCTCACAAGAGGGCAGAGCCTGCCTGCAGTGACCCCAAGAAGGAACATCGGCAAGAATGGCACCAGCCCCAGGTTATGCCACAACAGCTTGTCTACATGAGTTCAACACCCAGCAGTGTAAGCAGGAATGGTGAGCAGAGCTTTTGGAGAGCAGCCCCCAGCCCCAGCTCTCCCACCAGCCTTGTGGAGAAGAGAAGGTCAGCTCCTCCTGATCCCACCTCTTGCTCAGCTCTCTCCTCTTCCTCCTGTTCTTGGACCTGTTCTTCCTCTTGGCACAGCCTCTCTTCCTCCCCAGTAACCACATTTTCCTCCTGGATCTCCTCCAGACTTTCCCGATCCAGCTGGATCTGCTCCAGTTTGACTTCAGCTTCCCTCACACCACTGTCCTCCTCTTCATACGACTGTCGTGGAGATCTAGAGGTGGAGGAGAGAGGTCAAAGCAGCAAAACACATTGTTATGAGCCTACAGACACCATCAGGTGCCTCAGAACTCTAGAAATCCAATTTTATCACGCCCGCAAGCCTACAGCTTGCTCTACAAGGGCTCACAGCCACTTCCATGGTCCCATCCAGTTCCAGGCACCCAGATGTAACAGCAGTCGCATAACACTCCCTCACTTTGAATATCCAGGACACAGCTCAGCTAAGAGTTGTGGCAGAGCTGCAGGCATCTGCACCTTTCCAGCCTCGCTGCGGGCAAGACCCGCAGGAAAACGGAGCTCAGACAGACCTGAACACCAGGTCCTAGCCTCCACTCAGACCCTAGGCAAAGAGGACACTGCCATCACGACGTGGTACTGGCTCAATTCTCTGCTCTGCTACAGCCAAAGTCCCAGGTCAGCCAGTGTGCTCTGTGGTCCTGGTGCACAAACACAGATCTGACAGTGCCCCCACAGATCCCAGCATCAATCCAATACGGAGCACCAAACAGAGCCTTCCTCTCCCTTAACTCATCCTCTGTGTTAACACAGCGTTTCGTTGGAGAAGGAATCAACCAACAACACGTGAACATGCTTCCCAAGATCCTCCTTTTCCCTAGCTGAAGCTAAGCTGCTGGGCAAGGCAGCACAGCCAGTCCCATGGGTGTTTTTTTTTTGTTTGCTTGCAAGGCATACTGCTTCACGGGCAACACTACAACCTGACCCCGCGCCCCACTTTTGCCCACCAGAATAAACGACACCTCTACTCATGTCACAGCCCAGCAAAGCAAAGGAGTCCCAAAGCAGCCAGGGTCACCCCAGGGCTTAGGTTTAAAAAGCCACAACAGGGTTTGTACAAGAGGATTCCTCCAGACCTCCAAGGCTGCCGAGAGGAGACCCAGAAGTGTGTTTAAGCACTCAGCTTTGTGAAAGCAAAGCAGCCCATACCTTTGGGCACAGTGTCGGTGGGAGCACATAACCCCAGAGCTCTCACTGGCTCACAGCCATGTGCCAAGATGTTATTGCCATCTTACTTTCCCTAGCAAGAGCACAGCTTTCTCCTCCCACCCATTTCTTAGAAAATCGCCTGACTTGCGACAGCAAGGCTAGAGAGCTGGCTAGCAGGCGGCTGATTCACCGCTTCTGCCTCACAAGCCAGTACCAAAACATGGAAAAAAGTTCAAGCGATGCTTTTTCCACCCACCTCTCTGCTGCTGGGAAGACAGCTCCCAGGACAGCCACCGTCCAGCCCTCCCAGCTGACCACTCAGGGGAAAAGCTGATGCATACACTGGCTCACTTGGCTTGCCACCAATCACCCTCCCACAACAGCGCAGTCACCAACAGCAAACAGGTTCTGAAGGTTTTATAGCCCAGGTAACTAGCTTCTGTTAACCAGGACGCCAGCAACGCCTCCAGCTAAAGTGCAAGCTTGTGGTAAAAATTCAGGCCAGCAGATACGACGCAGTCAACAGGATGCCTTTTGCACCACAACAGTTTTGTATGGGAGGCAGCTACTCCGACCCAGCTCCCACCCTCCTGCATGCAGCCGATAGCTGTGGAGGCGTGGATCTCCCCCCACAAAGTGGGGAACCAGAACGAAAACATGCCTTAGCACCAAGGCCCTCAGGGGATGCGCAAGCTGTTTTAGCTCCATCCAAGGGAGAGCAACTGTCTCCATCCCCTCAGTTGTAGCCACAGCCTAAACATCCTTCGCATGAATAAACAGGGTTTGCTCCATATTCAGTTAAGCAGGAGAGAGGGGAGCTAGGAAACCCTGGCCACAGCACCGTTCATCCCAGCACAGGGCATCCCAGCCAGACGCACAGCCTACCTGGGCTCGCACCGCACTCCAAGCCTGTCCTTTGGGTGAGGCAGGTAAGCAAGGAGGAAGAGAAAAGGTGCCGAAGGGACTTCACAGGGCACAGACACCTGCTAGGATGCAAGCCCAGCTTTTTGCAAAAATCCCACTGCCAGCAAGCTTAGAGGGTCCAGACCCCTCCAGCTGCCTCTCCCAGCCAGTCTCTAGCCAAAAGCCCCCTCACCTACAGTCACTGCCTTTAAAGCACCACCCCTCTCTGATGGGCTTCACCTGCCATGGGTGCCACCTCCCCTGCTCAGCATCCTCCTGGCCTGCTACAGAATAAACACAAGCATCACATAAAAACCCAGGGAGCAATTTCTGGAGAGGATAATGCAACTCTTCTAGCTAATTCTCTTTTGAAGGCCAAGATGGGAATAGCAGTGGCCTTTCTCTCCAGACAAGCTCTTTGCAAGGGGGGCAGAAAAAGAAGCAGCATGCCGAAAAGGAGATAGGGATGATTTCTAATTGCTCCCACAGATGTGGCAAGGTGCTTGAGCAATGCTTGTTGGGTCGGGGCTGCGAAGGTTCAGCTTGCAGGGTGGTTTACCTACAGTGTTTAGAAAAAAGTAAGAAAGAGGAGAGCTCTGTTTATTTGTTCAGCAGCAAATATTAATCTTAGCCATTTTTTCAGTCTCGGGGGTAAAGAAGAGGCTGTGTCATCACAGGGTAAAATTCCTATAAAATCAAGCTGCCAAGAGAGCTGAGTCACAGAGTTCACATGCAGGTAGATGGTGTCCAAGGGAAGTGGTTAAGGCAGGAGTTTGGTTCAACTCAGCAAGGGGAGAGTGATGGGAGATGGGGACTAAACAGCTGGCACACAAACACCTCTCAGGCCTCTTCGCTGCCTGTTTTTCCCCACTGAAAGAGGAGTCAAGCACAAGGTGGGCTGGGGCCATGACACCCACTACGCTGCCATGAGCCAGGAAGCTGCAATAACTTAGAACAGCTTTTTAGGCTGGCCTGGATTATGTCAGAGGCCGTTTCAGCCCCTGCAGCAGCTCAGGTGGCTTAAATCTGCTGTTGTCACTCCTCCAAACCCAGGCGTCCTGGCAGGCTGCCATTGCTCGGAGTGCAACACTCAATCCAAACATCCCCAAAGCCCAGGGCCGTCCCTGAGCCTGTTCCTCCCCGCTAGCCCCAATGGCAGGCGCAGAGCATCCATCCCAGCAGTGCGGGGCCGTCCTGCCCCTCCTCGGGGACGGTCCTTTTGCTGCGCAAGTTGGTTCCCCTCCCCTCAGTCCGGCTGTGTTCTGCCCACCTCTGCCTGCGCTGCTCAAGCTTCTGGGACCAGTCACTGAACCCCTCATCCTCCTCCAGCTCCGAAGTCCTGGATGGCTTGAAGTCATAGCTGAAACACAGCAAGAAGGAAAATGAGGATGAAAGAGATGCAAAAAAACCCAAACCTGGCCTGAAAGAGCCCCAGTCTGATATCCTCCTCTCCCTTCAGTTACCACATCTTTCCTCTGACTGCTCCCAAATCCCATTTGAAGCCTTACCCTCCATTACAGGAAAGATGCCTTTGCCACGTGCTTAGAAGCACCTTTGTACAAAGGGGGTCTCTCAGGCCATCGCTGCAAGATGGAGAGGAAGAAGGAGCAGCTCCATGTCTCTGGCAGGAGCACCCCGCTGCTTGCCTGGTCTCTGGGGTTGCACACAGGCGAGCAAAAGGCAAGCAGCACATCAAAACCAAAAAGTTCATGGCATTCTTCTGCACCAGACCTGGCCCCAGCTTGTTTGGACCAGAGGTGTTTCAAACTCGGCTGCTGCTTGTCCTATGCTTGTAGGCAGCCCCATAGAAAAGAAATCAGCAGGAGTCAGCCTGAGCAGATCGCTGAGGGAGGAAGGGATGAAGACCCAAAGATCAGGACACTGGCTGAAGCTCTGGGTTGGATCCTCACATTCCCCTGCAGCTCTCAGCCAGTCACACGCACTTGCATGACTCTGGCTCCCCGCATGTGACCACCCTGCTGCTGTACCGAGCCGCAGCCCCCCGGGGAACACAGCTGCCGGCACCAGATGTGGGCTGGCTGTGCACAGGGATTGTTGCGGTTTTTCTTATTTCTTTCCTTGCATTCGCAAGGAGATTCGCCTCCTGGCCAGGGGTCCTAGGTAGGCAGCCACGTTGCAAGTATTGACCTGAGGAGGTGACTTCAGAGATGTTTTTGGGATGCAGGACAGTCACATCATCTGGGAATGGGAATTAGGATGTGGGACCCACAGATTAGTTTAAAACTCAGAAATTCAAAGCACATAATAAATGCAGGTGAGTCCTTTCTTTGCCTTTCTGGGATCTTAGGAGGTGTCAGGAGATGCTTAGCCTCCGCCCTGACCCCGGCGGCTTGAAACATGGGGCATTTCTCTGAGATTGGGAGTCTCATATTGAACTGACCGCAGGAGCTGAGGGTTTATGAAAAACACGTGCCCTTGTCAGACTCACCAGGCAGGGTAGCAGGGGGTACACACCAAAAATGGCTGCTCAGCCACAAGTTTGAGCACAGCCCAGCTGCTGCCACACTTCAGCATCCCCTTAGACTGCTGAGTGCAATATCGTGTTAGTCTAGGACACTGCAGCCCAGGCTGGGTTATTTTCTGCTGCATGTGTAGCAGTGGCTTGTGGATGCCCCAGGACAACACTCAGGAAATTTGACACAGAGCCAGGACAGGACCACGGATCTGCTGTGTCTCAGGTCAGGGCTTCAGGCGAGCTGCAGCGTTGATGATGCCCAATGCAGAATCACTTCAGCATTTGTGGCCCTGGACACAGGGCTATCAGAAAAGCTCCCAGGGAGCAAGGGAGACTGGCCGAATGCTGTCTGAAAACTGGTCACCTCCGTGTGCCCCTCTGCAAACCCAGCTCCAGGGGAAGCACCGAGCCAGCACAGCCCCATCAGCACCGTCTAAGCTGATGTCCATCCCTCTGGTTCCCAAGACTATACGTGTCTTTTCTGCAAACCCGCCATTTTGGTGGTTATTTCTCAGTTTTTTCAGTGGGAGAAGGGAGGAGAGGAGCTATGCTCTGTCCCTCTGGTGCAAGGAAATGCCGAGGGCGGGTTTGCACAAACAGGAGTGACAGGGATGGAATGAATCCCAGCACGGGAAGAGCAGAGGGAAGGAGGCGGCAGTGTTTACACAAGAGAGAGTGAAGCTTTTCAGAAGATTAATAGTCAGGGCTGACCCTGGCTGCATGACCAAGCCCAGGTGGCTGTCAGCAGCTGCAGAAGAAACCAGGGATGGCCAGAGAAGAAACATCCTTCCCAGTGAAGCCTGTCCCAGCAAGCTCAAGCATCGCAGAGCGGGGAGCAAAACCCCTCATTTTAGGAGTTCTTGTCATTGCCCCCTTCACAGATGTTTAGGCACTCCATTAAATCTGGGCACTGCCAACAAGTCCCATGGGGTCAGCAGCGCGTCTGTGCCTATGCCCGTGGGACCGGAGACGGCAAGCTGGGTTACTGGCGCTACTGCAGGCTGCTCTGTGCCCGAGGCCACTCACAGCACCTTCCAGCAAAGCAGCGATCTTGTCAGCCATTTTAAAGACTTTTGAGAATTATTTTCCATCCCCCGTGTGAAGGGGGGTTTGGAAAAACTAACAATTATTATTACTTTCCAGATCTTCTGTTTGCTTTTAGGGCAGACTGCAGTGGGTTTGTCTGCAGAATATCACAAGGTGTATTTCCACAAAAGATCTTGAAGCTACTTTGCAATGCTTTTAGATTAAAAAAAAAAAAATCCTGAATAATTTTGAAAGTATCTAAGAAAAACACTGATCTTTTAATAGAAAAAAATATTTTTTATATAGCTTTTGCTATTTTTCCAGTAAAATTAGGCTGCTGCTTCTCTCTGACTATAATCCCAAATCCTGCTGCCACTTTTCCATTGTGTTTAATATATTTGGAAATAAGTTGAACACATGAATAGTGGGAAGACTGGGGTCTTTAAGACAGCATTTCGCAAGTCAGAGTGCAGACTGGTTTTTGTGCCAGCCCCAATGCTGCACAGCACCTGAGCTGCTGGACAGTGGACACAGGGAGGCTGCAGTGGGACGCTGAGGTGGGATGCTGGGGATGTGACTGGTCATCGAATCCCTTTTCCAGGGGTTTCCTCACTGACAGCAGATATTTCAACATCTCCATAAATGCCTCCTGAGCTATTTCCATTTAGGACCTGCCCCATTAAAGCACCAAGTTAACTTTAACCCTTGGAACTGTGAACTGCACCAGCTCAGGAGCTGCTCCATGCTCCCCACTGCCGGGGCAGCATCCTCTGAGGGAGGAGCGGGGACCCTGGCCAGGAGAGGTGACGGCTCGCTCGGCCGCCAGTGCTGCGATCTGACCAGGGTTGTGCATCACATCCTCAGGCACGTGTCTGTCTTCGCACGTATCGGGAACTTCCACTGGTTTCAGCGTAGGATGATTCACAAGCTGAAATTTAACCAGACACCGAAATCTCTGGCAATGGGGACTCCCTGCCTGAGCTCAGCCTTACCCAAGCTGTCCTAGTTTAAACTCTCAGGGCAGTAAAACACCCAGCCTCTAGCCAAAAACTAAGAGCAAAGCAGGTATTCTGGCTTTTTCTGCCCAAACTAGAAATACATTATTTGTTATTCTGGGCTAAATCCCTCAGCCTAAATCTACTGGGGAACTTTCCCATCTCCCCAAACCACCCTGAACAGAGACACCCGCTCCGTCCATGCAGGAGGGTTTTGCTGCAAGGAGAGAGCCTGTCACTGAAGGATTTATCCGTAGGCATTTCTCACTGGTTTTCCTGTGCCGGACCCGCGCTCTCCGAGCAGAAGCCGGTGCCGTTCAAGCCTTCTTCTGCCTGGGACTTCAGCTGCTTCTCCCGCTCCCGCCGCCGCCGCTCCCTCGCCGCCTCCTCCTCATCTTCCACACTCCACTGCGCTGTCAGCCTGTCAAGACAGAGGGAAAATTCATCCTTAACACCATTAGGCAGCACCCGCAAAACCTGGCAATGCCCACCCCCAAGGTGCCTGGGCTCCCCTCCGGCAAGTGGGGGGCTCCTGCAGAGGAGCACTCCTACCACGAGTGGTGGTCCTCAAAGCGGCATCCCCACCTCCACCGGCACAGCTCTGCAGCGGGACCAACCAATGTGCAAGGATAAGGTGGGACACATGGACTGGGAGAGAGGTGAAGGAGAGCCTTTTCCCCGCCGAGGAAGATGCGGTGCCTATCCCCCTCCTCCCAGACCAGCCACCTCCCAGTGGCTGGAAGCCCCTGGGAAGGCCCATTCCCTGCAAAGCAGCTTTGCACCTCAGGAGCAGTTTGTAAAGGGTCTTGCAGTGCTGCAAGAAATTCCACACCTCCATCTCAAGCTTTGGCCCAGAGAGGGTGAGATCTGCACCCTGGGGGTGAGTTTTCTCAAGCAGCTGAGCTGCTCCTGCCTGACCAGGAGCAGAGGGAACAGCAGCAGAAGGCAGCAGCTATGTCCCGCTCTGCACTGCCAAGCTCCCTTCCTCCCCTGCAGAGAAGAGAAACCTGCCCTGGCATCTCCCAGACATCTCAGCCGCTGGATATTAACACCTCGGTCAGCAGAATGGTCTCTCGCATCCCCGAGGAAGCGATAAGGCAGCTGCCACATTCCTCCTCCAGCAACAACGCCGGTGTCTGTGCGGGACTGGCTGCTGCTCCACCGCTGGCGGCACCAGCCGGGATGCAGGCAGAAAAGGACATGCCATGGTGGCAGGGTCACCACTAACCCAAAGGGCCTGCGATGGCAGCCGGAGCAGGGCAGGTCCGACTCGTGCTACCTGGGGCTGATGCTGAGGCAGATGCTAGAGCAGATGCTGGGGCAGCTGCTCCCTCACTCCTGGCTCAGCCAGGTCCAAAAGAGAACGTGAAGGCTGTCTCACCTGGCATTTGCAAGTCTATTTACAGAAACGCTCTTGTGTGAGGGTATCTATGAATCTTGTCAGCCTTTCCAGGAGAGACTCACTCAGAGCTTATTTTACTCTGTGGCACCGGCAGGACCGCTGAGCTTAGCCCCAGTAGCATCCCTTTGCAGAGTGGTCCCACCACCACCCTGTCAGGAAGCTGGGAGTGACCTCCTGAACTCCCATCTCCACCGAGGAGGCAGAGCCAGGATGTGGAGCCAGATGGAGACAGGTCACCCATCTCTGCCCAGCCCATGGGCAAGCAGCAAACGAAGCAGATCCGGGACTTGGCCAAAAGACCGCTCCACCACCATGTAATAATCACCGCCTGCTGTATTTTGGGTGGGGTCTTTTTGCCAGCAGCAAATTGAGCCACCCTTTCCCCTTCTCCCCCCTCATTGTCTCCTGCCACCTTGCTCTCCGTGGGGAACAAAGCAGACCCAGGCCAGAGCCTGGGCTCCCCTCCTCCCTTCCCTACTCATCCCACACTCCTATTTATTGTTTTCCCCCAAGTTCCCATAGAAACCCTTGTCTGTGGGCCTGGCAGAAAGCCACCATGTTGTTGTGGGGTTTTTTTTTTAATATATAAATGAAGTCATTCATTAAACTCTGCCACGATCTCCCTCCCTTACGCGACAGCTCCAGATAGTCTCTGATTCAGAAAGGCTCTTAACCCCCACTCTCCCAGATCGCCCCAGTTACGAGAAGCAAGGTCCACGTCTATGCCAGAACAAATTAGATTTCGATTTAATTCCTTCCCCACCTCCTCCAGCTCCTCAGGAAGCCACTGCAGAGGCAGCGCTGCACCAAGCTCCTGGCTTGGCTGGGGTACCTGGCGGAGCTCAGAGGGGGGTCCCCTCCAAGCCACGCAAGGTTTCCATGGCGCGAGAAATACGTTGGTTGGCAGCCGCCTCCCCTTCCCAGTTGGATGTGACTAACTCTCTCCCCATGACCTCACCAGCTCACTATTCTTGTCCCTGCATCCTCCGAATGGCTGAGGACAGTGCCGGGGGCGACTGTTTTGGGGAGCAGGATTCTTCTGCAAAAGCAGGGAAATAGCTTTCCCAGCTCCCTTTGCCACAGAGCAAACTGATGTCTGCGTTGCCCACCGCCACGCTGGGATGCAGCTCAGACACCCTGACCATTGCGGCGGGGCTGTGATGCTGGGAGCTCCATACTTGCTCCTCCCAGGAATAAGGGCTGCAGCTAAAGCCCCCACCGAGCCCGCACTCACCCTGGGTTCAGAAATATTACCGCCCTCCAGCAAACACCTAAAACCAGTTTATTAGCACATTCAGAGCTCGCTCTCATGTTCAGACAGGCTGGTGGCAGAGCAAGGTTTAATAAGCGATGCTTTGGGGTTCAGCAGTCACACCACCAAGCAGAGGGAAAAGGACAACTCCTTTTCAACTGACCTAGCAGCACCAATATTTGTCTCCAGTGAAAACAAACAAAAACTCCGAACAAATTAGAAAATAAACCTTGCCAAAGTCCTTGTGTTTGGGTCAGCTACAAGGGTTTGCTGGACCGCAAACCAAATGTGCCATTTCAATTTGGAAAAACCCAAGCCTTCATCAGTGTGAGGAGGGGGTCAGCTGGTAAATTGCCTTTCAAAGCAAGAAGGTGGAAAGATTTAATTTTTAAATGGTTCCTTTTTCTAAGGGGCCACAGTCTCCCATTTGCTCTAATTGCTCACAATTACATTCAGTAACACAACGTGCTCAGCCCATAGTAGTACTGCACAACCGTCATTCCCATTTCTAGAAATAATTACCTGGAGCCTCAGGATCGGGCTGATACCGCGTACCTCTGCCTTCACCTCTGGCCAGCACTTTCCCAGGTTGGTCCCAGGCTGGGGAAGTTTTGGGAAGAGGCAGGCTCATAGCTACCACTGGGACTAAGACCTCCCCACTTCATTTTGCCAGGACAACAAAATGGAAAGCAAGAAGATATGAAGTTTGAAGATTTGCAAGATGAGCTACAGTGTGCTGTGTTACACTCCTGCACCCACTCCCCTGCCTGGATACAGGGGTTTTCCTGCAAGGTGAAAGGAAATTCAGCCCCTCATGCAAAGGAAGGGAGGATGGAGAGACCGCTGGGCCGCCCTGGCAGCCAGGAGCCATGGGCAAGGCTTGCTCCAGCAAGACCTCATCAAGTGGCTGGGTCATTTCTCTTATGCGGTCCCTACATATCTGCCAATAGCTTTTGGAGGTCTTAGTTTGGGGCAAAACGCTCCTTGTGGAAGGGGTTTTTCTCTTCCCGAGGAGATCTTGCAGGTCTAGGAAGGGCTGAAAGCACTTCGGTTCAGCTTTGGCCACAGAGTCACAGTTTGCAAAGTGTCTGGGATGCTCAGACTTCTGCTCTGACTGGGGCTGGCTGCCCACTTCAGATTCAGCTCTCAACTTCACCTCCCTCCAGACCCCCAGCCAAGGGAGGGGTTTTATTTCCATTTGCCCTAGAAAACACCTTCTCCTCCTCCTGCAGAACAATGATCCAGGCTGCACCGCTCCACATGGCCACGAACGCCCGCTCCAGACAAGCCAGCGTTGGTGGAAAGTTCACGTTTCCTTTGGGCAATTGCTCACCGGCACTTGAGGAGAATATAATATTCAGACGAGGGAAATTTCTGGCACCAGATGAGCTGCATTTAAGGGAAACGCTGCAGGCTTGAGGAGCCTTTTGCACAGCCGATGGCTCAAAGGAAGCTTTGCTGGCCCAAACCCAACCTTCAGCACTAAAGCTAATTCCAGAAAGGAAAATTAAATGCCTCCCAGAGGCCTTGGACTTTGCAGACCTGTGCCAGAAAAACCCAGGAACCCTCTACCAGCACACTGGACATTCCTGTCTCCTGAGCTCACCAGGGTATCAGGCCAGGACGGTGTTGACTTTGGTTGCTGCCTGTGTCGGGCAGTCTGCCCCCTCAGAGCCAGGGTTCATGGGGGAAGAGGTTTTGGGAACACAGTTTAGGAGGAGCCATGCACAACCCCTGGCATGAAGGCTGCTGTTTCCCAGAGAGCACGTAGCCCGTCGACCCCATGCAAATCCTATTGCCATCAAGGGTAAAGCTCCCATCACCTGCGAAAGCAACAGTCTCTAACACCGCTGAAAATACCACCCGCAAGAATTGGGGCTGCATGAACTGGATAAGAACTGGGAAGGGTACCCTGCACCCCCCAGCAGCCATCCCATTGGCCTCTCTATTGAGGTCAGGGGAAAGGGAGATGCCAGAAACCTGTGCAAGGGACCTTCTCCTGCCCACGTAATCCATCGCAGCCTTGTTACGGTGCTAGATACAACGTCGGTGCCCAGCTGCCCATCTGGGAGAGACATCCCTCGGCACACTCAGGGTAACGCTCTCTCACTGCCATCCACCAACCAGCTACCAGAGGTGGCTAAGCAACATAAACCTGAATACAGCCTAAGACCATCAACAAGTTCATCCTACTGCTGAGCAGAGCTGCCGGGCTTTACTTCACATTGCATGTATCACCCATTTATAAAGGGCCCAGATATGATTGGCGGGGGTACTGAGATGCGCAGCTCACCCCGTCACATGAAATAGAAGAGGACACCCTCAAAAAGGCTACAACAGAGCAACTCCCTCACCCACTTGACCTTCCACCAACAAATTAATCACTTATTAGTCTCTTGTAAACGGCATATAATGGATCTGTGTGAGTGAGTCAAGTATGCTGAAATAGCCAGATAACGCCTCCGCTCATGTCATTCAGGACAACTGGCATCAGGCCACTGCAGCAGTCATGGCTGAGGACATTTGCGTTCAATGCACGGTCATGCTGCCATGGCTTAGTTTCTCTCCATCTCTGCAAACCACATATGCCCTGGCTCAGAGCAGGAGATGCCTCACACTGTGGGCACCAGCGTTAGGCATCAGAGTTCAGCATCTCAATGCTTCCCAAAGATCTGTCTAAGACCCAGGTTCATCTCCATGCATCAAGACACCTTCAGAAACCTGTCCCTAAGCCCAAGGGCTTGTCCAAGGTCACCACAAAGCCAGGAAGATGTACGGAACAGAGTGGAAGTCCAGCTGGCATCCCAACCCCCTGATTACCACTCTGACAAGAGGCTGCTGCTGAACACCAGCAACCATGGCTGTTGACACCAGAGACGGGGGCTGGCAAAGTGGCTACAGTAAGGCCATCACCGCGGCAGATGGCAGGCAACAGTTACGCTTCTTGATGGATGGGTTTCTGTGACTTAAGAGTAACATGGCTTGACAACAAAGACTACAGCTGGCTAATCCTTCCATTGGGTAAGGAAAGCAGTGTCAATAGTGGTATGATGCAGGGAGACCGGGAAAAGAAGTAAAATCAAAAATTATTATGTCACAGCCTAGAGTTTATTGCAGCCTAGTCTCGGGGGAGATGGTTATCCTGGCTCTGAAAGATCGGCTTGTCAGTCAAAGGCAGCCAGAGATGCTGCACAAGCCTCTCCCTCCCATACATTCATGTAATTCCTCAGCTGCATTGCTCCGTTCAGAGTCCAGGCTCCAGAGTTTAAACAAGAAGGGGGGCAGGGGGGAGAGGAAAAAAATGTGTACATATGCTTCACCCTCAGACTTTTTCTCATACCAAGCTTCCCCACCCGTAGCTGCGCTGTCTCAGCCACGTCTCCCTGTTCATCCTATAAATCATGGCTCGCCTTCAAGATGCAAATATCAGGGTAGAGCAGCTTCACACCCAGGAGCGGCCACAGAGCCTGTCCCCACCGACCGACTGGAGCTGCGAAAAGGCATCATGCACAGGGCGATAAGGACATGCCAAGGCATCTGAACAGAATATGATATGGCCCAAACTTTCATTGAGCAGAAATGGAAGAAAAACCACATGCAGCATGGCGGAGACTCATCCTCCCTGTAAAAATAAAGGCAACTCTTCTTTTCTAAATGAATCTTGGGTTTTCTCCACAAAAGCACATCCCGTTTCTGCCCAAATAAGGATGTGCAGATGTGTAGCCATACATCCACACGTGCCAGGTATAAAACTCTGCCTGGTTTAGCCTTCATTAAATTCCCTGCAAAGACTGACCTGTCATGGTGGCATGACAGGCAGGGAAAGCCCTGAGCTGGTAATTTACAGCTTCCACACGCAAAACTAGAGACATTTGAGAAAGCTGATGGCAAACGGCAGAAGCAGACCTCGGAGCAGGGACACGGGCAGGGCTGGTCTTTCAGCACGAGCCTCACCTTTCCCCTCCAGCCTCTCGCAAGCTGGTGGCTCCAGAAGTGCACATGGGACGGTCTGCGCTTCCAGATGCCGTGGGTGATGCACAGGCCACTCGTAGAGGCATGAGGCAGCCCATGGGAACGACTGCTTCTTTTTATTATTATTGGTTTTAATCATGGCAGACAGAATCCCAACAAATCCCTTATAAGATGATGGATTGCACCCTCAGGACCGTGGGTCCTTAGCATACAGATAGGCTGGTGCGGTAATGTATTAACATCACCGGTCAGGAATTTGGAGGGGGGGGGGGGAAGGAAAGAGCTGGAGTTCAAGCCCTCCCAGCACTCCATGGTATTCAGTAGGTGTGAGAAATGGGTGCCACGCACAACCTCGAACCACGGCCCTTTCTTACGGTCTCTCCATCTCAGCCCTGAGGTTCAAGAAACTGGAGGTTTTTTTCTAAAGAGCAAGAAGTCTGGTCTCTGCTTTTGCAGGGGAGAAGCACACCAGAGCAGAAAATAAGACTTGTCAGAGAGGTTTAGACTGGCTCACCCAACTTTTGTATTTAATTTTTCCCCTCTCTTAGAGGGAGGACAGCCTCTGTAGCCTCCCTGCCTTGACTACAGTCAGCCAGCATCCTCCTTGATACAGTCAGGCTGGAAAACAAGTCCGAGCCTAGGGAGGTGAGCAGTAGCCCTACCCCTGCTTCAAGCCCGGGATTAAGAGTGAGATCCATACCAGGCATGCTGCTTTCTGTAGCACCGCTGGCTTGGCTGCGAGTCCTTCATTTTGCAGCCCTCAGGGTGACAACAGTCCCACAGCCTCCAGCAGCAGTAGGGAGCTTGCTACCCGAGCAGAAGGCAGCAGGGAGGCCATGGGAAAGCACTGCTCTGCTCCCTGGGAGAGCTGAGGCTCTCTTCATTTATGGCCATTGCTGACGAGTTGTGCTGCTACAGGAACTGGAGTCAGCAGCAAGCTCTCGGTCCCTGCTGCGCTAAGGCAGCACGTCTTCATGAGAAAAAACAGTCTTTGCCCCAAAATGCTGATTTCAACTCCCATGCAATCAAATGAGTGAAGTCATACCAATGGTGGGAGAAGGAAAAAATAAAAGAGTCCAGAAACTGAAAATTTATTCTTACACACCATCCCAGCAGCAAAACCTCAGACCCCAGCATCCCCACCCAGTGCCCTTTCCAGCTGAACCATGCTCAGACATACGTGGTGGCCTTTCTCCACCTTGCCAGAGGATATGGATAACCTGTGGCTGCAGCCTGAGTGGCTCAGGTGCTCACTACAGCTCCCCAAAATTTCCGCGGGCTCAAGTTCAGGCCGTAAATATCCAGTTGTTTGAGAGCTGGTAGAAGTCAGAGACAATCATGGCTAAAAGCAAACAAAAATCATCAGCTGGCTTATGGAAAAAGTCAATGGTAGGGGGAGTGGTCCTGATGAAACAAGCCCCAGGGCTGGGAAAATCTGGGAATGGATCCACAGGGTACTCAGAGGGTATGAATGAGCCGCTGCCACTGGAGAGAGAAGGATGAGCTGCCGTCCTTGGGGTGAAAGCAGAGGGCAGGCATCCCGCAAGGCACCCAGGCATGGGGTGCCCACCACGCACCAGCTTGGCCCCTTACCCTCACCCTGCCCCATGGCTCAGCTGGGCTGCAAAGCCTCCGGTCCCTACTGGGTTGCAAAACGCGGTGACATCGCTCTGCATGCAGCTCCCATCACTCGAGCCACGCTGGAATGTGGAAAGCCCCTGGGCATGCCCTGCCAGCGCTGGGCGATCAGTCTGGCCCAAAACTGCTCTCCCAGGCCACAGCTCCCCACCTCACCTCGCCCTTCCCATCCATCCTCCACTTGTAGGGCTTGCAAAGGTGCCCATCAGCTCTGCTCCGGCCCGAGTGATGGGACGCAGAGGGATGAAGAAATAGGCCACCAATAAAAACATCAAAACAGCGAGGATTCGGGAAGGGGAGCACCATGGTGGGTAAGCCCTGCAGGTACCATAGGCTCCTCATGAAAGGTTGAGGCAGCATTGCAAAGTCCAAATTGCACCGATGACGGCCCCGTGTCCCCTGCCGTCCCCATGCCAGCATCCCTCCCTCCTCTCCCCATGCAGCAGCACTGCTACTGGCTCATTCCTGCACGCTCATTTTCCCCGTCTGCCCCTAAAGAGCTGCCCCACTTCACGGCAAGCTTTCCTAGCTCCCTGTACCTACCCACAACCCGGAGAGGTGGAGTAAAGAGATGCTGCAATAGCCCTCAGAGGCAGTATCTGCTACCTCCCAGGCAACAAACCATGCCCAGACCATGTCCTGGCATCAACCACCCCCCAAAAAAACATCCTGCCCCTTCAAAGCACCATCCAGCCCTCCCAGGCGCTTCAAGCTTCTTGTTCCCAGCTCAGCGGTCAGCAGGTCAAGACAGAAATACTGGAGTAGCATCTTCCCTGCTGAGATAAATCCCGGCAAGCTCCAGGAGACATTACACGCAGGCAGAAAGGAAGGCATCCCACAGAGGTGGGCAAAGCCCCTAGATCCCCATCCAACTAAATACTACACTCATGACATACACCAAAATTCAAGGAGTCTGGGGAATTTTAAAGCTACCCCTAATGCTGGGGGACTCCCAGGGCGTTGCTCAATGATGCAGCAGCATGTTGTGGGGAGAAAAAAGGGGCCATGCAGCCGCTTGCAGGCACCAGGACCACGGGTGCTGGCATCGGCTGGAGGCAGAAAGCATCTCATCATGTATGGCGGGCCAGAACACAGGGGCATGCAAGCACGATTCCAGATCTCACAGTTTGGCTTCCCATGTTAATGACTCCACAGAAGATAAAGAAGCAAAAGTCCTGTCCTACAGAGGAAATAATTAGGCTTATCACCAGATCTAATTTTCTGACTCATTTTCTTCCCCTGAGCTTTTTCATCCTCAAGATTCAGTCCCCCTTCCCCACAGCATTATTTGCACTTCAGACTCTACAGCATTGCAAAGACGTGTAATTATAGGCACTCATTTACTTGTTGCCTGTGCAGCAGCCACGCTTTGGAGCCCCTGTTCTGTTCCCCTGTTGTGCTAGGAAGCGTGCAAGCAGTGAGCAAGAAAACTGTCCTTTCTCCCCAAGAACAGATCACAGCTCACTTCCTAATGACACCCAGGATTCACCCACACGCTGGATAAAACCCAAATGCGCTGAGACGAGAGCAGCAGCTCTTCTAACATACGTCCATCCATACCCACCCTTCACCCCACAGCTGCTGTGGGGAGGCGACTGCAGCAAGCCGCCGCTGCACTTAGTGGGAGCAGTGTCAACCGAGAGGCCCGATAATCCGGTTTCGAGGAGCGGCATGGCTGATTTACAGAGCGGCTGATTTGTAGGTTAATTAAACAGCCATATTCTTTTGTGAAACACTCAAGGCTCGATAGAGTAAAATTCCAGCAGGAGCAGATAACGAACTGAATGAATCGACATGACAGGCGCTGGATCCCTATCTTATTTATAGGAATTCATTAGAAGGATAAGGAAAAAATAGACCGCGATAACAAGACAGAGCAGCTCATGTTTGGAGAGGACTTTAAAAAATACAAAGGCTTGCAGCATGTGAGGGATCACCGCTGTTAATGTGCTACAAAGGGAGAAATCTTTCCCCAGGGACATACCGATAGAGACAGACTATGCTGGACAAGGGGAGTGCCAGGCAGGAGGGGCAAAGGAGGGGAAGCAGATAGCCCTGCAATTGCGCATTCTTCCCTGTGCCTTTCCCAGGTAATTACTCAGCCACTCGTGCTCTGCTGTCCAAGGCATAACCCTGGGCTCTTATCAGCCTCCAACCTTTCAGATGTAAATGGCACGCTCCCGGAGAGCTGCCCTGTGTTCCACTGCTGGGAGACAGGAGGAACAAGGAGGGCTAATCTTTCCAGCCCACCATCGAGCTAGGAAAAGGTGAAGCGTATTTCCCAAAGTGCTGACTCAGCCCTTCAGCCTGTGGTGCCTCTGACATGGCCCACTGCTCTCGAGCACACCAACCCACCCCGAAACCTGGAATGCATTTAACCTGTCAGCACGGTCCGTGGAAAAGCCATTTCATGCAAATTTGGCTCCTGGGACCGATGTTTGGGTGGCGGCAGCCGGGCACTCCTGCTCCACACATGGGCATGTGCCACTGTCTGAAATGCTGGGGTTTTGTCTCAAGCACAAGGTCAGATGCTTAAGCATTGGGACTCAGATCTTCAACCCAAAATCCACAAGATTTTTACACTTATTTCAGCTCAGCGTCCCTTAATCCAGCTGTAGGACAGCCTGGCAAGCAGCTCCCTTGGCTGAGCGACGCTCAGAGAAGGTACTTCCCTGGTTATCCCTGCTGATGCTCTGCAGCAGAAGCAGCCAGGTAAATCTTGGTATCACACCGAAATCCCCAGTGCTCGCTAACACGGCTCTGAGCAGCCGTTTTCACTCCTGTGTTCCAGGTCACCGATGCACTCGTGCACATCAGAAGAGCCTAGGACCTACGCAGTGTAACCGCTCTGGCTGCTGTCACCTTGGGACAGATGAAGGCAGAGCACAGCAACCTTGACAGCAATATATCTTCAAGCCAGCAGCCTCAAGCCATTCACTGACTGAAGGAGCTTCTGCCTGCTCCCGGGCTGACAGGGCTTGCAGAGCCAGCCCCACACTCAGGCTTAGCAGGAAAACTGCTCTGGGAGAAAATACAACTGCACATCAGTCTGTGCTGTGAATGGAGCAGCTCCTGTCTATTCTTCTGTTGGCTCCTGTGAGCATTAGTGGGGTTATTTGGATGTAAACCATGGACAAATCCCTCACATCTTCACATCCCACCCCCCTCCTCATCTGTAAGCAGGACTGGAAAGCACAGCCACAAAGCCAAACCTCAGCCAGATTAAGCATAATAACCCTGCGCAGGACAAATACCAACCCAGAGTTCCTCTGGCAAAAGTCCCCATGAGTCTCTAGGGCACCAAAAGTCCCTTATGCACAGGAGGAGGAACTTGGACACCCAGTTAAGGACAGGAAAACACCTCTGGCTTAGGCTGTGCCAAGGACAGCTCCTTAGATACCCCTTTTCAGTGTATGAGGCACATGCGCCTCGCCCTGCATCCACCATCCTGCAAAATAAGTTGCCACGCAGCTGTGCACAGGCAATTCCTACCCTGGTTCATTTGCCTGGCCCTCCTTAGTACCAGCTGGTCCAAAATTTGAACGCATCCCTCCCTGCTGCATATCCACGCAGAATTTTCTCGTGTGCCCCTGACCAAGCCCCATCCTGAAACAGGGATCTGTAACCAAGATCCCAGTCCCTCTGGACTGAAAGCAGGGAAAGAGCGCAATGGGCCAAACAGGAGATGAACAGAGAGGAGTCAGCTCCTCCTGCCCGCTTGCCATCCCAAGGGTCCATGCAACCAGTGGGAGCTTTTCTGATGACCCTTCCCTGGGTCCAGAACGGGCCCTGGGAGAAGACGGGAGGGCCTGGATGGCTATAGGAGTCAGTTTCCGTTCAAAGGCATGAAATTCATTCAAGGGGTGAGGTTTAGAGGCTGCCTTACCAGCCAGGGAAATCCCAAAATGACTGGAAAACCCCCGTCCAAATAACTCCCATGCCCCCACCTTGACATCTTCTACATCCCAGCTGGAGACCAGCAGGCGCCAGCAAGCACAAGGGAGCCAAGAGGTGCCCAAGACGCGGGATGCGACTCCAGCACTCCCTAATTCTATCTCTCACCCATCCAGCTGCTCAATTAAATATAAAGAGGCGAGGAGCACGTCTCTGCTGCCCAGTCAGTGCCATTAGCATGGCACAGAACAAGCTCCCCTAGAACCGGCAGCCAGAGGAGCGTCCCAGAGACCCACAGAGGAAAGCGGTATTTCCAGCTCCCAGGGAAATGAAGAGTGACCGCATGGAAGGGAATCCCAGCGCCAGCAGACAATGTAGCCGTCTTCCCTAGCTCAGCCCCGACTGACAGATGGGAATAAACCCAGCTGAACCATCCACCTCCCTGCCCCGGCAGTTACGCTCTGAGAGAAAGGTTCAAGGCACTACTGCAATGGATTGAATCAAAAGAGCAAGGTTGGCTCGCGGCTCTGGGAGGGTCTGGCCCTTTACAGATCTCCGAATTGAAAATGCACATCACGGCATGCCCAGCGCACATTTCCTACCAAAAAAGAAAATAAAAATCAATCCTTCTTCCTAGGCAGGAGCCTCTGGCGCTCAGGATACACAAGACGACACGCAGTGAGCCAGCCAGCTCAGGTGAGTGTCACAGCGCAGTTGTGCTCAGTTATTCCAGTTGTGTGCTCCTGGAAAAGCCATCAGCGAGTTCCAATCTGCTTTCCTCATATTGCTGGGGGGGGGGGTATCAATGTTCCTTCCTCCCAGCTCATCGCGCCCGCCGGAGAACCGGGGTGAGGAAGAAATTGAGCTGATTTAAAGGGACACGAAGACGCTCGATCCGGTACCACTCTCCCTTCTCCCCGCCGGTGCCCCCCTGCCCGTGAGAGGCGGGCAGCAGCCCCCCAGCGCCGGGCCCCCCCCCCCCGGGCAGGTGGGCTCTCACCTGATGAGGTTCTGCAGGCCCTGCTTGCTGGAATTCCTCCTGAGGACCGCGCTGGTCATGGTGGCCGCGGCCGAGCGGCGGGCAGGGTCCCAGCTGCCGCCCCTTCCCCGCGCCGCCGGCAGCTCCCCGCCGCCGCCCCCTCCCCGCCCGCAGGAAGTTCTGCAGCGGGTTTCCTTTTGTTTCTGCGAGCCCCCCCGCCCCACGCCCCGCCGTGTCTCCGTCTCCTCCTCCCCCGCGTGGAAGTGTCACGGGAGAACCCCTCGGGGCGCAGCCGGTCCCCGGCACAAAGCCCGGCGCTCCCGCTGAGGGGGGCTTCCCCTCGCCCTGCGCTTTAACCCTCTGCTCTCCCTCCTCCACCTCCCGCAGCCCCCTCCTCCTTCCCTTATCCACCCCCCCATCTTCCCCACCCCCCCCCACCCCCCCCTTTACCGCTGCTTTCCTGATTACACAAAGCAACTCGGGCGCGGAAACCCGGGTTGACAGCTTGCGCTCGGCGGGCTGTAAATCACTCCTGGTCCCTTCACAGCAGAAGTCTTCTGCGAAGGGTTCACCTCCAAACGGTCCCCGCACGCCCGGAGGTGAGCCAAGAGCCAGATTAACGAGAGAGGGGTTTTGTGCCGAGAAACGCCGCGCCAGGGAAAAACGCTGTCCTGGGACAGAGACAGCAGCTAGATTTTGGGGGAAGCCACCGGGCACGCAAGCGGCACGCACCCTGCTCCTGCTCTCAGACCTCCCCTGCGCCTGCTCGAGTGACTGACTCTCCCATGCCTCAGTTTCCCCAGCCAGCAAATTGGCCAAGGGCAAAAACATCTGGCTTGCCTCCGTGAAACACTGAGATTTCAGGAGATTCAAGTAGTGCGTGAGTGTTTGATGAAGGACCAACAACATTGCCACCTGCTAAAACGAAATGCCCATCTGCCACGCATTCAGGTGATTGCTCTCCATGCTACCTTATCATGGGAGCAGTTGTGGAAAAAACAGTCTTTCTTTCCCTATGCTGCATCTCCTGGCCCACATGTGCTTTTTTTGGGGGGAAGAGATCTTCTGCTATGCCAAACCGGCAGCTGCTGGACAGTCTCAGCCCTACCTTACACTTGCATGTCATGGTGCTCATGGCATGGCCTGCCCACCTTCCCCTGCACTAAGTGGGAATACTCCTCTGGCTGTCTCCGAGGTGGGAGCAGTCATGCTGGGGCCACCCTACTTAGACCCTCAACCTTCCTTCTCCTTTCAGTCCCTCTCATCTCATGTACACGTCTCCTTTCAATCACTTCTGTAGAAGCGTTTCTTGCCGCCTGGTGAGCTGAAATGGGGAAGCTGCCCGTGAAATACACCCAGAAATCTCAATTAAAAGGAAGTGCATTAAAGCCAGATCAGAAGGAAGTGCCTGCCCTCCTCCCCACTGTCTCGTCATTTTGAAAAAGCTTCACTTTGAAAAAGCCTCACTCTGTGGGCTGCTCAGATGCTGTCACGCTGCATTTTTTAATTTCTAAATTTGGTGAGAAGATGCTAGAGATCCACCACAAAAGATCTCTGTTGCTGAAAAAGAGCCTGTCCCAGCCCTGCAAGTAGTTACAGGAGTAATTATATTTAAGCATGTGAACACTGCTGCTGACTTCACCACAACTGCCCACAGAGTTGAAGTATGCACCTACAGGGTTTTCTTTTTGGAGAGAATCAGCCCAAACGCGTCAGCGACTCCCATGGTCCGAGTCAGCCAGCGGTGTAAGATGGGGAAGCGCTGGCAGGCAGAGACCTAGCTAGCAGCCATGGGCCAGCAACAGCTGGGGGCTGAATGAAATCATAGCAGCACTCTTCTTTCAGGCAGAGATGCCGGTCGATCCCCAGGGAGCTGAGGAGGGGCAAGGAGGAATGCAGCCGCTGTCACCAGGAGAAGGCAGGAGCTTGCTGGGTGTGGGGAGGGGAACAGGCAACGGCACACCACTACCTACCAGAGGTCAGATCCTCTGTGCAAATGGGCAGAGGGAAAAGCTTTTGATTCCCCCAGCAAGACAGCCTTGCCTCCACACCCAGGTTTGACTCCTGGAAGATGCCAGCGTGAGCTCCTCATCTTGCAAGCACTTGGTAGACTTCCACCCCAAGCCCAGGACTGACTGCCTCTCAGATGGGGGCCTTCAGTGAACAGGGCTGACAAAAACCATGCCTGGATGATGAAATCCAGAACCAGAGAGAGGTCATGACATTAGCTCTTGCTGGTCTAAGGTGCTAAGACCATTTGGAAACACCAGAAGTGAAGCAGTGAGGAAAGGGGTCCCTGCATCGCAACAGGCAGCAGGCTGAGCTCTGCATTGCTCCCGGGGAGAGAAATTCCCGCTACTGAACCCCGCATGGAAAATCCTCCTGCCTTCACAAGGTGGCTGCGCTACTCGACCTCTGGGGAAAGTTTCCTGCCCTTCTCCCTGGCTTTCATCTTCGAGAAAGACATCGACATGACAAGAAAACTCATCCTTTCTCCAGCATCAGCAGTGTCCTGTAGGACCTCAGGGAGTGGAGAGCAGAGCAGGACCCTCTTTCTAAACTCACAGCTTGCAAGAAGGGAGGGAACTGTGCACTGACACATGGACAGAGTCACTATCCCCATCTCCGTGGGGCAGGGAGCATTTAAACTCACTGTTCGAAAGCACAAAGGCTGGGCCTAAGGAACGATGGAGAAAGAGTGGCGCAGGAGAAATCCCACACCATCGCTCCTCAGAACAGAGGCACCTTGTGTCCCCTCTCCTCCCTCGCTTGCTGCCGAGCCCAGGTGCATCAGTCTGAGTCATATCACGGATCCAAGAACAGTAAGGTCAGCATCAGTCCCACAGCTGCTCATATCCTTTCACAGAAACAAACCTCCTGGTCCCACCAGGAAGCGGGTAGGAGTACAGCAGACACAGGAAGAAAAACAAAGAATTAATTCATGTGTTATTTTTTGGCACAGTTTAACCTAGGAGAACCACCATAAATCTCTGCAGCAAAACCACACCTCACTACAGGAGCAAGGATGCCTGGAGCACCCAGAAACACACTGCAGGGCACCAGAGAGCTGCCCAGATCTCTCCCCAGCAGCACGGAAAGCAGGGAAGGTGGGATGCTGGGAGGGAACGAGCCTGGCTCCATCGCTGCTGGAAGGAGGGCGGGAGTCCCAGAGAGATAGGGCCGCACCAGTTCCCGTTAATTACACAATCACTCTGCTATGTAGGACTAGTTGCAAAATCAGTTGGAGGCTAACACATGGTCTAGGAAAAAAAAAGAAACAAAAAGACTCTAGTCCTGCTAGCAAAGAAATGCAGCCCAAGCAATATTCTCCAATATTGCTGGGATGCAAAGCACTGTCAGCATAAGCCCCAACGTACAGTCGCTTTGAGGGCCAGTCCTTTATACATGCCATCTGCTGCCAGTGTGGTTTCCAGAGGTCCACACCTGCATGTCAGTGGTGGGAAACCACCCAGGGAAGATGTCCTCACAGGAACGGCCTTGCCTCTTCAGCAAGGACTAAGCAGCCCTGTCTCAGCCAGAGACCCTGCACTTTCACCCTCCTAGGATGATGGAGTAGATTAGGGTCTCTCTGTTTTGGCTTTTAAGTAATGCATTCTTCCCTCTGCCATCCCAAACCTCTCTCCCTATCCTGACACCTCCCCAACCTCTCTTTTGCATGCATGCATAACCCCCACTTTGAAACCAGCCTCGCAGACATCAGCACTTGCCCAGCCCCCTGCGAGCCCTGGTTCATTGAGAGGGACACACCAGTTGGTACGTCAGCTGTGTAGATCGTGTGCTTTACACATTAGCCTGATGGATAGGGTTTGCTCATCTCACCTTCATCCTCAATTCCCAGTTAGCTCAGGCCAGTTTACTCTGCCAGTACTCACTTTTGGACAGCCAAATACAGAGGCTGAAACAGGCAGCCAGAGATAATCCCAAGGAAACAGGGTGTCTAACAGCCAAAAGCAGCACATTGTCTCCTTCGCACCAGAACAGCTTGTCACGAGCTCCAAAGTGTGCTGTCAGGGGGGCAAGGCATCTCATCTGTGCAATTAGCTTGGGGTCCAGGGGAAGAAATCCAGTCCCAACAATGGTCCCTGGCAAGCCTTCCTCTGCCCTGGCCATGAGTCAGGAGGGGATGTTCCGAAGCCAATGCAGGACCCCTTGGGTGTTAGGAGCAGGGCGGGGTGATGCAGGCAAGAGCTGTCTTGGCTCAGACCTTTTGGCTGCCCCACGCACTCAGAGGAGCACCATGAAGAACATGTGTAACTCTGTGCTGGGTCCAAAGAGTCAACAAACACCATGTCATACTGAGTCTAAAGAACCTGGCTTGAGATCAACGATGACTTTCTTCCTATGGCATTCAGAGGCAGAAATGAGAGGGAGAGGAAGCCAAGTCCAGAAGGAGCATCCCTCTTTCTACCCCACTGCTGCCCCTCACCCTCAGGCAGGATGGAGGAGGGACCCTCCCCGTGCGGCACTTCATGGGTACATCCCTAAACCTAAAATCCCAAGAACTTGCTTAATCTCCCAGCGAGAGGGGAGATGCAAGCTTACAAGCCTTGTAAGAGAAGTTGCTTTTGCTCCAGGGGCAATACAAATGAGAACAAAGGATGAGGTGACCGAGGGAGAAGGAACCAAAAGGAACATGTCAAAGCTAAATTTAAAAAAGGAGGAGGAGGGAAGCAAAGAGAGGTGGTGTAAGCATTAACTGGGCAGCCTAGCACGGTTAAAGGCCCAGGGCCCCTGTTGTGCTACGTGCTGTGTAAACAGGCAGAGATACCACCTGAGCCACTGTGGTGAGCTACCATCCGGGTTTTACAGACCAGGGCCAAGGCCAAGTGACTCAGCCAGGCCCTGGAGGAGTACGGCTGGTCCAGCACGTCGAGCCAGCACAGTGACTGCAGCGTGCAGTATGTATATATTAGGCTAAATCAACAAAGCCATTGGGAAAGAGACAGGAAGACAAAACAATGGCTGCAGATAAGGCACTCCCAGCCCACACAGGAGGGTAACTAGAGGACAAGAGGAGAACTACTGGCCCTGAGGAGACCACCTCCATCTCTTATGGGATACCTCTCCACCACAGGGCCAAGAAGCAGGACAAATAACTCCAGCCAGGATGAATAAGCCATAGGCAACTGCTGCCAAGAGGTTGTCCCCCCACCAGCAGACATGATAGGAAATGTCTTTAAAAGGCCTTCTTACAGCACCACATTGCCTTGTTACTAGTCACTAGAATGAATTTGAGCTTTGAACGTCCATTTAAAAATAAATGGAGTGGCCTTTGCTTTGGCTAGGTGGATTAGATGGACACTGGGCAGCTGAAGACACCTTCAGACATCTCCCATGTTTAGCATAAGAGGGGCACAACTGGTAATAGAGGCACCACCTTCTTTCGCCAAATGGCATCTGTGCGATGTGTTTAAGCATCACCCAAAGCCAAGCAACACGCTTTGCTGACAGGCTTGTAGGATAGTACTGCTGTGTGGGTACAGCCCTGTGCACAAGCCATGCTGCTCAGCTGACCAGCACAGCTTTCAAGAAGTGAAATACGGCTTCTGCCCGATATAAACTTATTAGCTCATCCGCAGCTGGCTCGAGGCTCTGATGTAGCACTGCATTGTGCAACGCAAGCAGTTTTAGCAACCATTAATTCCTGCCTCACACTGCCAGGCTGGTTACTCCAGCTGAGGTCAGGGTAGACTAATGGATAGGAAGGAACTCCCAAGCATCATCTAACACTTCCCACTTCCAAGCTACGAACTCACTTGAAGCTGCACCTTGTCCTGGGGAAAAGACATCTAATCTCAGCTTGACAATATCTACCCATGCCTCCCTCAGTGAGCTGGGAAAAAGATGGGAGCTGTTGTGAAAGGGCAGGCAAATGTATTGTCATGTATCCGAAAAGCCTGAAGGCCAACATGTGCCTCCGTCAAGGGGGAGGACAGTCATATAATGCTCCAAAGTGAGGCCCCAGCAAAAGTTAAGATGAGCCTTTCTGCACAAGGGGCAGCTAAGGCTCTAGCCAGGAAGATGGCAACTGGAGTGGAGAGGCAGCAGAAGAGACAAATGCCACCCCAAGGAAGGAGAAGGCCCACTAGAGCAGGGGCACACAGCCTGTATATCACATTAGCCTGTCCTTGGGGACACCTCAGCTCAGACACACTGCTGTCAGCTCCTGTTACATGACAAGTGACAACTGCAAGGAGGCACTTATTTTAAGAGGAAATAATTATTGCCATCAATTTTACTGGGGAGAACTTTGCCCCTCCCAAACGGCTGGCAGCCTGATTGTTTGGGGTCTGTCAATAGTTCAGGGCTTGTCAATGCTAATGGCTCCGGAGCAAGCTTTCATTGGAAAGGAAACTGCTTTTGCAGCAGAAAAGCATACGCATGCACAAGCACAGAAGAGATCATATTTTCCAAACTGTCTGGCAAAGGCTTGATAAAAGGCATTGCAAATACTGCCTGCTTAGCTGCAGCAAGCAACAGATACCTAGAGCTCGGAGAGAGGGTTCTTGGTAACGCAGAATGTATCCTTAGCAAAGGATCTATTTTCAAAATGAGCACGTAAGCGAAAGAACCAAAGACCTCCAGCTGATGCAAACTGGCACAGCTTTATGGCAGACAGTGGCATGGTGCTGATATACACTAGCAAAAGCATTTGGGCCTACATGTCTGTGCACTCGCAAGAGAAATCCAAACAAACTGTCTTGCACGTCTCAGACCAGTTGCTCCCAGGTGGCTCCAAGTTCTCAGACCACTGCGTGCAAGTCACCAAATAGAAGCCCACTGACTGCCATTTCCATTTATCAATAAATCCAGCTGGGTTTGCTCATGTGTTTTTCTCTTCACCCATATATTCCCTGGATAGTGATCAGACACACCAGGCTGGTATGAACCATCATTGCTGCTTTGAGACAGGGTGAGCCCAAGTAGCTCCTGAGTTTAACACTCACCCTATATCACTCAAGATGAAGCTATCAGCATCAGCTCTGCTGCCAGCCCCAGCAGCCCATCCCAGCAGTGACTTGTTTAAAGCAGTAAATAACAGCAGACATTTCATCCTGCCTTGCTGCAAATTCTCCTGCAGAGGATGGGGGCTGCCAACCTCCCTGCTCAGGCATTGCACGAGCAGCGGTGGAGCCCCCAGCAAGCGGCTGCAGACCTGCCTGTGAGAAAGACAACTCCGAGTGCCGAAACCTGGGATTAAGACACTCCAGCAGCTGCCTCACACATCTGGTGTGTGTTAGGATGGATACACTGGCAAGGAAAACACACACAGGCTCCAAGTGGGGCTGGTTAACCCATTCATGACTGAGCCTCTGTAGAGCCCCCGGACAGGCTGAGGACTGCAAGATACCTGGACAAGCCTCAGGAGAGCTCACCTCACATCTCAGCAGTGGCCTGTGCTTCCTAGATGATACTGGGAAATCAGGGCGCAATTCAGGAGCCTAAACATAGGTGCCAAGTGCCACTGAGGATGCCTTGGGTTACCCAAGACACCTGCCAAAGCCTGGCAGATGCCACATGGGTCCAATAGGAGACCACCTCTTCCAGGTACCCAATCCACAGTGGATAAGTCCTACAGTTAGGACATCTTTTCCACTTCCTAAACATCTAAACCTCAGCTGGCTGACCTTGCAGTAGAGATAACCTGTCCTTTTTGCCCTGAGGCAGTAGGCCACTGGCATAGCCGCAGAGCACCCAGAACTGTGACACCGTGACCTTCACAGTGCCCTAGTACTGATCATACTGCAGTCATGCCATGCAGGACAGCTGCCCTCTCAGCATGCGCAGCACCTCCTAGGACATATTTTTGACCCATATACCAGATGGCCATGATCCAGAGCACAACCTGGGTAGAGAGGCCCCCAAGTCCCTATCATACAAATACCCCCCTGTGTCTTCCTTCAATTGATGTACATCCTTCTCCTTATGGAGGGCTTTGAGCAGAACAGAACCTCGCCATGAGAACCCATTCCCCATGTGTTTGGCTTCAAAGGACACCAAAGGACCTCCTCAGTGAGCCCAAAGACAGCTTGATGAAGCATTAAGTGAACAGCAACTACTGCTACAGGAGGTCACATTGCTACGCAGGCCGGCCATTGCCTTGGTCAGAGCAGAGCCCTCCCTTCCCTGCGCCAGGTGAGCAGGCACCATCCTTCCCAGACAGATTCACGTAGCCGGACTGTACTGGGAGGGCTGCACATGGAGGGTGAATTGAGGTCAGCAAAGCCCTGTGGCATTTCCCCTGAGGTTTGCACTGTCAGCTGGAGCCAGATTACAGTCCCAGGAGCCTGACAGCCACCAGCCCTCCTGGAGCCTGAGCAACAACTCTTTGGGCCAGGACTCCCACCCCTGCAAAGAAAACACTGTTCCCAACAAAAACGCAGCACCGACAAGGCCTCAGAGCACCTCCTGGCCAGGTGGCCTGCCCAGATGCGAGTCAGTGTCCCAACAGAGGCAGTGGCCAGGCTGGAGCAGTGCCCAGCTGGGAGCAAGCCCAGCTCTGGAGAGAGAACTGAGGCAGCAAGGAGCCCGCTCAGCCGCCGCACAGACCCCATGGCCGGGTCACAGGGCGATGGATGTGAAGGGGGGGATACATGCAGAGCATGGGCCAGGGCTGGATCCATGGGGGCCAGAGCAGAGGGGCCCAGGATCCTCAGGGCATACTGAGGTTAACCACTTCGCTGCTGCGGAGCCAGCCGTGATACCTTCTTCCCTTCCAGTTACTGCTAGGAAAGGGGCTTTCAGATTTTGGGGAAGGGCTGAAACCCTCTGAAGCAGCACACCACACAAAACCGACGTGGCTGGGGACAATGCCCCGTCCAGGGGGTGGAAGAAAATCCTGCTTCCCTACCACCTTCCCAAAACAGCCCTCCACACAGCTTTCACGTCTCCAGGCTGAGCTCAGCCATGCCCACGGAGTAGCACTCCTGTTCCAGCTGCAGCAAACCTGGGAAAGCCCATGCAGCTTCACCCCCGTGGGCAACATGGCTGCAAACAGACCCTGTGCTGTCCCAAGGCCAGGACCCCACCCTGTCCCAAAGTGCCATTGTATCCCCTGACAGCAGCTCTCCCTTGGGAACATTTCCACCCTGCGGGACGCCTGCCTGCTCAATGCAAGTGGTAAAGCCCTGCCATGCCCCAAAACTCTGCCAGGACATCACCCCTTCCCTCATTGCTGCAGATTTATCGGTGCTGTCAGACAAATCAGGCCAAGCAGAGCTCGCCCTGTTGTGGGGTGCAGCCAGGGGATGCCCGGGCCCCTCACAGCCAGAGGGGTTGCGTGCCCAGGGGTGCAGACTGGGCTGTGTCTCTGCCCCGCTTCCTCTGGAGCAGGAGCCCCAGCACCACTTCAGCCAGCAGAAGTGATTTTTCACCCCACACCAGCAATGCTGGTCCGGCAAAACCTCCTCCTAGCAGCCGCCAGCACGGTCCCTGAGCCAGCTAGCCCAGACTTCCCTTCCCCACAGCCAGGTCCCTCCAAAATCCAGGAGCAAGGGATTCTCACAAGCTTCAGAGCCAGACTTCACCCCAAGAGTTTTAAAACAGCCAGCAGAGTCTTCTGTGGTTTAAAAAAGTAAAATTCAATAAAGGCTGCTGGGGAATCCCCTACTGTAACACACACCCCCCTCCAAACCCATAGCTTTACATTGTAAAATAAGCTCAGAAACAAGGCAAGCCAGGCTTTTTTTTTTTTTTTTTTTTTTACACCCAAGGAGACAGGGGCAGTGAAGGCACCTGTTACCTCCCTATAATTAGAGACAGTTCTTTATCACTAATGCTACTGCCAGAGCACCTATAACCATTTTGGAAACACTAAAGTATTTCCCAGCTTCATTAAATTATCCATCTGGCCCTCCCCTGTTCATTTCCCTACTATTTTTCCTGCTTTAATGAGCCCAACTGAGTCAAACAGTGACCAGTTACTCCTGAGCAGGGATCAGCCATCCCTCCCCCAAGGAATCCGGTGCACTGAGGGATTCAAAGACTCCCCACATATCGGTTTTCCCCAACAACCTCCTTCCAACAACGGGTATACTTAGCAACAGCAGTCATCCTGGTAAGGACCCTCGAGACTCCTCTAAAGATCTGGAGAATTCAGGACAGCTGGGGATAGCCATGGCAAAGAAAATCCTGGGGCTTGCTAGTGCAGGAGAGCCTCTCCCCAGGCGGTGACCATACATGGGCTGCCGAGGGCTCCCTGCAGCTCAGAGGGTGGGAAGCCCCAGAAGGAAGGAGAAAGGGGAATCTGGGAGAAGCCAGCCTCTCATCTCAGACCCCATAGGCAAGAGGAATCTTCCTCATGAGCCGAGGTGCAAATATCCTGCAGACCACAGCCCAAACCATAGGGGCGTGTGCAGCCGAGGGTGTAGCAACTAAGGTCAGCGGCTGTCTGAAGCCTCTAGAGCTGTATGGAGAGTGCTCTGACCAACAGACGCAACACATATTGGGTTATCTAGCCCTTGTGTAAGGCAGGCTTCCCCCACGCCTTGGGCTTCCAGCCTCCCACCGTCAAGGCAGGAAGGTTGGCTCCTTCATCCTGCACCATGTTGTCCCATCAGGGCAGGACAACCCAAGCAGCCACCTCCCCAAAGCCCACCCCAGCTTCTCACCTCTTTTGGGAAGGCTTACACTGCAGTGGTTTTCTATATAGCAAATCCAGTTCATGGAAGAGACCATAACACCAGTTTGATTTAGGTGGTGCTACACTGGCATCAGCATGACTTTGCCAGCACATCCCCGTTTGTATAGGGAAACAGAGTAAGCTATGTCCAAATTAGGATTCCTAGGACATTTTCTAATGCAACCTCCTCTTCTGTATACGCTAGGCACAGTTAAATAGCTAAGGTTCCTTGTTTAAGCAAACTCAGAACCTTTTTTCTCCCCATATCTCCTCGCTGTGCATTTCCACCAGGGAGCCTGGGGATCTACTTTCCTGGCAGTTCCATCACAAGGCTTGCTGTTCTCACCTCCAGCATGCCTTAAGCTGTCTTAGGAGCACTGTCCTGACTCCAGCCATACACAGGTCAGCTTGCAAACAGTTTTGTCCTCAAGGAGAGGAGACCAGAGCTGAGCTAGCCACAGGGTGAGAAAAGGTAGCCCCAAACAGCAAGCATACACTTCCTTCCTCCATTTTAGGAGTGGAAATCACCAGAGTCTAGCAAGTGTTTAAATAGCACAAGTAAAAGCAGGAGAAGTTTAGAGTTGCGTATGAAACTATTACACAAGCGGAGCGGGAAAGTAGTTCTCCATATTTTAGAAACAAAAAGGAAGTTATTTTTGCTTGATAATTTTGTGATCATATTTCATTAAAATTCAGAAACACAGCTAGGGAGGAAGGGATGTGCCACCTGCCATCAGTATTCACATACATGCTTTTTAAAAATGTTTCTAAAGGCTGTAAGAGCTTAGTGCGACAGAACAGAACACACACCACCACCGCCCCCAACAGCCTCTTACTTAGCTGAAACTCCAGTTGGAAACAGGGAAGGGAACAAGCTGACCCTGCCCCAGCAGCAGCCCCCCACTGCCTGGCTCTGCCTGCACCCACTGCAGCAAGAGGGGAGCAGGAAGGCTCAGTTGCCTCGGGCTGCCCCAACATCTGCTCCTTGGTCCTGCAAGGCGAGCCAAGCCTGCAGCCAGGCTGGAGCAATGCTGGGAATTAAATTGACCATGCTGAGAAACCCCTCCATTCCCCCAGCAGCCAAGACTTCCCTTTGGTTTCAGCAGGGAGTCACACACACAGAGCCTTCCAGCACCTTTTGAAGCTTCCAGTCAAGTCTTCAGCCAAGGCTAATTGCTGTCAGGTGTCAGCCAAAACGCTTACTGCAACCATTACTGACAGGAGATGACACACCTTTCTCCTCTCATTGTCACTCAAGGCTGTGGTTTCCTATCGACATTAGCGGTGCTGGCTTTCAGAAGCCTTGGGGAGAAATGCTAATGCAAGCTTTGAAGATGGAGGCAAAAATCAGGCAATCCCCCGAGCTCCCTGGATGCTCAGCCTGTATCCAGTCCAAATCTGAGTACTTCTGGGTGAGACACCTCGGCCGAGCAGAGGTCTGCCTTCACCACATGCGGTCTCTGCTGCTGGTCTGTCTGCTTTTAACCCCCACGGAAAGCTGTCCGCGTTGGAGCAAACAGACCCCACATTTTACAGTCTCTGCTGATACAGCAACAAAGCAGAGCAGAGGCACGGGGAGATGTATACCCTTACCAAAGACAGCAACTAGCCTGAAACACTGCCAGGTTAATTCAGTTAGAGACAGGACACAAAAAGCAATCAGATGTGCCCAGCGATTGCTGCGAGGAGAGGAGGCAGCTGATCTACACCCACTGGTCTTAAAGCTGGGGCTGAGTTCAGCTGCAGAGCAGGTCCATGTTGCCAGACCCCTCGCTGAGCTTGCCTGCTGCTGGAGCTGCGGCTCCCCACTCGATCAACGCCTCCTCCCAAGGGCTTTGAAGTTCAAAGATGATGAGACCTTTAGGAAGTCTAAGGCTCTCGCCACCTGGAGGAGCTTGTCAAAAGTCTGCCGGAGCACCTGACCCGTTACAGCCACATGGGTCGTCATCATTTTGGCCGTGCATCCTCCTTTCCCACCATCACCCTCCCACTTTCCCAGCCTCCCATTTTCCCGGGACTGGAAGGCAGCCGTGGTGTTGGGTACCAGGTCCCCAGGCCTCACCTCTCGCTCTCCCTGGGGCATGCATCTCCCACTTGATCCACACCTTCCGCACCCTCCTGGCACCCCTCTGAGTCTGACATCTTCTCCCCTAGCCGGCGCGGCAGCCCTGCAGACAACTCTGACACAAGGGTGCTGCCGCCGCTTCGCTTTTCCTGTGCTCGGCAGAAGTGAGCTGTGCCGGAAACTTCTCGGGCTGCGGGTTTGGGGGGATGGGAGACCAGCAAAGGGAAGGCAAATTTGGGGGTTTTTTTTTGTTTGTTTTTTTTAACTGTTGGGACCATTTTGAGGTTTTGCCTCTGCCAGCAGCTCAAAATCAGGAAGTGCTGGGCTAACCCAAAGCAGCGGGCACGGACATCCGCACCATGGCGGGGTAGAGGGGTGACCCACCACTCCCCGAGCTGCCCATGCTGCTTTGGGGACAGCCAGCATCTCCAAACCACAGCACCCTACAGCGCACCGAGTACCAGGGTGCTGCCGCAGGAGCTGCCAGCGTTGACCTGCCTTCGCACCTCTCAAAGCCCACTGGAGACGAAGGGTCTGCTTCTGCCCTGCGGCTGTCACCCGCCACCTCCCTTCCCAGCCCTTCTCCTTCCCCATGGCTTCCTGCAGTTGCCACCATGGCTGGAGGTTCTGCAACACCTCCTGGGGCTTGGACTCTTCTCTCTTCGTCTCTTCAGCACTGGTGAAGAACATGGCCAGGAGCTGGCGGTGCAGCCTGGCAGGAGGACGCCAGCACAGCATGGTGGCATGGCCTCGCCCTTTTCCTCCCCACAACAAGGGAGATGAGCATCCCCAGCTTTAGAGAGGGACCAAAAGCAGACAGGTCCCCATCCCAATCCCTATAGCATGGCCCCTGCCAAAACCTCCCCATCCCCACCGGGACCCTGCTGGGACCATGGCATGGGTTAGGGTCCGGCCCCCCAGGCAGGTGACACCCGCCTTTCCCGCCAAAGCTTTATTTACACCGCTGCTGCCAGGACACAGCTCTTCGCAAAACCACACAGAAACGGCACCCAGTCAGTGCCACTGAGCCCGGGGGGATGGCGGGGACAGGAGGGGACAGAAGACGGGCTTGGAGAGATGGGCACTTAGGACTCGCCAGCCTCGAACATCTTCTTTCTGCCCTCCATGCCAGACTTCTCCTCTATGTTCTTCCTCCAGTCGCCGACATCACGGAGGTCCTTCTCCTGGGGGAGGGATGGGCATGTGGGTGTGAGCGGTGCCCCCCTGGGGTGAGAACCCGCCTGAGCAGGGCCCTTCACCCGTCCACCCATGGAAAACCCTGTATCGGCTAAAGGAACACAGTTCCACCAGTGCCGTACATCTTTTTGGTCTCCACCCTCCTTTTTCAACATCATGGGTGCCAGAGGAGGAAATACTGAGCAGCAAGAACACCATTACGGACAAAGGCTCACCCTCAACCCTGTCTATGACACAACTCCTGTATGGGCACAGGGGAGAGGGAAGGGGTACCTTCTCAGTGTCCTCCTTCTTGACTTGCTTCAAGTTGGCTCGGAGGTCCATGCAGACCTTGTGCTTGGAGCCCAGCAGGGCCCGCAGCATTGCATCGGCAGACATGCGCACCCTGCGCAGGGGTGGCCTCTTGAACTTGCCCCGCAGGTCAAAGAGCTTCTGGTTCAAGTCTTCCAGCTGCGCGGGGACAAAATGAGGGGGAGCAGAGAGAGAGTGGAGCGTGGGTTTCATGAGACGAACCCAAGTGCTGCAGGGAGGCACAAAGGATGGGCTAGAGACTCCCCTGAAGGATGGCTCTGGGGAGAACTCACCTCCTTGTTAGTCTTCTGTAGCTTCACCTCTGTGTCATACCTCTCCTCATCCACTGACTCTATCTTAGCATGCAGCTTTTTGCACAGCTCCTGGGAGGAAAAGCAGAGAGAGATGTTGACTGCTAGGACGCATGCACGTGATTGCTCTCTCCTGGCTACTCTGGCTCTGAAAGACCTCAGTCCAGAAGACCAGATGGGGTCAAGACCAGATGGCAAAGCGTGGCTTGCAGGCCAGCTCCTGGTCTCCACGCTACCAGCTTCACGCTAATGCTGCCTCAACATGTCATTAGAAACGCAGCTTTCCTGCCAGCCAGACACCTTTTTTTATTTTTTTTTGCAGAGAGACCCCAGCTGCCTCTCAAGCCATTTCTCCATCCAGCGAGCTCCAGGGCACCCACAGGTGAGAAGGGGGTCAAGATGGGAAGGCCAGTCTAGATCCACCAGGCTGACTGATGCAGCCAAATGCTTTCTGCTCTGGCACAGTGAAAGGGTTAAAGAAGTCTTTACCTGAAGTTCCTGCATGGATCCTGGGAGCGACAGAGGAGGGCAATGCTCTGACAGGTAGTTTTGCTTTTCCGCTTCTTTAGCAGCTGCTTCTCTTTCTATTTCAGTGGCAGCAAGCTGGAGCATAGCACTCTGGAAGGCAGCAGGAGGATGGTCAGCATGGGGTGGAGGCAAATAAGGAGGATGGGTAAGATCAGCGAGGGAGGGCCCTGATGGAGAGGCAGCTTGGGGAGCTTGCCACCAGCATCTCAAAGCAAGGGATACTGGTGGGGACCCAGTAAGGAGTGGAGAAGGGTGTTGGGGACCCCACATTATGCATTGTGGCCTCTTCCAGAAGGGAGAGTGACAAGAGCTGGCTGGCTCGGGACGGGAGACGGAATGGTTGGGACACACCTTGCCCAGTCCCAGTAGTGCCACATACCTTCAGGTGCTGCCGACGGGCAGTGGCTGCCCTCCTTTTTTTCTGCAAGCAGGAGGAATGAGAGAAAAGCAGGTTATTGGGTGCCCATTGCCCTTTCCGTTCCCCTCCCCATGCAACTCTACAGTCTGCTGAGGACCTGCAGCCCTGCCAGGGAGCTGGCTGCAGCTGGGGTGGACGGCTTGACACACAGTTGGTCCCCAAACCAGTGGCATTCAAAGAAGACGCTCCCTGCTGAATCCACCTTTGCAAACCTCAGGTAGCTAAAACCTACAAAGTGCCTCAGGAGAAGATAATGAGGGTGACGAACTTGAAAATGTGTATCTAAAATATAACTTCAAACTTGGCTTCTTGGGACTTTTAGCCTGTTCTCTAATTTCCTCTTCACTCAGACGTGTGTTTTGCTTTGCACTCAAGCTAACGGCCCTGATGCCCCTCGGCACTCAAGAGCTCTGGGATGTCTTTCAGAGCGGTCCATGGCACACTCGGTGAGGACAGCCAGGCAGGTGAAAATGTGAAGGCGGTGTCATTTCTGGGAGCCAGAAAGACACAGTGCAGGTGATGCTGAAGGGCGTTCATCATGTCTGGAGGACAGACATGACTACAGGTTCTGCAGGCCTGGAGGCTGCTCTGGCCAGGAGAAGTGGAGGGCCACAAGGCTGCGGCTGCAAGATGCAAGCCAGCTCTCTCTTCCTTGGGATGCCAGGTAAGAAATAATTTGGGAAGCCAGGAAGGCCAAGCCTGCCCTTCGGTACCCGTGATGTGCTGGAACAGCAGCAACAGGTCTCCTATTTATAAAAGAAGCCACAACTCTGATGTCTGCTGCATTGCAGCTGTTTCCTCAGCATTTTGCCCAGAAGACCGAGCAAGGCTGAGTGTGGCTGGGACAGGGGAAAAGCACCCTGACATCTGATATGCCGTGGTGGGGGAGTCGAAAGCAGCATTTGGGTGTGAGTTTGTGCTGCACAGAGGAGGAAGTGGGTAAGTATCCTCAGAGCGAAATGTAACAAAATCTGACATACTTTGCATATGCAAATGGTGCTAAGGCCCTCCTGACAGGGCTAGAGGGCTCTGCAGAGAAAAAGCATTCAGCTTAGAGATGCAGTGCACCATTAACTGGCAGGATTTTGCTCAAATGAATACTGTAATGGGCCACGACAGAGCAGATCCCTTGCGCACTGCTAGCCCAGAGCTTATTCTCTGTCTGAAAACTGGTACCTTTGCAAAGAGTGCCCTCCCAGCCTTTTCTGGGGGCACTGGGTTTGATGGGGAACAAAAGCACCTGTTGGATATCAGGACCATATTGTGGAGTTTCTATGTGTCGCAGAAATCCTCTCTTCTCTCGGTGAGGACAAGCTTGAGCTTGTGGTGTTTCGGGTGTACGGGGAGGTGCCAAGCAGAGGTGAAGGGTGGAGCAACTTGCTAAGAGGAGATACGGAGTGACAAAGCCGTGCACAACCCTCCCACACCTTCCCCTGCATTTCCCCAGCCACCCCCAGGCTTTGAGCCCAGCCCTGCTCCGGCTCTGCCAAAAGCCAGGGAGAACTTGCTAAGGATGCAGCCTGCACCCTGCTCATGCTCCCCTGGATCCAGGTCTCCCTGGGTCGCCTTGGAGAAGCAGTTTGGCAGTGCTCAGTGGGCTAGGTTTGGGGAAGGACAAGAGGCGGTTAGGCCAAGGGCTGGGTGGTGGATGGGTGATGGAGGAGAGGTGGATCTGGACCACCGCCTTCCCAGCACCAACTCGTGGCCGGCTGGGGAAGCAGGAAAGGGGGGAAAAAAGCATCTAACTCCAAGACAAGAGGCACCAAAGACCTTCAGAAGGGATTTTTCTTCTCCTTTCCATCTTTACCAGAAGTAGTCAGCAAGAAAGCTTTGCCGTGAACCATTCTTTCCTCCCCACACCCAGCAGCTGTTTTTCCAAAGGAGGAATAGTAAAGCCAGGATGGATGCCATAAGCATCGCTAAAGAAAAAAACCCAGCAAGACACACTTACCTCATCACTGTTCAGGAAGACCAGATGGACAAGGAAGGGAAGGAAGAGAAAGGGGAAAGGGGAGAAAAAGGCAGTTAGCATCCTAATTGGACACAAGCAGAGGAATCTTAACAAGCATAAAAAGCTGGCTACTGAACCAAAGTTTTTAAATGCCAAAAATATATTAGAGGCAGAAAAATGGGAACTTACTCAGACATCGTGCTTTAGGTGGTTGTGAGCCTGCAATGAAAACCAAGAAAGAAGGTTCACAATTATTCCTGTTGGTGGTGACATTTTTAGGTTTAAAAACAGAACAAGATTCCTCTAGAAAACAAAGAAAGAGGAACAGGTTTGCTCTTATTTCCCAACTTCTCAAAATTTTCTTCGTATAGGGAACTAGGCTGCAGTTTGTGGATGAGAGCCAACCACGTGCCTACTCACAGCCTCACAGACCTCAGCATCCGGGGACTTCTGGACCAGACCAAATGGTGCTGGGCCAGAAAAAGAGAGATTTGTGACAGTAGTTACTGCCGGTATGTGTCTTGCTTGACCCCCAGAAAACCATTCTATGCAATGAAGGAAGAAGAGGAAAAAGCTATTTTCAGTTTACTGCTTTGCTTTGCCGTGCAGTCTTGACCTACTTCATGAGCAAGTAATACCCCAAAGCCTGCAGAGGGTCGGCAGCGACCCCGGGTGACAAGAAAGGACTTCAGAGGATGATGCTGCCAGTATTTGTATCCATTGCATGGGGCAGGGGAGCCCGTTGTGGCAACCTCAGCACAGATGGCAAAGAATGGGATTGAAAGTTGTTGTTGAATTGGTAAGGGCACAAAGAGTTTCCCCAGACAATTCCTTGCATTTCCCGTACGTGCACATTTTACAGGTACAACGCAGCATATTAGGGAAGAAGTGGATGAGCACCTTTGCTTTGCTTCAAATTATTTCCCTGTAAATAGAATTTTACTTTTCTAGCAGAGCAGTATCTCCTGCTTGTATCTCCTAATGGAAGGACTCGGGAGTCTCAGCTGAGCCCAAACCAAGCTACTCCTTTGCAGAGCAGGCAAGTCCCCGAAGCACAGCCATCTGCAGACCTGGGAGGTTCTGTTGGGAGGTGAAGTGTTAACGGGGGCTCATGCCCGAGGGAGGAGGCACAGCTTGCAGGGCCAAGGAAACTTTATCCTGGAAAATGTGCAGGCCCATCACATTACTTCAGGGAGGAGGGGGGAAAAGTGCTTCTAAAAATGGTCAGGGAGCTGCAGAAGGAGCTGCAGCTGTCTCCTCGGACGGACGGCAGCCTTTCCCCGGTGCCAGCCCCCGTGACTCAGGGAGGTCGGGGCGATGCAAAGCAAAAGCCACCGCAGGTGGCTGGGCTACAGCTGAGGGATGGGGCGGCCGAGGAATGCCAGCTATTTTTACTTACATCCCTGCCCCGCGTGCGCATGCACCCACTTCAGCGGCAGCGATGCTGTGAGCGCTGGGGAAGTGAGGGGACAACGCCAGGCTGGGGCTCGCTGCCTGTAACGTGGGCTTTAAATCACCTGTTCTGGGGGGGACACAGTAAATTTGGATGTCGGTCCCTGTCCAAATGTGTTTTTGGAGAGAAAGCCCCTGCAAGGACCAGGCTGAGGGCTGGAGGAAGGGGTCTAAGTAGGGAGCATTGCCAAGTTACTGCAAGCAAGGGTCCCACATCCCATGGCCCTGGGGAGGTCAGCGTTAGGGACCCTGCAGCTCTGCTTGCCCTCGCGACTGAAGCAGAGAGCAGAACCAGCCAAGGGAGGGGAAGGCACGAAACCAAAGAGCAAGAAGGTCACTGCAAGAGACAGAGGGAGACTTTCCGACACACAGACCCTCTCCAACAGGCAAAGGATGGAGAAGGTTTTATTAGCACCCCTGTTTCTCCCAGCAAGTCACCCCCACCTGGCATTTGTCACCCTAGAACTCAGGTGAGTGCATCTGCTCCCCCCTCACCCCCTAAGAGCAAGCTGGGTCATTAAGGGACATGCAAAATGGCTCACCCAAGTCTGGAGGAGAAAATCAGAGAGTCCCGCTGGCCGGACAGGACGGACTGGCGAGCCGCAGGCAGCTGGCTGAGTAAGGAGGTATAAAAGGGCTTCTCGGGTGGCTCAGCAGAAAATCCACCTTCTCTTTAAGGGCATGGAGACCTTCTCAGACCAATGATGTGCAAGAGTCCCTTGTGCACCTCCCTTGGCTGGGGCAGGCCAGGCAGGCAGCCCCAGAGGAGAGGGCAGCACCAGGACAGAGGAGTGGGGAGGGGGAGGACAACTTCCACCCGTCGGGTGGGCAAGCGGAGCCACCCCGGGGGAGCCGGGGAGGTGCTTTTCCTCGGGAGTGCTGAGGAGGGAGCCTTCCACCCCTCTTCCTCCCGCCAAACAGCCACACTAGATAGGGCTTCAAGGTTGGGGGGAGCCTGGGCTCCCTGCGCGCAGCCATCCATCTGCAAGGCCTCTAATAAAATTTCCCCTTGGAGACACAGAGAGGCTTATCCACAGACAAGGGCATGGCTCCGTTCACCTCCAAGGGCTTGGGAGCAGCTCTGCCCTTCAGGAATGAAGAGGGCAAAGAGACTGCACCCCGGAATCCACCACTGACAGCATGTGCAAGACCAATCCCTGAGCGAGCCATCCACCACTAGCACACTCTTTTAACCTCGCTTACCACATGAGAAACATTTGTAGCTCCTCCCCATGTGAAATATTTCAACACAACTAAGGTTTTTTAAAAAACAAACCTGTGGAGCCGCTGCGGGCAGCCCCAAGGCTCACTGCAGCGTCGGGGCTGGGAAGAGGCAGCAGAACATGGGGGAGCAGCCCCATGATACCAGAAAGAAAGGCAATTCCCCACCCCCACCCCCCCGTGGGATGCCCCAGACCCGTATGTCCGTGGGTGCAAAGAAGAGGCAGGTGGAAATGTAGCTGGAAATATTCACCAGCCCCGGTCACACCACATGTAGTGCGTGTGTGTAGGGGATCCCATGGAGATAGGAGCCCAAACAGCTCCTGCCCTCCTCCCCCAGCCCACGCGCTCCCTCCCCTTTCGGCCAGGGTTTGGTAGGCTGATTCAGACATGGCTCTGACAATATTTTCCAGGCGCCTCTCGGAGGTTATATAGAGAGCGGCAAATCCACTGCTGCAGGCTTCCTGTTTCACCACCTTCAGCATCGTGCAAGAAATGCTGCAGCTGCCAGTGAAGGAAGAGCAAGTGCTTGAGACGGGGCTGCTGTCTTGCAGGGGTTTGCCCCTGTATCAGGGAGGAGGGAGAAACACCTCATTTGGGCAAGGCGCGGTCCGCTCAGGATTTGTCCTCCTGAAACGTCAAGAGGTGGTTTGGGTAGTGAACATCTTGGTGTCAATGTACTGGCCTGTAGATCTGAGCTACCCCCTTGCAAATCCACCATGAGACTCCTGGAAATGAACAGCAAAGGTGCAGTTCAGCAGAGGTTTTGGCTGGTTTTGCCCTCATCTGAGCTCCCATGCAACAGCTGTAGTCAGCACCTAGTGAAGGAGCCGGGCTTGGGAAGAGCTGTAATGAGGATCAGCGCGATCCAGCCCTCCTCCCCACCCACCTCCTGCATATCCATGTCCCCTGGACGGTGAGCTGTAATGGACACAGGGGTCTTCAGCTCCAGTCAGAACTAGAAAACAGAGAGGTTAAACTCCAGCAGCTTTTGTCTCTCAAGAGCATCCCTGGCTGTACCTCATTGGTAGAGGCATCACTGCACCCAGCACCCATCTTCCATTTGGACTTCAGCAAAAAGCAGCCAGTTTGGCAGGAGGAATGGCTGCTTGTCCCAGCTAAAGCCAGTTTCTCAGAAAACAAAAAAAAAAGAGACCAAAGCAAGCACATTTGTAGACAGTGGCCACCCTCAACAGCCAACAGCTGAACTCACCTGTTCAGGAACAGCTTAGCTGCTTCACTTCTCCTCAGTGCCAACTCCATAAGCCCTGTTTGACTCTAGAGTTAAACCGACTCTTTATTTTTCCTTTCAAAGTCTCTACAGCCATTTTCTCTAGTTCCCTATGCAGCTACGCACATTCCGGCCACTGCTGGCCCACAGGTCCTCCAGAGAGCAGCCTCAGCTCTTGGTGGAGGGACCAAAACTGGGGGAATCACGCATTCAAAAATCCCCCAGGCCCAAGGAGTTTCCTTCAGCCCTGTGAAATGAAGGCTTTCTGAGTCTCCTGGAGTCCAGGCATGCAGCACAGCAAAAGTGCTCTGAGTTCAAGGTTTTAGTTATGACCTTGTGACAGGGAAGCATTGGCCTGAAATGGCTGAATAAAGAAGTTCAAAGAAAGAAATCCCATGAGCAAAATTTTGGCTAACAGATGTGTTTGTAGGATACAGAAGGAGTGGATGGTGAGGTGTGGCGATAGTTCAAGCCTCCAAGCCTGCATAAGGCTTTGCCTGGAGCTGTCTTGCATAGAGGTTAAGCTGTAGGGCAACTCTGCCAGAAAAAGAAAGAGGCCTCAGACCTAGAATGTCATGAGGAAGAAACCCAGCGAGAACCAGGAAGAACAGAAAACAAAACCATCCCAAAATAAGGAGCTACTGTTAACATGAAGACAGAGGTTTCCAAAGGAAGTAGTGTAAGAGTCTGAGTGATGAATGAACAAGTTCCTTGCAGAAAAACTCAAGGAAGACATAAGGAAGCTCCACACAAGCCCTTCAGAGAGGTGCTCTGTGAATACGAAGTACGAGTGAGGGTATTGTACAGGAGCTGGGAACGGGTGCGCTGTTCACACTTGGGCACCTTTCCTGTGGAACAGATCACCTTGTTCCCTTCCCTCGTTCCCCTCCACTTGTGCCAGAGGAATGCGCCATGGGTATGGCCCGCTACTCCCAGAGAACTTTCACCATCCTATGAGGCCAGACAAAGGGAAGACCTGGCACATACTGGACGTTCTGCCCTGTGCTTTAGACAGACTCAGGTGTGGCATTTCTGGGCCAGGCTCCTCCAGGGAACCACGTGTTGGAAGGACTAGGGTGACGGATCCGTGCACGCTGTCCCTCATGGCCATCTCCTACACCCTTACACCTTGCCTCCTCTTCAACATCCTACAAGCATCAAGTGGACAGGCACTACAGAGTGACATGACACCAGAGGACACTATGCCTTATTTCCAAGGATGACACTGTTAGCAAAAAAATGAGCCTTCTGCTCAGATGCAGTTGTACTCATGGTAAAAGCTCAGGCAGGTCAACTGAGCCAACCAGTGTCTGACTGCTCTTTGCCTTCCCAAAATCACATCATACCAAAGAAAAGCACACAGCTCCCACCCTGCCCGGGACGTGCCCTCTCCTTCCAGTGTATCCCTAAAAGACTTCCCCATGCTCTACTTCTGCTGACATCAGCCTCTAGGAACTGCTACAAAGCAAGGCCATTGCCTTTGCGTCTTGTGCCAGTGCTGTCCTACATATGCCACAGCTACAGTCACCACATTCACCCATGAGATGGACTTAAGGCTTTTGGCGTTTCCTCTTCAGGGCTGCTGCCAAACAACACAGCTGCGCTGCTCATTTAGCTCCATGCCATCTTCCTTGACAGGGAGTGCTTCAGCCACATGATGTTGATGCCCCCAGGCTGCAGGGACATCTCCAAACCCACCAGCAGGTCCTGATGACACTGCTGGATGTTCAGTGGGTACCGCACCCTCATGAACTCATAGGCTGCCAGCAGCCTCATGCTGTGCTTGACCATCAGGTACTGAATGATGCAAGTAGGACCTAGAGAGTGACCATCCCTGCAGTGGACAAGGACATGCTTCCCTTTCTCCTGTGAGGCTTCGATGCACTCGTTGATAACCCGGAAGCAGGGCTGCCCCATGTTGTGATGATCCCCAAGGAGCAGAGCCTGGAAGTCGACCCTGAGGCATGACCAGCTGTGCCTGAACCCTCCGCATTGGGAGGTGCAGGGGATGACACTCAGGCTGCTGTCACTGGGCAGGCTGCTCATGTTGATGATGCTGTCAAAGCTGTTTGTGCACAGTGCCCGCCCACTGTAGGCAGCGTTGAGGTTCCCCAGGTAGATGCAGTCGGTTATCCAAGTGATGATGGGTCCTGTGAAGGGGGAACATGCAGGCTCCTCTGGTTTTGGACCGGTGGGCTCCTCAGGGTGTGGGTTTTTCTCCCAGCTCACCCTGAGGGATTTCCTGGAGCTGCCATGGGGCAGGGGGCTGGAATTGGGCTTGGAGCCCCATGATGGTGGTGAGAAGAGGGAGAAGCAGCTGGAGAGCTTGGCTTTGGAAGAGGAGTTCACTTGACAAGGACCAGGGGTGGGACTGGATCCGTGGGCGCAAGAAAGGGATGCCTGCCCGTGCTGCAGGCTGCGTCTCCACTCTCAGCCTCTTCCATCTGCAAAAAAAGGAAAGGACCGGTGAGACCATGGAAACTCGGCACTCCAGCTGCGTTAGCAAGGAGACACAAGCTGGCAGCTGGCTTTGCCCATGGCAGCACTTGGAGACGTTAGAGTCCCTGAAGACCTTGCACATCACCAGCCCAAATACCCAGCCATCCTGTTCCCCAGAGACAGGCACAAACACACCGTAAAGACTCACCTGGACCTACAGACCATTCCACCCGTTCTGGGCTGCTGGGTTGCTGGAGTGGCCACCCCCTCCTTATAACGGCACTAAGCAGAGCGACCAGTGTGTCCTGCTGGGCTGCAGGGCTACGACACCACATCCCCACTCTCCTCTTCGTGCACTTCACTTTTACTCATCACCAAGTTTGGACAAGAGCCTGTAGGAACAGAACAACTCTATACAGACATGTACAAGTCTCACACACAGGTGCTTTTGATATAAACACTGGCCTTGAAGAGAAACAGGACATTTTAATGATCTCTTCCACTGCAGAGGGACACTCTTCAGTGTGGGCTGCTAGAGGTGTTTTCAACTCATGGCAAGCTGGAGCCTGGAGGAAGGACAGCATTTCAAACTGAAAACACAGGGGTGAAGGGTAGCTGCAGGGGGAGGGCAAATATCAGAAAACCCCTCTGGATGAAGCCCCTTCTGACCCCAGTGGCACCCGGGGGCTTCAGTCTCCAGCGATGGAGAGGCTGTGTTCATAGCCAGGGTTAGGATTGCTCGGTTACTCCTGGACAGTATTACTGCAGTGACCTGACACCTGAGCACAATCCTCCGCCTGTCTGTGTGTCCTCAAACCCTGCTAAAGACCAGGACATGATCCAGAACGTGCCTGGAGAACAGGTTGAGACCTCTGTGTGCTCACATGAGTACAGTTGCAATGTGTCTCCCCTCTCAAAAGGTCTCTTATGCAATCTGTGCCAAAACGATGCAGCAGTGAGAACATAGTGTTAGGGAAAAAGAAAACAAAACAAAAAAAGAAAGAAAAGAGCAATAAAGCACGAAATTCTCCTTTCCCCAAGGTCCGCAACTGCCCTACTAACCAGTGGCCATGTAGGGAATGATTCTCCAGAAATTATCCATTTCAAGCTCACTGGCTTTTTGCAAGACCCCAGAAGCCACATTTTATAAAAAAGCTGGCAGACTCTCAGCAGCCTCACCTATCTGCACAACACAGAGACGGTGACAAGGGAGAAGACAGCTGCAAGGAGATGGGCCTCTGGAATGTCTTCTGTAGGTCCTTCATAATCAGGCCTGGGAAAGGAGGGGATGAGCTCAGACTAGGAGAGGGCTGAACCAGGAAAACTCAATGCCCAGCCCCACCAAGCATCTTTCAGCCACATCCCCCATGCTGCTTCTTACTTCAGGGCGTATCTGAGACAAGAATTTTTCCCTATGGAGACAGATCTGAGTTTAGCACATACCCAAAAGTCAGGAGTGGTGTGGGATGAGTGCAACCAAAGCAGAGAGACCTTCAGAGGAGTCAGCTTCTAGCCTTTGCAGATGTGAATATGCCCTTTGTCACATTCAGAGTAAAATTTCCCACCAGCTTTTCATAGTACCAAGGCGAAGTGTTTTAACTGGGTTGTCTTAAGTGATGCCCTTCATGCCAAAATTGAGGCTCCTGTACCAAAACTGCTCTGACTTTTATGTAAGTTAAGAGGAAAATGGTCTCCATCCAGGGCAAACCCAGATGCCAATTGGGCAGAAGCCTTCACCTGAGCCAGCCGCCTTCTTCACAGGCGATGGGGAGAAATGGCTTTTCCAAGGGTGCAATTTTTCTCGTCCTAAACGAACGATGAATGATTCACAACGTGAAGTGCCCGTTTCCCACAGAGAGCTTGTTGCCTGCAGATAACTGGCTCTAGACAGGAACATCTGCAATGTCCATGTTTATGAGGAGGGTGATGAAACAGTCATTTGCAAACCTACCACCATCCCAGACTCTGTTCACAGGACTTAGGATACGGGTCAGGGTGTTTGCAGGTCAAGGCCTCATTTCAGATCACTTGCACTCCTGTTCCTAATTGACTTTGTGCTTGTTTCTGCTCAAATTGAATTGCAGTAAGTGCCCGCAGAGGTTTCGTCACCTCTGTGTGAAGTTAGAAAGGCCAGTTGAGAAATCCCATTTGTTGACATGTAACAAGTCATCATAGACAGGCACCCACTCACCAGCAACGCCGACCTTATTTGGGGGGCATTTTTTGCCCAGCAGCATGAAAGTGATGAAGTTCTTGTGCTGCTTCTTCCCTGCCTCCGTCCTGCCGAGACCTTAAATGTGGAGAAATAGGAGGTTTCGGTTTTTTAGGTCTGCCCATAGGATTCAAACGGAAAGAGCCATCGGGGAGCACCTCTGCACATCCATTATCAGTCCTGTTCCTCGGACTGGGCTGTTTGGGGCAGGAGGCTGCTATGCCACAAGTGAAACTCTCCTGCCTTCCTGCCCATGGCACTGAAAGATGCACAAGGATGTAAGGCAGCCCAAAAAACACCTCCGTGTCACCAGACTGAGCCAGAAGCAAAACAAGCCCAGTCTGCAGCAGGAGCAGTCCCAGATGTGAGAACCCCAGCAGCAGTCGGGGCGGGGGCAAGGGAGCAGAGTAAAGAGGGCAGAGAAAAGAGGTAGGGGCAGGGGAAAGGGGCAGGGAAAAGGGTAGGAAAAAGAGGGGTAGGGAAAAGAGTAGGGATATGGGTGGCGATAGCGCAGGGCTCCTTGCCTCTCTCTCCGAAAAACTGAAAGTCACCTCCACAGCAGACTCGGCCAGGGCAGAGGACGGAGCGATCCCCCCACAAGGCAGCAGCGCACCCCCCCACAGCCCCTCCCGCCCTCCTCTCACCCTGCTCCAGCACAGAGCCCCCCTCCCCTCCCTCCCAAGAGACCCCAGCACCCAAGCACGACCTCTTTCCTCCACCCCTTTCCCACTGGCGCCCAGTGAGGGGGGGTCTCCCGGCACCCCTTCGCAGCACACCCCCCAAGTTTCCCAGCGGCAGCCACCCCTGCTGCCCCGCATCGCACCAGACCCCTCAGCAGAGCTTCCCACCCCCCCCCCCCCACCCCCCGTCCAAGACCCCCGCTCCTTTGCCGGGACCCCCGCTCCCTCACAAGCACCGGGAACAAAAGCCACCCAGCCCCTCACTTTGCTGCTGGGTTTCAAGCCTGCAGGCATCCTGCTCTCATGTATTTTTCTTTTTTTCCTCCCTCTCTGCCACCACAAAGGATAAAAATGTGCTTTAAAAGAAAAAAGCTTCAAACCTGCCTAAGACTCTGCAAATCCAGGAGCCGGGACTTATGAAAAGAAACTGTCGCGTGGCAAAATGCATGTTTCACCATAAAATTGTTTCTGCTCAAATTCCATTGCAATAAGTGCCCGCAGGGTACTTGCTACTTATCAAATATTTATAAAACGGGCATGCTTGCTCCTTGTGAGAAAAGCTTAGATACTCTCCAGCTCTCAAAAACGGTGAGACTAGCCAAAAAATCTGCGGCTGGAGGATGGCCAGCGCATACCCAGGCTGAACGATGACAGCCTGTAATAATTTTTGTCTCATGGCAGATGACTGGCAAGAAGCACGTATAAGGCTCAGTCTTCTCCCGGTGCGGCTCTCGTGTTTGATTTCCTGAAGTGCAGGGACAAATATAAAAATCACTGAATGAGGGAATAATTTGCTTTGGGAGGGACTTCTGGAGGTCAGAAATCTTGGATCTGGATGTAAATAATTGAGATTATAAATCCTAATAGCAAACATCTCAATTTTTAGTACTTCTTGTCTCATTTAACAGCCCTCTGCCTGGCCCAAGCCCTGCTTTTTGCCTTGCCACTAACCTGCAAAACTGGCAATTAAATGCAGAGAGACTGTCCTTTGCGTGAAGCAGAAGAACAAACTACCCATCCGCTGCCCAGGCACCACAGACTGTGCAAACTGGCTTTGGACACCTCCTTTACTCCCCTTTACCCACCAGCAAAAGCCCCTTTGCCCCTGTGGTGCAGGAACAGGCAGGGGCTGGCTCCTGCTGCCTGGACACCCCCAGCATCGCTGCACGCGTGCCAGCTGGCTCTGCGGCAATGGGAATGGGCTTGCACCGCAGCATCACAGCTTTCTCTCCTGCTTGCACACACGTTCCATCTCCAGAAGAAGAAATCTTGGCTGGTGAGGTTCTAACAGGGCCACCGATCAAACGACGCAGAGATCCAGCTCGGAGCACTTGTCTGCCCTGCCCTCTAGATGCAGACGGGGGAATCCAGCACAGACACAAGCTGAGGCGGAGTTGGTTTCCGCCTCCTTTAACTTCTCTTCTTGCTGGCAGCTTCCACCGGGGAATCCTCCTGCTCTGGGCCGTCCAAGTACACGAGGAGCATCGGTTGGGCAGGAGATGCTCAGACATCTGGCCTTGGTGGATGGGGGACAACTGGCCTTGCGAAGGCCACGGGGTGGTGAAAGGAGATGTTTGCATTGAGATGGGGCCGTCCTCCTTCCCAGGAACAGGCTCACCGAGTGGCTGTGTTCACTTTGGATGAAATAAGCCACAAAACAGAGCCTACCTCCACCAGCTCTGCTTCAAACAGCTGCCAGCAGACTGAAGAAGGATGCTGTTGGAGCAGGAGAGCGCTCACAGCTTTGTTGAAAGAGCATGAGGCAGGCTGAGAAGGAAAAGCAAGGATGGAGGAAGAAAGCAGCCTTGGTGGTATATTAAAAACTGGAGCTGGGTTGAGGTCATCCCCACCCGCTCGCCTCTCCCTCTTGAGCAAACAAATCAGTTTGCTGAGTTTTACAGCAACACGGCTCAGCCCAGGCTGCCTGGAGCTCCCGGCATCCCCAGCTTCCCCCCCAAAAACACCACCAGCTCTGCTCACCCAGGGTTGTGCTGGTGGTTCAGGCTCTGAGCGGGGCCAAAGCTGGAGAGGAGAGTGCTGGGCACTGGTATTGGGGGTAACGTTTCTCAAGGAGGGGATGTCCTTGCACCTTCTTCAGCCACATCTGTTTTGGGACTAATAGGTATGTGCATTTATGCCCAGCCCCATAAATCATGCAGTGAACCTCAAGGCCATGACTTCAAAAAAGGAGGCTGGAAAAAGCACACACACACACAAATAAGAAATGCCTGTTCCAAACACCTCCAGAAGTCCTTCTGGGTCCTGCACGGCCCTAGATCACCATGCAGCATCACCAAAAATACAACCTGACGACGGATTCAGGACCCCAAACCCTGTTCAGAGATGTTCCCTTCTGCACGGCCCATTCCAACCTGATTTAAGGCTGAGACTGAAGGTTGAGACTTTAAAGCACCCCTTTACAAGTCTTTTCTCAGGTGACTGATTTCCTCCTCCTTCTCATTAGTGGCTGCCAGCAGATGCTGTTTCCCCAGCAGAAGCCACACTCCGCTCGTTACAGCCATCTTCAAACTACCCTGTCATTTCTTCCCTTGTCACAGCCACAGCGAAGCCCAGAGAGTATTTATCAAGAAGCAGATGCAGCAGCTTTTTATAGTCAAGCCCAGGTCATTGATCTCTATCACAAGTTTTCGTAATCTTCCTCAGCTTCACCGTGTTTCTTTAACTGCTGGAGGGTCGCTCTGTGGAGCTCTGGGTAATTGCAGATTAACTGCTTTTCAATATTAATGGCTCTTTATTAATGCACCAGGCTCTCTCCCCTCCAGAGCCCGGGCAATAGCTATTATTATTATACTTTCCTTTTGTCTTCTGGGCTGAAATTATATGAGCCCGAATCTTCTGTGCACTATGGCTGCTTTGTAGCAGAAGTATTTCGGAGCAAAGGCGATTCCCTCCTCCAGCCAAATATAGCGAGCTTTCTCCCGCAGATGGATCAGAGGAGCTGCTCCGGAGCCACCCCAAACTGCAGCGTACTCAGGGACGGGTAGGGACAGTGGCACCTCTCCAATGTCCTCATCCTTCTAGAAGGCGTCTTTACTTATGTAGCCCCCACCCCAAGGCCCCACAAAGCAGGGCAGGGCAGGACATGTGGCCTCAAAAACCTCCCAGATTACATGAAACCTGCCCAGAAGTGATGTGAGGGCTGCAACCCAGCCTTCATCAGGGTATTGTGATCTGATCACGGCATGAAAGCAGGAGCCTCAGCCCCCCCACCCTGGCAGCACCGCCAGGTGCCGGGATGCAAACCTTGCTGAGACAGGACAGTAGAACCACACAGGGTGGATAGAGCCAACACCGTGCTGCCTCATCTGCGTGGTCTCTGGGGACGGTCGCTGGCGAGGCCCATCCTCTGAGTCACACCTTGGGGTGCACAAGTCAGCACAGGCTGGGAACGGGCGCAGAGCAAAGCTGTGTGGACAACCGGTGGCTGATTTTGCTGCCTCATTTAGCCTCTAGCCAGGACACCGAGCATGCTTATGGCAGAGGCACTAAAGAGCTCGTCTTGTATCTCCAACACTTCCCACGCCAGCCTGTCCTTCTTCTCTCCTCTCAAGCCTCTTAGGGTGCTTCAGGATCTTGGTCTTGTTTAAAAGCCTTCACAGGACACATAAGGCCTTCCCAAGAACTCGCCTTGTGATGAGCTATTCACAACCAAAGAAACTGCCCATCCCAGGCTGCCAGCAAGCTAATCCTCTGCTTTAAAAATGTCAGTGGACTCAGTGTTTTTGCATGAGCTTGAAACTCTGTGTATTTGTCCCCCCAGCCCACGAGCGGCTGGGATGAGCTGGCTCCTGCACCCACGCCATCCCCTCTAGCATCCTCTGCTCCGTGTCCAGCCTTGCCCTGGGGCGCTGAGCTGCTCCGCTCTGGGCATTACACAGGACATGAGCTGCACCAGCAGCTAGATCATCTCTTGACCAAAATGAGCCCCCAGTCCCCACTTTGCTGACACTGAGCTGGGACCAACATGTGTAGATGCTGCTGAGCATAAGCTCCTCACCCCTCTGCAAGCCTGCCATCCAGTCCCCCGGGTGCAGGAGGAGACCCCCACTATCTGGGGGGCAGGGGCAGCTTGAGGTGGGACTTCAGCCCCAGGGCTTTGTCGACCACGTCCGGGGGCTGCAGGCTGTGCCACTGGGCGAGGGGCCGGCGTGGGTTGGACAGCATGTCAGACCAGTGCCGCAGCTGGTTGCCCGTGGCCCGGCAGCCCAGAAAGAGTTTGCCGATGGGCTCGTTCTTGGTCACTTTGTCGTGATCCCAGACGGAGATGACCACGTCCACATTCTGGGGGTGGGACACAAGAAAGAGGGTCAGTGGGAAGGGGCTCGCTGCAGCGGGGACCCGCTCAGCCCTGGGCGCTGCAGGGAAACCCACCTGGATCTGATTGAAAGGCACATCAAAAACAAACACCTCATTGAAGTAAGGGCTTAAGGTGTTTTTTTTCACACTTGTCATCTTCTTCTTCCATTTCTTCCTGTTCAGGATGAGATGCACCTTGACAAAAGGATCTGAGGAGAGAGAGGACATGGCTGGCATAAGTGACAATTTTGAACTGAGGAGCTCAGCCACAAAACAGCTTCCCTGGGACATTCCCAAGCAGAGCACGGCATCCCACTTGCCACTCCTCATGCTGAGCATCCACCCCTCTTCCCCTTGCCAGCCACCCCAGAGCTAATTTTCCCCTGCCTTCTCCTGCCACGAGCTCCCCGTACCATTCAGCCATGACATCTCCTCCTAGGAGACACCTCCAGCTCTGCCCAGAGCTGGAGTATCTGTGCTAAGGAAAGATGGGAGCTGGCCAAGGGCTGGATATGGTGGTGGTGGCAGGAAGCAGGTCTCGGCACCAAAGAGCTTTCAAGGCTTTGCAGCTCTTGGTGCCATCATTAAGGCCTGGGCAGAAATAGGGACATCTGAGCATGAGCAGCCCCTGCTGACCTGAGAGCCTGCGGGAGTCCATCCGCTTCAGCTTCTTGGCTTCCAGGATGAGCACTGTCAGCATCCCAGTGCTGGGGACATAGCGCAGTGAGAAGCAGATCTCGCCCAGCCGCTCTTCCTGATGGAGAGATACCAGCGATGAGCACTGGGCAGAGGAGCCGACTCACCTGGGGCTGGAGCACCAGCCTGGCCCCAGGTTTCCTGGTTCTTCCCCACCCTCATGCTTGCCCTTAAGAGCCTGCTTCTTGGGGTGGTGGCAAGTGAGGCAACAGCGCATCCCTCCCGGCAGAGTTTCCCACCCACCAGGACCAACCTTCACTTTACTGGCCACCGCCAGGTCGCTCCACTGCTCGATGACGTGCTGCAGGCTGACGCTGGCCAGGGGCAGCCGGACCTCGCCAATGATGTCGTGCTTGGCAAAGCGGTTGAAGTCATAGATCTGCATCACCAGTGTGGATTCAGGCACCTCCACCTGGGGTACCTACAGGGGGAGACCCAAAAAGCCCGGACTCACTCCTTAGTGGCAGCCCTGCCCCACGGGACCAGGCAATGGATGCAATAACGGGTCTTTCTCTCTGACACTTCCCCATCCCGGCTGCAAAGACATCTCCCTGCCTGGAGAGGTTTTTGTCCATGAAATGCTCTTGATGACACTAAAAAAAACCATCATCAGCTATAGTTTCCTACCTGGAAAGTGAAGCTCTCATTGAAGATGGGGTTCAGGGTCTTGCGGTAAACCTTGGTCTCATACTTCTTCTTCATATCAGACGTTAGGTAGATGATCACATATGGATCAGATGTGCCTCCACTGTCCATGGCCTTCAGCTCTGCTGCCTGCTTCACGCCAACTTTCAGCTTAAAGGGAGTGATGCACGAGGTCACCAGGTGGAGGAGGATGGGGCCAGACGGTCAGGGGCTCAGTAGTAAGCAAGCGAGTGCAGCAGGGAGAACATCTCCACACTATGCAGGCATAGGAGCTGGCAGGCTGCTGGCAGGGAGAAAGGTGCAAGAGGGTATGGTCCACCTCAGAGGGCAGCAAAGAGAAGACCACGCAAGAGCAAAGACTTTTCCCTGCTGTGCCACGGCCGCAAGCATCCCCACCTCCTGCGCACGGAAGTTGTACTCCAGGGAGTACTGCAGCTTTCCTCGCCCCGTCTGCGCCGCGCCTTGCTCCAGGTCCTCCATCTCAGGATGGACCTGTGGTAGAGAGCAGCACTACCCTCAGGACACGCTCAGCCACATCCCTGGCCTTGCCGTGCTCTCGCCACTCCCGGGACTAGGCAGCGTGGCAGCAAACCTCCCAGGGAGGAGGGAGGTGGGGGAGAGGGGAAAGCAGGACGCACAAGGCTGGCCGTGGTGGAGCTGCTGACGGCGTGCAAGCTGATTCTCTCCTTCTTCTTGGGCTTCTTCTTGCCACAGCAGCACCTGACGACGCAGATGACGAAGAGGAGGAGGAGAATGGCCACTGCCACAGCCACAGCAATGAGTGCCCATTTGGGTACTGGTGAGACGTTCAGGGAGCAGAGATGGACAGAAGAGTTAAAACCGAGCAAAAACACATAGAGCGCAGTTAAACCCCTTCCTAGTGCTTCAGCATCAAGGAGTTGTACGTTCAGAATTGCCCCTATAATCCTGGATGGGCTACATGCAGGGAGGCTGCAGCTGGAGACCGTTCCCCAAGTGGGCAGCAAGGATGCCCTGAGCTCCCAGAGCAGCGCGATACCACTCTGAAGCATCCCCACCCCGACAGACCCCACTGGAAAAAGGGGTTTGGAGGGAGGGAGAAGTGGTTACATGGCCTCAGAGTCCAGAAGCCCCCCCGGATAATGCCGCCTGAGAGAGCAGGGCACGATACTCACATGGGATCCGACTAAGCCAGCCATCCAGGACATCCGGCCAAGCCGTGGTGGTGATGGCCATGGGGCTGCTGGCGAGCGGGGAGGCCGTCGCCCTGCCTTTCCTGGCTGCTGCAGCCATGGCTAAGCTGGAGTGACCTGGGGACGCAAGCAAAACCAACAGGGTGGGGATTTCCTTTCCATTAGCGCACATGCTGCTGGTGGCCCAGGGCTCTAATGAGAGCAAACACAATTAAAACAGAGCCTGGCGTAAGCATTTAGGGCTTGGCCACTTTGGCAATGAGGTATGCGACGGAGCAGGATGGAGCCATGGGCAGGGAGGGCTCTGTGCCAGCCGGCCCGTCGCCTACAGCCTTCTCATTTATATCCGTGCAAGCCTGCCTTCGGAAAGGGGACGGAGGGGTCGGATGGATTAGGGAGTTTTCCTTTGGTTTTGAGATGAGGAATCACCTGGCTGTAGGGTAAAAAGAAACAAGAGCCGTTTTGTGCTGGCTGCTCCCTGACCAGCCAGCAAGAGCTGCAGGGTTTGCTGAGCCCCAGGCAAGCCCCACCATTAGCTAACACCCTTTTTCAGCTATTTCCTCCCCTCTCGGAGGTCTGAGGAGCGGGAGGGTTTGCTCCTGGGCTTGCAGCGGGGCTCGTGCTCGCGTTGCAGGTGGCAGTGGTGCCACCAGGCTGGGGTCACACTGGCTCAGAAACTTTGTGTAAGCCCAACCAACGCTGACGCAGCTTAAGGGAAGGCTTCACATTTAAAGCAGAATGTTTTTTCACTACTGCTCTCTCTGTAGCAAGGCTCTCACTCTAGCACGAACACTTCCTCACAGCCAAAACCTCCTTCTTGCCTCCTTTCGGGCGAGGAGCGGCAGCCGGAGAGGTGCCCCAGGAGCCAGGCTGCGCGGCAAGCAGGCCTGCAGCCATCACGGCACTGGCAGCTCCCGGCCCGGCGCCGTGACGGAGCTGGCAGGTCTGTGCCCGTTCGCCTCAGCTGCCCCGGCCGCACGCCCCGTGTCCGAGGGGGTCCCTGCCGAAGCAGCCCATGCCACCTCGCTGTGCCTGCGTTCTGCCCACCCTCCAGGGACGTGGCTCCTTGCACAGGAAGGAACCAGCTCTGCACTTCCCTCCACTGAGACCATGAAGCCAGCAAGAGCCTTTAATTTTTCCGACAGTCGGCTTTGCCACGTGTGGGCATAGGGCTGGAGGGACCTGGGAACTGCTGTCATGCCTGCGGCATCATCACTGGGGAAACGAGGTGCTGGTTAAGTGACTTGCCCAGGGTCACCTGGGTCATCTGTGCCATTGGACACCCCAGCTCCACTCACAGCCTCACCACCGCCACCTTCAGCAATCGGTTTCTCCTGTCCCTGCACATAGAGATCGGTGGCTGGTGACATGCCTGCAATATTTAGGAGGCTCCAGGCTGCAGCTTCAGGTTGTGGCAGTGGTTGGACATGACAACACAGGCGAGCAGGCACCCACACGGCACAAAATTAGATGTCTCAGCACTTTCTCCCTGCCAGACCCCCATGGGCTATGTCATATTAGTCTGGCATTGTCCCTGGTTTAAAAAAAAAGCTCATCCCAGCCCTGCAGCGTGACCTGAGCCGCTGTTTGAGGAACGATAGGGACAGCCTCAGTGGGCTCTGCAGAGAACATCCCCGCTCCTGGGAAAGGGGCTGAGGGACCCTTGCTTCTCGCTCCCACCCTGTGCTGACTGGGTTCCCGAAACCAGACTTACCAGCGTGCCTCCTCCCCAGCCTCAGTCTCCCTTCCTTTCCGTGCGGGCTTCAGGCCCAGCCGCCGCGTGTGGCAGAGGCATGCTGCGGGGTGAGACGGGACCCCGCCGGCGCCCAGCCGAGGGTGCAGCAGGGATGGTGGGTGCACAGCACGGCCGAAACCGGAAAGTCTGCTTTGCCAGCCCTGGAACCGGGCGGCCCCAGCAGCTCGGTCAGCCCCACCTCACCGCTGACCCAAGCAGTGCTCACGCAGGTGAAAAGCCAACGGGGAACTCCCCACCAGACCAGGAAGCAAAGCCTGCCTTCCCGCCTGCGAGAAGCCGGCAGGCATCGCTGCCCAGCTCTGTGCCCTGGCAAATTCACAGCTTCAGGTTATCCCTGCAGCGGTGCTGGGCTGGATGGTGTGGCTGCAGGCACCCAGTGCCAGGGGATGGATGCTTGCAAGGTGACAGGCGCATGGCTGCACCCATCCCTGGCGAGCTCTGCGCCCAGGGAGAGCAGATTGTTGGCCCCGCGGTTTGATGCACCACGCGAGGGCCTGGGAAATGCGTGCAGCAGTGAGGATGAATGGGGATGCTCCACTCCAACGCGGCAGGGAGGATGGATGGGGCGAGGGGACACTGCCTGGGTGGCTCCATCCCCCAGCGCCAACGGGAGCAGCACCAAGCACACGGACAGGAGCGACTTCCCTGGCATCCCTGTCACATTAAATTTATGCTTGCACACTTCTTCCCTCGCTGCCAGTTCAGCACAGCCAGCCCAAAAATTGCCTTGTCACTGTAGAAATTTAGGGCTGTGCCACAAGCAGGGAGCGATACCGCCGGTGCCCGATGGCTGACACAGACGTGGAGGGAGAGGCCGCGGAAACCAGGCCCATCCCAGCTCTGCCCAGCCACCCTGGCTCACTGATCCTGCCAAATTTTCATGTAGTCACCAAGGCGTTGCCACGCTGGGTGCCTGGCCACAGGAGAGGTGCCGGGGTTGCCTCTTGGCCACCCAAAACACGGCCCCACTCACAAGTGCCCTGCACTCCTGCTGCTCAGAGAAGCATCATCCCCAGGAGCAGGAGATGCTGCAAGAACAATGCTGCAGCAGACCTCAGAGGGGAAACATAGATGCCAAAACACTTTTTGCTCTAAACTGGCAGTCCTGGAGGATGCATGGGAGAAATCTGTAAGGGGGACGGGGGGAAAGGGAACATGCCCATTAAAATCAGTCAGGGAAAGGGGGTTTGCATAGGCACGCTAGCAGCTGAACACATCAGTAGCCTTTTCAACAGGCTGTTTGCTAGAGACAAGCATCTCGGTGAAGCCAAGCTGCCTAGGACCCTGTTCGCAGACCCCGCTTTAGGGCGAGATGTGGTGATGCTGGTGATGACCTGGTGCCACACAGGGGGACACAGCTGCCTGGCCTCGATGCAGGGGAGTTTGGTCTCCTTTGGCAGGAGCCAGGCTGGGGAGGCTGGTGCTCTGGGCCATCTTCCCGCAGTGGGGCAGGGACGTGTCCCAGCTGGGCAATGGAAAAGCTGCAGGATAGCAGCTGCTCCTCTGTGTCAGCAGCCCCCCCTCCAAAAAAAATCTCACTCTTGGGCAGAAAGGGGGTGTTGAAATACCCTGGCGTGATGAGCCTTGCGGAGCTGGGTGTCGCACATCCCACCTGGAACGGCAAGATCCCAGCCCAGAAATCCCCCCTGCTCGGGGCAGCCTGTAAGAGGCAGCTTTCGGAAAAGAAGGGAAAAGGGACCTAAAAACATTACTGTAACACGGCAGATGTGGCGAGCCGCGGGTGGCTGCACCCTGCCAGCACCTGCACCAGCTGGGCAGCGAGAGGTGGGCAGAGACGCCCTAAGTGCCCCGGGTACCGACACGGGCATCCCCGCGGCGCTTGCGGGCAGCGAGCACCCGCTGCGGGGCAGCCCGGAAAGCAGGGCCGGGGCCCAGCCCGCTCCCCGGGGCCGGCCGGGAGCCGCGGGACGGGACGGGACGGGACGGGACGGGACGGGACGGGACGGCAGCCGCCGGGCCGCCTACAGATCCCGGCAGGCCGGGGAGCGCGGCTCGCCCCAGCCCGGCTCCCGCCCGCTTCCTGCGGCGCCGGGAGGGGGAAATAAAGCGGGAGCACCGCGGGCCCGGCCGGGGCGGTGCCGGCGGTCGGGCCGCGCCGGGGAGCCGAGCCGAGCCGAGCCGAGCCGAGCCGGCGGCCGTGGTGAGTGCGGGCCGTTCGCTGCAGCGGAGCCCCGGCTGCGTGCGGGGGGTGGCAGAGCTGCGGCGTGAGCTGCGGGGACCGGCGGGCAGACGCGTTCCTGCGCGGGGGGTGCGGGTCGGCCTGTCGGCGCTGCGGCGGCTGCCGCGCGCGGGCGGGCGGGCGGGAGAAGCGATGCTCGGGAGGGCAGAGCGGAGGCTGGGAGGGCCGTTCTCCCCCCGTGAAGAGCTGCGGGGCCCCGCTGCCTCCTCTCGTTTCGTTTTCGCTTTCAGAAAAGCGCTTGGGTGAAATCCGGCCGGAGGAGAGCTGCTCCCCGCTCAGCAGGCCAGGGCTGGGGCTTGCCGCCCTCTGCCCCGCTCTGTGGGAGGAGACCCCCTCCTTCCCAGCCCGGGTTACGGGTGGGAGAAGCAGAGGGATGGCTCAGCGTCCCCCGGCTTTCCAGGCATCCAGAGAAACCCCGCAGCGTACTGGTGGAAACAGCCCCGGTGGGATGCCCCTCAGTGGGAATGGGAACAGTTCCCACCCCACAGGCTGGATCCTGAAAGTCCACTGCCAAAGCTGGCTGGTGCATAGAAATGAAGCGTCCGGCACGGCAGTTACAGAAACCACAGGACCGGGGTGTACAGAAATACATGCAGTTCCTTCTTCAGCTGCTAGGCACAGGCGGGCCAGTAACCCCGTGGGACTTTCACCCGGGTTAGCACAGCCTGCAGAGACCTTCAGCGTCGGAGCCGTCTGGCTCGGCGGGCTGTGGAGGGGTATCCCGTCCTGAGCCCAGGCCCTCACCACACATCTCCACTTACTCAAGCCTTTTGCAGCTGCAGATGAGCTGCTCGCACAGTGAACTTGCTTATTTGTGGATACCAATTTGCCGTCCAAACAAACAAAAAAAAAGTAGGCAAAAGGCAATAGGGTTGGGAACTAGAAGCCTACCCATAAGATCTGACCCGATTTGGCTTTTTAGCTCCAATCAATCTCCAAGGTGTGTAAAGACAGGCTTACTTTGCTGGAAAGAGCCTTACAACTGCTTTCAGCAGTCTCCCCTGGAGAAACATACTTGGGGGGGGGGGGGGGGGGAGGCAAAGCAGTGATGTGATGGAAAAGCCGCTTCATCGTATTTAATTGGAACTACTAGACCAAGCTTACTCAGAGCAGAGCTGTTGTCAGCACAGCTGGTTCATTTGGGCTGCTCCACTTACTGGGTGGGATATCTTCTTTCTTTTCCATCTCTTCCCCCTCTCTAGGTTGGCTGCATTATAATGCATCAGTTTAATTGTATATTTTTTCTTTGAGGCTGAAAGTTGAAGATGGCAGAGCCTGAAAGCACAGTCATAAACACCGATGTGAAACAGGTAAAAGGTTATTCATTACAAAAGACAGGCCCTGTATTTCTAAAGCAAATTTTGAAAGGCCACTGCGGGAAAGAACACACCACAATCCGGAGCTGTGGTGGCCTGAATTGCCTGTGCCAAGGTTCCAGCAGAAGTGGCCTGTCCCAGGGCTGCTGGGCACCTGGTCCCAGTGAGGTCCATGTGATTTCCACATGGGAAGAAGTTGTGGGACTGAACCTCCAGTTACATGGGCAGGATGGGTGCATTTGCTCACACTAAAATTTTGGAGCAGCCAGGGAGAAAGCAGCAGCTTCTATACATTTAGAGAGACTTTATTAGACTCTCCAGAACAGACACAAACAGAGGGTAAAACCACCAGTACACGCAGGGAAACCCAGCAGCGCCCAGCTCGGCACAAACAGGTGACCATGGCTGTGCTGTGTCTACAAACACCAGAATTATGAAGCAATCCCCTTTGGTGTGAGACATCCTCGGAGCATGTGGCACTTACCAAACAGGTTAGGGTTTCGCAACTGCCTGCCCCATCCTTGGTGGCCTGAAGATGAAGGTTGGGCTTGGTACCTCTTCTCCAAAGGCCCTCTGGTATCAGGAACTGGGACGCATGGGTGACTCTTCCAACGCCCAACCCCACTACCCTGGTCGGTAGAGCCCTGTATCCCTCTGCTTACCCCACCTCCAAACTCCTTTGCTGTCTGCCATCCCCTTTCCTCCCTGTCCTGCAGAAAGACCCCAGTGAGGCACTAGTCATTGCAGTGACCACCAGAGCTATCTTCAACCTGGAGGAGGAGCACAAGCTCTACCTGGAGAAGGGCAAGGAGGCGTATGCCAGGCACCAGCAGGCCAACCACGACAAGCCGTTGCCACCAGGCACAGCCTTTGCCTTCGTCCAGGTGAGCCCGACGCCTGGCCAGGGGCACACGCGGACACTTGCAGGATGGGGTGAAAGTTCAGCTTTCCTAGTTTTAGGTCTCAACTCTCATCACGGCTTGCAGATATCCCTGTCCTGGCCTCTTGGCCTCGTTGCAGGGCATCGAGACCTGTGCTCCTCATCAATCCTACACATCCACCTCCCCCCTGGTGGGGTATCCTGTGCCCTGCTCTCCTGGCAATGGCCTTTGCAGGATGATTGCTCCGTCTGCCTCTCAGTAATATGCTAGCCTTGCCATAGCTGACAGATGCAGCACAAACCACTAACCTTAACTGCAAAAGAACCCTGGCAAAGCCATCGCAGTCATGCCCTTCCAAAAGAGTCTCATCTTCTCCTCGCAGGTGGCGCAGTATGTGAACGAGAAGATCCTGGAGAGCAACCCGGCAGAGAAGGACCTCTTTGACATCCTGGTCCTTTCCAACAACAGCCCGGAGAGCGGTGTGCGCATCATCAATAGCGCCAAGCACTACGGTAAAGGGGACCCCAGCCCAGGGGTGTCTGCTTCCCCTGGGAGGCTGCGAAGCAGATAAGGCACCACAGTGGAGCATCAGTGGCAAACATAGACCCAGGGGACAGAAGGGGAAGGGGTTATTTTGGAAACACGCCCAATTCCTGTCAACCCCACGCAGCTTGCCTAGGGTGCCAGAGCACACCCAGGGTACAGGCTCCCTGGCAGAGCCCAGCTCCCTTCGGCCACATCCTTTGTGGCTGGGGGCCTGGCAGCATTTTGCACAGCCTGGACATCCCCAGGCAGCTACTAAAGAAACAGAGTTCTTAACAAACAAACAAAAAAACCCTGCCAAAAAAAACCTAAATTCCAGAGTGCTGTCAGGAAGGCTCGTTTAGGGAGGGATGAAGGAAATATTTAACTGCACTCTTCAGTTTTGTAGGAGCGATCAGGTGAGTAGATGCAGCAAGAACAGGGGCAGGTTCCTCGTGCAGCACTGGGAAATTAATTGCCCTGAGCACTTCAGCAAAGCACACCAAGACCGCGGGAGGGGAGAGGGGGGCTTCAAGGAGGATGTTGCCCCATAACAGACTTTGCTCACATCCCCTGACCTGAAGGCCTGGAGATCTCCAAGTTCTGCTTCGTCAGCGACGAGGACTCCACACAGTACCTGAAGTCGCACGGCGTCAAGCTCTTCCTCTCGGCTGACAGGACAGATGTCTGCAACGCCCTGCGCAGAGGTGTGTTCTCCCCTCCATCCCACATCCCCAAACCCACCACACTTTTCCCAAGCAGCCCAGTACCAAGAGGCAATGCCAGAGCCTGTGCTTTCACAAGGGCAAGGGATGAATGGCACATTGATTACCAGTAGTCCTGAACAGTTCAGTCTCCTCTTCTGTCCCCACCAGTAGCCTGCAAACACACCAGGCTTTCTCAGATGCCTTCACACGTCACCGAGTGCTTTATGCATAATTCTGGCTGTAGCTGTGCCACGGGCTAGTTATTCCCTGCCTGACATTTAAGCCTTTCTAACCAAATGCTGCGCGTTGGTGCTCCCTGGATCAGTGAGAGCACATTGGCTGTTCCCAGGGCTTTGTGAGGATGCTGTAGAAATTTGCTTTCTTGGTACATGCAGAGTTACCATGTGCTCAGTGATAGATGTAAGCACATGCTTGACCTAGATCGGAGGGAGAGCAGTCTCCCCAACAGCTCTAATGGGGTTAATCGCCTCCTTATTAATTTGCTTGCGTATGAGCACATCAGCTGGCCAAGGTCCTTCGAGGTCAGGAGCAAGCTATCTGCAGCCTGGGCTTTCCTTCGCTACACAGCACATTCCTGGAGCCTCCTTGAAGAGCATCATTGCTCTGACAAGTGTCTCCCATCTGGGGGCCTTGGTCCACAGATGAGGGCGGCCAGGGAGCAGCCTGCAGAAAGAGTCATATAATTAAGCCAATTACCCCAATCAAATGGAGGTGCCAGCCCCTATTACTCACAGCACGGAGTGCTAAATCTGGGCATTAAAGCCAGGCTTGGCAGGGTGAGCGAGCGTCAGGAGGAGGGCTGCTCATGCCTACACAACCACCCATCATCTCTTAGCAGACCAAGTGCTAAGACCCTCCAGAGATCGGGCTCCAATCAGCAGCACATGCTTGTCCATCCCCATCGCGGTGGGGGGATAACACAGCCCTAGAAAGGCTGGGATGACCCCCACAGAAAGACATCTGGCTTGGAGACCCTGACGGCTGCAGTGTGGGATGGGGCTGCAGCAGATGTGCAGGGAGGACCTGCTCCCAGGAGGGGTGTCCCACCTGAGCCCCACCTTGCTCTGTCTTGCAGGGGTCTCGGCAGCGCTTGTCTTCCATCAGGAGGTGCAGGCCCCCAGCATCCCGCTCCGCGTGGCATTTGACGGGGATGCCGTGCTCTTCTCCGACGAGACAGACCAGGTCTTCCGGGAGCAGGGGCTGGAGGGGGCAGTGCAGTATGAGCGGGCAATGGAGGCCGTGCCAATGGGAGAGGTGAGCAAGACACCCCACTTTGACGGGCATCCACAGGCTCTGCACCCACCGTGAGCATCTCTCCTGCTAGGGCTTTGCCATGAGTAGCCAAAAAAGCACAAATCCTTACAGGTTCTCTTTGCGTACACCACTCAGTCCCTGGTGTGGGCCTGATCTGGAGTCCCACTGGAGGTGGATATGGCCCAACGTCTCCTATAATTGAGCATCAGCTCCCAAATATCCCGGATTGTAGTTGCCTCCACCTTTCGTAGGCTGGGACCTAACTTGCTGTGCAGCTCCCTGCAGGACTCAGACCCAGAGGCACTGCTCACTGAGGTGTACATTCCTGGTCAGTTTGGGATTGGGATGAGCAGCACAATGCTCACCTTCCTCCTGAGCACCCCAGTGAACAGCACAAGTCCCAGCACTGCCCAGTCCTGCACCCCACTGGCGTCCCTGTGCTCTGCAGAGCCCTGAGAGACCCTGGAAGAGGAACAGATGGCTTGTACAGGCAGAGTAGGTGCCGCCTTATTTTCCACCCACTCCCAAGTGTTGCTGTCCTTCCAGGGTCCCATGAAGGCTTTTGCCATGCACCTTGGGAAGATCCGCAAGATGTTCAGCCAGGAAAAATCCCCCATCCGCACCTACCTGGTGACTGCCCGTGGTGGCCGGGACATGGGCATCCGAGCCATCAAAACACTCCGGGAGTGGGGTCTGGCCATTGATGAGGCTTTCTTCATGGATGGGGCTCCCAAGGGCCCCATCCTTGCCCAGATCCAGCCCCACATTTTCTTTGATGATGGCCTTCATAACATCCAGGGGGCTCAAGATGTGGGCGTACCCTCTGCCTGGGTCCCTTCCTACTGCTGATGGGCTGCAGGCCAGCAGTCCTTCCTCCCACAGCACAGGGGACTGGGCCAGTTGAAGGCAAACCTTCTGGTGGAGAGGGATGTCTTTTCTAACCTGCAGCCAGCAAACCTCAGGGAAAGGGGGCAGGAGCATCGCATGAGAGCATGGACTACCAGGCAAGACTTGATGCTCATTTCTGCTCCTAATATGAGGTCTTTTAGGTCTTAGGGTAAAGCCAAAAGATGCAACTGCTCCAGAAAGGCAGGACACCCTTGCTGTGACACTGAAGACTATCAGCTACCTGCCCTGTAGGAGCTGGAGGCTTTTCTCTTTTGCAAAGAAATAAATGAAGCTATTACCCCACACATGAGCTAAAGGATGCATGAAACCAAGCACTAAAAATGCTGACTTTGGCTGTGCTCAGACAGTCTCCAAGATTTACTACCAGGACCTCTGCCCAAAGGAAGCCCTCAAGACCCTGCCTCACCAGACACACTCAGCTTGGTTTTCTGGGGAGGCTCAAGTGTTAGCAAGTCGTTCAGGCAGCTCCAGCCAGACTCAGCAGAGGAAGAAAGACTTCAAAGCCATAAAGAACCTACAAGCTTTATAGAAATGGGTGACCAGGTTGAAGAAAGCAAGCCCAAGCTGTACCTCTGTAGAAGGGAGTATAGCACAAGTCCCCTTTCCTTAGGCACAGAGGCTGCTCACAGAGTGCCATTAGGAGATCCAGACCTGCAGCAGGACACTGAAGCTGCAGGAGGTGGGCCAGAGACAAGACTGCACCCCAGGTCTGAGGTCTACCCAGGAGGCAGAGCTGCCATGTAGCTCCGATGTCCCTCCAGGAGAGGGCACTGGAGATGGGCCGCCAACAGCACAAGCCATGCAGGGGGCCAGGGCTGCAGACCAGCAGCACCCCATGGACCAGGGCAGGACTGGGTGCCCAGGCCTGAGCTTAACTGGGTCTCCAGGGCCGTGGGTGGGGGGTCCCAGGTGCAGCTGCTCAGCGCGGGTGAGGTTCGTGGGTCTGCTCGGGACCCTGCCCGGCACCAAGCCACCCCCCATGCGGGGCTGCCTCTCCTCCAGCAGTTTTGACTCTACTCCTAGTTTTCCTGGGGAGCAAGCAGCCCCTCCGGATTTGCTTGCAGATTTCTTTCCCTAGGGCTGGATGTGAGCAGTTGCCACTAGAGGCCACTGTGCTGCCTGGGGATGTGACACCCCAAATTCCTGGGAGCTCCCCAGAACCACCTTGTAAGAAAATACACGCTGACTGCCCAGGGCACTGCCTGCTGGGTGGCAGTGGGATTAGGGACAGAGGAGATAAAGATGACCGTGGCTTAGTTTTTTTAATCTCAGCATAATCGGAAAGTAATTTTTTTTTTAAGACTTCACAACCGTCACTTTCATCAGTGCTTTCTTCCCCCCAATAAATACATGAACAAGCATCCCCGTGTGAGTGCTTGTCCCTCACGCCCGTGTTCAGCAGTGTTGAAGGAGGGCTGGGATAACTCAGTTCTCCTTTATGGACATTCAGTTCTTTTATCTGGTCTTCTACATGTGCATCAAGATGGGTTAAAGATGCAAGAAACCTTCGGTGTCCCCAAGGCCGTTCTCCCAGCCCCACTACCCTGGACTTGGGGGTCTCTGCACGACTTGCCGTAGCAAAGGGAGCTGCTGGCCTGTCGTGGATGAGCGGTTGGGTCGCTTAAATGATCACTCAGAGGTTTTGCAAGAAAATATTTTACTGAAAATTTAGAAAACGTGATCTTACAAAGTTTGTTGGCAAGGTTCACTCTAGTACTTATCAAGTGAGTGGAATACAAAATCGAAGGAGATTTTGAGTGGAAAACGATTCATATAGAGTAAAGGAAAAGTGTAAGGGGTAAAGGAGACCCTCCCTTTGAGTCAGCAGGTTTGGAATGGACCCCCTTGCTTTCTAAACTCCTTCTCAGAGAATAGGCCAGGTGCAGCTGGATCCAGAACCAGCCTTAGGCCACAACTGTTTATGTCTAAGGAATATGTTTAACAGCAATTCAGGGTGTGTTCACAGTTGAAAGAGAGAATCACAGGGATTTAGCAGCTATTAATCACTGGTTAACTTAGCATTTACAGAGTGATTAGAAAGAATTTGCTATTACAATCACAGTAATAGAATATTATGTTTTGAATTGATTCACACACACACACAATCATAAAAATTCGTCTCGATTTGAGTGAAATACTCGCTTCAAATTGAATGATTTCCCGACGGGCAAAGGTTCAGTCTGGAGGAGATCAGCCCAGGTAATCCGCGAATTACTCTGAGTCCCACGCAGAGTGAGTTCCTGGACACAGCCGGCTGCGGACCAGAAGAGCTCAAAGGGCCTTCCTTGGTACCGCTGTTTCGTAGGGTCTCAAGATGATTGACTTTAGGCACCAGTAGTTTTCCATCCTGGTCACAATCCACAGGATGCAATCCTGATATGTAGACAGCAACCATACGATTCAAGCACTACCCAGAAGGTACAGTTCTGACATTGACCAGGCAGCTGTGGCTCAAGGCATCAGGAGTTGATGTATGTATGTAGACCATACAGCTAGGCAGGCGCAATCCAGGAGGTTCCTGCAGAGCATTGATGATAACTTTCTGATGCAAGTGGTGGAGGAACCAACAAGGAAAGGCGCGCTGCTGGACCTCGTGTTAACAAACAAGGAGGGACTGGTGGAGGACGTGAAGGTTGGAGGTAGACTCGGCTGCAGTGACCATGAAATGGTCAAGTTCAGGATCCTGCATGGAGGAAGCAGGGCGATAAGCAGGATCAAAACCCTGGACCTCAGGAGGGCTGACTTTGCCCTCTTCAAGGAGCTACTGGGAGGAATCCCGTGGGCCAGGGCTCTCGAAGGCAGGGGGGTCCATGAGTGCTGGTCGCTCTTTAAACAACACTTCTTCCATGCACAGGAGCAATGCATCCCCCTGAGAAAGAAATTTAGCAAAGGAGGCAGGAGACCTGCATGGTTAAACAAGGAGCTTCTAGCGGAGATCAGGCAGAAGAGAAAGGTGCATGGCATGTGGAAAGAGGGACAGGCCACTTGGGAAGAGTACAGAAACGTAGTGAGAGCATGCAGGGATGCGACGAGGAAGGCCAAGGCCCACCTGGAATTGAAGCTGGCAAGGGATGTCAAAAACAACAAGAAGGGCTTCTTCAACTACATCAGCAGCAAAAGGAAGGCTAGGGACAACGTGGGGCCGCTGCTGAATGAGGCGGGTGTCCTGGTGACGGAGGATGCGGAGAAGGCAGAGCTAATGAATGCCTTCTTTGCTTCAGTCTTCAGTGCTAAGACTGGCCCTCAGGAATCCCAGGCCCCGGAGGTAAGAGAAGAAGCCTACAGAGAGGACGACTTTCCCTTGGTCGAGGAGGACTGTGTGAGGGATCGCTTAAGCGATCTGGATGTCCACAAATCCATGGGCCCCGATGGAATGCACCCACGAGTGCTGAGAGAGCTGGCAGATGTCATTGCTGAGCCACTCTCCATCATCTTTGAGAGGTCCTGGAGGACTGGAGAGGTGCCTGAGGACTGGAGAAAGGCCAATGTCACTCCAATCTTCAAAAAGGGCAAGAAGGAGGACCCAGGGAACTACAGGCCGGTCAGCCTCACCTCCATCCCGGGAAAGGTGATGGAGCAGCTTATCCTGGAGGCCATCATCAAGCAAGTGGAAGAAAAGAAGGTTATCAGGAGTAGTCAGCATGGATTCACCAAGGGGAAATCATGCCTGACCAATCTAATAGCTTTCTACGATGACATGACTGGCTGGGTAGATGAAGGGAGAGCTGTGGATGTTATCTACCTTGACTTCAGCAAGGCTTTCGACACAGTCTCCCATGATATCCTCCTGGGGAAGCTGAGGAAGTGTGGGCTGGATGAGTGGTCGGTGAAGTGGATAGAGAACTGGCTGAATGGCAGAACTCAGAGGGTTGTCATCAGCGGCGCTGAGTCTAGTTGGAGGCTGGTGACAAGTGGTGTCCCTCAGGGGTCAGTACTGGGCCCAGTCTTGTTTAACTTCTTCATCAACGACCTGGATGAAGAGTTAGAATGTACCCTCAGCAAGTTTGCTGATGACACCAAACTGGGAGGTGTGGTAGATACACCAGAAGGCTGTGCTGCCATTCAGCGTGACCTGGATAGGCTGGAGAGCTGGGCAGAGAGGAACCTGATGAGGTTCAACAAGGGCAAGTGCAGGGTCCTGCACCTGGGGAGGAACAACCTCATGCACCAGTACAGGCTTGGGGTGGACCTGCTGGAGAGCAGCTCTGTGGAGAGGACGACAGGTTAACTATGAGCCAGCAGTGTGCCCTGGCTGCCAAGAAGGCCAATGGGATCCTGGGGTGCATCAAGAAGAGTGTGGCCAGCAGGACAAGGGAGGTTCTCCTTCCCCTCTACACTGCCCTGGTGAGGCCTCATCTGGAGTACTGTGTCCAGTTCTGGGCTCCCCAGTTCAAGAAGGATGAAGAGCTACTGGAGAGAGTCCAGCGGAGGGCTACAAGGATGGTGAGGGGACTGGAGCATCTCCACTACGAGGAGAGGTTGAGGGAACTGGGCTTGTTCAGCCTGAAGAAGAGAAGGCTGCGAGGGGACCTTATAAATGCCTACAAATATCTGAAGGGTGGGTGTCAGGAGGATGGGGCCAAGCTCTTTTCAGTGGTGCCCAGTGACAGGACAAGGGGTAATGGGCACAAACTGAGGCACAGGAAGTTCCGTCTGAACATGAGGAGGAACTTCTTCTCTCTGAGGGTGACGGAGCACTGGAACAGGCTGCCCAGGGAGGTTGTGGAGTCTCCTTCTCTGGAGATATTCAAGACCCGCCTGGACAAGGTCCTGTGCAGCCTGCTGTAGGTGACCCTGCTTCGGCGGGGGGGTTGGACTAGATGACCCACAGAGGTCCCTTCCAACCCCTACTATTCTGTGATTCTGTGATTCTGTGAGTTCCAGGTGCAGTCAGGGGGTGCCTGATCGGCCCAACTCACTGCTCTTGTACAAAGACGAGGAAAGTGTCAAGTTGTCCTGATTCAGTGCATACCAGCTAACTACTCCTGCAGTGCAAGCAAGAATGCCACGTTGGCTGGTGCTGGGATGGCCAGGTGGGGGAGGAGGGCTGCACCATCACATGGCCCCGCTGTGCCACCAGCACAGGTCCTGTCCCTGCCACCATGGCTGCCATGTGGGTTCAAGCTCATCACTGCCAGAGCAGGGCAGGCATGCCCTTGTGCGGGACTTTGGTAGGAAGCCACCTCCAAAGACGCAAAGCCCGTCAGGGTTGTGGCACTGGCAGTCTGGTCTCTGGCCCTTTTGCTCAGTCCAGATGCTGGAATTAGATGTCTCGAGGTAGCAACATCAGCATCATCAGCTACTCATCATTTGCTAATAATGCTAAACACCCGTCAGCCTCAGCCACTGAGCAAACATTAATTATGGGATGCTCAAAACATGCCTGGTGAGCAGGTACAGATGTTCATCCCACTTTCATGCAGGTCAGATACCACTGGGCTCGGTGCAGGGATCCAAGCACCTGTCTCTAGCCCTGGCTGCTTCAGTGGCAGCTGGCAGTAGGGATATGGACCTCCGCTGCTCCAACCCATTGCCTTTGCCAGCAGGAGCTTGGTCAATGCCTTGGCCGAGGGGGAATTAGCCGAGTCAAGGGTGGTGGGGACAGGCCCACGTGAGCCTTCGCAGGGCACGAGCTGCTGAGGCAGGAGGAAAGCACCACGTGCCTTCCTCCGGCAGTCAGCACAGTGGGGGATGACAGGGCAAAATGCTCCCAAAATGGGAAAAAAGGAAGGAAGCTCAGGGTTTGCGGGGTTGCGTTATGTGGGGCCAAGTGCAGTTGCTTCAGGCCATGGCTCAAAGGCGCAGCTTCAAAACTGCAATTTATTGCCCTGCTCCAAAGATGGAGCATCACAAACACCCTCTGGCAAGGGCTGTTGCAGGTTCACCCCCTGCTGCAAGGGCAAGCTTCGTGTTTCTGTCTGAGAGGCACCTGCAATGAGTTCATTAATGCTTGGGATGTTCCTCAGGTCTTGGCTTTCTGAAGCATTTTAGTCTCTCTTCTTCAAGGTGTTCCTGGTGCCCAGGGGGTCTCCTGCTGCTGCTGCTACAGCCCAAAGGGGGTTTAGCTGCTGGGGCTCGTTGCGGGATGCTTCAGAAATATCCATCTCAGGTTTTGGGGGCCAGGGCAAGGCAGGAGCCGGTCACATCACCATGCCACCCGCTGGGACAGGCTACCTCTGAGCCCTGCTGGGTTTCACACCTTTCCACTCCAGGAAAAGAAATGAAGGGGTGCAAAGAACTGCAAAGAGGGCTCCAAGGACCTGCACTTGATTCTGGCCATTGCTTTCCAGCAACCCCGCGCCGTCCCAGCGAAAGCTGCCCAGCGTCAGGGTCCCCCCCCCGGCACTGACCCACCGCTGCTTGGGACACCCCCACGACACCCTCCCGGTATGGGGAGGGAGGCGGGCGATGCCCCCGCTCCACTCGGCTGCAGGCAGGCTGGCTGCCACCTCCGCTGAGCCCAGCCCTGCCAGCGGTGCCAAAGAAGCAGCGTGACCCCGGGGATCAGAGGCTGCAGCCGGCTGGCCCAGTGGAGTTTGCAGGAGACTTCCACCCAGGAGCATGCTCGTAGTCTCCCGCTCATGGCACCAGTCAATTTAGGGTTCCAACGCTGACAAACACCCTACTTAGCGCTATGAGAGAAAGGAATTTTTTATGAAAAGGTGGTGCTGCAGGGAGAGAAGATTGGCAGGTATTTAGCTGCGAACAGACGTCTGCATTGTGAATGTCTGAGCAGTTCAGCTTTTTTGTGTCCTGGCTGCAGCGGGAGGGGATGCTGGAGGCTGCCAGACCTGGGTGTAGCTGCGGTGTCCGCCAGGGATGCTCCCACACCTCCCTCTGCCCATAACCTACAAGCACCTGCGGCCACGAGCACGGGGCAAGCATCTTCATATTTTTGATCTAACCCAAAACCACCCCAGCGGTGGGGCTCCTTGGGAAACACTCAGGGCTTTGCAGCCAGAGAGGCTGAGATGCCAAGTCCCATGCTACAAATAACTGTTAACAGGGTGTTTTGCGTGCAGAAGCTCAAAGAGAGGGTGTGCAAACCCACAGACCGTGTTTGTCAAGGTGCTTGAACATGGGTTCAAGATCTTAACCCTAGGCAGGCATGTTGGAAAATGCTGGCTGCGGCAGCGAGTGAAGCCGGTGCTTAGGAGAAAGGTGATAATAAACAGGTGGGAATTAAGAGCCTTTATGGGCATATTCACACAGCAGCACCCGCCCCAGGAGGTCAGGATTGATTCACCGAAGAGGAGCTGGGTGGTTGCTCCCACTCCAAGGAACACATTGCAATTTTAAGCCGATCCTTTGGTCACCACGGAGTTTTGACCCTCGTCTTTGTGAGCCCACCCTTCTCCCAGGACCAGAAGGCTCAGTTGGTTTGGTGCTTTGTCACATGGAGGAGATGTAATCGCATAAATGATGGTCTTCTTGAGAACTTTGGCTGGAGATTAAAGGAAATAATTAAATAGCGTCTAGTAATGGCAAGGAAAATGATATGGATGGCATGCTTGGATAAGGCTGGAGACACATCTCTACATTGTGCACGGTGGTTCCACCCGTGAGCTGATACCCTGCGCCCCAAGCCGGGCTCACGCAGCCCCGGGGACCACAGCAGGGATTGCTCAAGGCGGGCGACGAGGTGAGTTGGGTCCCGGTGCTCCCCATCACATCCTGGCGTGGGAGTCGATGAATCGATGCCATCATTGCCACTTACCACCCCATCCCGTCAGCTGCCGATCACGCTGCCTGCTGCCGCTGCCTGCCGGGGTGGTTGTTGCCCATCCCCGGCAATTGTAGCCTGCTGCAAAATAACTCAGGTGAGGCAAACACCACGAGATCCCTGCCCCGAGGAGCGGACAGGGCTGGCAGCTGGGGTGAGGCAGGTCCCCTCCTCCCCGAGGTGGGTGCCAGGCGTGTCCCCAGCCGCGGGGGAGGACGGGCTGGGGGATGCGGAAGGACGTCCGATGCCAAGCGGGGTCAGGTGCGGGCAGGCAGCGCGGGGGTGGTGGGGATTTGGGCAGGGCCATGGAGCGTGTGGGACGTGGGGACGGGCAATGCAGTTTGGCAGCAGCCTGGTTAGGCACGGTGGTGTATGAGTAAGCCCTAGTGAAGACCCCAGGGCAACTCACAGGTTTAAAGACCATAAGCATTTTGCTGCATAAAGCCTTTATTTCTTGTGAAAAGGCTGGAGCAGCAGGACACGATGGAGAAGGTCAGCTGGGCTGAAAGCACCCCGTGCTCAGAGGCTGCTGCGAACAGCCCCGCTGGGGATGGAGCCACGCTCAGGGCTCCTGCCGGTCGTGACACCCAGCCATGAAACCTGGCCTCCAGAGAGCTGCCCTCACCTGCCACCAGCATCAGGGCTTGCAGCGTGGGAGTCAGCAAGGGAACATCACCACCCAGCCTAAGCCTTTTGCAACTCCACTTAAGTGTTCTCCCCAAGGTCACTGCATCCGATGCTGGCAGCCAAAAAATGTTTAAGCAGGCTGCCGGCCAGCTCTGCCTCCAAACCAGCCCCAGCCAGCCGACACCGACAGACCATGGATCGCCACTGCCCGCGATGCCCAGGACATCTCGCCCAGCGCCCGCAGCACTGGGACGTGGTGGCCAGGGCCTGGATGTGTCCCTTTGCTGCACTCAGTGCAACCCCTCCCCTGCTCCCAGGGTTTCCCATCAGCTGGATCTGCTACTAAAGCACCTTCAGGTTTGCTTTTGCGGGTGTCACCCAGAAAAAGGGGTGTAATTTGGGATGTGCCAGTGCTGCTGGAAAATGCACCCTCACCTCGCAAACTGTACGTCGGTTTAGGAAGCGGCGTTGGGAGTGGGCGAGGTCCTGGCCCTGCGCTGGGAAAAAGTTACCACGGCTTTGCTCGGGGGCTCAGGGCTGGTGAATCAGGCTCTGCTAATTAGCTGCATCCAGCAGCTTCATGCCGGCAGCGGGACCTGGAGTCGGAGTCAGGGTGCTGGCAGCCAGACCTGCCCGGGCCTGTGCACCTGTAGGCCCTGCTCGACGCAGACCCAGGAACAGTTTCCTTTTTACCTTTAGCAACAAGCTGCAAAATCCCAAACGCATTTCTCTGAGTTTGAAGACATTCATCCTCTAGAAATCCCACCCGCAGCTTTGCATTTAACACCTCTTGGCCAAAAAATAATCGATGTTTCTGACTTGAAGCTTTCCTTGCCCCTCAGCCTGTTGCAGCTTGGGACACTGGAAAGGGACACTGGAGGAAAGGGCAAAGGCAAATGCACAGCCAAATGTAAGGAGAAAGAGGCTGCTGTCGCATCCCTGCCAGAGCGCTGCCAGAATGCAGGCAGGGGAGCTGTAAGAACCCCCCGAGAAAATAAAGTGCTTGAAACTAAGCGGCATCGGGTCCCCGTGTGTGTGGCAAAGGGCAGGTGGCACACCCCGGCATCACCCGCGGAGGGGACTCCAGTCTCCCAGGCCAGGGCTGGGGTGCATCTCCCGTGGGAGCCACCAGGGCTGAGTCATTCGACCCCCCCTTGGGAATCCTCTCGGGCAGGGACCGAGGTTGCGACAGCGTGGCCCACTCCCAGGGGCGTGTCACCCCACACCCATGGCCATGGCCGACAGGGACGCCATGGCCAACGGGGATGCCAGGGACAGCCCTCCGGCTCACCCCTTGGGGCCGGGGGGATGCAAGGGGCCCAGGAGACACACAGCAAGGAAAGGGGCTCCTCCACCATGACAGAAATAGGAGCGAGGAGAGACAGGGTCCCTCCGCCATCTCTCGCACGTCTCTGCCTGCACCATATGCCTCAGCCGTGGCACTCTGGGACTTGCTCGGGAAAAAGAGAAAAATGTGTAAACACCCCCAAGCCCGAGCTCCTGCCAGTCTATCTTTTCAAGATAATGTGATGCAACTCTCATGGTCCCAGCCTATAAATACCCAGATGAGCTTCCAGCTCCTGGTTAAACTTCCCCACTGCGCTTCTCAAGGCCTTGACATCAGGGCAAAAATCCCACAGAGGTGATGAGGGAGCCCAAATGCAGAAATCCTGGCTCCTTGCTGAGGCCACCAGCACCCCGGCACGCAGGCACAGCGGTGTCCGCTCCAAAACCACCAGTGCCAAGGGCCAAAGACGAATTAAACACCCTGGGGACAAGCACCCCCGGTCCCTTCCCATCCTGCGAGTGCCCAGGAGAGGATCAGTATCGTAACGTGCCCTGACACAGCCCTGTCCTCCCTTTTTCCCAATAAACCATTGGGAAGTGTCTGGGTCTACCGGTGTGATGGACACATACCTCGCTTAGAGAAGCACACCTAAAAGCAGCAACCCTCTCGCACTGGTAGGAGAGCAGCTCTGGATGCAGACACAAGCCCTGCCAGCACGAAGCCCAAGCAAAAGCTCGTTCATAACAGCTTTGCTAACAGCAAAGATTGCCCTTAATCCCTTGGAATTAACAAAACAGACACAGACTGGGTCCGGACTGCTTGACCCTGTTAAAAGACTTTGCTCTGCAGTGCGTGATGGTACGGGGCTAGCACAGCGTTCTGTCCTCACCAGCGCACCCCTGCACGCCAGAGCCCGCTCCATAGCCACGGGATGCTAGGAGAGACTGGCTGGACTGGAAACACTCGTGAGGAGCTGCCGCAGGTGCCCCAGCCGGGGGGCCAGGTGCATGTTGCCAGGCTGATTATGGTTTCCCCACCACTTCAAAGAGGAGGGAGGAGGGCTGGTACCTCGCCGGCTCCGGCAGAGCCTGGCAGGGTGTAGAGGGGCCCCGGGCCTGGCGTCAGGACTACCCCTTTTGTCTGCAAAGCTCGTTTGCCAAGGGGTTTAGAGCTCTTGGGGAGCGTGGGTTTGCTTGGGTGGGACTGCGGTTCGGTTTGTGTCTGACCGGCTCCTGCCTGCAGGCACTCGGCACCGGGGCTGCTGGTACCCAGGGGGACAAGAGGAGGACACTCTCGAGCTGGAGCCCACGGGAACAGCCATGCCTCTGGGGTCGGGCTACAGATGCTGGGGACCCGCCATGCCTCGGCCTCTTGCCTGAAGAGAGCCGCGTGGGGTTTTGCTGAGTCACGCAGCACCACGGGGCTGGGATGGCTTTTGCTGACTCAGGGTCAGTGGCACTCGCCTTGACCACATGCCTGCGGGGCAGGAGGGAAGCCGGGGCTGGCCGAAATAACGGGACCCAGCAAGCTCAGCCAACGCCTCAGGCTCTGGGAAACCTCGTCCCGGCGGGTGCCGTGTCCGACAAGGAGGCGGCAGGTTGGCCGATACCCCTGGCTTGGCCGAGGCATGGCAACGCGGACAGCTGGTCGGACGAGCCCAGGGCCAAAGTACCCCCCAAAAACACGCAGCACAGACCGCGATCGGGGGGTGGTGGGCACAGACTCAAGGCCCTGGGATGTACCGAGGGGCTCGGGGAGGATGGGAGAGGCTCAGGGAGGGAGAGCGGGGAGGAGATGGCGCGAGCAGGGTGCCGGCGACATGACTCAGTGATATTCCAAAAACTGAACGAACACGAAGGAGGCGGGCAAGGGACAGGGACCTTGCCATGAAGCCAGCTGTCCCCCACCCCAGCAGCACCCAGCTCGTCCCACGGACCGCTGCTCTCCTGTCCCCGTGGCTGGGCATGAGCAGGAGCAGAAAACAAACAGCCCTAGCCCTCAGGACTTGGAAGGGAAAGCGTCTGTAAATCCGATTTTATTTATTTTTCTTTCCCCGGTTGGTCTCGTGGCTGTGAGAGCTCGGTCGGGGCACACGGGGCAGAGATTAGCCCCGTCCGCCGCCTCCCAGGCCAGCGGGGCGGCCAAGGGCCCGTCCCGGCACCCCTCGGTGCTCGGCCCTGCACCCTGCAGTGGGGGGACCTCGGGGGCTGCTGGCGGCCGCTGCCCCCCGCCACGGACCCTCAGCGGCTGCAGCTGGCCCAGCGTGGGCCCGGTGGCTCTCCGAGGAGGGGCACCCGGCCTGGCCCCCCGCCCCGGCCCTCCCAAACCAGCCACGGTGCGCGCCGTGCCTGTCTCCCCCAGCAGACCCCAGCCCGGAGGGATAAGCGCCCCAGACCGGGGGTGCCCTGGGCCCGGGGCGCTGCGGCCGTCCCCGTGGGCCCGGCTGCCCGGCTCAACCCCTCCGGTGCCAGCGGGCGGGCGGCCGGGGCGGGCGAGCTGGCTGCCGGCGGGCTGCGTCCCCCCGCCCCCTCCCCAGCCACGAGAGAAGAACCAGGAAACCTGGAAAGAGCAGAAAAAAGAACAACTAAGAACAGCCACCCCCCCGGCCGCCGAACGGGAAGGCCCCGTGACTGCCCGCTCCCGCAGGCTGAGTCACGGGCCGAGGGTCGCGCCCGGGCACCGGGGGGGGCGGGGGGGCGGCACCCCCGGCCGGCCCCGCCCCGCCCGCCCTCACGTGACGCGGCCGCGCGCCGCCGCAGGCCGTCAGCTGACGCCGGAGCGCCCGAGAGCCGCGGCCGCTCCTACAAAAGCGGGGCGGGACCCCCCCCGGCACCCCCAGCGCCGCTACCGCCGCCATGAGGGCCCGCGGCCGCCTCCTCCTGCTGCTCCTCGCCCTGGCGGGGCCGTGCGCGGCCCTCATCAGGTGAGCCGGGGGGGCTGGGCTGAGCCCCCCGGGCGGGGGGACACGCGTGGGACGTGCACCCCCGGTTCTCCCCACCCCGCGACAGCAGAGGGGAGAAGGGCTGAGACCCCCCCACATGGGGGTTCGGGGCTGATGCCCTGCCCGTGAGGGGGTCTCGCTACGGCTTCCCCTATTCCCGGTGACCTTTGGAGGCCACCTGCACACCCCCCCCCCTCAATCCTCCGGCTTTGGGAGCAGTGCCAAGAGGGGTTTGGCACGGGGAGCCCAAGCCTCTCGCAGCCTGCCCTGGCGGGGCCCCCGGTTTCGGCGGAGCTGCGCTGCCCCCCTCCCCAGGGGGACCCCCCCACCCCCATTAACAGGTGGGTGTTCGTCCTCCCCTCGCAGGATCCCCCTGACCAAGTTCCCCTCCATGCGGCGGGTGCTGAGCGAGGTGGGCAGCGAGATTCCGGACATGAATGCCCTCACTCAGCTCCTCAAGTTCAAGCTGGGCTTCGCCGACCTGGCCGAGCCCACCCCGGAGATCCTGAAGAACTACATGGACGTGAGTAACTCCCCCACGGTGGCAGACCCCAGCGCGATGCTGGCTGGGCGGCTGTCGCTTCTGGGGGTGGGGGCTCTGCCAGCCTTGCTGTCCCACTGCAGGCAGGAAGGTGAAGGGGGGAGAGATGTTGATCCTGTAGGAGAGATTCATGATTCATGCACTCCCAATGGCTTGGTGGGTGGTTGCCGAAAGTTGCTTCCCATCATCGCTAAACTAAAAATACTGGTACTAATAATTATAATAATAACAATAAGCAATCCACTGCCACCCAAGCAGGAGCCTTGCAACTTCTGTGACCTGTTTCTTTTCCCCTGTGTCACTAATTAATGATCACAAACAGGGGTCCACTCACTTGCAGTCCTTCCTAGCATCATCTGGCATGTTTGGTCTCTACTTTCTGCAAGACAGGGGCATAAATTTCATGCTTCACTCCTTGGGGTGCTGCAGCATAAAAGAGCGAGCGTAGGGCAGGAGGAGAGGGCTCTGGCTGGACACCAGCTTGCTATGGTACTGGGATACAGGACCCTTCCTCTCGCTATCCTTCATCTTCTGCACGGCCTTGGGAAAAGCCACCCTGCACCTCCACCTTCTTCTGGACAGCTTAGGGAGCAAAGGGACCCTTGTGGTGGAAGCAGCAATAAAAGGAGAAGCCAGATAAAGAATGTGAGGTTTGCCCTTGCCCAGCTGCTGGGCACGTGTGGAGTTTCCTATTTCTGGGTTCCCCACCGGGTGTCCTCGTGGCTCTCGGGAGGTGGGATTCAAGCACTGGCTGGCAGAATAAAGCTGGTGCTGGATATTTGAGCATTAATTCAGGATATTCCCCCCTGCTCCCTTTCTCCAGGGGCTCTTGTCACCCAGCCAGCACTGTCCTACTGGGACAGTGATGGGACGGGCTGCCCGTGTTTTAGTTGGTGGTGTTGAAAGCCAAGGCGCTAGCAGTTGCACCACAGCATTGTCTCTTGCAACCGCAGCTCAGGCCACCGCTTGGGGAAGGATTCTGCTCCGTTGTCGCAGGGGGAGCAGCCCAGCCTGTGGTGGGAGATAAGGGACTGCTGGTATCTCCTAGCCTGGCTGAAAACACTCTTGCTGTGTTGGGATGAAAGGCACAATGTCCCCTAGACCGCCCTGTATGGTGCCCACCAGTCCCTGGGACCCCTTGTGGGACTGTGTATGTGATGTACAGGGCCCCCTGTACTGGGGTCTAATTTTCAAGCCCCAGCAATAATTACAGAATCACTGGAAGCAAGTGGTGCCTCCCTATTATGGCTAATTGCAATGGATTATTAATTACTCAGTGAGCAGCCCCTGCAAACTAAGTGTGCAGGAGGTGAGCAGCTTTGATAATCCTGTTCCCACCCCACCCCCCCCTTAAGTACAGGGTGGGTTTGTAAAGGCCACAGGCAGACTTCCCTTGGAAGCAGCCTTCTCTCCGGGGCCCTGATCCAGCTGCTTGCCAGGCATGTCATGGCTCTCTGCCCTTCTGGGAGGGCTGGGGAAAAAAATGGGTCCATCTGGGCTCTGCCAAGCATTCCCCATTCATCCCCCTCATAGAGGGATGCCCTGAAAACATCTCAGCCACCCAGGTTTCTTGCAGTCCCAGTAGAAATGCACTTGCAGAGCAGAGGGGTATCCATCGGATACCTGCACTACAGGGACTTCTCCCAAACTCTCACCCTGCAGGCCTAAATCCCTCTCTGGCAGTGCTGCTGATGCCCTTTTCTCCCTGCAGCTCCTGCAAAGTCTGCTGATGCTCACAACGGAGCATTTTATTTGTCCCCACCCCAGGGGCTTGCCAGCCTACTCTGAAAGCCCCAGCAGCTGTACCTCCTCCCACGGTGGGCAGAGCTGCTGCTCGCTGCAACCCACAGTTCCCCTGCAAACCCGCCAGCAAAGCAGGTTCCCAGCCAGTTTCAGCTTTTCAATAATGCAGGTGTTTTGCTTGGCTTCCAGCTTTTTTTCTCTTCCCTATAGTGAACTGTGTGCTGGCATGCAGACCTTCTGCCCTGTCTCCCTGCCCCAACAGTCCTCCCTGGCAAGCACCCATCCCACTTCTCCCCAGTTTATCTTTTTTGCACCCACTGTAATGAGGTGTGAACACTGAAGGGAAGCCTCCATTCCAGAGGGCGAAGGCTGGAAGCCCGTCACTGCCAAAAACAAGAGGAGGGTAGTGTCTAGATAAGAAGCTGGTCCCTTTTTCAATCCTAAGAGATTTTTTTTGATCTTTAATGCCTACTTTTAGCCGTCTGTGTCTGCTTATGGCTTCCTTCTCCTGCTTTGCAGGCCCAGTATTATGGCGAGATCGGCATCGGGACCCCCCCACAGAAGTTCACCGTGGTCTTCGACACTGGGTCCTCCAACCTCTGGGTGCCATCTGTGCACTGTCACCTGCTGGACATTGCCTGCCGTAAGTGTCACCGGTGCCAGCCATGGCTCAACAGCTTCTCCTTCCCTGCAAAATGCAGATCCTGGCATTGCAAGAGGAGAAACTGAGACACCAGTGTGAACAGGCTTGCCAGAGGCTGATGGGCTCTGCAGAGTCAGAGCTGGAAGTAGGATCCCAACCTCCTGCATCCATCCTTTGTTACTCCCTTCCTGTTTTTTCCTGTGCATGTTGCCCACGCACAGCTTCAAACCTTCCCCAACAGCCTTGCTCCTGCAGCTGGGGAGCAGCATCACAGGTTGTGATGTTTCTCCCCAGATTATAGACCAATGCTGCTGTTGCCCCATTGCGTAAGGTGAAAAAAAAAAACACCAGCCTCTTGCCAGATCTGATACAAGCTGTCCTAGTTTCTAGTTCATTGCTGCATGGAGCATGTGCGTGCATGTTTATGGATTTATAATTAACAAGAGCCAGGTAGGTATGACGAGGTGAGAAAGTTTTACAGACTCCAAGTTTTTTTTGCTCTGTAGCATTCCTATGCAATAAACCTCCACAGCGGAAGGTGTCAAACATGGCTATGGCAAAATGCTGCTTAAAAGCCACCAGCTGTGCTGCTTAAGCAAAACAGCAATCTGTGGAGCCAACAAATGTAACTGTGAAAGGTGGCCCACAGTGCTCGTTGGGGGTAGGGAGGAAATTTGGACTCCTTGTATGCCCCTGTAGTGCCCAGTGAGGAGACAGACCTTGTTTTTGCACATGTGAAATGAGATTTAGGACACTGGTAGGGTGGTGAGGCCCAGACCTGGTCTGTCTCTGGGGTTCCTGATCTGTAGCTGGGAGCTGGTTTCTCAAGGCAGTGGTGCCGGTGGTGCTGGGGCCAAAGGGCTTGTTTTATGAGTACGCAATGAGCCTAAACCTCCTGCCCGGCTGGGATCCAGACAGCCCAGCTGGGAAAGTCCCTGTATAGCATGTCGGTTTCCGCAGGGCTCAGCTGGTTCGTCCTCAGCCTGTTGTCTGCCCTGCTCAGCGAGCAGCCATGGACCTAAACTGGCTGAGCTTGCCACACACTGCTGCCCAACTCGTGACTCGGGAGGAATCTGCGGAGGAGGAATCTGCCTGGCCATAAACCCAAGGATATCTTACAGCTCCCAACCCTTCCAAGGGGAAAAGTAGCTTAGACTAGGGGAAAACCCTTCTCTGCAAATAAGAGTATTTTGAGCCCTCTTGGCACAAAAGACAATGACCATGTAAAAAAATTTCCAGCTAGTCTTAGTAAACAGAACAGATAAATCTATACAACGTTCATGCTGAGATCAGGCTATATGTAAAGCTACCCTGGTTCCCCATGGCACAGGGGATACGTTTCATGCTGCTGTCTAACGTGCCCTGACACACCATCCGTGTAGCCTCTAGGCTTTTAATACCCAGTGGCCAAATCCGATTTAACAGCCAAATTGGATCTGCCCACCTAATTCCCCAGATGCTGGAAGTGCTTTGTTAAGCAGTCTGGGCTTGGCAAATGCTGGGTTCAGACCCCCCTTCACGTGGTTGAGTGTCCTTTTGTCCAGATAAGCCGAGTGGCGTGGGGTTGGGTATTGCGGACCCCTAGGTATCGTGGAGCGCTAATGTTGGGTGTCCCCCTCCTCTGCTGCAGTGCTGCACCACAAGTATGATGCCTCTAAATCCAGCACCTATGTGGAGAATGGTACCGAGTTTGCCATCCATTATGGGACAGGGAGCCTCTCTGGGTACCTCAGCCAGGACACTGTCACGGTGAGTAACAACCACCCTTGCCCTGAGCTGCACCAGCCCGCTTTCGGCAGAGCACTTTGATTTCAATAGGTCTTCCCTTCTTGAGTGTCGTACTCATATAAAGCATGCTTCAGCACCGTGTCTCCAGGTGCTTTGAAACGAGGTGGTGATGATGACTGATGAGGTGACAATGACCAAGGCAGGCAGAGAAGGGGGAAGGTACATAATCAGCAGGTCAGCAGGCTAGGAGCATGGACTGCAAGCGTGGCGCTCTGCGAATGCAGTCTCTGGACATCCTTCCATGCCTCTTCCTCCTGACCCCAGAAATTTCCCAGCCCAAGCGCGCTCCAGCACCACCACACAGGCTGCTGGTGGTGCCCAGCTTGTTCCTGGCCAGTATCCACGCGGTAGTGGACGTCCACACGGGCAGCTGCCCAAATGCTGGCCAGGAATGGGCTCTTCCCAGCCCCATCCTGGTCTGGTGCTGAGAACTGGTTCTTATGTTTGCAAAGGCTGTGTAACCTCTGGCTGGGATCCCCAGCCGTGTTCAGGGCCCAGCTTGAGATAGCTGGGCTGCTGGTGGTTGCTTCCCCTCACTTCCTTTTCGGCAAGCAAAGGCTGAGCTTTCTGTCCTGTGAAGGGTGGGTGGCTTTCACGACTGCCTCCCCAGTACAGATGCTCGTGACAGTTTGCCAGCTACCAAACGTCAGCGGCACACGTGCTCCCAGATTACTTGGTCTCCTGGCAGGGATAAGAGGGCATGTTTGCTCGGGGAGGGGGGTCGGGGGGTGGAGACAAAGCAAAAGTTTTGAATAAGCACATAAATCTAGGGATTTGGGGTTTTCTGTGTTAGGTTCAGCTGAACAGTATTGGCTTACCGATTTCATCGGGATCAAAAGAGAAATACCCAAGAGGAGCGGAGGTGGATGGCTTGCACAAGGAGCACTCTTTAGCCCGTCCTTATACCAGGAAAACTTCAGGCTAGCCTAGAACTACCAGCCATTGCCTCTGTGCTGCATCCAAAGATGCCAGCAGCTCAGGCTGGGTACAGGACTGTCTTTGAGGGAGAGGGCTCTTAATGGGCTTGGTGAACCCTGGAAAGGAGTGCAGACAAGTCTGTGGGGGAGAACCACAGGGGGTGTCAGCAGCTTTGCATCTCTGGTTTTGCTCTCTGCCTCCTGCAGCCCACCAGGCTTCGGGACCGTTTCAGTTTTGTTTCATGCCGTTTATTTCCTGCACCCCCAGTTCGCTTAGAAATACCCTGACGCAAAAAAAAGCCACCCGTCTGAGACTTCCCGTGGCTGTTGCTAAATGAAGGCACCATGTACATAGCGTTAATGGATTCTCTCACATTAGGTTTGCAAAATACAGACAGAGCAGGTGGAGGCCTCTGCGTTCCTGGCAGTAATTGAGTGGGGCAGTGAGGCGAACAGCGAACTCCATTGTCCTGTGAAAGTGTGGGCTGGTTTAGGTGCTGTAGCTTAATGCAGGGGCTGAAGTGAGTCAGAAGGAAAATTGCAGCTTTTTTTTAGTTTGTAATTATCACCCTAATGCCTGCTTGCTAATTAGCTCTCCACTTCCCAGCAGCTCAGAGGAGGGATTTTGTGCCTGAGCTTGTTCAGGAAGCGGGGATGGCTCTTGGCAGCCAGCATAACTTGTAGCATTTGGTTTCTGTCTAGGAAGAAGCAAGAGAAACCTCTTGCATGGACCCTGAGCAGTGTCACGCTTGCAGTATGCAGGCTCAGGGGTGACTCGGAGGGTCAGGGACCTTCAGCTTGGACACCAAGATGCTTGCTCTGATGCACAACATCCTGTAGGCAAGCTCCCAGTCAGGTGTAGTCTGGAAGTATAGGCACTGAAACAGCCTTCAGAGTGACCCTATCAGCTCCAGCCATCCCGATGAGTGAAAGCAGCCATAGCAGCCTGTGGTAGCACTGACATGTGGCTGTAAAGCACTGGTTGGCAGGTGGTCCGGAGTTCCTCAGCCCTGAATTTTTTTCAGAGTGACAAGCTCATGTTGAACATGCTCTCTCCTTCAGTGGAGGAATGATGCCTCGTAGCACCGCACTCTTTGGAGCTGCTTGCTCTCCAAAGAGCAGCAGGTTTAGCCAGCCCTCTGCTACTCAGGCATCTCAGCCTTTTATCGCAGTCTGACCTTGGGTTGTCCTTCAAGGACAGCAGAGGAAGCATCGCTGGCTGTGGGGCATGAGGTCTGTCCTGGGGCTGCAGTGCAGGTACAGCATGCAGGAGATGCACAGGGGAGGGGTGAGGAGGGGCCTCAGCAGAGGGGAGCCCCAAGCTCCAATGCCAAGCTGTGCTGTGGAGGTCCTTGCCTCCAGTCTGGCTTTGCCATCCGGTGCTTGCCCACTCAGCTGAGGCTGCTAATGAGGAGGCTGGGCAAGCTGCAGGGTGCCTATGGCTGTCTGCAAAGCACTGGAGGGTGGCCACCATGCAGCCATGCACTGATAATGATTTCTTTGGTTGCTTCATGTCTGGGTGAGAGCCAGCTGAGGGATGGAGTCGAAGGACTGTCGCTTGGTGCCAGTGCTCTGCTAGAGATGCTCTTGGGTTTCAGTCCTGCTGAGGACCAAGCATGGGCAGGGTCTGCTGAGACCCCACTACCAGGCAGATATCTGCCTTCCTCTTGAGATGGGCAGCCAGGGCACTATTCAAACAAACCTGGTGCTCAGTTTTATCAGTCTGTTGCTTTTTTATTTTTGGTGGAAGCCTTGCTGACCTTTGGGAGCTGCTGCAGGACCAGCTGTGCTGAGTGGTGGAGCAATGACTTTTGTAAACCTGTGGCATACAACTGGGGTGCTCGCCACGTGCTGGCGAGCGGATGCGTTGCTCTGAGCTGTTTTGCCCCACATCCTGCCCTGTGGCTTTTAGCTTTTGCAAAGCTCGATCACGCTTCCCTAGCACAAGCTTCTGATACCATTAAAGCCAACTCTGCCCATCCCAGCCTCACACTGTCTAACCCCGGGGAGATATTAGTAATTTACAGGGATCGTTATCTGCCATCAGGTAGGAGAGGTCAGCTTTTCAGTGCAGCCCGGTTCACTGCAGGACTGCTAGCTGGAGGCTGAGAGGCTGAAATCATCCTAGCACGGATGCTGAAATTGCCTGCGGTCAGCCAGAAGCTCGGAAGCCTCCTGAACTGTTAGAGCCAGGAGCCAGCAGACACATCCTACTCCCTGTCAGCACAGCTGTCCTGTTTTCTGCGATCTATTTTTTTCTGAGGATCTGCCCTTGCGGAGCGTTTCAGCTTTCCAGCGGGGAACACAAGTCCTTCTTGTGGCTGGCGAGAGAGGTGACCTTTGCATTTTCAGTCCTGCTTTCTATTTTTGTGCTTTGGGCTCAACCTCACTTTCCTGGCTGGGTCTTCTCCCCTCCCACGTGAGGTCTCTGCAGTCTGGTGGGTCTGCTGGGAGATGCAGCAATATCCTGGGGATGTTTCTTGTGTAAGGGAGATTGCAGGGGTTTTTGTCGGAGGCGAGAGGGATTTGTGCTCCTAGCCAGGGATGGGTGCAGCACCTGAGGAGGTAGGACATGGAGATGACTTAGATGTCCAGAATGGGGAGGAGGATTAAAGGCGTAGCACAAGAGCTTTTCAGACGGGGAGGAAAGGATGAAGTAGGAAACGAGGGAAGAGATGTAGGGAGGACAAAGTGATATAGGACCCTGTGTGCAAAGAGGAGGAGCTGTAAAGTGGCATGGCCAAGTGCTGAGAGCCAGCAAGAGGCTGAAAGTTGAGTGAGGTGGGCAAAGAGCAAAGAGGGGCTCCTGCCTGCAGGAGCACGCTGGGCTTTGTAGGGACTTGGGAGGTGCCACTGTGCAGCTAGTGTGGCCTGCCCCGAGGACAGTGGCACTAGGGTATCTGGTTTCTGTAGCTGCCTACAAATGAAAGGGCGGAACCAGGTGGGAGTGTGGCAGCGCCTTGCGGGATGCTCGACAGCCTATGTTCAGCAAGATCCCGTTTCCACCCCGGCCTCCCGAGTCAGTTTTCCTTACAGTGTGCTTTTTGCTTCCCTCCCCATCTCCCCTCAGCTCGGTAACTTGAAAATCAAGAACCAGATCTTCGGGGAGGCTGTGAAGCAGCCAGGCATCACATTCATCGCTGCCAAATTTGATGGCATCCTGGGCATGGCATTCCCAAGGATCTCTGTGGACAAGGTCACCCCTTTCTTTGATAACATCATGCAACAGAAGCTGATCGAGAAAAACATCTTCTCCTTCTACCTGAACAGGTAGTGTTGGGTTTGGTAATGCACCTCTTGTTGCACGGGTGAGCCCAGCCGGGCATTTCCCTGTGTCTCCCAGTAGCACCTCTTGCCATGTACTGGTTTATGCCCTGGCCAGCACCGTTGGGAGGCCTCAGCAAGGTCTCCTTGCTGGAGCAGTTGGCCCAAAATAGCTTCTGTTTACTTCTTTGAAGTAAGAACGGAAGTAGAAATACAGCCATTGTACTGATCTGCTGCCAGATTTCTTAACTGATGAAGAGACAGGATCTTTCCAGAGCAAAGAGGAATAAAAATAAACAGGGTTGTGATCATGAGATTGCATGCTGCGTCCCGTTAGGGGGCTAAACACAGCCCTGGTTTGTTGCCAAAATCTGTGAGCTGTGTGGCCACCATCAGGCAAGCATGCCCCCCACCAGTTGTCACTAATGATGGGGCTAACACTCCCTCACCCCCAGGAGATCCTCCTGTGTGGCTCCCAGTTCCTTGCTACCTGCTGCTGCTCTGCCTAGGACACCCCATCACCCTCCTGGTACCCCAGGGGGGACTCTGAACTACTTCAGCCCAAAAAGTAGCACACGGAGAGTGGGGAGGGCAGGGAGGGCTGCTCCTGGCCACTCAAGCGCCAGCCCTCCCCCATCACCATATTTCTTCCCATCTGCTCGGCCGCGAGCTCTTATCTGATGATAACCTTGAGGATTCAGCTCCATGGCTGCTGTCTGGCACAGAGTTGGGTGCAGATAACCTAACACTGCACCAGCCGTGTCGCTCTGCACGGGTGCTTGTTACAAGCCGATTATTCAGAGGGTCGCTGCACCAGTGCTCAGTTCTGCTTTGCTGTCCCCCTTCTCTGCAGTGAGTTTTTCAAGGTGTCCATGGAAAAGCATGAGGCAGAAAGCTGCAGGATGCTTTGGCTGGGCCCAAAATATTTCCATTTCTACATCCCAGCCTATCTCACACTATTTGTCATTATATTGATGTGTTATAGTACGACGTAAGTTGTCTGTCTCCAGTGCTGTTAATGCCATGCTTCACCCCCAAGCACCTCAGTGTGTGTTTTAGGGGCATGTTCTCACCCTGCCTCTGATGTTCACAGCTGTGGGTTTGTTGTTGTTTTTTTCAGAGACCCCACTGCTCAGCCTGGTGGTGAGCTGCTCCTGGGAGGGACCGACCCCAAGTATTACAGTGGTGACTTCAGCTGGGTCAATGTCACACGCAAAGCCTACTGGCAGGTCCACATGGATGCGTAAGTGGCTCCTCCATCTGACTATGTGTGTGCAGACAGCTCATGCCTGGGGCTGGGCTGGGACCCTCCCCGAAAGGATTCGTCTCTATCGCCGTAACACATCCAGACAAAAAAAAGAGTAGATTAAAATCATGGAGTCATAGAATGGTTTGGGTTGGAAGGGACCTTAAAGATCATCTGGTTCCAACCCCCTGCCATGGGCAGGGACATCTTCCACTAGACCAGGTTGCTCAAAGCCCCATTCAGTCTGGCCTTGAACACTTCCAGGGAGGGGGCAGCTACAGCTTCTCTGGGCAAGCTGTTCCAGTGCCTCACCACCTTTATAGTAAAGAATTTCTTCCTTATCTAGTCTGAATCTATGCTTTTTGAGTTTAAAGTCTTTACCCCTTGTCCTATCACTACGTGCCCTTGTATAAAGTCCCTCTCCAGCTTTCTTGTAGGCCCCCATCATGTACTTGAAGGCCACAATAAGGTCTTCTCCAGGCTGAACAGCCCCAAGTCTGTCAGCCTTTCCTCATAGGAGAGGTGCTCCAGCCCTCTGATCGTTTTTGTGGCCCTCCTCTGGACCTGCTCCAGCAGGTCCTTGTCCTCCTTATGTTAGGAGCCCCATAGCTGAACACAGACCTTAAGGCTGGGTCATTTGATGCTGAAAGGGGAGGAGAGACAGAAAACAGCAGGAGATGTTCTGCAAAATCCTTTCCTCTTGGCCTTTGAAAATGCCTGCTGCACCCTTGCAAAGTGGGGAAAAGCACCAGCATGCTGTCCTTGCAGGCAGGCGAGCCCCATGGATTAAACCCTGGCTTTGCTCAGCTCTTGGTGAGGCCTGAGCCGTGTGGCTCACTGGCACGCAGCTCTGGAGGAGCAGGATGAGGCCCCAGGAAGCCAGCCCTTGACTGAAGGGCACGGCACAGCAATCAGCACACATTGTTGGAGGCAGTGGGGAAGAGAGCGGGCTGAGCTGCTGTCCGCCAGCCCTGCAGTCTATTCTGAGCTCTCCCACGTGATGGGAACTTAAAAGCGGCCTGTGATCAGAGTGTGTCCTTTCCCAAGGGATCGCATCCCTCCCCAGCGCAGGGTTTCAGTTCTCCTCTTCCCCCAGCCCTGCCATGTTCGCAAAGCTTGGCAGACCCTTGGCTGGAAGTCTTTATCTGTCTGCACTGCTGTGAAGCACCATGCAGGTGAGGAAGCTAAGCAGCTCCTGTCTTGCCTCTTTGATGTACATGAACCCTTCCGTTGCCCATGACCCCCTCAGCCGTGACACCGCCCCTTTAACCCTTTGTTTTTTTGCAGTAGCAGAGGTCATACGAGTCCATAATGCATCACCTTTAGCTTGCTCTGCATACCTGTTACAGGTGTTTAGCAGGCAGCAGTCCTTGCGGGGAACCAGGCAGTCTGTGCACTGTTGGTGCTGCATCGGGATTTCTGAGTACCTGTCCTTCCTGGGCATCTGTTGCAGCCCTCCCTCTCATGCCTATGTATAGCCCAGGCTCAGCCATCTTCAGCTCTTTACCTGCTGCTCCCCACAGCCTTTGCTGGGAGGCATCTAAGGGTTGTCTTCTGTCTGGACATCTCTCCCCAGGGTGGATGTTGCCAATGGGCTGACTCTGTGCAAAGGGGGCTGTGAGGCCATTGTGGACACAGGAACCTCACTCATCACCGGCCCCACCAAGGAAGTGAAGGAGCTGCAGACAGCCATCGGTGCAAAACCGCTCATCAAAGGCCAGGTGAGGCTGGGCTGGGAAAGCAGGAGTCCATGGCCATTGCAGGAGTCCATGGCCATCACAGCATCTGTGCTCGATGCCCTGCTTTGCACCTGGATGCTTCTAGAGACCTCAGTCTTCCACTCCCTCTGTTCTCCATTCCCAGCCTGTGCTCCTGGAAAAGCCCTGAGCATAGCAGAGACCCCTCTGTCTTTTGATCCCAGGTAGCATTTGACACCCTACTCATGCTCTTGATAGAGGGCACAGGCCTGTGAACTTTGGGTCATCTCTGCCACCTGTCTCTGGGAGGCGGAGGAGAAAAGCTGCAAGTTGCAGCTGAGGCCAAGGATTCACATTGATGTGAGTCCAGAGGCACTTTAATATAAATATATTTAATGCAAATGACAACCCTTCCTTGCCAAGCTTTTAACCGTTTTAGCTAATCTCACAAGGTCATCTCTCCTCCCTGAAATTGTGGAGGAACAGAGACTTTAAGGACACTCTAGGAAGGATGCTCTGCTCTGAAACCCCTCCCACATCAGAGAGGCATGATCACTTGTAGGGTTTTTCTGCAGTGTGGGGAGACCCCATGCTGCAGCAACAACTAGCTTAGACCTGCCACCCTCCCCAAGACTCACCAGCATTGATTAAACCAGCTTTGTCCATTCGTCACACCCTGCATCCCTGCCTGTATCTCTAGGCTGTATCAAGCTGTGTCTCCCCCTCCTGTGGCAAAGACCCTAGCCCTGCTGAGTCAGGTGCTGTGTCCTGGGGCTCAACAGAGCCAAAAGCTGGACTCAGCATCCTTTAGCTCCATTCCTGTCCCTGAAACCCTCTGGCCCCTCAGCTTGCAGCCCTGAGCAAGGGAGCAGCTTGCTTACCCCAGCTCGAGCCTCTTCTGCACCTTGACGTGAGCAGGTCTGAGAGAAAACTGCAGCTAAGGCATGGCTGTGCCCAGAGCAGACCGTGTCCTTTGCCAAAGGCATGGGAGCTGCTGTGTAAAGCCTTTGCTGTGTCTGTTTCAGTATGTGATCCCGTGCGATAAGGTGTCATCTCTGCCTGTTGTCACGCTAACTCTAGGAGGGAAGCCCTACCAGCTCACCGGAGAGCAGTACGTCTTCAAGGTGCGTCCAGGCAGCTTTTGCCAGCCCTAGGCTTCTCGCTCAAGGTCTAACTTTTGCCTTCTCCACTCAAACCTCAACCATGAAATCCAAAATGCAGGAGCAGCAAAAGCAAGGCTGGAGCTGGCACCTGGGGGAAACTCTGAAAGGTCAGGGTGACGGGGTGGTGGTACTGGCTGATGGACCCAGACAACCTCTCCAGGACTTTGGTGGAATGAGACCCCCTGCATGATGCTCATGAGGGATAGCAGGGTGGAAGAGAAAGGGCAGGCAGGCTGTTGCATTGCTTTCTACAAACATTTAGCTGTTTTCTGCTGGACTCTGGTGTCGTGAGGCCAGCCTTGTCATAGCAGAGGGCACCAGCCTGGCATTTAAGCCACCAAAGTCAACTTTCAAGGACCATCTTGTGCAGAATTCCAATAATGGCTCTAATTCAGAGCTGCCTGGGCTGGGTGGTTTATGAGCACGTACGACTTTACTTGGTGCTTTGCTGCGTAAGGGCTCTGGGAGGGGGCCCTGGGTTTGGAGCTGTGGGAGTTACTTTTGCAAGCTGTGAATCTCAGGCTGGGAGAGGCTGAAGTGCAGCCGCTGTTGGCAGGTGCTATTGCTGAGGCTGAGGGAAGGGGAGGACCTCCACGGACTGAAGCTCTCGCTCTTCTCTAGGTTTCTGTGCAGGGAGAGACCATCTGCCTGAGTGGCTTTTCAGGCCTGGATGTCCCACCACCTGGGGGCCCACTCTGGATCCTGGGAGATGTCTTCATTGGTCCCTACTACACCGTCTTTGACCGTGATAACGACTCTGTTGGCTTTGCTAAATGTGTCTAAGTGCCTGACCCCCACTGCCTCTGCCACACACACACTTACACACACGCACAGGAGCCATAGAGAAAGATTACCAGGATTAGAAACCCAATGAGTGGAAAGGAGAAGGAAAAAAAACAACCCCCAAACAGAAAAAGAAATGGAACTAGATTTAAAATTACATGGAAAATAGTCATTAGTGCCCTGCCAGCTACTTTTTCCTCTCTGAGTAAGTGTTGCTGGGAGGTCTCTAGTTGACAAATCCAGCTGGGGTAGCCCCTTGCTTTACTGCTAGGGTTTCCAGTATTTGTTTTTAAGAATGATTCTCAGAGCTGAACAAGGCCCTCTCGTGTCTTCCAGCCCTGGTCTCCTTCCTTGGGGGGGCAGCTGGCTGGAGCCAGCCCCTGGCATCTCTGTTCCTGCAGAGAGGCTGTGTGGCTGCTTCTGGGTTTGGGCTGCTGCTCTGGGGAGGAGGGATGGAGAGGGAAAGCTCTCCAGCACATTATTTACTACTACTTGCTTTTTCACTGATGAAGTGGGGGAGTGGGTGGGGGAGGAGAGTCTGTCTTCATCACCATGATGGGTTGAGGCAGTGACCACTAGGTCATTTCTCAACGGGTTTGTGCTGGCTTGGTGCTGGGAGAGCATGTCCCAGGCTGGAGCCACAGGGGATCATGGTAGCATGCCCAAGGGTTGAGTTGCAGTGCCCCGGGTCTTTGGTGGTGTGCTTTTGTGTTGTGACGGCACTAGTGAGAGCTGGAGGCATGATGTCTCTGTGCCTGGCCTGACAAGGCAGGGATTTGGAGCTGGGCTCCAGCCAGTAGGACTCTTCAGGGAGTAAGAATATTATAAAGGGGGTCAAGATAGGTTTTAATAGAGGTCACTTGAATTCATGGCCATGAAGGCCCAGCTTTCTGCTGAGCAAAGTCATTTGACATGGGTTCTCTCGAGTTTGGTGAACTTCTCCTGGGTTCCCCAAACTGCAGATCTTCCCAGCTCCATCCACAGCCGGTGAGTTGAGAATAATGTTTCCTAAAGCAACTAAGTGATCTGCAAGCCAAAAAGGCATTAATAAAATCTGTAGGTGTTTGTCAGGCACATGAGACCTTTTGGAAACATTATTCGCAGCACTTCGAACTGCCCCAAACTCAAGAGACAGTTGGCAGAGCCAGCAAGCCTCCCACACAGAAGGGTGCTGTGGCAGCTGCTGGACTTGCATTTGCTTTCCCTGCTGCCCCATCCCGAAACCCAACTGCTTGTAACGCCCTCCTTACTTGCTTTCCACCTTACTAACAGTGGTAAGAGCTCTGTTCATGTCCGCCCTGTGTTGCAGACAGTGGGGCACAATCCTGCCTCAGAGAGGTGGTAGCTGATTTATCTGCGCTCACAGCTCCTCCCGGAGAGCTGAGATCTGCGCATGCGGAGCCTCTTGCTTCCCTGGGCTGGCGTCTGCAGGCAAACACTGGCAGAGCTGGGAGGACAAAGTGAGTCGTAAGCAGTACTAGAAAGCAGAAGAGAGTCTGCCAAGACTCGCAGCCCATGCTGGGAGTAAAAGACTCCCTTTGCTTTCCCAGTGCGCTGGAACAGGTCCTGAAGTCAGGGAGTGGCAGCAGGTGAGGGGCAAAGCTAAGAGTTGCAAGAGGAGCAGATTGGGGTGTTCTGTGACCCCAGGCACAGCAGGTAAAATCCTGGCTCCCCAAAATTCACTGATAAGCCTGCCAGCAGTTCCAGCAGGGCCAAGGAAGTTCCTGCAAAGAGTCTTCGGCCGGTGGGCGAGTAGGTGGTTGTGCCTGGTGAAATGCGTGTAGGTCATCCCCAGTGCTGAATGCACCGTGAGCGTCAGAGGCGCAGGTGGGGAAGAGGTCCTGAGGTGAGCTGCGGGAGGACAGTGAGCATGTAGCCTGTGGATGTCCCCTGTCCCCACGCACTGCAGCTGATCAGTTTGGCTTTCTTACCATGCCTCATGCCTTGGAGGACTTTGGCGTGGGCAGTGGGGACAGGCCTGGGCACACTTCTGATGCATGCGTTGTCCCCTGCAACCCAGGATGTGACAAACGCTGCTCCCAAAGCTTGCTTCTGCCTGCTTGTAGTCTTCACCTGCAACCCCGCATCTGGACACCTGAGGACAACTGTTGCAGACCGGCTAGAGAACAGTGGCATGTTACAAAAAAAATCATCAATAAGCACTCCAAAATCAGCAGATATTCAGCACCTCTCCGAAGAGCCCCGGTTTCACACCGATTAAGTGCCCGGAGCTCCTCCAAGTCATGCTACATCATTTCCCCACTGCAAGATTTCTCCAGCATGGTGAGACTGAGACAGCCTCTTGGGTACCCGCTAATCAGACCTGATGCAGGAGAGGGAAGTCCGACATGGAGCTGGCAGCAGGTTTTGAACATCTTTGGCATTAGATTTAAGCGGGACATGCAGCGCAGCCCCAGAACAAGCCATCGGGCTGCAGTTCTGCTGAGTGTGCAACACCTTATGCCATCTGTGTCGTAGCCTCCGCGGTAATCCAAGGCTGGGCTGGTGTCTGTCCTCAGACAGGCAGGAGACTGCTGCCTGGGGAAAGAGCCTGGCCCAGAACCATGCCTGAGCAGCATACCTTGAGGTAGGCTGGAGGAGCAGTTCATCGTAGTCTTCTGTGAACAGGTCTCCTCCCCTTGTTCTTTTATTTGCATTTTTAAACCAAACTCTAACTGTGTGATTGTTTTTTTTATCATCTAATTTGCTGTCAGAATTACTGTCTCATCATAGAAAATTGAAAAGAAAATACAGTTATTTCCCCCTCTTAGCTCTGAGAGTGATCTTTCCTTAAGCAGTCTGAGATACCAAACTCTTTCATGGTGGCCAGAGACTGTCTCCCCAACCTGTTGGCGCAGTATGTCTTGTTGCCCACTGGGATAGACTCACACATGTTTCAGAGGGGCTTCTTTGCTTCTCTGATAAGGAAACATGCTAGCAGCCGATCAGGTTTGGCTTTTTCAATGTATTAAAATGTAACCCAGCCTCTTCAGGGTGACATCAGCAGGGCAGTAGGCACTCCCAGCATCTCTCCTAGCCTACAGCCTTCTGGGGCCACATCTCCCTGGCTGAGTATTGCTAAGGGTAGTCCTCCAACAGGGTACTCAAGCTGTCCCCTGGTCCTCTGGGCCAGCTAGAACAAGCTCCTCCTTGACTTGAGACATAGAGTGGTCCTGTAACAGCCACAGCAGGACTCCAGTTTCAAGTCCAGCCTAAAAACCACTAGGATGTGGAATTTATGCTCCCAGAGCCCAGTGGTGCAGAACGTGGGGGGGAGTCGTTCAAAATCTAGGGAAAATCCATCCCTCTTGCGTGGCTGTGTGATTTTTTAATCCTGGAGCTGCTGTACAGGAGCTGGAGACTCCAGTGCAGAATGAAGGCCCCATGTGCCAGGTGGAAGATAAGAGCTAATCCCTACTTTGAAAAAAGCGTCATCTACATAAGCAAGACAGATGCAGCCAAGTCCCATCCCGTTTTCTGAGTGCAGATCTGAGCACCCGGAGAGCTTAACTGATTTCTCCTGCTGGCACATCCTGAGCCTCTGTTCCCACAGGATGCCTTAATGCTCCAATCAGCTGTTTCCTCTGTGTTAAAGAGATGGATTTAGCCCAAAACGGCTGACTGGGTCCTGAAAACCAATCATGCAGCCCACCGTTCCTCAGTAGCCCAAGGGGAGAACAAGTCATCCGCTGCCAAATATTTATCGATGGGAATACGAAGGCGTTGTTTCTGTTCGGGGGATTGTGCCTAAGCCTTTAATCGTGCTGTGAGTATTGAACGTTGTCTCAGCAGAAACAGTCACGGGCTTGGTCTTGGCCAGGAGCTGGAGAAGCCAAGAGCCAGGATTGTCCGCCCGTGCTTTTCCAGCAGGGAGCAGAGCACACGCCACCCCACAAGCAGCTCGCACATGGCCCCATGTTGTCTTGCCCAGCAAATCCTAAGGTTTACACCAGCCGCCCCGCCCCCATTTACCGCACCGTCTCTGCAGAGCTCCATGCGTATGACAATTTGATAATTCGCTCTTTATTAAATGTCTCCACTGATACAAAGAGGACAATTTTTTTTATTATACATCCCCTTGAGTAGTAGGGCGCTTGGCCCTGACCCTCAGGGCTGTCTTCTTGGGCCTGATCCTTCTTCAATTGACTCCCCTCTAGGTCTGATGAGGGCTTGGGCAAAAGCCCAGTCAGACAAGGACCTGCCCAAGGAAAGCGAGGATGAGACCCCTTGGTTATGGAGATGACGTGCTCATCTGGTTGGCTCAGCAATTTGTTGCTTTGGGAAACTATTTTTACTCGCCGTCAATGACAAAGAACGTTGTTTTGGGGGCTGGTCGCTTTTTCCGCTCTTTCTTGGATTAATTTTTAGGTTCCTTTGGAAGGGAAAAGAAGCAGAGGGCAGACTGAAAGCTTAGAGGACAGGAGGCAAAGATAAAGGGAGAGTGAGGAGATGGGATTTACTCCTCCAAGCCTCAGGCCACCTTACTGCTTATGGGGCTTAGGAACCCAGTGAGGGTAGAACCCTTTTAGAAGAGGAATAGGAAAGAGCATTCAGGAGGTTGTGGGCTTTCTCCTTCAGAAAAAAAAGCAGGGGCAGGTCCTGCTAATGGTTTTCCAGAGAGCTGGAATAGGATTTGAGATGGAAGACTTTCTCACGGGTCTTACAGCGCTTGATTATGCTACAGCCCACATGTCTTTAACGCGATTACAGGAGAATTGCTTTGGGGCAGGAATCATGTTTCTATTCTGTTCATCCCATGCTTAGCATAAGGGGATGCAGGCCTTGATGCCACAGTAATACAGACGATTATTCATACTCATCCCAGCTTTTATTTGAAAGTGGTCCTAGACCTTGTGGTTGAGGGCTTGCATGCATGACCTTTAAAGACTCCCAGAAAATAGGAGTGTTAAAATAATGCACAATATATAGGGTTTTTTCTTCCTTGTGTCATTATTTTTTAAGCCAGTTCCCTGGTTTTGAAGGGTCACATGAACAGGTTTTGAACTGGTCATGCTGTGTATGTGCCGTTGTAGTCCATGGTAATAAACCTCTCGCTGCTCACACTTAGCATTGAGAAAGATAATGAATTACTAACCTGAAGACCCAAAAGTGCTCTGCAAACTGTAGAGTTGATCAGGTACCCAGAGAAGAGAACAAACAGTCATGCAATCTCCTTGACCTTTCAATCCTATTCACCCCAGCGAGCACACCCGCCTCTGTTGATCCCATGTTCCCCTACAGCACCCTGCTGCTTCCTCTTGCCTCCTCCAGACACCCTCTTTGACCTCCCTTTTTCTCTCCCCAACCTCCGTCCCTGCCTGACATAAAGAGGAGCAGCCCTACCTACACGACTTTGCCCGGACAAATGAAGAACAGGCTCATCAGTAGCTGCTATGGCAGACAGCAATCTGCATCCAAGGGGTTTGTTACTCCTCCTGAGCCTGCAGGAAGGATGCTCTGCACAGCTGTGGGTTGCCGGGGTTTGTCCAAGCCCTCCAGAAAAGCTGACAACAGCTGGCCACAGCTCTGTCTCTCCCGCAACATCTTAATCCCATGGGAACATTGCTCTCACCCCAGTGCCGCTTCTGCTCCTTAGCGGCTTCTTGGAGAGAGACCTGGGTCTTGTCACAGGCACTAATAAAATCCTCTTTGCTTTGGCAGGACCTAGCACCACTCCAGCAGTGATAAACCCCAAACCAGAGGACAATTTGTCCTTTTTCAACCAGCACAAGTGCCTTCAGAGGGATTAAACCGGCCTTGTGGAAACTGGACCCCCTCCACCCTGGGAGCGCTGAGGCCATGCGAGAAGTCCCCTTCCATCACACCAAACCGTGGGGGTGAGCACGGGGTGGGTGCCCCTACGCAGGAGCCAAACCTGCTTGCTAACAGCCGAGTGAATTACCATCCTTGTTTCTTAGCTCAGCACTTTGCAGGTAGGCTCAAGGCAATTCCAGAGGATTTCCCGTCCCCTGCAGGTTCTGCTTGCGCAAACTTTTGTCTTACCCCGCCTGTTTCCAGTACTCTGGGATTTCTCTGCTCTCCTTCTCCAGCCCCCCAGCTGAAGTGGCTGCTGCCTCAAGGCCACCTGTGCCGGGCCGGGCTCTGCTGCTGCGGGCTGACATGGCATGTCCTCAGCTTCCCCGTGCCGCGGCTGTGTCCTCCTGAATGACCTGCAAGCTGTCCCTGCGCAGCACCAGCTGCTCCCCGGTGCCGCGTCCCTGGGGAGACGCTACCGCAGCACCCAGAATCGAATTTCCACTCAGCTCCCAGGGCAGCTGGCAACGGGAGGCAGCAAGCGTTTCCCTGATCCTGTGCCAAGCCTGGACACAGCCAGATCCTCCCAGGCTTGTCCATTCTTCATGACATCCCCACCTCCCTCCCCAAAAGCTGCCGCATGCCCTGTGTCCTGCTGCCGGGGTTCTCCCGTCCCTGCCTGCACTGGGATTTGCTCAATGCCGGCAGGATTTATTGCCCTGCGCACAGGATCTATCCCCTTTCCATCCATCCCACATCACCAGAGCACTTTATTCCCCTTGGTCTGCATTGCTGCCACCTCCCCTTGCCGCGCTGTCCCCATCACCCCCACATGCCCCTGCCCGCGCTCGCCTGAGCTTTTCACCCAGGCCCGTGGGAGAGAACCCGCAATCCAGGCTGCAGCAAGTCCCCACTGCAAAGGTCTCTGTGGGTGACGCCAGGGAGAGCGGTGCCGAGCACGCCCTCCAGAGAGCCGGGGAAGGTGCTCGGCCGGGGCCCAGGAGATGCCCTTCTCCAGCGGGGTGCTACCAGGATGCTCCAAGCGGGAGGTGACGTCCCTGTGGGGAGGACACGGCGGACCTCTCTTGCGTGGGGCGTGCTCGGAGGGGGGGGAGAGGGCTGCGGGTTGACCTCCCCAGCCCCTAACTGCCCCCCTGCACAGCGCTAGCCCATGGGTGCACGCCCCCCGCCCTCCCCTCCTCCCGCAACTCCAGCGCCGAGGAGGCCGAGCCGGCGGCAGTGCTGAGCCGGATGCGCAGCGACTCCCCGCATCCCTCCCTGTGAGGATCCCTCGCTCCTGCCGATGCCTGCCGAGGAGACGGATGGACGGACGGACGGGCAGACAGAGGTGGACTAGTCTCTTCTATTTGAAAAGCTGGGGGGGGGGGGCACCTCTTCCCACATCCCCTTCCCCATCCGCTGTCTTCATCCCCTCCTCCTCCTCCTCTCCGGCCACGATATCCTCAAAAAAAAAAAAAAAAAAAGCTGGGGGGGGGAACCTGCTGGCAGGTGGAAGGCGTCGGGAAATATAATCCCATCTGGAATCCCGCAGAGATGAGGACTCAGCCAAAAAAAACAAAACAAAAAAAGCCCCCCAAGAATAAAACCCGCGGGAGGGAGGGAGGGAGGAAAGGCGAGGAGCCGGGCTGCTCTGCCGCGCCGGGAGACCCGCTCCGCCCGCTGCCCCGCAGCCCAGCAGCCCGCTCCCGTCCCGGCATGGGACAGAAAGACAGAAAGCAGAAGGCCCCGACAGAGAGACAGACCGACAGACCGACAGACCGGCGGCCGGGGAGGGAGGGAGGGCTGCGAGGGCGATGCAGCGCGGCCAGCTGGCAACTCCCCCGGAGCCCCCCCGGCTCCTCCCAAGTGTTTCTTCCTGCTTTTATTTGTTTCCTTCTCTTTTTTTTTGCTTTTTAATCCATTTTCCCACTCGTGACTCGGATGCGGGTCACGCAGGACAGCGGGCAGAGGCGGGGGGGGAGGACGAGGAGGGGGAGGGATGCTGCCCGCTGCTGCCGGCTCCCGCCCGGTCCTCTGCCCCCGCTCCGGGCCGGGGCCGGGGGGTCTGCGGTCCCCGGGCGCAGCGGTGCTCCCTCCTCCCCCTCCTGCCTGCCCTCCTCTCCTCCCTCTCTCCTCTGCCCACTCCCTCGCTTCTCTCCCCGCTCTCTCCTCTGTCTCCCGGTCCCTGTCTCTCTCTCTCGCCTCCCCCCACGTCTCCCCTTTTCCGCTCCTTCCCCCCCTTTTTTTCTCCCTCCCCCCCAACCCTTCACCCCCATTTTTCACGGGGGGACCTTTTGTTTTGCCAGGGCAGAGCGCGGTGACACCGCGGCAGCCACCACGGAGAGGACACAGGAACCCGCCCTGGGCCCGCCGTGCCCCTTCGAGGGGGTGGCCTGGACCCCAAGACCCCCTCAGGGCCACCCACAGGGCTGCTTCACCTGCATCGCCAAGCCCCCGGCTCTCCGGGAAGCTTCGCCCGTCCTGTCTCCTTCTTCCGCCATTTATCTTATGGAGAGCAAGAGCTGCAAAGGGGACAGCCTGCGGCCAGCAGTCCCGTGCAAGCACTCAGTGGAGAAGAAGACGATGACCAACCCCACCACTGTCATCGAAATCTACCCTGACACCACGGAGGTGAACGACTACTATCTCTGGTCCATCTTCAACTTCGTATACCTCAACTTCTGCTGCCTCGGCTTCATCGCCTTGGCCTATTCATTGAAAGTGAGTACGGAGAGCGAGGCGCTGGGTGAGGGCTGGCCGGAGAGGAGGGCGAGCGTTTGGGGGTCGCGCCTGATGTAAATCACACCTTTGCCACCCAAATGAGAGGTGGCACCCGCTGGGGATGGGGATGGGGAGAGCCACGGTGTGTTTTGGAGCCAGGTATGTTCCTTTGGGTGGGGATGAGGTGCTTTGACTTGCTCCAGTACCCTCGGAGGCTCCTCGGTACCATGGTGGCAGGGTGACGGGCAGGCAATGCAGGGATAGCTCGGCTGGTGCTGCGCCCGCAGGCACGCGGTCCCTTCTTCGGGATCCTGTCGGTTAGAGATCATGTCAGGGTAGGATCCAGAGGTGTCGGATGGTTGTGGAGGAGAAATAGGAAGCAGCCGGCCAGGGTCAGCCAGCACCTGGGAATTTGGGGGGGGGGGGGAGAGGCTGCCAAGGTGCAGGACAATCCTGCCTGTTTGCTGCTCACCCTCTCCCTAATTAAAACACCAGAGCTGGTGGCCAGGTCCACTCCCCCGAGCCCCATAAATCCCAAGGCAAGCCCTAGAGACCTGCCGGCACCGTGGGAACGAGCCCCAGGTAGCTGAGGAGAGGGGAGAGCGTGCAGGGGGGCTTTGCACAGCGTCAGGGCTGGGGAAATGAAGCGGTGCTGATGGAGCGGGTGATGGCGGGGAGCGCAGCCGGCAAAGGGGACGGTGCTGGGTTATTCCCAGTAGCCGCAGGTGAGAGCATCCCAGCAGGGATGGCGCCCGGCAAACAGGCAGCCCCTCGGCAGCGGCCGGGAGAGGGGCCTGGGCTGCCCTCCCCTTCCCTGCCTGCCAGCCCCAAAACTCGCCGAGTGGACGTGCAGAGAGGCCGGGGGCGGCGGGGTGGCCCCGCAGAGGAGCTAGCTGATTTGTTTTGGCAGGCAGCGTTTAGAGGAAGGCACAGATGGCTTTGTCACAGAATCAGATCGATTAACCCCATCCAGCTTCCGTGGGCTGGATTGCGAGTGCCCAGCACTGCGAGGAGGCTGCTCCCAAGCCCGTCAGGCTCTCCGGCAGGAAGGCTTGGGGTCAAGTCCATGGACCCGTGCCCTGGGCTCGGCCAGCACTGGCACTGTGGTGTCTGCCTCAGTTTCCCGTTCCCCAAGATGGGCAGTGAGCACTGACCCACCACCCACGCAGCAGGCTTCACTGCTGCCGAGGTGAGCTTAAATCGTGCTGGGGCTGAGCATCACCACAAGCAGGACTGACCCAAGGGCAGTGGCAGCCTAACACGACTGGGGAGGAGGGAGTCTTGCAACACTCCTAAATGCGTGGGGTGCCAGAAGGGCCATTTAGCCAGCAAGGGGAAAAACTGGCGTCCTCCTTTTTTGTGTGTCTTTGCTTGTCTGAATTTGCCTTTAACCATCAGCGTCTTTCCCATGCAAGAGGCACAGCCACAGCAGGCTAAGAAAGGGTTTCGCATCACGGGGACATGGCAGTAGCTGCAGCTGGTATCTGGGTAGATGCGGTCCCTCGGCTGCAGCCAGCAGTGGGGAAAGGATGGCCTGAGGACAAGGCTGACTCTTCCCCAGGGGACAGGATAGCGTAGGGTTAGCCACCTACAAGGTTTTTGAAGGCTGGACCCTTCACGATCCTTGACACGAGATGGAAGGAAGGGCAAAGCCCAGAAGCAACCCAGTGCTGGGGCAGAGACGTGGACTCAGCACCCGGCTGCAAAGGTCTAAAGGACATAAACTCCAGTGTGAAGAAGCAAAGTGGCAGCGAGGGAAGGCAAATGGGCAAACATGCTCCAGATCAGGGAAAGGAGAATGGAAGATTGCTGTCAAAAACCAGCCTTGGCTTTTGGACTGCGGAGGCAGTGGCTGATCGGATGTAACGGTGGTACCCGAACAGATGCAGAGCTGAGCAGGTAGAAATAACTCTGCTCTGGTCTTGGAACTCCCCAGTGGCTGTGACTGTGGCAGGGGGAAAATAGAAACAAAGCTTCTCTCAGAGGCAGAGGATAGAGCTAGCAAGTGGCCAAAGGGATGGCAAATGGCCTCAAGGGTTGGGATGGGTGGCGGGAGGCAACGGGGATGCTGGGGCAGTAGCAGAAGGTCTGTCCTGGGAAAGACCACTGGGATGTTAAGAACAACAGGATCCTTCCTCACTCACAGCTACTGCAGAGACCTTCACAACATGCCAGCCAGGCTGGATGTTAGGGTCATTTCTCCAGAAGCCTGTTGTTTTCATCTCTTTTACAGTCATTAAGGTTTTCCCCAGAGTTCAGAGAAAGCAGAAGCAAGGAATTGCCTGGGGACAGATGTCCCTTTAAACAGACTTCTCTTGCTCCTCTGCAATTAAACGTAAGGACAATTTAGCAGCAGATAATTTAGGTCCCGTCCTTTCTAGGATGTCTGTGCTCTGCAGAGACTAAGGTGCTGTGGGAGGGAGAGGAGCAGCACCTTCCCCTCACTGAGCCCATTCTGGGACCTCTGACGGCAGAGCCCTCAGCCAGTGGAGGTTTACTGGCTGAAGGGCCATCAGGGCACTGATGGCATCAAATGATTCCCAGGTTATGGTTTTTCCATTTCCTCTAAATAACTGAAACATCTAGCAACCTCAGGAATTATCGTTTTCATTATCAGAAATAGCATTTTGAATACCTTGCCATAAACATCATCTGCTTTTGCCAGATTCGTACTGTTAATAAGCAATAGTTCCTTCATGCCCCAAGTCCATGAGATGTTTCATTATGGATCTTAGCACACCCAAGTATTTCCACCAGCTTCAGCATCACAATGCCCACACTAGAAGCCAGATGTATGCTTAGGTACATCTGAGTATTACTGTAAAGCTGCCTCCTTCCCCCATGCCCACTTTTACTGGTTTCAGCCATAGCTGGGAAAACAGTACCTCCATGTCTGCCTGGCCTTTTGCACATGAGCTACAGCCTTCTAGATTTCTTTCTCCAGGGATATGCTATTTCATGGTGACCACCATTTACTAAAAAATTCCAAAAACCCACCCCAGAACCAAAGAATTTATTCTCTTACTCAAAGAAACACATGAAGTCAGGTGAGGGCAAAGACTGTGACATCCAAGCCAAGTACTCTGTGTGACAGACACCTCAGCCAAGAGCTCTGAATAACAGTGTGATGGCACGCCTCGTCTCTATTTACACCCGTAGCAGGCCAGATCCTCAACGGATACAGCCTGCTGGGCTGCAGCAGAGTTGCACCAACTCACATCTCCCTCCGGGGTTGTTTCTAGCATCTCGAGCTTCTCAAGGTCAGCCTCCCAGAGCGCAAGCAAGGCACTTGCATGTGAGCACGTGTTGGTGCTGGGGAAGGAGAGATAAACAGCAGGACCAGGGAAGATAGAAACCCTAAAGTAACCTTAGCCCCAGCCCAGCACGGATGTCAGGATCGCTCTAATGCCAACACTTTGGATTCAGTTGGTTTTCATCAGAAGCAAATGCCGTGGGCCGATATTCGGCAGCTCCCTCTCCTGCTCTTTCACAGCTCCAAGTGGTAATTAATGATGCATCAGCGCCTGGTGGCAGGAGATCTTGCTTCAGTCGTTAGGAGGTCCATCTCCAGAGACTGCAGGGTGAGCCAAGTCCTTCTCACTACCCATCACACCATGAGGCGGTAGATCAGAGGAGCTGGGATCTGAGATGAGCCGAGGTAGATGCCATGCCGTGCTGGCTTTTTAAGCCCCACCAGCACCCCATGGGGGTTGCTCACAGAGTTTTCCTGCCCCTCGAGGCCACCAGAATTTGTAGTGCGATAGCACTCCAGGAGTACTGAGCTCTCCTGCCCGGTCCTTAGCACACAGCTCCAGGCACTGCTGTTTACCTTCCCCTCTCGCCATGTGTTGATCTTTCCTGTTTAGAGTGGAAGCAGACCAGCACAAATCCATAGCTACTTATTAACCCCAGGAAGCAGAGAGGCTGCAGCACCTGACCTCTCAGGCAGGCTCTCAGCCTGCTTTATGAAAGGAGCAATGGTTTATGGAGATAGGTGAAACACAGCGGCGACAGCCCCATGATGCTGGTGCCAGCGCAGTGGAGGTACACGGGCTGGAGAGCTCTTGACCAATTCACAGAGCCAATAAATCCAAGGATCCCTTCCAGAGCTCCTTATGTGTAGGAATGCAGAGCTCTGAGGAGAAACAAGTTTACAGACAACCAGCTGTGGGCTGCAAGCTAAAAGCCAGGCTGCCTTAAATACAGCCTCATTAGGCTCATTATCAACAGACCATTCGTCTCCTCTTGCAAGCTGAGGCAGCACTTTTTACCCGCACAGCAAATTCTCTGCTCCCAAACACAAGAGAGATTGAGCTCCAGAGCAGAGAGAGGAGAGGCGGCTGCTGGGGAAGGGATCAGGAAGGTAGGAGTCAAGGGGAGTGCTTAGAGAGGAAGCTGAAGGCAATGCCCCAGGGGGAGGAAGGGCAGGAGATGGTGGTTAAAGGGAGGAGAGAAAGAGCCCTCAGGCACCGTCACACTGGAGGTGCTGGAGGACAAGGTGAGCTGGAGATAGTGGAGGACAAGTTGAGTAGCAGGGAGGTGACAGACAAGTAGGAATGGAGGGAAAGGGCACCACTGCCTTTTGCTGGTGGGAGAGGGGAGGAGGAAGAATATTTGTATGTTAAACCACCAAAGGGGGCTGTGTTTTGTGGAAGGCCAGACATGGAAGAGGAAAGAAAATGTACAAGTTGTCAAGCCGGACCAGAGATGAGCTTTGCCTTGTCCAGGCTGGGATCTCCAAAAAGGCCACGACACAGTGGTGCTTTGGGGTACCTGGGGAAACCCCGCAGTCAGCAGATGCAGGATAATTATCCTTACACTGCAGTCATCTCAGTGCAAAGCAGGGCCAAAAACCCTAAACAATTTTAGGCAAGGTGAGAAGGGTCAAAGTGATGATGAGAAAAAGAGTCTGTGACTAAGCGAACACCACACTTGGGTTTGGTGGGCTTCAGCCTTGTGACCTTGAGGACCTGTCCTCCCCATGCCTCACGTCCTTGGCTGTGGAAGGAAGCAGCTTCCAGGGCTGCCAGAAGCTCATGCACCAGCTGCCAGCACATGATGGTGATGGTGGCCACAGGAGCATGAAAACAGGAAAAGCTGAGGCTGGACTATGAGAAAGACACTGACTGGCATCTCCTTAAGGACAAGGAGCCAAAACGTGTAGCTGCTCTCCAGGAGAGCTCCTCCTGCAGAGCCCAGGTCGGATGCCACAGCAGGACATGGAAAGGAGACGTCTGTGAGTGTCTGGGGGTGCAAGGCCAGGCAGGAGGAGGTGAGGCCACTCTGGAGAGATGCAGCAGGCCAGGGCTGCGAGTCATTTGAAAGGAGAAATGCCTTTTCGTTGCACTTGTGTGCCGCAGGAGCCCTGGCACTTGTCTGACCCTTACAGGCTCCTTTGCAATATAAATGATACTAGACATTAAGGGGTGATTTGTGTGAGGGTGACCACTGAAGCCAGAGCGTATGGGGAAATAATAAGGGAGGAGAGGATGGGGACCAAGCACTTGGTGAGGATGAAGGATCCAGGGGACCAAGGACAGAGTGGCCAGAGGAGAGCTAGGGAAGGGGGCTGCCGGGGATGGGGAGCTCTGTGTGCCCCGGGGGTTGGCAGGAGCAGGTGGGTGGGACCAGCCAGAGGGACAGGGAGAGGGGCAGCTGGGTGCCCTTTGGCAGGAGTCAAAGGCAGCTGTCCATATCATCATCATTTGGGCCCAAACAGCAGAAGAGAGAAGAGATGGGAAGGACAAAAAAGAGAAATGGGAGGAAATGGTGGCATTGGGGAGAGGGCAGCCCCAGGCGCCCTCACTAGAGATGCTGAGGAGCACCAGGACTGGAGCAGGGACAGGGAAAGCTGAGGGCAGGCGCTGCTGAAATGGGCCGTGGGAAAGCGCTAAAGCTCCGGTCACGAGTGCAAGCTGGTGTCAGGTGGGAGAGGCTGCTGGGAGCACTGGGAGAGGGCTGGGCATGGAAACTAGGGCAGCAGGGCACCCCGGGGAAAGGAGGAGCAGGAGGCGAGGAGTGGAGAAAAGCTCCTGGGGCCAAGAGGAACTGGCCCTGCAAAGCCAAAGCAAGCAGCTTGGCGGTGGGAGGGCTGCAGAGCTTGGTGTGCCAGCCACACCAGTCTGCTGGAGAAACCTCTGTCTGCCTGGCAAGCACTGACAGCAAACACTGGCTTGCCTGCAGCGGAGAGCCACCTCTCCCAGCCACGGCTGGGCCGCAGCGCAGGAAGGGGCAAAAGGCATTTGCTCTGCGCAGGGCCTGCCGCCGGCAGCCCTGCTGCTGGGAAGAGGAAAGCGCGTGAGAGCTTCAAAGAGCCTGCTGGGAGCAGCGGGTGGGATTTTTGGCCCGAATCCGGTGTCTCTGGGGCTCTGGCTGCAGGGACCTCTGCGCATCCCACAGGTGGGTGAGGAGGTGGTCGCTGCCTGGTGCTGCTGCACCCTGGGGTTTTCGGGACGATGCTAAACCTGCCGAATAATTTTGAAGGTGAGTCATCCCGGACACGCAGCTGACAAAAACCAGGCGTGTGGGCTCCCAGGCTGCTGGCTTGCTGCCTTCCCAGAGGTCGTCTCTGCTGCTGGGAGCGCCAGCCAAGCGTGCCAGAGAGCCACGCGCGGTTTGTGACTCCTGCCTGTCCCCGCTCCCAGAAGGATGCCCTGAAGCTGCCGAGCGCTCAGCCGCAGGGCGATGGGTGGATGGCCCCGGCTCCAGCCGCAGTCTCCCGGGAGCGGGGCGCAGCAGAGGCCGAGGACATGGCACCATGGGATTTAATGCAAGAGGGAAAACAGAGCTCTCATTCTTGCCTATGTGCCTGCCGGCGCTGGCTCCTGCGGGCCTCATGCCAGCAGCAGCCTCCCTCCCCACGGTCCGGGATTGATGAAGAGCAAGGGGGGCTTGTGCAGAGAGGTCTTCAGTGGTGTGACGGAGGAGGGGACATCGCTGGAGGCTCTGAGATGTGGTTTTGGAGGCCCCGTGAACCAGCATGGCTCTGGGAACAAGGGCTTCGGCAGCCCTTCCCCATATCCAGCAAGTCGCAGCAGGCTTTCAGGACAGGCCCATGCGAAAGCACTGCAGGAGGGAGAGAGAAAAAGTCACGAAGACGTGGTCTGAATCCATCACAGAGTCTCTTCGGAAAGCTCCTGGTTGATAAAAACCTTTTGATATTTCTAGGTAGGACTCCAGGGCTGGTGTTCACAGCCTGCCACCGACGCCTAGCGTTGGGCCGGCGGCAGCCTGGGGCTGCTCGGCTGCAAAGCGGGCAGCAAAGCGGGCGCTGCCACGCTGTGCCCACCCCTGGGTACCCGCTCGGACACGCAAAACGGAAGAGGGGTGAAGTCTCCTGCTCCCTTCATCCCACACCCTCGTGGCCCCGGCTGCCTGGGTCTGCAGAGCGTGGCCTGACGGGGCAGTTTGGGGACCGCAACGCATCCCTGCTGGGAAGGGATGGAGCCCAGCCGCTCGTCTGCTGGGCAAAACCTGCAGAGCTGCTGCCTGGCTGTGCCACCCTCTGCCTCATGGTAGTACTCGCTGCCTGGCGATGCCATGCGCTGCTTCCCAGTGCCGTCCCTGCCTGGTAAAGACGTGGCTGACTGCTAGTGCCATCCCTTGCCTCCTCACAGTGCCATCCGCTGCCTCGCAGTGCCATCCGCTGCCTGCTGGTGCCATCACTGCCTGGCAGCCTGGAGGAGGTGGAGGCAAGCCAGCGAGACGGACATGCACAATCCTCGCCCGCTGCAGAGCTGTCTCAAGGCAAGCCCGTGAAAGTCTCGGCCTGCAGGGTAAGGAAGAGAGCGGACTGCGCTGTCAGGATGGAAAACTGCTGGTGGCAGAGATGCTACACGAGCCGCATAAGACCTGCAAAAGGAACTCATTAACCCAGGACTGCTTAATATGCTGGAGGCTTGTGCGCAGCCCTGGAGCTGCAGTAGGATGCCGTGCCAGGTTTTGCCCGCTCAGCCCCTCAGCGCAGACGGAGGCACGGGGATGCGCACCAAAACCACCGCCAGCCTTCTCGCTCCCGGGCCGGGCGAGCTGACACCCAGCGCTGCGGGGCCAGGGGGCTGCGACACAGTGGGACGATGCTTTGGTGCCCGTGTGCGTGATGGCATCCCAGTTCCCTTTTGCACCCTCAGGCTCAGAATGACACTGCCCCACTCCAGGGGCCACAGGGACCTGGTTGGCCTGGTCAGTAACAGCAACAGGTCACTCTTCCAGGTCTTCTCCGCTCTCAGGGTTTTCCACCCCACAGGTGTTATGGTGCTTGGCTTCACAAGCTCAACCCATAGCAGAACTTGGGTGCAGACCTCACCTTGGGGTGTTTTACGGCACCCCAAGCATTCAGATGCAAAGAGGCACAGCCCAGCTGTCCTCTGCTGCACGGTGTGGGTGTTGCCTGAAACCACATCTCTCAACTTTTTTTTTTTTTTTTTGGTCTCAGGTCCGGGATAAGAAACTTCTCAATGACTTAAACGGAGCAGTCGAAGATGCCAAGACAGCCCGGCTTTTTAACATCACCAGCTCAGCCCTTGCCACCTTCTGTATCATCCTTATCTTCATCTTCCTGCGATACCCCCTCACTGACTACTAGAATGAGGCCAACAGCAGCGGCCGCCGCCAAGATGCCTCCATGCCAGAAGTGTCTGCAGTTGTTTCTTGTAGCAAGGACACAAAAAAAAAAAAACCCAACACTCCTCCTTGATTGCAAAAAAAAAAAAAAGCCAATTAAATACATAAATAAAAATTAAATGAGTTGATCAGCCTAGCTGAGCATACCCTTCCTGCCCCCAAACAGTTTGTGAACTGCTGTAGGAAAGGGTCTCACTCTTACAGATGTACAGGGAGAAAAATAGGCCAGGAAATATTCATTTTACGGCCAACAAGCTGTGTGACAAGAGTGTGCAAAGCCAAAAGCAACGCACGCCTGGTGGCAAAAAGCTAAGCTCTGGGAGCAGCAGGGTTCTGCTGAGCAGGAGGTGTGTGCAGTGATGGATGGTGACCACTGCAGGGTGGCTCACAACATATCAGACACATTCAAATGGCCCCACCACCCCATAACACGTGGGGTTTCTTTTCCTTTTCCTCTGTTGAGTTTCACCCACTGGTTCAAAGAACTCCCAGCCCCTGGAGAGCTGAGGGTGTTAGGAAGTTCACGCTAGGGAGCCCCAAAGCCTCCAGAGAAACCCCAAAGTATCACAGGGCAGGTTTCTCCTCAGGATCTGCTGGCAATGCTGAGAAGGAAGGCACCTTCTGGAGAACTCAACCAAGCTCCCTAAACCGAGTGTTACTGTATTTCTGTTAACAGTCAATAAAGATACCTCTGATATCTGATGCTGCTGGGTTAATTCCTTCCTCACGAGGGCTGGACTCCTGGTCCCTACAGGCTGGCAAGACAAAACGCGAATGTTGCCAGCGGCTGCTTGGGAGAGATTTAAAGCAGGAGTGAGGGATGCTGCTGTGGGTCAGGGTTTCACGCAGCCATAAAAGAGGGCACAGATCGAGATTTAAGGGCAGACACCTCAACGACTCCCGTGGTGGTCGATCAATCACAAGCAAGTAAACGCAGCTGAGCGGGCAGGTCCCCCCTCCCCTGCTCGGACCAACGTTGAAGAGAAAAATACATCGCTGCAGTCTGAACGGGCTGCTACTGCAGCACTTCCAAGGCCATCACTGAGAGCCAGATTTCGGAGATGCTGTGCGTTTGCTGCTGAATGAGGCAGGAGCTCAGAGCCCTTCCCGATAGCTGCCTGAGGCTGCCTGTTGTGCTGCAAATCAATACGCCGTGACTTGAAAACACCACGAATGAATGGCAAGACCAGGACTAAAAAGGGAGACCAGTCTTTGCAAATCAGCCATGGAGCCACGAGGAGGCAACAGCATCCACCTTTGCGCCCACGACGGAAGCGAAGTTGCAGTAAGAGATGGGAAGTGGAGACAGACCGTCGTGGGACACCTCGTCCTCTGCTGAGTGTGTGGTTAAATCAACGTGCTGTCTCTGGGCTGTGCTCGGTGAGGGCTGTGCCGTAGTGAGCCACGGGACAGACCATGAGGATGCCTCCCTGAAAGCCTCATGAGATGTCACCTCCTTCCTGCCCAGGTTTCCATGCCTTAACTGCAGCCTGGACTTCATTTACAGGAGTAGCTACGGGCAGAAGGACCTGCAGTCCTACCCGCTCCCCACTTGCTGGAGGGCATTTCCACACCAGACCAGATCAGGAGTCTGTTTTGTGCTAAGTTTCTGCCAGCAGTGCAGTACATGGTGCCCTGGGAAGTATCTCGGTCGTGAACTGCTCTATGATCACTCGTCCAGAGGTCAAGACTCTTCCCAACCTCTCCTGGTTACTTCTTGCTCCCTTCCCTGAAGCAAGATCTGAAGCATCATAGCCACTGACATTTCCATCCTGACATATCTAGGGGCTGTATCCACTCCTCATCCCTGGCAGAGGAAGGCGGTGGCCTGTTGCGACGGCAATGCTGTCAAAGAGGGAGAAGCCAAAACGACTCGTGTTGCAGCCACCCTGAGCTGGCACCTAATAATTGGAGAAAATTAAAGCCCGCTGAGATGGTGCTAGTTTAGGCAAGAGCTGGACTAGTCACCCCAAAATCCTCCAAGGCTAGGAGGAGTGCAGAGGTGAGGTTGCATCAGCTTTTCCCTCCCCCTGCACCTGCACTGAGCTCACATTGGCTATTCCCAAGGTCTCAGCTCGATATCCTTCACCATCTGGGTGCCCATCATACCTCTCAAGCTTTGCAGCCCGCACACAAGCCCGGCAGGGTGGGCTCGGGGGATAACTCACATGGGGTGACCTCTCTTGCAGTGCCAGGGGCTCAAAGCCATAGGTCTAGGTCACTGTGGGATCAACGTGCCTGGCACCTCTTGCACTAACAAGTGCCTTTCTGTCTATCAGCTGGGACTCCTTGGAGCCATGTTGCAAGTGCTTTTGCACTCGGAGAAGCCTCTGACTCTGCAAAAATCCTGCGGGGACAGTGCCACCATCCCCATCTCCCATGCCATGAAGGAGAGGGCTGCCCTGCTTGGCATGCAAGCACAGGGCTGCTCTGATAAAGGCAGAGCTGACATAAAATTGGAAGTGACCCAAAGCCAGCCTTTCCTACATTTAACAAGTGTGACAAATGAGTTATCATCATCCCTTCCCCTGACAGACTGTCTTATCTGCAGGAAAATGGATGCTGGTTTAATGAACCAGGGGGAATATTGGACTGACTCCGCAGCATTTTTGCATGGATAAACCTTCAGGGGTGGAGAGGGTGGGCTGTTGTAAGTAACCGTCATATTTACTGTTTGTTGCCCACGTTGTAGCAGTTGTGAATGCTGCAATCGCTGAGCTGCAGCAGGTCAGAGGTCCACCCAAACCTGCCTCGAACGAGAACAGGGCAGCAGAGGAGGAGGCAGTAGCCCCGTGGCTGGAGGATGGCATGCTTGACCCCAGGCAGATGCTCGGCTCCACCACAGCCCTGGCCCCTGCTCCACCTGCAGCCCTGGGCTGGGAGCAGCAAAGCCCCTGCACCCACCCCTCCTCTCTCCTAGTGCCCTCCCATTCTTTTTAATGTGGCCCCTCCAAACTCATGGCAGTGGGAAAGAACCCCCCAAATCGGGAAAATGAGGGGGAAAATAGATTTCCGAGCTTGCTTAGGAAAAATAAAAAAAGTCGTTTTTCTCATGCAGAGGTCTTCCAAGCGCAGCAGCATCAAGGTGCTTAGCATTCATTTCACCTTGCCGCTGTCGGGGAACCCCAAATTGAGATGGCAAAGCTGCAGCCCCGTATACTGGCAAGCAGGTACATCCCAGATTGCACCAACTGTGCTGTGAAGCGAAAGAAAGAAGTGTTTTTTCATTTTGAGTGAACAAGCAGCCAAATCCGACAGGTCCTTTAATTGCTTTTTTCTTTTTGTTTTTAATTTTGCGAGAAAATTCTAGAAGTTCAGCTTTTGCCAAGGCTGACACCCGACGCAGCAGAAGGCAGGCTTTCGAGGGTTGCTTCTCTGCCTTTTCACTTCTGCCACTCACGATGTCGCGCCACACTCTCCAAATCGCACCTTTTTTTGGCTGCAAAGCCGCAGCTGCTGTTGCGCTCAGCGGCGGGAAGGAAAACTGAGAGGAGGGGGTGGAAGAGGGGAGCAGCCGAACGCTGCTCAAGAAGCATCATTTGAGACAGGGAAGAACTGATGGTCACGATGCCGTGTACAGATTTAATTGTATTCCTTCAGGAAGCCGAGCTTGACAGCTTGACGAGGATTTCTTTTTGCTTTTTGTTTAGCTCGAGGAGAGAAATGGGGAAGGGGGTGGGGGGGGGAGTCATTGTTCACTTTTAGTTGACATTGTGAAATTGTGCCTAAAATACTGCTGCCGGTTTTCGGCATGCGAAAGGCGTTCGGGGTGAGCGCGGGGAAAGGCCGCGGATGCTGGCAAGGGGCATGCTCCCCGGGGAGGAGATGCTGTGGGAGCCGGGCTCGTTCAGTCCGGCCACGAAATGGCTTCGGGGGGACCCTCGGGGCAGCCCCAGCATCCCGGAGGGGGTCCCAGAGGGCGGAAGTGGGCTGCGGGAGCTGAGCCGGAGCTGTGCTGCGGGGAGGCAGGCAGAAGGCCCCCTCACAAACCCTGCTGCATTTACGCAAGCCCCAGCGCTGGCCCACCACTCTGCCCCGGCTGCCACACTGGCCTGGGTGATGCCACCCCTGCACCAATGCCGCCGAGCCAGTTTGCAGGCAGCGGCGCGTTGAATCCCAGCTGGGGTGAGCTGGTTTGAGTTCGCTACCAGCAGCAATCGTGACCCCACAGCTTTCCTACATCTAGGGGCTGACGGTAGTAAACCGGGCGAGCTGGAGCTAATTCAGGTAACGACCTTCCAGCCCAGCGCCGGCACCTGCCAGTTCCCGGCCAGGGATGAGCTGCCAGGCGTGCAGGCAGAGCGCAGCGAGTCAGGGCTGGAGCAGCCCTCAGCCAGGATACCCAAAATAACGGTCCAAGAGAGATGCAAATGGCAGCCTCTGTTCTTCTGCACCAGCAAAACCCGACACTGGGCTGCAGCATCGCAGCCCTGCTTCCCAGGCACTCCTTGGGCCAGGAGGCAGAGTCATGGTGCCAGCAAGGAGTAGCTCTGGCCTCTCTTCCCAGCCGTCTACTGATGTCCTGGGTGACCTCACCAAGTCCCTTCACCTCCGCGTTTTCCCCTCCAACAATGCCTCGCCGGTTGTTGGCTTCTCAGAGGAGGAAGTGCACCCTTCCTTAGTGCCACCAGGTCCTGGGCTTACTTGGAACCTTGGCACTGCAGGAGTCCTGTGAGCAGCGCAGCTGCAGAAGCGTGTCACCAACAAATACGGGGGGAAGAGCAGGGTGCTGGTGGAGCTGGCTCTTCACTCCTTGCCGTGCCCGGACGCTGGCAGGCCTGTGCGGGATACGTGCGGCAGGTTGGACGGCGAAGAGCGCCCGGGGCTGCGGGCAGACCGTGACGATGCGCAGCCCCGCCGGGGAGAGGAGGTGGAGGCACAGATGGCAGCAGATGCTCTCGTCAGTGAAAACGATTGAAGCAAAACACAAAACAAAACAAAACAACCCCTAGCAACTGGTGAGCAGCCTAACAAAAACCAGCACAAAGGTAGAGAAAAAGGGTCTAGACCTGACAAACCCTTGCACAGGGCCTAACTCTGTGCTGTCTTCTGGCCCAGGGTAACGTTTCTCCCATCCCCAATTCATACACATACACATACATATTTAGAGGTGCAACTGCAGCCCTGGACGCCTTCTAGGCACACCAGAGCCACTCACCTACCCTCGCTGCCCAGGGCAAACCTGAGTGCCCCGGGAGCGAGGGAGCAGGCACGCTTCCTGCACATGAGGGGTGTTACTGCAAAGCCTCTGCAGGACTTCGCTGCTGCCACCCGCCTCGGCTCCTCCGGCGTGATCACATCATGTGGGTGCAAAGGTCCTGCTCCTCCGCCCCTCCCATCCCCTGACTTTGACCCATCATGCCTGTACTCAGCAGCCGTGCCCCACATTTGGCACATCTCTACGGTCCTGCCCAGCTTTTCTCAGACACATCCGGGGCTGAGGGAATCGGAGGGAATTTATTCAATGTATGACGGGTTTTTTTTCCCTTTTTCCCTTTGGCAGGAGCGCCGCGCGGCACAGTCGGAGCTGCAGAATGAATGCGTCTGTAGCATGCGCTGAGCTGAATGGCACAGCACGCAGCCCTCCAGCCTCCTACTTCTGCAATTAATTGTGTGGAGGCTGCTTTTGCGACGTGCACACACAGCTCCTCACCCTGCAAGTGCTGAGCCACACTGCGCACGGGCAGGTATTTCCATCGCTGAACGGAGGCAGGTCCGGGGCAGCCCCCCGTGTGAGATACGAGGCTGCCTGGTGATGCTGCAAGTGCCTGTTTCAAGCACAGCAGCTCTCACCCCTAACGGCGTGACACCATTCTGGGCTTTGCAGGAGGAAGGCAGCATGCTGGGATCCACTGGGAATCTGCTGGTCTCTATCCCAGCCTTGGGGTGGGAGAGCTGGAGATCCAGCTCCCTGGGAGCACGTGGGCAGGAACCAAAGAGAGGAGGGATGCCCTTCCCACAGTGGGATGCGCAGCTCACTGCAGTCAAAATATTTCTTTATGCAACTGGGTGATACGGTGCCGTTCATCTGGCGCCTTGCTGGGACGCGACAGCGAGGGGGACAGGCATGTGTGCGCTGGAGACAGCCGCCCTGGGTGGAACCGGAGCCGTGTCAGCCCAGGGGTCGACTCTGGCTTCACCCATCAGCACAGTTTCGAGGTGCCAACCCCCGCTGCAGGGGGAACACAGCGTCCCGTGCCACAGCCAGCGCTGCCGGCTCGAGGGCGACGGGAGGCTGGCTCGGCCGGCGATGCGAGGAACTGCATCTGAACACCAGGCCAGGTTAAGTAGAAAATTATTTGGCCATTTAAAGTAATTGCAGGCTGGCGAAAAGTCTCTCCTTTTTGATGGATAAGAAAGTTGGTTTGGCAGCAATTTCTTTTTCCTAGTTTCAGTTTCCCTCACGATCAGGTTCCGACTTTAATCCCAGTAGGATGCAGGAGGCTCCGCTGCGCTCTTCTGCACTTGGCCTGCCATGGCAATTAGGGGGCCTGGAAAACGTTTTAGCAAGAACTATTACATGTACAATGGTAACTCGCATTCGAAACACGTAGCTGGGATGTGATCCATCTTCGATGTGCCTGAAATCTGGGAAAGAGGAAAAAACAGTGCGAGGCAAGTTATTTTTTTAAGTGTTTTTTATCTGAAATAAAGCACTTCCCTTTAGCAATAAGCAACTCGCTGCGTAATTTTTGCTTGGTTCATAATGGTTGTGCTGGGGGGAGGACTGCCGGCCCCGGGGCTGAGACAATAGATTCACATCTGGTAGATGGGAGCTTAGAGCGAGAGGCTGCTTTGTTCTGCCTGCCTGACCATAGCAGCACTGCCCTGGCTCTCCCCGCTGAATTTCCCCCAGGGAAAACAGGGATGCTGCTCGCCTGGTCAGCACGCCCGAGCCGCGCAGAGCCAGCCGGGTGTGCTCGCCGCGCTGCCTGCGCGCATGCTGGCTGCCTTCCCCCGTGCAGCCAGACCCAACGCCCCAGCGCCAGAATTTCAGGTCGAACGGGACTGGGATCAAAATGATGTTACCTCCTGGCTTTGGGAGGCAGGTGGGGTTTTGCAAGCCTCCATCGCCGCCTGCTCCCAGTCCGGTCCCTGCGATCCCGGGAGCAGTTTAACAGCAGTGAATCATTTGTTTTGGTTTCTCCCCACCAGGCGCTTGGCTGCAGCGCCTTGCGCAGGAGCAGTGGGCGTGGGAGAGATGCACGGCTCTTGGGCTGGAGCCTCTCCCGCCGGCCGTGAGAACCAGCGTCCCACCGGTCCCTGGCCCTGCCAGAGCACCTCCTCCCGTTTGCTGCCGTTAGGGGTGTTGTACGGGTCAAATCTCCCACGTCCCCACCACCCAGCGATGCACCAGGAGGTCCGTGGGGTGGCTGAGGAGAGGTTGCCGGAGATGAAGGCTCAGGAGGGAGATCAGCTCGGCCTCTTGCTGGAAGGAACAGTCCAAGGCAGGTGTCTGACAGTTCCTCGGGACACCTCATTCTCTGCCTCTTCCTCACCATCTCCATCTCCTCGTCCCTCACCTCCCCTCAGCCCAGCACCCTTCTCCCATCTCCCTCCTCACACTCCTCCCTTGCACCCCGCCACCGGCCGGCCACGGAGTGATCTTCCCAACCGCCAATCTGGGATGCTCGTCTGGCAGCAGCGTGCCAGGCCCAGGATTGGAAACGTTGATTTTAACCGGGATTTGGAAAGAAACTGTTGAAATCCTCTCCCTTCAGCAGGCTTCAAGAGCTCATGGCTCTCTGCCTAGATAATAGTTTTACGAGGAAGCTTTTGGATTTTCAAACTCTTAACGTTCCTCTTCTTTTTTTTTTTTTTATTTTACCCCTGAAAAGGGGTGCTGGGCAGGGGAGAAAACAGCCCTAAGCTGAAGCAAGAAAAGACTTTCTCGGTTTTTCCCCGGCCGGGATGCTCCAAGTGGCTGTGAGGAGGGAGCTGCGCAGGAAAACCAGCAGGAAAGGCAGAATGGAAGAAGATCTCAGCTTCGTTCCAGCCATGACGGGCACGCTCCTGCTTCCCCTCTGGCCAGGACCAAGCGCTCCAAAGGAGCAAGCACCCACGCTGCCCCACCATCTCGCCACTGATTACGGTAACTGGGCCAACCCACGCTGTTCAGGTGGAGTAGCCCTGGTTTTGCAGAAGTTTCCCTGCTGACAGCATTGGGTGAGCTGATTTTCTGTGGCAGGAGACGGGTATGAGCTCAGCACTGCCTATGCAAGAGGGAGACGGAGACTTTTTAGCATCCCAGGGTTTCATACCTCCGGCACTCTACGAGAAACAGCCTTTCTGGGGAAGATTCTGCCACCAGTAACCACGGCAGCGCGACGCCCTTCTCTAGCAAGGCTGCGTGCCTGGAGAGATGAGAGCTCACTGTCAAACGCCTGGTGTCCGCATGGGCAGCGGGGAGGGAGGCTCCCTGGGTCTCCCCAGCGCCGGCAACACCTCAGCTTCTGAACCCCCGTCCCTCCCCAGGCTGGAGCTGCCGTGCAAGGCCCAAGGGCAGAGCGCAGCCCCCGCTGCAGGAGCCGAGCCGGCGGCGCGGCTCCTCAGTGCCCGCCCCGGAGGCCGCCCTGTGGGCCACGCTGCCCCAAACCCCTCAGCCCGCACCAGGCCGCCCGGGAACCGTCGACGACCCAACACCACGTGAAAGGCCGCCTTCTGCCACGAGCAGCGCGGACCTCTGCGGCGCCCCGGCAGCCCGGGCGGACAGCAGGGCCACCCCCCAGAAGGGCACTTGGGCCGCTCCCCGCGCCTCCCGCCCAGCGGGCAGCACCAAAAACCACCGCGGGGGGGGGGGGGAGGAGCAGCGCCAGCTCCCTCCGCGCCGCTCCGCGCCCGCAGGGCTGACGTCACCCTGCCCCTGCGCTGCCCGCGCTGATTGGCTGCGGGTGACGTCAACGCTGTCTTCCCCCCCCCCCCCCCCCCCCCCCCCCCCGGTTCCCGAGGTATGACCTCATCGCCGGCGCGCTCCCGGCGGCGCGCGGCGCGGAGCGGCGCGGCGCGGGGCCCCCCTCCCCCTGCCGCCCCCCGCGGCATGCGGGCCCTGCGGCAGCGGACAGCCCGCCGGGCCGAGCCGGGCCGGGCCGGGCCAGCGGAGCCGAGCGGCGGGGCCGCCCCCGCCCGCCGTGCCGGGTCAGTGCCTCCCCCGCCGGGGGCCGTGCGCGGAGGGGGGGCGCGGAGACGGGTACCTGCGCGTGTGTATAGGTGCGCGCGTGGACGGGGAGGCTTTGCGGGTTGGGGGGGGGGGGGTGTGTGAAAATCCCCCCGAGGCTCGGCAGCGTGCGTGTGCCCGGAGGTGCGGGCGAGCAGGGGTCCCGGGGACCGCGTCGGGAGCGGGGTGTTCTCGGGGCGCTGGCTTTTGGGGAAGCGGCGCGAGCGGTCCCTGCGGCGGCGGGAGCCGGCGCGCGCTCGGCTGCGGGGGGTGCGCGCGGCGCCCGGCTGCTGCGGCTGCGGGCGAGGGGTCCGGCTGCCCGCGGAAAACGGGCCCCCCCGCCTGCCCGGGGGCGCGCGGGCCGGCGGGTCCCCGTCCCCCGTCCCCCGTCCCCCCCCCATTACTGCACAGCGCTGAGCGCCGGCTGCCGCGCAGGATCGCTGGTGATTCCCGTATTGATAAAGAAGTTCCTTCTGCTTCCTGCCCCCCCCTTCTCTCCTCCCCCAGAATTAAATTCCTGAGCAGCGGCGAAAGCTGATGTCAGTGCTTCAGCTTGCGCCGGGGGAGCTCGGCGCGCAGGTCGGTAATTTGCGGTTTACGCGGGGGAGGAGGACGCGGCGCGGGACCGCACGGGTGCGTTGGTGCTGCGGCGGTCATCGGCAGCTCCCTCGCTGCGCGGGCGGGCGTGGAAGAGACCGTCCCCGACCCAAGCGATGGCAAACGCATCGGGAGTAGGTGCCAGAGGCTTCAGCCTCCCTCCAACTTGGGGTGTAAAGGCAGACCCCCCCCCCCCCCCCCCCGGGGATGGTCGGATGCCCAGGTAGCCCCGCGCAGGTAGCGCCGAGGGTTGAGCCCGGCGGTCCAGGAGCCATGTTAACCTTGAGAGCAGCTCGCCCGAGGAGCGGTGCTTGACGTTTGCTGGCATTGTCTCGTCCTCCTGCGCTGAGGCGAAAGGGTCGGGGCAGGGCTGCCTGCGCGCCCGAACGCGGCTGCGGAGAGCTTTGTTTTCGGAAGGACTCAATGCGCAGGAATTGGCGCTTATGGGTTTGGCCTTGTCTCCGTCGGATGGGGCTTGCCCGTGCTGTCAGAGGGCACCCGCGCCGGGAGGACTCTCTGCAGAAGAGGTTTGTTGGGATTTTGGGTCTGCCTTGGGGTTCCTGCGCTTGCTTCGGTCTTGCTTCTATCCGTTCCCTAAACGAAATAAGCTGCAGCACCGAGAAAATCCTCCTAGGATTAGCTAGGGCTACTAGCTGGAGGTATTTTGGATTTTCAAATGCCTGCGAGGGCTTTGCAGGTGTCTCGTCCCCAGCTTTGCCTGGCACAGCCATGCTGGCAGAGCCTGGGTGAGTACGACTGCGCTAATGGCTGGGACCAGAGAGGACAGTTGGGTGCGTGAGCAGCCGACAGATGCCCAAACACCTCTTTGCCATGGCAGTAGGCAGAAATTCCTGCCCTCAGCCCATCGGCAATGCGCTCGAGCAGCACAAACCTGGGGCTGCCGGGTCTCCCGCCTGAGATGGCAGCATCTCATACCAAAAGGCTCTTAACGGATTTGCCCACCATGGCTTTCAATTGTCCTTGTCTTGATGCAAGGAAGGGAGAAGGGAAGGAAAACCTGGATCTAGCAGCAATGCTGTTTAAAATGTAGCCTCAGCTACGTTTGGGAGAGCTGAGCAAAGTGGCTGGAGCCCTTAGGAGCGTTTGCTGGGGGCTCTGCATGGAGATTATTCTTGCAAACACTGCACCATGTTTGTCTGCGGAGCGTTTTTGCTGGGTTCCAGGCACCTTGCTGAGAAAGCCACTGAGGTGCCTGCCTTTGGAGAGCTTAAATTCACCCAAAATTAAATGCAACGCCGCTATTAATACCAAAATACCCCCAAGGGCTGGTAAGTGTTTGCAGTAGTGTCTGTCCCATAGTGCCAAATTGGATCTTAGGAGGTGGGAGAAAACCAGCTTCTCCCCCTGCAACCACGTACCCCAAAAAGACCTCTACAAAGGCTGGAAACCGACTGTGGATTTCTGAAGTGACTTCCCTCAGCATGAATACGAGAAGGTTTCCGCTCCATCCTTACTCCTTACCTCTGCACCAGCGGCTTTAATCTACAGAAGAGATAGGGAGCGTGTTATAGGTGCTTTTCCTCTGTGGATTTGCTTCATTGCCTCTAAGTGAGGCTGTTCTTAGGGATCAGAGGTTAGCTTCTCCAGTGCGCAGCTCGGCTCCCAAAGCCCTGGGTGCAGGCAGGTGCAGAGCATGTTAACGCTGTCAGGGGTGGAAGGAGGCAAAGGAGGTGCTCTGAAGCTTGGCAGCCTTGATTTGTGGTGCGGGCTCGTAGGACACTGCCGTCATACTGAAACAGCTCCAGCAAGCTGACTGTTGTAGGGAAGGAGGGGATAAGGAGAAGGAGCTTGCGGAAGCTGGCTGCTCTCTGCCTGGCATGACAGCTGGAAGGTTGCGCTAGGAGAGTTTGGAGACCTCTTTGCCCTCCGCCGTGGGTTTAATGGCAGTGTTGAGGGTGAGATGGCTGCAGAAACAGCCGGGTGCTCCCAGTCCTCCCAAGTGCAGCTGCTGGGTCTCGCCTCGCTCTCTTTCTTGCTGCTATGCAGAGAAAAATCCTGCAGCCAGAGCAGCAATGCCGTCATCTGTGGGGAAAGCTTCAACGAGCTCCTCTGCATCCCCATGCCCTCTGGGTTTTGAAACCTGTTTTTCAAGCTTTACATTTTTTCTCTGAAGATACACCTGTCCCGATGCCGAGTGGGAAGGAGGCACCTGATGTAATTACAGGCGGGCTTGGGAAAGGGAGGTGAGCGACCTGGGAGCATTCATCAGATAAGAAGCTAAAAGAGCACTTCACTCAAGATTTTCTCAGGCTTGCTCAGGACACCTGGGCGTCCTTCATGTGCAGGGTTATAACACAGCCAGGGGAATGTGAGGGAGCTAAAAATTGACCATGCCAAGATGCTCTGCACTAATGGTATCAGGGGCTGCCCTCAAAGCCAGGCAGACTTTGCGGCGTGACCTGTGGCAGTGCAGGTTCCTGTGGGGATGGCGGGTGTTGTGGTGCACCCTAGTGATGGCCCCATGGCTTTGCCTGCTCCTCTGATGGAGGGGGAGACCATGGCATGTGGAGGTGTCCCATCCCCATGGGAGAGATGCTCCGCTAGAAGCGGGCCAGCAGCTGAGACTGTGGTGGGACATACCAAGCTCTAGCCGTGGCAGGTGCCATGGTCGCCTCTTCTCCTTTTTAGCTTGAGTTCATGGAAAGGAAAACAAGCTCTTCTCTCTTTGTCTTCTGGGAGCTGTTTTTAGACTTGCTACCCCAAGCCTTCGGGTCAGTGCTGTCCAAGAGGCTCCTCTGGCTCTCAAGCATCTCTGATTTGAGCAAGGAGAGTCAGGTTGAAGGAGGGCTATGCTGAGGGGCTGTGCCTGGCACAGAGCCCTCCCCAGCATGTGCTGTAGGCTGCCGTGGCTCCTGTAGGACGGCTTGCTCCATCTCTCTGCTCTTTGGTTCTTCTTCCGTCATTTTCCAGACCAAGCTGGACAAGGTCATCTAGGCTGGTGTGCAGGGGACTTCTTCCTGTGCTTTGCCCAGAGCTTCTGTGGATTTTTTGCTGCTGTTGACCTCCAGTTTCCGAAAGTGACAGGTAGTGCTTGTTTGCATGGTGCCTTGAAAGGATCGGTATTTCAGAAGCTAGGTGCAGTGGTAGCCCAGACTGGGATCGGAGGAAAACCTGGAGATCCTTGCTGCAAACTGGTCCAGTACATGGAGAGTCTTCTCGTGCAAACAGGGAGCGATACCAGCACAGAAATGCATGAAGGTGAAGTATATGATGCATTTTGCACTGACTTAAATTAAGGGCATCCCACCAACCTATCCAGGGCTGAAAATCTTCCTTGGTGCCCTCTCTTCTTCCCACTCCTCTTATGCCTTTTCCCATGTTGTTTGCTGTGCATGGAAAGCCCTCATGGTTCCTGTTTGCCTACCTCGATGTGTGCATGCGTGACTTATCTGCCTTTGTTGTACCTTTTTTAAACTAAGCCTTCGGGTCTCTAGGGGCAGAGACCTCGTGTTCTTCAGGAATTTCTCCAGAGCCTATCAGGGTGCCCTTGCAATTTGCAGAAGAGGCTCTCCATGTAGCATTTCTGCATGCTGAGTTAAGGGGAGTATAATTTCTGAGCCTACTGATGACTGGGAACAAGTTATTTGGTGACCAGAAGGACAACCTGTTCTGATGCTGATCTCTCCTTTAAGGGAGAGAGGGGTTGGACCAGATGAGCTCCTGAGGTCCCTTCCAACCTAAATTATTCCATGACTGTTCCGTAAATACCCACCATCCTGCTTCTCCCAGGCTTTTGTAAAATACCTGTTATTAGGCAGTGATGGTGAGGGGACGTGAAATGAGGTGGACCACTGCTTTGATCCTGTATGGATATTCCAGTGACAGCATGACCCTGGCATGCTCCCCTCCACAGCACGCGTCCTCCAGCCCTGCTAATGATGCAGTGCGTCTTTCCGGTTCCTCTCTTGCCTGCCCGCGTTACTCGTCTGGTATGTAGGTGTGCAGTGTGCCCACATCCACAGCTTTTCATCTCGCCTTGTTTCTTCTCTTTAATAGAGGATTTAGTTCTTTGAGGATTGCTGCTGTCTAAAGCTGGCACATGGTAATTCAGCTGATGCTGCAGAAGCTCTGGTAGAAATTTCAGTCTGTTTATTAATTGATTGCAGGGGTTGTTTTTGTCAAGCAAGTCAAGCCCTTCCCACACATTAAACCTGCATCTGCTAAAATCGCACATCTCCCATTGAAATCCAGCCCCTCCTGGGTAATACCAGGCAATCTTGCTCCAGACAAAGAGGGTCCATAAGTCTCTGGGGCGTGCTGTTGATAAGAAGCATCTACAGCATCCGATTGTTTTTGTGTTGCCTCTAACGACCCTCATTTCCCAGCTTGTGATGGCAGCCTGGTCCTGCTTGAGCCGTAGCTTGAGTGGAGTTATTCATGTCATCTTCATCTGCCTTGGCTGGCAGCCCTGCGTGGGGAGCGGACGGGCGCAGCCTGAGCCTGGCTTGGCACTTGAGGCTGTTGAGTAGAGGGCTGGTGCAGAGAGGGTGCCAGCACTGCTGACTTGTGAGCTAGCCTGTGAAAAACCACGTTAACTGCTTTGCTGCTGTCAGTGGACCCTGCAGAGATGTCTCTGGCAGCTTTGCTAGCTCGGCGGGGCTGAGACCCAGATGCCAAGCAAACCTGGAGCTCTCCTTTACACCTTACCTGCTGCTCACTGCAGGTTCGGCCCTTCTGGTGGAAAGTCGGAAGGACACAGCAGGGCAGGGAGGTGACCCAGAGAGACGAGCCTCCAGCCGAAACTGAGCCGGGGCTGTCTGAATTGTTCTGTGGGGTGGTGAAGGGACAAAATGCCTCCCGCGCACCGAGCGAAGTTGACTGCTGCAAAAAACCCGAATGCAAATCTCTGACTGGGCAGAATCTCCCCAGACACATCCTTTTGTAAAGCACTTGCATTGTACCATTAAAAATAGATCGGCGCATTCTCCGCTTGCTTGCTGAATGCTGATGCCTGTAATTCTGTGTCATCATCCTCGCAATCCCTTCTGCTTTGAGCTTGGCTGCCTCTTTGTCTGGCACCTGAGCAAGGTTCATTCAGCAGTAACTGGTATAAAGATAAGCGTGAGCTCGGTTGGAGCCTAGCAGGACGGGCAGGAAGGTGAGGAGGACCGCACTGATCTTACTTAGCTGAGGGGTCAACCAGCAGCCCTAAGGGGGCAAGGCTTGGTGCGGTCACCCGTGCTTTCTGTTGCGTGATGCAGAAGCAGGGACAAGCGAGACCTGCTGGCATGGAAACGAGTCAGAGGATGTTGAAGCTCTGGGTGGATGTCATGATATATCTCTGGGGGTTTTTTTGAAACTGGGGTTAAAAATATATATATATCGTGCTTCGGTGTCTGCCTGGAGTTGGCAAGGGGAATATTGCTGCTTGTTTCCTCCAGGGAAGGAGTTCATCTAGTTTGCCACCCACAACAGCAATGACGATGTGGGTTAAGGGAGAAGGCCCATGTTACAAAACGATGCAATACCCAGCTCTCGGTGAAGAGGCTAGGCTGTAGGATTTCATACTCAAAGAGCTATGGCGTCTGACCAGCAAGTCGTGGCTTGGCGTGGTCAATAGACATGGGCTTGTCCAGGGTGGTGGGGATGGAGCAAGACCTGCAAAACACTTTGTTTGTCCCCTGTGTCACCTCAGATTAGCTGACCAAAACCACCTGATAATGAATCACAGCCCCCCAAGGGCAGAGAGTGGGGCAGGAACACCACCTTGGGCTTTGCCTGCCTTGTGTGTTTTTTCTACATAAAGGTAGTCCCTCGAAACCGAGAGTTGGTGCCTCCTCATGGCTGTGATCAGAGGTGGAGCCCAAGTTGACAAGTGCTAATTCATCTCAAACTTGTGAGCAGTTTAGCTATTGTGTGCATATGGGAAGCTTAGCAAGCCTTGAACCAGGTCGGAAAAGCCTTGCAAAGCCTATGTTACTGCCCTGGGTGATGTCTCATCCTGTGGAAAACCAGCATAGCCCCTTGCATTTGAGTTGCATTCTGGGTCTCCTAAGGACAGCCAGAGTCTCAGCAGGCGTAAGGTGGCGTAACTGTGGACACTGATCTCTGCTGACTGAAGACCTGTGCTGGGATCTGCACCTGCACCTCAGTTGGCACTGATTATCGTCAGAAACTGCGTAAAACCTGCCAAGGAGGCAGGGACGTTGTTGTTCTTCAACAAGGCTAGGGATCCTGTTTGTCATTTAAATATGGGGAACTAATGACACTGCACTGGGCAGGTGCCAGTGGACTGCCCCTGTCTTTGCTAGGTGTTTGCTTCGGGAGCCTTGGCCTCACCCTAGCACTCTGCTGAGATGGACAAACTCATGTCGCTTGGGATTGTCCTGAAGAAGTGAAATGCTGGCGTATTTGACTGCAGCCTTGAAGAACCACAGCTTGATCCTCTGCTTTCTTTCACTTAGCGTGTAGATGTTGTGGGAGAATAGTAGGCAGGTCCCGGAGACCCTTTCTCCGAGAGACTGCAAATGCACTCAGCAGGTATTTATGGTGTCTGGTGCCCTAGGACGAGAGCCGGACCAGCCCTGCAGAAGTATCTAACTGCATACCTCTCTGGGCTGCCTCTGTCTGCTCTTGTTGCAAAAAAGGCAAACAAGCTATTGGAGATCCCCAGGATAAGCCTGCTGGGCTCATGGGGTCATGCAGCAGATGATGGGGATGGCGGGCAGTGGGCAGCAAGGGCCCTCGAAGCACCAGGAGGACTAGATTCCCTTCTCCAGTGGGACACGTCCTCTGTGATGTGTGCCACGCTGCTCAAAGCAGAAGGTGCTTTCAGCTCTGGGATGAGAGCCTGGCCAGCTCTCGGCTTGGCAGGGCGAGGGTGCACATGGGATAGCTTTGGTATCAGAAGGCAGCATGCTTGGAAGCTCCGTCCTCAGCGTAGGCAAAGGCAGCGATTGAATGGATGGCTGGTCATGGGTAACCTTTGGTCTGCTGTCCTTGCTGGCTTTTCCTGACCGCATCTCCACACTGACCGCCATGGCTGCAGTCAGGAATTTTTCTGGGAATGGCCGGTCTGCAAATCCTGAAATGCACCTGGGTCGCTTTGGTGGAAGCAGGCTGAGAGGCGATGGCATTTGCAGTCATAGCCCAGCAAAAGCTGCTGGTTCCACATCAGGTGGTGGGAGGGGGTGAGGGACCCCTTTGGGTGGCTCAGCTGCGACCAGAAGCACCAGTCTCCCTTGCAGCTGGGTGTGACTTGGACCCTTTCCTTTCATCCCTGTGTTCCTGTCTGCGGCTCGAGCGTGAGCAGCCCCTGAGCTGCCCCACGCCACCAGCCACGTACCCCAGGCTGACCTCTCCCATGCCAGCACTGCCGCCTGCCTCCACGCCACACGCCACGTCCTTCGTCCGCCGTGAATGCACCATCTGGCACTTTGCTGAAGGACATCCTGCTCCTTCAGCCATGTCCGCTGGTGGCGAACACCTTCTGGACAGAGGGCTGCAGGTGCAGAGGGGAGATGGGAGGCGAGTGGGTGCTGCCTGGGCGCGTGCAGCTCCTTGCAGGGCTCCCCACCATGCTGCTTCCAGCCTACAGGAATTAAAAGGAGACTGCGGCATAGAAAGGAGGAGGGGGGGGAAAAAAAATAAAAAAAAATCATGAGATCAGCAAGCAGCTGGGGCTGAAACCCCGGCAAAGGTGCAGTGGCTGCCTCCCGGCGATGTGCGGTGGGGAGGAGGGGAGGTTGCCCCTTCTTAAAGCCCTCCCTGCACGGAGGGGGTGTGCGGGGGCTCTCGTCCCAGGGGAAGGATGTCTGCGGTGTGTAGGGAGCCGAGATGGGGGTGTGAGATCAGCGTGGATGAGGCTGGGGGTCAGTCCTCTGTCTGCCCTGGGAAACCCCGCTGTGGGTCTCGGGGGCAGGCGGGGGGGTTAGCGCGGTTATACGTTGCCATCTCCGCTGCGTCTTCATGCTGCTGGGGCTCAGGACGTGTCATTCCTTGGGCATGTCCTTGAGATTCACCGGGGAAAGGTGGACCAGCGGACTTTGTGTCTGGGTTCGTGGATGTGGTTAGTGGTGTTTTCCCAGCCTCATTTTAAGGAGCCAAAGGAAAAAAAAAAACCTCCATTTTTCCATCGTCGAGCAGAGAAATCTTTTGTGCTGCCTTTTAAAGGGACCTTGAGTAGCTGCTAAGAAATCATCAGTGGTTACATCACCTCCAAAGCAGCTACTGCAGGCACCTGACAGCTTAGTCCCCCTGGCACCCTGGGGGATCATTAGCTCTCCAAATTCCTCGCCCGTGGAGAAAGCCTGCATCCCTCGCTGGGAGGGAGAAGCCGCTATGCAGTTCGTGATGCTGTGAGTGGCAGAGGGCTGAGGTTCACAGCCCGTGGGATAGAGCAGGGGACACATCCTGCAGTTCCCTAACCCCATCCCGTTTGCTGAGCTGGGTTCATCAGCCCGTGCAGGACCCGAGCATCTTTCCAGGAGTGAGCCAGAGGCGCTGCAGTAGCATTGCCTTGGGCCGGAGACGCAGCCGTTGCCTGGCAGCTATGGGTTTCCAGGGAAACCAGAGGTGCTAACTTGTTAATGAGCCCCACGTCCCTGATTGCTGCTGCAAAATAATAATAATTAGTAATAGGCCCATGATTTAGGAATCCCTCAAACAGCATGAGCCTGCCGAGGGGAGTTCGCTAAGTGCTGAAGCACTTGAAAGAAGTGAGGGGATGGGGAGGGTAGAAAGGGTGGAGGGCTTGGCAGAAGTGCTGTGTTTTACATCTTAGTGTCTGGAGAGCTGAGGGCCAATGGGGTCCTGCCAGTGTCCCAGCGATAAGCCTGGGGCTGGTGGCAAGGGTGACCTGGAAGGATGGAGGAGCCTTGGCCAGGCACCATCTTGCTGCAGGGCTCGGAGGACATGGGTATTTACCCAGGTGGGCTGCAGGGGAAAAAGCCAGATCACTTAGCTCGGTGCAGCTGAGTCCCCGGGTGGAGATGGCCGTTCTTTGGGAATGGCTGTTTTCGTGGGTGACTGGGGACAACTGAGCAGGCATTTCTCTGTGGTGCTCTTATCCCTTGGTAAACTTAGGATAGAGGTGCCACCAGAAGAGCGTGCTCTTGGGATGAGCATCACAGGGAGCATGCTGTAGATACAGTCTTGCTTACGTGATGGAAATGTGTTCATGGGGTCAGAGCTGCTTCCCGCAACAAAGCTGGCCCGCCCGAGGCAGTGAGGGGAGCATCTCCTCAACTGGACTGTGTGTGGAGGGTAGAGCTCTCCAGGACACAACCACTAGCTTGGTGCGAAGAGTGGATGTGCTGGTTGGTGAGGCTTATGGTTGCTACAGAGACATGCTGGCATTCCAGCTGATGTCTCCAGTACAAGAGAAACCGGATCTGTGCCCCTCCCATACCATGTGTGTCAGATGGGGGTCTTGTGCAAGATGAGAAATAGAGGGAAGTGGCCTCCACCTCCGTGACCTGTGTTGGGCCAGCACAGGGATGAGTTCCCTTCGTCCGTCACGCCACGTGGATAGACTCGGGCTGGGCCATGCTTCACATTTTCTTGCTCCCTTGCCTGGCCTGATCAGAAGAGAGTCACAGCCAGGTTGAACACTTGCCCTTAGCCCAGCTTGCCATGTGCACCTCTGTCACGCTGGTGACTTGGGTGGCCAGCACCCCTCACCTGACACGCATGTCCGTGGAGGTGACACCTGGGACAGAGTCCTGACGTGCGGGCAGTTGGCCCAGCCTGTGTGCTAAGCTCTGCCCGTCTGTCTGTCCCTCGGCCACAGCGTGGCCTCTCCTGTTTGGCTGTTCCCATTCAGCTAAAGCCGTGTGCCCGTCTCCTCATTACAGGCACTCCAGGGAGAGGTGGGATTAAAGGATTATGGTAATGTTCTTCAGGAACACTCAAGAAGATTAAGATGGCTTTAATAAACTGATAAGAGAGGGACACAGCTATGTTTCTGAAACCCTAATTTAGGTTCCAGGTTAACCTTTTCCCCTGGTCTCCTGTCACCATGGTGAGAAGATCTCTTACTTTAGCATTGCTCCATGACTATGCCTGTTCCTTCAGTTTTCCTTTTGACCCATCTGAGCAGAAGCAGAAAGACCTCTTCCTTCCTTCTCTGTTAGCCTTCCCCAGGTATGGAGGCATTAGTGCTTGTTCTTCTTAGAGACCATCTCGCACACAGACTGTGAGGTACTGTGAAGGTCTCGTAGGCTCTGCTGGTACCTGGCGTACCTGTTAGCTGGCGATGAATCCACCACCCCTCAGTCTGGCTTCCAAATGTCCTGCGGCTGCTGGCAGACAAGTGGCTCATCTGCCTTTGATCTGGCTGGACATACTCGTAGAGAAGTCCCAGTGTCTTGGGTCTAACACCAAGGTTACAGCTCCCTATGACTGCACTCAGTTGGTGATCTCTGTCCCCATAAAGGGTCATGGAAAGAGGGTCAGAATGTACCCACCTTGCCCTGCCTTCTTCCACATCTTTCGGATGGAGCTGGGAGTGGGACCTGGTTGATGTGTCACATGTGTCTGCCACCGGGTCCACCTGGGCATGCTGGAGCAGACGTTTAACCGGTTGTTCTGCACAAGGCCGGCTATTAGCTGAGCTGGAAAACCTCCTCGGCTGTCTTCTCCAATCTCTTCCACTCAGGCTCCTGGTCATCTGCCAGAACTTTGTGCGTGGAAGGCCTCTCCTGAACAGAATTCTCTCAGGGCAGTTAGGTGATCAAGGATCTGTTACCTTTCCCAGACCCCTGCATCTGTGTCTGAGACCCCCTTGCTCATTATCTGGAGAGCAGACACCGCATTATCTCCAAAGATACTGTGCAATGTGCCCCCCCACAGGTTGGATCACTCCTTACTCCCTCTTTAGTCTTTCACTCTTCTCCCTCTGCCGCGGTATTATCCCCATCTTTTTTGTCTGTCGATTGTCTCCATTCCGTTTTTATTTCTTGGATGTAATTGAAAGAGCTGAGAAGAATTCGCAGCCCGGTGTCCTGATGGGGAAGGGAGGCAGAAAGTGATTTGGGGAGTGGGGTGTGAAAGGAAGACTGAGGGGAAAAGCTGGCTAATTTGCATCCTTTCTGAGTGCCCTGGCTCTATAGCCAAGGTACAGCAGGGGGTCTTCTGGCAAGGCGGTAGCGACGTAATGAGGTGTGTCATATCCCAGCAGGAGCCAGCCTCGCTCCCCCTCAGACCCCCTAATTAGAAATGTTTCAATTTTTAAGCTCCCCTGGAGGAGTGCTGGGGGGAGGCGGGGGGAGTGGGGTTCCTGGGGCGGGGGGACCACCAGCCGCCCACTGAGGGGGCAGCTCTAATTGGAGTCACCGCGAGGAGCCGCAGAGTGGTACCAGCTCGTCGTGGGGCTGGGGACAGTGGTTGCGTAGTGCCATGGGGCTGCCAAAACGCTTTGTGCCAAGAGGGGCCATCACTATTGCAGCTTTTAGGGGATTTACACACACACACACACACACACACACACACACACTCCAATTTGAATTAACATGTTGGCAGAGGCAACAGGAGTGTGGTACAGGGGCAGGGGAAGATTGCACATCCCGTTGTGGCCTCGTATTGGGAGCCTGGACCCTGGGCTGATGCCTGGTACATCTACCCCTTGCTTAGGGAGGTGGGGCTGGAGTCATGAGCCAGAACCCCCATCCTCATATTCTGTGGCTTTCCATCCTTTTCCCACAAGATGGCTGTGTCCTCCAGAGCCGGTGACTGGTAACTGAGGTCCCTGTCGTTGCACACAGTAGCATGTCCTACCCAAGCATCTCTCTTGTGTCCTGAGCAGTAGGTGCCCACACCGCAGGGGCTTCAGGTGTAGGAGCTCCCAAGAACTGCCAGCTTGCTCAGATCAGGGTGACTCGTAAGCCTCCTCTAGTCCATGGACTAAATCCTGGCCCTGCAGAAGTCAATGAAAATCTTTACACTGGCCTCTTCAGGCATGGTATTCATTGTCCTCCTGATTCAGATCCATTAAAGCTTCTGTGGAACAGCTTGTGGGTTCTCTCTAAAACACCGTCTGGCAGGAACAAGAGGAGCCCAGGCTTATTTTCTGAATGACTGCAGCGGCATTAAAACCTAATGCCATTAAAACATGCCTGCAATGACGTGTGCCATTAAAACCTAAGAATACACCCTGAGCTGAATGCCCCCCAGCTTGCCTATTGCTCTTGCAGACCCCATGGGCTGGGCATGGAGGAAGCTTGTTCTTCTGGTAGCTCTTCAGAGAGCGCCAGGCTTGACCCTCCTCAGCACCTAAGATGGAGCCCAGATAAGTAGCCTTGTGTATGAACCCCCTTCCAAAATCTGTGCAAGTTAGATGCTGGAAAGCAGTAGTCACTTTGGGGCCATCTCGATCCAAGTACAGCTTCCCAGGGCCTCTGCCCTAATGCCCAGGCTGTTTGTTGAAGGCAGGAGTGAAGGTCAGCTTGACTTCTTGGCTTGCAGAAGAGGTCGTCTTCTCTTGACTTCCCAGAAGGCAAGCTGGCAAGATATCCATGAGCAGAATCTGATAGGTGAAATCCAGGGTGAAGTGGTGAATGTGGGTGAGCAAACCCGATTTGGTGGTGTGTCTGATGAGCCCAGAACTAGCTGTTACCATGCAGCAGCAAAACCTTAGAGCTGAGCTAAGCTGCTTCTATGAAACCATTAGCTTCATGCTCAGCAGAGGTCAGAAAAAGCAAATTGATTGCGAGGAGTTGTTGGGCTGGGAACAGGGAAAGGAGGAGACATCTTGCCCCGTGCAGGTCCCTGGTGTGCCTGCCTCTCAGACACAGCATGTCAGGGCTGGCCGGGGTGGCAAAAGGCGTCTGTGCAACAGGCAGCTCTGTAGATGCTCTGACCTGAACGGCGTCTAAATGTGGTGAGAACTGTGGGGAAAGTGATTAGAGAATGGGCATGTGTGGCCTCTTCCAGTGCAAGTACTAAGGGTCACCCAGAAGAGCCATCAGTTAGCAGATTTGGAGCAAACCAAGGGAAGGACTTCATCGTAGCTGACAAATTGTTCTGCTCCCTCCCACCGGCCACTGTGCTTGTTAAAAGCTTCAAAAAGCACTTAGATGAATTCATGGAAGAAGGCTCTGCTGAAGGCTATTAAATACAAAGAGAAGACCTCTGGCTTGGGCAGCGCTGGAGCCACAGGCGCCCGTGGGCTGATAGAACATACCTAGGAAGTGTGGCCTGTTGCACTGTTACGCTCTTGTGAAGGCATCTTCTGAAGGCCAAGCCCTGGAGGACTTGGCCCAAGGTGAGTGTTGCATCCTGCCCAGCTGATGGGTCGTCTTCTCCTTTCCTCTCTTTCCAGGTTCAGCACAATGAGTTGGCATCCTGGGTGTTAGCAGCGTGAGGAGCTGCCCTGACAGCACCAGGACAGGTGCTGCCCTGCTCACCCCTTACCCCCTCGCTTGTTCCCCTTGGGGAGACGGGTGCTGGCGTCCCTGCCCTGCCCTTCCGCCCTGTGCCCCCCACTCGCCATAGAGGGGACGGGCCCGTTATGGCTGGGGACAAGCTCCCACGCAAGGTGATGGACCCGAAGAAGCTGGCCAGCCTCCTGAGGAACGGAGCGGAGGGCACCCTGGTCATCGACAGCCGCTCCTTCGTGGAGTACAACTCCTGGCACGTCCTCAGCTCCGTCAACATCTGCTGCTCCAAGCTCGTCAAGAGGAGGCTCCAGCAGGACAAGGTCTCCATCACAGAGCTCATCCAGCCCGCCTCCAAGATGAAGGTAGGGGATCTGGCCCTCACCTTTCCTGGTGGACGCTCGCTCCACCTTCCCCAGCAGGAAGGGGCAGGGTGGGGGTGGGATGCAGACTGGCCTGGCATCCTCCTCCTCCTCCTCTGTCCCTTGGCCCCACTGCCTGCCGCCATCTCTCTGGCACCCTGTGGAGAGCTGGAGCGGCTCGTTCAGCCGCAGGGCTGCCCTCGGGGACCTGTTCGCTGCCCCCCCCTCCCCCCTCCCCGCGGCGACCTGGCTGCCTGCTCCCGGAGCCCTCCCCGGCGGGTCTGACGGGTCTGTGGCCCGAGGGCTCGTCCCTGCTGAAAGCCCTTCCCCTCCCGCTGTCAGCTCCGGCTCCGCGGGGACGGGTAATCCTCCTCCCCGTGACGCCAGAGCCCTCATCCGCTGTCACGGCACCTTATCGCTCCCGGTTCAGTAACGGGGGCGGCTCCGAGCCGCGGAGCGGGCTGCAGACCCTCCCCCCCCCCGCGGGCTGGTCCCGCTGCCCGGCCCCCACCGGCTCGGCCGGTGGGGGCCGGGCAGCGGGACCAGCCCGCGGGGGGGGACGGTCTGCCGCCGCGGCCCGCTCTCCCCCCGGCTCACTTTTACCGTGTCCCCCCCCGGCGTGGTGATTTTATGGCGCAGCGAGGGTAATTCAGGCGATTAATCAAATGCCGGGCCCAGCTGGAGCCATCTGCGGCGCGGCCCCCCCGCCCCCCCCCCCGCCGCCCGCATTGGCTGCCGGTGACATCACCCCGCGGGATCAAGGGGAGGGGGGGGGTCCCCCCGCAGCCGCGCCGAGATCCCCCCGGGAATAAGGCGGAATAATCAGTTTTTCGTGAGCAGCCCCCCCCCCGCCCGTGGAGGGTCACCCCCGCAGTGGCCGCTGTGGCGGCGGCAGCCGAAGGGATGCGCAGAGGGGGGGAGGAGGAGGAGGATGGCGGGGAGGAACCTGCAGCGGCTGGGGGGGGGTCGGCCCGCCCGGGCGGTCCCTGCCCCGTCCCCGCGGAAGGAGCCGTCGCCTCCTCCAAGCTCCCGCATCGCCGCGCACCGGTCCGGGTACCGGCTGGTGCCACCACCGGAGCCGAGGGGGGGGGGCGGGGCGGGGAGAGGCCTCGCCGCCGTCTGTAATTCCTGGGTTTTCCCCTTCCTGCGCTGCTTTTCCCCTTTGCTTCTCGGAGGTCTCTGCCGGGGCACCCAGCCCGGAGATCAGCGAAGCTTCGGGGCACCCCTGCGAGGCTCAGCCGCTTGCCCTGGGACGCTGGCGGACAGGACTGGGGCGGGTCACAGCCGTATCCTCCGCTGGTGTAAAGCAGGGGTGGGGGCCGTGGATTGGGGTGTCCAAGCCTTTTCGTGCACCCACCTGCGAGTCTGCGTTTTGGGGCGACGTACTCTCCTCTCCCCCTTTCTCCTTGCCCCACGGTTCCGATTTCAGCCGCTCGCATCGTGGTTTGTGACCCTCGGAGATCAATATGGTCTGCTGCCTCGAGGTGCACAGACCCTCAGAGGAGGATGCTGAAAGCCGGTTTAGACCTCTGTTACCGCCGTCTCATTTCCCTGCCTCCACCTGCCATCGCTGGCCATCAGCGGGGCAAAGCTGGGGGGTGCAGGGGGCACGGCTGGCGTTGGGAGCAGATGGCAGGAAGGGTGACATCAGTGGTGCGATTGTCCGGCTCCATTATTCCTCTTGACGGGCCTCCCGCCCTCCTCCCGTTTCCTGCTCCCGGCCGGCCGGGGCTGCCGAGACAAAGGCGGCCGGCAGCGACGCGGGGCTGCCCAGGCAGGGAAAGGGCGGCCCTGAGCCCCCACCTCGTCCCGCTCCTCCTCACCTGTCCAGTGCAAAGAGAACTCGACCTGCGCATCCCGGCGCGGTGATGCCCAGAGCAGCCATTGCCTTTTGGGGAAGGGTGCGGGGCTTGATACGAAGCAAAGCTTTTGGGCAGCCCTGCCCGGCTCGCCCCTCCGCTCCTCCTGCGTGTGCACAGGCGGGGGGATGACAGCGTTTGTTGAATTTGCCTTTCCCAGTGCTCGCACCCCTCTCTTCCATCCTGCTGTTAAGGCAGGGTACCATTAATGGCGCTTCTGGATGCTGTGGTTTGGAGCAGTGCTGTGGAAGATCAGCAGCTCCTGGCTTCTCTGGTGCAAGGAAAGGAAAGGACAATTTGGTGGGAAAGAAGAAATGGGGGAAACAGAAATCTCTTTATTTTGTCAATGAAATATGGCTATGATAGTGGGCATAGCTGAGCCGCCGCTCCCCAAGCCCCACTGCGCACTGCATCCCGCTGGGCACATGCATCTTCCCGTGGTGCCAGGCTGAGAAACCGCAGCAGCGATTCATTTCCCAATTAGCAATAGTCGTCTTCTGCACAAAAATAGTACCTATGTACTGCTCTGGTTTTGTTTTGAACCCTTCTCCCAATACTAACAATAATAAATTCTCCCAATAATAAGTTCCAATAACAACTGGAATAATTCAGCTCCTTGGGGCAGTTTCAGGGGCAGAGGTTATGGGAAATTCCTGCTTGGGGTTTTTGCTAGCATTTCTTGAGGGAAATGTTGAAAATTTCACTTCTTCAAGATCCCCCTGGAAAGTCTTTCCACCTCTTGACCTCTTCTCGCTTCCTGAAACGTACCTATCTCCAGAGCAGCTATAGCTGCGGTTCGAGGCATGACAAGGGTCTCTTCGGGCAATGGAATATTTATTTATTTGCGTTAGGAGCATGGCTCTGCAAGCAGCTGTTTTGCTTGAGGGAAAGCTGGGTCGTATTCTTGAGCCGTGTGCCTGGCTGCTCTTTATGTTGATGGAAGCCCTGTTATTTCGGTGGGGTGATTCACTGTTTTGAAACAGTGTGTGACTGAGATGTTGGTAGTAATTGGGATAATAAGAATAGCTGGCTCTTATCTTAGCCCAGATCACCTGTAGGGCATCATCATCCCTGCTTGGCAGCCAGGGAGAGGTGGAGCAGGGACCTGGACTGTGATGAACCACCCGGTGCAAGGGACCAAATGTCCATGAGGGATTTGCCTCCAGCCGGAACTGGGGAGGGTGATGGGGAGCACTGGGCTTGGTGTGAGGGCAATAGATGATCTCAGCTGGGGTTTGGTTGGAGCTGTTGGCTGGGTGGTCCCTGCTCTGGGCTGGCCATCCGTCCCAGCCAAGATGCTGGCAGGGAGGAGACACCACCCCGGGGAGGTGTCCTGCGGCACCTTCAGCAGCTTTTCAAAGGCATGCAGGGGTTTGCAAGCCCCACTCAACATCTGATTGGGGCCAGAAGACTTGCTGTGCCTTGGCCCTGCTGTCCCATGCTGGCTGGATTTGGGGACCCTTTCTGGAGGGTGATGCCCTGGGGCTTTGGTTACTTCAGCAGTCTTGGGGTGATGTGCAACCCCCATGAGAGAGCTCCCACCACGGAGGTGCTGCTCCTAGGAGGGACTCCTCTCTTGTCAGCTATAGCCGCACTATGCCAGCCCCTGGCAGAGGCAGGAATATGGCCCTGAGCATCTCTTCAGCTCTGCCCTCTTCCTCTGCCCCAGTTAGCTTTTAGCCTCTGTGTATGTAAGGCCAGAGATGGAGCTGTGCCTTCCGCCGTGTGTCAGGAGTGTGTGAGGTTAACGGGAGACCCGCAGACCTGATTAAACACCTCCCTCTCATTTCCCTTTGTGGTGAGGAGCCAGGATGCTGGTGCGGGCTCCTTGTGTGCTCCACGAGGGCTCCTCAGGACCATCCTGCAGGCATCCTTAACCCCAGCAAGCAGGGTATTTATTTTCTACAGCCAGGCCACGCGAGGCCAATGCTTGTTTGGCATTTACATTGAGTGAAACCTTATAACTTTAATAAGATGTAAACCGTGTCGCACATCTCTGCCGTCGCTCAGCAACCCTGCAGTAATGGCCCAAACAAAGCCTCCCCGTGTGGAGGGAACACTAAATCCCTATTGTGGGATAATTCTGCTCGGCCGGAGCTGGTATCTCCCCTGCAGCCACCCTGGCTGGAACTGCACAGCTGGGACGAGCCCCTGCCCCACTGCGGCTCGGTCCCCACCTCACGGTGCTTTTAGAGGAGGTGCTTTCGCTGGCGTGGGGCTTCAGGCTGGGGACTGGGTGTTCAGGATGTGCTAAAGGCATGTTAGGGGGGCTTGAAGGCACAGTGGCCGTGCTAAGGACTTACCGGGCTCCCGGCTCCGAGCTGGCTTGGCAGCCGCCGTGTTTCCCTCCGGCTGCACTTGGGATGGCCTCCTGCAAAAGTCCTGCTTCAGGGATGACCCAGGAAGAGATGCTGGGGTAGATACTTTGCTGTCTTATCCCCAGGTGGCTTCGGTCACTTTTCAGTTTCTTATTTTGAAATTCCTGCATCCTTTTCTTTTCCCTCTCATCCTGCCACTGCCTTTTGATCCCTCCCATCATCCCGCTGACCTGTGGGCCCAGTTATGCTCTCCAGTGCCCGGTGCGGGACTGAGGACAGGCGGCTCCTTCGAGCTCCCCCCTCCCTATTGCAGAGCCACACGCAGTGCCCCGGCGGGGATTTGTGTTGGTGCGGGGCCGTCCTTCCACTGCGGCGAGGAGATGTGATGAGCTCAGCTAAATCGGTGCACCCTGCAGTTTTATTTGGATGGCGCTCACGTTGCTGAGCAGGGAAGCACCTGCAGCAGGGTGTGAAAGCAGCACTGATATCGACAGCAACCCAGAGTGAATCTGTTCTGGTTGTAGGGCATGAGACAGCAAAAGCAGGCGGGTGTCCATGAGCGGTTCCTAGCTGAAGTGGCCTCCTGAAGAGACTTGAGGGAGGGCCAGGCAGAGGATGGATGATGGGCAGCTGCAACACAAGTCGGAGGAGAGCGCAGCTGGGGGGTGCAGACCTGGCCGCTGCTGCCGCCTCCTCCTCCCACGGTGTGATGGATGTGCCTTACCCCACTGGCTGGGGGGGCAGGCGCTTGCAAGGCAGGTGTACGCCATCCACCCAGCTATTCAGCAGATGCACTGAGCCATCCCTCTACGAGGATTTTTATCTTTTAATGCATGGACATTCAGGTAGGGGTAGGAACAGCTGGATGCGCCTTGAGTACCCTCGCAATCCAGCCGTCACCAGGCATGGGGGGACTCCTGCCCGCGGAGAGCTGCCTGCCTGCAGGATACCCCACCATCTCACCCACCCCAGAGACCCTGCAGCAGCCACAGGGCTGGGTGCTGTTTGTGGCACGTAAAGTCACATGAGAGCAGCCCAAGAGGCTCCTTTCCCTCTCCCCAGCACATCTCTGCTGTGTACAAGCCCCACCATGCGTCACAAAAGGAAGAGAGCACATCCCCCTGAACATCTGCCAGGATAAAGAAGAGATTTTCCTCCTCTCCTTCAGCCCTCAGGGCTGATCTGCAGGAGGTTTGGGCTGAGCTTCCAGAGGGGTCATGACTACAGAGGTGTTACTGTTCTGAGCATGGTGTTTCCAGACTGAGCCCTGAAGAGCTGTCTCTCCAGCCCCACTCACTCCAACTGCAGCCCAGGGGCTGTGCTGGGAGCATCCCTGCCTTCAGAACCACCCACAAATCCCCAAGACACCAGCCAGGCTGCAGAGGAATATCTGAGGGCAAAGGTTGGGTGGGGAGGAGGTGGTGGCAGAAGTCGCAGTGACTTCTGTGACATGGTTAAGTAATGGCAAGCTGAGGGTGGGCGATGGGGAGGAGTGACCTTATTTTGGGTAGGATGCTCAGAAGCACTCGTGGTTGGTGGGGCTGCCCCAATGGGTGTCTGTGCCGACATACTTGCTTATAGCCGCGGAGCAGAGTTCCAGCCTGGCTGGACCCGTTGTTTGGTGAGCGAAGCCGACTCGTTGGGGACAGCATGGAGCTGGGGTCGGGTCTCCCGCTTGTGTGACTGCTCAATTCAGCTTTGCTTCCTGTGGTGGCGTGGGCAGCAGCATCCTCAGCGCTCAGCCTATTTCTCTGATCCCCATTTTTTGCCTTTCACCCGCAGGTGGAGGCAGAGGAACACCAGGACGTGGTGGTCTACGACCAGAGCACGCGGGACGTGACGGGCTTGGCTGCCGACAGCTTCCTCTCCATCCTCCTGGGCAAACTGGACAGCTGTTTCCACAGTGTTTCCATCCTCACAGGTAGGAGCCCTGGGTTACTGTTTCCCTTGGCACTCGTGCCCTTGGTCTGGAGTTACAGGGCTGTGGCCGCACGTGTCCATCTGCACCCTCTTTCCCGGCCACCGGTGGCTGCGGCGTTGGAGGGCAGCCCCGCACGTGGACCGAGGAGGCTCGACCCACACTGGCATTGCTGGGGTCCCCCAGTGCATTCTTTCCTCGCACCGTCCAGCTCCCCGCCACTGCGCCTGCCAGCAAGGGTGAATGAGAGGGGAAGAGTATGGAGAGGTCGTGGTGTCGCGGATCCAACCACCCAAAAGCTGCCCTTCATTCCCCGGTCCTGGTGTTACTTCATCCCTGGTGCACGTGCCAAGGGCTGGACCCGGTTTGGGCACTCTACTCCGTCTCGCTGCTGTTAAAGGGAAGGCAGGAGAGGACATCCATGGATGTGCTGGAAAGGGAAAGGGAAAGGAGGGCAGGGGCAGAGGGTCATGACTGAGTCAGGGTCTGCTGGAGATGATGCTCTCCAGGTGCAAGTGCTCAGGCAGGAGGAGGCACGCGCTGCCCCGATTGCTGCCCTGCTGCAGAGCAAGATGGGAGGCAGGTGACCGATGAATAAAACACTCTGACCCAGCAGAGAGGAGGAGAAAGAAGCAGTGAGCTGCCGAAGGGAGAGTTAAAGCTGCTTTGAATTCCCCATGGCTGGGGTGGCTGGGTGTCTGCCTGGCTGGCTGCCCACCTCTGAGCTTTCTGCCTGCGGAGGGGTGGGCAGGCACTGCCCCGCGCAGCCCCTCAATCCCGCTGAGCTCGGCCAGGCTCCTAGGTAGTGCCGAAAGCACAGAAGTGAGGATCATCTCTGTTCCCCAAGCCCGTCCTTATTCTCCGGCAGCTGGGTACTGCTCTGGGGCTGAGGCGGAGGGTACCAACCTCTGTGTCCCCGAGGCATCGCAGGGATGGAGGGAGAGGCTGTGCCCACAAACCCGGCAGCATGACAAATTCTGGGAAGGAGTAGTTGTGATGGAGAAGGTGGCAGAAGCAGGTGGCATTCAGGGAACCTTGCTCATGCGTGGCATGGGTAAGTGCTGTTGAATTAGAGCAGCTATGTTGTGATGGGGAGAACAGAGCAGAGAAATAGCAGGAATAAACCCCACAGTTCGAGGGTTTCAAAAGCAAACAGGCCTACACGAAATCACATTAAAGCTAATTAGGATGGCCTGGGTTGCAGGAGCTCTGCTGAGGCCAGTGCTGGAGGATGCCACCGTGAGCTTGCTACGGCAGTCCCCGGCCCGCCCCAGCGGCCATGCCGGCAGTTCCAAGGTCGTCGCGGCATAAACAAGGACACAGCTTGGCCCATGGTGCAGGAGAAGGGAAGGCGGATTTGGTTGCATCGGGGAAGGAACCTGCTTAGTCACCAGGATGGGTCAGGAAACAGCCTTTGTGGCGTGACCCTGGCAGCCCCCAACACAGCACTGCTTTCCCAGGCCTGGGCAAGGGGCACTGCTTCGCACTGGCTGCAAACCCCCCGCCCCAAGTCCTCCTAGAGCAGGGACAGGGCCGGGTGAGGTGCCCTGACAGCCCTGGAGCTGTCTCCTCCCTGGAAAGGTGAGGGGAGGCTTGGGGACCCCTGTAGTACCGGTGCACCCCAGCCACGTGCCCGGCATGCCCCATGCTGGGTGAGTGCCGGTGGTGTGCCACCCCCCCATCAGCATCGGCACTGCTGAGCCCCCCATGAGCAAACCTGCACCCCTGCTCGGGCGCCCGCACCCTCCATCTTCAGGGCGGCCATTTCCTTCTCCCCGTGCTGCAGGAGCCCAGACCCCCCAGGCGCCAAGCAAAGCGCTGCAGGGTCACAGCCTGATGGGGAACGCGGGCTGCCGGCGGGTGGAAACAACAGGAGCCGAAATGTAGAACACTGGGTCATGGCGGCAGCGTTTTACATGGAAATCGTGACTAGAAGCGGCTGCGGAGAGCGGCTGGGGGAGGCTGGGCACACTTGCCGACACGCGCAGCTTCCTCCTGCCTGCGGTGTGGGCAGCAGCAGGGTTGTTTCAGAGGCAGCTCTTGGGAGGTCTGAGGGGGACTGTGCGGGCCGAGCCTGATTCTGACCCCTCGCCCTGGTGGGGTTTAACCTCTCGGTCTGTCTGCTCTGGGCTCAGACACTTTTTCCTGCCCCAGCCAATCCTGTGTCCCAGAAGAGGTGCCTGAGTCCTCCCTGGAGGTGAGTTGTGACCTGAGCAGGGAGTCGGGCTGGCAACGGCTGCCAAAATCTCAGGGTTCTGCCCTGAAATCTCAGCCTGTCCCTAAGTGGGTGCCAGCACCCCAGGGAACCCCGTCCTGAGGGTCCCCAAACCCATGTGCCAGCCTTACGCAGCCCCAAAACCTCCCAAGCTCCTCTGTGCTCCCCAGCTCTCCTCAGCACCAACAGGTGTTCCTCCAGGGGTGACACGCATCCATGCCTCAGTGTCCCCATCTCGTGCAAATGCTGTGCTTGGCCGTTCTTGCTCGCCTCCAACCCATTGTCCTTCAGACCCTTGAAGCAGCTGATGGAGGTTGATGGGTGAGGGACGGGGGAGCTGGGGCTGGCAAGAGTGGTGACGGGGACCCCTCAAGGGTTAACAGCCCGGTGGGGCTGGGAAGGAGGAATCTGAGTCAATTATTCCCAGTCTTGGAAATCATCGGCTTCTCTTCTTTTTTACTTTTTTTTTTTTTTTTTTTAATTCTGTGCGTATAAATAGTGCTGCTTGCTGCCCTCCATCCGTGGGAGCAGAAAGCCTGTTGATTTATATGGTTTTCCTGACATCACATGAAGTGGTGGAAAACTGAATGGAGCCAACATTTTTCCTGCATTACGTAATGCCCCCTCCCTCCCGGCCCAGCTCTGCTATTCCTGCAGGAGCCTGACTGTTCTTTAACCTTTGTTTACTTCAGCACAAACCCTTGCTTTTTTGCTTTTTTTTTTGCCTTTTTTTTGCTTGCCTTTTTTTTTTTTTTCATTTTGCTTCTTTTCCCCCCTTCTCCTTCCCCTTTGCAAACTCCTGCTTGGTTTTTATTAACAGCCATTATCTGTTTATGAAGCAGCAGCAGCAGTGATCTGGCTCCGTCGCTCCCTGATGGCTCCAGTGTGCCAGCTCTTGTATTGGAGCCCAGCCAGGGCCGTAGCGTAGTGCTGAGCTCCTGGGTGCTGAGCTTCACCAGCTCCTCTCTGTTTGTCCAGCGGCAGTGGAGGGTGGGGAGATCTTCCTTTCCTCCCATTCAGTGGCTAAAAGTGACAGCCGAGGGCTTGGGATGCTCGTCCAGGCGATGCTCAGGCACCCCTCCCGTCCCTACTCCTGGTCCTCGGGCCGAGTGCCAGGCTCCTCACTCCTGCACCCGAAGCCGTATGCGAGCCAGAGACAGAACTGGGCTGGCTGTGTGGCCAGCAGCAGTGGTCCCCGCAGCCCGGACCGCTGGGGTGGGGACCCCCCTTCCACGGCAGAGGCTCTTTTCGTTGTGGTTTCATATGCCGGGGTAGCTTTATCGTTGCAATATCGCGCTCCGACCTGAAACAGGCCCCTTGCTTGATTTCTGAACTCAAGTCATGAGCTTTTCATCTGGCTCAGGAGCGCGTGTGAGATCATCTTCAGTCCCCCCCCTCCCTTTTTGTACCAATTCTTCAAGGAATGTTTAAATTTTCCAGTCCTGTTCTTTCTAAATTTGGAGCGTCTGTTTACTCCCAGGATTCGGAAAGAATGTGACAATATCATCAGTGAGAAATCCCTCCCAGCCCTCCGCTCGCCATCCTACTCCTCGGCGAGCAGGCTGGCCTCAGCAGCTCTGGCCATGACCCAGGTCCTGTCCAGCCCGGCAGTGCTGCGGCCAGGGAGAGTTGTAACTGCATGGCGGCGGTGATCCGAAGGGGGCTGGGATTTGGGGGATTCTGGGGGAATCTACCAAAGGCAGGTGACTTCAGAGTGGACAAAATGAAGTAGTGAAAAAGGAAAGGGGATTCCCACTGCAGGAGCTGACTTGGGCTGCCCAGGCATGAGCAGGTTCAGCACTGGCTGGAATGATTGTAGAAACAAGGATTCAGGGACAGATGATTTTAATAAAAAAAAAAGAAAAAGCTTTTTTTTTTTTTTCTGCATAAGGACAGTTCTAAAAGGAGATTAAACATCAGGGCAACTGAATGTGACTTTGCTCATCCTTGGCTGAAAATACTGTGATGCTTTTGCGTGTCGTGTCGGTGAGAAGCCACATACCAGCTTTGCATCTCCTTTGCTTCCTGCTCCTCATGAAACACGTCTGGCTGGGGCTGTTTTAGAGGAAAAGAGAAGATGAATGAAAAAAAGCTGAGCTAGGCAGGTGCCAAAGCAGCACACAGGCATGGCAGAGCAGAGGGGGCTTGCTTTTAGTCGGAGTCCCAGGGGCTGAAGATGGCTTGTGCATCCAAAAGTCAGCAAAAGCACAAAGGAATCTGCAAAGCTTATCATGGCTGATGCTGAAGCTAAAAGCTTAGCAGGATCCAGAACCAGAATCAAGGTGTCTTTACAAACCCAATGTAAGAAAAAAGTAATCTAAAACCTAAGAAAAGAAAATACCCCAAACAGCCACACTTCGGTCATCAGTCAGAAGCTGTGTGATGGGTTGGGGGAGCAGGACGCCACTGCAGCTGGTTATTTGATGGTCACCTTCCTCATTGCCCGCTCTGGACAGCGTAACAACTTCATCTGATGACTTCGGTATGTGAGTGTGTCTCCTGGGGACACAGCACATGCAGGATGCACTATCTGGTGGGCTTTGTCCTCCGACTCCAGCAGAACCTCTGCTCGGTATGCGGGCCTGAAGATGCACACGTAGGTCAAGTGTTAGGGCTGTTTCAGGTACCCTCAGACTGCAAGGTCTAAGAGCACTTGTGGACTTATTGGCATGAATCCGTCAGATATACCCACAAGTTTTTCTTCTAAAGTCTAATTACTGCCTCTGAACCTCGTACAAGCACCTCTGCCCACCTGTGGACGTCTCCATCCCATTCATGTGATGAACCGAAAGAAGCAGAGGTTTGTCTGGCAGAAGTGTGGGTGTGGATAAGGGACGTGTAGGGGTGGGGTGAGACAGGACAGAGCGCTCATGCGGGTCTTGGTTTCTTGCTTCTCCCAGATTTGGGAGTTTTGAAGAACCAGCTTTACAAATAATGTGAATGGGGTTGTTCTTCATCTACAAACTGCTCACATGATGCTCGGGAACGGAAAAAGCATAAGAAGTGCTGTGGAGGGGCTTACGCCCGGCTTTTCTCAGGCTGTAGGCAGTGGGGCACGGGGGGGTTACCTGTGATGATGCTTTTGCTTTGACTGTCCACAGGGCTGGAGGTAGGGTGCTGCTGCCAGCCGAGTGGGAGAGGCGCTTTTTTAAAAATCAAATGGTAACACCAAGGTTTGTGACTTTTACAGTGCTAGAGGTTTAGGTAACTCTACAAACCTCCCTCCCTCTCGTGCAAAACATCCCTGGGTCTGTAGAACTGGAGGAGTTGCTTGCTTGCCTGCAGCGAAGCCGTCTGGGACCACTTTGGCCAGGGCAGGACTTGTGTTTTCTCACCCTCCATCCCCCATCCAGTGGGTGCTGGCATCCAGCCCTGGCCACCCAGCCCAGTGGTGGCCCTAGGGAGTGCTCCCAGCCTCCACAGCCCAAGGTGCAGCATCAGGGTAAGGTCCCCCCTTCCCACCCTCCACGACCGGGAGATGTCTGGGAGGGTTTCAGCCGTGGTGGGACTGGCGGCTGCATCCCTGGGAGGGGTTAAGCTAGGTCACGTATGCGCGAGCTGATTGTATTCCAGACCTATGCTCTAAACCTCCCTGTTTAGCAACGCTGTCGTCAGACAACTTGTTTTCACGATTCTATAATTACCCCGAGGAGCTTCCCCTCCCCCTCCAGCCGTGTTTTTAACCATCGGACCCAGAAAAGGCGAGCAAAAAGGCCGAAGGCAGAGAGGGAAGGAGGAGAAGGGGCTTAGGGAAGAGCAGCCCTCTGGTTGCCAAGACTCACAAAACTGCCGTATATTTTGGTTTCTCATTTCTGGAAAGCTGACGGGAGGAAGGCAAATTCCCCAGTAAGAGATCCCAATAGGCAGGAGCCGCTGCCCAGTTATGGTTTCCTTCCTTCTGAGAAGCCTGCCTCCTCTCATCCGCCTCCCCCTTTCCCTGGGCCCGCGCTGCATGCTCGCAAAAGGTCAGCGCTGGCAATTATTGTAAGGTCCCAGCGCTGGGTGGAGAGAGGAACCGCTGGCCGCTGCCCAGCTGGGCTCGTGCCGGGCTGTAGGTACTGTCACGATGGGTGTGTAGGTGCTGAGCAGGGGCTCGTTCTGCTCCCTGCTCTTGCGGGTGGGTTGCGTGAGTCTCTCCAACCCGTTGCAGCAGATGTTTTTCCGGTGGGTGCTGTGGCAATAAGAGCGAAGCGGGGCAGGCAAGACTGGACACCTGTCCCCAGGTGATGCACCTATCCCCCTAAATAGGGGTTGGAGGCAGGATGGGTGACAGCCTGGCCAGGAGGAGCACTGGGGAAAGCAACTGAAGGGCAGCAGCTGATACATGGGGCGTATTTCTGCACTACGGACATTGCCTTTCATCGCTCTACTTGCCAGCACCTCCCTGTGCTAGCACCAGCTCCCAGCCCCTACCCTGGTTCTGGCAGAGGGATGAAGAAGATGGGGAGGGAGCAGGGAGGAGGATGCTGCCTGGGGAATGGTGGCTGCAGGTGGCATCGCCATGAGGTGGCTGGACCTCACACTGGTGGAGGAAGGGAGTTGCTGGCCACCTGTGCTCGCTTGTCTTTCGCCAAGTATCAGAGGGACGTGGGACACCGGTGAGCCTCCTACATTGCGGGCTGCTTGGTGGTGGTGTGCCCAGCTCGCCAGCTGGAGATCCAGTGGCCCTGAGCTGAACACTCAGTCCAAACACATCCTGAAGGAACCTGGCAGTACCAAAATAACCTGTGCTGAGGGCTCTTGCAAGCCTGAAGGAATCAGGCAACCGGAGGGCAGCGAGGGAAGGCAAATGTACGCTTGTGCGCCGCTGGGTCGGGGACAGGTTGATGACTGCAGCCCCGAATTCACCATGTACTTCCTGCAGCATCCCCCTCAGCTGGCACAGAGTGGCCAGCCAGCCACTGCCCTGCCCGACCCGGCGATAGTTTCCACCCCAGCAGAGCCCCAACCACAGCCGACGGAGCAGGTTGCAGCCGAATCACCCACCAGCGTGGGTAAAGCACCGTTGGCACAGCGGCGGTGGGAGGTGGAGGCATCTCCATTGCCAGGAGCCATTGGCACCAGCCACCCTCCCTCGCAGGAAGACTTGGGGACCATGGATCCCCTGGGGAGATGCTGGGGGAGCCGCTTCCCAAGCGTGGCTCTTGAGGAAGGCTGCTCCTCTCTCTTACAGCCTAGCTGGAGCACGCTTTGAATTTTATCCAACCTCTAACCCACATCTGATAATAATCAAACCATATTTGTTACAACAACAAGGCTCGTTAGGAGGCTGGCTCCGCTCGGGGTGGGGGGGGAGGGGAGAGCACTTAGTTAATGCCGATGACCTCATCTCATGTGATGTCATTCAAAGGAAAAACACTGAAGTCACTCACATATGGCTCAGCCTGGGGTTTTTCAGCCCGTAAAGCTCCAGATTTTCAAAGGCATATTACATGCCCCCCCCCTCGCTCCTCCGCTTACTATAATCCTGAATGATTTTCTGGAGGCCTGGGCTCAGACCAATAAACTCGTAAGGAGCTGTGTGGAGACGTATTAAGGAGTCCCGCGGGTGGGAGAGGGAGTGCAAGTAACTCTCTCCCTCAGGACAAACGCAAAGAAGAAAACACACCAGCCCCCACCTGCTGCAGAAGCCGCCGCAGATGGGTAGACCCAGCAGGAACCGGGAAAGCCCGTTCCTTCGTGTCCCCTCTTGCTGGAGTTTTGCACGAGGAGGCTTTGGAGGAGCATCTCCTCCGGAGCACGGTCCCGCTCTGCCGGGACCGGGCAGAGAGCTGCATCAGCGGCCGCGCGCAGGTGTGCGCAGCCCGGCGCCAGCCCCTTCCCCGCCAGCTGCTGGGGCCCGCTCGCCTCCAGATGTGGGAAGCCGCTCCAGGCTGCGCACCCCCTCCGGGTGACGCTCTCGGCGGGGCGTCAGAAGGAAGGATGAGCTGGTGCCTCAGCCTGCCCTGGGGAGACCGCGGTCTTGCCCTTCCCCGCTGGGGTGCGGGGTGCCGCGGAGGCCTCCCGGGGACGGCGGCGGGGAGCGGGCGGGCGGGCGGCGGGCCCGGCGCTCCCCCGCCCGGCTGCGCGCTGAGTGAGGAATGCGGCCGCGTGCCTGAGCCGTTAGCTGTGAGCGGCTGAGCTAATCGGGCGGCAGCGGGGACGCGCACGCAGGGAGCGAGGCGAGGAGGAGGAGGAGGAGGAGGAGGAGGGCGGCCGGGGGAAGGGGGCTGCGCCGGGCCCCCTGCCCCGCTCCGGTTTTTTCCTTCTTCGTGCTTTTTGTTTTTTTCAGCCTGGAGGCTGCAGCTGGGGGGGGGGGGGGGGGGGGGGGGGTGATTTCCCGGGTGTTTTAGCGTTTGGCGCGCCCGCCCGCTGCGGTTTCGGTACGGCGCGGCGCGGATGCCCGTGGACGTGATGATCGCTCCCTCCGAGGGCCGGCTCCGGACCGACAGGCGCGAGGGGCGGAGGAAGCCGAAAATCAGGGTGCGGAGGATGAAGGAGAGCAGGGACGCGAGAGGTTTGTCGGCCGGCCGGCTCCCTGCCTCCCGACGGGGACGGAGCGGGAGGGGGGGGGGCCGCCCGCGGGACAGAGACCGCCCGCGCCGAGCGGCCGGCGGGGAGCGGAGCGGAGATGGAGGCGGGGGGCTGCGGAGGGGAGCGGTCGCCGGGTCCCGGCGGTGGGGGGCTGCAGGGGGGCAGCTCCTTCGGGCCGGTGAGGGGCTGCTGGCAGCGGGCAGGGCAGCGGCGGCGGTGCCGGCGTTACGCGGCTTTCCCGCCCGGTGTGGGGTCGGAGAGGCGGCCCGGCCGGGGGCGGGGGGGGCCGCCTCGGAGTCCCCCGAACCCTCCTCCGTCCAGGCGAGCGTGGCGAGGGCGCGGACAGAGAGGAGGAGGAGGGATGGAGGAAGGCTGCGGGAGCCAGGGAAGGCTCCGCCGCCGCTCCCTCGGGCGCCAGTCTGGAGGGTCTCGGGGGCGGGGGGCGGCAGCTGCCCGGCGGAGCCGTTTCGCTTCACCAGCGCGGCTGCTGCCTGCCCGTCTTGGGGGGCATTGCTTTCAGAAAGGGGGGCTGCGGCGCTGCCGCCCCCCGGGCCGGGGCGAAGGGCGAGCAGAGGAGGGGGACATTAACTGGAGCGGCTTAAAAATACGCCGAGCCTGGAATGACCTAGATTACCGAAGGGCTGAATCAAGAAACTTCCCCTCCATCACCACTTAAAATGGGAGCCTGCTAAAAGTGCTTGACAGGTTTTTGTGGCATGAAGTACATAACCCAGTGATGGTGTCATTAGCAATAAGTCACTCCTGGAAATGACACATTTTTCTTTACTTAGAACGAGTAAGGCTGGTCCAAAGCAGGCACAGTCACTGGAGGAAAATCAAGCCCAGCAGCTCGGGGAGCGTGTCTGTGGTTGTGTGGGTGGAGGGCTTCCTTTATGCTACTTTTCCTTTTTTTTAAGGACGTTTTCCGATCGTTTGGGAGAACGGGAGGGGGGCCTGGGACCAGCCTTCAGGGCCGGGGGAGCTGGCGCAGGCGGGGAGGCAGCCGGGCAGTGCAGCAGCAGATGGGCAGAGGCTGTTCGGGGTGACCGCTGGGGAAATGGGGAATTCACATGAATCCATAGTAGGGCTGATTCATCGGCTTTCTCATCCCCACTGCCTGGAAAACAAAAAAAGGAGCCAGCAGTGGGGTGATGAAATTTGGTGCTGAGTGAAGGGAAGGTGGAACCTGGGCTGGAGGAGAGCACGGGGACTGGGCAGCCGTATGTGAGGGGGGACAAGGGACCAGGCGAGCACCGCACATCGCTCCCCGATGCACTGAGATGGGTGGAAGGGGAAAGAGGATCAGCCAGGAGAGGGCGAGTTGGCCAGGCTGCGGAGCGTGGGGTTTCACCCAGGTGGGTGGGAAGGGCAGGCAGGCAAGCGGGCTGCCTGCGTCGGGCATTGCTGGTGGAGCTGGGGTGAAGCCAGGGGGGCTGCAGCATCAAGAGGGAAACGGCGAAGATGGAGGCAGGGGGAAAACTCGGATACGTCCCAGGCAGCGGGAAGTGCTGACAAAGCCGCAGAGCTCCCCGGAGCGCGGTGAGTAAGGGTGGTAGTAAGCAGTGTTTCATCACGCCGCCCGGCTTAGCTGCCGGCACCGACAGGCTCCCACCCAGCACGAGAGCCAGGGAAAAGGTGTGTTGCAAAGAGGGATTTTCCCAGCGGCTCTGGGGGTTGACGTGTGGTGTGCCTGGCCCCTCCACTTTCTTTCCTTCAATTCAACCTGCCGCAGAGATGCTTGGCCAAACACTCGGGCTCACTGCCCTGCCACAGCTGAGCACAATGCAGGTGAGGGCTGGGGTTTTGCAGGTGTCCCCCCCCCCCGGCTCTCATCATCTCCTGCCATGCCTCAGTTCAGCGAGATGTTTTAACTCTTGGGGACAGATGTGTCAGGGCACTGGGAGCAGCATGTCCCCAGGGGGCTGGGGTGATGGGGAGGGGGCATCCAGGCAATATCCTGGCCACCGAGTCAGCACAGCAGTGGGGGAGCTGTGCTGGCGTGGTGGCTGCTCCAGCAGCAGCTGAGGCACGTGCTCGCTTGCGTGCCCTGCTGCCCCTCGCCACGTGCCGCCCTGGCAGCAGCTCCCAGCCGCCGTAGGCATTTTAATGAGAGCTGGGCAGAGCCCGGCCTCTCTCAGCCCCCTTGGCCGCTGGGAGCTTTACAGGGACAGAGGGTCTCCAGCACAAGCACAGGCACAAAACCCACTGGTGAGGCCATGGGCTGCTGCAAAAGCTTCAGCACCTGCATGGGGAACCAGTCTCTGAGCAGCTCCAGCTGCTGCTCTTTAACACTCATTACACAAGCAATGAGGGTGGGCTATAAACCACCTCTTTAATACCCTCCCCTAGGTCTCCTGCCAGCTCCTGGTGTGAGAGCTGGGGGTGAGGAGGTGCAGTGGCTGCTGGCCCAGGGAGGGTTTGCAGCTCTGGTTTTGCCTGTTCCCCTCCTCCTTGCTGCTGCAGACTGATGGTGCAGCAGGGTGATATGTCACCTCTTCTTCCCTCCCTGTTGCCAGCTGGGGGGCTTTGGGTTGGATATGCTCCACCATGCGCGTGGGAGGCTGGCAAACGGGGCATGTCCCTCCTGCTTGGTGTGTCTCTGGGGGAGTGTTTAGGAGACCTGTGGGGCTTGGGGTGTTCAAGAGGCACATGGTTCTCCCGAAAAGCAGTTTTGGGGTGAGGCAGGTGCCCTGAGCAGCTGTTTCATGGCTTCTTGCAGTCAGCGGGGCACAGCATCGAGGCCAGAGCTGTTGGGTTGTTTCAAGGGACTCTGAAGGAGGTGAGTCCATGGGGCCAGAGATGAATGGGAGGGACACAAGGAACAGCAGGGAGCTGGAACAGCCTTGCTTAACATACTCCACACCTCCCTTTTATCCCCAGCAGTATCTCCTCTAGTGTCCTGTGCAGCTCAATGGATTGTAAATCCCCAAAGCTGGGGCTTACCACCAGGAGGAAAATGATGCCACACCATGTCTCTGTCCCTAGCCAGGACTTTGTCACCTTCTGTGTCATGTCAACCTCCCTGTACCACCAGGGCTGCCCTGCCTTGGCAGAGAGGGGAGCAGGGCAACTTGCAGGTGATGGGCGATGCCTGAGATGTTGTCAGTGTCCCAGCCATAAGCTGGATGTCCACACAGACCACTTGAAGGCAACAGCCGAGGCAGAAGGGTCCCAGCTCAGCAATCCAACACCTTACTCCTTCCACCTTCTGATCTCCTTCCGTGTCAGTGAGCCCAGCACCAGCTTTTTGTTTGTTTTGGTTGTAGCCATCTCAGAGTCTTATGTAGCTGTTGGTGCAAAGAGAGCCGGGCAGAGGGGCTCCTCACTGCAATTTGCTGCTCAAGGGGAAGAGTCGCAGGGCTCCCCAACGGTTGCAGCAGTGCTGGTACCACAAGGGCTTGTTCAAAGACGCTACTGGCATCTGCTGCCGGGCTGATGGATGGGCTTGGGAAGGATTCCCGGGCTGGCCGCCTTCCCTCTGCGGCATTTATTCTCCCAGCAAATCCAGTTTCACTGGGAGGTTGTCATAGATGTTCAGCTGGATAATGATCAGAGGGGATGGCCTGGCATAGATGGGGGTGGGGGAGGAGTTGTGGGTTTTTTTCCCCCTCCTCTGTTTGCAGCCAGGGCTGTGCAGAGATGGGCTGGGGGCTGGCCCGGAGGGGTTTCTGCAGGGCACAGCAGGAGGTGGAAGGGACAGTCAGTGCTCCGTGAGCGAAGCCCGGGATGGGAGAAGAGACAAGGTGTGAGTTGTTGCACTTTTCTGGCACTAAGTTGCTGCAACACCCCATGCCTTGGTTTCCCTCTTCCCTCTGGGGGGGTGACAGCACTTCCCTTGCTCCTGAAAGCTATGTTTGTCTTCAGCCCCACCTTGAGCTGGACACCGCTAAGGGATTTTATGTCTCCAGGGGTATTGCTGAATGAACCCTGCAAATTTTGGGGGGGATTTTCACTCCCCAGCCCTCCCAGAGAACTGCCTGATGCTGGTTCTTGGCTGCTTCTTCCTCTGTCTTCAGCAGGAGCAGTGAAGGCATCCTCACTTCTGGCCTGGTTCGCTGTGCCCAAGCATCCCCCCTCTCCTCCTGGGCACCACCTCTGCCTCTGGTAACTGGAGGAGACAGGAAGATACTGGGTTTTCTAGGGAGTGTTGTTGAGAGCCCTCAGGAGTGCTGGAGCCATGAGCAGCACATGGACTGGTTCCTCCCCAGCAAGCCTTTGCCAGCCTCAAGGAGATCATCAAGAAGAAACCTGAGATTCCCGAGAACCCGCTCCACGTCAGATACAAATCCTTCCCGAGCTTAATTCCCCATGTGCCAAGACAAACGGCGCTCCTGGCACCAGCGCTGTGAATAAAGAGGAAAGACTAGAAAGACCCAGTGCTGCCCTGGCTCCTCACCCGGTGGGGCTCTGCCACTCTCTCCCAGCAAAAGCTGGGATCCATGGAGTGGGGAAAGCCCAGGTATCGGTTGGAGCCCAGCCAGGGACATTCACCGCCTTTGGATTGTTTTGAAAAGCTGCTTCGCTTTCTAAAAATGAAAGGCATACTAGAGCAGCCAGCGTGGGGTGGGGGTGAGGGCCGCTATGAGGTTGGGCTGGCATTGGGCACCCGGCCCCATCTCTAGGGTTTCCCTCAAGCCCAGGCTGCCCTCGGCAGCTGCGAACGTGAGGGAAATGAGGACAGGTGGGATGGGAGCATTCCTGGGCTCCCCAACACAGGGTTGAAGCTTGGCTTGGGGCAAGCTATGGGCATCGTTCTGGGCGCTGCTGTTCTCCCGTTGCTGGCAGCGCGCCGGGGTAGGCACCGCAGCCGAGGGTGCTGCCGCCACTCTGCGAACATCCCTGCCGGCTTCGCAGCCCCCTCTGCCCCTGCCTGGACTTCCCCAGGCAGGGCTGGCAGAGGATCTGCTGCTGGGTGAATGCTGGCGGAGGTGGGCGAGGGGGAGAGAGCACTCGGTGGCGTGCCCCAACCTGCTTTAGCTGTGAGATCACTCTGTGTTCTCGTCTTTGAAAGAGTGATCTGAAGCCATGTGCGGCCCTGGGTGGCTCTTGACAGGTATGAGTGAGGGCGAGAGGCTGGGGACCGGAGCAGGCACTGATCCCCGGGGCTGTGCTTGCGTGCGCCTTGCTCCCCAAAAACGTGCTGGGTTCCTCTGAAAAAGTCTCATGTTGTTTTGCACGAGTCTGGGGGTCAAATCTGCGCCCCGCTTGACCCTGTGTGCTGTAGGCTTCCCTGGGGGAGGCTGAAGGAGACTCTTCCCGCAGGGTTTCTGCCCGAGCATCCCCTGGGCATCAGCGGCACGCGCTGAAGCGTGGGGCAAAGCAGGGAGATCGCACGTGTCCGCGCGGGGCTCTGGCCGGTGATTTGCGCTCCTTGGCAATGGACGTGCGGCACAGGGACGAGCAGTAACCAGAGCTGCACTGCACCTGCGCTGGGCCTCCTGCTTTCGCTCTGATTTAATGTCCCAGTTGAGAGGTGATGTCATTTCGGAGGGAGCCAGGGAAAAGGAAGTGCTGGAGGAGATAAGGTGCTTTAACTCTACCCCTCCCGGCTTGGCCGGGTTTTGAAGCTGGGAGCTGTGTTAGCTGCCAGCCAGGAAAACATATGAGAGAGAAGGGAAGAGGTTGGTTGGAGGACACCTTCCTCTTGGGGCAGTGGGAGCTGACACCAGGAGCTGTGGAAATGGAGGGTGACGGAGGACCTTGGATGTTCCCAGGTGGTGTGAGCATGGTTTTGTGTGCTGCTCCATCACCTTCGCCTCCCAGACATGTGGGGTGGGTTGTCCGCAGCACCAGCCATACCCTGCCAGAGCCTGGGTGCCACACCACCAGCCAGGGAAGCACTCCAGGAGGGCCAGCAGAAATGCTGGCAAGGTGCTGGAGAAGGTAAATTGAGAATGTGCCAAGGCTGCCTTCCTTCCAAAGGGGAGAGAGACTGAATGGAAAGGTCATTACCAAAGGCTCATTAAAAGGTATTGTTTAGCTGTGGAGGTGGGCCAGGGATTCCCATGGTACTGAGTCAGAGACTTGGGCTTTCAGAAGGATCTCTTGGGGGCATCGTGCTCCCTCTGACAGTCAAAGGCGGTCAAGCCCCGAAGTCTTCTCTGCCCTTTGGGTGATGTCAAGCTGCATCTGCTCATTTGCATGACTGGGAAAACCTCAAGGGAGACTGGGCTGATACGACCCAAGGTCCTCTCCGTCGCCAAGCTGCTGCCCAGATGTCTTCAGCTGGAGCGGAGTGAGGTTGGGCCACCACTAGCCAGACCTGGCTCTGCCCTGGAGAATGGAGGAATGCAAAAACAAATCACGATCACCAGTGGCCTTATGCAACTGCGCAGGACGTGCAACAGCACTGGGGGTTTTCCAGCTTCCCAAGCTGCCTGCCATGCAGGCAGGGCAGCATTTGCTGCTCTGCTGAACTCGGTGCTCTTGCTGCTTGAGCTGGGGACTGGCTTTCAGGCAGGCTCACTCATATTTAGGCCATGCTTTTGACCGTGTCAGATGCCGTGGCAATAGCTCTGGTTGTCAGATGCTACCTACCGTGGCTGCAGCTGGGAGTTTTCTCTCAATTTCAGGCTTTGAGATGCTCAAGCTGGATATAACTGACCAGCAGCTTGGTGTGGTAAATTGGGTGCTGCTTGCTGTCACATTCAGTAAGGTCAGAGCACGAAAAGTGGCAATGGCCCACAGGTACTGATGTGCCGGTCCAGTCCAGTGTGGCAGAAATCATGGGCTCGGCACCCACACCATAATGTGTAAGTGTAGCCATTGCCACAAGGTTTGGGCTGATCTCCCCAACCTGGGGAGCTTTGCTCCTCGGTGGGCTTGCTTGTCATCATCCTGCCCTGGTGGGTTTTGCGATCCGACAGTGACTCTGGTTGTCCTCAGAGTAGTAGGCAGCCAAGAAAAGGACTTTCTCTTCCTGTCGTTTGTCTGAAATAAGTTGTGAAGAGCAGGAGGGGGTGCGGGATGCCTCACGTGTGCGTTAATATCCAGCCGTGGCAGAAAAAAATCAGAGCTGGGTCTCCATTCCTTTCTCCATCTGTGTGGCACAGTCATCACAACATGTCTGCACTGGTTAGCGATGGATGGTGGCTTTTGGCTCCTTAAGGCTCTGTTCCCAGTGTTGCAGGGCTGTCATTGCTTTGTCCCCAGCCTGGGCCTCAGAGTGCCAGGTAATGATGGTCATGGTCTTGCTGGTATGAGCTCAGTGTCCTCATTTTCTCTGCAGGAGGCTTTGCCACCTTCTCATCCTGCTTCCCAGGGCTCTGTGAGGGGAAGCCAGCTGCCATCCTGCCGATGAGCATCTCCCAGCCATGTTTGCCTGTGGCCAATGTCGGCCCCACGCGCATCCTGCCGCATCTCTACCTGGGCTCCCAGAAAGACGTCCTGAACAAGGTATGGCCCTATCAGGGGCACACGTCTGCACTGTCCCATCTAGGATCCCAGCCATGCAGAGGAGTGAGTGCGTTAAGGACTCCTCTCCTGCCTGGTGGGAGGACCACGCGTGATCAGTCTGACCCTACCAGGAGGCTGAAGGCAAGGAGTGCATAGGCAGAGCTGAGCAGAACTGGAGAGGGTGGTCACAGGATGAGTCGTCTTATATTGATGAGCTTTGGGGTGGCCAAACTCTTCCCAAGTGCCCGTAGCAAACTCGAGGGCAGGCGGAGCACGGCTGGGAAAACACCTGGGCTTCTAGGGGGAGGGAGATGTGGGACCAGGAGCCAGCTTTGCCCCCACCTGCCTTGCCAGCCAGGCTGCCGGAGAACACCAATTTCAGCAGCCCTGCGATCCCCTTGGGAGCCAGAGAGGGTGGGAGCAAGCTGAGGTGTTCGGCCGCGGTGGCATGGGGACAGGCAGCTCTGGCTAGGCGCAGGGGCTTGTTCAGGAGGCCCAAAAACGACCGAAGTTTTGCTGTGGGGAGAGAGGAGAAAAGAGAGACAGAGCCCTTTTAAAGGTGCTGGAAGGGCTGTGCTGTGATCTCACGCCAGGGAAGGAATTTTGTTTAATGGAAAAATAACAGAGAGAAGAAAGAAAGAGGAATTGCAGTTAAAATGCTGCCGGGTGCCTGCCTACCGCGGGCAGGAGGGAGCCAGCTGGGTGTCCTTGCCCAGGGCAGGCGAGGGGGAAGAGGGACCACGATGCTGGAGGGGGGTTGGAGACGGAAAGGAGGGAGAGAGAAATTATATACAGGGAGTAGAAGGAAATGAAAGAGAAAAATGCCAAGAATGTGAGCCCAGGAGCTGGGCTGGCTCCGCCGAGCCGAGGCTGGGCTCTGCAGAGCCTGCTGGGGCGGGCAAGAACCGACTGCTGGAGAGCCAGGGCCGAAATCCCAGTGCGGTCTCCTGAGGAGCCAATGTCAGGCAGGGAAACTGATGGTTTCCTTCCCTCCCTGCCTCCTCAGAGGGTTTTGTTCATCTTCTGGAGCTGTGTTTTCTATCATCCCCACGATGCTGCCAAAAGATGCTCTATTCATAGGCAGCAGAGCAGGGTCAAGTGCGGAGGTTGTGCATGGGCAATGCTTCTCTTCTCCAGCACGCTGCAAGGAGGGATCCCACATGGCAGCTCCACGCACTCTGGCATGTGGAAAGACTCTTTTATCTCCATGTTTTCTCCTCGTGTTTAATTCTGGGTCTTCCCTGGAATAGTGCAGACCAGGCACAGAGACCCAGCAGCTGGCACAGATGTTCCTTCATTTTTTGTAAGCAACCTGTCCCGAGTTGTACAGGTGATACCTAATCTGATGGGACAGGGAAAGAGACAGAGGTCAGATGAGCCATAAATTTTGTGTCAGCACCATGTACAGGTGAAGCTGGCCATAGCCCTGGGAGGGAAGGAGTGGAGGTTGGTGTGGATGCAGCGGTATGCACCCAGCAAGCCAGTTCCCTGATGCATGATCCGTGGGTCAAACCTCACCCCCTCATTGCAGTTTTTCATCTGATCCTATTTACCTAAGGTCTCCCTTGTGCCGTTGCATTTTACTGAGTCAGAAATATGGGCAGTGATGGTGGCCGTTGAGTGGCCAAAGCAGAAAAGTCACAGAAAACAAGTCCAGGGTCACTCCAGTGTCCAAAAGAGGGAAGAGATGGTTCCCCTCGCCACCTACCTATGTCCCAACCAAGAGCGTATGTTCACAGTGAAGAACTGTGAGCAGCTAATAAATCGTTGAGAACTCCCAATGCATTTCTGAGGGTTGTAGGGGGAAAGGCATGGGTTGACATTGGTTAACATAGGGTACTACCAATGACTCGCCCCACTCGGTTGGTGAGATACTTCCTCTCTCCCTCAACTGAATGTTTCAAAGCTTTCCGCCAGAGTTGTTCCTGATTGTCTTTCTTGTATTTTCCTATTCCTGTCATACTGGGGTTCTTGGCTTTTCCTCTCTGAGACCCCCTTCCAGTCGTTCTTGGTCTTGCTTACTTTTACTTGGACCGAAGTAAAGATCTGCTGAGGCTCAAACCTGTGTTGTCTAAATCTACACAACTTTCTCAGCTGATATCTGCTGTGCTATCATCAGCTAGGCCAAGGCAGCAGTGGGAGATACACAAGGAGGAAACATTGGGATAGGAAAAGGCAGGGAGCGCGTGGCAAGACAGATCTTCAGCACTCAGTGCAGGCTGAACTCAGCCGATCATTCAGTCGCTTCTTTCCCACCAGGACTTGATGACGCAGAACGGGATAAGCTATGTCCTCAATGCCAGCAACTCCTGTCCCAAGCCAGACTTCATCTGTGATAGTCACTTCATGCGCATTCCTGTCAACGACAACTACTGTGAGAAGCTGCTCCCCTGGCTGGACAAGTCCATTGAATTCATTGGTGAGTTTTTGTTAACAATAGTTGCAGACTCTCCAGTTCTCAGCCTTCAAGGCCTGAACGCTTCTTCTGTCCTCCGTGTGGTCTTACTCCCAAAAACCCTTGTTCCTTCACACAAGGGAATTGAGGGTTGGGGAGGGAGACTAGAGTCGTTTTGCTCACCATCTCTGATTGCATCGATGCTTTTCTCTCCATTTCCTCTACCGTGCTCTAGACAAGGCCAAGGTGTCCAGCTGCCAGGTGATTGTGCACTGCTTGGCCGGGATCTCCCGGTCGGCCACCATTGCCATCGCCTACATCATGAAGACCATGGGTATGTCGTCAGATGATGCTTACAGGTGAGTTTTCCCCAGAGGGCGGGGAGGGGTTACGCCAGTATACTTCAGTGCAGGGAAGGAAAGCAATCTGAGCCCAGAAGGAGAGGGTGGGAGCTCCTTGGAGCTCTGTCTTACCTTGGCTCAGTCCCGGTGAAACCAAAGCAGACCTGCCTTCATAAGGTGCATGCAACAGGGAGTGCTTGGTAGCAGTAAAATGGAATGGGGAGGCAGTCCCAGCTCTATCCCTGGGGCATCCCAAGGCCGCATGGTTCCCCAAGACCCCTTTCTTCAGAGGGTCTGGTCAGAAGGTCCTGGGCAATGCCTCCCCATAGAGACTGAGAGAGTAGGGTTGACCTGCTGAAGGACCACGTGCCAACTGGGGCTGTCTGTGCCTCTCGGCAGGTTCGTTAAGGACCGTCGCCCGTCCATCTCGCCCAACTTCAACTTCCTGGGCCAGCTCCTGGAGTACGAGAGGAGCCTGAAGCTCCTCAAGGCCCTGAAGTCAAAGGGCGACCGGGGCGAGGGGGATGCCCAGCAGGACCCGGCAGAGGCGGCTGAGGGCGGCTGGCACCCCCCCACACCTACCTCAGAGAAGGCGGAGGAGGTGCCGAGAGGCGCCGGCCCGGCGTCCCCCCATGGCGACCCCGAGCGCCAAGGCGGGACCCCGAAGGTCCTGTCGCCCACCGCTCTGCAGCAGGGGCTCAACGGCTTGCACCTCTCCTCCGAGCGCATCCAGGACACCAACCGCCTGAAACGCTCCTTCTCCCTGGACATCAAGTCCGCCTACTGCCCCGGCCTGCGGCAGGACCCCCCCGGGCCCCCCGGCCCCGGGGACGCCCCCAAGCTCTGCAAGCTGGACAGCCCCTCGGGCCCGGGCGGCCCCGGCCCCTTCTCCCCGGGGGCGGACAGCCCCGAGCGGCCGGGCGGGCCCGAGCTCCCGCCGGAGGCCAAGGTGAGGCCGCGGCGGAAGCACCGGCACGCGGCGGGCTCGCCGGCCCACGGCCTCGGCCTCAGCGTCGGCGGGGCCTGCGCCGCACGCAAGAGCCCCAGCGCCGAGGACGGGCTGCCGCCGCGGCTCGGCCCGCCGCCCGCCACGCCCGGTGCCGCCACCGCCGCCTGGAGCGGGGCGCACCTGGAGCCCCCCGGCGCTCCCGCCGCAGAGGCCGGCTGGTACTTCGGCACAGACTCCGGCGGCACCGGCGGGAGTGGCGGGAGCCTGTTCGCCGGCGCCAGCCCGTACCCAGCGCCGTTCGGGTGCGGCGGGGTGGCGGGTGGCTGCGAGATCAGACTGAGGGACAAGGCGCGGGCCGAGCCGCGTGACGGGCGGCACAGCTGGCACGAGGAGCCTGGCGCCGAGAAGCAGTTCAAGCGGAGGAGCTGCCAGATGGAGTTCGAGGAGACCATGTCCGAGGGCAGGGCCCGGGAGGAGCTGGGCAAAATCGGCAAACAGTCCAGCTTTTCGGGCAGCATGGAGATCATCGAGGTGTCCTGACACCTGCCCGGGGCGCCTGGAGAGCGGGGATGGGGCGGGGGGATATTTAAGCTGGGGGGAGAGGGGAGGGGAGCGGCGGGGTTGGGGTTGGAGGGGGGGGGAGTATTTATACCCACGTGTGCATTTTCAGGAGTGCACGTGCTGAAACCGAAGCAAAGGCAGATGAGTCTTTCCAGAGTCAGGAAACATAACGGTGGATGCTTAGTGTCCCTCCTGCGCCCGCCCCGGTCCTTCCCACCCATCCGCAGGGGGTCCCAGCCATCGGACACCCACGCTCAAAAGTTGGGTGTCAAATTTGGGCGGGAAGAGGCAGGGGTCACAATTTTGTCCGTGGGGGGGACCGCGGCCACCCCTTCCCCGCACCCCGGTGCACTAAGCATGCTCCCCTGTGTTTCTCTGGCTAAGTATCCTAAAAATGCTGCACTGGAGCAGCCCTATACATATATAAATATATATTATATATAATATAAAGAAAAAAAAACCTGAAAACACACACACAAAGGAAAAGGTAAATGGTTTTACTGCGATTTTTATCGAGACGTAAATAATATTTCAATTTTTTGTTTTGTTTTTAATTTATTGAAGCTGTTCATTCTGGCAATGATTTGCAGACAATGTGGGGCGGTACTTTCAGCTCTATTTTTACTGTGTATGGTATTTAAATCTGAAATACGAGTTTCTAAGCAATATCTGAGGCCTGTGGCTCCTTCTATAGTTCATGTCGATGACAAAAATTTTCCCCCTCTTCCCTCCGGGCACAGTGACAAGGGGACAGGAGACTCTTCTGGGCCCTTTTTCTAGAAATGAACAAGCGAATAAGCAAACATAAAACCTTCTTACAACACAAACTGAGCCAGAAAACTCTCTTCTGGAAGCTGCTGCCGCTTCTTCACCCCTTGGTCTCTGTTTGCTTCTCCTCACCCCCATCCTAGCCATCATCCCATCCCAGCCCTTGTCCCCATCCTGGCCGTCGCCCCATCCCAGCCATGCCCCGCTCTCCTCCCCTGGGATCACTCTCGCTGGAGAAGGTGAGGAGGGAGTCACCCAAAGCGGAGGGAAAGGGTTCTGGGTGTCACCTCCAGCTGCACGGGGAAGGGAAAGGCATCACTGGCTGCCGTAGTGGAGGCAGGGAGGGGAGACTGGTGGTAGTTGGAATTTCTTGTCAGGGGGTGTCTTGCCTGCCCGCCCCAGCCCCTCGGCTCGCCCTCACCTCAGCCACCTTGCTTGGGAGATATGGGGACCATTTTCCCATTCGGGGTGGTGGTTGTTCAGGCTTCCCCCATCCTTTGCTTCACATCTGAGAAACTCATGGGGAGCGTGTTTGCAGGTGCCGGGACTCCCCCGGCCCTGTTCCCCTCTGTACTGGCTCCCCTCCTTCCAGCGGGCGATAAGCCAGCCAGACACAAAGCTCTGCGAGCACACGGCGGGGCACAACCAGCTTACTTGCAGAGGCATTTGGCTGCTTCCCCCTGTCCCAGTGGGGATCCAAGCTCTTGCCCCTAAACTCCGACATCAGGCTTGCTGAGAAGCTGCTTTCTGGAGCTGTAGGCACTGAACTGCCTCTGCTGCAAAGCACATCTTTCCCTGTGGCTGTCTTTGCTTTCTCCCTCGTCTTGCGCTAGTTTGCAAAGCTAATACCTCAGGGGTCTCTGTTCGTGCATGTCTGTGTCCTGTGTCATCCTTGGAGTGTTGGTTTTTTTTTTTTTCTGGGTCCACATGGTTTCTCTCCCTTTCCCTTGTTCCTCCTCTCATCGTTCACTTCTGTCTTTAAATCAAACTGCACGTGACAAAACCGAATGATCTCAGGTTTAAAACTGAACACAAAGCAGAGGCGTGAGGAGCTGCAGTTGTGCGAGGAGGGGCTGCTCGCTTCAGTTGGCTGCTTCCCCAACCACCTCTGTGTCCACAGTCGAGGCGAGTCTCCCCAGAGGCTCCTTGCTTCAGGCTGGCTTTAGTTTTTCTGGTTTTCCATGGGGCCATTTGGTGAGATGCTGGGGACCCCCGTCTGCTCCTGTCTGGTTCCTGAGGTGTGTCAGAGAGGGACGGGGTGGCTGGAGAGCCAGGGACCACCTGCCTCTCTCCCCACGTCACTTTTGATGAGGACGAGAGATTTTGTAGTCATCCCTCGAAAGCCCACTGCCACCCATCATTGCCTCCACCAACCACCTCAAGCCAGCTCAGTGTTGCCAGCCTGAACATTTCTCCCTTCTGGCCATGAAAGGACACTATTTTCTAAGCTCCCTTTTTAGATTCCAGTAAGCATTTGGGTCCATCCCATGAGCCAGGCAGCTATTCAACAGCTGCACTCGCAGCAGAGTCTCCTAAGTGGGCATCAATGTCAAGTCCAGGGAGGGAGGGAAAAAAGATTTCGTCCTCCCTCCGATAAGCCCGCTGAGCCCAGGGTTAGTGTCGCCTGCCTCCTGCCCAAGCAGCACTGCTGGTCCCCCTTTCCCTCCTGCTGCCCTTGGTGGTGGCATCTCTTCCCAGATGTGCCAGGGGTCATCTCCTGCAGATCTGTGCTCCATATTTCTCAGTTCCTGCCCATTCTGTAGTCCTCCAGGGTTGGTGCCAGCATGGATCAACTGAGCTGGGGTCAGGCAAGTTGCTGGCAGGAGCTGGTTGGGTGTAGCTCTGGACAATAGAGGGGGGCTAGATGACTTCCCAAGGGGTTTAACAAAAAAGGACAACGGGTGTCAGCACAGCCAGGTGGGGAGATGAGGCAAGATGCTCACGAGCTCTCATGTAACTCATCCCATTAGCTGACATGGTGCATTACGAGCGCAAAAAAGCAGCTCGAGTAAGTCAGGGTAGAGAGGGCACATGTTGTAAGTGAGGCTCTGAATGTCTGCAAGGAGACAGATACGTGGTTTGCTTTTTGTCATCTCCACTCTGCCATCCCCTGGGTGCTCCTCAGCCATGTTTGAGGCTTTAGGCCCTATGGACTTGTCTCTCCTCTGAAACCAGAGCAAAGAGAAGTAGATTTTAAGATTAGTAGATCATAACTGCCAAAAGATATTCATGACCTACCTCTGCAGCCTTATTTTGATGTACTTTGCATTCATCCTTCCCCTTTACATTGGACATGTGCACTAGAAGCCCTCGTGTGCAATATTTTAAGGCTACATCCAGAAAATATGACTTGCAGGAGCATCCCTGCCTGAGTGTCTCTTGTCAATGCTGACCCAAAGCCATCAGGCTCACCAAGTGGCTTGCAATTAACTTAGAAGACTTTTCAAAATCAGACACTGCCTAGTAGACCACTTTGTCCATGAATCAGAGAGTTGTGAGTTATTGTGAGGACGGATGTGTTGACTGGTAGCCCTCCTCATCATCTGTCAGCCAAGTCTTTTTATGGGCTCTCACAGCCAGACAACCCAGCCCAACGCCTCACTGGAACCAAAAATCATCTTTCCATGCTGATCTGATGAGGGTACATTTGTTCATAGGGACCCACAGTGGCAGAATTGTGAGCAGAGAGGAAAGATGTCTCCTTTCAAGGGAGGAACCAACAAAGCCGTTGAGTGCCTGATGGTCGTGGCAGTGGCAATGGCTGAGCTTTCTACCACAGGACGGACGGAGCAAACCACAGCTTTCCTTCAGGCTAGAAGGGACATTGTGCCCTTCCCTCTAGCCCCTGCCTGTCCCCAGGGCTGAGCCCCCTGGCACCTTCCCAGCCGCCTTTTTGGCAGCTGAGCAAAGCCAGCAGGAGGGCAGCCAGGTTGGCAACACTGAGCCAGAGGCTTGGGTTGGAGCAGGCTCGTCCCTGGCCTCAGCAGCAGCATCCCCAGCCCCTGCTGCCTTCCCAGCCCTTCTCTTTGTCTGCTTGTTTCTTTGGATGTCCATCCCTGTTACATCTGCCCCTTAGGACACATTGCCCCCTAGAACCCTCTCCCGCTGTCCCCTTCCCCCTCCCATCTTTAATACTAATGGTAATAAGCTATCAGTGTTGTCATTGCAATCTATGAATGATAGATTTGAGTATTTATGATTATTATTATTATGATTATTATGGTTATGATTCTGTACTCTTTTGCTTCTTACTCTTTGTATGTTGCTCTTTGTTTCTCTGTTGTGAATAAATGCAAGGCCCCATCACACCTTCTCTCTGCTCCACACAGCCCGGCTGGGGCTGCACTAGGCACAGCTCCCAGCTGTCCCGAGCCCCAGGAGGCAAACGCTTGTCAGAGGAGCTGGAGGGTGGTGCTTCCTAAGGGTATAAAGGCACCCAAACCCAGGGCAGCTCCATTCTCTTAATGCTTCCCTTCTCTTCCTGCGGCTCCTCTCCCCCATACAGGCACCTGCTCATGTTTGCAAGAGGCAGGAACCCACTGGCACCAAGAAAGGAGGATTAAATGACAAAAGCTTAAAGCTTTTGTAACAGCTTGAAGGATCTTTGGCCAGGCATCGAGCTCACGGAGTCAGCTCGCTCCAGGCTGTGGTTCTCTCACATACTTCTGCTGGCCGCATCTTCACCTGCGGGGGCCTCTTGCTGGGCCTTTGCAGCTGGTTTGCCAAGCTCCCCCTGCTCAGCCGAGCCTGTGCGCTGGTGCCCCGTTTTGCCAGGTGCCCTGGGCTTTCTTGGCTTGAGTGTGCTCCTTGTGCCGGTGAGACCCCTGCCCAGGGGCAGCACAGCCTGGGGAGGACACATGGCCGGTGTTAGAGCAAGGCCAGTGGCGGAGCAGCAAGGAGAGATGTGAGCGGCCCCCAGTACCTGGAGGGATTGATTCAGAAAGGGGCTGGGAATGGCTCCCAACATGGGACTGGATACAGCCTTTACCCAACACTGAGAAATCGGAGTGTCGTAAGCAGGCAGAGCCCAGTGCTGCTTTTTCACACCCATTGCCTGGGCTCCTTGTACAACCTGGAGGTTTCCAGATGGCTGTAAGGTGAAGGAGGAGACGTTAGGGGAATGGAAGAGGAACCCTGTCTGCACTGCAGTACGAAACACTCTCTGTGCTGCCCCAAGCCCACGAAGGGTCATTTTAATTTGCGAGGCTTAGCACTGCCCTTCTCCAAGCAGCCTGGGCACTCTCTGTCGTGACTGTGCTTCACCGTGGGTTGGGCTCCCTCTCATTACGCTGTGCTGAACTCATTTCCGAGGTTGCTCTGAGACTGCACCAGAGAGCAGAGAGCTCAGGTCTCACCCCTCTCTTGGGGGACCCTGGCAGACCCCCGTTGGGGTCCTGATCTGGCGTCACCCTTCCTACCTCACCTGCCTTGGGGCAGCCATGGACGGGGAGGGAGCAGGTCCTGACGACACTGGGCCTGAGCCTCCTCAGCTCCTGTCCCCATCCCCGCAGGATCAGGCCCTTCCTCAGCAAGCACAACACGAGGAGGGGTCTGCACCCACCCTGGTGTAACTGGGGACTCCCGAGCAGGGAACAGAGGCTCTGGCCACCAGCCCCACCATGCTCCCTTCCTTGCTGCCCCTTCGGCCAGCGCCAGCGTCAGACCTGGGAAGACACCGTGCCCCTGCCTCGTCTTTATTTATTTATTACCAGAGGCTGTAAACAGCAGTGCTTTTCTACCCTCTACTTTCTTTTCCTTTCTTTTGTATTTTGGAACAACGTGTTGTAATAAATACCCAAATAGGTGTTTTAACAGCTGGTGTCAGCCTTGGTTTTTGAGGGTCAGACCTTCTCACGTGGGGCTGGAGGGTCCTCTTTGGGGGTTTCGGGAGGGCAGTGGATCTTCAGCTGCACTGACGGGGGCCAGAGCTGGTGGAGAGCTGGACATGCAGCCATACCTGGATGCACAGCCAGACTCGTGTCTATGTATAGGGTCAAGCGGCTGGAAGATGCGGCTGGACTAATTCAAAGCAGAAATAAAATTCATGGCTGAGGGAATAGGGGGATAACAATTAATTAGGGCATTCGTGGGCCCATGCACTGCAAACAGCTGCTTTAGGGGTTTCTGATGATTCAGGGTGTCATTCACGGCTCTGAAGCTGTAGGCAGGCACCTGAGCAGCCCCTTTCTAGTAGAAAGGAGTGGCCAGGTCCTGCTTCAGATGGGTATATACAAATGTAGGGAATGGTACAGACTGCCAAGCTAAAAAGCACAAAGGCATGGAGTGTTTGCATTGAAATACATGATGATGATGATGATTAATTTTTTTTGCCTCCCAGCTACGCTTTGGTCCCACCTTCCTCCTGGCACGGCGGCAGTGTGTAGCCGCACGCTTGCTGCGCACTATGGCTAAACCCCGTAAACACCCCTGGACACCCATGGGCGACTGGGCCGTCGCCTCTTCCCCACGGCAGCCGCTGTGCTGTGCTCGGGGGGCAGCCGGCAGGTGCCCACCAGCAGCCCCATTTCGGCTGGGCTGTGCTCAAGCAGAGGCTGGTGGAAGCGTTTGCCTGCTCCCCCCTTACAGCAGGTTTGCTTTGGAGGGAGGAGAAGGCGCAAGCAGGCTAGGCTCCCTGCAGTTCTGGCTCCAGAAAGCCGCAGCACTTATTGACTTAAACACGGAAGGGACATCTATCCCCACGGCGGTTTTCCACAGGCTGGGCTAAATCCCCTGGTCTTCTATAAATCCACTCACCTCATCCAGCTGCAATTGCCGAGTCTTTTGTAAAGCCTCTCAAAACTGCTGCCATCGTCTGCTGCTGCGGTAGAAATTACACTGCCCAGCGTGAAGCTTCGGCCTCCTGTTCAGCTGACCCCACTAGCAGCCTCAAAGGGGCTGTTTGCATGCCCTCCTCGCTCATCCACTCATTACCGTGCGTGACATGGAAAGGGAAAACTGTTTAACACAGACACGTTAGCGTTGCTCCCATCTCCCTCCCCATTTACCTGCTCCTGGCTTTGTTTTTCCAAACCCGCTACCCTGCGGACGATGTTGCAATGGAGTCGCCAGGGCTGACGTCTTGCGTCGCTGCTTTCACCGGCACAGCTAAATCCCCTCGTGTTTTAGAGAAGAATTCCTTCTGGGCCAGGGGACCGGCAGCGACGGCCATGCAGGAGGGGACCCAGGTGACACTGTGGGATGTCTTAGCTCTTAGCTAGGGCTACCAGTATGCAGAGGCTCTGTCCCCTGGCAGAGGCACCCATGGGTGCTCACCCAGCACAGCTTCCTCCCCCTGCCCCAGAGCCGAGGCTGCCTTTCCTCTCGCTCCTCATGGTTTGAATGGTATTGAAACCATTACAGCAACGAGAAACCCAGGAACGTCCTTTTTCCAGCTCTTGGGCTTTTATTGACTCAGAATGACTGCCAAGCCTATAAATAAATATTCCTTGAGCTAAATATAGCAGCCACTGAAATAGGCTGCTGGCTATTTATTTAGCTTGTGGCGTCTTTGAAAGCTTGCCAGTCCATAGTGCCTCTACCTTTGCGCCATCCCACCCCAGGCTGTGGCCACCCACCACGGGGGCATGGCTGAGTCAGCAGGGGAGAAAGGGTCACAAAAAGTCAGCCCTGTCTCCACAGGGCTGGAAACTCAGGGGGGCAGATTCCGGCAGCTGGAGGAGCTTCAGCCTCCTGTACCCCTGCCCAGAGAGCTGGGGGGTCCCCAGGAGGGACCTTTGCTGGAGCAGGTTGGGCAGGGGCTGAGCCAGCCACAAGCCAGTTTCCTCTCCTGGGAGGACTCAGGACCTTTTTTCCAGCACTGGAGCCTGGAAAAGAGAATTTATCATCTCCCGCAAGCTTTCCAGCATTAGGTGATGTGCACTGCTTTTCCATGCTTTGCAGGAATGTAAATACCCCTGGTGCACAGAGCTGTTGTGTGTCAGGACCCTGAGGGCACCTGAGGGCACAAATTGGCCCCCACCCATGCACCTCTGCTCAAGTCAGGACACTCAAACCTGTACCCCGAGCCGCACCGCTGCTGTGACCTGGCCTCTGGCCCCAGCTGCTGTGTGGACCTCAGGCAAAGCTGCAGCTGTGGCCCCTGCTGCTCCTGGTGGGACCCTCCAGCTTGACCCCACTTTATTGTGTGTCTGAGAGACACCATCTGGCACGTTGGTGACATGAGTCCTTATCCGGACACCGTGCCCTGAGACCCTCCATGGGATGCATGTTCCGCCAGAGCCCTGTTGGTTGATGGGCTTCATGTCTCCAACACTGATGGAAGGCAAGGTGAGGACTGTTCTTGCGCTGAGGACACTGCCCTACACCCTCAGCCTAACAGAAGTAGGATGCTACTTACCTTGGGCTGGGACAACTTGGTTGCAGCTTCATGGCAGCGAAGGGAAAAACCCCGTCACTCCCTGGAAACCCACATTCGCCTCTGGAGCAATCCAAGACATTAATAACGCTTAGCACTTACAGGGAGTTTTGCTAAACATGAGCCAATCCTTAAAACACCCATGGGAAGGAGAAAGGTAATTATTGTTATTGGGCTTGATTTTTCCTTTCCCATGTACCTCTGCAGATGGAGATCAGTTCTACCAAATCCAGAGAGCTCTGGAAATCACAGGAGAATCCCACTCGCCTCAGCTTGTACAAATAGGAAACCTGGAGCAAAGACGACAGGTTATTTGCCAAAGGCCACCCAGGAAGGCAGAGTTGGAGCAAAACTAGTGCACGGGGGAAATCCTGGGCCCCAGTCCTGCTCCTGCGCCACCAGGCTATAATTCTCCAGTTGATACGGTAATTCTCGTCCCCTTGCAGGTCCTCACCTGTGGGGTGCTAGAGGGATGTGGATGCTTTGTATCAGTGCTTACCTGCCTCTCCACAATGTCACTTCACAAGGTGGTGAGATACCCTGCTCTCAGTGGTAGCAGATGCAGACCAGGCTCGTGAGCATATTGGTTTGGAGTACTAATGCAGTGAGTCCCAAAATTCCCACCCATGACCCTCCTTCTGGAATCACAGCCCCGGACCTGCTGCCACGTGTGGTTGGCCCCACCAGCCCCCAGCCACTGGGCGAGCAGTCCCTGTCACTGTGGCAGCACAGCGCTGGCAGCACTGGGGAAAGGAGACAACGGCCCAGTCCTTGGGCTTGTCCCAGCTGTGCGGTGTTGGAGTAAGAGTGGCTTAGAGAGCTGAGCTGCCGCTGGTGTCCCTCCTGGGGTGCGGAGTCCCTCTTGGGGCAAAGAGAGGCTGGGATGCCATGGGTGAGAACAGAGACCAAAATAAGGGTCAACTGCTGGCCTGGGTCTTTTGTAGAGAGAAAGGGCAGTATTAGGGGGTTCCCTAACACCAGTAACGCTCCCTGGCCACACTCTTCAGCTGAAGCCTGTACGCTCAGTGTCTGAGTGGAAATACCGTCTATCAGCGGTACCCAGATGATGTCATTTAGTTTTCCAGGCTTCTGGGCTGAGCCAGCAGCTCGAGCCAGGATGACTGGAGACGCTTTATTTAGAAGGAGCCCAAGTGCAACTGAGCCCAGGCCTTTGTGGCCCCACTCTGCCACCTCCCTTCCCCACTGATGCAATGACAGCCATGGCAGGGACGTCAGGCTGCCTTGGAGGAGGTCACTCTTGGGAATCTCAAAGTGGGACCCTGTGGGGTGGGTGGGAAGGAGGGGATGCTTCAGGGGGCAGAGGAGGGCAGTGTTTGGTCTGTGCTGCCCGCTGTCCCCAGGACTGGGGAACCTCTAGGTCTCTCCTGTCGATGCGCATGGCCAAGAAGCACCCAGGTGCCTTTCCCCTCCCTCCAGCTCCCTGAGAAATTCAGCCCAAGCTCCCCGGTGCAGCAGCAGCCACCGTCCTCATCCTCACACTTGCCATCTCCAGTCTGGGTTACTGCGACCAAGCCTCACGCTGGCGCCAGGGGCTTTTTAGTTGGAAAGCAAATGTTTTCCCCCGCTGACACTCCTTAACCTGCCTCCTCTCCCTCAGCAGCATCTCCTGACAGGCGAGCGGCTAAGAATAGCCCTGCTGCTGGCTCCAGGCTGGTGCTGTTTGCTCAATGACTCAGAGCTGGCCGGGCAGGCACAAAGGGCCCCATTACTCATCCGTCTGCATTGCCCCAAGGATGGGGTTTGTGTCTCTCGCTAGCCTCTCCTTTAAAGATGCTTTATTTATTTCTTTTTAATAAAGCCGCCATCCACAAAGAGAGGTAATTATCCTGCTGTGGATTTACCACTAAATATGTGTGCCCCGACCCAAAATGCTGCAACCCCCATCGATCACGCTGGCAGCCCCTCAGTGTTGCTCCTGCTCGTTGCCCTGCCAGGAGGCAGCTGTGTGGGCAGGAGCAGGGCAAGAGCAAAAGCCTCCCAAAATTGCATTTCATGGCATCAGGGTAAGCGTGCTGACAAACATCCTCTCCTCCAGAAACCATCCATGTTGAATGTCAGTGTGGATCTGGCTGTGCCCAAATACAGCTGGCCCCTCAGATGCCCACGGCATGACCCAGCGGCTCCCATCCCACACACAGCCCACACTACTTGCACCCCTCCTTCCTCTCTGCAGAGTGTCTTATTGCCCAGTGGGTGCTGCGGTGTCTGTAAAACACCTTGGCGAATTAAAACAGTCCTCCGTGCTAAAAAGTGGCTCCATTTTCCTACAACAAAAAGGCACCATCTTCCCCATCTGGCTTGCTCCCCCGAGGCACTCTCTGAGTCACAGCCAGTCGTGCTGTGCTGGGAACACTGCTGTACCCTGATGGGCACGCATCTGTGTCTGCAAGGTGCTGTCATGCCAGCGCTGCCACTGCCAGGGGAGGACACGGCTCCTCTGCCTGCCCTGCCACTGCGGGGACAGTCGCTCGGGATGTGGCAAGCGCGGCGCTGGCAGCAGAGCTGGATGAGGTGCATTGGGATGGCATTTTCTTCTCCTGTTGCTGCTTCATCCCCGTAGTCCCCATCTCTTGCTGTTCTTCAGGGTCTTCTTCCATCTCTTCCAACCCTGCCGCTTCACGGCATCCCTCTTCCACCCTCCTGTCATCAAGGGGCCCATTACCAGCCCGAGATGCTTCACAAAGCCTCAGCAGCACCAAGAGGGCTACCTGAAAGCAGACACAGCCCCCGTGCTGGGGCACACCTGGGGTACACCAAGCCAGGTCTGGTCTGTGTCTTGCGGAGACATTTGTTGGGTGCAAATATATCCATCCTGCACGGAAGCAGGCAGCTGGTCTGGATTCGGGCTGTGGCTGGGGCGCTTCTCCTTACCACCCTGCCCTGGGTCTCTCTACATAACAGATGCTAAGGGCTTGATCTTGCTCCGCTAATCAGGGGGGAGTCTTTCCATCCATTAGGGATGAGCAGAGCCCCAGTACCTCTCCAAAAAGCCATGCACAGGAGAGCTGGGGGCTCACGCCTTGGAGGAGATGGTGCACCCAGCTCCACAGCACCAAGCTCAGCCAAGGCCGACGGCAGCCAGGGATGCAGGACATAGGGAAGCAGGAGCCTAGACATCTGCCTGTGGGCTGGAAATGAAGTCCCTACACGCCCTGGTAAACCCATATTTGTGTGCTCCCTCTGTCCCCGTGATCTCCCCTCAATATCAACCCGTGGGGCCGTCCGGCTGGGTATGATGCCATAGGACAGCAGGACCAACCTGGCAGGCTTGCTCCCATTTTGTAGACCCCACTTGCCACCCCACAGCATCCATCACACCACCAAAGGCTGCCAAGCGGCTGGTGGCAACCCCGGGAACTGTGGGCACAGAAAAGCCAGGCGGTGCCCAAGGAGACAACAGGGCATCGGTGGCCCAAACCAGAGCTTTGTGGGACACCTCTGCCTGGCACCTGCCTCAAAGCCGGGCTCTGAGCAGGGCTGGAGGGAAATCCTTGGGCTGTGTCTTGAGCAAAAGCCGCAGCCCTGGCAGCGAGGCATGCGAGCAACCTCTAGTGGCAGCTCCCGACGGCTCGGGACCTCTTTCAACGGCCAAAATTTTGACTGTGCAACAGCAGGCGATGGGAGCGGATGTCTACCCTCATTTCATGTCCTTCAGGGGCACTCGGGGTGATGTTCAGTGCTGGACGAACCCCATTTTGCAAGTGTGCTGAAGTACCGCTGCAGGCATTTGGTGCGAAGTGGAGGAGGGGGAGAAGGAGATGAAAGGAGGGATGAAAGCCAACGGCCGCTCACACACCTTGTTAGACAGATGTAGGAGGGTGAAGCTATCTGCAAGGTGATAGCCCACGGTAGGACAGGAGATCCTAGCCCGCCTCTGGCCCCACCAGGCTGTGTGACATGAGGAAGGGCAGGTGCCTACTTCTGTGGTTCAGCTTTGAAATCTCCTGCACTTTACAGGTGCAAATTACTGCATAAGAGCATGGCCATGCTGGCTCAGTGTTTCTGCGATCAACCTGCCCTCCTGCATCCTGGCTGGGAGGGACACGTCAGCACTAGTGTCAGCTCCCATCTTATCTCCAGCACACCGGCTGCACGCTGTACCTGGGAAGGGAAGAGCTCCCATGTGCTCCTAAGAGACACATCTGTCCTGCTTCATTCACCTGAACCACGTGATCCAAGTCTTTCACATCTCTAAAGCCACTGGGGACCAGGTTTGGGTTGGGACATTGGCAAACTCAAGGCACGAAATGTTGGGCTGCTGACAGGTGGCTGTACAAGATGCTACAGTCCTCGCCACTTCTAGGAGATCCTGCTCTGCACCCCAAACCTCCCTTACTGACATCCCAGCTTGTCCTCTTCACCAGCAAGAGAAGTCAGTGACAGGTTCCCACTGCCTTCCAGACTGTGTGTCCCATCTGTGACCCACATACGCGCTCCCCAACACCAGGAGCTGAGGGAAGCTCAGCAACAATCCTCTCCGGCTCAGCCCATCGTTCGGTGGTGTGCAGGAATGCTGCTTCCTTCAGCCTGACTTCAAGGCTTGGCTTCAGCTTTGCCCCGGCATCCCCCGGGCACAGTGCAGTGACGAAGCGTCTGCATTTGGGCCAAGGGAGCCTCTGCACAGCCGCTGCTCAGCAGATTTGGTGGTGCCCAGCGAGAGGGCCAGACGGCCTCGTCTCCAGGCAGAGAGCATTAACCTTCCCCCAGCAGAGACGCTCCTCAGACCTTGCTGATGCCAAGCAAAAGTACATCATAAAGTCAAAGTGCTGCCAGGGCTGCCTCTCCTTGCCCTGCTTCCCCGTTAATTGCTGCGCAGGCCATCTACTAGCGACAAGGGCCAGGACATGCAGGAGATGCACCCCGCAATGACCTAGCACACCCGCCTCTCACTACAAACCTCTGGGACTGACTGTTGTAGATGACCAGGATGTTTTGGTCCTGCAGCCCCTGAGAAAATGCCCAGGTACCCAGGGCTTTGTGCCCCTTATCCCTGCTGCAGGGTGAGCCCAAAGAGCCATGGGTTCAGCCCCGGGCGCTGTGCTGAGAGGGGGGCACAGGGGGTACGGACAAGTCAGAGAAGTGAAAAAAGCGATTTTCTTCAGGATGAAGGCACTGACTAAGCGGTGCCCATGGGGGCCATAGCTGAGGCCATAATGTCACTGGGCCAGCATAGTGGGATGCATTCAGAGGACAGTGAACTTTCTGCCTGCCTCTCTCCCCCCTTGGAGAGGGGTCATGCAGGGTTCCTGAAGTGCTTTCAGCTCTGAAGAGTTTGCTCAGTTGTAGGAACCGGAGGAAAAAAAAGTAAAATTCAGTATTCCTCTGCAAATCTGTTCGCCATGCTTCCCCAGCCCTCCATGCTGCAGCACGGGGTGGAAGGCTGGTACAGGGGAGGCAAACCCTGCCAGGGAAAGCAGGAGCAGGCAGTGAACAGGAACAGCTGAGGCTTAGGCACCTGTGGACTCCTCATGGTAATTGACTTCACCCCAGTCCCACCAGCATGCCTCTTGCACCCCTCCAAAGCCAGTCCATCAGGTGCCCAGCAGGGCAGCAGCAGGCATACAGAGATCCTTGGGCAGGGGAAGCCTCCTTCTTTGGGGTATTTTTATGTCAGAGTGGATTAAATGAGGTGCAGCCAGCAAGACAACCTGGATCACTGCAAGGAGCCATCTAGCTCAGATAGCCTCTGAGGTTTTGCCAGCTCCACTGCGTATTTGATATTACCCAGCCAAAGACCAAGCCTTCATCCCTCTCCTCACTAAAAAAATGGTCCATGCACAGGGAATGAATGAAAAAGGATCCTTCTGCTGCCTTCTGCACCAGGCAGTGCTGCTGACAGAGCCGCAGAGACGATATCAAACCTTTCTCCGACACGGACTGGCTGCCCTTGGCTCTCGCAGCCACCGAAGCTATTAGCAATGAGCTCACCCCTCTATTAATAATCGCTGATCCAGGGAGTCTGGAAGCTCTCGGAAGCGCAGCTATCGATCCACGCCTCTTATGCATCCCCCTTGGAGCTTTGGTTTCAGGAAACCTCTTTGACTCTCCTCTCCTTGTCTCTCCTCCACAGCCTCCAGGAATGCTTGTCTGAGGGACCTTGGAGCTGGGAGTTAACAATAAAACAACTGGGACTGCAGTGTGCGGGGTGAGGGTTTGGCCTAGCCAGCGCTGCCTGTTTGCTGTGGCTGACTGAGTGCTGTGTTCATCCTCTTCCATCTTCTTCAGCAGAGGAAGGGGAGGACTTTTCCCCCAGGTTAAGGTTGTAGGTTAAGGGAGGGAAAGCCTGGTGTCCTGCATGGGAACCAGCCCTACGTGGTCTCAGCTCATCCATGGCATGGACTTTCTGAAGGGGCGGTGCCCACAGCAGTGTGCTCTTCTCCTTCTTCCGCGTTTGCAGAGCTGTCAGCATGACTTGTGGCAACCAGTAAACAGAAGACTATGTTTCCGTGCAAACTCATCCTTGCGGCACAAGCAGATAAGCCTGTTAGTCTGCCAGGGAGCACCCAGTTATGGTAATGATCAACTCAGCAGTATCCTGCTACCCCTAGAAGCATATTCCTGCTACCCCTAGAAGCACATTCCTGCACCCCTCAGGCCACTCCTCCCATCTGTTCAGGGCCACCTTGCCCAAGTAACCAGTTGGCAGGGTGAGCAACTATGCTGGGCAGCTGAGGAGTCAAAAAAGCCTGGTGGAGCTACAACCAGAAACCTCGTCATCTGCTCTGGCCTCCTTTCCTAGGTACAAAGCAAACAACTTGCTGCCTAGCCCCTTATAAAATGGGTTCCTTCACTCCCCCCGCATCCCCAGGAAGACTTTCAGGTGCCTGGGTGCAGTTCATAAATGACTAACGAGCCATCGCAAACGTTAGTGCTAGTGTTGGCTTCCAGAAGCAGACCGGGATCAAGGCCTCCCTTGCATCTATCGATCAGCTCCACTCAGGAAGCAGGCTTGCCTTTGAACAACAGCCAGATTAAGAAACAGGTGGACAAACAGCCACCGGGTGCCCTGACCAGGCAAGCTCTGAGGCTGGTAGCCCCTGGGAAGGAGCAACCATCAGAAGAGGGAGGAAAACTCAGGTTTTGCTACAGCCGCCTTCACGAAGCTCGTCTGGAGAAGGGGATTTGGTGGTGGCTGTGTTTCACCATGGAGGCCGCTTAGGGCTAGCGGGGAGAAGTCTCTTATTTTTGGGAGGGTTTGTGGACAACAGAGCCTTGGAGCCTGTGGATGCCCTGAGGAAACCTCCACGCTCAGCCAGAGCCATTGGCGTGCCCAGCACAGGGAGTTTCATCTCTTCCTTTAAAAGCTGGTCGTGCAGCCCCGTTTTGCAGATGGGACCCACACCTTGGAGCAGAGGCCCGATCTCATGAAAGGATCAACGGGTGCACTTCCATATCCCCATGAACACAAACTCCAAGGAGTTATTTCAGCCGGTTTCATGTACACGAAAGATGGTCCTACGGTAACAACCAGTGGCATTTTTGTAGGTGATGATTCAGTCGTGGCACCGTTTGATCCCCACAATCTGAGGAAATTACCCTGGGCAAAGCTTTCTGGCCCTCACCCTACCCTCCTGGATTTCATGTAGTAGCACATCACGGTGCACAGGAGCCAGAATTTAGCTGACTCCTTGCACTTACTGCTCTTGCAGTCATCAGAGCCAGAGGAGAAAGAGGACAGGTCACCTCCCACTGCTAATGCTGCAAAGTAGACATGGAATAAACCTGACCTTCGTTTACAGTGTTTGCTAGAGGAATCAACACTTCTTATACGTAGAAAAAAATCAATGAAATGCCACTTACCAAAAGAAACCCCATTGGTCTGAATCACCTGCATCAACGGAGCCTCACATGGCCACCCATGCACCCCGAACCTTCTTCAGCAGCCCCAGCAGGAGCTCAGCGTTCTCTTCTCCTCTTCTCCAGGTGGTTTTGGCAGTGTTTTTTTGTTTCTGCCACCACACCAGTTCTGGCACTGTGCACTCTGCCCTGAGCTGGTTCTGGGGAGCCTGGGCAGCACACTACATTTCTCCCAGTCGCACCCTGCGAGTTGGCTGCTGCTCGCCTGCCTTTCCCACGTACGTGCTCCAGAGATGCTCCAGGAGCCAAGTGAGGAAGGGGAGCAGGTTCCCACCACGCAGATCAAACCAGCCCACCTCTCCACATTCCTGACTCCCTCCCAGAGCCGCCTCTTCTCTCCAGCAGGACCACCACCCCACCTGCGCCTAGTCGGAAACCGCGTTATTGGTTGGGAATAGCTTTCACATGACTCTTCCCCCCAGCTCGGTCTCCAGGAGCGAACAGTTTTTACTTGCTTGCTTTTCCTACGTCCATCAGATGGTGCCATTGAGTCTTCTGGGGATGTGGAGCCCCGGGGACAGCGGGCTGGCACCACGGACGACACTGGCGTCTTGCCCCACCTCGCAGGCAAGGAATAGAGCTTTACTGTTCCAGATAGGGCAAGACAAAGAGATTTTTCTAGCACAGGTGTTGGCACAGTACAGCAAATGTGGGGTTTCTGCTGGTCCAAAATGCCATAGCAAGCAGCTGTGTCACCGTTGTTTCTGGCTCTCGCACAAGACTTGCCAGACTGGCTATCTTCTTGCAGCTGGACCCCAGGGACACCAGTGTAGGAGCAAGTGACAGCAGCACAGGAGCACTTCCGCCTCGATTCCCACTCCCCACTTTCCAGAATAAAAAAAGGTGCGTTCATTGCTGGAAAGACTTAAGGAAGATGAACTGAGTTCAAGCAGCAGGGCCAGAAATGACAGGGAGCAGCAGTGTTAGCGAAAGCGCCCTTTCCCTGTGCGACGGTGATCTGGGACGCGGGATCTGCCCTCCTCAGCCAGTCCTAGAGAGCAGGCTGCCGGCTGCCTGACGCTCAGGGGTGACGGCGTCCCCTCCACATCACCCTGCCTCCCCACCCCTCTTTTTTTTTAGCACAGAGCGCGCTATATGGAGAAGAGCCTTGTGCGTCAAGGCACGCTGCTTGCGATGTGCTTGTCACATTTGACATCTCCCCTCCAGATGTGGGACTTCAGGGCTTTGGTGTTGAAGAATCTCTTTGTGTTTTTTTGCCATGAGCAGAGCCTGGCACAGGCAGCCCTGCTGTCCAGCTGAGGCCTCTACCTGGCATTGCACGTATGCATGAATAATAACAGATCAGTGCTTTCCCTGGGTTGGTTTTAGGGTTTGATCATACAAGACGAAAGAGGAGAAAAATGCTAGCGAGGTGAGGAGCAGCGTCCTCAAACCGCTCGGCAGAGATGGGACCTCTTTATCGTTGGGGCTGATTGCTCACGTGAGACGTATTTACAGAAGCAACCGTTGGCGCAGAGTGCAGCAGACAAACAGACGTCTGCTCGGCCAGGCACCCTCTGTCCTCGGTGGGGGCTGGGAACACTGCGCTGCACCCATCGCAGGCCGCCTTCGCACCGCCGGCACCAGCCCTGCCCCGGCCCCGGCCAGTTGTACCAGAGAGAAAGACAGGACAGAAAGTTGTTCTTTGCCATTGCGAATAATGTCAAGGACTGGTTAAAACCACCCAGGACTCCGAAAAACAGGCTTCCAGGGTCTTTGCTGCCTGCTGGGTGTTTTCGAGGTAGAGGCCTAGGGGCAGTTTCTGCATCTGGGAGGGACATGCAGCATTAGGAAAATAATGCAAACAATTTGCAGCACTGTCTCCCATCTTCCTGCAAAACCAGTGGGCATGGGCAAGACCTAGCTTCCAGTTACCTTTTGTTTGCAGGTGGCCTACCAGCCCACCGCACTGAGCGGACATCCCTCTCCAAACTTGAAAATACACCTCCTGTTTCTCATCCTATGCCCTTTTCTCTGCCCCAACACAGGCAGTAAGATAAGATGCACTTGGGGAAGAGCTTATCAGTGAGGAAAAGCAGCACCAGCTACAGCAAGCTACAAAGGAGCTGGTGTGCAGCTCCTGCTTCCCCTTTCTGAGGGGCCATTCAAATTGGCTAGTGCTGGTCAGGGGACATGAGAGCGTGGGTTTGGTTACAGCCTGCCCACAATGACGCGGTATCACCAGAACCAGGATGAAAGGAAACCCACGCTCATCCGGCTTGCAGAGGTCCCAACACACACAGCTCAGGCATACTGACCCCACGGGTGGCCATCAGCATTTCCCAAGCTTCCCAATCAAAACTAAAACTTTCTTGGCTGCTATTCAGTTCACTGTAGCATAATTTCTGTATTCCCCGCTTGGAAGAGCAGAGAAATCCAGCTAATTTTGAGCACTCCTAAGCAATGAAGGTTTCTGATCATCTACACATCGGCTCTGATGCAGAGGGAAGCGTTTCCTTCATTTTCCAGATGTGGAAACTGAGGCGTGAGGCAGGCGTTGCTTAATAAGACCTCATTAGTGTGGGAAAAAATAAAACCGAGTCACCACCAGTCTCGTGCTTTAACATCCACTCATAAGTTGTTGTCTAAAAGAGGAAATGCCTACTACTTCTGTTCTTCTGTGACTGGGAGAGAGACGGAACTTTGTTCAGCATCCCTAGAAATGCAGACCCCCAAGGACAGATTTTTCCTCCTCCCTGAAGCTACAGCCCTCTCTCAGACATCTGAATACAAGCCATGTTTTCCAGCTAGTTCAGGACCCAAAATGTCTTTTTTTTCTTTTCAGGCTGGGCCTCGGCAGGATTGATTGCCTTGTTGCAAGACTATATCTAAAACGCCTTACTATTACTGGCAGCGATCAATATTTATAACCACTCACAGTGTTTATTTATAAAAAAATCCAATGTTCCAACCAAGAAGAGATGCTGTTATTAATATCCAGCATGATTAATGATCACATTCAGAGTTGCAGGCAGGCCCACGCTGTCAGACTCATGCACTTTGCTTTTTCAAATGGCTCTGCAGGAATTTGAACTGTAATATGTTTCACGCACAGGGACAAAGACGTTTTGTCTCAGGGAAGGAGTATCTGAATGTTTTTGACTTAAAGAGCCAGTGCCACACTCAGAGCTTCACAAACACACCATTTTGAACCCAAGCCCATCAGTCTGCCACATCTTCCAAGCAAGGGTGTATCTCCTCCCATTGCTGAAGACCCAGATCTGAGCCACAGATTTGCAGCTTGCTGAAAAACGTTACACCCCCTCTGTGTCAGGGCAGCCATCACCTGCTCTGCTTCTCTGCCACCCCTCTGGAAGTACCTCAGCCAGGCAAACAGGTTCGCATCTCTCTGCCTGCTGAGGCTTCTCAGCTGCCCAGGGTAAGATGAGCTCCATGGGAATGACGTTGCCTCAGATCAAGAGAAGCAGAACTCACACAGCCCTCAGCAGTGCTTTCTTTCCTCCTTTGCCCCTTCCTTCAGCGCTACCACAGCCACTTAGGGAGAGAAAAGGGAACATGAAGGGACATTTCTTGTATCAAGAATAGTGTGGCCAGCGGGAGAAGGGAGGTGATTGTGCCCCTGTACGCAGCACTGGTGAGGCCGCACCTGGAGTGCTGTGTTCAGTTTTGGGCCCCTCAGTACAAGAAGGACACTGAGGTGCTGGAGCGTGTCCAGAGAAGGGCAACGAGGCTGGAGAACAAGTCTTACGAGGATCGGCTGAGGGAACTGGGGCTGTTTAGTCTGGAGAAGAGGGGGCTGAGGGGGGACCTTATCGCTCTCTACAGCTACCTGAAAGGAGGTTGTAGTGAGGCAGGTGTTGGTCTCTTCTCCCAAGTAGCTAGTGACAGGACGAGAGGCAATGGCTGCAAGCTGCGTCAGGGGAAATTTAGATTGGATATTAGGAAAAATATCTTTACTGAAAGAGTGGTCAGGCATTGGGACAGGCTGCCCAGGGAAGTGGTTGAGTCACCATCTCTGGAGGTATTCAAAAACGTGTAGATATGGTGCTTCGGGACATGGTTTAGTAGGCATGGTGATGTTGGGTTGTTGGTTGGACTTGATGATCTTAGAGGTCTTTTCCAACCTTAACGATTCTATGATTCTAAGAGCTGTTGTCAGGGTCCTCAAGTTGCGAGGCCGCTCAGCCCCACGCCAAATATTGGGTGGTGAGGGAGGGACGGGTGTTTCTGATGCAAGAAGCCAGTAAGGGAGCAAAGTTCACTCCCACTCCTTAGCGCCTGGCTGTGCAAGGCAATGTTTGCCCACCTGTGCGTCGTGCTCTTCCTGCTGCAGAAGGTAATGACAATAAAATCAGAGGCAGTAAAGGGACAGAGTTGCAGAAAGATCAATGCCTTGATTGCTTCCTCATAGCTGCTTGTCATCTGCGGCACTACTTTATTACCAGACCGGCAAAGCCAATGCGAAAATCAGCTATATACAACAGATGTTATCTGCGCTGCTGTCAAATACCCTGTTTTGCACAAATCTGGTCATGAGAACTGCGGGAGGGAAAAATAAGGAAAGAAACCTTCAGGCTTGCTATTCCAAGGCAGCTCTCAGCCAGCGCTGAGCCAGTCTCAGTACTGCAGTGTCTCTCTTCAGGGGCTGTGGGACCCGGCAGAGCCCTCTGGTAGACTGGGACAGCCCTCAGGTCCACGCTATCTTGTACCTTGGCTTTTATACCGAGCTTTACATGGCTGCCAAATGCTCATTGGAAAGGTTTGTCTGCCCCAGCTCCTGTGGTCTGTTCTGCATGGGATCACCCCCGCCTCCCATCAGCTCCTGAAAAGCTCTGGTGCTGCTGAGGAACACCTGGAAACAAAGCCACCCTGTGCCTGGAGGCCAGGAGTGTGGCATGCACTTTTTCAGGGTCCTCTTGTGCCAGCTAGGCCAGGGCATAACGGTGGCAGAACAAGGAGGTGAGGAGCAAGTGAACGTGGTATTCCTCGCAATGCGCCACAGGCCAAAAGTCTTAGAGTCCAGGTCCTGCAAGCCCACAGTGTGCACCGCAGCCTTTCTGCCCAGACTGTCTGGCAATAATCCTGCATTTTAAATCCTGTTAGACACAAGTAAGCTGTGGGACAGTAATCCAGGGAAGAGTCGGTGCAAAATCCTCCAACGTCAAGCATTATAAACCTCCCGGATCCTCTGTGCTTCCCACCACATCTGCATGCCAAGAATCTGTCTCTTGTTAAGCACCTCATATTCGTGTCCTACAGGGTCTTGAAAGCCTGTTGCCCTGAACAAGGGGCACCCCATTCTTTATGCATGTGCATAGGGCTTAGCACAAAAGAGCCCCAGAGTCTGCCAGGCTTGCTATTGTCAAACAAATAATCGCTGCTATGCATTTTTTAGAGGGTTTAGAAACAGAAGGGGAGTTGCAGGACAACCACTGCAGACTGCTTTTGGATTGGCACATCCTTTGCCCTCAGAGCAGCTCACGGAGGGACCTGACTGAATGGGGATGAATGTGAAATGCTTGGTCTGCCAAAGGGACTTCTGGGGTTTCCAGTGGCTGAGGGGAGAAGGAAAAAAGCAGTAGGTGTAATGTCAATTTAACAATGGAAAAAAATTGTAAAGTACGATTTAGGTGCGATATAGATAAATGCCATGTGCCGTTGGAAGGTACACTACAAAAGATTAATGAAATAGATGTTCGTTGTCTGAGTTTCTTTTGCACCAGTAATTCTCCTAGTGCCGGTTGCCGTATATTTAATTTGATACAATCGGGAGTAAAACAGCCAATCGGACATGACAAACTCATTGTATCAGAAGTCATCTCTGCTTTAAAACGTGTGTCATATGACTAAACACCCTACTCCTGGTACAATGCACCCCACAGTAAAATTGGATGGAGCTCATCCTCAAATGCCCTGCCAAAAATGCTCCTAACAAAGGGCAACAAGAAAACATAATTCAAATGAGGGACATCTGTTCTGAAATGTTTGCAGATAATGACTGGATCAAGTGTCTGCATAAAGGATAATTATTTTCTGCAGATGGTTTGATCCGGTATTTTAAGCATTGTAAAAAAATCCTCCTCCTAGCCACTCAGTAAAGTATGTGGGGTTTTGCTGCAAGAGACCTCTTTCCTATCCTCTGCTACATTTTCTAAATGCAAACATAACTAAAACTATAAACAATTAATAGATAAAACGTAGGTGTCAAAGAAAAATATTCCATTTGAACGCAGACAACATACATTTTCAAGTTCTGGTCTTCCATTTCCTATACTACACTGCTGGATGCCCAAATAATTCTCAGGGTGAAGTTTTGTTACAGGAGAATGGTGAAATAAAGCAGTCATGTGTGGTGCAAAGGGATCCCCTGCAGATTTCAGAGAGGTCAGTTCCACAAATGACGGTGCAATATGGTTTTCAATACGAAATAATTCTACTGCCTTTCCTCAGGATGAAGGGATACAGAACAACCATGACCAAGACAGGTTTTTATCAAACCACCCCTGTGACACCACCTTGTAATGCATTGCTAGCCCCAGGGTAACGCTGCTCTGTTGAAACTGTTGTGCGAGTCAGTGTGATGGCTGGAGACCGACTCGTCTTCCCTGAAGGAGTGGGACCACAGGAGGGTGCCTGTGGGGCAAGGGGCCCCGGGGACCCCCGGGGACCCCCATGCCCGCAGCACCACAGGGCACGGCGGGGTGGAGGAAGGGGATGGGGATGATGGCTCAAACAGCCTCTGAAAGACAGCCCTTCCCTCAGAAAGCTGGTGACCTCAGGGAGTCTGATGCAGTAACCATCACTCTCCTATAAAACAAAACAGCTTTTGATTAATACAGGTGCCCAAAGCGTGCGATCACAGATCTGCTTCTGTAAACCTCTCCGGCTCAGCAGGTGCTGCTGATGGGGGGCAACGGGTGACGAGGACATCCCCGGCGCGCGGCACAGCCTTTGGAAACGCTGCGCCTCAGCGGTCTGCGCGGAAAGCATCGCCCCTCGCTGAACAGCTCGGGCTGGTCACCTCTGGAAGAGGTGCAGCGGCGGGCTGCCTGCGGGCAGGCGTCGGTCGGTTATTTCTGCAATTAGAGGAACTGCGAAAGGAAAGACTTGGAGTCGAGGAGGAGACTCCGGAGCGCAAGGCACAACCAGCAGCGGAGAGGAGGAGGCAGGCGAGGGAGGCAGCCGGCCCACCTCCCACCTCCCGGGCGCCGGAACCCTCTCGGGGCGCTGGAAGGGGCAGGGGAACAGCGGTCCCCGTGCGGGAGCGGCCCGGGTCAGCGCCGGGGGCCCCGAGGGAGCCCCAGGCTTTCACACCCTCGCCAGCCGGGCGGCGGGACCGCCCCGGCGCTCCCTCCGGCAGCCTGCGGCACAGCCCAGCACTGAAGCGCTGGGGCCCAGTCCCGGACACCGAAACCCGCCCAGAGGGGGATGAATAAGGCTGGAGGGCCCCGGCCCGGGAACCAACGGCTGCCAGCCGGGGGGAAGCCGCTGAGGGACGCGGCCGCTCCAGGGCCCCGCAGGCCGCCGCAGCGCTCACGCCCGCGCCCGAACTACACTTCCCGGCGTGCCGCGGGCGGCGCGCGGGGCGGGGAAGGCGGGGGCGCTTCCGGGTTGGCGGCTGGCGGCCGCTAGCGCCGTGTGTTTACTTCCGGCCACCCCAGTGCGCGAGTGTCAGCCTGACGAGGGGACCCGCGCAGCCTGGCGGCCGCCCCGCCCGCGCCGGGCAGCGAGGGGGAGCGAGGGAGGAGCCCGGCGCCCGCGGCGGCCCCCATGAGCGGGCGGTGAGCGGTGAGGCGGCGGCGGCGGGAGCCTCCTGGCGCGGCGGGACCCAGCCATGGACTGGCTCATGGGGTGAGTGGGGCCCCCGCAGCCGTTGGGCGCGCGCGACGCACGAGCGGGCGGCGGCGGCGGTGACAGGCGGCGTGGGGGGGGGGGCGGCCGGACCGCAGGGAGCCGAGCGCCCCGGGGCGGGGGAGGTGGGGAGGAGGAGGAGGAGGCGCAAGGGAGCCCTCACTTCGCCCCGAGCGGCCGCTCTCTGGAAAAGTAACTTTTCCTTCATTTTTTTGGGGGGGAAGGGGCGTGTAGGGAGGGCGGGCGTCCCGGGTCTCCGTGCTCCCCAGCAGCGCGGTGTGAGGCTGAGGCCGCGGCGGCAGAGCCCCGCTTTAAGCCGAAAGGCTTGCCCGGGTTTCAGTGGGGAGGAAGAAGGGACCTCGGCAGAGGTTAAAGGCAAATCGGAGCCGCGCCGGGGGGCTCGGGTAGCCTGGGATTAATGGTGCTCATTGCGGAGAGGCGGAAGGCGGAACGCGCTTTGCTGCTGGGCGGAGGGGTGCGGGCCTCGGTGCGGGAGGGGAGGTGCGGCGGGTGGGGGCGAGCTGAAGCGCTGCCGATGTCCCAGGAGAGATGAGCTCGGTTGCTTCCTGCATGGGTTGTGCTGGCGACCTGCACTCAGGTGAACTGTGAGCAACTCGGCTTCAGAGTCGCACGAGCAGCAGGTCTGCGCTTCAGGGAAGCCGCTGTCGCAGTGGTAACTTGCTGCCCTCGGCTTCTTCTGTACAGCAGCTTGATCCTGTTCCTGAACGTGGTTTTTACCGTCTAGATTGCCTCCTTTTCTAATGTGATGGGCCTGGAATACAAAACACGCTGTTTTGTAGCAGTGGCTAGATGTGGTGTATTGGAAAGATCGCCGGTTTGTGTGCTGCCTTTTGTCTGCAGCTGAGCTGTTTGCTGGTGAAAGTACGGCGCTCACTACTTACCTTCAAAGTAGATGTGGCCGACTCTTGAGCCGCTTGTCATTACCGGTTATGTTTTACTGGAAGTTTGACCCCTCCGTCCGGTGGAGTGACTACTGAATATCTCTGGGGTGGACGTTGATGGCTGGGTTTCGCCCCAGCAGGGTGAGCACTGGAAATGCAGTATTTGTGGCATGTGAAGGGCTCTGCGTGCCATGCACTGCAACGCTTGTGTCGTGCGAGTCAGAGGGCCGTGCTCTATTGTTACGTGGTCTTGATGAAAATACAAATGACAAGCTTGTTTCGATCTGCTTCGAAACAACCCCAAAGCACAGGCAGTCTGTTATATTTACTTTGTAAAAGTAAAGGCTGAAGTGTCAAAGTGCCACTGTAATTACAAAAAAGGTCAAACCCAGGACTTACACAAGACATTTGGATGACTCAGAATGCCTCATTTACGCAGTTGTACTTATTTTGTGTGAATTGTGTTGTAAAGCAGGAAAGAATCAAGGTTTAGTTTAGCCAAACTCTCAATATGTTAAAATCCCAGTTTTCCTATGGAAAATATTTTGGGCTTTCTGAAGTTGCAGTGAGAAAATTGGCATTTGTTCTGCACTTTTTTACCCGGGGTGGGTGGATCCGTCCATGTGTGGAAACAGACTTGCCTGTTTTCCCCATTGTAGTGGGAATGGATCCTGAGTCATTTGTGCGATACTCGCTTGTTCTCTGCTATTTCCTGATCTAATTCAGGCTGTTTCTGGCCTGACCAAACCCAACATTGTCCCAGTGATGCTCTTGATGTTTTCTCCTTTAAAACTTCTATTTGTGTGAATTTTGGGGAGGGTTATGGCAGAAAGGGAAAGCATTGATATTTTGCAGGGGAAGAGGTAGAAGGCCTCAGGGACCCTTTCTTGTTCTGTCCAAGTTATGGCTGCTGTTAGCAACTATGTGTATAAATGAAAACATCCTTCTTGCTGTTTGTTGAGAAAGAAACTGAGGACGTTTGTCTGCCAGGGCAGAAGTTTGGGTAATGTCACTCGCTTGGCCTTCCTTTCAGTGCAGACTTCGGCTGTTTGGGTCTCTTGTGTGAGAAGGGAAGGGCTGCAGAAAACCCTGCAGAAATAGTGGGAAAAGAGGACACTCCCGTCAGTTAGTGTGTCGAATCTCTTGTTGTGCCTCTGGAGAGCAAATTGTATTGGTCTGCTTCTTGGTGTTATCACTCTTTCCCGAATGAGTGTCACCACTAATAAAAATACTGTGATCTCTCTTATTGCTAACTGCTTTGTAATGTGCTGGTTTGCAGCTACAGTTTTCCACGTGCTTGCTCACAAGAACCCTTCTTGTATGTCTCATGTTATTGGTTGTGCTTTCTGAATGTTTTGCTGTGAGAAACATCTCTGTGTTTTAACTTCATATTCCTGAGGAATTAACCTTCAAGTGCACGTGGGTTAAATGAGGCAGCAGTAACAGTTGCTTCTCTTCTAGATCCCTCTACCCTTCAAGCTCATGTCTCATTTATCCGATAGACTGTTAAGAGCGAGATCTGCTTTATTCCTTGCTGGTCCTCCCCTTCACTTGTGGTCCCTTGGAAAGTGGGGGAAGGGGAAGTTCTAATCATACCACAAAGGGCAGCAGCTCATGTGTCTCTGATCGCCTCAGAGTGCTTAATAGACAAAAAACAGAAGCTGAAGCTTATAAACAATAGTGAATTTATTACAGATTAACAAACAGCTATAGGCTTACGTGGTCACACAGCAAAACTTCTCTGGGTGCTGCCTTTTGTTCAGTCAAGTGCTTCAAAATCCAGTCAAGTCCTAGGGAAGAAAGCTGAAAAAAATGAGCTGCTGGCATGTAACAATGCTCAGGTTAGCGCCAAAATAAGCCCAAAGTCTTTTCTGTGGTTGGTTGGTATCTTCTACCCTTCTACTTAACGTAGCCTTAGTATTGATATTGGTGAAAAACTATGGTTTCTTCAGTGCGTTTTCTCCGCTAGCAAAATAACGACCATTTTGAACTTTTTGTTCTACATGGGATATATTTTCAGTGCAGTCTTCACCAGAGATCCGTGCTGCTTAATTGCTTTGCTCACCAACATCTGACAGATCTACATTACCCTCTTTGGAAGAGATTTCAATCTTCTGTGTGACAAATAACATTGGTCTGCTCTAGAAGTTCAAAGTAGCAACAAAGACAGGCATTGTTCCTTCAGTTATGAAACTTGCTTTTTCATTTGTTTTAAAATTCATAGTTAAAAGGGAGTAAAACATATTAATGATACTGGTAAACCTGACACAGTGTCAGTTATTTTTAATCTTCAGCTGTGATGTCTGATGCTGTAACATTTTTTTGTAGTGGAGGAGGATTGTGAACTGTTATGTGAAAAGGGGAGAGAGAAACAAACTGTTTTACCAACACCAACAGTTACCTGTTAGACACAAAATACAGTTTGGGGCTATGTCTGTGCGATGGACTTTGTACTTCAGCAGATTAATAGGCTATTCTGATTGAAACTAAGAAAACTGCAACAGTTTAACATAGTTGTGGTGTGGAAACACCTCTGTAGATGCATCTTAAACTGGGAAAAAACCCTACCTCGGCAGAAGTGTATAGGCTACTTGAAAAGCCTTCAGCATGTAGGCAAGCGCTATGAAAAGGGACTGTTAGTGAAGGAAATGGGTGTGGGGGGGGATATTTCATTTTTCTCCTTTGCAAGAAAGCTTCTGTTTCCATTAACTGGTGGCATTCCATCTTGACTCTTACTTGAATGCCTCCGAGCACAGGAAAAACTCTGCATCCTCAAGAAGTGAAATGCTACTTCTAAACTCCTCAATGAAGATTATTTTCTGCTGAATTGTGTATCAGTATTTTGCCTGCATCAGAGGACTGTTATTCCAGGATCAGTGTAAGCAGCTCTTCTACTTGTAAGCTGCAGTGTCTACTTTCACAGGCACTTCTGATACCAGTAAAATGTCAGTGCCCTCGTCCATGTGGCTTGGTTTCACTGTGGTACTAAGGACTCTTTCCAAGGGAAGACTGCAGCATGTGGCAGCTTGTTAAAAACAAAATTTTAGATGCAAAACTTCCGTTGTGTAATAAAACGTTTTTCTTCTGGACAGCAGTGTTTAGCTCTTACAGGGCGGGTTTATGACAGTAAGAAATAAGTTGTGGGAGCATGCTAACTTCACGCAAGTGTATCATCTCTTTGCCTTTCTGTGCCTTATGGTGACTTGACAAAGATTCACACAGCGCCTTCTCCCAGACTTTAATTAGAGTGCAAGTGGAGTAAAAGAAGAGAGGCTCCGTGCAACAGGGGTTCCTCCTGTCTTTAGTTTTTAAGTTGTACGTCTTGCTGTCCATACTGTCATACCATCCACTGCTCAATTATCTGTTCTTTTGTACGTTGCCCTGGTGACTCGGAAAGGAGGGCCTAAAAATGATTGAGAGCTCTCCTTTTCTTATGGCCCACATCTGCAGCTTTGAGAACAGTTAGAAAAGCAATGGCCTTGAAAGATCAGGAAAATACAGATGGCAGAAGAAAGAAGCAAGCTCCTGATCAGAATATTTGTGCCTGAAGACAGCACAGACAGGTTTGGTCTACTCGGGTGCTCTGTGATCTGCAAGATAGAGCAAGTGGCTACAGCTGTAAACTGAACAATATCTAATCCAATGCAATAGCCTTCACACTTGGAAGTTTTATTTTGTAATGACAGTTAATCCATTATAAACACTACATATATATGCTGCCTGGCGTAGTCTTTGCCTGATCACGATAGGTAGGTAGAAAGTATGTTGTATTAAGTCAGCACAGTAACTGTGCAAATTCGATCTTTTTGAGTATATTCTACACTGATGACTTTTAACAAATGCTGCAAGAGGGTTTCTCTATGTCTGTACACTGCTGGATTAGTCTAGTACTGAAAGTCTGTGTGTCATGTATTCATTTTATTTAGCTATAACTGTCAGGGGCTTAAAATAAAGGTAGCAGTTTTTCCCGCCTTTTTTGGATATAGGATTTTGCCACATTAATCCCAGCAGTGATTTTGAAGGCTAGAATCAAAGTAACACATACTGCTATTTTGTTGTCTTCCATTCTGCATTTCTGGAAGAGTCTTTAAGAAATTTCCTCATAAGGCCTTAAGACACTGTCTAGTTCAAGATACGCTATGGTGAAATAAGAGTAATATTGTTATGCAGAGAAGTCCGAGACTTGAGCTAGAGCAGCTAAGGACTAGGTGTGAAAAAAGCACACTAGTATTCTAGTTCTAAGTCAGTAAAAATCCAATATGCTAATTTTTCAGCTGTTAGACTAAATCTTTGCTGCCGTTGAACAGGATGCATTATCACAGAATAGCTGAAGTTGGAAGGGACCCATAAGGATCATCAAGTCCGTTAATTATAAGGAATGCATCTCGTAGTGGGAACAATGAGAAATCACACAGCATACTTAGCTGTCAACTTGGCTGGTGCATAATACAGTTGAACCAAGGAGAATACTGCTGTCTTTGCCTGGCAGACCTTTATATAAAAGGGTAACTAATGATTTTTATTCTAGGTACTGTTCGAAACTTCCTAATTATAGCAAATATTTCCGTAATAAGGAAGAAAACTGGAAGTCCTTCAGCTGCTGTAACTGTAAGGAATGCTTTATGCTTTCTTCCCTTCAGTCATCTTCAGTGAAGAAAGACTCCTGCCTTTATAAGGCAGTTTTCCCCCTAGAAACTCTGCTGCAACCTTTCACAACTTGCACGGTGTGTATATTCGTCCTGTTTTTTAACTGACCTCACAGCAGGTGTTTCCCTTGCATTATATTACCTGCAAATTCTTGGCTTCACAGGCCATTTTGCCTACTTTGAGGGAGCTGAAAATAACTCAGAGCTGGTAAACCAGACATGTCTAGTCCCATTGGGTGGGGAAATACTCACATGTTCCTTATTTGCTTCTGTTTATAGGTATAACATTACCTATGGGGTCCCAGGTTGTTCTCCCCAGATAAATCTAGGTCTGTGTGTGAGCCGCTTGCACTCAGTTCACTGCTTACTTATGAGACTTCAGTATTATTTCATACATTTACTGGACATGAGCAGTACCTCTGCTAAACCAGAAGTGCTGAATCACAACTAGCATAACACAGTCCACAGGTAAAAGAATATCTTCATCAAATATTAACTTGCAATATTTGTTAGTATAGTAGTGGAAGGGTGCTATTAGTTTGAAACAGGAGTTTCCAGGGCTATCATAGTTGTAGAAAAGGAGTCAGGCCTGGAGAAGGGCAATTTAAGCTTTTCAGGCGTGTTGTTCCGTTACGTCTCTGGTTCTGAAAGTACTCGGTGTTACTACTGTGATTGTCACTATTACGTCTTTTCTGCTGTAATGCAAAACAAATAAAAAATAACTGCAGAGCCTTTCTCCCTGAAGTGTCCTGGTATTGTTAATTATCAATTTCTTGGAGACAATGCCAAATAAATCCTACATTTTGGAATCTGTGTTACTGTAGCAAACCACAGAATTTGTCTCAGTCAGGTAGTTACTTTCCTTTGGTCAGTACAACGCGCGTGAATACTGGTTTGATCTTATGAGAGTATTCTTTTTCCAACAAAGATTTTATTGAGGGACACGAAGAGTAGCTCAATCTCAAGGTCCCTAAAGCAAAATGAACTGTTCCTTACCTTAGAAAAAGAGTTGAGCATTCTAAAAGTGTAGCAATACTCCTTCCTTGCATCTGTCTGCATGTTACCTGCTTCTCCTTTGTGCTAGCTTCAGTGTTCAGGAAGGCTGATAGGTTGAGATGCTCATCTGACTGAAAACTAACCTTGTGGGCTTTATATTTTCTTTTTCCTTCTCCTAAGATTAGTTTTCATCTAAATGAGTTCCTGCAGCCTGATTGTGTAGCTGCATGATTAATGTGGATAGCACTATGGAGCTGGTGAGAACATAAAGCTTTGGTGGCAATGAGGACCTAAAACAATTATATGTAATCACATAGTAATGTGATTATTAGTGCTAATTACTCTGCAAATAATTAGAGATTTTCTGCTGATGTGTCCTTTGGCTTGAACTGTTTGGAAGAACTGCAGAGTATGTGGAAATTGGAGATGCTATGACTAGGCTGGTATCTTGGAGCAGGTAATGGCCTCAGAGCACTGTCAAGAGTTACTGTCCTACTGTGTTACATTCAGTTTATGGCTAAACTAGAAATATACTTACAGTGAACTGGATACTTAGGAATAACTCAGAATTTATAATTTGCTCTAAATCGGGTTTCATCTACCTGAGATAAGTGCTGGCTCTGTCATGGTGTGAATGTGAAGGTCGGTGGTATTTTGGACGCCTGGCTGAATCCAGCGGTCTGATTCAAGAGAGTTTTCAGGAAGCTTGGTTCATGCGTGATGGCCTACATAGCTTTGCCATATTTCACTGGCAGTTTCCATCTGTTACATCTACTGGACGTGGGCCCAAAGCAAGCATACTTGAAAGAGTAAAATTAATAAGAGACTGCAATTTTTAGATAGCTGTGTATACAAGTTTGAACTTGGTGTTGCCAGATCTGCATATTCTGCAGTCATTGCTGACCTATTAAACAGCTTTAATGTGTGTCTCTGCTAGTGGAATGCTATTGAAATAATCTTGTGCATAATTTTTAACCCATGTTTAGTGTTCTACAATCAGTGATAAGGTTGTGAGACTGACTTGCTAGATTCAGTTTCTAAATGTCCACCTTAGCAGTTTTTCCACCCATCTTATTATGCAACTGGAAAAAAAAATAGACAGTATCCTTCACTGTACTAAGCTTTATAATGAATAAATGTGTTTTTTAAATTATTTTTGCAATCATGTTGTTCATAGTATTGCTTGAGACTGTTATGTCAGTGAGACTACTTAAGGAAGAACTGTTGCTTCATGACTTTGTTGCAGCACTTGAGACATTTGCAATCTAGGAGCTTCCCTGCTCCTGACACAATTTTAAATGATTTAATTTTGCAGTTATAACAATGAGTATAACTGTAAATGGTTGAACAGCACTACTATAATTTTAGCATTTGGAGGGGAAAAAATGGTATTTTTTTCTGAAGTTAGTTTCCTTTTATTCTTCCAGGCAAGAGAAACTGGTCAGGGTGCCAGTTCTTCACGCGATCCACAAAGATCTGTTTCTGACTGTGGAAAAAGAGCATTGAACACACATTAAGAAGAAAAAAATTCAGATTTTAAATACAATTTTCAAGGCCCTGAAGAATGTCTGAAATTAATCTGGAATCAGGACAGGAATGACTGTCATAAGTCAAATTCCTTCTTACTCTGAACATTCAAAGAGTAAATCCATTAAGCTAGAATGTGAGCATGCAGAAAACTGTATTTTAACAAGCATCTTACGGGCTTTGGTGGTTAGGGCAGAGTCAAAGTGATCCCAGTCCAGTAACTCAAGCTATTCAGAATATACCTTAATGCCTTTTTTTTTTTTTTATTCCTTTCTTCACTGTTCATTTTAGAAAGGAGTTCGTTGAGTATTTTTATCATCAGTATCCAGTGGCTGAATCACTGCTGTCTCTTGTCTGTGCTGAAATGTGTAAATAGTTGGGACTTCTGAGAAGTTTCCTAGTATTTATACATAAAGCACAGAATTTGTGTAAAACAGGTTGTGTGGAGGTGACCTTGAGACTGATTGTTTGGTGTTTTTTTTTTTTTTACTGTTTCATGTTAAAACCTTAGTGTTCCTCCAGCTTAGAATTTCCTAATTTAGAGAACTTCTTTCTTTTGTGTGGTTCTTTATAAAACAGCAGGGAGTTGTTCAGGAAGGGCCTTGTTCCATGGAGTGTATCTTAACAGGTCATGCAAAGCTGGATAATATTTTTTTACAACAAGGTGTTTTGTGTCTTCTTTGTGGATGAGTTCATGTTACAGAGCTAACTCTGTGGCTTTGAGTTTGTGTCAGGTGTGGTAAATGATAAATAGCTTTCTTTTCAGACTGTCTTTTCTCTGATGATATCCAGGTGTTGCTGGAACTCCAGTCTGTAACCTTCATTATTGTCATGTCTAATAAAGTGTTAGCGTGTGACTGCTTTCCGTCAGATATAAAAGGGACTGAGTTTGTAGTGAGGACTAGTAACTTTTATTGGACCAGCAGGTGTACTTGGGGAAGAAAGCAAAACCTCTAATGGGCATGCTTGTATCTCTTGTTTATGTTAATAGACTGTCTTGAACAAAAACCATGTTAGTACTACAGCTCCATGTCAGCTGGATGAATCTCACCTGCTGATTTAGCAGGGGGCTGGTACCTTTTTAAGGAGCTGACCAACCTGCATTCAAAAAGCCACCAGTGGGCACTGGTCTTGCTATTTAAGGTTATCTGAATCTCTTCTAGGAAATGAAAGAGGCTACAAACAGCAGTATTTGCTGGTTCTGGTCTCAGGTATCCAGATCCTCAGATATGCCTAATCCCCTCAAATGCTGTCTTTTTCTTTTGTTTTGTGAGCCAGCCTTTCTTGGTTCATGTTCTCTGGTTGGGGTGCATGTGCTGACCTGAAGTTCTGATGTATTTAGGGGTCTTGTCTGTGTCTCCGTTTTGTTGTAGTGAGATTTTTGAAAAAATGTACCATTTTTGGAATTAGCTGATTTTTGAGGTTTGGAAGAAGTCTGATTGGTAAGAGATGAATAGAAGAAAATAGGCTGAAGTATCCCCTTCACTAATGACTATATTGTTATTTTGTTCGATTCTAATCTTTATCTTGTAATGTAGAGGGTCTCTTGGATATCCATTTGTGCTTGATTTTTCAGGCATTAAGGAGTACTGTTTCTTCTGCAGATTATTCCTGGATGGGCATCTAACAGTAGTTGTTCTTATTGTGTCCCTCGCTTATTATTGTGGTGCTGTTGGTCATGAGCAATTTTTGAAGACTGACCTGAAACTTCAGGTTTTTCTGGATGTGTTTATTAAGGTTTCTTATTAGGCATATGATAGGCTTTTACCATGTGGTCTGGCATAGCACAGGTTTTAGCTTTGAGTTAGGGGTGCTATTCAAAATGCTGCATTTGGTGATTTGCCTTTTATAACCGCAGAGTGTCTGTACTGAGGTTGCCTCTCTTGCCCCACCCTGCTGAAAATGAAGGTTCTGGCCCGAGTCACTTGAGCTTGTTGAGGCTTGAGCTGGTGAAGTGCTGTGAAAAAGCATCTGTGAAAGGGGAGATTCTGTGTTGATGCTTGTAATGCCCAGCTAGGTATTTAGCTGCATGTTTGTAGGCCACGTGGTTGGTTTACTTTTTTTAAAGGGTGGCCTTCCTGTTTTCACACAGTGCTATAAGGTGGTGGGTTTTGATTTGTTTTGTTTTTAAAGTGTTTATAAGTGTCTTCCAGGCTTGTTTCAGGCAGGATGTGCCCAGTCATCCACTGAAATATAAGCAGCGGTTGCTGTATGTGGTGTAACTTTCCAGGTGGGCAAAATATTTACATGTTCACAGTCTTGCATTTTCTCATTATTATTAATGGAATCAATGCTTTTGTTTAAATCAAGTTCATCTTGGGTTTAGGTAGAGTGAAAACTTACTAGGCTGACAGGTTGGGAATACTTTAAATTAGTTCTCTTTTTAATGGAGAAATATTTTCTGCAGTTCATAAAACACATACAGTATAATTATCCACTACCTTGCAGGACAAAATCACTTTCTAGTTTGTTTTTTCAGTAGAAATATATATAGTCCTTTTTCTAAGTAAATAAAATAAGAAATATTCTTGCTTAGTAGGTGTATTAAATTCCCATGTTTAAACATTTTATTCTGAAAAATGGGCTCTCTTTTATTTTCTAATTGGCAAAAATTTCTTGAGAAGGAAGTAACTGTATTATAAAGACAGACTCATTTCAACACGTTGGTTCTACTTGTTTAGGGCGTGTCGGCTATCCGCAGTATTTCTGAGCCAAGCCAAAAATGTAAAGTAAGAGGGCGTTAAATGTTCTGTGGGCATCGTGAACTAAGCTAACATGAAGGTTGCTTAGCTTCTGAATGACAACTTCGCTGAAGGTTTTAATGTGTTTTAACAGATACAATTCACATTTACTTTCTTAACTTGATTTGACTTAGTGTGTAGAAAAGCACTTGTGCAATGACAAGCAGTGAAAAAAAGAAAAATAATAATTAAAAAAATTGGGAAACAAACCTGAGAGCACCTGAGAGAGATCACCAGGGTGATGGTCCCCAGATGAACAACCATTGCTGTTAGAGTAAGCAGATAGAATTTGAGCAAAGAGGAAGCAAAGATATGAAGAAGAAGGTGCTTATACATGTAATAAAACTTTGCTAGCACATACATCATCATTTCCTGTCTGGGTATAATAAAGGAATAATAATTATTATGAGTTTCCATTACTACTAAGACCTTGATATTTTTATAAAATACTGCACGCAATAGTATCTTATGTAGAATCGCTGTTTGTAATTGAACTGTATCTGTCGAAACAAATGCATGAAAAACTTGTATCCGGGGAATTCTAGTAGACGCCTGACCTAAAGAAGTAATTTATCATTCATCCAGCTAAACATCTGTGGCCTGATTGGTCACATGTGCATGTTTTGAAAATAGAGGCCTGCAACATGCTGTCCAGGTATCACGGTATGCTGTGTTGCTGTTTATTCTGGCTTTTCAGCTGCCTGTGGCTGCGAACAGTATTGCCTGCCCTTTAATCCCTAGGCAAATAGTTCCTGTCCCATGGTTTGTAGTTAGTATTTTCTTCTGCTTGGGGACTTAGCACACTTTTATTACAAGGTGTGGATGTGGCTGGTTTGGGTCTGTGACTTCACAGACAAAGGTTCTAGTCCTAGTCATGCCAGAAATCAGTGTATGCAATTTGATGGTATCGTAAGTCAGGCAAAAAGGTCCTGCTGATCAGTCTCAAGGGCTGAGACGGAGAAACGCTGATGTCTTCTGAATGATACGAGACTTAAACTTGAGGGCACCTAACTGCCAGATCAGTGTGCCCTTTGTGGACTACACAACACCTGAGTGGGAGACTTGATTTGATAGTGCGATGGAAAAGGAAATATGATTGGGCTGCAATGCGCAACTTTGTGCAAAATTGCATCTCTGCCACTTCCTTTGAAACTGGAGTTTGGTAACTGCTCCATGTTTGCTGCTCTTATTATGTCAATGAAGTAATCTGGAAGTAAAACTAGACATCTGTTAAATGAGCTATGAAAAAGTACACAAGGCTTGGAGGGTCAAAGGCTGTTGTAATGGGGGAGCCAGACTGCACACGCAAACCAGATCCACCTGGAGCCTGTTTGTTCCTAGCAAAGTGAAAGGTGAGGATATGTGCTGCTTTTTCTCTATTCCACTTAATTCTGTGATCCACTATCCTAAATCTTATACTTAAAAGAGACACACAAAGTTTTACTAGCTAGATGGAGGGTTAATTTCACCTGTTTGGTATTGCTGACCAAACAATGAAGTAGAACTGGTCTGTATTAGCTACAGTAAGAGGGATAATACATCCTAATTTTAGTTATGTTTTGGATGAAAAATATCGCATCATTGTGAAAGGATTTTGTCAAGATGAAGTTTCTCAAAGAGTCTAACTGACACTGAACTGTCAGCTTATCGTTTTGCTGGTATATACCTGAGTATATGGATTTTTTACATGCCAAAAAAAAGGCAGGACCAAACAGCTCTGGGAACAACGAATCCAAATTGGATCCATTTTCCCACTGAAAGTAATAATGTGGCTGCTTACAGGAACTATCCCCATGTCTTGTTTCCCTAAGATCCCTGGAGCCTAGCGAAGTGGGTGGAGTGCACAGGACATGAAGTAAAAATAGTGTGAGATAAACCTGTCCAAAAAGGAGCCTAATATCCAAGGAGGACAATGGTTATCACAGAGCTATGGGCTACTCATTAACTTGGGGTTGCTAAAACAAATATTATTCTAGAGTGACAGCCAGCTACTGACATGAAACTGTTACTTACTTTTTAATCTTATTTTGAGTTTGCTTCTTTGTGCCAATTTTTTGGTGTTCAGTAGTAAAATAACAATGTGAGTATCACAGCAGGCACTGTCTCTGACCTCTGAAAAAAGAATGAATACTCCAATATGCTCTTGTTACAAAATCAAATCCAGGAGAACTTCAGATTAACTAGGTTTCAGTAAATACTTGCTCTGCTTCATCATGTGGAAAAGCAACAGCAAGTTCAAAAATGGAGGGAGAATAAGGCAAAAGCGGATTTAAAGACAGTTGACTTGCCAGTATACTTTTACAATAAAGAACAATTTTGGCATCTTGCGTAACGATGGAAGGTTGGAATACTAATAAATAGGAAGAATTTTTGTATACAGCCCATAGTTGAGCTATGGGGTTTAAATTGTATGATTCACTAAGGTAAATAATACAGTTCTGTAAAGATTAACCATGTTAGCCAGAGTACTAGCTAGGATAATACTGGTTTTCAGTCCATGCATCAAAGCTGAGCAGTCAGAGCCAGGAAGAAATTTCTCTTTGGAGATGATGTTGGGCAATTAGGTGCATTTCCAGAGATTTATGGAGTCTTCTGAATCACTTCAGTGTTGACTGTTGTCAGAAATAGAATATTGGACTTGGTATACTGTTACTTTGCGTTATGGGTGGTCCTCTGATGCAGAGGTAGATGTCCAGAATATGTTTATATAACAGCATGATAAAGCTTAATCTTTTCTTCTGTTTGCAAATACCTCCCCTTTCAATGTACAGAAAGTTGAAATACTTCATTAAAATCTGATTGTTACAGAGGGACAAAAAATATAACTCCTTTCTAAAATAACTTTTGTAACACAGATTTTCAAAATCTGTTTCTTCTTACAAAAGTACTGAATGTATCGGTTGGTGATTTGATTTGATTTGAAGTTTGAAAACTTAAGTACCAGTGGAATGCTTTTCCTCCTGATTTTTAAGTCAGGGCTGTTTATGCGTTCACACCTCCCTGACGTGTCTTACAGAAAGATTAAGTAATTGATATCTCTTCTTCCTTGTTTTAAATTAATTCTTTTTGGACTAAGATAAACTTTTTCAGATTTGTTATGCTAACAAGACAGCTGACTTCATGAATATTTCATTCTTGCATTTCTTTAGAGGCCCTGAATTACAGTATCTGGTTCCCAAGGATGAAGAAGTCACTCTTTTTCTAGTATTTACTGTTCCCTGTTGTTGAAATGCCACCTTTGGGACTGGGACTGTCATTAGACATATGTTAATCCTTGTAGTAACTTTTAAAGATACTGATAATACAATGATAATGAGGGAAAAAGATGAAATTTATTCTTGGGGGAGAAGATTTGAAATTCCGTGGAATTAAAAGAATCCCAGGATGTTTAATATTGAATCACCGTGGTGCTCTTCCTTTATTACTAGTTTTCTGGAGGTGAAAATACACCGGCTTTTTTATTTCTTCCCCAGAAAGAGGTAAGAATTGAGATGGATTCTATTTTAATATCAGCAAGAATAGAATGTAAATTTGGAAACAAGACCACTTGGTTATATATGTGAGTTGTATTATTGATCTATTGTTGTTTTTCTCATCTATACTTACTTGTTGGTTTGTGGGTGGTTTTTTTTTTTTATTATAGCTCTTTCTTGAAAACAAGTATCTACTTGGATTGGGGATGTTTTTTCAGAGGTGGCAGATGGTACATTGGCCTTGGTCCCGTGGAATCTGCAGTGCTTTGTGAACAGTTTAAATACTTATGACTTGCATACTCCTTTTGGCTATTCTGAGCTGAAGCTTCTGAAGTTTTAATAAACTTTTGTCACAATCTGAAGGGTTGTTTTCAGTCTATGGTAACTTTTTGTGATATTTTATTTTAAACCAAGTCCAATATAATGTTAATGTTTAAGCACAATTTGCTAATTATAATCCTTCAGCTGCAATTGCTTTAGCATCTGGAGGGATGAAACAAAAAGATCGTTGCTTGAAAGTGCTTATTTCCCTAAATGTAACTGCCACTTAAAATTATGTAAATGCCAAAGTGAATTGTTTCTCCCCCAAAATGCCAATGGCGAGGATCCTTGATATAAAAGAATAATGATTATTTTTTTGCCTCATCAGGCGAGTGCTTCACTTGTTGGTGGGTTTTGGGGTGTGTGTGTGTTGTGTGGGTTTTTTTTTTCTTGTATATGCACAAGAGAGATCTCGGCATGTGGTCTAAATACACTTTGTATTTTTGAAGTTTTATGGTTAGTAACATGCTAGCTTAGTAATCTTAGCTTTATTTTGTTTATGTAGTATAAATACAGCGGAAAAGTGTTGATCAGGAGGTAAGTAAATAAATGTTTAAGTATGTTAGATGGAGAAAATATGATTCTGTCGGGTACTGCAAGGAGTGAAGTATAACTAAGCCAGTTCAAGCAGCTGATCAGTTGAATGCTGCCTCTGATTTGTTGGTATCATGCTGAGAATAAATCAGGTTTGTGTAGTGACTGGAAATGACCTTTTTCTATTTCTTGGAACTGTTTTCAGTTTAGGCCAAAAACCCAGTGCTCTTCCCTGGCTTCGTTCTTTAGCAGTTTTTAAATCAAACTGTTATAAAACTGTTGTGTACACGTTATTGTCCACATAGATTTTACAATAATTGGCATTGGTTTAGCTAACTCAGTTCAAAAGATAACTAAAGTATGACAGTGTCCAACATTTGAGTCTTGTACCTCAGCTCTTCCCGGTGGGATTCCATTTCCTTAAAAATACAGTAGAACTTGACTTGTTCAGGTATTGCATTCTCCACCATCACTTGAAGAACATTAAGTGCTTTATCATCTAACGGATGACCTCATCATATGTCAAGGGAGCAAAGAAGGCTGTAGCAGCTCTTATGAGCCTTTAATATGCAAACTTGTGCAAACTTTAGAAGTGCTGCGTCTCCTTCATCCTTTTTCCTCTAGAAGGCATGCCTTTTACCAAAACAAGTCAATGAAGAAGTTGCTGATTAATTCTTTGGATAATTTTGAAAATAGTTCACAGACGGGAGAGGAAGGGAAACAAAGAAAAGTTAAAAATACAGTGCCTGCTACCTCAGATGCACTGTGGCAGCAACATGTTTGTTATCTCCATGATAGACTTCACTGTGATACATCTTGCTGAAAGAAAAGTGATGTGGATTTTTGGCATGGCTGTGCCAAAGCAGGGGATTCCCCTTTTGTAGGGGAGAACTATAGCTTTCTATTGCTCCAATTTCTCCCTCCAGTAAGTTTACTGATGGCAGCGTTTTTCTTGCTAGACCTTGCAATATTAAAAAACAGAGCTGATGTATGCATGAACTAGGAATGTTTCCAAAGACCGATTGTCTTAAAAAAATGAGTAATGACGTTGGTATTTTATGTTGATCCACGTTAGACTACAGCTGTGAGTGTTCTCGGTGTTTTGGGTGCTGCAGTAAATAAATTTGTGTTCAAACATTAGAATGATTGTCCATATGCCACAGTAGCCACTGCTTGCTTTAATATGCATTACTGTACCTACGAGGGAGATATTTTTGCCCATTATCTGACAAGTGAATACAAATTTTTCATGTGTATCATTGTCATAGCTTGATATTATGAGAACAAAAGAAAGCTAGGGACCCTAGTGAGAATGTTGAGAGGGATTAACAGAGCCTTGTAGCTATGGAGTTAAGCTGGGCTTCTGTTTTCACTGCCAATAACATCTTGATTTATGCATACTGGGGATGTTTTTAAACACTGAAGAAATAGGAAAGAAGACAGTTTGCTTCTAGCCTGTGTTTCCTGCGGGCCTTCTTGGCTTTGCCTTCCAGTTAGACAAGAGCATTCGGAGCATAATCTTGTTGTTCTGTCCTCTTATTGCTGTTTATTTGTTTTGCCAGTTATGTAAAGCTCCGGGCTTGAGCCTGTTCTCTCCTTGCCCATCTTCCTTGAAGATGTAAGTTGGGAATGTGTATGCAGAAAATCTCTTGTGCACATCCTGTTTTCAGATTGTGTTACTTCCTTTGGTCTTGTGCTCCTACTGAGAATGTGGCTTGAAGGATGTCTTGTGACTGCATCTCATACAGGTGGTGAATGCTAAGGATAGAAGTGCGTATGTTCATAAATGGTGTCAGAGTTGAACAACTAGCAAGGTTGTTTTAACTAATGGATGGCTTTGTAGCTTTTTTAGAAGTATTTTGTGATGATACCAATAAAGAAGTAGGTAAATTGTGGTTCGGAGCTTTTTTTTCTCAGGGTGTGTATTAAGGAAAAAGTAGTCTGGTAGCAGTTTGAATATTCACGCTGTCATTATGGAACAGTGTAACCACAGATGAACTTGCACAAATATCGAAAGCAGCAGACTGGAACAGAAATATAAACTTCTCGCTTCCTACTGCTGTATTTCTTTCAAATGTGCAGATTGCTGAGGTAAGCAAGCCTGCAAAGTTGAGATGGGTTAACTGTAAGGTAAAGCTTGCTTCCATTGCCAGGCACTTCTGAGTGGCCTGTTGCTGGTTACTTGCTAAGGGTGACACGATTTGCAGTTCTAATAGTGTAACAGCCTATTCCTGACATGCTGAAATAGTTTTGAGGATTTCAGCATATGCTCACTACAAATATCTTCATATGATTTTTCTTATGCGCTTAATACAAAAGCAGAATGATTGATAGAAATTAAGTATTACAAAAGAAGGAGCTTTTAGAACGTATCAAAGGGGTTTTACTAGGAAGATGACTGCTATTAACCTCTAGCTCTGTCTCAGTGGTCTTTGGTATTAAATTGCTAGTACAAGGTGCTGAAATGGATCTTCCCATTCAGTGAAATCATATTGCTTCATCTTCTTTTGTAGGCTACTGTAAAACAACTTCTTAATGTAGTTACAGTGTTGATAAAAAGTAAAATATGCCTTCATCTATGTAAAAAAGCATACGAGCGTAGAAATTTTCCTGGTCCTTTAAAACAATAAGACTATTTTTTGCTACAGAGAATTTAACCATAATACTGCGGAATGGATTTCATCATTCAGCCCTTCCATGGTGTTTATGCCACTCACTTCTAATGCTGTACCTAAAATTTGTGCTGTATCACCTAGAAACTGTGGTATCTCTTGTTTTTGAGCTGTGGTAAAATTTAGATAATTTTTTATTTCAGCACTGTTAGAGGCAGGACATACTGAAGGAAATGGCAAATTTGTAATGCATAGTTTTTTTGTTTAATTTTCCTCAATTTTTTTTCCTATTAGAACTATTCCCCCCCCCCCCCCCCCCTTCTATTGAGACTATTTTGCATCATTATACAGGAGAAATGGTGCTAATGTTTGTTTTGTCATATAATGAATAAACTGGTTTGGAAGGTTCCTCTCCCTAATTCCTATATTTAAAGTCTTTGTTATGGTTTAATTAGTAGGTATTAGCATATGTATCGAAATGCAGAATGTGCAAGTACTATTTGGAAAATTAAATGCTACATTTAGCTCATCATTTTGTATCGTTTGGATTTATTTTGAACAAAACATTAGCACACTGAAATACGAAAGCTATAAAATTATGGCACAAAATCAACATCAATAAAAATCTGTTTTACACAGGACTGTTCCTCTCCTAGTATGCATGCAGCTGGGCAAGAAAAGAGCGATATAATAAATGTATTGCTACTGCTCATGACTGAGACTGGAGAAGGTGAATGTGGAATTACCAATGTGGAGTTGAAAATGTAAAAACATTAATGTGCTTGTATAGTATTGAGAGGGAGGAAATGGGGTGGATCACTTTGAGGAGGAGAATTTTTGTCTTGAGGCAAAACAAGCACGTGTTTGTTTTGCCAGTTGCAATAATGTGCCACCCAGCATAAATGTCCATATCGCTGCATCTTTAGTAACCACAGCTGTAGGGCTAGAAGAGCAGGCCTCAGGCCCTGTGAACTCTGGCTACATCAGTTGTGCCTGATCACTTCTGTTGTGATCCTTCCTCTGTTTTTTTTAAACTGCTCTTCTGGAGAGGGTGAAGAGAGGTGTTGACTTCTGTGGAACTTCTTCATTTTGTTAGACTTGGCATAAGTATCCCATGTTTGGTACCTTGGTCTGCTCACTCCATGTGACATCTCTTGTTGTGGTGTGTTTTTTTTTTGTTTTTTTTTTTTTTTTTTTAAATTTCCTAATACATATACTTTACTTTCTCTCCAGAACAGGGTTTTAGCAACAACTGAAGGATATGTGAAGGCATCCTTGAAGACTCTTCTGTGGAACTGACCTTTAAATATACAGATTTACAAGGAGTAAAAAAGTTTATAAAAAGCACCTCAGCTCCTATAACAAAAATCTTCATATCACACAAAGACTATGTATTTTATGCCATAGTTCCCTGAGCACTTTGGGCCAAGTGGACTGCTGTGAGAAGTGCTCTCTTCTCACTGTTTCAGCTGTTTGTTCCCCTCTTGCTAGCTCAAGTGCTTGAGGGATCTCGTTAGGAATTGGATCCTGCTGGTGATGCAGGCTAAAACTAATGGCAAGTAAACAGCATTTCGGTTTAACTGGGGTCGGTTCCTGATCTGTTTCACTGTACTGCTGCACAAATACCTCTGCATGGGAGAGGCACAGAGGGAAGATTGAGAGGATGATGGAGAGGAAGCGGACTCAACTCTAATGGTGGTAGTAACATTTTGCTGTTAGCTTGCCAGGTGTCCTGTTTAATTGCTGCACATCTTGTGGGGATTTGTGGTGATGGTTGGTACACATGTGTGAATTTTTTGGGGAAAATGCTAATTAGGTTGATAGGTTTTAACAGATGCTTTCTGTAAGTGTAGTTTTTTTAGCTGAGATTTAGCCTAACTTGATTATTGTTGTTGAAGGAATAGCTTGTACATCAGCTTATTTTCTGCTAAAATTAGGCTAGCTGTCTTTTATATTCAAGTTGCTTTGCTACAGCAAAGTGAATGCAAATCAGATTCATTCTGTATTGTTTCTTTTGTGTTCTGTCACCCTCTATGGTAACAGCCAGCAAAAAGCTCAACTCCAAATTATATCTTTCTTTTGCTGTTTTTTTTTCTGCTGACATAACTCTCCTGAACTGGGATGCTGTGTAGCATGGGGGCAGGAATGGATTTCCTTTGTGGGTAGTTAGATTTAATCTTCTGGTAAAGAACTGACTTTCATAAAACGCACTGCCCATTGCTGGATGCAGCTGCTGTGCATGAAATCCTGTTTATTGAATATGCAATTATAGAACAATAATGATAAATGTCCTCCTTTGCTCTTAGTGCTAGAGATGGCAAACTCATGCTGGTCAGGGGACCAAAGAGAAGTTGGGAAGTAGAATGTGCATCACATACTGTCTATTGCCACATGCTCCCAGCCAGATGTTTTGAGATGTGAAAATCCAGCATGTAACCTACAAAATAAAATACACTTTAATACGAAATGACAGAAAGTTCTTTACTAAAATACGTTATAACAGAATATTCTTAATTCGCTTTCTTTGCAAGTTGTACTTTGTTTTGTGTGTGACTCACTGAAGATGACTGGAATTTGTTCAACCTGAAGTTACCTAGCTGCTGTTCAGAGTACATTCATTCTTGTGACTCAATCCACTCTTAGAATTTCTGATATTGTGCACTTTTTACAGTAGGAATTGCGCTTCCAGGGTGCAAGGGGCAGTGTGTCAGTACACTTGTTACAGGACCAAGCATGCTGTGCTGAGACGCAGGGCTTTAGAGGTCTGCCGAGAATGTGAAGTGCAGCCATTTAGGTTTATCAGGAGCAGCTGTTTCTGTTCTGTGGACAGATCCATCTGGGGCAGTGCGGGGAGAGAGAGAGCACTGGTGCCTTTTAGAGATTAGCTGGTGGCGGTTTTGCTTGGGTAGCGTACCAAGTTTTAGCAGAGCTACTGTAACAGAGATAGGAGGTGAAAAGCGATGGTGAAAAAAATACAAGCTCTAACTAATCTTTTTGTGTCAGAAGAAGCCTTCAGGATTTGGTTATCTGCATGTGGGTCTAATTGCAGCCTTGATTAGAGGAGTGCATGACACCTCCTACTTCAGTAGAGATCTGGCTGAGCTGTTACAGACAGTGTTTGGACATACGAGGCCTAGATGAGGAGTCAGAACAGCTGTGTCCTTGTGCAGGCGAGAGGGAGGCTGTCTGGTTTATTGGATTACCCCTTGTCAGATCATGGCAGTGCATGCTTCTTAAATCCCTCGGGGTAGGGAGGGAGTGGCGAAGGAGGGATGGCTTATTTTAGGTAAAGTTTTGTTGTTCCTTTTCTGCTGAGAAATGTGTGAACGTTTCACAAAAGGGTAACTTCAAAAGGGGTCTTCAAAATGTTCACGTCTGGTGGTGTGGGATTTTGTGGGCAGGTATGAGCTGGGGAGGGCCTACAGCAGCTTGACCGGTTTCTGTGCCTTTTGTTTGCCTTAAGGAAGTGGTGGGTGAGTGCTTGCTTTTGATGCTATCCCTACTCTACTGCTTCTCCTCTCATCCTTTTTCCTGAGCTTGAGCTCGTTAAGGGCTGATGGTAAGCATTCATTCAGCTTACTGCTTTCTTTTTGTATACAGGGTAACTGTGAAATCTTTCCACAGTGAAAGCAATGAAAGATTTCTGGGTTTAATTCTTGGCTCGGGTATTTGGAGAAGGTGATACGGGTTTTGTGGGATCTTCAGTATTCCTGTAGTCTATTATAGAGTTATTACTGTGCTCAGGTCAGGAGTTATTACTGTGCTCAGGTCTTCTATCAGTTTCTTAATATATGAAGCAAATGGTTTGCTCTCCAACAGAGCAGAAGAGCCTTGAGAATAATGCCTTCCAAACAAGTACTGTATTTTGGTTATCTTTGTCTTGGAAGGGACAGCCTTGCTCCTGCAGTCAGACTGTAGTTCTGTACTGACTCTTGCTGCGCTCGGAGAACTTCTAGTTGCTACACAAGAATGGGTTCCTCTTTCTTGGAGAGGAAGGTCTCCTGTCTCTTTCAGCTTAGACCATGCTTATATAGCACAGGCTGATCTGAGAAGTGGCAGAATGGTAGATATATTTTGGGACCAGAAGCTTGACATAAGAGGCAAGTCAGCAAATACAATCTCTTTAGAGGAAAACATGCAATGTCTGAATTGTGCAGTAGACATGGAACAACTCTTGTGTTGTAAAAGAGTATAAGCTTGTCCTGTACATATACTCTATATGGCCGTGACAGCTTGGTGTCCAGAGTTTTGCAAGTGAAACAGCTAGAGTTCTTAATCTTGTCTTTGAAGCATAATGGGTGCTTGCTTGGAAATGCTTTTAAGTAGCATTTTTCACTCCCTCAGAGCACAGTTGTATATAAGGGCTGATGTAGGCTGTGGTGCCCCTGAGGAAAAGGAGGATGGGATTTTCCTGAATCAGTTCTGCCACTAGCAGAATATTGCTGCTTGGTTAGTTTGTCATCTTTAGGAGACTGCGAGATGCCGCACCAACCATTTATGTCTGCACTCAATGAGTGGGAGCCAAGAACTTTGTGGGATGAGGGAGAGAGTTAATGGGGGGCAAAGAGATGCAGGCACGCCTTTTAATGTTGATAATAATAAATTGATCGTCATTTCTAGAAAATGGTAATTAATAAATCAGCTATGGCTGAATAGTCCCATACATAAACATAAACCTGTAAACTTTTGGAACTGTTTGGAAGAGGTTTGTAGAGGATCACTAAATGAAGAGGCTGATAACACTTGGGTGATTCTTCAATTTAACAAAAAACTTTATTGAAAAATTTGGAAGAAATATTTTGACCGAGAGATCTGTGTGGATTTTAGCACTTAGGAAAGATGTGCTATGTCCAGCTCTCGCCTGTTTCCTAAAATCAAGGCTTAGAAAGTCCTGTAGTGTAATTGTAAACTTTACAGGTTATTTTCCTCCTCACTGTAGCATGCTCTACTCAGTGTAACTGGGAACATTTTACAATGGTAATGAACTTGGCAAGAGAAGAGCCCTTTGCCTGCTGCCAGAGTAAAGCAAATAAACAAATAAGGAAAACAAAAGAAGATCCCTCCCTATCCCCTCGGCGGGTTGCAGGAGCGGCTGGCACCGCTGGCCGTGCTGGCGGAAGGGTGGAATGTCCTGCCGTGCATTCCGCGCAGATGGCCTGGACCCCGGCCACCCCAGCAGCGCAGAAAATACCACGCTCTCAGCCATGCCACTTGTGATTGAATTGGAATCGAAGCTAACTTTAAAAAGCAGTGCATTACCGATTAAAACTGTTTTTCTGTGTTTCCAAAAATTACACAACAGTTTTGGTCTCGTTTGCTCAAGAGAATCTTCCTCTTGAAGATAATATCTTTCGTTTCTGGGGCACCTTGCTGTTAAGAAAGTCCCTGTATCCCCATCTGAAGAGAGCACAGGCATCGCCTGAAGAGAGTAATTTTTCTGTAGTCACCTCTTCTGGCTCTCAGCAAAATGGTGGCCTTCTGCTTTCAAGAATGGTGAAATAGTGCTTCCCGTGCAGCAAATACCAGTGCTGTTGCTCAGGAGCATTTGGGACAGCTGGTTGTACTTCCAGACTGTTTTATATATGTAGTTGTGATGATCAATACTAACTCCTGGTAAAACGAAAGTGAATACATCTTGTAGTACTCTTGCAGAACCATGCACTCACAAAGTCTGAACTAAGGTCTTGAGTATTTTATGTATTAAGATTGACTGCTGAAGAAATGTGGTGGTTCTTGCAAGACCAGGTACTCATCTGAGCCTCTCTTGCATTTTGCTGTCTGTAGCACTGACTACCATAAAAGAACTTCTTCACTCTGAGGGTGACGGAGCCCTGGCACAGGCTGCCCAGGGAGGTTGTGGAGTCTCCTTCTCTGGAGATATTCAAGACCCACCTGGACAAGGTCCTGTGCAGCCTGCTGTAGGTGACCCTGCCTCGGCAAGAGGGTTGGACTAGATGACCCACAGAGGTCCCTTCCAACCCCTACCATTCTGTGATTCTTACCATTAATCAAATCTGCAGGTAGCATGAGAGAGGAATGGCGCTCTTTTCCTGTAGCTTATGTATTGTTTGGTCAGTCACCATTAAGGAAGCAAAGCACCATAACCTTAATAGAAGGGTACAATAATGATGCTTTGTAGTTATTTAGCAGGCAAAATCTGATACCATTAAGGAAGTAGAACACTCTGTCCTTAATTGAAGGATATGATAATGATGCTTTGTAGCCAGTTAGTAGGCAAAATCTGTAATTAGTGTCACGTATTGTTTTAGAATCTGGAGAAGGAGTAGCTAATGTTTGTGGGATGAAAAGAAAAATTACTTAATTCTGCCGTGCAGTATTTACACGGTGAAGTGCAGGCTGGTAGTTCAATGCTTCCTGATGTTTGGTAAGAAATTTTTCCTCACAACTCATGGAAGTATGGCTTCCACTAAGCTTTTAATGACTGGGATGACAGTGCTGTTGAGAAAACCAAGTACAAGTAGTCTGTTTTCAGCAAAATATTTCAAGAATGCTTTGCAAATCCATGTATTAGAATAACAAAGCACAAATCAGACTGTCTTGCTAGAGGCCAATGGCAGTTTAAGGTCAATGCTTCATAGACAGCCATCGAAAGCTTTGTGAACGGGGGATGGACCCAGTGTGCCAGTACCTACCATCTGCATGCTCCCAGTGCAAGAACGCAGAGAGAGAGGTGAAACTCCTCTCCAGTATTATTTGGCTTGCAAGATTGCACTGTGGCGTAATGTATTGGTTCATGAGGACTGCGCAGCTGTAAAGGAACAGAACTGTAAGCTGGAGGTATTTCCCTGTGATGAAAACAGCCAGCAACTGTTGGATGAGTGTCTTTTGTTGCCCTACCAGAGCTTGATCCAAGTTTGATTATTCCAGCATGGATCTGTTTGAAAACTTTGTGTTGCACTGGGGCATTTTTATGTGCAGGTGAGTGCATGGTAGTTACCGCTGCATTATTTTCACACTGAAAATAAAAATGCAAAAAATTAGCTACAGCACCAGCAGTATGTCATAAGATTTGGTTTGTTGCTTTTCCAATATTTGTATTTCAACCTGCAGCTCGTAAGTTATTACCGATAACATTTTACAAACCTTCACAAGACTAACTGTTGTATAGATGAGTTTACTTTTACGTAGACATGGTCTGATTGTACAAGTTTCATGCTACTGTTGGCTATGACTATGCTAGGCCTCTGATTTACTATGAAATTTTTTTTCCTCAGCTTAACATTACTTTCAGATACAAACAAGACGACAAATTACTTGCAGTGCCAGATTAATGTGTACTTGGCTTTCTGATGAAAAACTATCTTTTTCATTTTTTTCTTCTATGTTTATCATAATGCCTGTTCTAAAATGTCCAAAGGCAATTACCAAAACTGTATCAGTACTGAATAATTAGAAGAGAAATGTACTGCCTGGAGCCGCTTATTCTAATATCACTTTCCTGCTAAATGCAATTAGAGAGGAAAAAAATACATTAGTCACTTGAAAAGGGCAGCATTCCCTGTTTTAACAAGCCATGTAGCTTTTTCCACTGTTCTCAGCATCCCTTTGCCTGTTCGGTCAAGCTCAGGAGAGAAACCTTGAAAGTACAATGTCAATTGTGTTGTGAGTTGCTGTTTCTTCATTAGCCAGTGTCCTTCACCAGGTTTTACAATTATGGTGCTGTGAATTCTGTTAACTAATCAGTTTTAGGTTCTGTTTAGTTTAGCCGTTCTTCTTGATGATGAATCAGTTTATTTTTTGCATGAGTTACCTGGAGGAACATCTGTGTACCTTCGCCACCAAGGCCCTCCAGGAGAAACTAGTCTCAGAGCTCTCTTCTGTGGGCATGGTAGCTGACAGCTTCAAACAGGGGTGGCACCCACTCAGCAGATGGACCTGCCGCCGCCAGTGTAAGCTTCATCCAGCAGGCCTTGGAAGGCCAGAGGTGATGGGGCTGTCTGATTACTTCAAGGGTATCCTCAAGGAGTAGAGATTTATCAGCTTTTTGTGTGACAGTTTAGTAAGTGTTAGCTGGTGTTTTTCAGCACAGGCAAATCGCTGAACTTTGCTTTTAAGGGTAGAAGAAATAGAGAAACATGCTGTCCATAAACACAAATGTAACAACATCGCACTGCAGGAGTTACTGGAAAAGAATAGCATGGGTAGGAGGATGTGTGATATTCCCTTTGGTTTAGGGCTGTGAGGTGTTTGTGCACAAGTGTGCATGTATATTTGAGAGAACATAGGTTGCTCCAAAATATGCTGTACCTTTGAACAGTCTTGTGTAATAAAGTTTACCAGTTCATTTTATTGACAAAGTAATGGTCTAAGTTCTTGAAATAATACATCCATGTGAATAAATAAGAGAAGTAGTACTTCACAACAGTATTTGCATCAGGGTTTTGTTATAAAAATGTGTAAAATTAGAAGTAATGAAGTATCATCAAATATGAAAGGTTTGGCTTTTTTTAGTTCTTGAGTGCAGCTTCCCTCTTGCAGCCCTGTTCTTAAATAACTGAAAATAGAAAAAATGGCAGAAATAATTCATATTCAAAACATATACAGTCTCCAAAGACACTTCCAAAGCTGCTAGGTGCTCAGAGAAAGAATTGAGAAGGTGAGCTGTGGAGTAATATTGCTAGAAGAGAAGGATGGCTTTTTTCCCCGCAGCTTCTGATGTCTGTTCTTCCAGCTCCCCATCCCCAGTAGCTATTCGGTTGCCTTTAGGTATTGTAATGCATCAGGGCCAGAGAGCACTGTAAAAGAGAAATGGGAGTGCTGTCGGTGCCAGAGTGCTCTCTGCCTGCGGGTGACTGGCGTTGGCAGAGTAGTAGGCGAGCAGAGAGGACTCCAGCGATCTGTGGCATATCTATTGTTGGGGAAATACTGAATAAGAAAAAGTAATGAGGTATGTTGTAGAATATGGGATAGTATCTAAGTACTTTCTTCAGCATAACTAAAAAAACTCAGCAAGTGTTGGTGTTCCTGGAAGTTGTCGAATTCATGGTCGTATAGCCTGAATTGGGTACAAAGTGGGTATCGCATAGGTGGCAGAAAATGCAACCTGCATTTGGTTATGCTGAATGTGTACCATGGACCTACCACAGAGAAATGAATGTGAAAAGTTACTTAGATTTCCACCCTCACTGAATCCTTGAAGAACCGTTTCTGGTGAGGATGATAAAATACTTGCTCCTTGCAAGTAAATTTCCTTGCATTTCCAGAAGGAGGGAGGAAGAAGATTCTGCTGTGTCCATATTGTTATAAATATTTCCTAGGTGAATTTACTAATAAATGTTGGTGAACATGGAATAAAATACTCTTTTTAGAAGCAGAGCTGCTCTTGTTGTGACTGGATTTCAGATTCTCTTGCTGTGGCTACAGAGTGCTAGTTTAGGACTCTTAAGAGATCTGGATTTTTGTGTTGTATTTGGCTATTAGTATGCCAGGTGACTTCAGACACATCTCTCCAGTTCCTTTTTGTCTTTCATTTCCCATCTCTAAAATGGTTAACTTCCAGATAAGTCGTTGAGATCTGCTGATAAAATTAATTTTAAAAGACTTGGATATGATTGTATCCTTGAGATATTTAAGCTGGTAAGAGGGCTGGAATGTTGGCAGGTATTAGGAATGTCTATATAGGCAGAGGCACAAATGAGCTTTTTTCTTTTTTCCCCAGGATGACTTTTGTATTAACACAGACTGTGGTACCAGAAAATGCAGCACACATTTAATGTTAGGAAAGTGATGCCACCAGTAACTCCAGACAGGGAAATTTTTGCTTGGGTAATAGCCTAATTTGCAGAAGCAGTATGGTATATGGTAGTGAAGAATGCAAGCACTCTTAGAGACCAGCTAAATGGAAGAATTAGCAGCAAACCATTTGAAGAAATAAGCTGAAATTTCTGTGCTATACAGATGTATTTATGTGGGTTTCTGGAAAACTATACTTTATAAATGGAATCTTTTCCCTGAAATAGCAAAAATCTGACTTCTTTTTCCTAAGCCACGCTGTCAAAAGTGCTTGTATTTTGATTAACTGGATAACAAGACATAACTGTACCGTTGTAGCCCATGAAATAAGTGATCATGAGGATGATGTTTTGAAACAAAGATTTCAGTTCAGCTTGGCTTGTTTATATATTTTAAAAAGCAAGTGAGAGTTGGCAATAGAGGTACTGTTGTATTTTGTTTCTAAGTTATCTGTGAAACAGTACCAGGAATTTAAGATACATCTGCCATTACAATAAGCTGAGTGAGTTCTGGCAGCATTTACAGTTGAAAGCTCTAAACAGTGTTTTGAGTACTTCACTTTTCAGGGTGGATAAATCTCCTCCTTGAACCACCTTTTAAAGGGAGCCTCTGAAAAAGGCAGTGATGCAGCAGGTTTGTCAGAGGCCTGCTTTACTGTCCTGGATGTTGTGTTTGTTTTGTTTTTTTGTGTGTGTGGACTCACACCCCCCCCCCCCCCCCCGGATATCTCCAGGCCTGAGTCAGAGAGAAGGAAATGTGACACTCTTGGGTCCTGTAGCTTCAGCTTAGATTTCCATCTATGTTGTTGGTCAGGCTTTGAGTTTCTTACTGTTGCATTACTGGTAACATGATAACTGTGAACACATTTTTCACGAATAATTTTTCCATGGTGGTCTGGGATATGCTTGTCTGACAAGAGGACTGTAACAGCAAACACTGTATTTAAAATTAGTTTAAGTTACGTGTGTTCAGTCATCTTTGGAAAACATAGTGTCTTGATTTTCGTTAAAAAAAGTCCATCTTCACTATCAACTTTGAAGTCGGTAATGCATTTGCCTGTTAGATAACACATGATTTAAATGTACATGACTGAGGGTTTTCAAGGGTGATTTCCCTCTGCTGTGGACTACTGCATCTTCACAAAAATTTTCTGCAGTCCCTGAGAAGGTGATTCTTTGAAAGAATGTTTCTGTGAGAGAACTGAGACCTTTATGAAAGGGAAACTCCCCTCTCACCTTTTGCTTTGCTGCTGCCCTGTCCTTAAGCTGCTGTCTTAAAGTGACAGCTCTGCAGAGCTGTACAGCTTCTTAAGCTTAGCGAGTTATAAATGGTATTCCTCATAATGACCTTGGGAGGTGAATATTGTATTTCCCAGCCATACATAGAGAAGATGGAGAGTGTTGTGCTTTGGGTCTCTTAGTGACGTATTTCCAAAGGAACATTGTGCAGCCTTGAGCAAATCAAGGAGATCCATGTTTACATGAAGGATGCTGCTGCTTCTCTTGCAAGTACAATTCTGGAAGTGTAATGAGAATGAGAGGAAGTGGAGGACTTCCTGCATGAGTTTTTGTGGCTGTGTGAAGGGGATCTCAAAGTTGCAGCTGTGTTGCACAACTGGTAAAAGTTACGTTAGGCTCGGATAAGACTCTTCAGATGTGAACTAATATACCTCTTTGTGCTGCATGCATCGTGGTTAAATGTTTATTAACCTGGAAGTCAGAACCACAGTAATAATGACTAAGTATGCTCCTTGTCTTTGTATTTCACCTGAAGTCTATTACTTTCCCATGAAATGTGTTAGTGCTAGACTATGTTCTTAAAATATGATTCACCCCTTTGGGAATAACTTCCACAGTAAACTAAGTACTTAGCATGTGGGTAAAGAGTCTGCGTAAGGTGGGAGAAAGCAAATGGTAATAGGGGGCCTTTAACATAGTGGTGATACATCCCCCTTACAGGTCTCTAGGCAAGAAAGCGGGAAATACTAAATGGGAAAGGATTCATATTAACTAGGAAAAGCTCAGGATATAAGTGGTGTGCTAGAGGGAAGACCGTTACTTAAATTCCTTTCTGAAACATCCGAACTACTTTTTTCTGATTTCTAGATTTTTGGATTGCACTTAGTGCTGTGCTGGATGAGACTACCCGATTAGTGATTGTATATGGCACCTGCACTATGAGTTTATAAACTAAATCAGTGAAATGTTACTAAACGTATTTTATTGTCTTTTTGGTGATGATTATTAAAGTGTTAATCATGTTTATCAGTTCAGTATTTTGTTTTACAATTTCTTTACAGTGGCTTTAGTGAGTGTTTTTCTGTTTACTCAACTTACAATGTTAGTTTCTTTTTCAACTTTTAAGTTCGCCTGTATGACTTTTTTTATTAAAGTCTGGGACCTTGATGAACTTCAGTGTAGGGCTGAAGGGTGATTTTGGGGCCAGTGTGCAAGACATTGTATTTAAGATGTAAGGAGAAATGAAGACAATTTCTCCTTCTGCCTTTGACCTCTGTGCTTTTGTGGGGGTGTGCTTTTGTACTGTGTACGTAGCAGGGGAAGTGCTTTGGAAAGTGCAGGTTTTGGGAAGTGATTTTTTTTTTATATATATCCATGGATGAGAAGTATTACTGTGCTGGTCAGCTGGTCAGTGGGAGAGTTTTTCAGAAACAGTGAAGCAAGCTGGCTTTAATTAGCTCAGCTTGCTGTCTGAGACAGATTTTTTTTTTTTTTTTTTTTTTGAGTGGTCGTAATGATCACTCAAATTTACAGAATCAAATATACTGTAGTCATGTTAGGGAAAAAAAAACCTGCCATAGGTGAAAGTGGCTTGTTGCTTCTGGATATTCTTTATCAGAGAAAAGAGTACCTTCTGAAAATCAACTTGATTTTCCTGTCATTGTGCTCTACTGCAGGTGTGGATATCCTGTCTTAAACCAGGAAAGCTAGAAGTGTGCTGGTTCCCAGCAAGCCAAAGGGTGTGTGTTTGCCTCTGATAACTGCAGTATGTTTAACATCATGTATTTGAAGATAATTGGGGAGTTCTCTACTTTCAATGCAGAATAAGATGGGTTAGGTCATTCTCTGTTAAGGATATAATGCTGACATTGCCAATTAGCTAGACACAAAAGGTTTTATGATGAGATACCAATCTTGTGTTTTAGGTTACTGTAAAAAAACCCAGAAAACTCATTAAAAGCAGAGACCAAAGGCAAGGATGGCAGTCACACTATAAAGGGTGGTCCGTTATGTAACATTAGGATGAAAAGCAGCAGGGAAAAGCTGAATTTCCAGAGTCCAGCTGCTTGCCTGTGTGTAGTGCTGTAGATAATGCAGGAAATAATTAATATAAATGTGCATTCAAAAGAATGCTTGTGTTTTCCAAGTGCATGAAAAGGCTGGACACTCTAATCAGTGCAGGCCACATATGTTTACCTTTTTTTGTGTATGTTGATGTCTTTCTCAACAGTTTTACCCAGAGGACCAAAACATTGATTTCCTTTTAAGAGGCTTATTCAACAGTTGACCCTTCCCCACAGGCTGTATCAGGTGGGCAAACCAAGTTTGCTACCAGTTCTTCTTTGGCTGGCTTTAAGGTTTTAGTTATTTTATCTATGTAGATGTGAAAGTCCAAAACATGGACTAGACTGCCTGTTCAACTGCATGTGTTGTAATTATTCTCCAGCATTGGGTGAGGACAGCGTTGCAGAATGTCAGTCTTCTCAGGCTTCGTAAAAAGATCTCAAAGGTCAGACAGAGTGAGCATGCTAATTAAGGAGAAAAATGTTTTCTTTCCATATATTCATATATCAGCAGTGAATTCAGAAATGCCTTCCCATACTTTTATTATAATTTCTGTTTATTGATCAAAATCACTTTCCAAGGAAGTGACTGAAACTACTATTTAGTATTTTCTCCAGATAGAACAAGCTTCCTAAAGAAAACGGATTGGCTATTTTAAATTGTAGTGGTCAATTTTTGTCACAGTATTACAAACAAGGGTTTGGGTTTTTTCACTGCTTAACCTTCTTTGCTGGAGGGGTGTTTGGTTCACGTCTTACTCCTTTTTTTATATTGGAGAGCTGCAGACACCATAACTGCACTTTGCATGAAGTCTCAGGCAAGGATCATCAGTCAGGATGTAGGCAACAGAATTACTTGATGTCTCCAGTTACTAAATGTATGAAACTGATGTAATGCATAGAAGGAGTTGTCAGTGAGGCTCATGTAATCTATCATTGCAGTCTACGCTTCTAACCTGACTTCCTTTTAAACATGCAGAAGAGGCCTGCATGCATTAAAGGTCAGGGTATGTGTATAGCTGTCGGAGTGCATCGTTATGGCAAATTGTTGCATTTTGCTCCATGCCTTCAGTCTCTCTGTGGGTTGTAATTTGTATGAAAGGTGGAGATGAATAAACTTGTTTCATTTTATTATTGTAAAGTGAAATAGGCATGAATTTCTTGTGGTTCCAAGCTTTCTGCCCAGTTCTCTTACTTTGGGTGAATTATCTGTCCGGAACATTCTTCTGGCACTCGCAACATTTGCATCTAGTTCTCTGTATAGCCTGACAGCCCGAGTCCAGCCTTATTTTTATGAAGTTTTGCCATTTTAACTATGCGTAATGGAGAGGATATGCTGAAAAGTAGATTTAGAATGTGCTTCTGTTGACAGACAGGTCTCTCCTGTGGTTCCTTGGAACGATCTTTGGGATGTAATGAATTTTTGTTCCGTAGGATGATAAATCTAATTGAAGTTGTGGAGTTAAAATTTATATGTCAGTTCCTACTGGCCCTTTCATGCGATGGATGCTTTTCTTAAGCTTGCAGACCAAGTGGTTCAGCAGGCGTATCTCCCAGCCAAGGAAACGAAGCATATGGCAGCTGAAGTAGAAGGGTGATTAAAGCATGGTGAGGCTGCCAAGCCAAAAGATACTGGTATAGTGACCAAGCATGTGGCAGCACCCAGGGCTTTCAGGGCGATAATCCAGCTGTGACGCTTTGATTTCTAAAGAAGAAATTGCTAGAAACATGATGTGGTTTTATCTCGACAAGACTGATGTGAACTAGGTTAGGTGTGTTGTTGCTTCTACTGTTGCGGGAACAATTTGGCTGCATGTGTTTTTTAAAGTGTTATATATAGCCTCTCCTCAAAACAAACAAACAAATTATAAAAGGTGCTTATTTTCTCAACTTCAATGTGTTCCTTCAGCTCTTTGGTAATGAGGTGTACCTTTCCGCAAGTGAAATGTGGTCTGTCTATTCTTGAACGCAGAGATTAGCGCTGCAAATAAGCTAATCCAAACCACCACCCCTGATATTTGCATACAAGCATAGCAAGGTAGGGGGCAAATGGAGATTATTCAGTAAAAAACAGTAGTTCAAGGTGAGTAGCCTTGTAGACAGGTTCATGTGGGGGTTAGAGTGAGAACAGTGGCTTTGACACTTTTATGTATTAGATGTCATTTTTAGACTGAAGCTTTGATTTCATGAAGAGGAATTGTCAAAGCTTAATTTAAACAAGAGATTTTCATACGCCAGTGGTGACATAATTTTGCTTTGACATGCCTTTTTTTTTTTTTTTTTTAAGGTCTTTGCTTCGTTGTTTTTAATACACAAATGGTCTTTTGGGCTCTGGTCCATACGTGGAGTTTTTGTTACCACTGATTTTGCTCCTGCTCCATGAACTATAAGAATTAAGATGCGCTTCTACGTTTTGGAGTAAGGACTGAGATTTTTTAATAAAGATTTTGTAGTTTCATTTTAAAGACTGCAGTGTGGAAAGGTGAGGTAAGTTGGTTCAGGTTATGTGCTGGGGATGTATTTAATCTCTTCTGTTGCTTTTAAAATTATTAATAAATTTAATGTTTTGTTCTCCTGTATCTGGACTCTTTTTTGGGTAACAGCCACCAACGGTGAAAAGTACAGAGGACTTCATAGAGGCCGAGAACTTTTTTTTCCCCCAGTAAATGGTTGCCCGCGCCCCCGCCCCTTTTGTACTAAAAGGGGCATCCAGGATCTGCCTTGAACCACCTAGGATGTGTTCCTTTGCTTTAAAAGAGAAAGTCTGTCCTTCCCGCAGAGGCTTTGTGTGAAGTGAGAGGTCTTCCAGAGTTGGAGATAGCATAGCTTAGAGAAGAGGAAGGGTGGAATATTCAGGGTTATTTCAAACAAGCCCTTTTTTTAACGTGTGGAGTTTAACATGCACTCCGAGAAACAGATTCGAAGGGCGCCGTGCAGCAACTGACCAGGCCCTCTGTTCCTTGCCGGCTGAGTAATCGCTCGTTATTTTTTTGCTGGTACGATCATTGCTGAAAAGTGAAACGGAGCGTGGGCAGCGGGCTGGGGGTTGGTGCAGGTGATGGGCCGGGGCCTGCCAGCGGGCACCCTCACAGCTGCCTCGCGCCTGCGAGGGCCGGTGCGCTGCACGCGGGGAGGTCGGGCTGGTTTGGGTGGGTCTTGGGGAACGGAGTCAACCTCTGGCTGTGGAAACTTGCCGAAGTGCACGCCATGTCCCCATGGTGACTTTGAAAATCTTCTGGTGGCCACTGCCAGCAGGGGCCTGGGGTCTGAGAGACAGGCTCTCCCAGTTCCTGGGCATCAGAAAATGGACAGGCTGCTGAAGTGATTGCTTTCCTCTGTTTTGAGTGCCATGCTTACGTCTTCGCTACAGCTTCAGAGACCCTGCATTCAACTAGTTCAAACTTTGCGCTCCTTAATGTTCCAAGCCCACGTATTGTTCAGCCAAATTACATTTATGTGGCTAAAAGTACACTGCTTCCAGATTTTGTACTTCCAGATTTCAATCCTTAAGTTATTCAGAGTTTCAGGTTGTTATGAATGTCTGAATATCAAAGTGGAGCAACTGACTGAAAATAGAAACATTGAAGGCTCATACCGGAGAAGATAACGTGATTACTGTTGGTAATCAATTACTAATTATGGCATATTTATTTGTTAAAAATATTGAATCAATACGGATATATGTTCTTTAAGTATTTTGGGTTTACTACACAAGGACATCTCATGACACTGTTGTATGACTGGGGTACTGCAGATGACAAAGGAAAATTTTAAATTCATTTTTCTGGGGTTGTTTTTGAACACCTCACTTTCCGTTGTTTTTGTTTATCTGCTCTTACATTGCTAAAAACATGAACTGTGTCTGCAGTACATTAGTGCAGAAACTCTTTGATTTCTGGAGTCTGTCTGTGCTGGCGTGGTATTATAGTATGGAAACTTAGAAACCTACCTGATGCCTTTGTAGCCCTCATGGGGAAGAAGCAGCAGGAAAAACCATGATAAAGCAGAACCCTGAATATTATAAAGGCTTACAGAGAAGATGGAAAAACGAGGTATGTAAATGAAGTACAAAAATAGTATGGTGTGGAAGTTGCTGCAATTTTCATGTGCAGGCTGCTCTTTCAGCAGAGGGCAGTACTGGTTCAAGTTTCTTTTAAAGTCTACTAGCTGTATAGTCATGAGCAAGGTACGGTTGTGCTGTGCTGTTCTCAATACAAACTTTTAGGAATGGTTGAATGCAGACATTGACTTGAGTTTGTTTGTAATAGATGGCTGGAGGAGGATTGTGAATAGCTTTCAGAATACCCATGTAAAGTTACGGTCAATCCAGTATCACAAGATGAAGTTCTGTTAGTCACTTATCTATTCTTAATGGCAGGATTGCTATATTCTTTGGTTGTCTGCCTCCTGGCCAGATAAATCTGTCTGTGATTCTCCGTTTTCCTGCTTACAAATTGAGTAAATCCAGTGCACAGGAGCCAGCAAATGTGGTGAAAGCAAGACCTGCTCTGGGCTGCTGCGGGTGCTATCTGCTGGTTCAATGCAGGATGACTATTCTATTGCCACAAAATAAACCAGGTTTTCATTTTATTGGTAATCCCCCACTGCTTGTTTTTTTACTGGGGTAGAATGCATTTAGGAGGCTATCTTACTATGGATGACTGATGACAAAGTGTAAATGTCAAACACATTATTAATTGTAAGTGCCATTTGAAGTCATTTTCAGTCTGGAGCCTATTTGTCTATTGTAGGCATTTTCCACAAGGTGGAGCTTTAAGGCTCTGCTGCTGGAAATTTTTCCCTCTTGACTAATAAGCAGAGAGATGAATGGAGTTTATGAAATCTCTTAAAACAGGTATAAAATGACCATTTCAGTGCCTTTCAAGAAAGTGGGTGGGTTTTAGGAAAAAAACAACAAACTGAACAGATATTTTGGACTCTTTAATATGTCTGAGTCACTGGAATTGATGTTGTAAAAGAGGAAAGAAGGAGTGGAAAAAATAGTTCTCATTACTTATTTATTCTTTTGGAATTACTCTCTCTCTGCTTCCAAACTGACTTGAAAGGTAGACAGAACTAGATAGAGAAAAGCATTATCAAAATGCTTGCTAAATCTTCGTTTATTGGGAGGAGTTCTTTTTTTAAACAGTCCTACCCTAAAAGAAGAGGAGGAAGCTTCAGATAACAGCTATTCTGATAGACAAAAGAAAGTCAGAAAGCATTTTTCTTTCTTTGGCACAGCTGTCTCTTCAAGACATGAGCTATGTATACCCTTCCTCTGGAAGAAAACCTTTTTCTGTTTTTCACTGTGCCTGCCAGAAGTTGCATCTTGCTGAATTCTGGAAAAGTGCTACCAGTATTTCAGGTCATGTTTCAGTAATCAGTTATCTTCGGCTTCCCACGTTTCTTTGAGTATCCAAACAGTGTTTTACTCTATTGCCATCTTGTCGGAAATCCCCTGCTGTTAATTTTGTTGGAATGGAATTCATCATCTGCTCACTATGCTGCTGCTGGTAAGACCATTTTATATGTTAACTAGCACAGACATGTGCGAACAAGAGCTGGTACTGTGCAGACAAAAACTGGGACAGAGCTTAGCTGGACAGGGGGAAGAAGGACTGGATGTGGGAAGGTAGCAGCAGGGAGGGAGAATCCAAAGTCTTGAGTGTGTTTCCTGTCCAGCTTTTCTGCCTCAGGCTAGCGTTTTCTGATGATGATAAATGCTAGTAATGTACGTTTGCCACATCTCTTTGTATGAAACAAAACTTGAGGATAGAAGCAGTTTACTGATGACACTTTACAAGTGCTCTTTCCCTCTCACCTTTCTTCAGTAGACTTCTACGTTACTCTTGATATACTTAGAACAAGAGAGTTTATTAGTACTTTCTGCAGGGTCTGTGTTGTCACTTTGTGCTTAGTTTGAGGGGTTGATTGTGAAATGTTTTCTCAAAGTAAATTATCTGTGTTGTTTCTTTCATGCTTTGTAGGTGGTGTGCTACTAAGCAAGAGATAAGAAATTGGTTATGATTTTTCATTTTGTGGTTTAGGAGTCTCCCTAGATTAACAAGTAGGACCTTAAGTACTTGGAACAGAAACTGCATAGCAGAAACCCACTTTCTCCTTTTCTAACGTTGCTACCCCCCATCTCATGGCCCTTGCCAGTTTTAGGCACAGAAAATAGCATATGGCAAATGCAATAAAAAGCAGGCATTCTTTATGCCTGATTACAAGAAGCTAAGAGTCTCTCTGCGCGGACTGACTACTACTAATTTCTAGGTTTCATGTAGGCCAGTGGCTGAACCAGTCTGAAATGCTTCTGCATCTTCTTGGATCTGCTGCAGACCCAATACCACTTCTTTAATCTTCAGTTTTTCTCAGGTGCTATCACAGTCTTGACGTGTTAAGAACTGTCTAAATTTATTTTTCTTTTGGTTCCATCTCTTACGTTTTTTCAGGTATTCTTGTTGTGCGATATGTGTATAAGTATCAATCGTTACTAGTTGAATAGATGTGTCTGTTGGTATGAAAGATGTGGTAGGCCATTTGGACAGTTTTATGAAGAGCCCTTCCCTGTAATAAAATGTTAGGTTAGATTTCTGAACCACAACCTCAGAACAGATATTTGACTTGCAAAAAAAAATAAAGTAATATGAGCAGGGTGTTGGAGTGAGCTTGAAATCATGTTTTTTTTTTTTCCCTGGATCTTATGGGACGTGGTTGTGTATGGGCAAGAATTCTTGCGTTGCTTCCCACTGCTTCCGCCAACGTGGATGTCCAGTTTCCAAGGACTCTCAAAGTACTCCACCCCTTCAGTTTCCTAGCACTAGCAGAAAATACTTTTCTGAAAGCAATAGCAGTATGAGTTACTTAAAAATATTGTGGATGCAAGCTTTTGCATAATCCTTAAGTTTTGTAACAATGAGTGGTTCTATAGCAGTCAGTTCCAAACTCCAAGGACTGTCTGTAGAGTTGGATAAAGAATTACTGATTTCCCACATAGCTTTACAGAAACAGTGATTTCAATGGAGTTTCAGGGTGAGTGGAGATACTAAAGCTAAGGATACTGAAGATATATTTACTAGGAGTGAATACTTACTTTTTTAATATTACACAGGCCAATGCCCTATTGACAAAAACACCCGCTGCAGACAGTTCAGAGGCATTCCTCTGTTGGTAACAGAATATGGTTGTCTTGGAGCAAAGATTTTCTTAGAGCTTGTAGGCTGAAAGATCATAGTTGCTTTATTTAAACAAACTTAGGTATGAAGATACCAAAATAGCAACCCAAATCAGGTGCTTCCAGGGAATACACATGGAAAGGGGCCAAGTGTACCTTAACCACCCTTAGAGAATGAAATAGGCAGTGACTATTTAGCTGGATTCCCTTATGGTCTGTTTTCTCTGCAAGTCCTGTTCAGAATAGAATGTGGAAGAAACACAGCATAGCCATTTATTTAGCTTCAAATCAGTACGAAAAATCCCTGTATCCCTGTGCAGCTTACAAAGAGAGAAGGGTGTTACAATGAGTTTTTAGGGTGACAGTGGAAAATATCTTGGCTGGGAAGATAGATGCTGTCCTTAATTAAGCTGCCTGTGGCTTCAGCATCTGCTTTTTTCAAAAATAGTAATCTGTAAGATTACTGTCCTATCTTCTGTATGATTATCTCGCGTTATTTTTCATGATGTTGGTAGACCTGGGTGCTCGTAAAACTGAGAGACTTGTAATACAAACTTTAGCCTTTTGTTCCTGCTCTTAGTGTGCTCTTGTCCTGGGCTGTGATAAAGTTGCTGTTAGAGTTGTTCTCTGAGTTCTGAGAGAGCTCATTGTTGTGATGCAAGGAGAATGGTCATTACACATTAAGTGCTAGACTGATCTTATCTTCAAAACCAGAGCTGAAAACAGGTATGTGGAAGTAAAGCTTAAGTTCCAGTGCAGCAACCTCTTGTATTTCCCACTACTGTGCCAAAAATAGTTAGTGCAAAATTATTTGTCTATTCACTCATCCCTAAGCCTATTACAGCCTAGCTGTTACTGTTGGACCAAGCCTGTGCACTTCACATCCTTTTTTAAAAGCAACAACATGTAGAATTTAACAGATAAAAGCAGTCATCATCTCCATTAATCATAATACATGTTCATTCCTATTTGTTGTTTTGCTCTGTTTGCGTATCCTGATAGGTGATTAAGTGCCTTTTCAGGTATTACTGCACTCATTGTCTTTTCCTCTCCACTTTCCCTCAATCAGTTTGATCCCTTGGCTTTCTTTGTGTGCTTAAATTCTGTATTATTTTTTTAGGTTTTCTTCAAAGTATGACTAACTGCATGAGTTTTAAAAGGATTATAATATCTCTCTCTTATTTTTTTTTTCTTTTCCATTCCACACTCAAGCTCTTACGAAGTTTTTCAGACACCTGCTAGCTAGGGAGCCAACCAGGGAAAGGTCAGTACGAAAGCTCAGTGCCAAGGATATTATCAGATGGCGTGTCTTCAGATCAGAGGCCAAATGTTTCACACCGTACTTGCTGGATTTCAGTCTGCTTTCTGTGACCCATACTCACAAGTCCCTAGCTTTCGTCTAAGAGTCTGGTTAGTAAATCACTGACTTAAGTAAAGAGAGTCCATCTTTCCGGTGGCAAGGGGATGGGTGTCTCGGATGGTAATGGGGTGGTTTACTGTGTCTCCTTATGTTGCATTGACTCTATAGCTGACAGACTTAATTTTCTATGCTTTTAATATCTGGCTCACTCCACCTATGTTTTATTAGCTAGCTCATATTAGCTAAGGTTTGTAGGTGGTCTATAACTGATTTCAGTTTTAAATAACATGATTTCTGGATCAGATTTTCAGTTAATAGAATGAGATGATGTTTTAGTAGTAGCCAGCCACTGGTTGTGGATGTATAAATTGATTTTAAATAATTTCTGATGAAGTTACGCCTTTTTTAATCTGCTGAGAAACTAAAGAAGGGAGGAGATAAAACAGGAACTTAAAACCAGTTCATCAGCTTCAGCGATTACACAGTTGATGACTGTAAATCGCACCGTGGACATTTCATAAGAGCAGATAAATCTTAATTAGACAATCCCAAATGTTTCTGGGAGGAGCTATGGATATCATCATGCAGGTAGTATATTATCCTAATGAGAAATAGATCACACCTCTTAAATGAAAGGACTTACCTAAAAAATTTTTGAACTGTTTGAAATAATTTATGAATCTTTTATGCATCTATCTGAAAAAGAGGGGTTTCTAGTGATATACAAATGTTAAGGAAAATAAAAAATATAGTATACATTATAAAAATCTGGGCAGGGTATTGAATATAGCTTATTTATAGCATTTGGTTTTGAAACTATCCCATAAAGCAGTGGTGAATTTTCTTAAAGATAATTCTTGTATGATTTTTTTGGTCAAAATGAGACTGAAGATATCCTCTCAGAAGCAGTGTTTTGACAAGTGTAAATGATAAAAGGGACAGAAGGAGACAGTTGACCATGTTTTAAAATCAATGGTAGACCAACAGAACAGGAATGACAAGTGTGATAGTGGCACTGCAGTGCCTAATACTGCCTCTAGATTGTGTTGCTTTTCCCACCAAGGAAGGTGCTTTTTTTTAATTGACCTTCAAAGGACAAGACCATGTTTTGCTTAATTATCCTATCATTTCACTGTTCCGATCATTTCCTTTGAGATGCTGGACTTTTACAATTCTACCTGAACTTGGAAAGTTTTCTATGCTGCTGCAGCTTCTCTATAACTTCTCCTTTCTTACCCCAGTTGGATTTTACTGAAGTTCTGCAATTTGTTCTTTCTCTTGCTGTTCATTTCCTAAGTTAATCTTTCTAGCCTAGGGCTACATTAGTCTTCCTGATGGCTCTAGTCTTTAAATGGGGAGCTGACCTTGTTTACTGTGTTTGATTTCAGAATAGTTTGTACCTAAATATATTCTACTCTGACGCATCCAGCTTTATTTCAGATTTAAACCTTCTTGGGTCATGAAAGTATTGTTTCATTTATTTATATAGAAATTAAATAATGTCATGGTCTTTGATATAAGTTAAAGGAATCCTGATAAATCTTGCTAAAACTTGTGAAACCGTTGGTCACTGAAGCTGCATTTGGAAACAGACTTTTTTTTTTTTCATTTTTTCTACTTACTTGGGCAAAAATTTGACTTTCTGAAAGAAAAGACATAGAAGTCATTCTCTGAAGCTTGTACATGAATGTATAGTATTAGTGATAACACTGTGTTGGTCTTTAAGAGGGATTGGTTATCTGGGAGAGTCACAATTTGAAAAAAGTTCATTGTAGGATGATGGTCCTAGTTGAATTTGAGTACGTAAACTACTGTGTTTCTGTCATGTTTCAGAAATCTCTCGCAATGACAAGGATCAAGAGGGCTGAAAGCTATCGCCTACCTTTTTCTTCTGCATCTGCTTGTCAAAATAGCATCTGCTTTGTACACAGTAAAGACTGAAGCTCTGGTTGTCCATTACAGCATTGTTTAAGACTCCTTTCCTTTGCCATTTTATTGGCTTTCTGCAGCTTTGCAGGGAGTAGGTTGTATAAAGCATGCCCCTGGAAAGCAGAGGCTGTTAAAAGGTTTAAGACAAATTTGTTTGAAGACAAAGAGGGCATTGAGGGGAAACCATGGAGAGGGATTGAAGGACTTTTGCAGTGCAACAGAGCCTTGTCTGTGCAAGACTCAGCCTGCCTCTCAGTTCCAGCAGGCTGCTGAGAAGCAGGCCAAGAAAAGACTCTCCAAGACCCTGTTCCCTTCATCTGAAGTCTGCCATCTGGACAGAGGATGGCTAGAGGGTTCCTGGAACATATAGAAAGGAATCTTGAGGGCTGAAAATAAATGCCAGTGGAGCCAGGAAATGTCTGAGACATAGGAGGGCTGGAGGAGGGGAGCCGCTTAGCATCCCTGCTCGGGAGGTCACAGTGCTGCTGAGGGGGAGAGGCGGATAAGGAGAACTTCTGTGCTGCCCTTGGAGGTACACAGCCTTCCCTCGGAGGCCTAAGCCCCCCTCCACTTACTGCTTTGTATGTGTGAGGGCATTTGAGTTGTTTGTTACAGGGGGTTCATCTGAGTGACTTGTATCTTTTCCCCTTGTAGGAAGGCGTGCTTAAATTTGTAGCTCTTGGCGTACTAGCGGTTTTGAAATAGAAAAAGCTTACAGATAGATAGAATGGTGCCAGCTGGTCTGAAATTTTATCTTGATGCTGCCGTGTTTGAGTTGTCACGAAGTTGTGTGTACTTCAGAACGGTGTTCAGTGGGGTCTGTTGCAGACAGGTCAGGTGATGTTCTTAGTGGACTATGCTGCCCTCAGTGATTTTTCCCATGCAGTAAAGCCAAGGAGCTGTGATGTTTTATTCCTGTAGTGTGCTTTAATAAGTGTTGTAATACTGGAGAATACTCGTCCTTTCTAGGTTATGAGTGTGACACGGTCTTGGTACTTTTCTCTGACAGGAAACGTAAGCTCATCGCACCACCCATCTTTTCTTTCTATAAGAGCCTCTTGTACCTCCCGAGAAACCTGACTGTGAAAATTCTTTGCATTGCCTGTTAAGCTTTTTTAAGGGTAACCAGCCAGATAACGGTGAATGTTTTTGCTGTGTGTGCTGTCCTGTAAGTATTAGGCTGAAATGAGGTAAGTTTTCATTTCTCAAGATATTTCAAAGGATGTGGTCATGAAGCAGCTTCTTCCTATTAGTGAGCTTTTAAATGCAAACAACAAACGAATCTTTGCAAGATTTCAAGGCCATTATTGTCTTAAAAAATGCTCTTAGAAGGCCAAGACGTTGATTCTAGAAAAGTTAGGCTCTATGCATAACTGAGCTATTTTCCTTCACTTGATGCTTCTGAAAAATGAGAGTATTCTCAAATGTTTACTGTATATCCCATGGAAGGTAGGGGTACATTTCTTATTGTTGACGTTGGAAGTGGAGCGTGCATTAAGTGGAAACACTTACTGGCCTTCTAGAACTGTGTGGTAGCAGAAAGTGTTTTCTGTGTAAGAGAGGAGATTTCCAGAGCAATTGTTTTAGCAGGTGCATGCACTGGCAGCCTCCTTGGTGAGATCACCGCAGATGGTTTATGGTTTAATTAAAACTTAATGGGGCAGTGAGGGCATGATACCTAAGAGTAGAAGGCACAGTTTTGGAATGAGGGTCATGTCAATAAAGTAACAGTAATTTTCAGGTTCCTCACTGTACATGTTTGGTAAATTAGCCTGTTAGCCTAGTAGGATTATGTAGCTGAAAGACCATATGTCTAACCGACAGAAATCTTAGTCTAGGAATTCTAATTCATGTGTTGATCAATAACTCCAAATTTGAAAACCATGTGAATATTATAAACTTCTTGTAATGGAAAAAGTAGATCTTTCCATAGCAATGTCTGTACTGCTGGAAGGTTTGTTGTGTCATTTCTCTCTAAATGACTTGATATATCATCACTTACACTGTATCAGTAAGAACCGTAATTATTTCGGGGGTTTTGCACACAGCTACCATTTGAGTCTGTAATTAGGGGACATGCAGGTTATCTGTGCTGAAGTTAAACTGTTCTCCATCTGCAGTATATGTTTCAGACCCCATAGGACAGAGTATAACTACATAGTGTTGCAAAGTGAAATACCAATTTACAGGTTTAAATGCATCTTGCTCTTCAGAAAAAAATAAATAGTGGATAACATGGTGTCTGTGCCAGCTAATTCCTTTACACGTGGTTGTTTTTGTGTTTAAAAGAAAAAAAAACAACACCAAAAAACCCACTTACCCCTAAATGTTTTAGGATTGAGTAGTGTAAGCTGGATTCTTTGATAAGTTTGAGTGTGACGTTCTTTTCTTTTGCAACTTTTCCCCAAGTTTCATTAGCTCTTTCATAGAGCAGTAACTTGCCAGAAAAGGAATTTCAGATTTCAATAGTTTGTCAGTGTTTAAATGATTCATCACTGATTCGTTGCTGAAAGTCATGGTTTTTCCTGTGTGTCTATCTTTTGTCATTGTAAATACCAGGATTTTGGGTTGCTGTCACTTCTGCAGCAGTAACTTCAGGAATTTTGTAGCCTTTCTTGGCTTGTGCTCTATGTAATTGGAGCAGAGTGCAATATGACAACATGGGGAGGGCAAATCTTGCTTTAGATATGAGGAAAGAGCATAGAAGTGATTTATATGATTTTTGAGTCAGACTTGAAAAAAATCCTCTGAAGAAGCTTGTGGAGTTCATGGTAGTGTTTCGTCTTTCTGTCACGAGAAAATATTTGGAAAAGACCTTTTAAGCTGATTTTTTTGTGTGTTCTGTCTATAGAGAAGGACAAAACCTAGCTTAAAGATTATGACACTGCAGTGTTTCTAACACGTTTAGTCAAAACTTTCTACAGCTGCTTTTCCTCTTTGAGCACTTGCTGTTGCGCTTATATGGAGTTTGTGAAATTTGTCAAAGAGTTTTTGAGGAGCAAAATGATGGGATTTTGTTAAAATACCTGCAGATGAAAGGTGGAATTTTATGTTAAAAATATTAATAACACATGTATATGCTTTCCTTATAGCACATTATTGCTTCATGCCTGACCCATAGGATGAACTCTCTCTGTCATGGATTCTCTGCAATAGCAGGGTTGCTGCTCAGTGATACACAGAAGGGAAGCAATTGTTTTTTGTGTGATTGCACCAAAATATGTGCACTGGGTGTGGAAGAGAAGGGAAAGATGGCCTTGAAAATAAGCTCGATTCTAATGTGTGTGTGTGTGTGGGGGAAACTTTGTAGTATGTGTACTTGAAATCACATTGGCAAATAATTTAATAATAATAAAAAAGGTGACCTGTATTAACAAATGTCCAAGCATTGCAGTGACATTCCCTAAATCTTATCCTGTGTATAAAATACCAGTCACTCTTTAGGAGATGAGGGAAATTGGAAGAGGCAGAGACATTAAAGGGGTGGGTGAGGCAAGGACTCTGGCCCTGGATTTACAGTGTTTTGTAGGTGCTTGCATAATCGTTTATTTGGCACTTGCAACTTCAGAGGCAGAGATAAGGCATCTCACTTGATGATCCAAATTCTTTGATATACATTGTTACTTAAGTGCAGTGTATGAGAAAAATGAAAGGGCCGGGGGCATGGTGAGAGCAGACAACCTGCAGCAGAGCTTTACAAAAACTGTTGTGTCTGGTATAGGACCAAAACTGGCTTGTGCCCTGGTAATGATTCATAGAAGACTGAAGAGCCTTGGTTTTTCACTACTTACGAAGAATAGAACTTTTCATCACTTAAACTTGAAATGGGTAGGTTTTTAAAGGTTACCAGCGATAGTACAATGATATCCCTTTCCAGCTTTCACTGCTCTGAGCTGAACTTTATCTTGTATTATGGCAATGTAGTGAGTTTTTTTGCTTGTAAAACAAGCAGATAATCCATTATTGTACTAGGATGTGGAGGCTCTGGTGCTATATATCAACAGAGTATAATTTTTCATTTAACTAGGTGTCAGAAGGAAAAAATAGAACAGGAATGATTTTCTGAGCGATGACTGAACCCAAGTTTTAAAATCAGAAATGGGGTTTCACCTGTTGCTGTGCAAGGTGATTTGTAAATAATGCATGGGGTTAAAGCACAATGCTGTATTTGATGCTTTCAATATGACTGTAAACAGCTGTTCTGGGACTGCGGCAATCAGTTCGGTGTCTGTTCTGGTGACTCCCAGGGTGTGAATGTAATTGAAAATGGAGAGCTCTGCTAACTTCTCAAAAGATTTTTTTGTAAGAAATTTGGAGTAGATGAAAAAGAGATGAGGGTTGCAGGTTGGAGTGAAAGGCAGGTCAAAGCTGACGAAACGTGCAGTTAAGTTTGCTTTATACTAGTTCTTCATAGGCCCTTTCCCTTGTCAGATGGGCACCTGAAAAACTGAAGGATCCTGTGCTGGTGCAGAAACTTGAAGTGTAGATGGGAATGAGAATACAATACGAAGGTTAAATACAATCACAAAGTGAGTATGGGTGCAAATTACAGGTAAGGAGAAAGCTGGATGGGTAGGGGAAGAAATGCCAGCTCTGCTGGAAGCAGAAAGGTTTCCAGTTGCTAGAGGTCTCCTCCTTTCATCCCCTGGAGCTGAACCCAGCAGTCCTCTGGGTAGCTTGCTTGTCTAGGCTAGCAGAGCAAATGCCGTTGTAAAGATACTCTCATAGCGTAGTGAAACTGAGCGTGGTAGCAGTGCCTGCTCAGGTGCCAAAGTCTGCCGTGGATCCAGAATTGCGTGCTTTTATTCACTTCCAGGATTTGAAGATGATGGAGTTTTGCAACTTAGAAATTACTTTTCAATGTGTTTAATAGAAAACAGTGTACGAAATTTCTTCTTTTTTTTGAGGGAACAGAGTAGTATGATAATTAGCACTGGGAAAAAATGGTTTACAATCCATATGTGCAGCAAGGCTGCTTTAAGGCCTTCAGTCTTTAGCCCAGAATTGCTTTAACATACATCTTTTTGGATATCGACCATGCTGCTAAAATCCATGGGGAAAACCCCATATGTATTACACTGGTGATATACCTTTACAGTTGCTTGGACTATATACTTTTCAAAAATTTTGATTATTGACCTAGAAGCAGTTTTAGGACAGCATGTACTGCCTTTCAGTGTTTTTTGGTTTAGCTTCTAGACATGAGAGATATAGGTGCTGATTATTCTTTACGCTTTTACTTAGTTATCTGACTGCGAACATATAGCCAGACATTTTTTGCTAATTGGTCCTTTAATTTTTTTTTGAAGTAAAGAAATGAGATTTACTCACAGTGTAAGTGAATGTTAACATTTGTTGGTAGATAACCTTGCTCTATCTCTTTAAACATTAGACAGAAGATAGTGTCAGCTGGACAAGGGCATAGTGTGAAAATGGCCCATTATGAGCTACTCAAGCCACTGAAGAGTTTAAACTCTTACTCAGCAACACACTGTACTGTTTGACCCAAAGCAATTTTATCAATTTTTGTCCCATTTCGCTGTCTAAAATTGGAGAATATTCCACCTTGCAGACATGTAAATGGCTTGGCTAATGATGTGATAATAGACCTTTGAAAATTGTATGCCAATTAGCATAGTCTTTGCTTGTGCCCCTGTTCACAGCACTGTAGGCAAGACTGCTTTTATTACTGTAGTTAGGTAACTTGAAGAAAATTATATGAACTTGGATTAGAAATCCATGCAAAATAAATAAGTGAACAACAACAACAATTATAAAGCATTAGATAAATAGTAGACATTCCACAATAGCATGTAAGGAGAATCCCCCTTCTCAACTTGCTGTGCAGGTTTTCTTTTGTCCATCTGTTAGGAATCTAAAATTATGTTTAGAGTGGGTTTAATGATTGGCTTTTGAATTAATTCTTCTGAATGATGAATGCAAACTAACAACTCTGTGACCCTAAACAGCGTGCTTTATACTTCCAAGATTTAGTTTAAATCCCCAGTGTGTAAGCTGAAATTCTATACAAGGGCATGTGTGCAGAAGGAATGGCTCAAACGGGTACCCGACCTCCTCTTGAAAATAAGTTCCCAACCTCTGCGATCGTCAGGCCTGTGTTTCACCCATGGCAGTTAATGAAGCTGTGCTTTAGTGGAAATATATGGGTAAATACAACTAGACAGATTAAAATATATGACTGTAGTCCTAGTATTCCTTTTAAATCCTGGAAGAAGTAAAGACGGAGTCCATAAAGAAAGGAAGCATAACACAAGTGCAATGTTAAGTAAGCTGGGTGAGTCAGTAGAAGATACTTCTTGTGGAGAAAGAGCGGGCTATATGAAATATGTACCCCTTAGAAATGCTTGAAGAAAAAAAAAAGTATTTGACCATCATATGTACATGTGAGGAGGGTGTATGTGGGGCTAAACTGATGATGGCTAAAATCTTCCAGGAACACTCAAGACCCTTTCAAATGAAAGGGTGATACTACCTGGAAAACATGATGGTTTTGAGGCAACTCTAACCTGTCATATGAAGTTTTGTGACTTCATTAATTTGGCAGTCAGTTTTTCAAATTTAAACTGAGTCGCTTCTTGGTTATTCAGTTTTCAGTCAAAAACCGGTTCTCTCTCTTGCCTAACCTGGGCTTTCACAGCAAGATTAGTCACTCCTGTTAAGTTGTCCTCCTTCTAGGTAGTGGCACAGTAAAAGGATAAAAATTCTGGTGGTAGCTTAGAAATTCTGCTTTTAATGTTGAGTTACTCCATCTTTTGCCAGCAAGAAAATATTTCATTCCTAAAATACGTTTTTTTTTGCTTTGTTCTCCCAGATCATCCGTTGGTGACTGAAGAAGTATATTGCCTCTGAAGGCAATTTAAGATCAGCTTGCCAGGCTAAATACTTTTAGGACGTAAGACTGCGTATAGGCATGGGATAAATTATGTGAGGAGTTAGGGATTGCCTTGGGTTGTAGGTTTTCTCATTGCATAAGCTAGATGGACTGCTTCTGAATAAACCAGGAATGTGGCCAGGCAGCAATTGTGCAAAGTTTGGATGAAATTTAGTGGCATGTACAACTTTTCAGTTTTGTTTTCTGACTTAAGAATGGTAGTGTATAAATTAAGAGTCTAGTAATTAGTCTTTGCCTACAGTTTTGCATTGGGAGCTGAGCTCCCTGTTCAACAAAAATCTTTAGAGAAAGTGTGTGTGTGTGTGTGTGTGCGCGCACAGAGGAGGAGGGCACGAGGCATTAGCAGTGAGGTTTGCATTGAGAGCTGAGGACTTCTGAATTATGTTATTCTTTCATTTGGTGATTGGCTTTACATGAGTCACTTCAACTCATAAATTCTAGACTTTGTATCTTCTCAGTTTCTGACTGTCCAAGTGCTTCCCAAAGTGTCGTTATTGCCATTTTACACTTTGGGAAAAGGAGATACCAAAATGGAAGACATGAGCTCACTGGTAGATGTAGTAGATTCTTCATTCCTGGCCTTAAACTGTCTAAGGATTGGGGAGTCTAGTATTTATAGCTACAAGCTATCTGATACTTGAAAGTCCAGTATTCTGGCCTTACTAGAGTTTTACTTCACATTCACTGCTGTGCCTTAGCTACTACAATGAAAATGCACAGCACAGATGGTACCCTGTGTATCTTATCCTCGGTAATGTAGAAAGGCAGAAACAGCAGTGAGATTTTGATTCTGTTTCCAACTGTGTTCCCTTTTATCTGCTCCACTTTATAGCCATTTACTCCTGGGGTTTTCCAATCTAATGAATGTAACGATCATGGAGATGACATAGGTTGCAGGGATTGAGGGCTTTTTTTCCAGAGCGCTGTAAGAATTTCCAGAAGTGCTATATAAAAGTTAGAGTTAGTTAAGTGTTCTGATGTCCTCAGATACAAGGTCCAGACTCTGACTGAAGTATTCTTGCCTTTCTTTGAAGCACAGATGACTAGGGTTATGTCTGGGGTTAGTCTACAACGACATTTTTTTGTTTGTTAAATATTTAGGGTCTTGCAAAAACGTGAGGAGCAGCAGCTGAAGTCCGGTTTGGCAAGGGCTTTGTTAGGATCACCTGAAAGGCCAGTGTTCAGATGATTTATGTACTGCCTTTGCCATTGACAGGCGTGGTATTTTTCACTCTGCACTGAATTTCAGAGAAGCTGCTTCATTATGTGTGTTAATTTAGAAGCACAGAATAGTCTGCAAAAATAATATTGTATTTATTTGTTTTGAGATAATGAATTGTCTTCTCTCTGAAGGTGTATCATGTAAAGCATATCTGATAAGTGACTTGACAAATGCAGGATGATAATTTTTATGATCAGACTTTATTCTGAAATGTTCAATTTTCCACTTTTCTCCTCTGTTCATACCAGTCAACAACTGGTAGATCAGTTTAAAGTGTTTGATTGTAGTTGACTTCCTGTAATATATATGTTTGGCTTTACAGGTTTTTTTGCTAATCTTTGGTGTCCCCCTCCCTCGCCGCCGCTACTTATAAGCGCCATTTCCCACACATTATCCAGTTGGTCAAAGCCATGGGTGCAGAAGTGTGTGTTTGTTTGGATTTGTACTGGATGCTGAATTGCAGAGAGCTGATCAGTGTTTCCCTTCCCAAGTAAGCATTTTTGCACAGATCTTTCACACCTATCTGAATTAGGGACTGCAAAAGAACAACTTAGTGACTGGCTGATTTGTTGTCTTTTGCAGGTATAAATGTTAAACTTCTTAAGCAAATAACTTTCTTAAATATGTAATATTTGGCAATAAGAATCTGCATCTGCAGTCTGAACTTGGGACTTAGGTGAATTTCCTTTACCCTAGTGTGAGAGGAGTGTTCTAGAGTCCCGTCAGTCCATGCAGTGGCAACGCTAGTAATGGAAGAGATGAATGAATCTTTGAGGACGTTGGGGAGGGTGTGCAAGGGCAAGCTCATAATCAAGCTTAAAAGGAGATTCAGAGAGTAAGGGCATGAGACTTTTAATTTCTTTCAAATTAAAAATATTTTAATGACCACGCACATAGTTGTACATCTTATTACCTGTTGTACTCACTAACCTATATATGGCATGCTGTCTGTCTTTAAAAATTTAGACTCTTATTATCCTATTGTATTTCCTGATACCTCATGTTTTTAATGATTTATTCTGTATCTGACCAAAATTACAACCCTTTTGTAATATTTAAAGAATTTTCCTTCCTTTCCTTTGTTAAAAGAAATTGAAGTTTTACTTGTGGAATACCAGCTTTCTGTATTGGAGTCTGGGCACTGTTTCATTTTTAACAAAACCAATCTAGTTTCAGACTTGTTTTAGTAGAAAAATTGCTTGTAGCTTTTAGCACCTTAGTGTGAGACCACTTAACTAAATTAAAAAAAAAAAAAAAAAGGAAAGAAGCAAGTTATGCTGTTGAAACTTAACTACTTTTTCTTTCTGCTTGTTTTATAGACTTCAGGGATTCATACGTGCCACATCGTGTGTAGTTAATTTTAGCTAAAGTCTCTTTCTCAGAAATTTCTCTCCTGCTCTCCCTCTGTGGTACTTCCAGACTTCTCCTGGATTGTATCATTAGCTAAATTTTGCAGCAGAGGCTTTTATACCGACTGGGACTCCTTGGGTGGGGTGCTGTGGTAAGTCATACAGTTCTTTCCTGTTCTTGGACTGAAGGGGCAGTGCCTGCTCGAAATTACCTGCTTGCTGCTCTTGCCAAGAACATCAATCTTCTCTTGCTATTTATTATGTTACTTTGAGCCTTCCTTTGAGATGGGCAAAGTTTGGGGGGCTGATTTGAATGGGGATCTTCATGCTCCAGCCATTTACCACGGTTATTTATAGAACTGTTGTCCACGTGGCTGGTCTTAATGCCCATCTGCGTGAAGCAGGGCAACTTTCACGTCTCACTGAGATATTTATTTGCCACAATACTTTGTTAACCCTATGTAAGGACCTCTCTTTAAAACTGAAACTAATTATTAAATTCTGTCTAGCTGCTTCTGTTCTGAAACCTGTAAATCATTTCAGATAAGTTAAAAATAATGCAATTGAACACTGTGAAGTCTGATAGCAAACATGCATTACATTAACTCTTTCGGCCAGCCCTTCCAAAGAGCAAGCTGTCCGTGTTCGTTTGCTCCAAACCCATCTCCAGGAAACTGCCCGAAGTGGGAGATCAAAGCGGGCAGTGTCTCAGAGGTTTGTGTTTCAGGCAGTCTGGCACACGGTGAAAGCTCGGTCTTTCCTGTACTGAGCCATGGGCAGATGGCCATTAAGAATGATTAGGCAAAATTTATATAAATGCCTTGTAAAATGTTGTGTGGTGGTTCCCCCCCCCCTTATGCTATTACTTGAGAAGTTTTGTGTGGGTGTGTATTTTTTTCTAAATTTATAAACCATGGCTTTTGCCCTTGTCTGGTAGAGACTGCTCACCCACCCTTTTCCGTTTCCAGGCGGATTACTTTTCTGTTATTTCAGTTCTGTAACTTTCTCCAACACTGTCCTGTTTTGCTTATTATGAAGTGCTTGTAATAACCCTTTTGGTGCTGCTGTCATCTTTGCCTTAACTCAGGACTGGCTCTTGTATTAATTTTTTAAAAATCTTCCCTTAAAAAGCAAATTAAAGACTTCGCATGAGTTCCAGCTTTCTGTTTGTATATAGGGAATGTGATACGGCTTTCATTTGTATATTGACCATTATGGTGTCCCCACACAGGGTTTTTATTTCTTTTCAGTACTAAGTCAAAACCCCCACTGAAATGGGATTTCTTTACAGCTTTGGCAAAGAAGTCCGTTCAGCTCTGAAGCTGAGGCAGCTCTATGTTCATGTGCAGAATGAATTAGCAGAATTTGCGGAAATCATTTATTTCCAGCTATGTCTCAGAGTCAATTTTCCCGTTCTTCTCCTCCTCTTTTTCATTCCCTATTCAGCAGCAGTTGATACTGATCTGTAAGCTCCTTGTTTCTCTAATGTCAGTGTTTAAGCCTAAATCAGCCAAGAAGTTAAGCAGAAGTGAACCGGACTGACCTGCTGTTTGGAGCCTTGTGTGATAAGTGAACTAATACAAAGTTCTACAAGTGTGTAATCAGACCAGAAAAGCAGACTCAAGTTTGTTTCTTGTAACAATTTGGTGTTTCGTTGGTTATCTTGGGAATTAACTTGGCTAGCCCTTAAGTGCAAGTTACGATGCAAGACAGTGGATAACAAAGTTAAGCATTAGGTTAGTGTGTATTTTGCAGAAGAAAGGGAGTAAGTTGTTCTCTTCAATAGTGGGACAAATTCAAATAGATTTTTCAAAAACATGGGAGGGAATGGGTCCAGAATACATGTATAAAATAACACTAATTGCTGTAGAAGTAACTTGAACACTTGTGAAAAAGCTGTGGCGCTCTCGAAATTAGGGTACATATGGGCACACTGTCTCCTCTCTTTCCTGACCAGATGTGGAGAACTGAGGTTACTAGTGAGTGTTGCTTTTTAGATGCAGAAAGATGTTTCATTCACATGCAGAACTCCCACTGGATGAATAATTAAGCTCTGAGTATACTGTAAGTCTTTCCAAGTAGTAGAGGACTAGCTGTTCTCTTCTGTACCCTGCTTTTTACTTAACGTGTACATTTCCTTATTAAATGGAGGTGGGTGTTTTTTTTTTTTGAGATCTTTTCACACTGTTTTCAAAGCACAAAGTGGCTGGGAGACGGTTGAAAATGGTAAATCATCCATACTAATTTCTGTTATCTGAAGAACTGTACTTTGAGCTAACGTCCAGAATAACTGGGCCAAATGGTCCTGTTGAAATTCCCTGCAGAAGCAGAGCAGTAATTGGATGAATGTCTAGCCTGGGAACAAATAATCCATGCTGAAATTTATGGCGTCTGCATGGGGAAAGGAATAAAAGAGAAGTGGGCCGTAAGAATTCTTTATTTGTCAGAAGGGATCTTAAGGAGACGTAAAGATGTTTTTCCTCCTCCCATGTGTTTTCACCACAGTAATGATGATTCAGCTTGTGTGTGCTCTCTGGAATGTGTACGTGTAGCGAGAGAGGAGAAAAGAATTTCTTTAGGTGCAGCAGCTAATTAAAAATACTGTAGGAGATAATGTGTATAGCATATTGCCTCACCACAGAGTTGCCGACTGCAGCGAGTTTATTGTCTTTATTTTCATGTTGACTAAAAATAAGAAGTTTTTTATCTTTGTTAACCAAACACATTTCTCCAGAAGACCTCTGAAGCAGGAATTCATTGTTTCTGAAGCAGTTCTGTTGGCAAGTGGGCTTTCGCTGTGTTTCTGTGGTAAGCTCTTTTGTCCATGATAGCATTTTGGGATCCCAGCATCAATGTGGCTGGCTCCGGCTCCAGTTGGACAGTTTATATTTAGTTGCTGGTTTCCTATAATAGTTTTCAGATGGAGATGTTAAAGAACACATACCCTTGTGCTGCTGTAATCCCTGAAAGAGCATGGAGAAGTGAAAAAGAAAAAAGCATTGATGTCTTTTGGCAGAAGTAGAGTTTGGAAAAAACAGCAGCTGCTTGCAGCAACAGAATGCTGAAATTTATTTTTAAGAAATGAGGTAGCCAGTAAAAACAAAATGCTCAGAAAATCCGTGGGTACATCGCTTACATTTTGCATCCAGAAAGGAGCTTAAAAAAAGCGGGGGGAAGGTCTGCTTTTTTTAAATTACAAAAACTGTGATTCTCCGGTTTACGGTAGTACTCAATTGCTATTAAGTAGTAGTCATCAGATACCACCACATGATAGCTTCTGTGTTCCATATGGCTGGTGCACTTCCAATGCAAATTAGTAGATACCCAAAAAACTCCAGTGTTATATATGCTTTAATTATACTGTTAAATGCATCTTTTCAGTGGGGCATGATTTATTTCAATTAAAATTCAAGACATAATATATTTACTCTGAGTCTGGGTTGAAGATCACCTCTCCAGAGACTTTTCCCTAGAGATTTTTGCTTCCAGGAAGAAAACTGAGTTCAAGTTTTCAAGTTTCAAGATTTCGTTTGAACTGGAAGAATCGGGCTCTGGTGCCAGCCAGCATATAGGTAGGAACGTTGCAAAGTTGATGGCCAAGAAGAACATGAAGTGTAATTCTTCCCTATGATGTACACGATAAAAGCAGCGTGCTGCTACCACTCTGGGGTAATCTATTGGACCTATTTGCAGTCCTGGCCAGTATAATGTATTTTGAGGAAAAAAATCTGAAGCATGCTGTAGTCTGGTTTGACTTGAGCTAGTTTGCCTCGTGGTTACACAGCACAATTTTCATTCTTTCTTCCAGTTAGTAAAAGAAGCAAATCATAGAAAGCTAGGGATGTAAGGGATCTGTAGAGGTCACCTTGTCAGTCCCCAGCTCTGGAGCAAGATCACCTCAAAGGCCTGCAATAATGGAGCCTCTGTAATCTCTTCCTGTACTTACAAAACAAACAAACAGACCTCTCAAACAAAAAAAATCTACTGACCTGGTTTATTTCTTGCTTAATTCAAGTCCCTTTGTGGTGCATTGAGCAGGAAGAACGTTTTGTTTCCTTTACAGCAGTGTTCTGCATTCTTGGAGGGTGTTAACGTGTTTTTCCTCCCTCGGTTTTCTCATCTGTGAGATAGAGAATGTTCTTCTTGGTGCTCCTTGGGCTCCAGCTAATTCTACATCTGTCTTCAACTAGGATGCCAAGGGTTGGGCATGGTACTCCAGATGAGGCCTGATAGATGCCGAGAATTCCTTTCTATCTCGCAGACGCAGCATATTGTTACAGCTCAGTCTCGTTGCCTTTTATCAACAGTACGATGCCATTGGTTTCTTCAGCCTGTAATTCATTGTAATGCTTTTTTCTCTCAGCATTTGTGATCGAATCAGTCCCTACACACGTATACTTAGTTACACCTAACTGTGTGCACTCAGGCACCTGGAAAGAAACGAAGCAATTCGCCTATTTTTTTTAGGCTGTTTCTCTCTGTTAAATTTTTAGATGACAAATCTGAAAGAACTATGGAAAGATGGGATCAAGATGAGAATTCAGCTTGACAAATATACTGTCTGTAGACATTTTGGCCATTAAAATACAGAATAATGTTGTGCTCGGGCCAGAGTTCTGTAGGACCCTGTCCATTGCTTTCCTCTGTTTAGGTAGTGAATATATAATTTTTACATTGGCTAGTGTGCAGTCTTCCCATTATCCTAAAGTAGTTTCACCTAGGCCATAAGTGACAGTCGTTTCAACATTCATTATTAAAAATGTTTTTCATGTGATTTATTACTTGAGTCAGTATTGATTTTTTCAGAGACAGTAAATGATCAACAGTTACCTGGAGTCATTTTTGCGGTGTGTGGTAGCTTTGCCCCTCTGGTCCAGCCGTTAAAGCTGCGCAGCTGTTCAGTTCACAGCTATCAGGAAATGGTGGGGTGACCAGAAAGGGAAGGAACACAGCCTCATCACAGACAGTGCAATCGTGTGATTTATGCAGGGCAGCCTGCCCAGGACTGGGCTGCTAGAGGGTATTTTTCTCTGCAGCATTTGAGCGTGACTTTAGGTCTGCTGCCTCTTAACTTTCTACAAGGAAAACAAAACCTTTTAACCACTAATTGTGTGTCCCTTTCCACATGTGTCATCTCCGACTTGATATTAGGAGGAGAAAAAACATGAGAAAGTCTGAGTATTTGTTATTTGGGGCTTCTTCAGTTGCCTTGTGTTCTGAATACTTGAGCAGTAGTCACAGCAGGGCTGGTGAGAAGGAGGGAATAGATCTGAAGCTGCTTTCAGGCTCATTGACCTTACCAATAAAATGCAGCTTTCTGCAAGATTTATTCTTGCACATGCAGGGAGCAGTTAAGGTATTTTATAAAAACCCCTTCTCCGTGAATTTTGGCTCTTTTTCCTTGGTGGGCTCCAAGATTTTGTCAGTGGCGTGCTGGGGAGGGTGACCACCTCTGGACTCCTGTTGGGCTGCAGGCGGTTTCCGCTGGCTCCCAGTGAAGTGGCTCCGGTGGCGTTGCGCATTGTTCCTCTCCGGTGACTCAGAGAAGCAGGAAAGAGATCCCCTGGTGAACAAAAAGCGCAGCCACCAGGCAGGTGCCTGCATTCAGGTCTAGCAGAGGACAAACCACCTCGTTGTGGATTTTTTTCCTGAGATTCTTATCTGCAAATATGAGACTCAAGAGGAATGGCTCATACACGCTGAACGGGTAAGAAAGAGCCTGCATCCTCTTTTGAATCTTCACCATTAAACCCACATGAAACGGAAGCCTTTTTTTTTCTGTCTAGTGGTGGGGTACATGAAACAATAACTTTTGTCTTAAAAAGAACAGAGGATAGCAGCATATCGAATATGCAGCTTATTTAGCTTGCTTTCTTCTACGTTTTGTTCTGTTTGCTTTTGAAGCATGTGTATTTAATGGGGGGAGGCTAGAGTTCTCTCTGTGTTAAAACAAGGTGGATATGCTTAGTAAAACCGCCAAAGCATTAGGAACTGTGTGATTCCTGAAGAGATGCCTGTGGTAATTATTTTAAGCATTTGCCACCAAACACCTCATGCTTTTGATACGAACAAGAGCTAAACTCATTAAAAGTGATGCTCACTGATAGGGGATACAAATGACTTTAAATTTAGTCAGTCTACAAAATTAGTTTAAGTAGTATCAAGTACTTAAAACTACTCTGAGTTACTTTACTAGTTTTGTGGGTTTGAAAATACTGGGGTTTTTTTTCTGATTGCTGTTCAGTTCTCTCAGTAACAGAGAATATACCATTACTATAAAGAAGATAACTAACTAGATACTGCTTGTTTAATGAATCTTTTTGTAATGTTGAAAATAGAGTTTTCAGGTGAAAGTGGTTTTCTATAATTGCATTTGTCACTAAAGCAGATTCTTGTATGTCTGCATACGATGTAAGTTTTATTTCTCAGCACAGCATACCTGAATTGAAGAGGACATGTACTTCCACGGCGCTGCGTTAACTGTTTATTAGTACCTGGCAGATGACTTGACAAATGAATAAAGTTGTTAGTCTTGGAATATCATTTTACTTTGCTGCTTCTTTTAACCTTCTGTACTGAGTAAGCGTTGTGATAAGTGCTTCATGGTGCATTTGGCTCAGTTGGCTGCGTTCCTGAAAAGCGCAGATATATTTCAGAGTACAAGCATGCAGACGAGCCCCAGACTGCCTGGTTGCTTTAAACTCATGGTCCATTGCACACTTGATTAGCAATCTGTGCACAAGAGGGGCATATAGTGGTGCAGGCAGATCAGCTAGGAAATACTCTGGCAGTCGCATTCAGCTGGTCTGCACTGTTCTTTGCTGCACTGGCTTGCACGATGACTCTTAGAAGGGTCCTTTGCTCTTTGCCAACATACGTTTAAATTTTTCTATTAAATTTGGGTTAGTTTTTCTAATGGCAGAGTAAATGGATGCTACCATCTTACTGGCTTTTCCTTAATTTTTTTAATAACTGTAATAAAAATTCCAATATTTGACTGCATACAAAATCAAGCGTAATTGAAAGTTACTATCTTACAGTATTTGGTTTTAAGCTGTAAGAGGAGTTTGTCATTCAGTGGGATTGAGTTTGTAGTGGATAGAGGTTAAGAATATATTGTATATATATTATATTATTTTAGCAGAGGTTTTTAACCCTTTGAGAGATTATCTGAATTTAGAGAGTCAACTAAGAAATGGTGCTGAAATGCAAGATGTAGTGGATATTGCTTATGTAGAGGAACTTTTAAGATTTTAGTTATGGGAAGTCCAGTCTTTAAATGATTTGAGGTTTATTAAAAATGAATTCATGGTATAGAACTTCAGGGAACTAAGTTGTGCAAGATCACCCTGTGCATCTGTTCTGCCTTGTTCTAACTTGCAAGATGCTGCATAATTGTTTTAAGGAATTTCACTTCTTGTGGCCTAGTGCATACCTGGCATTACATTTTACGGCAAACATTTAAGTGGAAGTGTTGTATTACAGTGAGTAAAACCAGTGGCACCCAAATGCTTGCATGAAAAAGAAGCTTCAAATGTGAGTTTGTGGGAGACTTCAGTATTATCTGATTCTAACATGCTGATGTGCTTTGCTCTGTTAAACAACAGATGCTGAAGAGTGAATTTGTCTAATTAAAGAAATTCCTTTTATGTTTATCTCTTGCCTGGATGGTTGAATAATGCAAGGTAATGGAAAAAGAGCTTCAAGTATGTTTTCCTGTTTAGCCTAAACTTTTGGCATGTCAGCAGAAAGGCTTGTTTTGATCTTTAGGGGTGTTTGTTTGGGACAGCGTGTTCCACTTGTCAGGTGGAGCGGCACCCTGTCCCGCAGGTCACATCGGGAGAGGGGAGCTCGTTGGGGTGGAATGTTGTAGGGCAAATACAGATACTTCTGCAGCAGGTTACCTGCACGTGGCAAAGACGTAGTTACTGTGGGATCACTGTTCACAGTGTAGTGCTTGAAAATTGATATTCTCTTACTTAAAAACAAAAAAAAAAAGGGCAGGTCGTTTGCACAGCCGGATGCGAGTACCTCAAGATGATTGATGTGTCCAGGGATGTAACTGCAGAGTGTGGTGATAAACTTGCCAAGTATACTCTGAATCAGACGCTAAATGCTTAATAATGTTAAAACATAGAAGTTGTGCATCAAAAGCAATAGGAAGGAATTCTTTATATCAAAAGTCACTTTGTTTGGCACCTTTTTGCTGTACTGAATCTTACTTTGTGAACTGGAACTATTGAATTTGCAGGGAGTTCACATTACAGGGTGCAACAGCATTTGTGAGGGAGAACAAGAATTTTAAATGGAAGTAGAACTTGTTCTCCTTACATACTGTATCCAGGTGTTCTTAAATAGTAACTAAATGATGTCTTAAGTTCTCACAGATTGATTTCTCAAGCTCTACGTAGTGTTTTTGTTTTAGGTGGTGGTGGTATCTTGGATGAGGCAACCAAAAAGGGTGATTGGAGAAGCCCATTCTCTAGGATACAGGTGTTACATGAAGACCTTTACATCTTTTGTGTAAAAATGCACTTTTCCTTTTAATAGTTCTGTCTTTGATGTCACAAGGTACTCCTCAAAACTGCAGATGTTTGATCCTATTTTCAGGAAAATATTGATTCTTGTTTTTAATTTTGCTTATAAACAAGGAACTGTAGCAAGAGTCATCACAATAATCAGCTTTTTTCTTTGGGTATGATTTGTTCAGGCTCTGGTTGCACTTGTAAACTTACAAAGGAGGAGGAAGACTGCAAGGGGAGCTAAGATACTTGAAAATGTTTTCAAACCTAATACCAGAAAAAAGCTCCCCTCACCTAGCCTTTCTCGTGTTCCATTGTACCTCAGTTGATACTAGTGTAAGAACTGTACACATATAAACTGGAAACACATGTAAAATCTGGAGTTTCACTTAGAGACACTGATTTATAGATATTCTTTGAGCATGTCTCACTGGACATGGGCATGTTTGCTCTTGCTTTTTGAAGCAGGTAATGGTCACATGCTTGTGGAAACGGAGTAATCTGGTGCTGAGATTCATCAGGGGACACTGACTTAAGAGACCTACCTTATCTTGCTGAAACTGAGGTAGAAATCTTACCTGCCAGCATCTCTTTGACAGTGTGTGTTAAGTCAGCTTTGCTGTTCTGTGCTAACCTGCCGTGTGCTGATTATATTTCTTTGCATTGCAAAGTTTCCTTTTATAAACGATCTCTCTTGAAGGTCATCTTAACTTGGGAGGTATCTCCTTATTTGCTTGGTGCTGTGTTTATTGACAGTGAAAAATGCACTAGTACTGTAATCGTTTCAGCATCGTTTTTTCTCTTTGCAAATACTGGTTTTTTGTCTTCTCTTGTCCCTTTAGCATTTGGAATTACTGATAGCCAGTATTAAGTCTTTGCACACTGATAAGGTGTCAAATAACAAATATTGTTTATTACACGTCTGTTTCCTCTTTGTCTCCTAATCATTTAAGTTTAAGGAAGGGTGTAAATCCAAGCCTTCATTTCACAAGATATTACCTCAACCCAGGCGAAACAAATATGCAGTGTGAACTTCAATGATGTGAGCTAAGATTCCTGTGCCTTTGAAGATTGTAACGTGGGACCCTGTGTGTTCCTCTAACCCTTGTAGTGATGCGGACAGAACAGTGCCTATGCAGGTTTACCTTCACGATGGCTATGCCCACTGCAGGAAAACTTTGCTGCAGCGTTAAGTAGATTGTGCAAGTGTAGAACTGAAGAGCTCCTTTGGACAGCTGGCAACTTGCTGACCTTGCTTCAAATATCATGGGATATACTGATAAACAGCCTACTAGGATTTATGATGACCCTGGTCAGTGAGCCACGTGATGCCCCATCACTCTCTTCTGCTTGGCATGGCAATTTTGACAGGGCCATGCAGCGTACACTTGGCCTGCAATATTTTCTGAATCAGTGCAGGTTTAGAAACTTGAAAACCGCCTGAAGGTAACTGTTAAAACTAGGCAATGGTCTCTGCAACTCCTGCATAGCAGCCATCCCAAACTTACAGCAAAGGAAACTGAACGGCATGTACAAGAGGTTATTTGTTGAAACAAATATGTAGAGCAAAGTAAAATGTTTCAATGTTAAATAAATTTTTATCTTCTCGTCATTACTGTACCTGACTCTGCACTACTGAATAACTGCTGTGTGGCATGTTTTCCTGGGACATTTTTAAGTGCCAAAGGAACGTAGCTAGATCATGCATTCAGAAATCTGGCAGGGGTGAGAGCTTTGAAAATGCAGTGTTTGCAGCTAGCACCTCAGTCAGTGCCTGTGCTGCTGATGGGCACTTGCTCACCCTGCTTGAAAAGTTTAACTTGTGATATTGGTGTTTCAGCTGAGAATTCAAATAGTTTGACATCTCTCTTCTCCTGCCCAGAGCTGCCCTGGGCCCTTTGGAAAATGCTCTTTGAGCTCTGCTCTGCACAGAGATGCCTTTTTTGCTGCATTCATCTCAGAACTATGTGTACATGAAGGTGATTATATATAATCAAAGGCAGAAGTAATGAATGCCTTGAAACAAATTAAAGTTGGATGGGGACAAAATAGTTAGGAACTTCTTGATGATTAATGGATACTCAGCTGACTGATACAATATTGTTGGGCCCAAGATCTGCTTCCTCTACTCCAAGCCACTGCTTTAAACTAATGAATCTTGATTTTGAGCCAAGCACTGAAATTGAAAAAGAATTTATTTTTCTTGTGTGCTTCCTTCTTGTACAGACACAAAGCAAGCCAAGAAGGAAAAAGCAGTATCTTATGTTTGTTTTGCCCAAAAAAGTAGATATCAGAGCACAAGAAGTCTGTTTCAGAAGGCTTTTTTATTAAGTATCGTTGCAACTGCAGGAAAAGTAGCGTTAAAGGGTGTGACAAACAGCTCATGAAAGCCTGTTGAAATAGCTCATCTGGCAGACAGAAGTAGTGTGAACATCCAAATATCTTATCTGAGGAGAAGCAGCTGTTTGAACTGCTTTACAGTCCTCCCAAATTACCACAGTTTCTATCATGAAAAAAGAGAAAATGTAAGACTAGCAATACAGACTGTTATCCTTGGAAAGCACAGCACAAATTTATCAGATTAAGGCAAAAAATGTAGATTATGCACTTCAGTTTTTGTTGGATTGGGAATCCATTTTTGGAGAATCTGCTTTAGAATGCTTTATAGCGTCAAAAAACGTAAGCCAAGATGCAGTATGTCAGTACTGCTGACTGAACTCTGCCGGGCTCAAGGGGATCTTGGTACTTTCTTGGTCAGCTGTAGCCCTTTGTGCTCATTTGTAACTTAGTTACATGTTTACTCTTCCGTTTTCGGAAGCTGACAGTGATTTTCATTCACTTTGCTTCAGCTACAAAGTGAAGTGTCTTCTCATGTGTCATTAGGACAAGGGGAAATGGCCTCAAGTTGCACCAGAGGAGGTTTAGACTGGATATTAGAAAAAATTTCTTCACTGAAAGAGTTGTAAAGCGTTGGAACAGGCTGCCCAGGGAAGGGGTTGAGGCACCATCCCCGGAGGTATTTGAAAGATGTATAGATACAGAGCCTAGGGACATGGTTTAGTGGTGGAATTGACAGTGTTAAGTTAATGGCTGGAGTCGATGATCTTGACTGTCTCCAACCTAAACGATTCTGTGATTCTATTAAAATGCCCCTTATTTGTTCCTTCTGGAGGAGGAAGGTTCCTGCGGTGTATGCAGGGATGACATTTCAGTAGTGCACTTGGATGTAGACTGAGATCTGAGGACATTCCGACTGCTGCCTGCGTACAGAGGGAGAACAGCCTCTGAGGACAAGCAAAATGTGGCAGATGTTCTCATCCACAAACAGCAGAAATTTCCTATATAACATACATTCCCCCAAGTCTCTCACTCCCCTCCCCCGCACCCCGTGTTTGCCAGCACGTTAATGCTTGGTGACGTAGCCAAACGATCAGGACAGGATTGCAGTCTAGCACCTTTTCCCCACATGTAGCGAGCGGTGGAGCCAGGAAGGGTGGCTGGCTGCTTCCGACCTCTGCTGTGTGCCCTGTGTCTTGGGGGTTCCTTAGTGCGGGTTCTGGTTGATATGCTCTTCCCGGTGCTCTGCCTGAGAAAGACCCCTCTTACCTTGCTGTTGGGTCTGCTGCAGGATCTGTGGAGAGAGGGGTGTGGAGCAGTCAAAAGCTGGAGAAGGAGAGTGACGATGAACGCAAGGGTAGTGAAAACAAGCAGCAGGACTGACAGTCTAACTGTCACTGCCTGGTGACAAGCACTTGCCATCTGCAGCAGTTATATACACTTTGGCATTATGCATGGATCCTGGGCAGTCCTGCTACTCTCCACCTTACGTGAGGTGACAGTACATTTGCCAAGTAGTGGGAGATGGGAATATGGTACAAAACATTGAACCGCTGCTAGAATTGGAATTCTGAATCTTGTGTTAATCATCACCTTCAGGAATGGGGTTTCTTTTATAGAGATCATGGGTATTACTTCTGTAGCTGTTGTCCTCTATGTTCAGCCTGGCTGTTCTGGTAGCTTTTGTCATCCAACACAAGATTTATGATCTCACATATGTTTTCTTTGGGATTTTTTGCATGTGTGAGCAGGCAAAAGTAGTTATTCACTAACAATGTATGCGTAAAGATTTAAACTGTAAGCCTTATAAGGGGAAAGTATTATAAATATAATGCTTCTAAAAGAAGATTTCATTAGAACTCGCACTGTGCGTTGTTGTTATATTAATAGAGCTGTTCCCAAATATGGAGTTGGAACTGAGCCTTCTTCATGGTGAATGCTGCAGATGACTTACAGAAAATAAGTATTTAAACATAAAACCTTTTTTTTGGGGTAACCTCTTGGTCAGCCAGTTATTCAGTTCAATGGAGCTTATAGTGTAGAATAATCTTGTAATGTAATTCTGAAACTGTAGTACTTTATGCTAGATGATACTTTAGTTGGAAATATCTTTGTAGTTTTTATGTGAAAAAGTGGTTAAGAAAAAGAAAAATCTCAGGCTCTGACATAAGATGTTCATTTTAAAACATACTCTTAAAACTGGCCTGAGTAGTTAGTCTCCTACCCTTTGGAAATACTTAAATCAAAGAATAACCTATAGTAGTATATGTTCATTGTCATAGCTTATCTGTGTGCAGCCAACAGTAACTCTTCACAAATATTTTATTAGTCGCTACCAGAAGCAAAGATTTAATTCAGAGCTCTGGAATGTGCTGTTGCAGGTTGTGTGTGTGTGTGTGTGTGTATTCTTTTCTCCCTCTTCACACCCTCCCCCCCAGTGTCTGTCTATACTTACTGTAAATGACTCACCTCTTGGTATAAAACAATGCTGTGGCACAAATTCAAGGAAACTGTCGCCCTTGCTCTTATGCAGAATCTCAGGCAGTGATAAATGCTCGTATTAGGATTTCAGTATTACAAAGATGATGTTCTGCTAACAACCTGGGGCCAACAAACCACTTCAGACATTTGATTTTTTTTTTTTTTTGGGGGGGGGCACCTTTTATGCCACCTCCCTCCCCTCGAGTAAACGACTTCATGGAGTATGTAGTGTGGTTAGGACTTGTGATGAAGGCAGTATATATGCAGGGTAAGAAGTACCCACTAAAAATAGCCATATAATTTGTCTGTTGTACACCAGGACTGTTAACATTCCAATTTATACCTCATTAATAATAATTAAGGGCAGTAAATTAACTCTAAACTTTTACACCAGTTACTGTGAATTGCTGAGTCAGTAGCTTGATATGCAATAGACAGTTTATTTCTATTTCTTCCCCCTAAGATGCTCTGAGGACTAGAGCTTTTTAATGGGATATTACTGTGACAGCATAATGAACAAATGTATTAAATATAGCCATTTTAAAAGTTTTTTTTCAGTGAATTCAAGCTTTCTGTTAAGATAGAATGGGAGCTGGTTTTCTTCTCCTACCTGCTGTCAAACCATACCTGCAATAATGATGATGTGAATTGAGGTTTCTTTCCCCATAGCTGTATTGAGGGGATTCTTCATTATGGTCTGCTCTAAAGCTAAGAAAGAAAAATAAAGCAAAACCTGTTAATTATTTTTTTAAATATTACCTTCCCAAAGCTCTGTCCTGCCAATGATGCGGGATGAACCAGCACTTTCCTTAGTGCTGCTAGCTCAGCTAAAAGAAAATGTGAGTTCTTTAACGTACGCCACAGGGGAGAGAACAGCAACAATGCCAATGGATGCTAAAGATAATGAAGCATTGACAGGAAAGATGCTCATGCTGTATGTTAGGTAGCTGACAGTACCACGCTGACTTTATGTGCATGTCGGGTTTTATTGGCTTGGGAGCTTTATTTCATGGCGGTCATGCAGCTACATTACTCAGAGGTGTTGAACCTCTTCTTTTTGAAGTCGAGTCTTTGCTTTCCTACTCAGTTTTAATTATGAGTATATTCTTGATAAAATAACATGACAGTTTTCTGAGGGGAGTTTAATCACTTGTTCATTATAATTTGATTTCATGGAGCTTGTTAGGGGATTTTTGTAATGAGTGATGGCACATAGAACACTCTGAATAGGAACTACATTGACTACATATTTAAATATTTTTATGGTGTTAAGTGCTGTGTTTTATAGTATGCTCAGGACTCTCACTGCACTTAAGATTATTAAAAAATATCTTTTTTTAAGCTCTAAAAGTCTCTTCAGCCTGACCTCAACAAGCATAAGTTAAGGTAGCTATTCAGGAATTGAAAGAAATCCCATTTTTTGCAGTTTCGTTCAGTCTTTTCACTAAAGTAACTTGATTTCTCAGTGGTTGGAATATGACTTTTTGAGAGAGATGGACTCCCATCCAGTTTAGCACTCTAATACTAAGCAGTTTGGATGTTAGATTGTGAAGGTGGGCAATGTGCCAAACAGTGTATGATGCAATCAAGAGGGGAAAGATCACTTCAGAGGAGGCCAGTTGGAGTTCTGTGCTGCATCTTAGCTTGCACAACGCCGGGCGATACTGGGGGTCTCTGGAGTTACCCAAGCGTTTACTGTGCAACTTAGGTTTTACATAAAATCAAACACGTTGCCAAAGGAGCATTTCTCTTTTATTTGTACTGGTTGTACTAACCATTCATGTCATGAGAGACCTTTCTTCTTGTTTTCCAGCGTACAGTTTAAACAAAAGCCCCTATTTTCAAAACATTATTTTCTCGGTCTGTAACATCTCTTTTCATGGAACACTACTGTGCATTTGCTTTGTTTGGTTTTTCTCCTGTTGTCTGACAGAGGAGCTGATTGTTGTTTTAGGGAAGATTTTCCGATCAGAAAATTGTCTTTTAACTGCTTTTTGTAGCCATTCCAAGCCACAGGGCATGCAGTGCCTTCTGGGGAATGCCTTGAACTCTGAAACCAATGCCTGATGCCTTTCTGAGCTGACCTGGAAGCCCGGAACGGTGCAGTAAGAGCTGTTATGCACAGGACCCTGCGCCATAATGCTGGAGGAGGTTATCTGTGCTGGGAGTGGTTTGTTTCCTGCAGAGCTTGCCTGCCCCGAATTTCTGACCGGTCCCCTTCCTAGCATGGGAGCCAAACCGCATGGTGTGTTCCTTGCCGCTGTCATTGTAAGTGGATCCAAGGCTCAGGAGATGGCTGCCTACCTGTTCTTCTTCGTGGCAAAGAGCAAGGCAGGAGAGAGCCTGTTGTCTCCAGCCAGCAAACTGGAGAACTAGCTAGGTCGTCTTTTCATGCTTGGAGATTTCTGGAATGGGTAGAGAGCTGGGGATTTTGGCATGTGGGGTAGAGGGGAGACTGACAGAAGGGACGTGTCAGGGTACGTGCATGGACTGCACTGGCATGAGCTGGAAGTCGTGGTGTATGTGCTATGATGGAGGAATATGTGATACAGGCATATTATGCAAGTTTATGTTGGAGGCACATGCTACGGAAAAGAAAAATGTGATTTAAACCATTTTGAGAGCTGCTGATTAATAGCACTCATGAATGTTAAAGCTTTTCTTAATATAGACAGCATAAACTCTGAATGAGCTGGATACTGAGCACATACCAGATTTTTTTTTTTCTGCCTAATAAGCAATTTAGGATCTAAATTATATAAAAGTTAGTATTTTTCCAAATTGTGCCATCCCCATGTGATGAAAAGCTTTTAAAAGGCTCTTAAGCCTAGAACGAATTCAGAGCACATTACAAAGAGCAATCTTGCGCAAAATTTTGCGTTTTAAAAGTAGGTTAGGACATCCCATATAAAAACAAAAGGCAAACGATATATATGTTCTTGGTACCCGCTGAGGATAGGCAGTCATGATTGTATTCCTTCAGTGTCTTCTGTATCATCCACAGCTCCTCCCACAGTTCAGGTTTTCAGATTTTTTCCAAAGGCTGAGTGGTTTTTTTTTTTTCCCCATGAACAATGGCTAGAAAGGTCTTCTATAGTACTTATATAAAAGAAGTTCTGGATTTCTGATGTAAGTGGTCATAGAAACATTCAGTCTCTGGATAGTGGGGAAAAAAAAAAGGTCAGATAGATACTTAATTTTGGATTTAGTAAGTTATTTTAGGTTTGGGGTTTTTTTTGTTTCCCAGGTAGCTTGTACACCGGTAATTTCAAACAGGCATCTCGGGATTTTTTTCAGTGGAGAGCCTTCTTTGTGTGCTGTTGCCTGTTACTAGTTTTTAGTGTAAGTTTCTGGAATATGTATAAGCGACAAGATCTGTCCTTCCAGACATACAAGTTACAGTTATCAAGTGATTGACATTTGTAGAAAATGCACATATTTTTCTGTCCTAATGAATTCCCCCTCCCCCCCGACGATATTGCTACTAGCTTATGGTTTCTGAAGTGGAGGTGTAGAACTTTTCGTGTGCTCTGGGGAGCTATATTCTGCACTTGAAACAATATACTCTCATTTATAAAATAGGGATAAAAATGTCTAGCCACTTTATGAGGAGTTTAAGAACTAATTAACTTGTACAGTTATTTAAAAAGGCATATTTCTTGCCTTTGTGTAAAGGTAAAAAAAGTCTGTGCAAGGGTCTAACCACCCAAAAACTCAGGTAAAAATAACTGATTTTTTACATTTATGGGTAAGTCTGCTTAAAAAAATAAATACATTTGAAAACAGCAGCACCAGGGTGAGTACACATTACTAAGCCCAGCCATCCTGTCCCTTACCTTAGAATAATTACTGGTCTGCATTTGAAGAACAAATCTGAACGTTGCCAAACTCCACCTTTTTCCTGCCCAGTCTGTATGTGGGAGAGTCTTTATAAGACTGTTTCCTGTTTCCCAGACAAGGGAGGGGGAAAATGTGTTTTCTCCTTGTTGTGAAACACAAAAGGCAGGCAGTGACTACATACCTGCATCGGCTGCCAGCCGAACGGGGAGCGTGCGAGCAGCTGAAGGCTGTGGCGAGGGCCTTGGCTGGACCCTGGGCAGAACGGCACGTCTGCTGCCGTCTGTCGCATCGGGACCTGCCCTCGGAGTTTTATGAGAGAAGCTGGCCGAAAGGTGATAAAAAGAGCTGAATGTGTAGTTTTTATTATGTCACTTTGACCCAATCTTTCAAGCGTAGAAAAATCGCCAGGATCTTCCCCTTTTCCTTGTAGGATTTCTTGCCAAACCCCTTGTTTTCAGTTTTATTGATTGTTTTTTGTCACACAGATTGTTCACCTTTGAAGAGTGAGTTTTGCAAGGAACAGAGTATATACGGTGGCAGGGAAGGAATGCGTGCTTAGGCCCCTTGCAGAGTAATCGTAGCCCTTTCCAGTTGCAATGCTAATCAATTTGTAACAACAGGGAAAACATACAGGGTGAGAACAGCAGGGTTTTTCTTCTACTTTTGAGCTAGAGGGGTATCGCAGTAGGTGTGGCAGCTCTGTTTCTCCAAGACCAATTCTACTCATTTAGATTTTGATGGCTCTTCCAGTTCTGTCCTATATTATGTGAATAAGAGTACGCTCTAGCCTTTTCCCACCTTAAATTTTGAACATTATTCATATTTGTGTGTCCTGATTTAAAACAGTACAAATTGGGACTGCTGTGTTTTAAAGTCAATTCCACTAGTACTGATTACAAAAATTAATTTTACTTTCATAGAGGTGGCTTCAAACGAGTTAGAGTTCATGTCTCGTCTTTATGCTCTCCTTTTAAGGAAAAAACCCCATACTTCTGCTCCCTGTGGGAGAAGTTTGGATTCAATAATGCAGTACGTAATCAATAGTGGAATGACAGTGCTCGGGTACAGGACAAGTAGTAGTGCATTACTGTGTACTACAGAGATCTATGAATAAGTAACAGCTCTCCTAAAAATGGTCCAAGAACTAAAAGCACAGGTTTGGGTTTTTCCGAAAGGGATTGTGGAATTATCCGTTCCATTTTCTCCCTTATGCTCCGGAAAGGGGTTATATTGTGTTTAAGTTTTCTGCTTTTGCTCTGGCCCTCAGCTCGCACTCTGACTATAGCGATTCTGAAGGGCATTTAGTGGGAGGGAGAGAGTTTCTTACTGGTTTGGAGAAATTGAGTGGACTGAAAAATAAAATAAGCTTTTGATACTTCACATGTATTGAAAAGCTAGATAGATTAATAAGTTTTCAACTTCACTGTCATGACATTGTCAGTAGGAAATAGGTGTGAATTTCGACTTCTCTGTGCACAGGATAGTTTATGAAAATAAATCTGCTCTATAGCATGAGTAAGTATGGTAATGATGAGGCAGTTTCTGTGTTACAAGCTATGTTACAGTACAGGTTAAATATTTTCATTGCCATGTTCTTGAAAAATAATTGCAATTTGTTCTCCTACAAGTACATATTGGAATACAGCAATGCAATTTCAAAATAGTTCCATCTCTCAGGATTAAAAAAAATATTTATAAACAAAGTGTTTCTTTAAGAGCATGCTTCATCTCATCCTTAGGAGAGTAATTCCCTGTTTGCCCTAAATGCATACTTCAAGCTTCATACATGCTTCAAGCTTCAGACACAATGCTCAGGCTTGATTTTCTTTGTTGTTGGAGTGATCCTTCAAAAGGTGGTCAGAAAACTGCAAGACCCGGAGGAGATTATTGTCTTCTGGTAATCTACAACCGTGATCCTCGAGCTGTTTTCTGACGCGCGAGTGTGCGCTGAACAGCTCTGCTTGGATTGCCCCTCTCCAGTGTCAAGTCCGAGTCCCCTGTTTCTCCGAATGTGTTCTGGAGCACTTCTGACTTCCTCTTGCAGCGGTATTTGACACCACATCCTGGCAACGTGGAACAATGGAACAAGTATAATTTTTCTCTGTATACAATCTTGTCAGTCCCATTTATGGGAACCAGTTAGTTACACACATTGGGCATTGTTTTTTGCAAGCACATATGTGAAGCTATTAGCATAAGCATGCAATCCAACAGCAGAGCTGGATTTTCTTCTAGCTGGGTTTCTGCTGTTTCTCTTGGATATCTAGTGGCTCTGAAATTGCTCCAAGGTGAGCTGCATCACAGGGTTACACTAGTAGAAAACAAGTGCTATGAAAATGCACCATTTCCAGTTGTTTTTTTGGGCAGGGAGGAATGAATGGGAATAATCCCCTCTGAAGAAGCTAGCTGATAGAGTGGCTTAGCTGTGTCACCAAAAGATGCCCTTGGAGGGTTTCAGAAGATCCTAGCAGCATTTTGTGCTGGTAGACTACTGAAGAACACTGTTAAGAGAGGGACTGATGACCTTTATTTGTTGACTGCATAAGTACTATTTAAATATTAGTTTACTGTAAATGGGCTTTTAGAAATTAAAAAATTTCACTTTAGAAGTTTTAGAGTATCTGAATGTCAGTCTAGTTTGGTTTCTCTGTATGCGTTCAGGCAATCTTTGAACAACATTGCAGCTTTGGATTATCTAATGTTTGTATTTGCACAGAGCAGGTGTTTGTTGCCTTCATGGAAATGCAGGGCCGTTTGTGAAAGGTTACACAAGTTGAACGAATGCCAAGCTGCTGATATGTTTCTCATTGCCAGTCTGTTTTTCTCAAGCAACAATCTGCTAGGAGAAGTTGTGGTACAAAAGCAGATGTGTACAGTACAGGAGGACAATCTGCCTGCCTTTGTTGCATGGTGAGAGAGCATGGGCTTTGAAGTTTTGTTGGAAGTTGATTATCTGGAATTAGAAATGAGGCAGTAAACTAAGCCCCAAAGAGGGTAAACTGCAGCTTTCACTTTGACTAGAGGTGTAAGGTGTTGAAGCTGTGGAATACCTGCAAGTTCTGACTTGCCTAATGGCAATCTGTTAAACCTTGAGTTTTTCATCCGTCAGGCAACCCAAGAATCCTTGAAGTATATGGAGTGTGTTTATGGAGGGGGCGGGGGTCGGTAAGGTTTTTCCACGAGTTCAGGTATGGACGGGTGTCTTCTGAGTTTTGTACGTTAAGAGTGGCATTATTAAAGCAAGGCAAAGGACAGTATTGAAAGAGTTGGGGGGCACAACTTGTTTTGGGGTCTTTCATTGCTACTCTCTGAATATGTTATTTGCAAAGGATGAAGGCGGCATTTGCTCTTTCTGGGTCTGAGAGGGAAGAATGAGAAAGGCATTGGAGACAGCAGGCAGTAAAGTGGAGCTGAGCGGCTTTCCCCAGTAATGGTCATATGAGCAGATTGTGAGACACTCATTCAGGTTTTAGGCTGTATCATCTTCCCTGCTCCTTTCTACACAGTCTCTTGGGTCAGATAATTTGACTTGAATCAATACCTCTCTTTGCTCAAGGGTGTTCAGGGATTACAGTGGAAGCAACACAGTGATAAGGAGCTAATGTTATGTGGAAGTGAACAGAACGTTTTTGCCATGTGCTCTCCATTTGTTTCTTACAACTTAATTTTGAATGATTGTGCTGTGGCTTCCCCCCCTGCCATGGTTGTGAGTGAGAAAGCAAAGAAAATGGATTACAAGAAAAATAAGCTTTTTGTTTTTTTCCTTCTTGATGTTTTTAATCAAAGGTAGTACAACCTGTGTGGGATGAAATGATCCTAATTGTTACTAAGCTGATTAAATATTTATAAAAGAAGGGCTATATTATATTCATAGCCCTTCTTTCTGGAGAATGTGCATAAATGGATTTTATAGATTTTCTTTGCTTGCTGAAATAATGAGCACTAGGATTCTTTCTGTTGTCTTAGGATGCAAATATTCTCTGAATTTCTAAATGTTAGAAACGTAAATGTTTTAAACTTGCAGCATTATTAAATGAAAAATGGTCCTTTAATTTGTTGGGGAATGAAGATCCAGATAAAGTTCTGTGTGCTTGTTCATGCCTATTAAGATTTTAAGAACAGGTCCAGATTTTTTATCAGTTGTGCTTACATTGTCTTGAGTAAGGCACTTGGATCCCTGCGAAATTAGAAAAGGCCTGCCGCATTTAAAGGCTGGGAAAAAAGATTTCTCATAAAGAGATTTTTTTTTTTAGTTTCTCAGAAGGTCAAGAGGTGAATATAATATCTAGCTAATGAAGTTTAAGAAAAGGAGGGAAGAAGAAAGCTATAATCAAACAGAGAAAGGATAACAATTGTAACTGGAAACATAAATGGATGTTAAAGCTAGGAGGTTTCAAATATGCAAAGGATGTGCATTTTAACAGTGGGCATCATCAGCCATTGAAACAAATTAGTGAGCAAAATAACTGATTTTTCTTTCTTGTCAGATATACAAGTTAAACCCAGATGCCTTTCTAGAAGGTGTGCTTGAGGCTAATCAAGCTTTGGGGTCACTACAGGGGTAACTAGATGGAAGGCAGACAAGAACTGAAGTCTGGTTCTGACCCAGAGCCTACCGCTCTGGTCACTGCGGTGTGCTGGCGTATGGCGTACCCGTGCATCTCGGGTCCGGTAGCTCGTTCTGTGGCCTGCCCCTAATTGCCCCTGCTTCCCTGAGGGCCCCTGGAAAGGAGCTCTGGGCACGGGCAGCCGCCCTGCTTTGGCTGCTGTCTTCTGCTGGCTTCCGCGCAGGAGGTGGGTGGCTGCCGTGTCCCCTGCACGTGCAGTGTCTTTCATTTGTGCAATCCCAGTAAATCAGGCTTTTCGGGGAAGCGTCGGGCAGGGACTGGTGTGCGAGGCTGGCGTGCTGCTGGAGGAAATGTGTGAGTCACCCGGTGGAAGAGCTGGGCGTTGCCCGTGTGCCTTTTGTCTCTGCTCCAAATGCCTTTGGGCGTTGTTGGTTGGGTATGAAGAAGGTTTCTGACAGTACACCTGCACTGGAAGAAAGTCAAGTGTAGTTATAGGCAAAATGTGTTTTTTACCAGTCTAGCTTGTTTTACTTAGCCAGCTTGGACGCATGAGTGAGGAGTGACTTCTAAAACGCGTGTGCAAAACACGGGTTTCATAGGAAGTACTGTGTCTATGGTAGCAGCTGCTCTTTGCTCACATGCTGTGTTTGTGTAGGCAAAATTTCTTCTCTGATCAAAAAACCACACGTTTTCATTGTGAAATAACTACAATATGTAAGCTATGAAAACTGTAGTGGGGACACAGTTTATTTATAAGGTTAAAATGGAGGAAGTCAACCCCAGGAAAGGGCGTGCAGTGCGGATTGTACCTACCTGGCAGGTCTTGTCTCCATGTAAATTTTAAGCTGTGATAAATACTGCATATTCTGTCTTGTATTTAGAACTACTGTCCCCCAACAAACCTTTACTGGTGAAGACAAAGCAATAGTTATATGAGGCGAAAGACAGAGGAGCTGTACATTACCTGCATGTTGCCAACAGCAGAATCCATAATGATTAATTCCTTCTCCAACTGGCTGTTTGAAAGGTAAAGTTTTATCTGAGGAGGCTTGTTTCCTGAAGGACTTGCTTGAATCCTCAGGCAGTAAAGCGTGTTTCTGGTCCCTTTTCTTTTGGTGTAGGAAGTGAACAGTCTTTGTTTGGTGCTCCCCCCGCCCTAGACCTTCCCTCCTCCCTTGGGCAGGCCAGAGGGACTTGATGTGCTGCTGAGAGGCCTGGGGTGATGGGCGTCTGCCGCTGCTCAGCCGACTGATAGCAGGGCCTCACTTCTCAGTGGTATTATTTCTGTGTCTATTCTGTGTTTTGGCTCATGCCCAAATTGTGGTGGACATGGTTGTTGACTTCAGTTAGGTGGATTTTTACCTAGTTATCAATTTGGTCATAGGGGAAGGCAAGCAGAAAGATAGTTCATACAGGAATCAGTAGTCAACAGGTGTACAAGCAGTAGTGCTAGCAGTATAGCTGCAGTTAGGTTCCAAATATGCATGAACACTTGCATATGCAAATAAAGCAAAGCCTAGTTTGTATAATAAAATATTTTACTATTTTCAGAAACAGCAATAGCAACGTGTTTTGAATTTTGTCTTGTTGAAAGCAATAATTGTACTTTTTTATGATACAAGGATTCCTTTCAAAATTTGCATGTGGTTGGCCATGTGTTCATTGTATGAATGTAGAGCATGTATTGGGAAGAAAATAAAGATTTTCTTCTTCCTAATAGAGCTAAAATACCATGCCCTCATCTCCTCTCCTCCCTGGCCCTTTGAGGAAGCTGCATCATATTGATCGTGATTCTTGAAGAGGTTAAGATCCAACCTTTTAATTTCCAGTTTAATATAGCACTTGAACACACACACAGATTCTTTTGAAGCCGATCAGTTTTATATGCGTATCTAACAGCCTGGTTGGATTGGGAAGACTGGAACTGGATGCTTAGCAACATTCATACGTTCTTTTAGATTGAGCACTGAGCATGTAGGAGAGCAACTGGGAGCAGGAGCAGAATCTATATTCTGTATTTTACCACCCTTCAGCCAAAGAAATGAAAAATTGAATTCTGAAGAATAATCAGAAGCTTGGATATGGAGTGCAGATCGATATACCAAGGTATTCTAAGCTTTTGAGTGGTTAATTTCTTAGCTGTTCTGTGTCTTCTAATGTGACTATTGCTCAGGTGTGGTTACCCTGAGCTGGCTGACTCTTTGACAGAGATATATGTACAAGTAAAATGATATAAAGCTGCATCTGTTCAGAAGAATTGTGCATGGTTCATATTTCTGGCCAACCTATGGAAGATTTTTGTAAAGTTTAGATTATATTTTCAATGATCTGCTACATTTTGTTCCCGGTGCTTCTCGTGTGAACTAGAAATACATCCTGTTTCTTCTTTTATCAGATGTGCACTTACCATTTCATGAAAACATCAGGAGAAGCTAGTCGGCAATCCCCTTTTCTATTGAATATGCATTTAGAAGTGAATTCTTTTACTGAAGTTTTGAGGACATTTTGGAATCAGCGTGCTAATTTTTTTGTTCTTGCTTTACGGTCTGGTCTTACAGAAAGTTAAGGCAACTGCAGTAAAGACAAGGGAAGAATAATAGTGAAGAAAGCTGAAGGAGAAAAGTTAATACCTGTTTCATAACACTAACAAAAATATAGCTACTGAAATGAAAAATAACTGTTCCTTTAGTAAAGTAAAAACAATGAAAAGATTGACGCAGCCCATATGTGGGTGTGTATGTGTTTATGTAACATGGGAAAAAATTTGTAAAAAACTAAGGATAGTGGTTAAATGTTTGTCCTCCTGGTAGTATCCTAGTCATGATGCAATTCTCAGTAAAGTGTACTATAATTATACAGGGAAGTTGCTATTTGCGTAGTGGAACACAATGTATTTTCCCTAGTTTCAAATAATTTTTAGAGCAGAATGTCAAAAGAGAAAGGCTCACATACTGTGCATTGGAGCACGCGTGCTTCATGCATATAATGTACCTTCAAAGTGCGGAAGTAGCTCAGGATGCAGGATGAATACATATCCTAATATTCGCTTTCACCTTCCCTATAAGAAGCCTAGAAAAATGCTAAATACTTCAGGTTGTGTGTATCGCTGAATTTAGATAAAATTTGCTATATAAAATTTGATTTATATTTATCTTGCTTTAGAGAGGGGCTCAATTTCACTTGTACCTCAGAGGAAGTAGTGGCAGAGATGGACTTTTGAGAAGCGTGGAGTCATCCTTCCCCTCTTCTGTTAACGCGCAGCATTTGTCTTCCCTCTAGCACTCACCTGCCTGTACGTCCTTGCAGTAACACTGCAGCTTCAGGGCCTTTTCCGAGTCATGAAGCAATTTTCATCAAGCATTTGAAAAAGATGTCTTTGCTGTGTTCATGGTACTTGTATTTCTCAGCAGCTAAGTAGAAGTATGATAATATGACATTATCACCCATTGATCCTTGTCTCAGTACATATTGATATGGACAAAGTCCTGAAAGCAAGTAGTTTAGGAAAAGGATGTGTTGGGTTTTGTAAGATGCTTGAAGTATAATACCATCAACGGGTGAGATTCAAATCAAATGGGTACGTGAATGCACTTAAGCCATTTTCGTTATCAGAAAATCAAAGCATGAAAACTGCCTATATTTCTGCAACAAGTTTTAGGAAAATTACAGGCAGGTTACCTTTGCTGCATGGTTTGTGTGGCTGTGCCTACAGAAGTGTATGTCCCACACACAACCGAGCTCTCGGGCAGGCAAGGCTGGCAAGCGCAGCAAAGACCCAAGCCAGCGCTGCTGTGAGAATGCTATGGGTTCTTGCGTGTAACATCTTGACTATAACCAAGTGTCAAGAATTGTCCTAGAAAATTTCAAGCATTTTTTCAGTAAACTTACAAATCTCTCATTTAACGTGCTGAAAGAGAACTGTTAATGTTTTCAAGTGGCTCGAAATGCTCAATCAGCAGAATGTTAGGTTTGAGGATTCCTCGAAGGTGAGATCTTCATGGTTTTACTTCCATCACATTTTGAAATGCAGCTGTGTAACTTCAGCAGAGGTGAGTCCCTGTGACAAACTTGTTAGTGTCTTTTTGTTGCCAACCGTGTGTCGCACGCCTTTACGTGCACGCTGACCCAACAGCCAAACAGGTTTAGAGCTGTGAAGTGGCCCCTCCTCTGGGCTGAGCTGCCGCAGTGCAAGCAGTGTTTGCACAGCTTGGCAAGGCTGAATGACTGCTGGAAATTTTTTCATCTGTTTTATAATTTTGAACTATTTCATGGTTTAAGTTGGGTACTTTATGGCATCGTTTTGCATGGCAGAAGTTGTTATTGGCCTCCTGTCGCTCTGATCTGTGCTGGTCCTGCGAGATATAAAGAAATCAAATTAGCTGGGATGCAGCATTGTGTGTTTTGAGTTGTATGTGGAATGCAAACGTGCACTGGTCTGGGTGTGAACCAAGTTAATTTTGTGGCTTCTGGATTTTGTGGTCCTGCTTTTCAGAAGTAGTAGCTAAGGAATTATTCTGTAAGTGCCAGGAATTACAATGAATAGCTTCCCCTGTTCAATTTTGTGTAATGTAAGCTGTGTGTGTTTTATTTCGTAATGCATGCCTGGAGAAGAATCTCCTGGAATAGATTTCATGCTTGTTTCATGAATTGTTTTTCCCTCTTGCTGTCATCTAAACGTGATGTTGCCAGATAAAATCATTTGCTGTACTGAAATGAAGCCATTCTTCACACTAAGGAGGGAAAACTTGTGTTTCGTTAGTGGCTCTTCATCTGTCTGAGAAAACTCTGCAAGTTCACTCCCAGCATCTCCCCTTTTTTCTTCTGTGCCTTTCCCACACAAGCAGAGATAGTCCTGACCAATAACAGTGCTGACACAGATACCCTCCTTTCCTGTGCTGATTACACCTTTGACTCCTTAGTCTAGAGTTCTGTGCCAATTTGCAATTAGGGTTTTGTTTTCAATGCCATATTTACCTCAATCTGTGAAAACAGTAGTTGTGTTCTAAAACTTACAGGGAGCGTTCTGTATATATGTAGCAAGTTGCTCCAAATATGTTAAACAATCCCTGGGGATAACTTCTGAGCCAAGTTTTAGAAGTTTTACCTCTTTATATGAAGCTTGAGGTCCAGCGTCTTTGGGGGAGGGCAGGAAAAGAACAGGAGTCTTTCATTTTAGCTTTACTGTATGAAACACATCTGCACTAATGCTTCCCTGGAGTGCAGCCTAGTTAAACTTTAAAATTAGGGCAAGAAAAAGGAATGGTAAAATGTGAGATGAAATTCTCACTTGTGTTATCTCTAGGAAGAAACTAACAGTGGCTGCAGTGGTATAAATTAAGCACTCAGTCTGTGAGTACCCCATGCAACCTATCAGCAGGTACTCTGCTTAGTAAGACTTCTTCCTCATTCATTAGCTTCACTGGCACATTTTTACGTGTTTGTTTTCTTCTCTCCTCATACCTCGCTGAAAGAAAAAAGAGGGATTTTATAATATCCGAGATAGCTGCTGCCTGTCACTGGAGCTTCAGTGTCACCTAGAGCTATTGCCAAGCTTTTGCCCAGCAAGCTTTGTCTATGTGGAAGACAGTTTTATGAGGGTGATAGATTTGAGCTGTTTATTTGCAAATATTTTCCAGTTTGTTGTTCCTTTATATGGTAGTGCCAAGCATATTGTTTTGCAAACTAGAAAGAGGAAAAACTCTCTGCCTCCTGAGGCTGTGTTATTGCGATGTTTTATTATTTTGGAATGAACTGTGTAGGAAAGGTACTGTATAGACTGCTTCCTCCGTCACTGAAATAGGGTGCTATATAATGGTATACAACACCTTAGTACAGAAAGTAAAGAACCTTTTCAGTTGAAAGCAGGGGAAACTTTAAGCAGAATGCGGTAATCTTGGAACTTGCCCGGGATTCAGAATAATAACTTCTAGAAACAGAAATTATTTTTAAAACAGTGAGGCTTGTGTGGTCACTGTGTAGTTAGGAAGACCAATTTCTCCTGCTGTTATCTCAAGAGTGGAGCTGAAAGTATATCCTTGAAATCTTTTATTTCCCCCTTCACTATGACCAGCTCCAAACCACTCTTTGAGACTGAGACAAATTCGACCTTGACCTGTCTTCTGTCCAAAATCTGTGCCTTTACTGTCCATATGGAGCAGAGCTGCTCGTGCCACTTCTGCTGCTGTGTGAGGATGACAAAATGGAGAGCAAATGTAATCTCAGTTTAAATAGTGTTTAGAGGCAAGCTAAAGGATAAAATGTTTTAATTGCTGATTTTAAGTGGTTCCAGAGACCTGGGGATGCACTGTGAGGTAACTGGAAAGGGTACTTGAGTAGTTGGTAGCAGGGCACGCTAAAGTTAAACAAAAGGGCTAATTAGCTAGCAAAATGGAAACATTGTATGTCAGGCAGGGACATACAATAAATATCAGTTTAGTTTAAAACAGAACTTTACAATCTGATGTTACAAGGCCTTGCTTCTATACATATAAATGCTGAATCGTACATTAATCAAAATAATGGTTATGATCCCCCCCCCCCCCCCCCCTTGTTTGCTTGTCTGGGTTGATACAACTTGCTTTTTTTGCCAAACCTCTGGGTACTAGTGTACATCCCTGTGGTGGCTGCTTTACACTTAATTTTTATGGAACCCTAAAAGGGGCAAATAAATTATGTAACTGTATAACTGCTGCTTATATCATCGTTATAAATACAAAGTGTTATTCACAGAATTTATGAATACCATTCCTTGGCTTGGTCATTGGGATCAGTGTCGAAAACTTTCCATCAGTGTGCTATAAGCATGTACCGTCACGTGTAAGTGGTGGGAAATAGCGCTCCCCTCTTCCCAGCATGCTGTTTTGTCCCTTGCTCTGTGCCACTGGTGATGTTGCTGCTTTGCTGAGGTGTCTGTAGGACCAATACAAGTCGTACAGCCATTGGTAGGTCCCTTCACAGATACTTCTGTTAACATTTTTGTGATGGTTTCAGTACACAACTGGGTGATCTTCCAGGCCTGGCTGGTGGGTAGGGGATACGCTGGGAGCAGGTTGCCACTGCTGAGGTACACTTGTGCCGAGGTGGCTCCAACAGTTGTTACCTGCAGAGGATGTTGAGGAAGCGAGTGGAAAGAGGCTGCCGGTGGCTGTGAACAGGCCGTAAGACGCGCCCTTGAGGAGGTGCAGATGTGCATCCTTCAGAATACGCAGCGTATGTAGAGGTTGAGTACTGCTCTTTCTGGATGCAGCAGCTTCCAAGTAAACCCATTTGTGTGTGTGCACATGTGCTCTGCATCTTGTTAAAGTGTGAGAATCCGCACTGCACGTGTGTTTTAAATTACTTATTTTGATACCATTTAAACAAAGTGTGTGTGCTTAAGTTGTGTTTCCTCTAATAACCTTGTTTCATTTTTATTACTTTGGAGCATTTAAAATTGACTTTGAGATGCTGTGTTTTCCCACACCTTGCATAAAATCCAGTACTACGGGTAAACTGTAGCGTGCCATTGATCCAAAAAGGGGATATTGCTTGAATGGAGGAGAACCGATAGGTGGAGGGGAGGCTGGAAAGGGCGCTGCGGAGACGGGTGGTTGAGCAAAGGGAAGCACCGGTTTGCATAAGCTAACAGAGTAGAGAAGTGAGTCATTTATCTGGGTCAAAGTAAAAAAAAAAAGAGATCAGGCTTAAAAATTTTAAGTTGATCTATCAGTTTTAACAGCAGAGCATGGGTTCCTAACCTGTGTGAGGTGACTGAAGCTCCATCTCTGAAGAGCGAATGTTTAGCCATCGGTCAAGGAGAGGCCAGCTTTCCTAATGCAGCTGTACCACCACAGAACTGTATTTATTTTGGTTTGACCCCTGGATTTTTCTTTAATTTACTTTGGATAGACAGACTTTTATTAAAACTTAAGCTGCTTTGTAACACAGGCTTGGTTTTTTTAGGGTGTTTTTTTAACAAACAACATTCTCTCTGTGCAGATTTCACTGGCGAACGAAACGAGAGCAGCTGCCCCGTCGGCAGGTGTCCTTCCTCCATTGGCCAGGACCGTTGCTTTTTGGTGTTACTGTGACAAGTCTCTGTTACCTGGGGAAAAGATTGAGGGCGCATCAGGTTTGTCAGGGGTCGGATAATGTTCTGTACAGAGCGCTGGGCTGCAGAGTGGAAAGCCCAGCTGTGTTCAGCTGCAGGCTTCCTGTGTGCTGTCAGTGAAGTCATTAAAACTCTGAAGTGGATTGCCTGGAGAGTGGGAATAAAAATCCCTCATGCTTCACAAGGGTGCGGAGGCCTAACTTGGACGTGAGACTAAAGACAGCGCGTAACTGACAGACACCGCTGCCCGGGTCGGTGCTTTGGGGCAGAGTAGCACGTTATTCCTCCGAGTTGCACCGTGTGGCTGCGGTTCTTGGGTTTCTGCAAACAGCAGCCACGTTCCCACCTACTTTGCCAAAGTGATGCCCGGCTGGTGATGGCAGTGCTGGCATGGTTTGTGCTGGGCTTAATTCATTACGTCTGTTGGCCTTCTGTTTGCAGGGGAAGATGTTCGTTAGCAAATGAACTGGAGTGCTTGGCGATACCTGGGGATGTCTGGGGAACTGTCCCTTCCGACTGCAGCTGGAGTTGCAAGTGTATCTAAAATGGCAAAACCGCTGTTTTCTCCAAGATCTCACGGGTTGGGTTTTAGTGTGTCAGGGTAAGTGATGTCCTCAGGGCTTTGTGTTCTAGGTTGTTACACCACACCCATCGCATTTTTGGTTATGATGTGCTCCAAATGCTACACCAGCAAGCTGTGTGCACGACTGCCTGTCCAAAAGGTGTGTGTGGAGGAGTGGTGGTTCTGGAGCGGGGCTAAGGAGCTGGAGGTACAGCACCTTTCTAAGGTCTGTTAGGGAGACTCACGGCAAAGCGGTTTCTCCGAGTAGGACTGCTGGGGTGTCACAACAGACCTTGTGTTTGGGGACGCTGCTTAATCCCTCATCCTCTGAGGACCATTACCCAAGTGCCTGCTCTTAACTCTGGTCATGACAGCAAGGTGGCTCTTGCTGTTTGTGGTTCTGTTCTTCACCCTTCCTCTGTTTAAACCTCTCTGATAAAGGTCTTGATGTCAGTGCTGGGCTGAAGTTCACCATGTAGAACTGTTTCTGGCAGAACCTGTCTAGCTCTGCTCTTGGCCGAGCCCGTGCCGATGTTTGCCACGCAGTCCCGGCAGCAAAGCCAAGCCTTGCTGGCGAGAGGCCTCAGCGTTTCCGTTCTCACCAGGAGCCCAGCGTGGGGCCTGCACCGCAGCCGCCAGCACCGGCAGCCATCCCGGTCCCGGCACATCGCTGCGTCGCGCTGACTCGGGGCTGCCGGGCCGGGTGGCGGAGGGTTCCGCTGCTGGCGGTGGTGCTCGGCTCGGCTGCCGGGGCTCCCCACTGGCCGGCCCGCTGCAGCCCCGCGGCTGCTCGCAGCGGCCTCTGGAAGGTGTCGTAACGCCCTGCCCGCCGCCCGGCCCCGGTCCCGGTGCCCTGGCCTGAAGGGGCCGCTGGCGGGGCGGGGCGGGCGGAGGAGCAGCGCCGTCGCCCATTGGCGGCGCCGGGCGGGGGCCGGGCCGGGCGCTCGGCGGGGGCGGGCGGCCGCTGGCCGGGGAGCGAGGGCGGCGGGAGCCCGAGCCGAGCCCGCCGGCGCCCCGGCGTCTGCCCCGCTGCGCTCCGCTTGGCCCGGCCGCGCCGCGCTCCCCGCGCCGTACCATGGTTGGGGATCACTGCAGCCTCCCCGGTGAACGGCCCGTCCTCGCCCAGAGTCCCAAACCCGGACTGAGCTGCAAAATGGTCCTGCAGGCGGTGGGCAAAGTGCTGCGGTAAGGACGGGCCGGCCGGTGGCGGCGGGCAGGGCGGCTGCGGGAGCGGGGTTTCCCGGGGGCGTGTGCGCGGTCCCGCGCGGGCCGAAGCTGGGAGGGGGCCCCGCTGGAGCGGGGAGGCTGCTCTCGGCTCCCCCGGGTCCGGTGGGGCCGGCCGGGGGGTGGAAGCTGGAACGGCAGCGGCTGCGTGGAGGAGAACAGCTGTCTGCCCGCAGCTCGGCTGTCGAGCTTTGTTTGCGCTCGCTGAGAGCCGAATTTCCAGGGCGTAAGCAGACAGTGAAGGTCTTGGCTTTCCTGAAGAAGGAGCCTGACCGGGGTGCTGTGTACGCTTTGGTATGGTTTCAACAGAAATGTCATAAGGTGAGGGGAAAAACTTGCTCATGTAGGTCAGAAGGGCTGGTGTGAACACTGAGACATGTTTGACTGCTGAGACCAAAACCAGACTCTTTGGCAAAGGACGTGCGGTAATGTGGTCTGGAGGAGTTCTGACCCGTGCTGGTTTGCAGGGAAAAACGTCCCCGCAAGTATTAGGATTAGCAATCTTGCTGTTCAACAACTGCAGCTTTTTATTTTGGTGAGCCGTGTTCAGATACTTTCCTGGGATCTGTGAAGAATAGGAGTGCTGCACCAAAAAGGCGCCTTGTTCTCCCGTGTAACTTTATTTGGCGAGCTTTCGTTTGTGCCTGTTTCCTACCATTGGCTGTCAATTATTAAGTGTTTGTCAACAGAAACATTATCCCTCTTTTCCTCTGACTCATGTCTCTGTTCTCCCCAGGTGAGTTTAGGGGAGCCATTTATTAAAGCAGAGCATTCTGATCACAAAGCAGCTGAGCTCTGGCTGCGACTTAAGCTAGAGAAGTTCACGGGGCTTAAAGCGCTCTGGGTGAGAACAACTGCTTAGAGTTGCTCTTAAAGAAGTGCTATATGGCAGTACTTCTGGGGTTTGGGTGTTTGTTTTTTTTCCTGTTAAAAATACATTCCTGTAGAAAACATTAGTTTAAGGAATTCAGGTTTCTTTTTCAGCTTTTTAACAAGTTTAACATCTCTTCTTTGCTTTTTTCTTTTTTTTTGGGTGGTGGTGGTGCTGGTGTCTATAATTCAATATGGTGTTGCACAGCTGGTCATATCATAAAATCCTTTGGCCAGCAGCTTGCTATTCGTGCTGTGAACATTTTGAAGTTTTTGGTAGCTGTTCTATTGGCAGCACTCCCAGATGTAAATAGATGGGTGCCTCTGTAGGGAAGAATTGCCAAACCTTTTGTTCAGCATCTATGGCAGCTTATTTTAAAAGTATAGGTAACTTCCTGTGACTTAGTAGTGAAACATGTATTTTTATGTCTTGTTCAGTGCACGCTTTTGGAAAAAATGTAACAACCTCATCCTTTCTCCTCCAACTGGAGCATGTGCAGAAATTGTGCATAGTCTTATTTGCTTTTTTCCTGAGGTTTATTTTCTACATGTATTATAAAACTGTTGTGAAACAGGAAAAAGTTGCCATCATACTTGAAGAATTTTGGGCTTTTGGGAACTAAAACCATAACTTTATTTTACTAAGCTTTACTAGATGGGAGTAATTACTATTTTGTAGTAGAGGCTTTTTTTTTTTAATGTGTCTCTTTATTCTGCGTTATCTCCTTTTGCACCCAGTTAGAGAGAAATGTGAAGTCACGAAAACTTCATTTAGATGCCAGACTGGTTCTCTTATTTCTCTTCTTGAATATACTTCACATGCCTTATCTGACCTTATGTGTGTTGCTTCACCTTGCTTTTCATTTTTTGTTCAGTAAAACATATCCTCATCCTCTTCTAGAAAGAGCTCAGACAGCATCACTGGTACTGGCTAGGAACCTAGGTAAATACTGAGCCCAGTCGAAGTTTCCTTATTGCAGAAATCGGGTATTAGTGTTGAAGAAAGTGTGAGCCCAGTGACGGTGAAAGAAGGAACCACATGTGACCTTGTTTAGGCCAAAAATGGTGGCTTGCTGGTGACAGCTGTGATGGGAATTCTTTGAACATAGGCATCCACAGCTGATCTTTGTCCACTTTGTCGTTGGTAGAGAAGAACAGGGAGCTTAGAGATGTGGTTGAATGCAGAGCAATGCCAGCTCGACACAGAGTGACCAGCTCACTCATTAGCACCTATGCTGTAGTCATATGAACTTAAATGAGTTGAATTCCACATTACTGCAATGGTTTACCTTCTGTTTCAGAGTAAGCGTAGGCTTTGAAAGGGTATCAAATACCACTTCTAAGCCCGGCCTGCTGAAACACTGCTGATTGAGTTTTCTGTAGTCATAGAGAAGATGAATTAATCCTAAACTTTGGATGAAGTAATTTTTCTTCTGTTGATCAAGCCTACACATGGCTTGGTGATAGGATCAAAGGATATCTTGCTTGTGCGTAGCCTGGTGTTATGAACAGCCTACTGCATTTTAGCCTTGTTTCTGAGGCATAGCTGGGAACCATCATCATCACCGTTCCCTCTCAGCCCTCCACAGGCTGCCAAGGACTTGCAGATATTCACAATGGATAGGGGATAGAGTGCCTGTCTTCTCTCTAAATTGCCCTCCATTTTTGTCTTTCTCCACGTTGTGAATTATAAAGCTTAGTTGTTCCAGTATGATACTTAATCAGTATGATTTTCTTCCACAGCAGATTTGTTGTACGTTATTTATGTGAGTTGTATGTACTTACAAGTAACTCACTCTCTTGATGCTTTTAATATGCAAGTTGTTTTTGTTAGTTAGTAGGTCCAAGTCCTCCTAGCTGCTGGGTGCCAAATAGTGCCTGTGTCACACACTAGTAATAGCAGCTGCCAAAGGAAAAATCAGTACAGGGAGGAAACAAGGAGGGAAGTGTGAGGAAGCAACAAGGACTCACAACAAGAAGCAGCAGACGTGAGAACCTGAGAAGACTTTTAAAGAGTGTGGGGAAAGACAACTGAACCAGAAGGGGGGAAAATTGTAACAAAAGCAACAGATGTGCTCTCAGCCTTTCTAATTAATTTTTTATGAAAGCTACTCTTAGGTTTATTACTCTTTTAAATGATTAGTGATTCGACTACGAAGAACTCTGGAGATGCATGTATCTTTCATCATAAGGGTTAGTAAACTGTGTTTAACACTTCAGGGAAGGGACCAAGACTACACACTTGCAAGGATTTAAAAAAATTAGAATACCATTAGAAAAGTGTCATCTCCCCTTTAAATTAATCATGGAATAGCTGCGATGAAGTTATATGTATTTCTTAGCACAGTGTTTAATTAGGGCTTTCGTTTCACTTCAGATGTTTTTGAAATATGTTAATCTTATTTTTCTCCTCTCCTGTAATGAATTGTGTAATTATTTAGCCCGTGGCTAGGGAGGAAAAAAACCCAGAATGGATGCAGTTGTTCTGGGTGTTTTGTTGTTGTTTTGTTTTCTACAAGTTGGTGGTTCTGGAGAAAGGTGGAAGGGAAAACAGAAAAAAGAACTATGTAAAAACTTGTAATTTTATTCTGCTTTTTAACATTATTTCGTTAACTGTTCAAGTTCTTTGTGAAGCAGCTGATTACTGTTAGCTTCTTCGCAGAAGTGCGCTTTTTACTGGCCTCGAGTAGCACAAGTGGAAGGAAGGCTCAGGTCCATGAGATCTCCTCTCTTTAGTGCCAGTGGGTAACTGAGCTGGCTGTAAGTGTTCTTCAGAGCCGCGTGCCGATGGCTTCAGGACGCAGCGTTCACCACCTATGCCAGTGCTTGAATCCTGACGGAGACGCCGGAGTGCGGCTCAGAACTGCAGTGCGTTGGCTGTGCCGTGGCACTTCGGGTCCCGCGCAGGCGATTCTCAGAGACTGCTCCTTGTGCAGCTTTGTAGGCAGTGCGTTTCCTTCTTAGTCGCCGGTGAAACCTAGTCCCTCTGGGACAGTTGACTAATGATGGGTGATATGGTGTCAGGAAAGAGAAATGATGTGGGCTACAGAGTTGTGACGTCATTGTGTAATGACTGCTGATAAAATACAGTGTGGTTTCTGTGTATACATAGTCCAGGATGAGCGTGGGAATAGATAACTTGAAACTTCTCTTTCTCCTAAGAGCCTCCATTTTTATAGCAATGTGCAGAGATTGATTTGGATCCCAACCAAAAAATAAAAGAAGCAGCCCCACTCTTGTTCAGTAGATATGCCATTGGCATTGCTAACAGAGTGGAATTTTTACAGGTTCTTTTCAAGAATGTAGTCTCCAGTATTATAAAGTAATTATGAAGGGCCTTGTTTAACATTAGCAAATCTGATTAATTTAGAAGTCTGGGGCCAGGCAGAAGAAAAGGGAGGGAGGGCAGCGTGCAGGGAAGGGGTCTATAGGCAAAATGCTGTTCAGAACCATGTCAGTTATTTTTATCCTGTTCTTTTTCTTTCTCTCTCCCACAACTTTCCATTGTACCAAAATAGTTCAAAATGTTTACGGTTCAGGGCAACTGACATCACTACTTGTCTTGCTGAATCTTTCTGTAACTGGAGCTGATTCCCTGTTCAGCGACAGCCTGTCGGGACTCACCCAGCTACTCGGAAGGGACCAGTGACACTGTGGGGCAGTGACATCTTGTGCTTTGGCAAGGTGTGACCCGGCAGGAGGGGCTTTGTGGTAGCTCTTCTGTGCGTGTTAAAGTACAGACGTGCTTGTGGAGATCGTTCGTTGGCACGAGTGTCCTGTCCCGAGGAGAGAGCAGGTTGCACTGGAGGTGGGCCTGAGTGGCATTGCCAGCCTGGTGGGCTCATCGGGCTAGGACATGCCGCCTGAGGGGTGGCTTTCCCCGCTTGTGCAGGCAGGTATTCCCCAGCGTACACAGGTAGCAGAGTCCGTTCTGGTTGTGGCTGCAAAACTTGTAGTGCGTGGTGCTCTGCTTGATGTTCAGCCCCACTGTGAGCTGTCGGATACCTCTGTCAAAGCCATCAACCAACCTGGTCTCCTTCTGGAGCTCAGGACTTGACGCTGTGCTCTGGAGAGATGCTGTGGCTCACTACCGGTGCAGCGAGCACGCACTCCTCCATTTCTTTGGGATGGTCGTCTGTTCATTCACTGGCATTCGCTGCGGGAACGTCATGACCCTGGGGCGTTTATGGAAGTTGGGGAACCATGTACAATGTATTAACTTTAATGGAGAAGTTGGTGGCTTTCTGCAGAGGTATTTACAACATGGAGCTGTATTTTGGTTATGTGTTCTACATCCTGTGAAGCGATAGCCAGAGTGGGAGGACAGCTAAAATTCTAATGTGTGTTGAAATACCCCTCTAAAGTGTCTGCAGAGCTAGTCCACGAAGGGCACCTGCCTGCGGTTTAACAGCATTTTCCTCTGGTTTAGGGGCAAAAGTATGCTGCTTTTTTCTGAAGATCCCTCCTGGACACTCTAAGAAAAATAGATTTGATTGTAATCTCAAACTTCTGAAAGTATTCACCCTTTTTTTATCTTGTTTCCTTGGTGTGTCTCTGTTTGATTATAGATTTGCCTCAGATTTTAGCTGCTTGTTTCTGCCTGCAAGGTGATTTCAGTTACAAGCAAAGTATGAGCGTGTGACATTCATCCCTCTGGGAGCTGACTACAACTTCTGCTTTGTCTCCTTTCTTGCCGTGTTGTAATAGCCATTTTTCTGGTGCTCCTCTTCATGGAGAAAGTAATCTATTTCACACTTAATTTCTATCTGCTGTTCTCTGGTATTTCAGACCATCTGTACATCCCAAAGTCTTTACCAAGTAGGTTTGTAGGAGGAAAAAAAATGCTACGTGGAAGAGCTTTTCTTTTTCTATTCTTGATGATCTTTGCTGAAGAGATGTAGTGTTAGGAATGCCATCTCCCACCGGTTGATGCCCTGTCTCTAAATTGGCTAAGACAAAATGTATCCATTCCCCTATCATACAGCTTTCTCTGTGACTACACCAAAACTGAGTTTAAGTGCTTTTTTGTTGAGGGGGATTTTCTAATCCTTTTTCTTAATCCCTGATTCTGTGGGGGCTCAACAATGAAGACTTCAGCAAATTGCTGTTAGAGAAGATGTTTCTTACAAGAGCAGCCAGCACCTAGTCTCTGGAAAGAGAAGGGCATTGGGTGTATAGATTAACCCTTTCTTCCAGCTTTGTGAAGAAAAAAACAGTTCTGGGAGTTAACGGAGTCCATTAACACTGGAGATAGGTTGTTTGAGCTTGTCAGAAAATGCTGCTCTGTTAATTTTCCAAGTTCATTTCTGTCTGGTACTGAAATAAGTTTAGAAGTGCTTTTGCTCAGCAGGTACTGGTGGTAGCAGATGCTCCCCAGGTGAAAGGAACATTGTGGATGTCTGTGTAATTCCTTTTATTTTTGAAAAAAGAGGAATCAGCAGTGAGCACAGCTGTTCTCAGAAAGGCTGGTAGTGACAGAATATTAAAACTCTTAGCTCAATACCTGAAAAAAATAATCCTGGCACACCATACAAATTCCATGGAGTTAATGAAGACGGAAGACTTGGGCTTCTCCATGGTGAGCTATGAAAATTCACACAGAGGAGAGATGAAATTAGGTGCCCTTGTCAGCTCCACTTGCACTCCAGACACTTACCCAGATCTGCTCTTCAGTCCAGCATGACCACAGATCCCAGATTCGGAACACCAAAGCCATACAGAGATAAGTGCTGAGAATCAGCAGGATGCATTTCACAGGGGAAAGGAAATTGTGATAAAGTAGGTTTTGCTGATTCTCCGTTATACAAAGTCCTCGATTTTGATGTGACTGCCTTATTTCTTCAAAACAAATCTGTGCAGGGAAAAGATAAAGCTGGGGTCTTGAGACCACCATCCATATGGGACAGAGGGGAAATTGTATTCTGTCTCAACAGAAATATTTTTTTCCTGATGTTTTTCAGGCTACAAAGCTTTTTTCAAGTCTAGGTACATTATTCAAATACATCAAAAAGTTTTTGGTTGTGGATTTCTTTTTGTTGTGGGTTGTTTTTTTGTTTTTTGTTTTTTTTTTTTTTAAACCCACACATCTTACTGGGTAGTTCAGCTAGCTAATCTGTTGGTGATTTCAGCTACAAGCTTTCTGAGAAGGATTCCTTCTGATTTTTGAAGTAGAGACCTAAACATTGAGAAGTAACTGGATCATCCAAAAATGATAGTAAACTACTCTCTTGAGAGAGACTTCACTGGTTAGGGACCATCATTTGTTCCTAAGCAGTGAAACTACGAGTCGTATGGTTATGTCTCTGCAAAACTCGCACGAACTGTCGGTTGCTGCTGGGAATTGGAACAGGGCTTCTCAGGCGAGCGATCCAGGCTGCGTTTGGAGAGAGTTGGCTGGTCACAACCTTCCCTTGGTTTGAGGTGTAAAAGCATGACTTCACATTGTCTTTTGAGGAGAAATTGTAGATGTTGGTCTCTGCTTATGTGAACTGATGATTAACTGCAAATCCACGTGAACAGTTAGAGATACTGCTTGTCATTTGCACATGCAGCCAAAGGAATGAAAAAAATTCAGATCACAACTGTGCATCTAATTTTAATATTTATTTTTTAAAATTACTGGTCTTCATTAACCAATTTCTTGGCTGTGCTTTCAGCATTTAATTAAAAGAATACGTTTGTATTTCAGCAAGCCCTTGGAGGTAACACAGCAAGTTTGAATGTATCTATGTTTTGTGGTTTTGCTGATTGCTAATGGACCTGTATGTCTCTGTAAAGGTGCTTCTGCTTAAGATTTTTGGTCTCCCTTGGTGCATCCTGAAAAGTAATAAATCAGGGTTGGGAATCACTGCTGTCTCATGAGCTAATTAACAGTGGCTGATCTAACTGTACCAGTAATTAAACTATTATCCACCCTACTATTTTTTCCGTCAGTCATTCAAATATTCTTTACTTTGACCCGTGATTCCACAAAGTTTGTATTTTAAATAGGTTTTTCTTCCTCTGTTGTACAGAAAGCAGAAACTTTAATGTGCTGTTTCCTAGGAAGTATTGAAACAGCTGTGTGCTGTTGCTGACAAAACTGAGCAAAGAACATTGCATTGTTCTGTCACAAAGTTTAAAAATTAACTACATGGTTAGATTAGTGAATGTTTTGTACATATAATTTGTTAATGAAAGTTACCTAATTAAGATAATGCGTTGATTCCTTTTGCCTTCAACTCTTTCTTACCCTGTGAGGAGATAAAGTTTGTGCCTTCTGACTATGGGTTTCAGGTTTTTTGTTTAACAGGATAGCTCATACTAAGACTAAAAGGCACTGTGTCTCGTCACAGGATCTGAGCTAAGGCATGCCAGGAGAGGTGGGACTTCCCTTAACTAACTTTGCTTTAAATTAAAGGCAAAATATTAAGAAAAAAAAGATCAATTTTTGATCTTTACAGCTGCCGTTGAGAGAGAACTGACCTTGACCCATGGTCAGTGCTAGCAAATAAATATCCTTCCTAATTAAAATTCTGTAGTTAATTTAAAGTGTAAGAGAAGAGTTTGTGGAGCCTGATGCAGTGCATGAAAATTTCAGGTGGGGCTGCTTCTTCACATTGGTATTTCTTTGCCCAACCTGTTCAATAACTAATGACTGGGTAGGTAATTGAATTCCTCACAGCTGTGTGTCTCACTGCAACGAGATGCACGTGTGTGCTAGTACAGATGCTTTAAAAGTGAGTTTACAGGTGTGGGCACGCAGAATTGCTTATGAATAGTGAAAACAACTTGCAGGTTTTTTCCCATGCTAGATCTCTAATTCAGTTTATGTTGTTTACTGAAGCTTCTACAAAAAAGCTAAGATGTTTGAAGTAGTGATGTTGTTACCTGTGTTTCTATGGACACTCTCAGTTTTGGTGTGCCTTAGCACTTTTCTGTCCTATTAAACCACACTTTTTAGATGTAAACCAGACTGTGTTTATGTGAAGGATGAAGCCCTGCCTACTGTGTGATTACGTATAGATGACAATTTGAAAGGTGGAACTGTAGTAGCAAGACAGGTGATTAATTTGTTTTCACTCTCTTCCCAACAAAAATAACTTATCCTTCCAATGCAAGAGACTTTTTGTGCCTAAACAGTTGTAATTTGACCAGTCCTGCCAGAAGTAAAAAAAGACAGTCCTTTACTGTTCCTTGCCTGTAGGGAGCTGAGGAGAGAGACAGCAACTATGACTGAGCTCAGCTGCAAGCTGACATGTTGCACCATGTTGAAAAATATTTATCTGTTGAGAGCACAGACTCTTGGAGTGAGTATTCTCATTAACTGTTTGGGGACTGTCATGCAGACCACATTGCCTTCTTTCACACTGCATAGTATAATTATAAAATATAATTTGAAACATTTTTGTAGACTCGTAGAAGTTGAGAATTGTAAAATTAGGATTACAAGTACATTAGACATTGCATGTACCTGTCCTCCAAAATATAGTATGCCAGTAAGGTGTTGAGCTTGACCTGCATGTCTAATAGATTTTCTTTGTTGCAGGCTTTCTTTAGGCTATAGTAGTACTTATAACTAGTTAGTATTGTTAGATAAATGTTTTTCATTGTAAAAAGAGAGCTTGCAAGGCAAAAAGGAAAAAGGCAGTGAGGAAACTAAAACACTTCTTACAAAGACAAACCTGTCTGCACCTTGGTAGTCTCTGAGCAGAGTAGACTGTCTGTGTATCTTGGGCTATATAGCAAGAAGTTTGACTGCTGGAGCCAGGTTGCCATGACGAAATAATTCCCAGCAATTAAAGCACAGTTCTGTCCTGAAAAGCAACTCTGTGCAAACTGTGTTGTGAAATCCCACATTTACGAGGCCATGAGGCTTCCAAATCAATTTCTCAGTTTAGAAACAAAACGATGGCTTTGCAATCTGCCAGCTTTACAGGCTTCATGAGGCTTGAAACATAACAGTGTCTTCAGGGTTTATGTGCTCTGGTGGTGAACTCCCTCCCCACAAAGGTGGACCAAAGTACACAGCACGTGCTCTTCTAGAAAGATAACAGGGCTGCATCAGAATAACCAGGAGGAGCAGTTCCTGCCAGAACTTTAATTTAATCATGATGCAGAAGTCAAAATAACTCTATTTAATGTGTTCCAACAGAAGATTACAGGATAATAAATAAGTCACTGCTGAATTTAATAGACATGTCTGAAAACATATATGGAATACATATGTTATTTAAGAAGTTTCTGTGTTTTTACACAGCACCTTTACATTTTCTTTCAATCTGAAGAGTCTAAAAACCTTGAAAGAGAGATATGGACTTTTTGCCAGTTATGTTTTTTTCAGTCTTCCCTTGTTCTTTGCAAGTAGTTTTTCTGGCCTCCAAAATTTCAAATTGTGTTGAAAAAACACTACTCTGAGTATTATGATAATAAACCTGACAGGCCTGTATTTGCCTTCCCCGATACGAAAAAGGTGTCAAGAGCCACCCCAAAGCTTAGTTGCTTTCAAATCTTTGTGCAGATCACTTGTTCTCATGGCTCTGTAGTGTGGGAGACCTCCCCACTGCAGCACGCAGCATCTGTAACAGCACCAGGCTCGGTATCTCTGCCATTGTCTACTCTCAGTTGAGAGCCACGTTTCTTCTTTGCCTGTATTTTTTAATTAAAGAACTTTAAGATATACTATAGATCTCTGCCATGGACTGAAATGTTTTCCAGTATGGAGAAAAAACCCATTTATCTCGGCTGACTTTAAAAGGTCCTTAGAGAGCCAATTCAGATATAAACATTTACATATGCAGATGCCCGTAGCTAGGTGAAATGAATCCTGTTCATACTGTCTAGCTGCAGTATGGGAGTATATTTAGCAGTGGAGAATGATGTGGAAGGATTTGTGTTGCTAGAATACAAATAACATTTTTTCGCTAAGGGAGGCAAGGATACAGGAGCATCCCTGCCTTGGTTTTGTGTATGGGCCTGGTGGGTTTACAGCGAGTGTGCCTGGGGACGAAAATAAGCTGCATGTTAACAAGACAAACCCCAGAACACACAACTCCAGCCTGTATTTTCAGCTGATGTATTGACGAATGGCTGGGTGGAGATGGCCCTGGGGAGTTAGCACAGCATGGTCTCTCCTGTCCCTGCACCAGGGTCTGCTCCGAGTACTGCTCTAGGAGAGAGGTGGAGTTGCAAGAAGGGGAGAATATACTGCATGACACCTTCTCAAACAGGAATTTGCCCTCTTTCTGCTCAGTTTCTGGGTTCCTTTGTCAGACAGCCAGACTTCACCTACAGCTGGAGACTTAAAAACAAGAAAAACAAACCCAAGAACCACCACCTCATGTATGGCACAGGCTCAGAACTTGGGCACCTATGAGGCAGTGTTCTGCTGTATGGTCTGTTCTAAGCATTGGATACATTAATTGTTGCAACACCATTAATCTATGACCTACTGAATCTCTCTTACCACAGACCTAATTTGGCTCCTCGTAGAGCTCTTGAAAATAAACATTAGGAAAGATTTGTGTCCTTTTTCTTTCCTAATCCCCAAATTACCAAAAATCTGGACTGTAGTAAATCACATAAGAAAAGAATCTTGGTTGGGCTTCATGTACGACCTCCTGCGTTGCATATGAGGGCTTTTTGGCATGAAGGTAAAAGACAGCATTTCAAAATTAAGAACCAACAGGGTATTTGCTTGGTGAATGGTTCCTTTTAAATTGCATTACTGGCTCCTAGAAATAAACAATCTATTGGTCTCCCATCTGATGTCACTTCCCTTGTGTTCCTAGGCCTCTGTCCCACTCAGCTATTGCCAAGTGCATTGATTAGAGGGGAACCTGGACCAGTGCAAGGATTATACAGTCAGAAGACCCTCCCCCAAAGCAACCAGAGAGGCTGGATACCTCCTCTCAGTCTGGGGGAGGAGTTCTGGCAGGTGTGCCTGGAGAAGAAAGGAAACTCTAGTCCAGCGTGTTTTACCGCAAGAATGCACTTGCGCATTTTTGTAGCATGAACTGAGCTGTTCGCATGCCTGGCCTTGCCTCTGTAGCCATTCTTCCCAGAGCTGCACTGAAGAGAAGGTGGGGGATCCTGAGCAGAAGAGAAGGAGCAGCAGCTGTGGTACCTGGCCACCAGCAAATACCTGGGATTTTCAGCATTGTGCTTTCAGTACTCAGCCTGACACACCACTATGGGCAGACAGTACGGCAAACACAGAGCCGGTGCTGGGAGGGGACATGCAAGGGAAGAGAGGAGGAGGGAGAGAAGTAGAATCATAGAATAACGTAGGTTAGAAAAGACCCTGAAGATCATAAAGATTAGCCTAACACTGCCATGTCCACCACTAAACCATGTCACCAAGTGCTACATCTACATGTCTTTTAAATACCTCAACCACTTCCCTCAGCAGCCTGTTCCAGTGCTTGATAACCCTTTCAGGGAAGAAATTTTTCCTAATATCCATTCTAAACCTCTCCTGGTGCAACTTGAGGCCGTTTCCTTTTGTCCTATCGCTTGTTGCTTGGGGGAAGAGACTTGACACCCACCTCGCTACAACCTCCATTCAGGTAGTTGTAGAGAGTGATAAGGTCTCCTCTTCTCCAGGCTAAACAGCCCCAGTTCCCTCAGCCGCTCCTCACAGGACTTGTTCTCGGGACCCTGCACCAGTAGGTGGGTGGGGAGCCCTGCGAGAGGGAACGGGAAGGCCTGATGTACCAGAGACAGCGTGTGCAGGCGCCAGATGTTCTCCTTGCTTTGCCAGCAGCCCCAGCTGGAACTCGGTTTGGCCCTACAGAACATTTGGGGCTTTCTGCTGAGAAGCAGCATTATGAAATAATGTTATGGCACTTGTCATCCTTAACATGCCTGCCATGCCTTGGCACCGACTGTTTACAGCAGAGCATCCGGAGGCCAAGCAAAGATTCCCTTTTAAGGCAAAGAACCAGTATGAGAATCCAGAAGAAAAAGTTTCCCTGGCATGTAGGGTGCATTCTTCTTTCCTCCTCCTCTTAAATAAGCTATTGGTAACTTTTAAAAACAGAACAAAAATGAAGAAGCAGGGCCTGAAATGCTGTCAAAGACATTTTATTCTGCACAGCCCCCTTAGACCTGTGCAGGAGCCGAGCCCTGGAGCTGACCCAGGACAGGAGAGGGGGAGAATGACACTGAGGTCAGAGGGCTCTCTGAGAGACCTGGGGCAAGAGGAAATTGGAATGGAGAACGTCTTAAGAAGCTTAGTCCCCTTCCCCAGGCCCTGGAGAAATGGTCTGACCACAGCAATCTGTGAACAATTGTACTGTGTGCTGCACTGGGATTTGGGCTTGCTTTCCGATACCTTACACAGCTTCCCTTCCCATGCTGATGTTCTTTTCTCTTCTTTCCCAATCCTGAACATGTGGATGTACATCCAGGATTTGTGTTCTGGGTGAGCTGTCATGTGGCATTTTCAAGACTTAGCAGTGATCCGGGTTAAAACAGGACACGGACTTGCAGAAAAATCTCCACAGAGATACTGATCTTGTGCGGTTTTAAAGAAAGAGGGAAATACAAATACCGTCTCACGCTTTTTCTCAAAGGAAGGGCAACTCTACTGATGTACAAATGAAACTTGTTATTCCCCTTTTCTTGCCTGCTATGCAAATAAATAAAGACGTTGAATTGCCAAGAAGGGATATTTTTTTAAGCTTCTAAGTGCCTCTTGGCTTCCAGTCCCTGTATTTAACTGAGGAGAAAAGACTGGGCTGCTGGGATAGGAAACCGGACAGCCTTCAAGACTTTGTTCCTATCCTGTAAAAACTGGTGGAACCTACTTCTTCATTGTTCTTGGTGGGAGTTTGTCACTAGGACTCATAAATTTTAGCTCATAAAACTGTTTCCTTCCTGCTATGAATAGATTCAGGACTCCCATACTTACACAGAACATTTCTAACCAGAAATTAACTGGTAACTTCTTTCCAGTAAAGTGCCGCAGAAAAAACGGGAAGGTAACAAGTAAATCTGTGAGCAGCTAACCTGGTATTCCTTACAAAGCTGTAGCCTTCAGTGGATGGCTGAAATCTTTGGGTTTTTCCCCTCTGCACAGGGAGTATATTAAATGGAGAGAGTTTGCATATTAAAATTTTTTAGCTTAATGTGTTTCATTCCTCCTGCTGTTCCACTCACATCCCATTTGACTTCTTACCCAAAGAAGGGAAGAGAAGCTAAACCACAAATATCCAGTATACCTTTAATTTTGAATTGTAAACCCTTATTCACTGGAAAGTATAAAAACATGAAAGTGTTCATAAAGATTGGCCTAAAACACAGTGTTAAAATGTTGGCTTATTGCCTCTCTAATTCTGTGTTGGCTTATGTTTTAAGAAGCTAACCCCCATCCTCAGATTACCAAGAAAGTAGGTTTTGGCCAGAGTACTTCACTATAATACTTCATCAGTGGAGGATATTTTAAAACATGACACTTGAAAGGAAAAAATTACAGGATGAAAATCAAAGGCCAAGATAGTTTGATATATCCAGTAGTTCGGTAGTGTAGAGGTACACCTGGGTGAGGTGGAATAACGTGTTGCTGTTGGAGGCTGTAAATTTTCCACAGAATGTGTTTTAGCTGGGTATGCACCATTTCAACCCTGAAATTTTCCAGATTGTGAACTGTACACATTATAAAGTGCAAGCTAGTTTACTTGAAAGCAACCCCCCTAAACCTCCAGTGACTTTTTAATATCATTTGATGACATTTCTGTGGGCATCTTTTTTTTTTTTGACCTTTCTTAAAATATGTTTTTTCTTTTTGTGCCACTTCTGCATGCATTGCTATGAACTGTGGGGCTTTTATTCTCCTCTCGCCGACACTGACTGAACACATCATAGCTGGATTGTCACAGTTGAGACATGCTCTCTCTTAAATTTGCTCTGGATTGCTGGGATTATACCAATTAATCCTAGGTAAGAAATAGGGTCAGTTACTAAAATAATAGATATTATTAATCACAAAATAAGCATCTTTGTCCTGTAAGGTTCAAAGCAGTGGCAATTTTCATCCCCACAGACTTGAGATGGCTTGTGAGTTTTGAGGTTTGCAAACAGGGAGACACATTGGCCATGTAAGGCCTGTTGGACCTGTTCTGTCAATTTTCAAATGGAAATCGGTGTGTTTGAGACTTGGCTGGAACCTGAAACTGGTGCATGATCCAGAGGGCACAAAGTGATTGGAGTTTTGCCTGCAGCTCTAGTCACCACTATGGGGTTATTTTAATAAACTTTTAAACATTCTAAAGTTACTCATATCTGGTACTAAAACCTCTTTGATATGCCATGTTAAAAAGAGAAAACCCACTGATGGCTTGTATTTAAAAAATAAAAAAATAAACAGCCACTCACCCCGAGCAAGGGTAGTTAGTTGGGTGTGAAGGATGAGAGATGGTGACTGAAGCATCATTGTTTGTCCTGGAAGAGATTTCAGTTTCAAAAGAAAAGAAACTGCACAGCTTGCCGGAGACAGCAAAAATTATTACAGCTGTGCTGATTCCCTCTGGAAAAAAGAAATCCTGAACTGGTAGAGATAATCTTAAACTGCATGATCAGTTTAGGGAAGTCTGACATTTAATAAACAACTAGTATTCCCTCTGTGCGATCAACCTTGTAATAAATCAGATTCTTGTGACCAAAACCGTGGATGCCTGCTACAATTCCAAAGTGATGTGAACTACATCAGGTGATGAAGTGTGTCCATAGCGGACGTTGCATCTTCGGCGCTTCTTCAGCTAAATCAGATTGCTTCACATGTGCTTCTTTCCAAACAAACCCTATCGAAGCACATCTTTGGTATTTGTACCGTGAATAAACTTTGAATCTTACAGCCAGTTTCTGCTATGAAATGGGAATAATACTTTCCTCATATGGTTTTAAAACTGAATACCTGGATGGTGCTTTGAAGATGCTCCAAAGTGTGAGGTTTTTTTAAGCCAAGAAACTACTGGGCATCTGATCAAGGAGGAAATGAGAGCGAGATTAGTTAACTGAGATGGGATAAGAAAACAAGTTGGGACATTGACAGTTTTACTCCATCTTAACAAAGCAGTTAGGCCAGGGGAAAAAAAAACCATTACAGCCCAGTGGGCCTGTCAGTTGGTGGAGTGTCTTATGCATCTCTTTCTCCAGTGAAATCCAGTCAAACTTCCAGCTGCTGTGCTTTCTCAGCTGAACACAAGGCCGAGTACAGAAGCCCTTCTAGAATCATTAGCGAATGTACTGTCTTTGGCCAGAGCCAGTTTGCTGAACCTTCTCCTAAGACTTCAGACAAGTGATCTCTGTTCTGCCATCTCCCATCACTTTTCCTTCTCTGAAACTTACTCATGGGCGTGCCTTGGCCCGTGGCATCATATTCGATTGAGTGCCTAAAACCAAACAAACACAAACCTACCCTGGGAGTTATCTGAAGAATTAGTTTGTACTCTGGTTTGCCTGTCAGTAAAAACTACGGAGAGCTGTCTCCTTTGATTCCTTCGAGATGTTTCCGTCCTTAATTGGTAATAAAGCATTGATAGACAGGTTCTGGTCTAACCTCTTGACAGACCTTCATCAAACTGCTGTGTAACAGCTATTCTTCCAGCTGCTCTGGAGATACAGTTGAGCTGATGTGGGCGTGGTAAGTCACATTTAGCAGAATTCTCTCATTTTTTAAGAAGGACACAGGTAAACATGAATCAGGACTTTGGTTTGCTTTAGGGTGCCTAAAGCGGTGTTTCGAAAGGTAGTGCCCTTTTTGTGGTCTTACATGACATTTAGTTATATTTTTCCAGTAAGTAGTCATCTACAGGTCATGGATTTTGCTGTTTCCTGAATAGAACAGTAAAACTCTACTGTTCTTGTCACTTTTCATTTCATTGAAAGCAGGCTGAACAAGCTGTTGCTGAATGTGCTGCTTTACGTTTGCAGCTGTAGTCTTCACTTACAAGGGTGTTCTGGCACATCTCAGAAATGGCTACACACAATGTTTCATATTTGCATGCTTTAATCATAAAATAAAAATTGAGGAAGGCATCTTGAACGTGAACAGCAAAGGAAATAATGGATGTTTCACTTTGCAGTTTGGAGTTGGCTGCAGGTAGATGGTGTGTTCTTACAAGTCTTGTAACAACAGTGAACTTGGAGGTAGGGGGGAGCAGAAGGAAGGAAGCTAACTTCTAAACTTTACCAAGTGAATGTATGAGCTCTGGTTTATCTAGAATATGGAACTATTACTTGTTGATTCTTAATCATATGTAATCATGTTTCTGAAACTGTTTTCTCTGTATTGCTGTATGCTCCAGCTTTGTAAGTCTGTGAAAAAAATGCTTTCGTATTGACAGTTTCCAAACTAAACCCACAGTTTTACAGCCTAGACTGAGCATGACTCAATTAACATGAGTAAGTCTGACTTTGTAACCTAAGTTTTGCCTAATTGAGGGAAGATACGTGGTCCAGTTCAAAACTTGTTCTTAAGTTTTTGAGTTTTTAAGACTGGATGTTTTTCTACTTTGTACTTCAAATATTTGAGCCATGTAGTGTCCCAACTGCACTGCGTGCACGTCATGAAAATCTGCTGATAGAAACAATTTCTGTGGTCTTGCTTTAGCTCTCAACAGCTGCAAAAGGTTAAAAAGAAGTTTGTACTGCACATGGTGATTTGACATCCAGGTTTCAGTGGCGTGAATAAACGCTTTGATATCAGCAGTTATGGGCATTTTGCAGGTTCAGTGATGGTACCCATCAGTCAGGTTCTTTTTTTAAACCGAGCCAAAGTTTTGGAAAGGGCAAAGCATAGGATCCTTCAAGAAGCTCCTGTTTGAAGTGCTGCAGTTCCAGCACAAGGCTGTTGTGGAAAGACTTGCATGATCTGTTGAAAAGATGCAAAGTGGCTGCATGTGCTAATCTGACAGAGGACTGACATTTGTGTGGAAATGAAGGGGTTTGGTTTTTGTAAAAGCACAACGTCTAGTTGTTTGCACTAGCAAACTTGTGAAGTATATTTAGTGTTGAACTTCTGTTTCGTTTCTTGAAATGGGGAGAAGATGCTGAAGTGAGAATGAGGTACATGCTATCCGTTTCTATTCAGTGGGAGGCTTGCCTCAGCCTCCTGTGTCTGGCTTCCTTCTGTGGTCTCCCTCCACAGCCTGGTTCTGTGACAGGCTGTCTTTGACCTCTTTGTCTCTCCCTCCCCTCCTCTTCCTCTCAGAAGACTGCTCTTACCTGACCTGACACAGCCCTAACCTGGGGCCCTTGGTTTAAGTAAAGTGAAGACAAAAACTATGTTCTATCCAAACTACTTCTCACTGATAACTTTTCTCCTGGAGTGTGACTAATGCAGTTTGTCAAACCAGTATCTGAAGTTAAAGGTATTTTCTGCATGATTGTTACTGGAACTATAATTTTCTTAAAAATTCAACTTATCCTTGAGTGCCTGAATCCTTCCCGACCCACACCAAACCCCAAAACCACTAAACCCAACCAGGTGAAAAAACCTCTAAACGGTATATTCTGATTAATATTGTTTGTCAGAGGCCCAGCAGGTATGAAGGTGCTGTATGGAGTGTGCCAGGCTTGGTTTCAGCAGCGTAAGGGAGTAAGGCAGCCTGTGCTGGCAATTAAGCAAATCAGTGGCCTGGAGTATTTTTTACTAGCTTACGGCCAAGTGCATAGTTTCAACTGGATTTATGCTGCTGACTGTCAGGGTAAGGTTTCAAGTCTTAACATGGTAATCCTGCACAAGGAAGAGGTTAAACATGTTGCTTCATCTGCTGTAAAGTCAGATTACGGACTATTGAATGAGACTGGTTTTTTATGCTGTTACATTTTCCTTGAACATCATCTCACGTTCTGTGAAAATCTGAGTTCTCAGGTCCAAGCATAAGTTAATTATCTTTCATAGCTTCTTGAAATCCCTTTAAGGCCCTCCTGCAGTTCTTGCTTTTATAGACTTTTCCTTCTTATCTGTAGCTCATTTTTACATGGTGAGGTTCAAATGAGACCTAGCAAGTGTAAGGGTTTGAAGACAAGAAGTTAGCTGGCAACCAGGAGCTGTTGGTCTTGGTCTAACTGAGCAACCCCTCTGTATTAAAAGCCTTGCACTGAGGAACACCTGACTTTGCCTGTCCTGAAACATCCCTTTGTGGAGCAGCTATGAGAATAAGTCCAGGTTACTTCGTTAAATGAACATAAGGGACAAATCTTGCAGGCTTCATTTGAATTGGAATGCACTGCTGTGGAAAAAGGGGTTGGCAGGAAATGGGGAAGAGCTAAATTCATCTTCACATACACTGGTTTTAGTTTATTCTCATGCTGTATTTGTATTCTTTAAAAACATGTTCTATGTCACAGGCATCCTCTCTCACACCATGAAATCCACCTTTCACATTAACATGCGGAAATAAAAGTGTGACCATCTTTTCCCTACCAGAGACCTCATACAGTGCTTTTCTGCACAGATGTAGTTTGCAAATACATTGTGAGGTTGGAAGTGTATATATTGTGCTGCTGTCACTAAGTTTTCCTTGATTTTTCCTTGGTGATGGCCTTTCTGAAGTCTTAAAGTCCCTCTAGTCTTAATTTACTGGTTAGAGAGAAGTATGACAAGACTACTCAATGCAAGTTCAAGGCAGTAAACAGTGGCAGTGCTGGTGACCCAAGTTGTAGTAAGTTAAGGCGTTCCTTTCTTGTGGAAGGCAAATCTCAGTCTCTCCCTACTGTAGTGCTATGTGGATGACGAGTCATTCTACAGATGGGTTTAATGAACAGATCAGTAAACAGCCTGTAAAGAGAGAAATCAGAATAATCATACTTTCTTTGGGGAAAGCACGGACACTTCAAACGCTGTTCCAGGAAAGATGTGCATCCCATCCTCACAGCAAAAATCAAGCCTGGATATATCTCAGACAAGGCACAGCTGAAAGGTTAAAGTGTGTTAAGAGCCAGAATGTGAGCTCAGTTTCCTTTGAATGGGATCTAGATGAGTTTTAACAGCAAACTAACTGCAGTCATCTGCAAAGGTGGGCTTGTCTCGGCTTTACAGACCTTAAAAATGTCTTTAACCAAGAAAACCTGACGTTAAAAAGTCCTGGCATCACCTCCTTGTATTCATGTGATAGTGCACAGCAAATACTGCCTTACTCCACTTGCCCCTCACCATTAAATATACCTTCTGTCTCTGGTTAGGTGGGTTTTTTTAACTGTAGAAACACATGGATACACAGCCGTTTGACCACACAGCCTAAAAGGCCAAAGTGCTGACCTGCTGTCCTTCCTCAGAAGTCCTTACTGAACCCCCGGCCCAGGAATACGAGTTGGGTTGAGGGTCTGGTTTGAGGATGTTGAAAACGGAGTGGGAGGGGAACTCCAGCGATTACAACAAACATTGTAAAAGTGGGAGATGAAAAGTCACAGTATGTCATGGAGATAAGTGCATCTACAGAATGTGGTTTGTCTGCTCTTATAAATCCAAATGGAAGGTTATTTCATAATGCATCAGATTTTAAAGGATTTTCAGAAAAAGTGAACTCTGATCTTTCTGTCTCAAGTGTCCAGGGAGTTGAGAAAGCGGGTGTTCTTGTAGTTATCTGTGCTTCTAGCTGGAGTCACAGGTACTCACTTCAGAAGGCTTCTGGTATCGTAGAGAACATAGGGCTAGAGTAGCGACAAACGCTGTAGCTCTGAATGAGCAGGGCCAGCAGTTTGTGTGGAGAGAGCGTTTTTCCGACTGAGCGCTGTCTTCTTGCAGCAGCACGCTCTTGCTGTCCCTCAGAGGCCCATTGTGCAGGTGCCAGTGAACCGTGCGATGCAGCAGATTGCCAGTACTCTCGCATGAGAGTAGCTGCTTCAGGCACTGTGCCATTCTGCTGTCACGACTGGTCGCAGGCGGAAAGAGAGACTGTCGCTCTCCCAGTAATCTGCAATCTGAACTGACGAAAGGGCAACGGAGGTGGAGCAGCTCAGTCTCAAGTTTCTGAACACCATTCTATACTTCAACGTTACTTGAAAAATAGTGACTGAGTTCAAATACACTTTTTAAGAAACTATCTCCTGCTTTAATTTAAAAAAAATTATGGTAAGGGGAGGGAAGGCAGAAGGAGGGTTTTAAACACAAATACAGGCATTTGGATAACCCATCTTCTTTCAGGTTTCTGTAGCTGTTGATCAGCAGTAAAGGTAACCTTTCTTCTCTCTTTTTAATCTCTCGCAGGAAATCCAAGGGAAAGCCAAATGGTAAAAAGCCAGCACCGGAAGAGAAGAAGCTTTACCTAGAGCCAGAATACACAAAATCCAGAATTACTGACTTCGAATTTAAGGAGTTAGTGATGTTACCACGAGAAATAGACCTCAATGAGTGGCTAGCCAGCAACAGTGAGTATTGTGTTTGTACAGCCCTGAGCTTGCTGTCCACGCCCAAGAAGGCGTTCATTCACTCTGTTTCTTGTTACTGTTTTCAGTGCTTAGAAAAACACTCAATGACTATTTATGCTTACTGCATAATACATGCCATTATATCTTGAATAGTAATTAAGCTCTTATGTACAAACCAACTGGGCTCTGCAGCATGGAAGCCTTGATGTGTTTCCTCCTTCCAACTCCCTCACTGTGGCACCGAGGGCATTAAAGTTTTTTGATGCTCTTTTGAGGACCATCAGATTCCATTTGACTATTTGCTAAACTGGCTGATTCAGCACGTTTCTGACTCAAGCTGTTGGTCTTCCAGAAGTATTGTAAAACTGGTAGTTTATTAAGACTTGTATGTAAAGCAAATTGTGATTAAAGCCAGAGTTTTTGAAGTCTTTTGGTCATATTTCTTCTCCCTGCTCCTTCCAAGCTTTGGTGGAATTACCGTGCATTTAAACTGTAGTGAAGCTGGAACTCAGAGACGTGACTGGCTACTGAGATTGAATGCTGTATCTGTGCATCTCAGTTCTGATTTACAGTACTTGCCTGTGCTTCTGCTTCATATACCAGTCCTAACCTGCAGCTATGACCCAGTCTTGTTTACATTTTCAACAGTGTGTGGTAGTAGCAAGAAACTACTTTAAACTGCACACTAACAAAGTTTATAGAGACTCATTAAGAAAAAGTGAGGTGCCCCCTGAGGAGTATTAACATGTTAAATTATCTCGAGAGGTTTTAAAAAGTAGAAGTGTACTAGTTTTCATGCTGGTTTTTTTAAAAGGAGATATGTCATGAGAACTATTAATGCTGTTTTCTAGCCACTGTACATTTTAAGTCTGACTTTGGAAGAACATAGCAAATTGTTTGCCTTCAGCTTGTAGTAGAGTATTCTGCTGTAAAGGTGAGGCTGATGACACAGACGCTTTCCAGTCTTGCTGCTTAGTGACTAATAAGAGCTGATGCATCATGGTGCTTTCATCTTCAATCAAAACAAGACCTTTCATTCTGTGTACCTCTTTGTTTTGCAGTTCGCCATTAGACTCATTTAGCTAAATCACCTTTAAATTTATATGCAAGCTCAAGACTCTGAGGTCACTTCAGTTGCTCTATTTAAGTAATTGTCTGGAGGATAACCCATGTTTGAAAGTATTTTATTTCTGAATTTCTTTCCTTTGTGTTTATTTTTCAGCAACAACTTTCTTTCATCACATCAACTTACAGTATAGTACAATCTCAGAATTCTGTACAGGAGAGTCGTGTCAGACCATGGCAGTGTGCAATACGTAAGTCAGTATTTACAGTTACAGGGTTTCCATAAAGTCTTCAGAGTTGCTTGGGGGAGGATATTGGTACTAGATGGCATTGGGCAAGTGTTTTACAGCAGATCTCCACTCTAGTGAGAATGTGGCAGCTGTACATCCTCTTCCCTCCCATCAGCAGTGAAGGGGGGTGGAAATCTGTTTTCGTGGAGGACTAGAAGGACGAGAATCTTGGACTGTTCTGAGCTGGTTTTATACGGTCACATCAGAGAGGCAAATTACCATGTGTGCAGCTTGGGGGGAGAGGGGATGAATAGCAAGGCAAAACTGTCCTTACTGGTAACAGCGCTGGGATTCCATAGAAGGCTGGGGAGGACAAACGAATTGCGAAAACCTCTGAGGGTGCTGGGTGATAGTTGGAATGCTGACAGAGCACCAGGCCGCTGACGGATAACCTCCAGCCTGACGTGAGTCACTGGCGTTCTGCCCGAGCCGCTGGGCACAGAGGACACAAGTGGCAGCTTTGCAAAGAGTAAGGAAAATGTTTTGGTTTGGCACTTTCCCCCGTAGGACTTGGTAGACTTTTTTAACATTGACTAGCTGTCAGTTATGAAAGAAAGCTTTGTAGTTTTACTGTATATGGTGAATATAAGAAAAAGTTACCATAAACTCCTGCTCTTGATTAGCACAGTCCAACATGATGGAATATGAGATCCAGCCGAGTATGAATAAGCCTGTTGTGTTGTGGTTTTTTTTCTCCAGCACATCTGTTGATAGTCCTTTTCTTCCCTCCTCTTGCATTTCCTGGGATTAATTTAGTCGAGATGGATTTTAAAACAGAAGACCGAGCAGTTAATGTTATAGTACATCAAACAAACATCCCAGGCAATGTATGCAACAGAACTAGAGTGATATATTGTATCTCTGACAGCAATGGCGGAGTGTTTAGAAAGGAATCCTTGCTTAATGCACTGGGCTATCTTGTACACTTGAAAGTAGTATCAGGGGCTTTCTTTGAGAGCACTCTGAAGAATGCAGAGCGTATGGAGGATATTTTTGCATGCAGAAGTTGGAAAGATAACTGTCAGTAGAGAATTAAAGGCCATGCTAGGGACTTTGAAAGCAGGCTGGAACAGAAAGTAATAAATCTCTGCTGGACCCAGATTTTATCAAAAGGGGACAGCATGTCTCTAAATAAGAAATGGTGATCAGTCAGATGAGTATTTTGTTGACTCTTGCTCCAAGCTTTCTCGTGTTTTAATTCATGATGTAGCACTGGCTGCCCAAAGGACTGAGTTTAACTGTTGATCCACTTGGCTGATGGGAATTAGTGGCTAAAAGCAGGCGGTCGTAGAGAACCTACGTAAGTGTTGCTCTATTCTGCTCTAGCAAGTCTTAAACAAGAGTTCTCTGTAAGCAATTTATGCTGCAGAATAAAGAAAGGAAGTGCCTGTAGGCAGCTGCAGCTGTAGTCTGTATTTTTAGTGGTGAGGACCGATAGCAGAATGTTCCTGTCCTTTGTTTTGGAAAACTGAAGAATGGCGCTATTTGGGAATAACAGGAAGCATGTCTACACTTGGGTGAAGCACTTGAAATGGTTTGTGTTTAGTTAAATCATACCAACTTGAGTGTCTTCCTGTACTTGGGGGCAGATGACTGATTCATGTTTGCAAACTGTAGGCTGCTTATTTCATTCTTCTGTCAAGTGTGTGGGTCTATGAAAAAAACACGGAGGCGAGATCATCTACCTACACACCTCAGTACAGTTCAGCTCTGAAGGCCCTGTTCATAATTTTGTTCTTCAGATATCTCTAATGACAATTTTGGATAATCCTTATCTGTATGTTCTGCCTTTCCTAGCTCTTCCCTTTTGGAAGAGATAAGCCTAAACAGAACATAGAGAACTGCCTCAGAGATGCTCAGTTGTCCTCATATCCAATTATGACTATGACAAGGCTGTATGTCACTTCCCGACCCCCATTCTTTTTTTAAAAAAAATCTTACCATAATGAATTAAGGTAAGGACATGCTTACTGTCTTGGAGAAACACCAGTTGATATAACTTACTGTGCGTCTGACCTGTCTCCAGTATATAAAGAGTAGCACCTAAACATTACATCTAGTCAGCTGCTGATTAACCTGATGGACACTCCAGATTTGACCTTCTGTGGCTGTGATCTGTTTGTTCAGGTACTTTGGAATAAAATAGCATCTACGTATATTAGATTGTCAGAGAATAAGAGTACCTTGGAATAAGGGTGCAGTTTGCCATTTTTTCTGGTGCTGACTTCTTAAGTAGTGAAGTATGAAGGTCTGCATTCTGTTCCTCTCTTATGTTTTCCCTGCCCATAGAATCATAGAATGGTTTGGGTTGGAAGGGACCTTAAAGATCATCTGGTTCCAACCCCCCTGCCACGAGCAGGGACATCTTCCACTAGACCAGGTTGCTCGAAGCCCCATCCAAACTGGCCTTGAAAATTCCAGGGAGGAGTCAGCCACAGCTTCTCTGGGCAGCCTGTGCCAGTGTTTCACCACCCTCATGGTGAAGAATTTCTTCCTAATATCTAATCTACATCTGCCTTCTTTTAGTTTAGAGCCATTTCCCCTTGTCCTATCACTACACACCCTTGTGAAAAGTCCATCTCCATCCTTCCCGTAGGCCCCTTCAGGTACTGGAAGGCTGCTCTAAGGTCACCCCAGAGCCTTCTCTTCTCCAGGCTGAACAGCCCCAACTCCCTCAGCCTGTCCTCACAGGAGAGGTGCTCCAGCCCTCTGATCATCTTCATGGCCCTCCTCTGGACCCGCTCCAACACATCCATGTCCTTCTTCTGTTGGGGGCTCCAGAGCTGGACGCAGTGCTCCAGGTGGGGTCTCATGAGAGCAGAGTAAAGGGGCAAAATCACCTCCCTCGACCTGCTGGCCATGCTTCTGTAAGGCATGTTTTGGACCACACCACTCTGGTCATACCTAAGGAAGGTTTTTTTTTTGTTCATGGTTGAGATGTTGAAGTAACTATTGAGAACACATTTCTTGTGAAGTTACTTTGCATTCCCATGCACTGCAAATAATCCCAAGTTTAGAGGATTTTCTGGCAAAATAAACACCAGTTGCAGGTAAATATTTGAGGTAAGATTTTAACATCTCAGAGAAGCTCCAGCCAGCTGACAAACTGCAGACAGGTGCAGCTTTCAGCCCTCTGTCAGATAAGTGAGATAGCACAGCCGTCTGCACACAATGAGGAAGAGAATTTCTGCTTAGGGTTACTGAGAGACATCTGACCAAAACTTAGTCTCCTTGTAGAACAGATGGAAGCAGTTGCTGGCAAGGTGGGATAATGCCAAGAGAAATACCAGAATGGCCAGTTATCTTCAAAATTGAATGAAGATGGCATGAATGTGACTTTGGGAATTACTTAGTTTTGCTCATCAGTATGTTTATCACTTGCTGTAAAGCAGGTACTGTATTTTTAACATAGTATTTACCATTTAGATTTAGTATGCTTTATAGCTTATTATTAAACAAACTAGCCTTAAAGCCCTGTGAGCTGTAAACTGGTTTTCTAGCTGACATTTGGGGAAGACTTCTCAAACGTGCTGAAGTGAGTGGAGTAACTAAGAGCACGTGTAAGTGCTGTTCATGAGGCTGAGATTACAAAACTCCCGAGGCAGAAGTCAAGGATGGATGCAAACTTCTAGGCAGCCCACAGATAAGAGTGAGAGGTCCGATTTTGGTCCAGTGAAATCCCTTAATTGATAATTCCTTATCTCTCATTTTTTCTAATCTTACAACTCCCTTTCTTAGGTCTGCCTTGCCCTTAGTGTGTCTGCATATGGAGGGTATTTCCTTTTAGAAATCTTAACTCAAATGTGCATGTTTTGCGTTTTCTTACATTTAAGTTCCCCAAGCTGTATGCCTCTACATGGTGGCTCCTCCCCCCCCCCCCCCCCCCCCCCCCCCCCCCCCGCCCAATCTAAGTGTTGCTTTCCCCCGGTCAAACCATCAAAGCTATTCCAAGTTGCTGACAAGCACTCTGTTACTGCCCTTGCATTTGATACAATTTGCTATCCTGCTTCCTTCATAACCCATCTTGTAGTATTTCTACCAGGACCGTGTCTCCTTCCTTTCCAGACCACATGATCTCCACAGCATTTGCCTTTACTTCCTTCCAGAAGCTTTTCTTATATACTGGTGTAACTTCTGTTCTGCCTTGGCTTCTGTGTAACCAACACAAACCCAGAATGTTTAGAGGAAAGGGGATAAAATACATGTGTATATTTAAATGCAGCACTGTGACTTCGTATGTGTTATACTTTGTTATTTGCGTCATAGGCTTTTTGCTGTTAAACCCGTAGTCATTTCTGCCTGGGATTTAGAATGGAGCTGCAAATTTCTCATGCTGTCCATACTAGGGAAGTTTACTCTGCCAGAATTTTACAGAGGAAATAAAATAATCGAAATCTGTATCATGTGAGCACTTTTTGAAGTGTCTTTAGGTGTTGTCTTCTTGTCCTTTCTGCTTCCCATCCATTGCCTAATATGGGACTGTACTGTCACAGTGCCAGGGGTGGAATGCAGTTAGGCTTCTGTGCCCAGCCGAGTCCTTCGATGGCCCTGGCCTGTTTCCGATCTTGTTAGCAAAGATAACTCCAGCATGGGCAGGAGCTGCGTACCAGGTGTGAGATGTTCATGCCATGTCAGGGGCTCTTCTCTTCCTCCAAGACCTGTGAAGGCTCTGTTCACAGTGCTTGAAACACAAGGAAGACGCATGATCCTAATCAACTGGACAATCCATGTATTTATCCCCTTACTCTTAATGATACTTTTAAATTCCTATTTTGCATAATTAGCCTAAAAGGCAAAAAGGGTATGCAGTGGGATGTTACAACAGATTTATTCACTTACATCTTCATGTAAGTGAACTTGCGGAGTTGCCAAGCTGTTTCTTTCAACTAAAATCCAGTTATTCAGATTCATTTTTGCCCCTGAGGGCAACTCTAAACTGTGATTTCTATCTTACTGTTGAGGATTTCTGCAGCATGAGAAAACTGCTGAGGTACAAACAGTCCAGTCTGCTTCTGCTCTTGGCAAAGCAAGCATTGTCTTAGGACCCAAAATAAGTCCCAGTTGCCTAGAACTGTTTTGCTCCAGCTCACTGCAGGACTAGACAAATGAGGTGGCTTGTGTTGGTGCACTACATTGTATAACTCCTTGTATGTGGATTGTATAAAGGAAGTGGTGATGAAGAACACAGTCTATGCCTAAGGGCCCAAGTGCTACTTTTGATGCCTGCCATAGCTCTACAAAGAGCTTTTAACTCCTGCTGTTTTCATCCACTTGCTCACCTTTTTATGCCCTTGTGCAGGCAGTCCTGCTCTCTCCAGTAAACAACAGGGACCAAGCACCACATCCTGAAATGATCTGAAAGAAAAATTCTAAACCTTAAGTGTCTGTAGAACTAGTTTTCAGTTGCCCTTCCTCTCTTAAAGTTTGAACTACTCTACTTATTTCTGCAGCTTCCTCTTGTTTTCATATGGCTTGGGGCATGAACAGTGTCGTTAGTGTCTTCACCTCACCGCCCTCAGCTCCCTGAAGAATCTTTCGAGACAATGAAAACACATTGTAAATTGAAACTTGTCATTTGCACTTAACGTTTTTCTGTAGTTGCTTCAGGACTGTTCTGCTGGCCAGTATACATAGAACTTCACTTTCCAAGTGGCACGTGTAGATCCTTGCAGTTCAATGCAGTCTAGTCCTAGGCACAGAAAAAACACTTCATCTTTAATCTTTGTCTTCCATGCCAAAAGAAAAAAAAAAGTGTCCCAAAGTGGCTAAATGTCACACTGAAGTGGTATTTTGTCTAGGACTACAGTGAGGCTTGTTGATGAGCACTGTCAGATCATTAGCCAACAGCAGCAGAGTTGGAGCTGAACAGACAGGCAAAAAATGGTACCCTGGCTTAACGGGCTCATGTGTTGGGTGAGGTGTCTTTCTACACTCAAGTTCTGGTGCTCGAACCACTTGCATCCTTGCTTCCAAAGGCAGTCAGCAAACGCCACCTATGCTGTGTTCTGGGAAGACCAATACGATGGATTTCTTATCAGTCCCATAATGATACAGGACTGCGCCTGGAGCGTAGACTGTTTGAAGGAAGAGTTCAGGAACTGGAACTCAAGGCACCTCTAATGTGACATAGGCAAAAGAAAAAAAAGTGTTTTGGTGAATTCCTTATCTGTAAAACATTTCTCACTTTGTGTGCCTAATGAGATGGATAGCTGCTCCTGGTAACAGTTAGAGGTGCTTTAATTAACCAGGACTTAAAGACAATAAAAAAAGGAAAAAACCTTCAGTGCTTCTGTAGCCTTCAGACTCTCCATCAGGTGAGGGATGGCTGCAGTTTATCAAGATAATTATGGCTAAATGATTGAATTATGGTTGCTTTTGAAGAGCCAGGCAATATGCTAATGTCTCCTGCTCCTTAAGATCCAACAGGATTATTCACCGGTGGCAGAGTTAAATGTAAATTCAGATGTTTGGGGGAGTCTGTAACCAAAGGAGCAGATTTCTAAGACACGCTGGTACAGATGTGCAGAAGGGTACTGAAAACTTTACTCAGATTGGATTTTAGAACAAGATTTGTAGCACTTGAAAATTCTGCCAGTACTTCAGAGCACTAGGTTGAAAAAGATGGTGTTTTGGAGCCACCTTCTGTCTGTTTAATACTATTACACTACAAGAGTAATTTATGTTTTGTGATGTTAAGCATCAGAAGATCACCAAATTTATCACCGTGAAAACACTTCTGTAATGCTTCCCTGTGCGGTTCTATAGACCGTAAGTAAACCCTCAGTCTGTCATGGACAGGGAGTTACCACTGCCTCAGTAGAGTCCCTCTCCACAGAGATTTGTCAGCAGGCTTGCTGCTTGGTAGTACCTCTAAATTGACAGGAAGAAACAAAATTGGCTAACAGAAATCCAAGGTTTTTGATGTAGAAAGACACCCTGAAGTGAATCTCTTCTGTATCAGCTATGATGTATTATGGTAAAGTTGCAGCTGTAGTTTTGTATTGCCTAGATGCTAACCTCTTAGAGGAGTTGAGCTGAGGAGCCAGGGTATAACGTGGTGACGCTGTCAATTCTCTCCACAGACAGTACTACTGGTATGATGAGCGGGGAAAGAAGATCAAGTGCACAGCTCCTCAGTATGTTGACTTCGTCATGAGTTCAGTGCAGAAACTAGTGACAGATGAGGACGTCTTTCCAACAAAATACGGTATGTCTGCTTTTGGACAGGTGCTTCTTGTGGCTCTGTGCAGATGCCGTAGGTAAGGTGAAAGGAGTTGGCATTCAGCGTGTGTATTAATACCAGACAGCTTTCTCACTTGCTTGTTTGATTTTTTGTTTTTTTTTTTTAAAGGGAGATTTTAAGTTTGGCTCATTCTTGCAGCAAGAGAGACTTGCATTGTTAACATAGGAACTGGGGTGAAAGGCTCACAATCCTGTCCCCGTGGCTTACATTTCCTCATCAGTACATCTTTTTATTCAAGCATTTTGAGATCTTCTAGCCTGTATTCAGAGAGGATAAAAATTTGAAAACTGTGAGCATGTATGTGTTCAGTACAGCCTGCTGCTAGTAAAATTTAAACTTACTGTTGTTTTACTATTCCCTTTAGAGCCCTGATGCATTAAGGGGGAAATAAACTGGATTGCCGGGAATGTGGGTTGTCTTCCTCGCTCAACCAGGCCTTGTCTCACACATTGTTTGCAGTCTCCCTTCCTTTCCAAATATTAAAAAAGAACTGATTTTTAGGAACTGAAAAAGCAACAGGAAAGTAGCTCAAATTTGTATCCTAACAAGATTGCTACATGCAACGCCTTTGGTTCAGGGGAGAAAAGTAGAGACCTGAAGTTATGGTGGGTGGGCTTGATGACAACTAAAAGCAGCTGGGGTCTTGAGCCCCTTCAGCAGATAAGTGGGGAACGAGGACATGATAGTGTAGCAGACAGTAAGCTAGGAGCCTTTGCTTACAAGCACCTTCATCTGGACAGCTGCAGTTGACCTCTGTTTGTTTGTTTGTTTGTTTTGGTTTTTAATGTGCTTGTTCAGGGGCACTGAGGGCCTTTCACACACGTGATTTGTCCGTATGGCTAAAGTGCACTTCAGACCAGTAACATACTCTGTATTGTGCATCATGCACAGGAGGGCAGGTGTTGCTTTTTTGCTTGCCTCAGTTTTGCTTTCAGTGTTACCAAAGTAGTTGTCTAATCATCTTTTACTAGGCAGGCACAGCACTGCTCCAGCAAGCACAATTTCAGCTGCACCTATCAGAAGGCACACAATATCTCCTACCCTTTCTTTTCCCATTTGATAGAATTTCAACAATGAAATGGGGGAAGTTGTTATACACAGTCAAACTGCTGCATGCTGCCAAGGCCTGTGTACCTTAGCTTCCATTGCAGGATCTGTGAATGGGTCTCCCAAGCGTTATGTACTTCCAGGGGAAAAATCTGCTGCTCCTGGACAAACTACAGAAGGACCCGGAAGAACCTCTCATTATTTTTACAGCCAGTAACAAAAAATTTTGTGGTTTTAAAGAATTATTACACTTGCTTCCTGATTTTTTGAACCCTCAGGGTTTAAAACTTCAAAGGAAAATGCTTTAAACCTCATTAGATTCTTCCCCTGAATTCGTGTAAAAAGAACAAGATGAGAGGATGATACAGGGCCCACAAGTTGTCTGCTGTGTACAGTGGGCTAGTTGCTCTTACCCACAGCTCAGCCCACACAGGTGCTGCTGCGGGGCTGAAGGTGAGCAGATGGAGCTATCGTGCTGTTTCTGTCTTCCCTTTCAGGCAAGGAATTCCCCAACTCGTTTGAGTCCCTAGTGAAGAAGATCTGCAAGTACCTGTTCCATGTGCTGGCCCATATCTACTCCTCACACTTTAAGGAGACTTTGGCACTGGAGCTGCACGGACATTTAAACACGCTCTACACACACTTTATCCTATTCATCAGGGAGTTCAACCTCGTGGACCCTAAAGAGACCACCATCATGGATGACCTCACAGAGGTCCTCTGCAGCAGCAGTGGGAGCAGCAGTAACGGGAGCGGCAACGGGAGCAGCAACAGCGCAGGAGCACAGAACCATGTCAAAGAGAGATGAGCCCTCCTACAGGATGAAAACTAACATTAAAAACAATATTATATATTCTGTGTGTATGTGTATGTATATGTTCAGATATACATACAGGCATATACAGCAATGAAAGCTGAAAGAAATGATGCTGCCACCACAGGACGCGTAGTCGTACGGGACTGTATGGAGCTTTGGTTTAACGTGCCGCCCGGCGAGAAGTTGCACCGGTTTTATTTTATTTTATTTTCTGTCCACTCCTCCTTTCACCTGTTCAGCTGGATGACGAGTGCTGTTTTTAGAGAAGAGCCAAGCCGGAGAGTGGGGCCACTCTTGGTTTTTGGGTTGGTGTTTTTTTTGTTCGTTTGGTTGGTTGTTTTTTTTGTTTTTCTTTCTTTGTTCTTGAGTGCAAGCCCTTTGTCTTTCTAGGATGGTGGTCCTGCCATTTAAAAAATACCTATTATATTATAAGAAGTGACTTTTACTTTGAAGTGGCTTAAAATGCAGGTTGGTTTGGGGTTTTGGGGGGGGGGGGGGGGGGGGGGGAATGGGGGTGGTTTTTTTGGTCTGATTTTACACAGACTGCCCCTTACCCTGCCCAAAACTCCCCTGTTGAGTGCATCTTGCCCTTTGTTAGCTTGGAATGGGAAGCAACTCCTGGCTTGACTCGCATAGCAACTAGGGTCTTGCTACGTGTTGAAAGTGGGCATGATCCTCCAGTTGTCCCATCTACCTGGTCACATGCAAGGGGATCCACAAGCCTTTCTGCTTATTGCTCCTACAACATATATACTCTTTTCTCTGCTCCCCCACCTCCTCTTTTCCCAGGCACACCTCTACAAATAGAGTCCAAAACCCATGTGCAAGAGCCACCACCATCTGCTTCCCATTGAACAGAGGCTCGGGGAGGGGGGAGAAGGGTACATTGAGTCAGTCACCGCCTGTGCTACAAAGATGGCTGTTGGCATAAAATTATATTGTTGGCTTATTTTAGTTGATCTGTTCTATAATAATAAAAACAAATCTATCGGCCATAAGCTTTGTTTTTGTGTTTGCAGCGTCAAAAGTCAGTGGAATCCACCCATACAGCTTCCCTTTCACCACTGAACGCGGTTGGCCCTGCTGTCAACCAGCTTTATAAATGATTGTTACTCTTCCACCCTATAATCTTACATTTGTAATCAGTTCCTTGCTCTTTCTGGTAGTGCTAGGAACCTCCTCCCTAGATAACCTGAAGATAAGCAGACCAACGATAAGCAGCACTTGGAAAGGAGCAAGTTTCCTGTTTGTACATACTTCAATTCTGCAAATGCAGTGGCCTTCGGGATATTTTGTGGCAAATACTGTATCATAGTATCTGTGGATACAGTATTGTATCTCAACAGTGATATTATTCTTTCCTTCACATTTCCACTGAATTCTTGCAGTCAGCATTTCCGGTTGGGGAAATGCCAAATTTTGCTTGCAATTGTGCTTCTGTCAAATCTGTGGCAGCTCTGAGAATTGTTTGTTATTGGTTTTGGTCATTATCCTGAGGTATATACATCATTAATAACTGACCTGGCATGAATCCTAGAAGGTTTTCGTAAATGAGGTCTGTAACTGTAGTAGAAGTCAGTAGAGAGAAGAAAAGGAGAGCAAGTGCAAAGAAAAAAGAGGAAAACCACAAGCAAGTGGGGAAAAAAAATATGAGCAAGAAAGGAGGTAGAAAAAGCACAAGCAAGAAAAAAGCTTGTGAAGTGTGCAAAAGCAACAACAGATAAAGGAAGAAAAATGTGCAAGTGAGAAAAAGAGCAAGAAGTCATGAAGTGAGGAAAATGAGCAAAAAGGCACGAGCACAGAAGTGAAGTGGACGAGTGACAGAAAATGGCCTCAACCTTTGTGGGCCCAGGCTTGTCCTGTGTTGTGTGTTTCCAGCTTGCGGTGCCTTGTGAACCTGCAGGTAAATGCTGGAGTCTCGCTGACCTGCTCATCTGGGTGCTGTTGGAGAGCACTCCTCCTTCCCCACCGCATCCTGCTACAGCCTCCATATCCAGACAAATGCTCCCACTCAGTCTCCATGCAAGCTGAGGTGAGCCTCGCCATTACAGTTCCCTGCACTGATGTCTGAAGGGAAAACCAGAGGTCAGCAGAAGGCACCGGAGCAATGCCATTGCAAGGCCCCTGGGCTACCTGCAGTGGCGTCCAAGGTAAGAAAGTAATAGCAAGGACACCACCCAAACCCAAGTATTTCTGGAAATTTTATTATCTAAAAATGCATTTGCAGTCTTAAGTCTAAAAGACCATTTAGAAATGATACACATTTGGGAAAGGTTTGACTTGAACAAGCGGTTCGTTTGACTCTCTCTGGAAAGACTGACTTAGGTACAACTCATAAGTTTCGGGTCACAACACAGTGGTGTCTGTATCAAATGCAAGAGTGACTATCCCTTAGCTTCCCATAGGAGAACCGACAAAACCTCGTAGCAAGTCTGGGAACTTCGGATGTGCTGCTGCAAAGCAGCAAACCATTAATTCAGCTACCAGGAGAACAGTGAAGTACCACATTACCTCTAGAAGAGCCTGCTGTTCACAGCAGCTGTCCCAAGTTTACTCTGCAGACATCTGATACTCCTGAAAGCATAGACGCTTCATCTAGCGCGGTCATTTTTTTATATTTTACAAGCAGTTAACAAGAACACAAATAACGAATCCTGTTTTAGTGTAGCCTATCTTGTTGGTTTTAGCAGTGGGAATAAGGAAAACACTGAAATGGTGCCAACACTAATGTTCTTGTCAGGAGTAAATGTTAGTGTAAAGCTCAGCCTCGAGGCATCCAAGCATATTTCAGAGGTTACCGAATCACACTGTAGTAACATCAGATACAGAAATGCCACTAAGCCTTCAAACTCTGCTTGGTTGATGCCACTGAAGCCTGTCAGTGACCTTCGATGCTTGCAGGATGTCACTGACTGTCCACACGGTGGACAGCACTGAGCCTGAATCCCCTTGTATCTAAAAGAAAGGCTCAGGGCTTCTAACTCTGAGGAGATTGTTATATTGCTGCTTTAAATGTGTTTTGTAAATTGTTTAAAGCACTGTCAGAACAACAGAGGCACCTTAATTATGCTACATTCAACTGTGCCCCCCTTCTCCCCATCCCTCTTGCCCTAAAGATCATGACCTACCATACCATTATTTTTGCTAAGTAAAACAAAACAAAACAAAACAATTCCCATAAAACACCCCAGAAAAATAACCAAAATAACCAAACACTGCTAGAAGACACCTTGTGAACTACCTACACCCCCTGCCGCTGGCATACATGCCTTGTGCAGGCCTTGCCTTGTCAAACTCTCAGCTTTACATCTGCCATTGCAGAATCTCTAACCAACTTTCAGGCCTAAAACCATAGCAATCTGTCACGGGGCTAAAGTCTTTCCCTTAAAACCAACAACAGTTACACATATGTTTTGCAGGCTTCTGTTCCTGACATTTGGTGCTCTGGACACGAGTGATGTGCCAAAGAGCTGAGGCTGCATAGATTTATAGCAATAAGGTGAAATGTTACAGCAAGCTGAAACTTTTTTCCCCCGTTTTGTCATTATTGGCAAGTCTTTGAGGCTGCAGTGTCCTTAGGAAACCCAAGCATATGCACCTCTAAATAAGAACAGGAAGAAAATAATTTCTTCATACGTGCCATCTGGAATAAATACCAGCAGCAAATAAGCAAGCAGCAAGGTCAGCAGCCTGTGTCCGTGGGCTGCCTCTGGCCGTTCACGGGAACGGGACGCAGGAACAGTGCCACCAAGTCTTGCACAGAGAAACAGCCACCTTTGACCTCACGGCAACGAAGCTTCACCCCAACCCTAAGAAAGGTCCTGGAGTGGAAACCTGAAAATTGAGTCAGACATCTTCTACTTCAGCCCAGCAAAGTCAGAGGTACGCCCTTCTTTCTTGCCTGAGAACTGCAGCAAGGTATCAAGTTTGACATTCCCTAGAGCACACTCATTTGGTATGAGTAACATCCTTTTAGCAAAGAATTGTACGGAAATCGACATTGCTCCTTATGGAACACTTTTCTGACGAGAAGATCTGAAGAAGGAGAAAGATGTCGCTGGCTCCAAGGTACCACCAGTTCTGGCCAAACGTGCATGCTGCGGTGCTCCTGCATGGGATCAGGGGCTAAAGGTGGATGCTATCAGGTAACAGTTAGCTCCTGGGCATTAGCAGAAGACTAAAAGTCACAGAAACAACCAATCCCATAAAAGAACAAGCCAACTTCACGAGTGCTTACTGAGTATGCTGATCTCATACAAAGCCATGCTTCATCAAACAAGCCCTTGCTCACATCTGTCGCGGAATTTGTCCCAGATAATGCTTAGCTCTCCATTTCAGCTGTTAACAGAAAGACTTGAATCCAGAAATACTCTTCCAGTATCTAAACTGAGGACAGAAGAGTAAGTTGTTGTTTTATTCTGTTCAAACCTGCTAAACAAACAAAGCCAATGTTCATGTCTGTAGCGCAAACGACGGCACCAGACAGTTCAAATCTAGTTGTAATGCCCATGTGCTGGCAGTAGTTACACCACAGAGCTCAGCAGAGCTAGGTTATCCATGCTGCTGTGGCAATACAAGTGCCTGAACACAAGCTCAGTACTGAAGGATTTAAAGACTGAACTGGTATCTTTACATGATACAGCTGTATGCAATGCAGACAAATCCCAATATTCCCAACGAAACTGATGATATAAAGTGAGAAAAACACCAAACAGCTGGCAAAACCCCCTCAGTGTGCTAACGGGGCCTCCATTCTTTTCATGGACACAAGAACCGTTCTGGTTGTGACAGCTGACAGGAACAATAAGACTTTTCAAAGCTAGGTTAGCATGTGACTCAGAAAACAGAAATTGTTGTGGCCAAGCAATCAGATAAAAGAACATTCAGAGAGCTTTGTCTAGCCAAAAAAAAAAAAAAAGGACCAGCTACTTCTCTGTGTGTCGTCATCTACTTACTCTTTTCATTGTATCTAAAAAAGAGGCATTAAAATACTCTGACACTTTCCCATACACCAGCGCAGATAGTTAACATTCTCTCACAAAGCGGTGCAACGTCCCTTACGTAAAACTTCTCCTTTTAATAGTCTCTGGGATAATTCAAAAGAAAGGGTACAAAGAACCTGGGCTAGACAGCCTTTCCGCTCAGTGGAGAGCAACCTTCTGCAGCATCAGCTCGGATACAGAAAGGTCAAATGCCATCTCACAAAGGACTTCAGGTTCTGCGAAACCACTGCTTCACCTGACATCAGGAAGGCTTAGAAGACACTTGCCCGAAGCAAGTGCTGGCCTCAAGGACTGCAAAAGGAAACATAAAAAAATAAAACAAACTGGCCTTTGGCACCAGTCACTAATTTAACTACCACACTGAACCAATAAAATGGTCTGGGGTTCCCCCAGAAGGGCTTTAATGCAGGCGTACAAGGAGTTGAAGGTGAGTCCTCAGACTGATAAAGAAAAGAAAGGTGGCACAGCTCTCCAGCACCGCATACTCATTGGGTCCCGTTAGGCCACACAGCAGCCACAAAGTCCTATTCTCCTTCTTTCTGTATGGACTGAATTCCTTCAGGAAAAACTTATACTGGAAAGCTCTGTTTCCAAGCAGATGAGAGTTCCTAAGTGATTCTCCACGCACCACCCCCCCACCACCCCCCCCGACTGCACTTAACCAAGTATCAGACACAAAAACCTGACTTCCACAGGATTCATTGCCAAAATCGTCTCAAGGAATAGTCTTTCTGTTCCTAAGCCTCAAAGCTTATGGAGTAGTTTGGGAGTAGTTATGGAGTAGTAGTCTCTCATACAAAGTCTGGTGGACAAGGAAATGGCTATTAATACAGAAATTCACCCCAATTCTCTGTCTTGGCCAGCCTGGGTTTTTTGTAAAGTCTTCCGTAACAAATTTGGGGACACTGGTATTGCAGACAGCCAGAACAATTGTATCTGCCTATTAAAAGAATTTACTTTTATGAATGAGAACCCTGTGCTTGGCACCACCTAAAAAGGATGATCCAGAGCAGAACTAGAAACTGATATTGAATAATCCAAGATTTTTAGTTACGTAAAATCTATATGAAACCTATAACAGAAAGAACCGTGTCTTTTCAGCCAGGTTTACTGACACTCAGCAATTTGGGAAGGTTAATCTGAATCCTTGTGGCTATAAAACCTGCCTCGGCAGGAGTGAATGCGCGAAGCAGAAGACGAGTTGTGCCTACAGGCCAGCTGTTCCCACTGCAGAACAACTGTGAAAACTTTAGTTACTTTAAGAACCTTTTCAATAGAGCATAAATACTAATAAATGTCTTTAAATAACCTTACCAGTTTAAAAAATGTTTTGAACTGACTTAAATAACACCTACAGCACAGATGCTGTGCTGTGATCAGGGCGTCACAATCCCGGCATGTGAAAAGGACTGCAGCTCGGACAGGTAGTTCCTGGCAAATCTGAAAACGACATGTGCATCAAGACCGCAATATTGTTCATCATCAGAAGGATGACATTAGGAAGTCGACGGCAGGAAGGCAGTCAGGCACTGCAAGCCAACATCTGTTAAGCAGACACACGATTCCTAGTTGGACAGGTAAGGCTCCTTCCATGTCAGATTTTCAACTACAAAGCCACTACTTGAGTTCAGGGCTTAAGCTACACCAGTGCAAGCTCACACAAAGCTCAGCATGGAGGCACCAGGAGACTGCGTAGTGTCACCTGGATCGCAAAGCCTAGCCCCTTGCAATTGCAAGCACTTCTGCAGTGGCTGTTCAGCACAGAGATACAGGGCACTTCTGCATACCGCACTCCCAGCCACACACTCCTCACTGCACGCTGTGATGGACTGAAGGTCAAAAGCCACACGTATGACATGTTGCAAGAAAGAACAGGAGATGCTCAGGGAATGATCAGTACCTGCCCTGCTCCAAATCAAGCAGAGCTGGGTCTGCACCTCCTTGTTCAGCAGCTACTGGGCTACCTGGCAAAGGACACCGTCCTGTGTTGTGCGTGCAGGTAAGGTAGCGAAAGCAGAGCCACCGAAGCAGGAACATGCATTTTGCAGACCTTCACAGGATTGCGGCCTGAGCTAGGCTATAACTGCTCTTTGCGACTCAGAGTCTCATTCATCTGTCTGGGCTTAGGGGCCAAACCAGAACTGCCAGGAACCTGTGGGTGCCGTTAGGACTGGGTAAGACCTCCGTGCTAGTTTTGCAGACTCTCATCACTGCCTGGCTGAGAGCTGGTTTGACAGCTGCACAAACCTGGTCCTGCCACATGGGTGTTCATGGACCACTGTGGAGATCAGGTACCCTAGAATCACCGTTCTTCTGCCTACATCAAACACTGGGCTGAACTTAGTAACAAGATGGCAGTCCTGTGAATGAAGTTCATCTTGTGGCATAACTACTGCTTAAATGTGAAAGCACAACAAATACTCCAGTCCATCAAGGAATTTTGATTGGAGTAGAAGCCCTCTGTGCTTCATTATACTTTCCCCAATGAAGGCAAAATGCGAAAATACAGCTGGAGAAGAGAGATTAAAAAACCCATTATAACAGTTTAATTATCTGTTATTACTGGATTAACATTAATTTCTGATCCAGGTGCTCCTCAAATAAATATCTCAGGTGGTTTAGAGCATTGTTTTATGTTGCAGTAAAAGACTTCTGTCCCATTAAATGAAAACATGGGCTTTTTTTAGAGCCAGATGTCCAAAATGAAGAAAGCTTAAGCAGGACTCCGTCTGCTTGTCCCTTCTGCTTGCCTACCCCAAACTTTTGAACTGCTAGCTGATTTCAACCAACCTGGAAGACAGGTAGGAGTCTCAAAGCAATCGGAAAGTTTTTACAAATTTCCCAGAAACAAGCAACCATTGGAAAGGGAGAGAGAACCTGTAAAGGAACCCTTAAGCTCCCTGAGCAAGAAAAAAATTGCAGCCTGTGCTCCCATGATACTAGATACCAAAGAACCTGCACAGTAACACACACTTAGGAAAGTCCCCAAATACAAAGGGACAGAAGAGCTCTGAATCAACCACAAATCACAAATTACACAAATCTAGCTTCTGAAATGCAGGCACTTGTTCCACTGCTTGCACAACTGGGACGGTCTGCGTGATCCAGACTTCTCTGCAGCCTCTCAGTTTGCAGACACCGTGCTGGATCTTAGTGCTATACCACAAGAGAGAGAAGAAATGTCCAACTTGTCTTTCATTATCAAAGAAAGAAATGTAGCATTTGCATCTGAAAAGAGCTATTCTACAGTGACTGCTGTGAAAGGAAAGAACCTGTCTTTAGGGACAGGCCACCAAGGAGGTTTGCAGACCTGCTCAGTGGAACATGTTGTTGCCAAGTTAAGATCTGGATTCAAGTTCCAGCTCAAGACACAGAGTTCCTATAAAGAACTAAGAGGATCACTGCATTGCTCTTCATCTCAGTTCCTGAATCTGCATAATGTGGACAACACATACCTCTTTTCCTTCTCCTTGTCTACCACACCCACATGGACAAATCTGTCCCCTTGCTGCACTATCAAAGAATGTAACAGAACAGACTTGTAGCTTTCACATGCTACTGAAATAAGCCTCAATAATATGTCACAGTATTTATCTGTCCAGGCTCCTGTCATAGTGGGCTCTGCCTGACCTTTCCCTTTGAGAAGCACTAGGTTATGCGTGGTCCTTCCCCTCATGCAAACAGACTCCAATGTTTAGCTGTGTCCCTGTCACACTGAGACCGAATGCTGTCGTGTCTCTGCAAAGCTATGTAGAAGCTACATAGGCTAGAGAGAGGCATATCCACATCTCTCTCTCATCCTCTCCTGCCTCTGCACAGGACAACTGAGAGCAGGCACATGGTACAGCTTGTAAAAGTCTTTAGGAAGCAAAGAGAAAAGACGTTGTCTCTGCTACCCAGCCCTCTCTGAGGAAGGTCCTCTGTTCTGATTAGCTAGTATGGAGAAGAACAATGTCTAGAAGGGCACTGTGCAAGACCCAGCACAAAGCAGGGTAGCACAACTGATCCCCAGCTGCTTCACGTAACACCTAATGGGTGACACCATATTCTGCCTCTCTACAGGATTTTTGCATGCTACAAAGGTCATCTTGTTTCTCCACCCCGCTCTTGTGGAGAGTGGAGCAGCAGCAGCTGTGGAAGCAACAGGTGGACTAGGAAGTTTATCTTCATGCAAAACACATAAGTAACATGCAAAACGCACCCTCTGTACTTGCAAGTGACATCATGACACTTGGTTCTACCCATCACCACTCACACTTCAGGGGTTGCAACAACCTTTCACACTGGACACGGCCAGTGCTGATCTGCAGGTTCTGGCTGACTCCATCCTATTTGCACCACGTCTCCCCAGGAGACGGAGCAGGCAAGTGCAAGCAGAAACTGCACACGAACACAGCCTGGGGCCAAGTGAGCAGAGACCAAGCACTGACCACACACGTGGCTCAACAAGGAGTTAGCCCTTCCCATTACAGAACGGTATAACTTCAGGAGGCAAAAGCTCTCTGTCCCCCTTTTCCAGTAAGATAGTTTGGCAGCAATCCTCTTCATTCTGGCCTACAGATGTGGTCAGGCTCTCCTCTTTCTTCCCTTTCTCTAAAGCAAATTCGCAGTGCAACTCCACTGAAATTGGAGATCAGGGTTGTATCTGCTTTCATACCTCTGTATGATCCCGCAGCCCACATAATTCCAAGCGTACCTGGCAGACCTACTTTTAGAATCTATTTTTTTTTTTCATAAATGGCTGTAGCTGGCCCTTGGTTGGGTTGCTAACAAAACCTAAGCCCCCACATGCTAGCAACATGATTAAAAAACCATGAGCTAGTGCGTCAAGCTTAGTTAAAACTCTGCTTAAACTAAGAACTTTTCTAAAGGTTTTCATTCTTCTCCAGTGTAAAATGCTCAGGGTAGACCATGACAAAAACTAGGCCAAAGTTTACTGGTATAAAGCAAGTCCACTTTCATTTACAAGACTCTTCATTTCAGGGTCAGAAGGGAACACTGCAAGCCACTGCTCTGAACTCCCAGGTATCACAAGCCACAACAACAGTCCCAAAGAATCCTGTATTTTGCAACATTCTCGAGGGAATTCTCCCATTTTGTTCTCTGCTTGAAGCTGACAGCTAAGCCAAAATCCAAACATCTTCCCTGGAACTATCTGATAATCCAGCAGCTGTGTCAGCTGCAGTACTCCAAACTGAGCTGAGCACACAACACAACTAAAGCAAAGAACAGCAAGGCAGAAGTGGAACCTGGAGCCAGAATTATTGCTAATTCAAGGTCAGACCTACAGCTAGTTTAGCCCAATGAGGCCAATGGCCTTGTACAGACTTCCGTCAGCTGAAGCAACAACTACCAGTCTGTCTTGAAATATTTCTTACTAAGTTCCTTTTCTATGTCTTAGTGCCATTGCCATGTTGATTTGATCAACTGAATCTACTCAGTCTATTCTAATACATAAATCACAGACATTATTGGTCCTCCTTTAAATACCAAGCAGTACAAACACGATTCCTCCTTCCCTCAATGTTGACTTGCATCTCAGTTACCTGAATCGGCACACCCAGCTCCCTAGCGGGGCAGTGGCTATGGGACAGTCTGTACTGCTGCTTGCCACGCGTGCCTCTTGCTAGGGCAGGGCCAGAAACGCACACACAGTCTCCACGTAGGATGGCCTAACCCTGGCCTAAGACTCTGTTTTTCACTGCCTCCTTTAAAGCACCAGCCCGGCTGACACCTCCCCAGTGCAGAAGAGGTGCAGCATGCTGAGCGGGCATGCACCCCGCAGACCGCGCCGAGTCAGGGGCACTTGTCTGCGCACTGATGCGCAGAGGCTGCAGAGACAGGTACTGCATCCCTGAGCACCGCAGGGCTTGGCGCGGGATTGCACAGGCATGGCGAGATGCTCAAGTCAAAGTCTCTCCTCGTATTCATCCTCTTCTCCCTCACTGACCTGCGGATCAAGCATACCTGAGGTCTGGGCTTAGTTCAGCTACTACAAGCGCTACAGTAACATGGGATTTTCAGAGGGTGTAAGAGTTGCTCAACTATGCTCCCACAGAACAGCAGAAAAAAATTAAGTCAACACTTAAATAATCTCAGCCACAGAACCTGAACTAACCCCTAGAACCACTTCTTTTGTGCAAGGCAAGGTGCGGCACATTCAAGCTTGTTGGAAATCCAAATAGTTCTCTCACACCACCTGATACCTAAACATGAACTGGTGTACCATCACCACCTTCAACAACTCAACTCTTAAGTGGGGGTACCGTGAGGTTAAATACACAGAGCACTGTGCAACAGGACAGCTTGCAGCCATGACACCCTGAATCCTAATGGTATCAGAGGAACCCTCATCAGACAGAGAACTCGTTAGTTCTCTCTTTACCTGTGTGCCTCCCTTGTTTGCTGCCAGCATACAAACCTTACGTTTGCAGGGTTTTATAGCGAACAAGACGTAGAAGACCACTGGCTGCTCAGACTTACATACACCCACTGACCCATGCTCCCATTGGGTCTAGGCTTCTTATTTTAAATTGTCTTAAAGTGAAAGACTGATTAAAATTTACCCAACCAAGGAGGAAGACACCTCCAAGCCAGGGAGTACGTCTATGCTGCCTCAAATAATACACAGAAACTTCAGCCCCTGGGAACTCTGAAGCAGCAGTGAGTGAATCAGTTGTGCATCACACAGCGACATTTGAAGCACCTGCAGATATGCTGGCTCAGGTACTGGATCCAGTTGAGCTGCATTAGCCTGGAGCTGTGCCAGCTCATGCAGCTCAACCACTTCCCGTTCCCAAACCAGCTCACTTACAGCAAGCTCAGGCATCTGTAAGCAGAGCCTTGTTTCCAGCCTCTCAGCAGACATGTGTCTGCACTCTCTGCTTTTGGCATCTATGGGAAAAGCGGCAAGCTGCCTGTTCCTACTGCAAGAAAAGGAGTTACCAGGCTCATCACAAGGTTTACTATCAGAAGCTCAGGCTTGCCTCTTTATTGCTTAGCGCAGTGATAAGAAATAAGAGATATTTTGCAACATTTGTTATTTGGATAACAGCAGCATTTGCAGGCTGCCTCAAGCCCAATGCCAAACATCATTCCCAGACTAAGTCATAATCCTTCTGCTGAAGGCCTTATAGACCAGCTGACAAGCCAGCTGAAGGAGACACCATCTAGAGAAAGACAACAGAAACAAAAAGGATGAAGCAGCGTGGCCAAAGTCAACAAGCTTAGCAGTTTAGGCAAAAACCACATCTCTGCTCTCCCACAGGCCTCCTTCCACTGCAACCTCTGCATTGTCAAGTACCACAGAATACATTCACTGCAAACACTGGCCTTTAAAAAAAAAAGAAAAAAAAAAGAGTAAAATCTTCTCAGCATCCTTTTACCAGAAACATAACGAGCACAATCCCCCTCTCTAGGAGAGGCAGAAACTCACGGGACTGGCCCTCCAGCTCCATGCCCACAGCCGGACCTGCTGTCTAAGAGGACCCACACTCCTGCAGGTGTGTTTCTGGGGCTGGCAGAGGGGCTGCTGTGCTATCCCCAAAGCTCCCAGCACCGAGCACTCACCCTGCTACATCACAGGATGAAGCCTCAAAGGCTGCTCCTACTTTCGTCTCTCACCGTCCAACCAGATGACACCTCACTAATGTGCGCCTGGTCAAGGTGCAGAGGACAGCATTTACCCAGTCAGCAACTGTTGAGTCATTATTTGTAATTGAATGGTAATCAGGAAAAGCAGACAAAATGCAGTATGACAGCCGAGGAAAACTTTGGGGGGGGTGAATAACATAACCTTGTGCTGGGAAGTCACCTATGCAATATTCCATGTTAATCATAGAATCATTAAGGTTGGAAAAGACCTCTAAGATCATCAAGTCCAACCATCAACCCAACACCACCATGCCTACTAAACTATGTCCCGAAGTGCCACATCTACACGTTTTTTGAACTCCTCCAGGGACTCCACCACTTCCCTGGGCAGCCTGTTCCAGTGCCTGATCACTCTTTCAGTAAAGACATTTTTCCTAATATCCAATCTAAACCTCCCCAACACAACTTTCGGCCATTGCCTCCCATCCTATCACTAGTTACTTGGCATAGGGGACCAACACCTGCCTCACTACAACCTCCTTTCAGGTAATTGTAGAGAGTGACAAGGTCCCCCCTCAGCCTCCTCCAGACTAAACAACCCCAGCTCCCTCACCCACTCCTCAGAAGACTTGTTCTCTAGACCCCTCACCAGCCTCACTGTCCTTCTCTGGACATGCTCCAGCAATTCAATGTCCTTCTTGCAGTCAGAGACCCAAAACTGAACACAGTACTCCAGGTGCGGCCCCACCAGTGCTGCGTACAGGGGCACAATCACCTCCCTACTCCTGCTGGCCACACTATTCCTGATGCAAGCCAGGATGCCGCTGGCCTTCTTGGCCACCTGGGCACGCTGCTAGCTCATATTCAGCTGGCTGTCCACCAACACCCCAAAGTCCTTTTCCGTCGGGCAGCTTTCCAGCCACTCCTCCCCAAGCCTCTAGCGTTGCATGGGGTTGTTGTGACCCAAGTGCAGGACCCGGCATTTGGCCTTCTTGAAACTCATACAACTGGCCTCGGACCATCAAGCCAGTCTGTCCAGATCCCTCTGCAGCGCCTTCCTACCCTCGAGCAGATCAACACTCCCACCCAGCTTGGTGTCATCTGCAAACTTACTGAGGGAGCACTCAATCCCCTCATCCAGATCGTTGATAAAGATGTTAAACAAGACCAGACTCAAAACTGAGCCCTGGGGAACGCCACTTGTGAACGGCCACCAGCTGGATTTAACTCCATTCACTAGACCCCTCTGGGCTCAGCCTTCCAGCCAGTTCTTTATCCAGTGAAGTGTCCACCCATCCACACCACGGGCAGCTAGTTTCTCCAGGAGGATGCTGTGGGGAACAGTGTCGAAGGCCTTACTAAAGTCCAGGCAGACAACATCCACAGCCTTTCCCTCATCCACTAGGCAGGTCACCTGCTCACAGAAGGAGATCAGCTTAGTCAAGCAGGACCTGCCTTTCGCGAACCCATGCTGGCCGGGCCTGATCCCCTGGTTGTCCTTCACGTGCCCGGTGAGCGCACTCAGTATGAACCGCTCCATAATCTTGCCCGGCACCGAGGTCAGGCTGACACGCCTGTGTAAAAACACTTTTTGTTGTCCCTTACAACAGTGGCCAGCCTGAGTTCTAGACGGGCTTTTGTCTTTCTAATTTCCTCTCTGCACGACCTAACGAGACCCCTGTACTCCTCCTGAGTCGCCTGCCCTTTCTTCCATAGGTGGCAGACCCTCCTTTTTTTTCCTGAGTCCCAGCAAGAGCTCCCTGTTCAGCCAGGCCGGTCATCTTCCCCACCAGTTCGTCCTGCGGCACAAGGGGACGGCCGGCTCCTGTGCCTTTAAGACTTCCTCCTGGAAGAATGTCCAGCCTTCCTGAACCCCTTTGCCCTTCAGGACTCTCTCCCAGGGGACCCTCTTAACGAGCGTCCAGATCAGGCCAAAGTCTGCCCTCCGAAAGTCCACGGTGGTAGTTTTGCTGGCCCCCCGCTCTTAACTTCACCACAAACCGAGAACTCTGTCATTTCATGGTCGCTAAGCCCAAGACGGCCTCCGACCACCACATCTCCCACCAGCCCTTCTCCGTTAGTAAACAGCAGGTCTAGCGAGGCACCTCCCCTGCTAGGCTCACTTACCAGCTGCCTCACGAAGTTATCTCCCACACACTCCAGGAACCTCCTAGACTGTTCCCTCTCTGCTGTGTTGTTTTTCCAGCAGATGTCCGGTAAGTACAAGTCCCCCACGAGAAATAGGGCTAGTGATTGTGAGACTTCTGCCAGCCTCTTGTAGAAAACTGCACCTACCTCTTCATCCTGGTTGGGTGGTCTATAACAGACTCCCAGCAGGATGTCTGCCATGTTGGCTTTCCCCTTCATCTTTACCCATAAGCATTCAACCTTGTCATCACAATCGGCGACCTCTATACAATCGAAGCAGTCCCTAACCTACAGAGCCACCCCACCGCCCCTCTTTCCCCGCTTATCCCTTCTGAAGAGCTTATAGCCAACCACCGCAGCACTCCAGTCATGACAGTCATCCCACCACGTTTCCGTGATCGCGACCAAGTCATAGCTGTCCTGCTGCACAATGGCTTCCAGCTCCTCCTGTTTGTTGCCCGTGCTACCTGCATTGGTGTAGATGCACTTGAGCTGGGCTGTCAATCTCACCCCCAACCCTGGCACGCCACCCCTGGGCTCATCTCTAGTGAGCCTGGTTATATCCCCTTCCCCCTTCAGACCTAGTTTAAAGCCCTCTCAATGAGCCCCGCCAGCTCATGGGCAAGAATCCTTTTCCCCCTTTTGAGACAGCCATACTCCGTCCGTCACCAGCAGGCCTGGTGCCGTGTAAACCTCCCCATGATCAAAGAAACCAAAATTCCACTGACAGCACCAGCATCTCAGCCACCTGTCAATCAGGTGAGTTTTCCTGCCCCTTTCAGTGTTCTCCTCTGACACTGACGGGATTGAGGAAAACACCACCTGTGCTCCTGATCCTTCAACAAATCGCCCCAGCGCCCTGAAGTCCCTTTTGATGGCCTTGGGACTTCTCTCCCAAGGCCATCAAGGTCCCAAGGTCTTGGGACTTCTCTTCACTGCCAGCCTGCATAACCAATAGTGGGTAATGTAATACCCATGTGCAGAGCAGGGTTACCCTGGCAAGCAAACCACACACTACACAGGGCACTGGCATCACCAGAACCGAAGAACCTGGCTTCCCAAAGGGGTCCGTGTCAGCACGCTGCGCACGAGCACAGCAAGCCTGCCCCATGTGTGCTCCCCACGCATGCTCCCACGCTATGCTGCTGTCGGCTGGCAGCCTCCACAGGTCACCCCTCCCTGTGCAGGGGACAGGAAAGGACCTGCCACTTCACCGGGAACCCAGTGCATCTTTTTCTTCGGCAACTGTGTTTTGCACCCATGAAGTGGCAGGTCCTTTCCTGTCCCCTGCACAGGGAGGGGTGACCTGTGGAGGCTGCCAGCCGACAGCAGCATAGCGTGGGAGCATGCGTGGGGAGCACACATGGGGCAGGCTTGCTGTGCTCGTGCGCAGCGTGCTGACACGGACCCCTTTGGGAAGCCAGGTTCTTCGGTTCTGGTGATGCCAGTGCCCTGTGTAGTGTGTGGTTTGCTTGCCAGGGTAACCCTGCTCTGCACATGGGTATTACATTACCCACTATTGGTTATGCAGGCTGGCAGTGAAGAGAAGTCCCAAGACCTTGGGACCTTGATGGCCTCCTCCACCATTGACTCCGACCATAGTCACTTGCAGCACCAAGCCACAGCAAGTTAAACTAAATCTAAACATGGAAATAGCGGCATGGACCTCCTTCTCTGAAGGCAATTCTTAATTCAGCCAACAGAGGCCTCTGCCAGCTGTGGCTGCTGGGGCCCTCCCATGGGTCTGTTACACCCATCAGCAGCACTGCTAGCACCAGGAAAACCACCAGCTCTGATGTCAGGCAGGCTGCAGACTGCACGGAGTCTATTTCACAGCTGCAAGTTATGACCTATTTAGTTCCCCCTCCCCCCCCCCCCCCCCCCGCCCCACACTTACGAGGTTATACATCCAACACAAGGCAAGGTGCAGAGAAGGGAAGAGAGTTGGGCTTGCTCTCTCTCAGATACCTGCTCAGTTACAATCTCAGCAGAGCACGAGACATCCTTCTTTACTGCTCTTATCTTGCCCAAGTAAGAGTTCAGTCATCCCCTCTGTACAGTGCTGACAAAGCCGTCCTCACTGTGCCATCCAAGTACCTGGCAAATAAACACCTTCACTATGAATGGTTACAGTTAATGGGTATTTGACTCTGCATTTAGATTCCCCACAGGAGAATAAACTTCAGAAATTTAAGACCAGGACGCTACCAAGCCACACCATGTGCCACAGACCCCTGTGCTAGGTCCAGGTCTCCTCTTCACAGGGTCACTCCAGAGCCATTTCTGAGCTATCTTGGTGCAAGCAAAGGATGTGCCTGACTCTGACATGAGGTATAACATCATCTGAATAGAAACATCGCAACGTGAGCTATCAGGAGCCAGCAACTTCAGGGACCCATGGCAAACTTGCTTCAGCTTCCCATTCAATGCCCAGTTTCCGCTCCTCAACTGCAGTAAAACAGGAACAGCCTAACAAAATTACCTGCTTCTACCACACTTTTAACAGTGATCCTCAAAGCTCTCTGCAAAGGAGGAGCTTCTGCCTTCCTCAGCTTCTTTATGTCTGCAATGGTACGAAATGGGAGTTGCCTTCTGCCGCATGGCGGGCAAAAGCCAAAGCCAGGACACACTGTGGTCCCAGCCCAAGCCTCTTCTCACCATTCTACGCAGAGGCCATGGTGCGGAGAGGTATCACAGCCCATCAAAACACTGGGCTAAAACTCAGTAGATAGGGACCGCGTTTTTGGAACAGACTTCAGTCCCGTCACCTTTTTTTTTTTAAGCTTTTCTGTAAACATGAGCTCTACCTAGTCCATGCCCATTTCTGCTCTCATTGTGCAACTCAGTGCTAAAACTGAAGGCTCTTGTGCAGAGAGAAACAACTTCCTACACTGCATTTACGCATAAGAGTAGAGATCAGCAACCCTACATCAGTCAGAGCTCATGAGCACTCCCATAAAGTGATGCGAGGCCTCAGTCAGGACTCCACCTGTAATACAGTCTCACACATATGCTCAAAGCATCCCTAACGTACATAGCTCCAATACGTTCCCTGACGCATTCTTGCACCTAATTGTGAGAAGTATGATTCAATGAACTGCATCAGAACCATAGAAGTAATTTGCTTCAGACGGGAAAGAAATCGCTATTCCACCGTAAATAGTAGGTTATAGTAAATAGTATATAAATATATATATAAACTACTATAAATATATAAACTACTATAAATACTACTATAAATAGTAGTTAAATAACAAGACTTGACGGAGCCAGTTGTCATGAACAGCATAATACCGGTACCTAATTGCAGGTAACTCCAGCATGCACATCCTGCTCCGAGTCAGGCGTGCCTTGTTTCAGTGCAGTTTCATCCATTCTGAAACCTGATTCCGAGGCTGAACGAGGATGTCCCGCAGAGGAACTGCCCAGAACAGACACTGCAATTTGAAGCCACTGTCTCAATCTGAACACTTCTCAAGAGTATATGAGACTTCACTGTAAACACAGCTGCTTTTTCTGACAGTTCTTCTAGCTGGAAACGCTACCTATACCTAGGCTTGCTACTTGCCTAGACCAACCAGCCTTCCTTCTATTCTGGACAGCAAGGAGAGAAACATGCCACACTATCAGTGCTGGCCCAGTACTGACTTCTAGTCCCAGGCACGCCCACACGAGAGAGAACGCTCAGCAGAAGCACAAAAGCCGTAACAAAGAGCAGGTCAGTGAGAAGCTGAGGAGCAAAGAAATAAATTTCTCTCCTCTCCCCAGCAGCTGTTTCTGGAACAGGCTGTCCAGAGAGGTTGTGTAGTGACTGCCTCAGAGACACTGAGAACCCAACAGGACAGAGCAGTAAGCAACCTGTTTTGAGCATGTCTCCAGAGGTTCCTTCCAACTTCAACCGTTGGGTGGTTCTGTGATCCACATGTAGACCCCTCTGCCCAGGCAGGGGTCCCTGACTACACCAGCTACAGAAACATTCACCCTGATTGCAAGCAAACTCTTCCTTCTGCTAATGCTGTTGATGAAAGCTTGTGTCTTCCCTGACCTTCAAGCTGCATTATCCGCTTTGGCTGCGAAAAGGCGATAATGGCTCCTGACAATGGCAAGAGTCAGCTCTGAGCCAGTGGAACAGGAAATCCCATTTCTCAAGCCCCTCAAAGCCTGCCAGCCTGCCTGGCACAGTTTTTCTCAGCAGCACTCCGTGAGATTACAGCACTAAAAATAACCCACACAATAAGTTGTGCCTTTAGAAGAAGAAAGGACTTGCCCTCAATGTGGGTTTCCCTTCCACTTGTGGCCTCGAGTATCCCCAGACAGTTGAATCGCTAGGGTTTTGTTCTCCAAATTAAACAGGAGCTGCAGCTGTTAAAGTGGTTTTAAATAAGAAGATTAAAGGGTACAACAAAGAGCTAACGTACTTTCCAGTTTTTAAACAAGTGTCTCTCTCCCCTCCCTGTTGTTTTCTACAATAAGAAACTCGGAGCTAAATCTGCTTCCTTACCAAAACACTCTGCCCTTTTATCACGAGCTCACATACAATTGGCTGTACACAGCTGAAATGCAGCAAAGGTAGGGGGACCGGTCCCGCAGACTTCCATATGGAAGACAATCCCCGTGGGCATTCTGCTGCAGCAATTAAGAAAACATCCAAGACTACTGGGTTAAATGCACTGTCCGAATCAGCAGGGAAAAAGGCATACCTCATAGCAGGAGGTGCCAGAATTAGCACTACCTAGAGGCCTTACGCAAGTTTCGCTGTCTTCACAAACACTGGTCTTTGCCTATGCCTAGCGTGAACCATGAACGCTCAGTCATTTGGATCAGACCACTTTGATTAAAGCCAACCTGACTACTGCGGAAATTTTCATGCATCACTAGCAAGGCTTGGACAATTTGCACTACTGCTCTCAAACACAACTGACTTCGTTCTCAGCCCCCAGACTCTACACTGACATCCAGCAATGAGAATTACCTTCATGACTACAGGCTCAGCTGCTCGTTTGACGCATATACACAATTTATTGCTTATATAGCACACATCAGGTACTGACTCAATTAATAACAGTTGACCTTGAGCACAAATACATTTTTCACGTATGCAGGTATCTAAACAAAGTTAATAGCCACATGTGTGCAAACAAACTTACCCTATCTTCAGTTTATACACGGAAGATCACATGCTGTGTTGTTTTCCCAGAGGATATCGGACAGATGAATGTTAAATGTAGTAAGTTTTTTAGGTACTGAGTCCAAGGGGCTAGACTCTCCAAGAGAACCAGAGAGCGATAAAGCTCAGAGCCACAGCAAACGAAGGACAGGTGTCACAGCTCACACATTTCAACAGCCATCACCTGGTAGGGGGTTTGGATGAGGACAACAGCCACCACCTGACAGCAGAGACAATCCAACCAGCTCAGCCAGAGGCATACCAAAATCCTCTGCTGCATTTACTACTTGCCTTCGGATGTAAGGTACAAAACACGAACGGTGTTTTGCAGAGACCACTTTAAACATAAACTCACTTCACTCAGAAGCACAGTCTCTCCGATGCCCTACAGATGCTAACATCACATCAAAGAGCTAGAGGCTGTATTATAACATAGCCAAACAAGGAGGCAGAATAAATACAGGTAGGCCTTAAGCACGAGGTCCTTCACTTTGCAAACTCCTTATTTTCTTCTCACAGCTTTTGGAGACCATAATTAACAATACTGGGGACCCTAACTGTGAATACTACTGGAGACAAAAAGATCATGTTAAGTTTATGAACATTTCTGAGAACCCAGGAAGAAACCGATACAGAAGCAGCATACACCTGCCGCCACACTACCGCTAAACCCCATTCCCCCGTATTACACTCCAGCCCAGCACAACCCGTCCCTTTCAGAGGGGCAAATGATGCACAGCTCACAGTTCCCAGTTCTGGGCTTCCAGCCTTACAGAGACCAAACCCTGCAGCACTTGCGACTCTCCTCATCTGTTGATCGTTGTCAGCTTCTCCACTCCATTCATGCTTCTGCTCCTCCCCCTCATCTGATTTTAGCAGACCAATAAATCCCCCGAAGACCATGCAAACACTCTGGCTTTTTCCTGTATCGGTGTATTTTGTATGAACAACGTGCATGACGTTAAAGCGACTGCACTCCTGCCCCGCTTCGCCCCTCCAACACAAACACCTTTGGGACTTGCCGCACACCCGCATCCCTGCCGCCTCCAGAGGGGAGGCCACCTGCCAGCCCCATGCCCTGCCGCTGCAGCAGGTGCTGGGTGTCCCCCGAGGGACGCTGCCTGCCAGGAAATCGCCTGCTACCACCGCCAGCCTCGCAGCCTGCCGAGGCCTTGCCGCAGCAGGGGTGTCCTTGCCAGGCACCTCCTCTGCCACCCCGGCCCGGAGAGCTTCGGGCCTTTATCGGCACCTGCACTGCTCCTGCTCAGAGCTCCAGCGCCTGAGGCGCACGCCTGCGGAAGGTGCCACAGGCCGCCATCGGGACGCCCTTGGAAGTCGGTAACTACGACGAGGGGCTCCTAGCACACTGACGCACCCCACCCCCCCCCCTTTCCCGCACGCTGCCGTTAACGAGACTGCCCGGGGGGGGAAACGAACCCACGGGGACCAACTCCGGCCGCACCCAGCGCAGACGGGCCACGGCCCGAAGCGGCGGCCGCAACAGCGCGGCAGCCCCTGCTCCCCGCGCCGGGAGGCTTCACAGGCCGCGCCGCCCGCCCCTCCCGGCCCCGCGGAACCTTCCAGATGCCGCCTGCCCACCGCGCCCGCCCGAGGCCAGCGCTGCCCTAGCCCCGCCCGCCGCCCCGCTCTGTCCCACGGGGCCTGCCCAGGCCGCGCTCGGTGCCCGCCGCTGCGCCCTGGCTGAGGGAGGGGAGGGCTCGCCGCCAGCCCCTCGCTGCCCCCGCGGGCGCGGGACCCCGCCTTGGGGCGGCTCGGCCGGGCCCGTCCGGGCGCGGTCCGGGGGGAGGCGGCGGGGGCGCGGCGAGCGCCCGCAGCGATGGCGCCGCAGGGCCGCCCCGGGCTGGGGCCTGGCGCGCTGGCCCGGCCGTGCCGCCAAGCCCCCGCGCCGGCGTCGGGGCCAGCAGCCGGGCTCCGCGGTGACCTGCGCCAAGCCCCCGGCCCCGGGACCCACCGCCGGCGGCCAAGCCCCCAGGCCCGGGACGTACCCGCGGAGCTTTCCCAGACGCGACTGAGGGCTTGCGTTCGTGGACATGAACGGGACACTCGACAGCTGGTATCTTTACTGAATGAATTTATTGGTTTTTGAACTAAAGTTGCTCACAGTTATTTAACAAGGGATACATCGGAATTTTTTGTCCATTTTAAACCATTAAATAACGTCGGTTTGTGTCTGTCTATGTGTGTGTGCGCGCGTGTGTGTGTCTTCAAAGTACAAAATAGGAAGGATAACAAGAGGTATTGCTTTCGTTTATTCTTATATCTTGTGTAAGTAATCCCCTTCCTGCTTGTACCACATGGGTTTTGCTGATATAGGTATTTTTAAATTATTATTATTATTTTGTATTGAAATCCCAGCCTTTTGTAGAGGTACCATGTAACAGAAGCATCGAAATCTATACACAAGGGGAGAGAAAAGAGGGAAAAGAAGGACGGGGGTGATGGGAGGGGAGCTCGGAGGAGAAGCAGAGGGAGGGCGGAGGCAGGAAAGACAACGAAAGCAAAAGAGACTAATTTACAGCAATGTCATGCAATTAAAACTGCCCCCCTCTCCTGCACCCTTGCCTCCCCCCCTCCCCAGCCGTCACCCCCTGGTGTCGACATGCACACAGCAATACGAGAGAGAAAAGTCTAAGAACAGGGAAAATAAATAAATAAATAGAACAAAAAAATAAAATAAATCCCTCCCATCTGGGGGAATGGGGAGACGGGGCAAGAGTCAAAGGTCTTTGCCCCAGTTGTGTCTTTAAAAATTCCTTTTAATCTTTGAACCTATGTACAAGTAAAACTGGTCCAAGAAGGGGGAAAATGATTAAAAAAACCAACGACGACAACAACAACAAAAAAGAACTCATCCAACGTTATCATTAAAAAAGAAAATTAACTTGCGATACAACGTACACCCATAAGAACCCAACGAGCAGCAATCGAAGGTCATAAAAGAGCTGAACGCTAATGCTAAGCCTACATTCTTAAAATCTCAGTCAAGAAGTACTTCTCACTGTGTTTTGTCTTCCACGCATAAAACCACGTTTTTTTCATTTGTTTAACCTTTGAGCTTGGGCCAGAATAAGTTACACTTGGTCACATAACTCTTGAGGAGGAGGAAAAAAGGCGGCGAGTCTTCTTTCTCAAAGTCACAAGATGAACACTTACGGGGTTTCTGTGTCCTTTTTCCCCCTCCTCCCCAAAATAAATAAGAATCAATGTTGCCTCTACACAGTTATTAAACAGAAGATATATCTAACAGCTTATCTTTTTAAATATATATATATGTATATATAAATAACCAAGACCTAATAACTGAAACACACACACAAAAAAAAAGGTCCCCATCCACCCAATCCCACCCTCCTCCCCTTCAAAACAAAACAAAAACGTTATAAAAATATCTTGCAGTAATTTTTAAAGTTTACAGTAGCTTTGTGATTAAGTCTCCCATTGCCCTGACTCCACCTTGTCTTGCTCTGATGAACTAAGTGCCAGTGATTTGCACACACACACACACAGGAAATAAAACCCAAGATAAGTCTCTCTTCTTCCTCCTCTCCATCTTCATTTTTTTCTCTTTTTTTTTCTTTTTTTTTTTTTTAGGAAAAAATCTCCCAAGCCAACAAATGAAACTGGTAACTTAAAGAAATAATAATACTGATACCAATGCAGCACTAGCAACACAACAATTGCCTCTAAATGCAGGGTGTGGTGGAGGATCCAGCTGGTCGAAGAAGGTCCCAGTGCAGTGGCACAGTGGCAGGGAGTTGACAGGTGGGGAGGAAGGTGTCGAAGGAGGAGCAGCAGTAGCAGCAGCAGCAACTGTGCCTGGTGGTGGGAGAGACAGTCCTTGGCAGAGTCTTGTCCCCCTTCTTTGCTACCAGAAGTTGCCTTTTCCCTAAGTTTTAATGTTTTGTTTGTATGTGTTTATTCATTGAACCCCCTCTCCCTCCTACGTTTACTCCTTTCCCCTTCCAGCAGGTCAAAAATCAAAATGATACACCAGAAAAAAAAATCATTTTGTATATATATATGTATGTATGTATGTTTATATATAAATATACACACATATATACATGTATATATAAAAAAGGGGGCAAAAGAAAAGGAAAAGGTGGTGGGGAGAAAAATAAGGTTAAGAAAATCCCATGATGAAGCTCCCCAATATTGTCTTGGTTCAACGCTTAGTTTTGAGTTGCTCCTGGCTGGTTTCTGATGAGAATGCGCTCTGGATTCGTGAAAGACTGCACTCCCGCTACACCCGTCTCCTTCCCCGCACCCTCCCCCTCCGGGCCGAGTTCACCTGCACGGACAGAAGTTGCCAAGGGGTAAAGGTTTCACTCCGACAATTTGCAACCTCCTTTCAGCCCAGACTCTGCAATCCCATAACTGAGCAGATCTCGCTTGTGGAGCATCAAAAAAGAAAAAGAGAGAGGGAAAAAAAAAATACGGCGTGCACTGGGGAGGTGTTTGGGGAGAAGTGGGGGAGAAACCCACTTCCTGAAGGGAGAGGGGAGGCTGGGAACCTCAAACAGGACTGGTCCTTGGACAGTCTACATCGGTTGCCTTCCGTCAACAAGTGTCCGCAGAGCACAGAAGGTGAAGCCGTGGCTGACATGTTAACTTTTCGGGATAATTCCTGGTAGCAGAGCGGAAACAAGTGGTGTCGTCAGAAACACAGAGAGAGCATCAACAGAACAAGAAACAAAACAAAAGAAAACAACAACAAAAAAAAAAAACCCAAAAAATCAGGAAGGAGAAAAAAAGCAAAACATCCAAAAAAAGGAAGGAAAAAAAAACCCAATCAAAAAAACCACAACCCAAGATCTGGTGAACTGGGTTTGTCATCTGTGCTACCTTTTCTTTTCTTTCTTTTCGTTTCTTTTCATTCTTTCATTTCGTTTGTTTTTGTGTTTGTTTCTGAGATATATATTATATATCATATATAAATATATATATGTATATATATACAGTCATTCCTTCATACAAAATTTGTCTATAGACAGTTTTGTACTGTTGTGGCAAGGTATATACATCCTTCTAGTTTAGAGGCTAGCTTGCTAAGGAATATTCTTTCATTCTTTCTTGCTTTTTTGTTTTTGTTTTTTCTAAGTTATTTAATTTTTTATGTGTTTATTTAAGGTTGGTCTTGTAGGCCGACTGATGAGACCATCTTTGCCTTGTCTTTGCCAGCAGGGTACTTATTGTCTCCTCTAGACCCATAGTCATTAGAACCGGAATCGCTCCGCTTGCTGTTTGCGCTATGCTTGGTTGGCGTGCCGGGGGGATGGCTCACCTGCCCGTTCTTCTCGTCTGAAAAAAGTTGTTTAATTACGTCAAAGAAGTTACTCAATGGGCTGCCTGGGTACACAAAACAGAGGAGACAAAAAAAGAAAGAAAGAAAGAAAGAAAAAAAAAAACGAGAGGCAAAGAGAGAAAAAGAGGAGAGAAAGAGAGAGAACAAACAAACAAATGAACAATGGGGTTTTTAACAAGAAGAACATGATGAGGAGATCCAGAGCCACGTGCGTGGGGGTGTGTGGGGGGATGAAGACAATGAACAGGAGGAGGAAGAGTGTTTAGGATGGAACACCTACAGAAATAAAGAGGCTGGGAGCACAGAACACCTAGGGGCGAGGTCCTACTTTTCTCCTGAGTGGGGGAGCACTGCGGTCTCACCTAGGGGGAGGACACAGTACTGTGAGGCTGAAATAGTTCAGTCTGTTGCTTGGAGTCACTTGGCCACTCCGCACTGAAACGTCAGTGAGTGTAACGCTGGATTCAGGCACATCCCATCTTACTGCTGCTGTTAGAAACACCGGGTATTTGTACGTGGTCGCTAACTGACGTTTCGCTTTGCAGGCTTGCTAAGCTCCCTGGCTACATTGGGCTTTCTTTGCTTGCATTTTATTGCTTTCTGAGTATCTCCTTGCTCACCTTTCAGTCACTCAGCCTGAAGTATGTGAGTGCTCCAAGGGAAACAGCATTTGAAAAATGAGCTATGGCTGACGTTGAGTATTGCCATCTAGATGTGCAGTTTGTGGCTTGTACTTGCAAACTTCTAAACACCTACAGATCCTTCTTACAACAGGTACCTGGAAATGAAGATGCTGAGTACACTGTGGAAGCAGGCTGTTATGCATCTAACTACTTCTGTGACCTACCAGGGTCAAGAACTACTTCCCTGTTGTCCTGAATTTGTGTTCTCTCTACAGTACAGTCTCTATGACGTTGACATTCACTCCAGAGGAGTTAGGAGCCAGAGAGGGGCGTAAGGTTGCGTGCTAGTAGAACAGGTATCTCATTAAGGCAGCCGCTAGAGCAGGTTGCAGTATTAATGTGGGTCGGGCACTGTGCACATCAATACAATCTTTCATGCCGTTTGGACCTCCAGAGGATGTGTGGAAGGCCATACCTGAGGAAAGGTTCTGGGTGCTACGGAGGGAAAGGGACCAGCTACTACTGGAAAGGTAGCCTTTTTGGGGCATTTCTAGTCCCTTTTAATTTTCTTGGATTGGTGGATTAATCTTGATCAGACATAGGAGGGGTCACAGTAAATCATCTGAACGAGGTTATTGAAGGTGTTTTTTATCTAACATACATCACAGAAGTGATGCCTGTTTGTGATCATCAAAACCCCATGATGCTTTTCTCAATGTTGGCACTGTTGGCTCCATTATTCCAACAAATTCAAATAATTTATGTCCCACCTCAGCAATTTCATTCTCCAGCTCCCAGAAGGAAATGGGCTCCTTGTATCTGCCTTTCAATGCTGTGGTGTGCTGTGAAGAGTGGAACCTTTCGTCCCGACATGGGAACACACAGTCGGGAGCAAAGGGGTTTCCTCATAGCAGAGACTGCCATTTATCCACAGTTGGTGGACACTGGTGGGTTGGTAATATAATATTATACTTCACTTTCACTACAAACATAAGCAAACTAGTTACTACAGCAGGCAAGTACTTTCTGTGCACGGTAACTTGTCTGAAGAGCTTGCTGAGTGCTTTCTTATTCTGTAATGGAAAATGCTAGACAGACACCAACTGCTCTTACGCAAAGAAAGAGGAAATACAGAGTATTTGTGCCCTGCAAAACTGAATGTGTTACTCTTTTTTTCCCACCCTGTGTTAACCAGGTAGTTGCTGCTTTCCTCTGCATGTTAACAGGCCTTGTCTTCCTCCACTTGCTGCTTTGTGGTTAACTTGCTGCTGGCCCTGGATCTGTCTGCATATTCAGTTACAGCAATGCCACAGGCAAATGGCTGTTAGTTTCTGGAAGGGCATCATTCACCTGACTGACTGAAGCCTTAGAGATGGGCCCGAACAGCCAGGCAAAGCACGTATCTCCATTTCCGGCTAAGAAGAGAAGGGCTATCAAACTCTCAGCCCTTTCAGGGTCAGACCTCCGTGAGCTCCACCTGCTTCCTTCCACATGCATCCAAATTCTTTGGAAGGGACAGATCTGTTCCACATCTATGACTTCTATTTCAGGGATTTCCCTAAGCCTCCCTAAAACTGGTTTAGGTTTGTGGGTGCAAGCTCTGCTCAGACTCATTTCTATCTGCTCAGATTAATTTCTACTTCTTTTAGGTGGATACTCTTTTTCAATGAAAATAAAGAAAAAAAAAGAGAGCAAACACTCAGCCTTGAATGCAGGAATGTGGGCAGATCTGGTTCTTATGTGGCTTTGGACCCCTCATCTTCATAAGCAAATGGAGTCAGCAGAGAGAATGAAAAAGAGCACTGAAAAAAATGCTGGAGAGGGAGAGACTGCTAGGTTGGGAGAAAAGGGGAGGGAAGTATCTCTAGTTATTCAGCTGAGCAGTTTATTCAACAAGCTTAGAGGGAAAGAAGAGGGCAGAGTAAGCAAGGCCCTGCAGGAATCAGGTAGGTTTTTTGTTTTCAGGTAGACAGGAACAGTAGACAAAAGTACAACTTGCAAGAATGGAGCAATAAAACATTTAAAAAATTATATTTATATATCTTGCATTTGCTGAGTCCCGATACAGGATTTTTAATCATCCTATTAAAATATGCAGCCCCTGTTTCATCCACCCTTTCTCCTCCCCATGCCCTACCGGCTTTCAAGTGCCTGGAGAATTATTGCAGCAGAAGTATTTAACAGTCTGCTTTTCTTTGCCTCTGTCACTACTGGATTCCTTACAATCAGCATTTTCAGGTGAAATTTTAATGGGAGGTAAGGAATCCTTAGGGATGTTTAAAGAGAGCTACTGAAAAATAAAATAGGCCATTTCACTAACCCTTTCCTTCCTTTGCCTTTTGTAGTATCTGGACTTGTAATTAAAGACTAGGTAATAATGCTCTCCTGTCCTGCAGTCAAGAAAGAACTGATCCTACACCAAGCAATACAGACAATCACTGCATTGATGTTGTCTACATAACAGCTTGCTGGCCTGCTCTCAGGCTGGTGTAGATATTGGTCTTTGGACAGACAAAAATTCCTCACATTTTTCTCTGGAGATATGTAAACATGGGTCAGCTGTGCTGGGAGCATGAAAATGGTGTGTGGTGTTGCTCCTCTTAGTTCTCAGTACCCTTTGGGCTTATACATCCAGTAAAACAAGACTTGAAAATACAGTTGATGATGGATTAGATTAGCTTTTTCAGCAATCTTCTACTAGTAGCATTCAGTGCAAAATGCGTGGTAGGCTCTTACACCTGTAAGTCCATGTGGGGGCCTCAGAAAGGCTGCCTCTCTTATTTCAGAAAGTGAGATGACACCCCATTTCCTCTGGATGGGGATGAAGGTTTGGCTCACTGATTCTTCAAAACTTCCCTGCTGTTTCATGCATCTATAACTAAGGTCTTCTTTTCCCTTGAGAGCAAATGTTCATCAACACAGAGCAAAGAAAGCATGAAGGGTAGCAAGGGTCAGAAACCGTGAGAAGGATCAGAGGCAGGTGGGGAGGTTCAGAGCATTAGGTTTACATCTATTAGGAGGAGATGGATATGTGCATTTTTGAGTTAGATCAGGGAGCTGTACGCTGCAAGATGGGAAAAGGGAATGGGTTTGAAAACAAGCACTGAAGCTTATGAAAGGGTCATGTATTGAAGGGATGCTATAGAAATAATTTTATGGAGAAGGCACTGGTTTGTGGCACTTGTGTGCAGCACTGTCATGGCCAAGTATCACGAAAGAAGTCAAAACTGTGAATGCATTTGAATACAACAGGCACTAAAAGGAAGAAACAGGGCTGGAGACAGACACAGAAATGTAAAAGAGCTCGGCAGGTGGCTTGTATCAACCCTTACAGCCCTCAGTACTTCATCTGCTGTTTGTAGGACGTCTGTCTGACATTGACCTAGCCCCAGTCGTGTCACAGGTTTGAGAAGCAAAGTGGAAGTGGAACACCCAGGGAAGAGAGGAAAGAGAAAATGAGGTGATTCACTCCAGGCACCAGAACTGACACCAGGAAAGGATGCACCTTGCAAAGACCCTGCTCTGACCTTGCAAAAACTCTGTCTTGACCTTGCAAAGACCCTCAGAGTCCTTCACAGAAAATAACAGGAGGTGGTGAACAAGAAGCTTCAGGACAAGCTGAAGGCTTCGGTCACTGATTAGAGCCTACTGTTTTGTAACATTTTAAGACAGCCAGATAAGGACTCGGTCCTCTTTTCATTGAAGCAAACAGCAACACTCCCATGGACTTAATGGAAGCAAACCCTGAGGCACGCACTTCTCCTGTGAAACCATCTCTCTCAAGTCTAGGTGTTTTGCAGTGCTGAACACAAAGTTGCACAAAACAAGTATGCCATCTGAGGGATTATCCTCTGCCTTTCCTTTCTGTATAGCCTGAGAAATTTTGGGTTTCTACATTTTTAGCCTAGGCTTTGGGAGAAAGTGAATGGGAAAAGATAGATCTCCACTGGAAACTGAGGCACCCTTTGTCAACCTGGCTTCTCATATTCCCTTGTTGCTTTCACATCTTTTCTGACTGTCTTCTGCCTGCCTCTGCTACTGAGGTTTTCTTCCTATACTAATTCCTTTCCCTTTACCCCTTGTCTTTTTCATCCCTAGCTTGCTTTGTATTTCCCTAGCAGATGTGGTTTCAGTGAATCATGTAACAAAAATCCAACTTCTTTCACATAAAGCATTGAAACACTCTCTTGATGGGTGATAATCCATTCCCTTTCAAACCCATTTTGCTACTTGGACAGAGTTCTAGCCCTCTTTGTGAAGACTAGGCATTTCTTGCCTGTTTGCTTGGTTTCTGTTGGCAGAGTCCCTTCGGCCTTTGAAAACAGGAGACTTAAAATATAGATCCCACTTCAAGAGTATATGCAGGGAAAGGGATGACAGAAAGATAAGAGACGCCTGTTCCTCTCTGTTAAGTTGTAGTATCATGTAGGAGTCTTCCTCCAGATTAAAGAGCCCCTAGCCTAGGCATTGTACAAATACAAATCAGAGAGATGCTGCAATGAGCTCACCAAACACTGAAGAAGGCTACAGAATTTTTTTCTCCTTTAATGGTCGGATGTATGAGGCTTCCCTCTAGACTGGAGAATGGTGACAGAAAGGCCATTGCAATGTCTTGCTGGAGGCCATCACATGGAACTTCCTCCTAGTCTATGAACCCATCCTAGGCCGCCTGAAGTGAGCTGAAGAAACTGCAGAAATCCCAAGACAGGTACTTGTCTAAAAATACAGGAAGTCAGGAAAGCGTTTGAAGAAACATGGATGTGGTTTTTACTGGATTTATAAACTGTCACAACAGATTGACCAGAACAAGTTTCCCATTTATCTTTTTCCCCAGTTAATTACCTAACGGGGCAGTTGTTTGATTTCATTTCAGTTTAGGACTACAAAATGCAGACAGACAGTCCACAGAACAACTCCAATTTCTTAGCAGGGCACCTGAATGGCAGCTGGGAAAGGTGACTTCTAAAAGTAACAACAGAGCTTATTTTCCAGAGTCCTTAGACTCTGCCAGTAAAAATGCCAATTGAATACAGTGTTTGCAGAAACAGACTGCTGGTAGGAACTACTCAGATTATCACATACTGTTAGCGCAGGTGTCTGTGCTACCAGCTGAAGGTGGGAACTTTCAATCGCTACACACCTGGGCAGATCGGAACAACCAACCTGACATTTAAGTGCTCTATAACCCATCCTTGTTATTACTCCCCTAAAACATCCTGTCTCCTCTGCAGGAGGGTGGCCCAATATTTGTGACTAGCCAGATGCATCCAGATGGCCCTTCTGCCTCTATCTTGCACATTTTCTCTCTCTCATACACACACAGAGAAGCTGAGATCCCGATCAGCCTGTCCTGTCACAGACAATATAACCAAGACAGGTAGCTCTTGGGTAATGAGTTAGAGAATGGTGAACACAGGCAGCAAAGACCCAAATAGATGAGGCATATTTCCTTGCTGAAACCCTCTGCAGAGCTAAGGCATGAGTAATTAATCAGAAAACAATTATTCAGTGTCCATTTACTGATGAATAGCTCTGGCCAATCCAGCACCACCACATAACGTTCAAGTAAGGAGACAAGATGACGGAGAAGAGGGAATCATACATTCATTTGGACAGTTGGTGGCACTGAAAGAGCAGACAAAGATAGTGGTGGGATGAAAAGATGCCAGATCCTGTTGTGGAATCATGCTGTTCTGGCAAACTGGCTGGTAAAGGACTCAGCCCAAGAATTCTTTGTATCTGCCTCTCCTTTCACAAAGATCTGCCTGCATAAGTGTGTGCTGAGATGGGAAGCTGACGACCTACACTTGGAAAGCCATAGCAGATGATGGTATTGCTACTACCCATTCTCTTACAGACTTCTGCTGCTTCATTCCAATTTTTTGTCTATAAAAATGTCAGAAATGTACCGGCACTTAATAATATAATTTTGTCCTTTTCTGCCAGATGGATGTTCAAGTGTGATCTTTTAAACTCTCTGACCTGTTACTAAGGAGAGAAACGACCTGTGTATGCTGGTGAAATTTCCTCATTTCCTCTGAATCAATCCCTTCAAAATATGATTTACTATTCTGGGGAGGCCATCTCAAATTTACCTTAGTACAGCAAGCATATACTCACATGGAGTATCCTGAAGCACTGCCTGCCATAAATAAAGTATTGTAATCTTAATTAAGAGAGACATCTTTGTGTTTTCTGCATTAGATATTATTACAGAGAACAAGGAAAAGAACTTGTACTGGTCAGTAAAAATCTAGCCATAGCTATCAAAACAGGATCTGATATGTACCAAATAGTTCAATACATCTGGATTCATCTTTAGTGCCAAGTTGCTATTTTTGTTGCTGCCTTCTTCTACAGCACAAAACCATGAGTCATGAATTGGAAATGTCTCCCCAACACAACACTAGAATGAAGAGACAGGACTGCAGTGTGGGGGGAGTCAGCCATCCACTTGGAGAGCTGAGAATACTAGTAGAATGGGCAAGGATAACTGGGACACCTGGCTTGAAGTCTTTGGAAAATGTGACTTATCTTACTTATCGTGATCCACCCACTGTAAATGAATATGTGATCTTTCAGGTGGGTCTTCTTCCTTTAACCTCATTTTGGGTCACAATTTAGACAGAAGAATCAGCCATGCTTCAAAGATCAGTAGCCAGAACATTTTTCAGAAACGCTAATAAAAAAAATGTTGTTCTCACTACCTCACAGTGTAATAGTGGTGAGAAGAGCCCTTCAGCTGAGAGGGCAGCATGTTTTTTTCTGCAGGTTTCAGCATCAGTGTTTCTGCCATCAGTTATGACTTTATGAACGCAAATCACCAACCTCCTCTTCCATCAAATAGCTACCTCGTGAGAAACAGGATTACTCTAATTAATGCCAGCATGGTTCAGGATCACTTCCAAGAGCACCAAATACAGATATTTGCTGCTGCTAGTAACACCAGCAGTCTCTAAATTAGCACTCACAAAGCTACGTGCTGCAATTGCAACCCAAATGTGATGTAACCAGTTTTAAACTACAAAACGTCTCCCAATTTCTCAAGTAGCTTGGGATGCTATTGACACGGGCTTGTGTCTGTATGAATCAAACTGTGATTGCAAGGAGCTATGAAGAGAAGCCTTTACTGCAGTGCAATTGCTCTGTGTGCACAGAGGATGATTGGCCATGGGGGACAAGGTCAGATGGCTCTGAATAGGAAGCTATGTCAAGTCCTAAACACTGGAAGCAAGAGATTTGAGTGAGATACATTGGAATGATAGGAAAGGCAAGTGGATTTGCTGTGCTTCTGCTTTGATCAGATCATTTTGGTGATAGCCACTGGTACACACAAGGATCCATAAAGCTTTTTGTTTAACTCTGATGCCAGGAATCAAGATTTCGAATTGTAAGCAGCAACACAGGATGTTTAGGAATAAATACGAGCTCTTCTGGCCAGCCTGTTGTCACAGGATTATGGTCTAAGACTTTTCAGGAATGTATGTTTGTGCAGTGCCTAACATGATAGCATGATTTGACTGGAGCTGCACTAGTTATACATACTAATCTTTTCCTCCTCTTATCATCACCCAGTTCCATGGAAGTACCACTGATTTAACCGAAGACTTTCCTGAGAGTCAGGAGGGATGGAAAGCAACAAGCAAAGATTACCTTACTTGGAAATAAAATTCAGCCCCAGACAGCTACAGTGTGGAGACTGTAAAGTTTACAGACTCCCTGGTAAGCGTTAAGAAAAAGTCAAGAATAAGGCAGGCTTTTCAGAGCTTTCCGCCAGCAGCCAGCACCTTGGCGAAACATACTTAGTAAGGACTCCAAAAAACTGGGAATGGCTGGGAAGGGGAGCTATCAAAGGCTATATGCCAGCTTTACTACTAAGTCAACCAATGAAAGAAATTCTCAGTTCACTATTTAATGGACTTAACGTCATTAAAGTTTGTAAAGACAGACTCTTTTCTGAATGAGGACTACTGAAATGGCACTGTGGGCTTCTGTGTGGCGTACATCAATGGCTCCAGATCCAATGTGCTCAATCTACAGTGATACTTGCTTTCTAATTCCCAGCTTTGTGGTTGAGGCAGGAAGGCTTTCCAGTTTGTGTATTATCTAGATTTTTTTTTTTAATGTAAAGGCTCTGCAGAACCTATTAGAACCTCATTGTCAATTATAAAACCTGTGCTTCAGTGAGATTAGACATAAATACCAGATTAGATGGTAGTAAACAGTTCTCTCAATCCTGCTGCAAAAGAAACAGAATCCAGCTCATTCTTTTACAGCTGTGTTGATTTTATAAAGCTTAGCAGAAGCACACAAAGTGATAAAGCTTATTTGTCACTAAACTGATTTGGCTCTATATATACAGAAGCAATAGATCAGCTAAGTCAGAAGGTATCCCTTCTATCGGCAGTTTTCAGGTTACAGCTGCATTTTAAATGTAAAGGTTTTAAATTTACAATGTAAATTTAATCTTATAAACAGATATGAAAGGCTTCATGGAAACCAGTTTAGTCTTAACTGACAACAGAAATGCCCATTCCCCTGCTCAAATGGGTGGAAATATAAAATATTCCACCCCAATATGCATTTCAGCTTTATTATGAGCAAAATTATTTTCTTCTCTTGTGAAATATGAGTTGGCAGCAGTTTTCTAGTGTGCACAGGTAGGGTTGATACAGCAGCTGTTATGTCATTTGGATATAGGCAGCTCCTATGACACGCCTCTGCTGTTCAACATTAACTTGTTTTTCAATGCCAATGGCTATATGCAAAATCACTTCTCAGACTGATGACCACTGCTAGCAGAAGATGAGATAACACTTAAAGGACTAAACAAATTTGCCTTGCTGTTAATTATAACATTCAATGGTTTCTAGTGGCTGAAAAGATATTCCTCATGCCCACCAGAGCTTTCACATGGCTGAGCCAGGCACAAAGCATCTGATTAGCTCTTCCTGCTCCAGTATTAACTCTCTGGCAAAAATGACCCCCTGTGCTCACTCTCAGAATATGGAACAATGATGAGGTCAAAAGCCCACACAGTATAGTTTTTCTTACAATAGTTTTTGTTACTAGATAAACATTGGGTCAACTTCACAGAGGGTTCCCTGTCCTCGAAGTCATGAAATAGCTCTTCACTCATATGGGACGGTGGAATTCAGCGTGGTGCGGTCACAACCGCTTATGCCGTGTCTGAGCACACCAAGAGGAACATGATTTAAAGGAAGCAGCTCCCTTAAACCCCTATAACCCATCCTTTGTCTTCTCTGGATATATGTATGTGCTCTGTCTGTGCTGTAGCTGCCACAAAATAGTCTCCCTGCTGGCCTTCACCTTGTCCTCTTTGTCTCTTGTTGGATTGATGCTGGCACTGTGACAGCTGGAGGGCCTGCCTGAACTGGGAGTGAGCAGTAATGTTCTCTATCTAGAGAATGCAGAGTACTGGCTGGTTATCTGTATAGCTCAATTAACTTGCAAGCAATCAGTAGAATCAGCATTCCGGTATTTTTGTATGATGTGAATGCCGGATCCAGGCAAGAAACAAAGGCTTGAGGAAGAAGATGGATTTGCTGTGTGATGCCTTCAAAAAGAAGCTGGAGGTCTGCCTACGAGGAGATCAGAAATGGTATAACCCAGAAAACTCAAATTAAGAAATCAAGCAAGCTCCTTTCAGAGCAAAGGAAAAACTCCCACAAACAACACTGCAACTTAAACCAAAGAGATCATCTGAAATACAGAAAATGGGCCAAATTCTGCCCCAGTCACACACACATAAACCTAATATTATCTCCACCATGAGGATTTTCCTTTGTTGTTACAGACTCCACAACTCCAGGAAAACTTTGCTCACTTTATGAAGAGATGAGACAGGAGTCACAGGTCCAGCTGGAGAGCCATACTAGCTCAGTGATCACTTCCTCAACAGATTGCGTTCCCTTTCACAGAGATATCTGAATTCAACCTAGATGCCAGAATGGAAATCTGAAGAGAACAGACTTCCCTTATTCAGAACCTTTCTGTAGAAGATATAAGTAATAACACAAAACCCTTTCTTACAGTATTTAGGTATTTCCACTATTGTATTTGGAGGAGTCAGCAGAGGCACAGGTAATGTGAGAAAGAATATAGTCCATGTGTGCATGGAGGGGAGGGAAGGCGAGGGACAAGTTAACAAAATTTCATGGAACCCTAAGCAAGTTGAACTGCAAGTTTTGCAGGAAACTTCCCCCCCCCCCCCCCATTCCTAGCAAAATTCTGAATCAACAGTAGGTTCACTACTCCTCCAGCTAGAGACGCAACATTCTACCCCAAGACCAGACTGAAACTATTGCAATTTAAACTAGCTAAGTGTTTGACAGATAATATGCAGTGCGTCTTATGGCAGATTTAAAAGGGTCTTACCCCAAGGATATCTGGGGAAGAAGGGAGTGGATGCAAAAGGGAATGAAGTAACATAGCAATCCTGTCTCGATAAATAGCAGGAAACCAAGGGAGACAGCAGCTAGCAGGGCAGCATTCAGCTTCACTGCAGAAAAGGGACTGAAGAATCATGAATCAAAGGCAGCAAGTAAACAAAAGAGGAAAAAAAACAGGAAAGAAAAAGAAAATCACTGGCCTGGGTTACAGTGAGGGAGGGAATCTCGAGGGCAACACCACACACTCGTGCTATGAAGGGGAAAGCCGTGGTGGAGCCTGTGCATCTGTGCATGGATGGGGAGGAACAGAGTCAGGGGTATACACTTGTGTCCACCAGGTAAGTGAAAGACATAGTGTTACGGGGTGGGTAGTCCTGAAAAGAGCGTGGGAGAGCAGGGATAGGGAAGGGGAACAGGTGGAAGGGACAGGACGGCGCGTTGTTATGTTGCTCAGCAGGGACTGGGGAAGGAGAAAAGGCAGAAGGGAAGGAAGTTCTTACCACATTTGGAAAGTCTGCCAGTCATCAACTCCATACAGTTAGTGGTGTCTGGATCATAGAACGGAAAGAGGAGGGAGGGAGGGAAAAACATAAAAAAAGGTTTCCATACCTCTGTGCATAAAGTAGTAACTTAGCACATTATTAGCTGAAGCAGGAAACATGTACACATCTTGGTCTTTAAACAACCCAGGCCAAATTCTGCCACCCACTGTATGCCAGTGCAAACCTGGCCCTGTGACTGAGAGTGGGCACTGCTTTAGTCCCGCTGCTTCCACTCACATTTTTATCACTGCCATAGGTATTTATGAAATGTAGGAAATCTTCTGCCACCACATTAGCAAACTAAAAGCCTTGAACACATTGTTTCACCTGGCCAGCTTTGCAAGTTAGCCTTCAACAGCCAGGAAATGCCCAGCCAGCTGATCTATGTACATCAAAAACCTGGAGAGAGGGAGGAAATGCAGTGCTGTGCTATTGGACGTGGAATGAGAAGGCTACTTACACAGCTCAAAAACATCTTTGATACCTCTAAGGATAATTTCCAAGTCCTCAACATAACTCTGCCTCTCTCATTCATGTGTAGTCTCTTACTCCTCTTGCTTTCAATGTCACTACTCACAGGCAATAGAATTACTTCTGGAAAGAGTGGCAGAATCTGGCCCTAAGACATTACTGTCCACTTTGTGTATAGCTCCCATTGCCACAGCCTCTGAGTGTGTCTTACTCTGGTGCGATTAGCAGAAGGAGCTCTACATGTCAGCTTTAAAGCAGAAATGACCAGCCCTGCTGGACACTTCCATGTGGAACCTGCTGGCAAGCCAGACCTGCTGCTGTCAGCCAGGATTCCCTCACGTCTGGGATCTAAATCATTGTGTCCATGAGTGGTGGGCAATGTGGAGCACCTACTCGCTGCTGAGCAAGTGGCCAACAGTTAAAGCACTCAGTTCAGTCTCAGATCTCCTCCTACCTGGCCTCTTGATGAACGGCAGGTATTCAAGAAATAGACTTTTTGGAAACACGCACATATATGCTGAAAATCCCTAAATGCTAGGAAGCTCTAACTATTCCCTATCTACTGAAAAGTCTGCAGGAGAGCGGGAAGGATAATTTCTCAGCATTCCTCCCCTTAAATACCAAGAAAAGTAGTTTCAAAAAAGGGGGAAGGGGTGCTGGATATGCTTGGGTAGGCTGAACCCATGCTAGAAGAGCATGGATATGTATGTTTTCTGATGCAGCCAGGCCTGTGGGGCATAGATCATCTGGGAAAGCACGGAGTAGAGATGGCAGGTGCTTGGTCCAGTGATACTGGTCAAAGCATCTAAGTAGCATTTATACTCTTTCCATCCCCAAGGCTAGAGGCAGGCTGGGAGGGGTCAATGGGAGATGATACCCATGGAAGGTCTCTCAGAAAGGCACAAGATTGAGAGAAAGAGAAAGGGCAAAAAGGAAGGAGGTGGAGGAGAAGAGAGGATTCAAGAACTGGAACAAGGTATCAAGAGGTGTCAGAGAGGCCAGCAGTTTACCTGCCTTTGACATTCTTTGGCTCATCTGACTGAGTGAAGGCAGATTAAGCTCCCAAAATGCATTTCTCCCTGACGATGCCTAACAGGTTTAAGAAATGCCTACAGCTGCTCATTGAACCAACAACCAGAAGTCAGTCATGGCTTTGTATCAGTTTTTTTCTTTAATAACTTGGAGAAGTTTGTTGTCTCATGCCTTTTAGTGGCTCCTGTCCAGCCCCCTGTGAGTCATCTGCACCTTGTTGTAATGCAGTCTAATAAAGATCTATGATGGTAGAGCTCAGAGTATTCACCCAGTCCTTAGCAGAACTTACCCTTTGCAAAAACACGTAAGAGCAAGGAAAGTCTCAGACATAACCAAAAGATTGTTTTTGACTCCCACCTCCAACACCTGGAATTTCCCCCTCGTGTATCCAGACTGACTGGCCACACAGTAACTAGCAGTCTGGAAACTAAAAAGTTATTATTTGGATAATGTCAGAGTAGGTAAACATTTTGGCTGGTTTACTAAGATTCTCCTGAAATTGGTATTTCAGTTTTCTTGTTAATTTTAACCAATTAAAAATAATCACGTCCTCTTAAGTTAACACTTCAGAATACTGTCTTTTTTATCAAATTCACTTGCAGTCAGTATAGCTCTTTTTAGTATTTCATTTAAAGCTAATTGTGTAACAGGTCTACATACATTAATTGTGTGTTTAGAATACAAACTGACAGATCTACAACAAGAAAAATGTATTGTAACACAGGCTTTTTGACAGCAGAACATTTTTGGCTCTGTATCCCATTTTGTTCCTAAAAAACTCAATTTGCTGGTTATAGAATTGATTTTGATGGGTAAGAAAAAACACAAGCCCTTTTCTGAAATATAAGACCATGGAAAAATATCAAAGGAACACTAATAAAACCTCTAATTTGTCTTTCTTAAAACTTTTATGCACAACTATAATTTGCATTCTCTGTATTGCCACGGCCAGTTCCAGGAACTGCACAGGAATTTATTGTTATTTTTAATGCCTTTGCAAGCCATGATCAGGTGGCTTTTCCCCCATTCCTAAGGCACAGCAAACGTGAGCACACCAGAAACAGTAGCTCATACCACATCTCTTGAAAGACTAACAGAGTTAATATGCCTTCAGCTTCTCTGTTATAATAATTACTTTAATACTTCTTTCATTTCCATCATATTGTAACATCTGCTTTAATAAATACTCTATATGATAGAATATTTCATAATTTTAAAGTAGAATTTTCGTTCTAATTAGAAGGGCTTAGATTCTTGGCAGTCAGCTTCTGCTCATCGCTAATAATCCATAACCCAGTGATTGTGGGATCCAGGTGTTATGTGAGGTAAATAAAGCCAGGGTCCAAAGGCCTTTAGCTGTCTGAGAAGCGTTGATGGGTCATGTAGCTGCATTTTTAATGTGTGCTGTTTAATTTTTGAATTAAAGCATAGTGTCAGTGTCAGATCTTGATCCTTCTGATAAGAAGGCAAATCCTGATTTCACAGAGACTGCTGGCAGTCACTCATACTTTGGATTTGACCAAGACTTTCATAAACGACACCCAGTTCAGTTCATTAACAGATGGCAAATGCTGTGGTTAAAATAAGACTTCCTTCAAAAGGCCAAACAAGTTCTGAATCCATTAAAAATGCTAGTGTTCTGATTAATTTTCTTTCACGATTTTCTTTTTTCTGTAATTTCTGTGTTTTTACCCTACGTAAATTTCACAATTAAGCTGCCTGGTTTGTGATGCTTCTGATATCTCTGAGACTTGTCCCAGCCTAGGAAAATTCACCCAAACAGCTGCTCCTCTGAGATCTCCAAATCCAGGGCTAGATCCCAGAAAGCACTGAGCGTCTCCTGCTGAATGCTCATAGTCCCCAGTAAACATTTCCATTAAGGTACATGATGTCAAGGGAGCCACAAGTTCATCTGGTCCAAGGCAGTTATCATTTAGATTGGAATTCCCCCAGTGTTTGTGTGCTTATTTGAAATGCACTGATCTCCTATCAAAACTCTGGAGAGCTTGGACTTTTTTCTACATGCTTTATTTCAGGACTACTCAGTTAATTTTAATGAGGTCTGTTCAGTAATAATACTAAAGCTGTTTAGCAAAAAACGAGAGCTCTGCCAATCCAGCCAGGCATTACATGGCACCTTTTGTAGGTGGGAACCATGACAGCAAGATGAAGTGATTGTCCCAGACACGACGAGGGTGGTAAGACATAAAGGTTTGCACAAGAATGCAGGAAACGATAAGCCTGGGACCTGGATGAGCCCCAGATAAAACTGTCTTGCAGTCCAATTACAAACTGGCATTTGCATAGCCCTGTTTTGAGTATGTAGCTGGAAGTTTACCTTGCAAAGCACTTCATCTGCTCCCTACTCCCTTTTCTGTCTTGATGATAAAATCCTTCACAGATTTGGAAACCATTAAGTTTCTTACTAAATTTTTGTAGCAAATTAGCCAACCTACAGCTCTTGTCAGCCATAAAGACAGAACACCCAGAACTGACAGATCCATACTCTAGCAAAATTTTTTGAGTCACGTGAACATGTTTTGCTTCTTGAGATGTACACCAGGACAGTAACAGAGCTTGGGTGCATATCCAGAAGATACACACAATGAGCAAGAATTTACACTACCCTATTTTGAAGCTGGATATGATCTCTAAACATTTGTTTATGCTGATAAAAGGCATTTCCAGCAGTAACACTGAGATGCTTTAAACTTTGAAATGCCAATGGTTAAAATCTGACATGAAGGCAATAAATATAATGAAGAAACAGAAAACCGATTACGAAGAAGTTGTAAAGGCTATTTCAGTATTGCTGATTGCCCAGAACACGGGAAAATGGGAACAAATAAGAACATGCAGTACCCCACACTTAAAAACAAAGCCCAAAGAGGCAAGAAAATATTATGGAAATCAAAACTGACACCCTGTGAAAAATCACAGACAGCTTTTGCATGTCCCTATCCACCAGCTGTTTCTATTACTCTTCTGTGCAAAGGCATTGGAGGAAAACATATTATGATTTAATTGAAGGAGTACTGGGCTGAAACAAAGGCACAAATCTGACATATTTTCTCCCATGGAGAGAGATCCTTTTATCCCACCAAAGGGCAGTCCTGCCCAGGGTTTACTCAAGTATAAGGCTCCTGGACGGAGCCATACATGGACGAGAGACAAGGCCAGCTGCTCTCAGAGACAGTGATACTCACTCTTGATCCAAAAGGGACTGTCCTTTCATGGCTTCACTCGGCTTAAAGGATTTTGTGATACAAGTTACAAGAACACACGGATAGCTATTCTGGTTCAGATCAAAGGCCAAAACTAGCCAGTGCTCTGTCTCCATCAGCAGCCATACACAGATATCCAGAAGTGTAACAGCAGGCCAAGCATACAGAACACTTCCTCCTAACACTACCTCACTCTCTCACCACTTTCAGGTCAGAGATTTCCTTAGCCTGCTCTGTTTAGCAATCCTCGTGAAGATTTCTCTTCCAGGGAGTTGTCCAGACTCCCTGTGAGTAAGACGTACTCAGGGGAAGATAAGCATTTGCAAGGTCCTCAGAACCTGCTTCAGTGAGGAGTTCCACAGGTCATACATTACATGAAGATATACCTTCCCGTTTTTTTTTTTGGTACGTGGCTTCCACTAGTTGCATATGATGGCCTGTAGTTCTTTCATTGGGGAGAAAAAAATGAACAATCAATCCCTAGCTACTTGTTCTATGCCAGTCATGAGTCTGTAGACCTGGTATTGTCTCAGCAGCTACACAAGAGGATTTAATGTCCTGAAACATTAAGGTAGAAGGCTGGTACGTTACATTAAATGTGGCCAACTGGACAGTGGATTTTAGAAGTATTACATCAGCTTGTGGGATAGATTTCATTTATTTACACACTTATTCAGGTAAGGGAGTGAAGCTATTTTCCTGCTTCAGAGTATGTCAGAAGAAATAAGCACAGTCAGTCTTAAGGAAAAATGGAAGTGAATGGAGGGATATCCAGGGGGAAGGGAGATTATAAGGTGCTCAGGTGTGACACAGAAACACATCTGCCTGAATCAGGTACATGTCAGGCTTGCATACACACACACACAGATGCATGGGCAACACGACATCTACAAACACTGTTGTGAGCTGGAGGAAATGAGAAAGAGGAAAGTGCGTTCTGAAACCCAGGCAAGCCGGCTTAGTGGGCTGGCATGCTGCATAACAGGTCAAAGAGGGGCAGGAGAGAGAATGAGTATCAGCTCTTGCTGTTCTGCTTTCTACTGTGTTCATTGAATCTTCCCCTTCTGTGGGTCTCACTTTACATGTATGCACCTTTCACAGATGGTTTTCATCATCCCACCTGTAATGGCATCTGAACTAAAAGGCAGAGGAGACAACCGCACAGAGGAAATGTCTGCGCACAATGAGCTAGGAAAACCTCCAGTGCTGGGCCAGTATTGCTGGTCAGACCCAGCAGTATCCTCGCAGCCGTGGAGGAGGAGAGTCAAAGTGAACTGTGAGCTCGTCCTGTTGCAGCAGTCGACTGCCTACAGAGTGTCCTCAAACCATGAACGTGAATAGGAGTCCAACCACCACAATTCCTGTGAGGTGGTCAGGGCTGGAAATATGGGAGAAGAAGAGAAACAGAGAAGAATTTTCCTTGTTTCCAGTAAGAAATGCTGAGCAATTCCATGGCAATTTCTAGGAAGCTATTGCACACATCTTCCCAACCACAGCCACCCAGCTAAGCAAGGTGCTGAATGTGAACTCTTGCTGTCCCTTTATCCCTTTACTTCACCTTAATATCTCACTGCCTAGAAATGTGAACCACAGGGCCTCCCTACTTTGATGCACAGGTTGTCTCTTTTTGGTAACATTCATTTTTTTCCCCTTCCTTTCCTCTTTTCCTTCTACTCTGCTCCAATCTAAATTGTTCAGGTTGAATTACTTCTCTCTTTTTCAAGAGACTTGCATATTCCTCATTAGGTCAGGATAGTTTGGCACTCTGTGTCTTGTGAGCTGTTTTGCCTGGATAACTCCCTGGCCAAGGGAATTCTCACTTTTAAGTTTCAAAAGACCATTCAATTCAGTTTTGCTCCATGTGGAGTTATCTGTTCCACTCTGGTGTTTAACATCAGGCTGGGTTTTCTCTGCTAGAATGACATACTCTCATGCACCTTTAAGCAGTAGAAAGAGATTCTGTGTCTGTAAGATGGTTTCTCCATTCCAGAACCAGTGTAAAACTGTAAATCAGATACATTTCTCACAGCTCAGTCTGCACTAAACATATCCCTGAGCCTTTTTCAGATGAATGGTTTTTATTCCTGCTATAATATGACTTTCTTAGGGAGATAGCTTGCTTCACATGCCAGTGTGCAACTGGGTCCAAGTTTTTCCAGAGAGTCTCAGTAGCTAGCACATACTAGGGTGAAGAACTTAAGAGAGATAACTGTGTTATTTACTTTTTTAACAGTTTTTTCTTCACCAGAGAGTAAGGGTACACTTCTTTCCCTAAGAAACAAGGAATGCTTGAACATTGTTCACGCAGCATGGGTAATATGAACTAGACTCAAAGGATGCTTTTCTGTCCAACTCCCCTCACTCCCACTTGTCCCCAGCATTTCCCAAGAGGAAGGGCTGGCAGAAAATTCTGGATGCTTCCTTGAGTTTGATTTAATTTCAAAAGTCCAGACAGCAAAAACCTGAACCAAGCCCAGTTCTAGTATCTTCACCTTTTGTGTTTCCTAACAGAATAACCCATGTGCTGGGCACACTTGCAATCTAGCATGCAGAAGGTCAGGCAGTGCTGGAGGGCAAAAGCAAAGTGGAAAATAATATTTCCTGAACTGAGCATACTTCACTGTCATGTAGTGAGCACACACTCTGCTACATGGAGTTATTTTATCTTCAGCTGTTAAAGCCGCACTGTTAGACCAGAAGGATGTAACCCATATGTGCAATGAGCCAAGGACATCAGGGATTTAACTGCGGGACGCACTGCCGACTTCATTCCTCCACTTTTGTCTTGACTGGTTCACACAAAAGTTCATCATAGATTTTGGCTCATATGTATAATATTCAGTTACTACCTGTTCATCATCATACAATCGGAAAATTCTTCCCACTCCTCCTGCCTCTTTGTCTTCTTCCTGCAGCCTCTGCTTTCTGCCTTGCTCCTATTTCTTCCCTGTATCTGTACATTCTTTCTGCTTCTCCCCATTTTTTTCTTCCTTGAAGCACTCCCAATAGCTAAGCTTACTTAAGTTTTCAATTTTCACTTTCTTCCTTTGTTCTGTCCTTTTAAAGGACAGAAGAGTTAAAACTGGTATTTTTTTCTGTGTGTCACCTCTAGTGTTCAGAGTGAACTTTTGCTACATAACGGTGGGATGAGGCAAGTTTCTGTATTATCAATTCAGGCTGCCTGCAGATTCAGACTGATGTCATGGCACAGGGTCACACACGTAAGGCTTTCTTTACCACCATTAGGAACTGAAATTTACTTTAAAAACAGGTAAAATATAGCTTCTGCAGAACCTTAATATATGATTTGTGCTACCACAGAATTGGGCCAAGAATTTGACCACACTACTGGAAACTATTAGCCACCTTCTGACCATCTGAAAACGCTGCTGTTAACGGCTAAGTTAAAAGTAGCTCCCAACTTTGTGCTGGGACCCTCTGAAGCTGGATGTATTTCTGGCAAATTCTGGAGACAGAGAAAATCTGGAAGATCTATTGATGATGCAGATTTTGATGGAGAAGTGGGCAAATGGCTCTTTGGGTGGGAGGAGGGCAGAAGCTGTTCAACTGGGGAACGCGCTGCAAGCACTGGAGTGGGAATGAGAGAGGGAGGAGTAGGGTGGGTGCAGGGATTTACTGCTCTGTCTGAACGGAGCTTGTTTCTTGCTGTAATCAGAGGGATGGCCTCCCTCAGCCTCCTGGTACTGAGAGGCACTTCACCTTCCTGTCCCTGCTGAAGCAAGGTGCTCAACAGTAGAAACTACTTACCTGATAACTGCTGCACTGAAGGCTGGTCATGTGTGCTTAACAACTGTGCCTGAATGGTTTCTACTACCCTCTTAAAACGACGGCTTGGACCTGTGAGGAGAGAAGAGGCACAAATGGCTGTGAGAGGAGTGGGAGCTGAATCCTCATACATCCATGCTGGAGGGGAAGGATCACAAGCATCTTCCCTTCAGTCTTATCCCCAAGAATGTACTGACAGTGTATCTGTCCTTCAGCTGAAGGCACGGCTTTGAGGAACTATTATGCAGTTCCCACATTAATAGGGACTGTGGTGTGCTGGACTTAACAGGAAGAAGGATGGCTTCTGGGCTCCTTTTGTAAAGAAAGAAGGTGGAGTTTTGTTTGTTTGTTCGTTGGTTTTAACCCATATGAGGGGCATGTGGCCACCCAGAAGAAAAGGGTGATTGCATGTTTCTGTCAGAAGGAAGAAACCAGTGGCCTCACAGTGCTCAGCTGAGACACTGAGACCTCTGAGTGAAACAAGGAGACATTACATGGAGGTGCCTCAAATCTCATGCACAGAGCAGCCATTTTAGCATTAATCGTGATGGTGGCAACTTTACCTCTTTGGGAATCTCTTTCCCTCCCAACATTTCCATCACTATCAACACCATTTTTCTTCCTGATACCCTCCTTGCCACCGTCTGAATTTTCCCCTGAGGTCAAGACAGTTGTATTCTTTCCCCTGGCAGAGGTCTCTTTGCAGGCCTCTATATCAGCAAGGACAAAGCCAGCTTGCACCCATTTTACAGCTTTGCATGGTTACCTGATTTACCTGACAAGAGTGTGAAAGTGACAGAATAGATCCCGTTCTCCTTCTGCGCCTCTCCCCCTTCTGTGTATGTTATGTCCACCTGGAACTTCACTGGCTTCTGGAAGACAGCAGGACCTCCTGTGGATTTATATTCTGCACGGAAACTTGTCTGTGAGATGACACTGTGACTGAGGCTTGGAATCTGAAACAGGTTGGTAGAAGGAGATAGTAGAACCAGTGCACAAAGGGAACAAAATTGCAAAATTTCATTTAGAACAATACCCATCTCCAAAGTAGATGAGATTTGCTGGATTTGCTTTTGTACTTGATTTTGTAACATACAGAGTGTTCTTGTGAAATCAGTAAGAGTGTACGTTGCTTGGCACCACAGAAGAATGCATTGCTCCTTACAGGACTGACCTAAATTCAAAGGTTGAATATTTATTGGTGGAATACCCAGCATGCTTGTAAATTTACATGTTGCACAACTTCATACACTCAGTCTTTCTTTTCCTACTCAGAATCACAGAATCACAGAATAGTAGGGGTTGGAAGGGACCTCTGTGGGTCATCTAGTCCAACCCTCCTGCTGAAGCAGGGTCACCTACAGCAAGCTGCACAGGACCACGTCCAGGCGGGTCTTGAATATCTCCAGAGAAGGAGACTCCACAACCTCCCTGGGCAGCCTGTTCCAGGGCTCTGTCACCCTCAGAGGGAAGAAGTTCTTCCTCATGTTCAGACGGAACTTACTGTGCCTCAGTTTGTGCCCATTGCCCCTTGTCCTGTCACTGGGCACCACTGAAAAGAGCTTGGCCCCATCCTCCTGACACCCACCCTTCAGATATTTGTAAGCATTTATAAGGTCCCCTCTCAGCCTTCTCTTCTTCAGGCTGAACAAGCCCAGTTCCCTCAACCTCTCCTCGTAGGGGAGATGTTCCAGACCCCTCATCATCCTCGTAGCCCTCTGCTGGACTCTCTCCAGTAGCTCTTCATCTTTCTTGAACTGGGGAGCCCAGAACTGGACACAGTACTCTAGATGAGGCCTCACTAGGGCAGTGTAGAGGGGAAGGAGAACCTCCCTCGACCTGCTGGCCACACTCTTCTTGATGCACCCCAGGATCCCATTAGCTTTCTTGGCAGCCAGGGCACACTGCTGGCTCATGGTTAACCTGTCGTCCACCAGGACACCCAGGTCCCTCTCTGCAGAGCTGCTCTCCAGCAGGTCCACCCCAAGCCTGTACTGGTGCATGAGGTTGTTCCTCCCCAGGTGCAGGACCCTGCATTTGGCTTTGTTGAACCTCATCAGGTTCCTCTCTGCCCAGCTTTCCAGCCTGTCCAGGTCACGCTGAATGGCAGCACAGCCTTCTGGTGTATCTACCACACCTCCCAGTTTGGTGTCATCAGCAAACTTGCTGAGGGTACATTCTAACTCTTCATCCAGGTCGTTGATGAAGAAGTTAAACAAGACTGGGCCCAGTACTGACCCCTGGGGGACACCACTTGTTACCAGCCTCCAACTAGACTCAGCGCCGCTGATGACAACCCTCTGAGTTCTGCCATTCAGCCAGTTCTCTATCCACTTCACCGACCACTCGTCCAGCCCACAATTCCTCAGCTTCCCTAGGAGGATATCATGGGAGACTGTGTCAAAAGCCTTGCTGAAGTCCAGGTAGACAACATCCACGGCTCTCCCTTCGTCTACCCAGCCAGTCATGTCATTGTAGAAAGCTATCAGATTGGTCAGGCATGATTTCCCCTTGGTGAATCCATGCTGACTACTCCTGATAACCTTCTTTTCTTCCACTTGCTTCATGATGGCCTCCAGGATAAGCTGCTCCATCACCTTTCCTGGGATGGAGGTGAGGCTGACCGGCCTGTAGTTCCCTGGGTCCTCCTTCTTGCCCTTTTTGAAGATTGGAGTGACATTGGCCTTTCTCCAGTCCTCGGGTACCTCTCCTGTCCTCCAGGACCTCTCAAAGATGATGGAGAGTGGCTCAGCAATGACATCCGCCAGCTCCCTCAGCACTCGTGGGTGCATTCCATCGGGGCCCATGGATTTGTGGACATCCAGATCACTTAAGCGATCCCTCACACAGTCCTCCTCGATCAAGGGAAAGTCGTCCTCTTTGTAGGCTTCTTCTCTTACTTCCGGGGCCTGGGATTCCCGAGGGCCAGTCTTAGCACTGAAGACTGAAGCAAAGAAAGCATTCAGTAGCTCTGCCTTCTCCGCATCTTCCGTCACCAGGACACCCGCCTCATTCAGCAGCGGCCCCACGTTGTCCCTAGCCTTCCTTTTGCTGCTGATGTAGTTGAAGAAGCCCTTCTTGTTGTTTTTGGTACTCATCTACCAATTTTGAGAAATGCCTTTGGCTGAGTGGAAACTGATCTTAAGGAAGTGGGCAGAAGAGTCAGTGGGATATAAGACTGGATACAAAAAACCACCTGAGTGGCCTGGTCTGATCTCATAGATGATCCTGTTTTGAGCGGAAGACCTCCTGAAGTCCTTTCCAACCTCAATTGTTTGGTGATTCTATGATATCAAATAGACATGAGGACACGGAGCAGACACTTGGACAAATGCCTGGGATATCCACAGGAAAAGCATGCCTGCAAATAACTTACCCAAACCACAACCCCTATCAATATGTAAAAGAACTTTGAGAAGTTTTCTGGCATCATGCAATATTTGTATCTTCAGACCTGTGGGAGAATTTCATAACTGCTTAATTTTCAAGCAGTTACTATTCACAGTTCCTGCCAAAATTTAACACACTCACGTTCTATTTATTGCTTCATAAAGGACCAGTTTAAAATAACCTAAACAAATCACTTGGAAATCTGGCCTCTAATTTAGGAGGAAAAATGAAGATGAGTTCTTTGAGAAGCTGACCTTAAGGACTTAGCAGGCTGTGACAATGCATTTAAGTTTGAAGTTGGCTGTAAGAGATGATTCATATGGTTGCACACAAATCACTACATCACACCTCAACCCACACACATGGGGATACCAACACAGGATCACCAACACAGGCAGTAGTGCATACTATGTCATGATATGAACCCAGAAGCACAGCTAATTGCATGAAACTGATACAGTGACATGGCTGCTTCAAACCAGTCTGAGATGGATACCAGTGCCTGATGCATGCTACTATACTGCACTTGCTCCTTGTATGCCTGTACAGTTAAAAGGATTATGGCTGTTTTTTTGGAAGAAATTCATTGCAGCATCATAGAGACTAAAAAGGAGTACAGTATTTTGTGGAAAACAATAGCAATTCAACAAATGATATAAGAAATTAATTCTCCTCTTAATTCTATGGAAAAAAAAAGTCTAATGATGTTGTCAACTACTTCGAATGGAAAAATCTCTTGAATTAACTTTTCTGTGATGACTTTTTCTTCATTGGTACTTCTAGATAGAGAATAAGGAGAATAAGGACTTTCTATAGGAAAAAATTACAATTTCCCTCTGCTTTCCTAGACTGTAAATAAACCACATGTGCAACAACTGATACTCTGGTCACCACAGGAAACTACCCTTCTTTCTGCCATATGGCGTTGAAGAGGAAATTTAAAGTAACAAAGGCAAATGTGAGACAGGATTTTTGTCTGACTAAAGTGGTGGAAGGAATACCCAGCAGAGGGAGACCCAATCTGATGCCCAGATGGTGACTGTAAGGTTAGTTATACATAGCAGCAAATCACTGTCTTGATACCGCACCAGCAGTGTGCTCTAACTGCAGTGATATTCCAAGCACTGGCAACCTGGAGACCCTGCCAAGAAGGCTGAAATCTTTTCTCATCCTAGATACTACTATCTACAGTTAGAAATTCAGACAGAGTCCAGTGGAGGCCTGAATCAACAGGCCAAGTAAACTAAATCCACAGAGGATGCATTTGAAGGAGAAGAGACCCTGCCCAGTAACATACGGCACAAGTAGTCCTGGAACTGACCAGTGAGCAATGCCTCGAAGAGGCAGCTGGGGTGACTTACCGAGAGGAAAGCGTGGACAATATCAGCCTTAATGGAGCTTAGTGGTTTGTCCTTAATGACCACAAAAATCTGTTCTTCTTTCTCCAGGTTGATGAAGTTACCGAACCAGGATTTTTTGGCAAGTCTGACATGATGAAAAGAAAGAGATAGTTTAGAATATTTAGCACTACTAGTTACATACCATCAGCCAGGAAAAAAATATTAAAAAACACCCATGGAAGTTTTGATAACACTCCAGATGTGATACTATTACTAACAGTAAGTAGAAAACTGTCAGAGAACATCCAGAACAACACTTCACTTAGTGAAAACTGTTAAAATGACAGAGCACACAGTGTTAGTCTGGCAGCATGTGTGACCAACAATGAAAAATCAGGAGCAACGGTAAGTCTTTTGACTGAGCCAATATACCCATTAATACTCCATATACAAAGTGCAGATAAGCCAGGGGACACATTTCTGGTTTGCCTCCAGGGATCTCTCCATTTCTTGTGACAATATGTGGATGCTGGTAACACAGGGATTTAAGTTCCTTCCCACCCAGTTTCAACCCCTTTGGTGTTCCAGGACTTGAAAAGTTCCTTTTCTGAAGGTGTCCTGGTGGGCTGACAGTACAATCACAGGATCTTGCTTTTTAAAGCAAGCTGTAGGTTTCACCGGACCTCCAACCTGCCAGCGAGCGAAATCCACCCCTAAGCAGAGGGCCAGGACAAAGACTGTCCCATTCAGGGTGTCTATACAATGAATGAACTCTGGCCATCCTATACAGGAATGAATTTTCAGAACTAAGACAGAAGATATTAACACCACACACAACACAGTCCAGGCTTTCCACTGACAGCAGTCCAGCTTTGCAGTTCCTTTCAGCATCAGATGGTGGTTTCAGCATAAGACATTGCTGTTTTTTCACACTGATTGTACCAGCAAATGTTTGATTTTGCTTATTGGTTCACCATCTCAATGCAATTTGTTGACATTCTCTTTTAAGTTAAACAGGCTAAATGAAAAATGCAGGGACATGAATGTTATTGGGGGACACCACCTAGAACTTGAAGGCAGCACCTGACTGGTGTCGTTCTGAGGGCAGACAAGATGCTGTCAGCCATGAGATACAGCCAAAGAATTGCTGGACCAACCTAAACCCAGGGAAAATTCCACTGAAATCAGTCATATTCTAGTAGGGAAGAATTTAGCATGAAAATGTCAGAAATTAAAAGACCTGCCACCAAGACACTGCAGGTTTTTTTTCTTCCACAGGATACTTTATAACGCTACCACAAGTCCAGTTTGCAGTATGGCAAGCAATGGGTTTTCACTTGTTTTGGCAGACATTCACCACTCACTGGAAGAAGACAACCTCTCCAGACAAGGAGAGACATCTGCAGAAAGGATTACTATGCATCAGCTTTCCAGCAAAGCAATAAACAGCTGGAGAGAGTTATTAGCAGATTCACTTTCCGCGGCAAAGACTCAGACTGAGGCGGAATGCGGAAGGGCAGAAACTAGGAGAGGAGAAAAGCAGGAAACTAATTTGAAATCTAGACCTTCAGGATGAGGAACAAAGCTTGACCTCAGCAGTGTCCAGCAATGTGCACTCATTCCCCATTCCAGAATGCAGCATGAACCACACAACTGTCATGTCACTGCCCAGTTAATGCACACAGTAGAAAGACCACAACTGGAAGACAGCTCAGCTGTGCAAATAATAATTTGCTTCTACTTATTGCAGGCAACCGAAAGTAAGTGTACAGAGAGATTCACTTGTAATTTGGTAAACCACTGCCCCTCACTCAATTAAAGTGGGCTGGAAAACCGTCACTCCCTAAAATATTCATAGACAACTGTAACTAAGCCAGTGAACCAGAGATGAGCGTAGGGAGCAGTAAGGAGAAAGGGCCTCTCATTTAAATGGGTCGTTAAGGAGCCAGGGTTAGAGTGTGAAAGGAAATTACATACTAATTAGCTCATGTGTCTCGCACACACCATAACAACTCCGCGAGCCCCTGGAGAGCTGGGGCAATAGCTCCCTGCATGTAAAGGGTCTATGCTCATTAGTAAATTAGCACCTGGTTATCCATCTAAAACGGCTGGTTGTCTTAGGCTTGCATGTATCATAACCTGAACTGTAGCTAGCTATATAGACTCCAGGGGCCCAGTAAGCCACACATGGAAGCTGGGCCTGGAAAAAATGTGCATATTTAATTGCAGGTCTGCCATGTTAAAATACGGCTTTTCATTTTTGTATGTTCATTAATGGTTTTGTTGGCCCTTCATTTATAGGTCTCTTAACAAGCACAGGTTAAAAGAGCCGCAGAACAGGTTTTCTCCTGTTCAGCTTGGAAACTTTGTCTGGAGTCTCCAGAGTCCAGCTGGGCTCTTTTCTTTGGCAAGGTTATCACCAATAATACTGACTCTGGAACATTCACTGATAGCCTGGGCTACGTGCCAACTTGTAAATCACTGGAATTCACTAAATAATTTTGCTAGTGTCGCGTGAGATGGAATAGATGCCACTGGCCTCTCCTGTTCCTGGAACTAACAGAATCCAGACATAGCACACACGCACTGACTTTTGTCCCTGAAATCGCAGAACTAGTTGTGCTTATACACCTGGGGAGTAGGCCCACTGAAGAAGAGGGGGCAGCTTTGGAGTAAAATGACACAATAAAGGTTTCCCTCCCCTTAGAAGGTGTTAAGTGCTACTAGCTTGGGTTAAATGAGTATGAATCAAGGATCCTCAGCATCCTGAATGAGATCCTCTAGCATCTCACAAGATTAGGATGTAAGCAGTAAAAAATGTACTTAAAATTAACAATCTTCTCTTGTCATGGCAAACTTCCTAAGGGTGAGGGAGATCGGAGATATGTGTGGCAGGCTGGGTATGTAGACTACTCTAGGGAATCTAATCAGGTGTCCAGCTGATGAAAAAACAAATAGATTAGCATGAAAAGGGAGGCTGGTGCTTTATTACTTCATATTGAATTTTTCATTGCTATAATATTGTCCCTTTTCCTACTTTTGGAGTGTCTGACTGCATCACCTTCTGGAGAGCCTCACTGTCCTCCCTATCTGTCCTTGAGCGCATGGATCTGTAACCTCCAGAGGTTTACCTGCTTGGCATAAATAATGGCATTTCTACTCCAGCAAATGGAGTTTTCCAGTTTTAAAGCAGCTGAAGCTATGTATCTTTAAATGTCATCCCTAACAAGTTTTCTAGGACTTTTTCATATGAGGAAGAGCAGCATTACCCAGACATGTCAAAGTGTATTATCTAATCATCAGGTTTGTTAAATGAATGGCAGTCATTAAAGAATGCTGTACCTGAGCAAGGACATGTATTTTTATCGCTCAATCCATGAGGTCAATACAGCTCTTGATAAAGATATCTTATTTCTTACAGAAAGGAAGAAAATACCAGAAAAAATAAGACGTGTGGAAGTGGGCACTAAGCTACAAGACATCTATCGGTAAAATATAATCCAGTTCATTATTTTTTATGATTTTTATTATGTTTACTGCAGGGTGCAGCCCAATTGAACTCATTAATTTGGCAATTATATATAAAAAGAAAAAAGGGCCTTAGGCTTTGACTTGCATCTAAACTGCCTCAAATGACAGGCACTACTTCTCCATACCAGCTTTTAAAGAGTGAGTGGGAAGCAGAGAAGGCAATAAATTAACAGAAGAACTTCCGCCAACGTACATGCATGAGGAGGAGAGGAGAGGAGAGGAGAAATTTAATTCTGAAGGTTTTCTGCTTTAACAGCCTTAAAAACATTTGAGGTGAGAGTATCATGTATTTCTTTGATAAGGATGCATTCATTTTATGAAATTCTCTTGTGGCTCTCTATTAGTAAATGCTCCAAAGTGTTGAAAACACAACTTCTTCAATTTTTCTTCTTGGATTTTTTTTACTAACCTTTACTATTCCCTACTTCTCCCTCTCCTGAAGTCTTTATCCCTCTCCATTCTGCAGTATCAGATACAGAGTGCCTGTCTTATACCAGATAAATGCCAGGTCTGGGGAAAGTTGTTAAGGCAATACCATTGTCATCAATTACAAAACTTTAGGCCCAAAATCTCCATCTACGACTCATGAATATTTCACGCAAGTATCTTGACAAAAGACCAAATTGCCTTGGTTGGCAGAGTAAGACTATGGGCACTGGGTGCACAAACACAAGCTGTGAAAATAAAAAGGAATAATTTGGCATCTGTTGCATATATTAGGAAGTGTTTGGAGCAGCACTCTCTGGCAGGGACTTCCAAACATGCCATGCAATGACGCACATTTGTGCAGTGAAATGGTTGAAATGTACATGGACTTTTAGGAATGAGTCTGGTGAATATGAAACAGCTTCTGCATGTCCCAGTGCTGCTGCCAGAATTAACACTGCATTTACTATCACAGCCAAAGATTCCTCTGAATTATCTTAGCAGAGGCTTCTGCATGTTATCCTGAGGATGCAAACTCTCCTGTACTAAGAAGATGACTTTTCAGTGCCCGTATAAGCCATTGATTATCCCCTCCACTTCCTAATAGTGATCTGCTTGACGACCAAATAAAAGAAGCAAGAAGGAGCATGTTACAAACCTGGTAAACCATGAGAAAATCAAGAAGTGGTCCCATGTGAACCTCATAAGGTGCAGCAAGGCCAAATGCAAGGTCCTGCACCTGGGTCAGGGCAACCCCCAGTATCAATACAGGCTGGGGAATGAAGGGATTGAGAGCAGCCCTGAGGAGAAGCACTTGCAGGTACTGGTGGATGAAAAACCGGACATGAGCCGGCAATGTGTGCTCGCAGCCCAGAAGGTCAGCTGCATCCCGGGCTGCATCAACAGAAGCGTGGCCAGCAGGTCGAGGGAGGGGATTCTGTCCCTCTACTCTTCTCTCGTGAGACCCCACCCGGAGTACTGTGTCCAGCTCTGGAGCCCTCAGCACACGGAAGACATGGACCTGTTGGAGAGGGGCCAGAGGAGGGCCACAAAAATGATCAGAGGGCTGGAGCACCTCTCCTGTGAGGAAAGGCTGATAGAGCTGGGGCTGTTCAGCCTGGAGAAGAGAAGGCTCCGGGGTGACCTTAGAGCAGCCTTCCAGTACCTGAAGGGACCTACAGGAAGGATGGAGAGGGACTTTTCACAAGGGTGTGTAGTGATAGGACAAGGGGTAATGGCTTTAAACTAATGGAAGGTAGATTTAGACTAGATACAAGGAAAAAATTCTTTCACAATGGGGGTGGTGAAACACTGGAACAGGTTGCCCAGAGAAGTGGTAGATGCCCCATCCCTGGAAACATTCAAGGTCGGGCTGGACGGGGCTCTGAGCAACCTGCTCTCGTTGAAGATGTCCCTGCAGGGGGGTTGGACTAGAAGACCTCTAAAGGTCCCTTCCAACCCAAACTCTTCTATGATTCTAAATTAAGGTGGTTACCGGGAGACTGTTTCACCTGCTGACTCCACTGCCATTACTGACGTATAGATTTTATCCAGGGTCTTTAGCAGAAGAACCATTTCACATCTATACCCCACTCACACGATAACAGGTTACAGTCAGATACTGATCCGGAAAAGGAATATGTCACCCTATGACCTTCAGGCAAGGAAATGACATTGGTATGTGGTGGAAAAAACATAGTGTACTGGCAAATTACTTACTCTGGGGATGATTCCGGGGTTAAATTAGACATCTCCTCTGGTGTAGGTACTGCCCATGCACACACAGCCAAAGAGAGGGAGGGAGAAAAGAAATTGATGATTCAGTACAGCACATTTTCTGCTTGTATACCAATGACACACGTCCGGCATTACACCCTCTTGCCTTTCCCCACTGCCCCTGCAGACTAATTCTGACCTTTAAACATTAGCCATATGTCTCTAGATCACTGAATCTAATCAAGCGCTGCATTTTAAGGCTCATCCTACCCTTCCTTAAATCATTATGTAATCTTGCACCGGCTTCAATGGTTTCTGGTTCAGACCAAAACACCGTGCCAATTTCATTACTTTACAATTGCTTTAAAGCCCAGTTGGATGCAGCTCAGTCACTGCTGAAATTCTCTGCAGTTCTCTGACCGTCTCAGAGACAATGTCTCTGACCATCACAGTTCAAAATCTAACTCTCCTATGGCTGTAATACTCCTTTCCCACGGGATCACATACCAATAAAATCACAGGGTTTTGGGATAGCTGATGATGACATATCAGGATAACGCATGTGACTTTGGGTGCCCTTTGCCTGAATGCAAAAAGCCGCCTGCAGCTTGAATAAGAAAATTTTGCATATCGCAACACTTGAGAGACTCTGAAAACTCAAACAGGCCACCAGATATGAAACCACTGATTGTATTAAGGAGATTTTTACACCAATTACCAGTTATCACAGGAGGTAAAAGAAGCATCAAACAAGCTGTGCTTCAGAAGGACAATTTCAGCCTGTTGCCACTGGCTATCTTTATTCAGCAGAAGGCTCAGCCGGCAGCTACAGAGAGGCAGCGGAGTACACCCATAGGGGAAATGGCAGAGCTCTAGGTTTGCTGACCAAATGAGTGGAGAAGCTGAAGATAAAATTTTCTTCTGTTTTAAGAGCCACAACAGGGATAGTAAGAGCTGTATGGCTAGAGTGCGAAGAGGGCTCAGGAGATGCTGTTGGAGCAGCTGCAGTGGCATGACTCACACGTGCCTTCGGTTAGGGCTGGCTGATGCCATTGCCCTCACTGTCAGAACCAATAGTCAGTCCACAGTACATGAAATTTGCAGAGTCACAGAGAGGTATCAACTTGCTGCTGAACGCCTGCCCAAATCACAAGCACCCTGTACCTCTGGGTGAGTACTCACCTTGCAATTTCCGGCGATGGAAGCGAGGAGACCCCAGGAAACTATTCTTGATTGAGTTGAGCCGTGTCCTCCATGGCATTCCTCCAATGCTGGGGCTGGATGGTGGTGTTGGGTTGGGTGTGCCTGCTGGGCTCTCCTTTGGCGTATGGACAGGTGTCCCCTTGGGGGTAGGGAGGGGACTTCCCCTTGGAGAGGGGTGAGGGGTGACCTGTATGATGGGGATAGATTTGGTGCTTGGGTCAGTACTAGAAGGGAGCAATCTAACAGGAGACATAGGGTTGGTCTGCACTTTAGAAACAGCCAGCTGTGGATTAAAGCCGGCAGCAGGCAAGCGGCCCTGAGCATTCTGCACAGGGGTGTTCTGGGAAGAGGGGGCACTGGTATTGCTGGTAGGGAGTGGGTTGGATTTAGTAGACTGGAGTGGTTTTTCAGCCAATTTGCTCTTGGATGGCAAAGTCTGCGTCTTTGGGTTGGGCTGAAGTGCTGGCTTTGGTTGGAGTACATGTCCAGGCCTGGAGGCGTTCCTACAAGCATCAGGGTCCAAGGAGACTTGGGGTCGGGGAGAGAAAGGGAGGTCGGAGGTCTGAGGGGGGATGAAGAACTTTCTGATAGGCTACGAGACAGACGCAGAGTGTCCATGCACATCAAAAACAGTGAAATACGCATAGAGCGGGCGAGCAGAGAAAGGAAAGTCAGAATAAAATCCATCCGAGTCACAGTACCATGTCACGAGGAGACACAAGAGATGGAGGTGAAGGGGTAGTGGGGGGAGGGATTTTGCAAAGAAACAAAAACGAACAAACAAACAAAAAACAAAAAAAAGACATGCAGTTAGCTGGGAACACAGCATAATCAACAACAGCAGCAGCGGCAGCAGCAAGAACAACAGTGTCATAACAGGCTTCATCATATTAACCAACCACGTGTCAGCAAAGGAAAACAACAGAACGAAAATTAAAACAAAGAAAAAGTAAAAAAACAAAATGAAAGAAAATAACCAAGAAAAAAGAAGAGAGAAATGCCATCTCTCTGGGATTGTTCTGATTGCCCTGCAGTGAGAGAAGCACGATGCTGTAGGGAGGTGAGGAAGGGGAAGAAGAACCACTCAAGCCACAGACAAATAGAGATGTGCCAAGAATGGGACCACCTCTTTCAGCTCCAAGTGCCCATATGCAAACCCAGCAGAGAGATGAAACTCAAAACAGGTGTGTGATACATACGGAGTGGTAGGCGATACACACAGGTTACTGCACACACCAGTCAGAACCTCTTTCCTTCCTCTTTGCCCCTGACTCTGGCTAATGTACACCCCGGCTGCAGCCACCCATTGCAGAAAGAGGGGGAACAGGGAGAGTGATGCCACGCGGAAGATTAAACTGCTCAGCATTCACTTGGAGGTTTCAGAGCACACACCCCCACGAGAAAAATACGAACTCAGGTTGGTGTTTGATTTGTAAACAGCTACAGCAAAAACTTCAGAGAGGCCTGGCAAATTTGTTTATCTGGGAAGAGATGATATTTCCCATCAGACTTTATGCTCTCCTGCAACATCCCTCACTGCATCGAAGGACAGCTGGATAATTGGAATTTCTGTCATAAAGTCACAGCAATATTTGCCACTAAGTCCCAATTCTGTGGAGGAGGTGGGGTGAGCCATTGTTTTGTAAGACACAGTTTAAAAAGAAAAAGACAACCAAAATTCATAATCCATCACTGAGTTATCAAAATGGGATTATGATTTTTTTTTTTCCCCAAACAAGAACATTTACATATGTTAGAGGCATTTTGGGAAACCATTCATGTGTCAACAGCAAACAGCAATACACAGACTAGGGAGGACAGAAGCCTTTCAAAGGGATATCAGCAAGCTAAAAATCACATCTAAAACAAAATGAATGTCCTTACAAAACACTGCTGTTAACATCTTAGATTACAAGTACTGGCAGAATTGTAAAACTAGAAATCACCACTGAAGATCTTTAGATTTAGTCTGCACTTATTCAGATTTTTATGAAATTATAAAAATCTAAATAAAAACTATTATAAATTATTTATCACCATTATTATTATGCATTCTTAACACCTAAAAGCTGTAATCAAGCACTGTCCAGACATACCATGTACATGTAACCATGCCTCAAATCTCAGTCCCAGTTAAGCACACTCGCTAGTAAGTTTACTTTCTGGGTTTGATGGATTAGCACAACATTGCCATATTTTAAAAATGCAGAAATGTATTTAAGACTGAATTCCTAAAATTGTTTGCATCAAAGTTTTGCAATTACTTTAAAGAACTTAGGGTTAAGCCACCAAAAATTAAAAGAAAATCACTACATCAAAACATTTGTATTATTATTAGGATTGTAGAACTAAAGTCTGCCATGTTGGAAAATTCTGATCACCAATGAGAAAGGAAGGGGAAAAGATGAGGAAAGTGGTTAATTTACAGAAGTCACTATCACTATCAGCATCTGACTATTAACCATTTGCAAATGACACCAATGGATAAAAGTCAAAGACTGTTGATTGCAAATATTTCCTTGCAATTTTTGTATCTTATGTGTATGATGGTTTGAGAATCAAATTTGAAAGACATAAAGTAAATTCAACTGCCACTTAAGCCACTAAGAATCTGAAGAGGCATTCTTAATTACCGCATTTTTAATAATGAAATACAGAACAAGATTAGATCCGTATTTCAGCTGGTGCAATAGGGAACACCATTAGCAAGACCTTGTGAGATTTAAGTCGCTGCCAAATTCAGTTCCTCATAGAACTGAACCTATACAGTGCATATAGCGAAATGTATATTTGCTTTTTAAAGTATGTTCTCTTTCAATAATCTAAGGTGCTATTAGAAGCATAGGTAAGGACGTTTCAAAAAAGGTATGATTTTTATTCCAACATTTCCTTTTAAGCCTCAAATTTGACCTGACTTGATATCGTTATGATCTGCTAAAAATGCCATCTGGTTGCTACATCCCTTTGAAAACTATTTAATCAACTGCCTATTAAGTAATAATGGCATGGTACAGCAGCTATGGAACAGATCTTGTCATCTTCATTCTTTGATGTAGTCCTACTAAGACGTCAGAAATTGATTCTCAGAGGTAAATTAATGGGATCAAGATTTAGGTTTGCTGCACGGGATGCTTATTTTGTGCACAAGACTGTTTCCATGCTCTTTTTCAGTCCATTTCGCACTGGTGTAAGAGTTCTCAGGCCTCTGCTTCGTTCCACTGAAGATCCAGGCGTCCCAGTGCAGACACAAGGAACTGGATCTTCCCTGGTTCCTGGCACGTTAAAGATGCAGAGGAGACCACAAATGCATCTATGCCAGTTGCGAAACAGGGTAACAATCAATAGGAACCCAGAATATGTTTCAGAAAATAGTTCAATCAAGCAAGGAGCTGGAAGCTTTACTAGCCTGTAAACTTACACCTGACAGTGTGTCTTTATGCATAAGAATTACACACAATGTTACTGAGGAATTACAATTTTACATACTTGGAATGCTGATGCTACCTTCATATACCTGAGTAGATCCATAAGTGTATCCATACCCTAACACATCAATATATCTATTTCCAATGGAGGATAGTATCTTCTCACGAAGTCATGAAAAGTATGTAGAAATCCTTCAAAGGCTCTGGGCCAGACAATTAGGTAACATGGATTGCCACCGTCTTACAGACTTCTTGATGAGATCTAGAGTTTTGTAAAGACTGCAGTCTTGAAGTGACCAAGCTGACTTTTTCACACACTAGGAATACTCACTCTTATCCCTTAGGAAGTTACCAAGCAGAGGGAGGCCTCTGTCACTGCACTTAGAAACTGTAATAACTTTGCGACAGATGTACTATCAAGCATGTTTTGTACTGGCTGAGTATCAGTATTAATTGAGTATCAGCATTTCGTTGACTGTGTATTGAATAAGGGCATGTGAAGGTATCTTATTTATAGGAGCTTGAGCGTTCTTATCTTAGTCAACTCCTTACTTTTCTTTTAAATTTGCTAGCCCTCAAATTTGTGTAATTTATTTTCTCTGACTTTCTACTACAAGCTATTCTGAGGCAAACAGAATCAAGCTGGTTATACCAGCATGGTTTGGTGCTCTACTGTGACCTGATTGAAGGTAGCTGTGAAATGGTTCCTGATACTTGGTCTGAAACCACGCCGTATGCAGACCTCAGCTGGATGTGGCAGTGTTTAGTCATAGCAATGTTATTCTATGTGCTTACGAGACTGAAAAAGGGCAGGGGCACAGTGAGATCCCTACTAACAGTGCAGGGAACATGTATGAGAAATGCTCTGCTTGCATTTCCCTCACCACCCCTGAAAATTCACAAGCTGCCAAGGAAAAACAAAACATCCCAGCTAAGAGCCACAGCGCTGCATCAACAGATGTCAAAAAGCATCAAGCATGTGTGAGTGAATTGGACCAACAGATCTTGAAGCAGCACCACTTACCCTTGGACTGCTGAGAGGACTGGTAGAGAGCCCAGACGATGCTCCGCTGATTGACCGAGACCTAAATGGACACAATAAGGAAAATAGCCCTCAGAAAACTTGGACAAGTAATAACCCTGAACACCAGCCACCACAGGCACAGGCATGAAGTGAGGAGGAAGAGGGAGGCTGTCACTGGAAAAGCACATGACTCTTTCCTTTCACTACTGTACCATTTTTCAGTTGTCCCACCCTCAAAGCAAAGGAATGCTGTTGCTCAGGGAGGATACTATAATCCCTTTTCCTCGAGGAAGTTGCTACCTTCTTTTTGGTCACTAAGCACATGGAAGCTCCCATGTCTGACCCGTGCAAGCTGAACTGCTGAAATCAAAAAGGACTGTCAAGACATTCATGTTGGTGCTGATAATTCTCTTCTGTTCAGTGCTGGTGGACACAGAATGAGACATTCTCTGTCATGAGCAACATGGAAAAGCACCGTGTGTACAAGGCACAAAGGTAGGGGATTGTTCCAGATATTAAGAAAAAACCCAAATCTCCATGACCCAGGCACACAATCCTTTCCTATGTGATGACTTCCCACTGAAATCAAAGCTCTCATTGGCTTAAGCCTTTCCAACTTCTCACTGATGGATTTCACATCTCTGCTCTCCATTGCATTAAACAAGCCAGGTCTTCTCTATGGATAATGACTTCCACTGTTGTTGACAACTTTACTAATATTAAGATAACGGCCTGGGTGCCCTCTAAAAGAGGCCAGTCAAGGGAGAATAAACTGCCCTTCTATTTGCTGACAAGGTCACCTATACTGTAATATCCTTATGCTCTCAGCAAAGGCCGCTGTGCTGATTTTGGATGAGACAGATAGAGTTAATTCTCTTCACAGTAGCAAATATGGGGCTATGTTTTGGATTTGTGCTGAAAACAGTGTTAAGAATACAGGGATGTTTATGTTATTTCTGAGTAGTGCTTATAGAGCCAGGCCTTTCTGCTTCTCACCCTGCCCCATCAGCGAGGGGGCTGGAGGTGCATGGGAAGCTGGGAGGGGACACGGCCGGGACAGCTGACCCCAGCTGACCAAAGGGATATTCCATGCCATATGGCGTCGTGCTCAGCACAGAAAGCGGGGGGAGGGGGGGGGCGGACAAGAAGGAAGGGGGAGATATTCAGAGTGATGGCATTTGTCTTCCCAAGTAACCATTACGTGTGATGGAGCCCTGCTCTCCTGGAGATGGCTGAACACCGACCTGCCCATGGGAAGTAGTGAATGAATTCCTTGCTTCGCTTTGCTTGCGTGCGTGGCTTTTGCTTTGCCTGTTAAACGGCCTTTATCTCAACCCACGAGTTTTCTGATTCTCTCCTCCATCCCACCAGAGGGGAGTGAGTGAGCGGTTGTGTGGGAATTAGTTGCCAGCCGGGGTTAAACCACGACAGCCACCTAAGAAAAATGTCAGCTGTAGGAAATAAGACATACAAAAGTGCTATGCTAAACATGCCGAAAGCGCAGACAGGCCAAATGCACACATTTCAGCAACAGAAGTTTCAGGAGGAGGGCTGCCCAGCAGGAAAAAAAATCTCTTCGTGTGACTGTAAATGAGTAAGCCCCAGAGGCAGCTGCTTTCTATCCTTTTTAAATAGAAAGAAAGTTTATCTTGAAGACTGAAACATTTTATAGGAGAGGACTTTGCCAAGAACCTAGTTGTTCAACGACCACCATGCAACGTGTCAATATAGCAAACCCACCAATGTTTCACCTATGGTAAGACCCATGAAAGCAGTTACTTGCCTTCAGGTAACAAACATGAAAAAGTGAACTCCTGTATATGCTTGGAAAACAGAATGCATGTGTGTATGTGTATCTGTATGTGTGTACACACATATATATTTCAAATTTCTATAGGTCAGATAGATGGCTAATGTCAGCTTATACATAAAAGACTATAAGACAAATTTAGACCGTAAACTGTGTCAGTTTACTCTCTTCTACTGTTAAAGAAGAATAAAACAAAAATCAGTTTCCAAAATGGTCTGGTAGACATATATTATTAAATAAATTTGAGTAGCAGAATTATTAAAAAATATGTGAACTGCAAAAGAGGAAATATTTCCAAGGAAAGAGTAAGCTACAACTGAACACAATGGCAGGTCCTGTTCTCTTTATTTGTATCCTCTGCAGAAACTACTCACTGATGGTTTTCTTGGTATCTCATTGCAGTTTGTCCATCACAGTAAGAAGGTGAAACCCAGAAGCCCAGTCTCAGCATGTATTTTTGCCAGATTCAATCTAAATTTGCCCCATGAACATCTGGGGCCCTCATTCTATGCAGAAACTCCCCATTTACATTTTTCCTTGTACCCTGCTGCAGTCTGCCCATCATAGTACAGCAGTTAAAAACCAGAAGCTCAGTCTTGGCGTTCTTTTGCTCTAGATTAAACCTAAATTTGTACCATCAAGATCTGAGGCACTCTTAAAGCTTTATGCAAAGTAATTTTAAGGGGAGAACTGCCTGCTCCACTTTTGAAAGGCTGTTTTATGTGCCTCTCCTATAACTGAAGTAGCTGAACACAACACAGATGCGTTGTGCATACGGAAGTCTGTTTAGCCCAAATCTTCCTTGTATGAATCATCAGGAAAAGTTTCTTCCAAACCATAAATGACAAAAGGAGCCTACAGATTATCTCCGACAAATGTGTAAGACATTTAGGTGCCCAGAGATGCAGTTAAACACTTACTTAGGAGTTAAGCTCTCACTAGGAGCTGTTCCCACCAACTCTTAATTGTGGTGGGAAAGTCCTCTCTGACACTCACCTGAATTTCAGGATACTTGATTAAAAGTTCCAATCTGCTATTTCCTCTTTGCAATCAGGTGTTTTCAACAGTCCTGATTTCTCCCCTTCCAACCCCATTGCCTCCTATTTTGTTTCAAAAATGATCACACGCATGGAGGGCAAAACATGGCAGGTCCCACCTCCCAACTCCCAGTTCCTTATTGGAAGCAATATTTGAAAAAGAGTAGTTGTGTACTGTGTTTTCATACAGCCTAGGAGCCTGAGGTAGGGGACAGAAGAGAGAGTTAGTGTGAAATCCTCCTGGAAATACATTCACTATCCACATGATTGCTACTGAACAAGGTTTGTTTCTGCTGCTGATTTACATGCAAAATAGGTAAGAAGTAAAGTAGGCCCTATAGCAAGTTTTAGTTTGTCCATACTGGAAAGCGTATATAGGAGCAGTGGAAAGAGTTTAAAGCATCCTGGTTTAACCAAGCGTTGGGGTGAAAAGAGAGCTATACATTTGCAAAACTCTTTACAAGAAAGTGCTGGTATGGGATATGACACCCAGACTGAGGAGATCTTCTTGCATCTTCTTCAATTTAATAAATCTCCCATAATTTACCTTCACAAATGGGACATCGTTTCCAAGCTGGCTATAAAAACTCAGTCCAGTGGCAGGTTCTCTACGCCACTACAAAAATGCTAACAAGCAAAAATGACAGATTTGTCCCTCCCAACAAGATCATCTCAGTTGGAAAATGCTGGAATTCAGTTAAAAAAACCCACAAAACACATGCACTGCTCCTGTATCTCAGAGTCAGGTGGACAGAACTGGTACAGGGCCAAAAGAAAGTAATGAAAACATTGCATTATGCTGAAATGCTGTAATGAAAGAACAGAGGGAACTTAAATTTTTATCCTTCTCACCAGAAAATGAAAGTATGAAGCCCTACAGGCAGCACATTTGCATGGCAGACCCTGGATGATCTTATGTGTTGTAAGAAGAGAAAAATACAACATCATCTTATCTGTATGGCTATGAACTAAGTTTATTTAGTGGGAAATATCTATTAGTGAGTAACCTCCTAAGAGTCTCTACAGGCATTAAATGTCATTGGAAGTATTAAATCTGCAATTATTCCAATAACTTAATATTAAATGCAACAATCTACGAAACTATGAACATTGTGTGACTCATTTTGCTCTGTGTTTTGCATTGCTGTATGCTTGGACACTAACTCAATGCAAGCCATCAAAAAGTTGCTGAAAATACAAGCAGAACAGTTAATGAAGTTGCTCAGATAAAGAGCATTCCTGCAAACTCAACTGCCAGATTTAGAGACACAAGAAGAGATTCCTTAGTCCCTCCCAAAGTGACATAGTTGTTTTGCTAAGCCTGGATGGGAGAATTAAAAAAAACAACCAAACCTTAAGCGAGCTAGACCCAAGGTTTAGGAGGGTGAAGATGAAAAGGGCACTCTGAACAGAAGGTGGGCACTGAGACTACTGCAGGTTGTTCCTCCTATCTCATACATTGACAATAATCTGGAGACATCTGAGCTATGAAAGAGAGAGGCCAAAGACTGAAACGAAATGTGCATGTGTGGGCTATAGTTTGTAGATGTGATGATTTTATACCTTACTCAATCTATTTGATACTTCAAAGTATCAAAGTTAAAAGGTCCTTTGTTTTAAAGTATTTTTTTACTCATTTTAACCAGCTGCTGTTAAAGGGGAAGCCATGTGAGGCCCAATTCATGTTACACCAGTGGTCTCTTACTGGTGAAATTGAGGAGCTGGAATCCAGTCTCCAGCCGGTTTCAGAGAACTGCAGAATTTCTTGAGAGCTGTAAGAGATGAAGCCTCACACTACTGGGGTGTAGGCAGAGAGAAATACAAGGAGGAGCACAACCGACCTGGTAACCGTACTACACATGTAGCACATGTGCAGAGCACCTCCGCACAGCCCTTCACTCAGATTAATTTTCAAGTCCTTTAAACAGTGTATCTGCTAGTACACACCGGTAGAGTACAATGGCTTCACAATCAGCATTAAACATTTGGCTCAGATTTAGCGTTTTTTTCTTTTTTGAATAACCATCTCAGATACTTTTCCTTACAATCAAAGGGGATTTTGGTACCTTGTTGCAGTCCCAACAGAACTTGCTTTCATAGCACAATTCTACCAGGGTGCTGAATACAGCCTCTTAGCCGGTCAAGCTGGAGCCATGCTTCCAAGAAGGGGAGCCTGCAGCATGCATGCAGCGTGCAGTAATGCATTAGACTTGTGTCCCTGGGTGAAATGCCTTGGAAAGTTTGAATTGGTTTGATTCCATGTGTAATCTTGAAACTCACTCCCAAAATATCCAACCAACCTCTTACTTGCTTCAAGCATATATTGGGTGGAATTTTTTGTTTGCTCACTCAAATAAAACAAAAAAATTCTAAACTGTATTTAAGGGTGTAAGACCCCTGAAAATGACCTGAATTAATATGCAATAGGTAAGCAGTCAGGCACTGTGCATTACAACATTTCATCACTATTATTCTTTGGTGTCCCAAAGATACAAACCGTGCTTCCTTGCTCCCTGATCTAAGGAATATGAACTGAATACCTTTGATGCTCCACTGTCTTATAGTCCCAACCGTGGAAATAATGCCAACTATAGCACCTCTTACTGGGAATACTTATGCTTAAGTCAGAAAGTCTACTCATGCTAATAACTGCTTGTAAGATGAAGCTTTACAAAGGGTACAGAGAAAGGACCGCAGGTGTTGGCAACACACCTCTTCTTCCTTTCAGCGCACACAGAGGGTGATGTTAAACAGCACCACCTTCCTTAATTGGCCAATTAGACAAAGTTCCATTTATAAATGGTTTAGAAAGAATTAATAAATAGTAAAGCATGCTACAAACATGAGAAGTAAATGTTACTGGTGCTAATTAGCTTTCTCAATATGTACCTTCTCAATAAGCTTTTGCTGTAGTCTGTAGTGATCTCAGTGTTTTTATTAAATCATTTATTAATAAAATATTCTCCTTCTGTTAAGTATTTATAAATGGAACTTTAATTTGAAGCGTGACTGCATTCCTCATTGTACCTATATCATCTTTATTGAAAATAAAGAGCTTTGAACATATATCTTTCTCTAGGGCTATCTGTTCACCTCTTAAGAAAACATCTACTAAAAAGAGAGGGAATACCCAGCATTTCTTTAATAACATAGATGGGATTCAGCTTCATCTTGAAACAAAAAGAAGAAAAAAGGATAAATTAGGATCAAAATTAACTGGAGGGTACCAAACAGACACAAGAAGTTCTAAACGGAGAAGGGAGTTTCATTCTCAGAAGGTGTCCTGGTACCTGCACAGTGTCTGAGGATAGTTCTCTGTGTCCACAGACATTGAAACAGCGAGACAAATGAGAGAACAAAAAAGAACCCACAAGTAAATTATATGGAGTGTGACTCCAACATAAAAGCTCACAAACACACACAAAAGCATCAAAAATGCTTCTTCCCACATCTCTCTCTCTCTCCCTGCTGTAAAGCCTCATTCACTGAAATATATCGGCCTGTATTCTATTTGTAAAGTGCAAATGAAAAATTCCTCTACAAGATACAACAGGTCCCGCAACAGGAATAATCCAAAACTAGAGCTTACCCCAGTGGATCAGCACTCGCCATCCTTGGAAAGGGAAAAGGAAGAGAGAGGGAGAGAGAGAAAGAAAGAGAGGGGGATGTGGAGGCAGGTGGAGAGAAGAGTAGGAAAAGCAGAGTGAAATACTGTTCGGCGAACTGAATGGTCATAATTATTGCCACCGGTGCCTACATCTTCAGAGACCAGGAACACAAGGGGGACAGTTTCAATTACCAGAAAATAACTTTTGTCCTGCTCACAACATTGCAGACACATCCAACTTTGGCACTGGGGAATATGGTGAGGGACATACTAAGGCTGTAAAAAAACCTCCCAGCCAAACCCCAATTAAAGTAGTCAGCAGAGCAATGGGGTTCACACTTCATATTGCATTTCTTTTCTGCCTCTAACATAAGGCATAGTTATATCAGACCGTTATCAAGGAAATTGTTCTTTTTGTCCCCTATTTGCTCAGCGTAGTGTCCCTCTGTCCCCCAAGCTGGCCTGGTAAGAAGTACTTTTTTTGCCATGAATGAACTGTGAAATGTATTGGTTATTAAAGCATGCATTTCTGAGCCAGCTTGGGAGCCCAGGGTACAAGATTGCAGCTCAAGCTGTGAATCTGCTTTGATACTGGCTTATTAGTCATGATGGTCTTATAGTCAGGAATTCAGATCAGCTAGAACATACCAGCTCAGCAACCCAGCACTTATCTCTGTGGATGCCTTCTTGTGCTCCAGGATCTCATTTTTCTTTTAAAATAAATTCAGTCTCTGGGTCTTAAAGGTTGCAAAGAAAATCTTTCAAATGTGAATGGAGAATAAATCAATGCTGTGCTGAAAAGAGTCTGAAACAGCAGCTCTAAAAGCACAATGAATCTCTAGCATGTTGACTTTGAAGCCTAGTGACAATCAAAAACTTCAGTATTCTTAATTTTTCATTACTAACCAAAGCATTCAAAATCAAAAAGAATGGTCAGGTTATTAAGTTTTCAGGGGTGCAGGTAAGCAAACTCAGGAAAAGTGTCAACACCTTTGCACATTGACAAAGATTAGATTAGAAATAAAAAAAAAATCTGGTGTGTTAAGCTAAATTATTTTCAAGTCAGACGCAGCGCTTTTTTTCCTGTCTGTCTCTTTCTCTCTCTCATTCTCTCCATTTTCAATAACAGGCTCCCAAGCTGCCAGAGCTACCTCTGGCTGGGTGAGGAAAATCAATTCTCCACAAGATGGTCACCAACAGAAATGCTAAATTTAATATATGCCCAGTAGATTTCACAGTTTACTGCTCAGTGCAACTAGCCAAGCTTCCGGTTACATCAACATTGCAAATGCTGGGCTGGGCAACACAAGGCAGTTTTGAGAACAGTTTAAACTAAAACATAGTTAAAATAGAAAGAAAAAGCTGTTGTGCTACTCATTGATAGAGAAGTGGAAAGAAGCATTACAGTAAGCTCTTTTTCATGTGTTTGAGTGACACTCCACTTGTATTCTGTCCTGGAGTGCAAATTTGGATAAGACCTAATAAATATATAAATACATATATAGGTATATATTTAGGGACAAACACTGTCCTTAATTGTACCCGTACAAATCCATCTACAATGATGTAACTGAAAAGAGCAAATTGACACCCATTGTATACTGGAACGTGTGTGTATATTTCTACAGAAAATACACCCATATTCACACATGCAGAATATTAAAATGTAAATAAAATGGGTGAAAGAAGCTTGATTAATTTTTCTTTCAAGTCATTTTCCCAACAGGGAAAGCACTGAAGAGGTTAACAAAGAGAATGGAAAGCAAATTGACAATAGGGAAAAGGAAGAGGGAAATGAGGTTTAAAAAAAATGAACAACCCCAGGACACAATAGACCCAGAAGCGCAGACATGTGCATTCCCTACAATACTGAAGCAAGTGAACTACAGAGCTGCAGCAACCCAGATACAGAAGAAGAGAAGCACTGAAAGAGGGGGTGAAAGAGAAAGTCATAAAGAAAGAAAAAAAAAAAAAGAAAGGGACAGTGGCCTCAGCTACTAAGACAACCATGTGCATCTAGAGGGAAGGGACCCTTAAAGATGCAGTATTCCTTTAAAAAAGACATGATAAAGTGGGATAATTAAACACTGGCCAAAAAATTAATGGCCACCATGATTAGGTGGCCCCATTTTGCTCGGGTTCTCTTTGCTGCCTATCCCTTCCTTTCATGTGGCTGTGTGCAGATCCAGAATCCAGGTCCTCTCGCTTTCCCAACACTGAGGTCCTTCATCCTAACTCTTAGAAGTGAGAGGGAGGTAAGACCACTGCAAACGTGATCTTCCAAAATTCAGCCTGGTCCTTCAATGAGAAAGACCCTGGGTGATCCTTGTGCAGTGCTCTAACTTTCTCCTCCTGTACTCTGAAAAACACCACCTTAGAGAGCGAACACAAAATGCCCGTGTGTATTTAAGAAATTCTCCTAGCAGTTACTCAAGGGTCATTTCCTCTGCTCTTAACACAGCTGTAGCAGCTGCTGGAGAAAGAGAGAGACAATGAAAGGTGCTGGGAACATTTGCTGAAAGACCCTTTTCCTGTACTAGACCTGACTTCTAATTACTGTGGAAAAGCTCATCTTCGGAGTAGCTTCAGATTAACTTTTAAGGCAGTAAGTGCCACATGTTCAAGAACAGAATATAAGGGGAATCAGAGAAAGGAACAGGAATTTCCATGTCTGTGGTAACAGTTGAGGGAAAGCCCAGCCACTAAAGACTGTATAACCACAACTTCTTCATGGCTGTGAAACTTAGTGGTTTCTAACAGTTTGGGACCAATGCTTGTTCCTATCTTGGCATCTTAAAGACGGTGCCTTACACATCGTGTGAGGCACAATCTCAGCTGCAGATGCATGGTGTTCTTCATTGTGGCAGGTTCAGGACTTGAAAAGGACTGCCTCAGCCTGCAAAAGGCCGAAACAGGGGCTGTCTCTCACACATCCTACAAGTCTACTGAAGTTTAAAGGCCACCTTTATCTTTAAATAGAAAGATTTCTATTAAAAGGGGAAATGGAAAGAATGGTTCATCAAGTCCATAGGTTCTTTTAAGGAACTCACTGCTTCCCCCTTTCTGAATCATATGGAACACTCCTAACCTCTGGGTAAGCTAAGTGCTTGTCCAAAACGTATAAGAAATACATTTTGACGAAGAAGTATCAATTGGGATGGCAGCTTTTAACATTAGAGAAAAATTCTCTTCCTCTGAGACCGATACTTGTCCATCAAAAACCTTCCCAAAAGTCTAAACTTTGTTTTTTGTTCACGGACCCACACATGTCCGCTTAAAGTCCCTACGTCTGGTGGCCTGTATGTCTTCCATTGTGCCTCTGTTCACAGTTGAGAGTTACCCTTTTTGTTATTCTTCACCATCTATCACTTGAACTGCTAGATTGGAATCATTCTCCCAAACCTCTATCTTTGATCATCTTTTCCTCTTGAGTTCTCTGGTGCAGCCAGGGTATTCTTAAGCAGTTTGTCTCTCAGCTCCAGGCACTTAGTATTTTGCTGTGTTAGACATGATTTCCAAAGTTTCCCTCCACTGTTGTCACTGTTTCTAGTGCTGGAGTGGAGCACTCCGGGCTGTCCTAGTGTTTTATACTCCAGTCCTTCCCAAAGGAGTCTTGGCAAACACATTTTCTACCTTGGGCATCTTCACTCATGGCAGAACTGAACCAGCAGTAGCAGCAGGATGAAATTTTAGTGGGGAAAATGTTGGTACAGTCACAGACTGCATTGGGGATAGCCTCAAATGAACAGTACTGTACGAAAATACATGTGGTGTCGGGCTGTAAATATCCCACCCTCTTTGTTTCTCTCTAAAGACAAAACTGCTATTCCCCACATGGAGAAGGTAAGTACTGCATCTTTAAGGTCTCAGCAGTGAGGTAGAGGAGAGGAACATATTGTCAGTGTTTATACCTTTCTTCTTTGTTGAATTTGGGATTGGCTTCAGAGATATCCAGGCTTTTACTGAACATTGTTTTACTATGGCAGGAACAAAGCGAGAAAACAGAGTTACTAGTGTGGACATTTATAAAAGAGAGTCACCTGAAGCAATGCTGGACACCCAGCCCCCCAACCCATCCTCCCCTTTTTAAGCAATGCTCTGAAAAAACCCTTTCTTTTACTTTCCAACTATGGCTCAAGCCTACACAGTGTTGAAGTTCATTATCTTCCTCTGACTTCCGAGGTCTAAGACGACTTCTCCCACACATACTTGTAAACCCTACTCTCCTTTACCCAGCTGAAAACCCAGATACCATCTACTTTGCCACATTGTCCAGGGAAAACAGAACATGCCGGAAGGCACAAATTGCAAAGCGCCCATTACTCAGACTTTTCTCAAAGACCTCGACACTAAGCACAATCTGGGAAGACGTTAAAATCAGACCACAGAGCCTCTCAGAGGAACAGTAATTTGTTTTTGTATTCTAATTTGTAGGGTCCATTGCCGCTTACTCCCAACTCTCTTCCCTATACTCAGTGGACAGAGAAATGCCCTTCTTTTTCATCTTGGGTCTGAATCCCTGAAGCTTAGAAGCAAAATTCCCTACACTTTGCTGAAGAGTCAGCTCTCTGTAATATGTTTCACTGGTAATATGCTTCACTGTTTCACAGAACACTGCTTCCAAATGTTAGCTGATCTTTCATGCAAGCTATCCACTGCAATAACCAGAAGAAAATGAATAGTTAATGAAGCCCATTTTAGAGCATTTTTTGGACTTTCACAGCAGAGCTGCTGAAAATTTCTGGCATATCCCTGAGGGATTCTAGCTCCCATGGAATTCTTCCTAGTCTGTGTGATTTTGGCACAAGGGACAAATTAGCTGGTGTTAAACTAAGCTCAGAATCTACCTCTTTTCTTTTGACATTTCAATGAAATACCAGATAGTCTAAGAGGTGTGCATGCCACAACAGCAGAAGCAATTAAGGTGTAATTATGAACCTGTTTAGTTGACAACTAGCAGAGAAAACCAAGAATTAACAAAACATAGTCACCAGTTTCAGGGTGGCTGGTGTTTGTGCATACTAACTTTGCCATATACAAAGACCCAATGAAGAACACTTGGAGAAGTCAGCACAAGAATTTCAAGGAGTCTGTAAGCTCAACAAGTAGCCTTTGTGCTGATTTCCCCTCTTCTATTATCCAAAACCAAGTCACCGAAGGACTCTGTTTTTCACTTAACACTTTCTCAGCCTGCAGGATTGAAGGCTGACAAGTTTGAAATCTCATGGAAAGATATGCACTTAAACAAGCCAAGACCAGACACTTGTAGGGTCCCCACACGGTTACCAAAAGCACAGGTCATCAAACAGACACATAAACCAGAGTTTGAAACATAAATCCCCTTTATGCAAGTAAACATCTGTTTACTACTGGGAAAGAGGACAATAGGACTAAATCACAAGACACATGGGTGTGTTCTGCCCACTGGTTAGAAGAGTATCTCTGCCAGCTCAAGAAAGAAGCAACGGCTCTGTGTCTCCAGACGTTTACACAGGTGTTCTGTATCTAAACAGGAGACCTGTTTCCATGGTCCACTTCCCTGTTTTCCTAGTATTGTGGGATAAAAACACTGAATAGTCATCTGTTGAGACCAAAAAATGTCATTCTTAAAAAAACATCCATCTCTGAGACCTAAGCCCTACTGCTGTAAAATCCACTGTCAATGGGTCATTTCATGGAATACAGCATGTGACTAGCCATTAAAAATCCCCTACTCTTGGTGGAAGGCACTTGTCATTTTGTTACTGACTGTTCTGACAGATGGGTGTCCCATCAGCAATGCATCGTCCCCAGACAATCCCCATGCAGTGATGTTCGTTAATGAAGCCAGTTCATGTTATAAATGACTGTGCTGCCAGCAACAAAAAATGTGCCGTTGTCATCTGTGGAGGTGGATGGTATGAATTATGGAAGCTCACACATGGACTAAAATAACATCTTCCCTTTAGCCCCTTCCAAAACAAGCACTACCAAGCCCATCATCATCAATCATGGTGTTATTACACCCCTTTTCTCCACCCCTCATCACACCTTTATGTCCAGCCCTGAGCTGTGGTATGCATTGCCCTGTATCTCTTTTGTGCCTGGCAGGTTTCACTTCCTCCTTAAGCCAAAGCCCTGCTTTACTTGTACGTAGTCTGGTTATGTCTCTGTGCTGAACTCACCTCAGGCCTTTTGACTTCAATCGTTCCCTCATGTGTAGAACTGAGTAAGACATTTAAAAGCAAAAGAAAAACTCTGGATAGCAAGACACAGCTTTGCCTCTTCAGACTGTTAAATCCAAAGTCAAAGCTGAGAGCTGGAAGAGCTGGTTTCAGCTCTCAGAAAACTTAGGGATCAATCTAACACCTCCTATTTGTTCTGCCCAGTTGGACACTTGCTGTAAATGGCTGCAGAGTACTGCAACTCACAGGCAGCCTTGGGGTGGGGAAAGTGATTCAACTCCGTCTGGGTCTGGGAGCTTCATGGCCCATGCATCTACCAGGTACCAGATTAAACACTGCAAGCTGAATAAGGAGTGAGCAACTGTTTGTCCATGTTGTGTTCAACCTTATCACTCTGAGGACTATGAGGAACACTAAGCGTACACTGTCCTGAACAATTCCTTCACCCAGACCTCACATCAAAGAAAACCACATATCCAAGACAGGTTTCCAACCTACACTACAATGAAAAATCTTTATGGCAGCGTATCTCAAGGCCACACATCCAGTCTGAAATAAGTCCTAGTAGATTCTGGAAATCACCACTTTTTCCTCATTGTAGACAGAACTGTAACAGTTGCCAGCAAAACTTTCGAGCAATTCTAGGGGCCTCTAGACATGAAATTATTTCACGTTATTCACCCAGTTCTGTCAGCAAAGAGAGCTTCTGGGCACAGCAGGCCCTTTTTGAGCAGATCTTAAGAGCTGAACAAAAAAATCATGTCATAAAGCTGAAACAGAAGCTACAGCATCATCAGCATACATATATGTGAAGTGTGCTTTTATATTGATTGATTTATGCAAGCGTGAATCCAAATGCACGTGCTTCCCTTAGGCTCGTCATAGGGACTGAGGAAGCAACTTCCATGGTCCACCTAAGTGAACTTCCACTGTTCACTTACTCTCCCAGAACCTGCCTTGAGGAGACACCATTCTCCTCTGCTGTTTCTCCACAAGACTGATGCTTTCTTTGATAGAAAAGAGGCAGAACTATACAAATTCCATCACTTTACATGCATGTGGTAATTTATGTGGGTCAGATGCATGCTGGCTCTGACAGCACATTTTAGAGGCATCTACAGATGTCTGGACAGGGCTTTCCAGATTCAAGCTGTTCTGACGACATGGAGACTGGGGTTCATCTCATTTAAATTCGGGTGCCCAAAAGCCAGGCACCTAATCCAAGATAGTCATCTAGATTCCTGTTGTCGGCTATGGAGACAGAGAGGAATAACCAGAGATCAGTTAATCCTGTCTGAGATTGCTGGAACAGAGGACATATGTATCTGACACCTTCCAAAGCCCTCATCTGTCCCCACTGCCTAGAGTGATAGCCTGTATCACAAGCTTAGGGTGAATGCCTATGTTCTCGACAATTAAAAAGAGGTGAGATGAATCTTGCTCAGAGGACGTGGTGGTTTCCTGAGCAATAGCTGCAAGCAAACAGAACCCGTAAGCCCCTGGCAACAATTCTGGTCCTGTATGCATAAGCGCTGCTGGCTGCCAGATCACGTTGCAAATGTGCTTGGAAGTTGTAATAAGTGCTGGTGCAAACAGAGAAGCTCCACAGCTCTTTTGTATGTATAACATAAAAAGGGGTAGCAAACCCAGACAGGCAGGACCCCTGGGTAAAGCAGAGACCCACCTCTGTCCATGTTGTGCCATTTCAATAGCTCTGCGAGCGGGGACTGGAGAGCCGCCATCTGTCACACTGAGAACTTCCATCGACTTCCTTTCTGGCCGCCGCTTCCCATGCCTGTTCAGCATTGGGGAGTCCACACGCTTCCTGGGGGGATCTTTATGAAAAGAAAATGCTGTCAGCTGAATTCGCCTGTGACTTACCTCACAAAGGTTGGTTAAATCCTCTCACAGCGATCTCACTCTCACACCTCCCCTACAGAGACAGATATCTTCATGATGGAGATGTACATTTGCAGTCTCTCCCTTCTTCCAAATTTGCAAACATTAAGACACAAGTTGCAATCCATCTACAGAGAGAAGGAGCACTGCTACTGCCCTGAATGTACGAGCACTGTAAAATAAAGGTAGAACCATAGCATACCTTGTAGAAATTACCTTACAAAGCTGATAACAGTAATAACAAGATGACAGCATGGGCTGCGGCACAAGCTGTTAGTCAGAGTATAAGCCATCTAGGGATCTTGTATATGTACTCAGGTTGCTAGAGCTTGCCTTCAGTGTCCCTGCTAGATTAAATGTGACACAGAGACACACGTACACTCTGAACTCAGAACTGCATGTTCCTCTGAAAACATTCTCTTTCTTAGCATCTTTAAGATTAGATTTCAGGTTTTCCCCACTGCTTTATATTTTCCTCCTTCAGCATTACAAATTAAACATACTTGTCTACCTGAGATGAATCTCCAATGAGAGCTACTAAAATTTATCTCAGAGGTCATCATATGGCTTTTACTGCTGTAGTAACTGAAGTGCTTTACACTTTTTATTGTGCAACATTTCTATGAGGTATTGAAGTGCAACTTTCACATTGCAGAGTGAAAACTGAGGTATGAGATATTTACAGGCAATTCTATCCTAAGGGTGCTGACAAACATTTACTGAGGTTCTGAGGAATACCTAAATTGCTTTGAAAGGAGTCTTTAGATAACAAACTGCATTGCACAAGGTGACTTGCCAAACTGTACAAACCTCCATGGTGAAGCAGAGAAGCAAATGCAGACCTGCTGAGATGTTTTATTCGTAATATCACTCATACCACTAAAAGAGTAAAAAGAAGGCAGGCAGAAAAAAAAACCCAGGATTTTCTTTTCTTTGGTTGGACTATTTCAGTTCCCTGCCTCTATTTAGAGACATGTTTTTAATTTTAGTGGAGAGTGACCACCTGTAAAAAAAAGGCATCCTTCACCCCTGCAGTTAGAAAGAAGCTCACAGTGCTCAGCCACTAAGGCTTTTTCCTCTGCTAGAACTCCTTTATAAAACCAGAAATATCAAATTTGACAGTTCTACCTCTACTGCCTAGTCTGATGGTATTATTTTCATTATCCTGCCCTCCTCACACCCCTCATCTACTTGCTTGTTTCTTCTCCCTTTCACATCATGCTTTTTTAGAACAATATCCCTTTAAGGTAGGGCTTATTCTTGAAATGAGCATGAGCAAAGATGGCTCAAATGCAAATGGGCTAGTGATAACAACTGACCCCATTACTGTATAACCCAAGTATTCTTTGTATTAATACTAATAATGTTCCTGTTATAAATTAATTAGAAAAAAAGCAGTTGTATCCCACTCCATTTCAAACTACATCCAGTAATAAAAAGGTAGTAGAAAATACTAATTCCAGATTAGGAAAAATATATAGAGCATAAAGTTGAGGGAAAAGCAAATGGAGATAAACCTAATAAAGCAGTTATACTGGGTGACTTCAGCTGCACAGGTGTAAGTGGTCAAAAGTAAACTGGGACAAGGTTTAGACATTTCAAACTCCTGCTTCTTTAAACAAGTTCAAAGAATGAGAAAAAATTCATCCCACAGAACAACTGCTGGTATCAGAAGTGTGACTTGAGCTGAGTAACACACATAATGACAATGTAATCACGTTTGGTACCAACTACAGAGAGCTGATAGAAGTTTTGCAGAGGGATATCAGACATCAGAAAGAAAGGTGGAAAAGGGCAGTTTAAAAGAAAGGAAAAAGAAGGAAGAAGAAGGAAGATGAAGAAAGCAGCTAATGTCAAAAGAATGGAGATCAGTAAGCTCAGGCTGCATCAATGTTAGCTAATAACAGAATCTAAACAAGAAAGATGGAAAAAGGCAAGAAAAACATTTTATGAAAAGATATTTAAAAAAGCAATTTGATCTAAGCATGTTCAAAACAGAAGACTTCAGCAAACGGAAATTCAGCGGAGTGACACTTACAAAAGTGACAGGCCAAATATAACATGGCTATTAAAAGACAGCAAAGAAGAAATCTGAAGAGGAATTAGTGAAAGACTTGAATAACAGTGTTTTGTACAGCCATCAGAAAGAGCAAGCTTGAGACAAGGACAGTAGCTAGAGGGACCATGGGGGAATCAACAGAACAATTACGGACGAGAAGGATATTGCTAACAAGCTAAATGGTTCTTTTATATCAGTGCTTGCTGCTTAAGATGCTGGAAGATATTGACTTCCAATCTATATTTTAAACTACCAAAGACAGAGACTAAGCAAAACGAGCAGGTAGTGAAACATACCTATAAATTCAAGAACAGCAATTCACAAAAGTTTGATGGAAAATACATCCAGAAGCTTGCATGAATGTGGTTGAGTTTCTGATAAAGGCATTTGATTCCTCTTTAAAACTGGCTACAATCCTACACTACACATGCCTGAGGGTAGCCAGTATTGTACATATTTTTTAAAATGGTCTGAGTAAGAAACGACAGTCTGTCATCACTTTTAAATCTAAAGATTCTAAAGAAATATTTAAATACACAGCCATCCTGCCACAAAGACTGAAGTGATTTCATATAAAAGCAGTAGAAGATTTTATATCTTCTTTAAAAAGCACAGGAATTAAAAATAGGAAAAGCACAGGAATTAAAAATAGGAAAACCTCCAGTGTTTGCCCCTCTCTTCTTGACTCTCTGGAAATATTTCACATGCGGAAAAAAAATCAAGTCCTAGTCTGGATCTGTAATATTTTCGAGGCTGCATTTTCCTTCTATTTCACATCAAAAAAATGAAGCCATTCCTAAGGATTTTTACAGAGGAAGAGAGAACCATATAGCTAATGATTCAATTACAAAGGCATTCATCTGGGAGGTGGGAAATAGAGGTTCAACTTCTGAGTCTGGAGGAGGCACCTATATCCTATATGGCTGTTCTGGCCCAATCTCTTGTTCCCTGGTTTATTAAGAGACCCCACCCCGCAAAAGCCTTTTCCTCAAGGAGACATTAGTTGACATTCATTCATTTTACTGAGAAGTTTCTCATTTCTGCGTTTCCAGGTAAAGAAAATGGAGCTGGACTCGAAAGATGGTAAGGGTGCCCCTTCCCTGGCCCTTTGAGAAAGCTTCATTTAGCTGAAACAGACAAAAGGAACACCAGAAGAGAGTGCTAGTCTGAGCTGACCATATTTTTACCTGCATCCATCCTTTCTGACACCTAACATGAAAAGCAAGAGTAAAAAGCAAAATACTCTGAGATGCACTTTTTTTTTTTTTTGGCAAGAGCTCAGGCAATTCACAACTCTCATGAATATGGTTTCTTCAAGCTGCTATTATTAAATTTGTTACTTTTTCTCTACTCTTCTTTGTTTGTGCAAGCCCATTGCTAATGGCTAATGATGAGATATTCATCAGAAGCATGACTGCTCTTAATTAAACCTTGCCCCATGTTCTCAGAGATACTGCTGGGAACAGAGGAGGTGGAAACCCCCTGTGGAAGAGGAAATACAACCTACAAACACTCAAAGAATAATGCCTAAAGAGTCTAAAATGTGCCGATGAGGCACAATGATACATTCAGAGCACTGTTTCCCTGTTGGGGAACATTTTCACTCCTTGTACAAAAAACTACAAAAGCGGAGAATAATATTTCAGTTCAAACCATGAAAATACTTCACATGTGGAAGAGAGATACATGCTGTATTTAGGGCATAGCTACCTATTCACTTACGTGTTGGATATGAAGATTCTAGAGTTACCTTGCTTCTTTCTTATGACAAAAGCATTTCTAAAACAAGATGTTGGTGTCCTTACATGGCAGGGTAATCTGTTTGAGTCAAAAGCTGATCAGTGAAAAACCAGGTGACAAACTGCACTGAGCAAGGGGCTTTTGACTACAGGACCTGCAGTTGGCACATCCACCCATCTCCATCAGAATCCCTGCTAATATGCCCTCTATAGCTCCATCCAGGTTAGAGTTTAAAAATTACCGTGTTGACTAAGAATTTTCATCTCTTCTCCCATAGCAGAGATTTCCCTGTAAAATTATAGGGCCTGGAGCCTGGAACATGGATAAGGTAATAATCCAATGGAGTATTAACAAACTAACAGTTCAATATACCACTGCCCTGTAGGCTTTGGAGATTCCAGTTTTTCCAGTCAAAATAAAGAGCACTTTGCTTCTAGCCTTCAAAGTGCTGAAATACAACACCTGAAAATCACAACACTACTATGTAAAAATGCTGTTTCAGGTCATTGACAGAAGTGACTAATCCTTTATTAGTTATACTTTTGTAACTCTGCACAGCAAGAGTCACTTATATAGTTAGCTCCTTAGGGAAGCATTTTTCCTGTTGTCTAGATTAGTGAAGTCCCTGGCAATCAGCAGTACCATAAAATACTAATGAATAATTCTTCAGGAATAAAGTGGCACCACAAGAGCTTTATCAGATATATAATCTTACTGCATATTAAGCTTTTAAAATATTTCTATGATAGTCTAAATACATGGGACTTTGAGGTATGCACTATATACAGGTAAGTGGTGGTATTCATACTTTCAAAAGCATATATATTTACCTGCAGAAAAGAGAATGTGTACATACGTAACTCCACAGAGATGCAGTGCTACACAGTCTAACTAGCTCAAGTCCAGAAGCAGCATTTCTGCAATACTGCATGTAGATCAGTAATTAGAAAATTCTGCCACTAGACGATACTGCTTCTAAACCTCATCTTCTTGCACAGAGCCAGCTTGAGGGTCCACATGATATTTTTTAAGATCTGGTTCAAGGTCAACTTGGATGTTTCTGCACTGTGAGACAGACATGTCCTGAAAAATGAAGCCTTCGAGTTTAGCCACAGAACTGCCTGCCTCAGACTGAGGATTCTCACCAGTGCTGTACACCATTTCAGTGGGAAGGTAACAGTGATGCTAGGGTTTGGGTATATATTAAAAAAAAAAAAAAAAGTGAAGAAGAACTGCTTGAGATTGGTTCATGGTGACAGAGGTCATATCTGTAGTACCTATTTCATTTCTAGGGGGAAGATCCTCATCTTCATGACTAGGATATCTCTCCTTCCGGTCAAGTAGAAGAAAATAAATCATTTTCTCTTGGTTTTCTCTGAAAAAAAGAAAAAAAATCTTTAAATTTGAAGCGAAAAAAACATCAACGTGTAGATAAATCCTTCTCATCAAACAAACAGTCACAGTTATTCTAAATAAGCTGGAAATGGTCATGGTCACCTGCCACCTAATACACAACAAACAAAGCTTTTGACAACCTTGCCGTCTCCAAAAAGCAGCTAGTGAGAAAAGGAAATACGACTCCCATGTTCCACACAAGGCATAGGACAGATGAGGTAATGTGTCCACAGGAAGTCCAAACCAAGAGTGGCAGCAAGACAGGTCTCCTGAGCCTCTAAGCGCTCCTTCTACTACGTTTCCCTCTTAACACCTTAGGAAATACACCAGCTCTCAGGCATAAGCTTGAAATAAATAAAAATTTTCCAACAAAAGCATATCCAACACAAACAACAGCAATGATCTGTCCCCATCTGAACTGCATGGTCCAGCTTTTCATGAAGTGACCTTGCCTGGCAACAAGGGAAGTGATAGCACCATGCCTTGCTGGTCAGGCTGTGAGCTTCTGACACACAGTGCAAGAAAAGCTCAGTGCTTGCTCCCAACACCTCACTAGCAAATGAGCAGCCAGAGGGTGAGAAGTTGCTACTGGTCCCTCACAGCAAGAGACATGTTACAGCGATCTCTACCTCTCCCCAGGTTTATAAGCATCCCAGCCCATGGACACCCAACTGATACGAAGACTGAGCAAGTGCTTACTCTTCTGACAACAAGTCCTGTAAGAGTTTATTTCGGTCACGGAAGCAGCCTAACGAGTGCATGCTATCTAACACGTCTGGATCAATATCCTCCAAGGAAGGGAGAGAACGAATCTGCACCTTTCGAGGGATTGGTTGCTCTGGTTCTGGCTCGTTCTTACCCCCTCTGCAGAAGAAAGAAGATGAGAGAGAGAAAGGGGGCAGGGAAAGAAGGAGAGAAAAGAAACACGAGTCACAAATGAATCCATACTCTGAAACACAGCCTGCAGATGGAAATAGCTTGTTAAATTCCCACTGAGAGACCAGAGCTAGCAACCAGACAGATATTCTTTTTGGAAGAAACTGCCATGAAGGCTAGGAGTGACCAGCACCTTGTGGATTCAGGTCTTCAATGAGAAATGTCTGTGTTCAGCCAGAAAGGCAGTAGGAACTTCACTTACCAGTGCCCTCATAATTAAAGCAGCTGTTCAGCATCCTAATGCCAAACATTTATAAAACACTACACAGTTTTAGAGATGCTGTTGTATCAGCAGGCCAGACCTCAGGCTATCAGGCTGAAAAGTGCAAGCTGAATGATTATCTTTCAAAGAAGGAGCTGCAAATAAACCATTGCTGTTTTTCACAAATTCTGATTATAACCAGCATTACAGCAGTTTCATTCTATAAAGCTTTCAATGTGATTAAGAGACCTCAGTGTTCAGGTCATCACTTAACACACTTTGAAGGGTTTTTGGGGAAACCAGGCTGTTTATTTACACACCCAACTATGACAATCTCTGCTTCTCTTCAGACATGCAGATTTGAAAACTGTGGCCCAAGTGTGATGCCCGAGGTCATTGGCAGACCTAGGTATACACCATTACTGGTAGAGCGTATTAGTCTTTTAAAACTAGTTAACACAAGCTTTCTGCATAATTATCTCATCCCATTCACTAGACTCAGGAAATACTGATTATTTGTTGCAATTAAAGGCCCTGACTGTAAGAAAGAGGTCAAGGTGTCAGGGTATCTGCAACCGACTGAATGATATGTATTGCAGGCATGTTGAACATCCTTTGATTTTATTTAGGTAAGCTGGGAGCAATTTATGTAAACTCTATCCACTCGAAGAGGTGGGTTTGGTGGTGGTGGTATTTTAGTTGGAGAAACTGTCTACTCTGAATCTTAGCTATTTCTCAATGGATGCTTTGTGCGATGTCCGAGTTTTTATACACTTTAGGTGAGGTACTCACTTCCGATGCTGAGGTTTTCGTACTCCGTGGATGAGGTCCCCCCTTTCCTATATGTGATGTAAATGTGTGACTATTGGTTCCAGGCTCCCAGGGTCGGTAACAGGAATCAGGAATATTTAAAATGCATCAGATGTCAGTATTTGCTGTTTATGTGGCTGTGTTTGGGCACGAGATTCTTCCTTTTGATGCTGGCAGAAATAAGGTGAACACAACTTGTGAACTTACTCGCAAAGCTTAAAATGCTTTGGGCTTAGATGTGAGCTATCCAAGTATCTACACAGGAAAAGGAGCTTCAAGTCAAATGCCCCTAATTTTTCTTGGGTAGGTTAGAAAGCAGCTCTGGTAGGTTCATACACATGAGCTCAAGGTCTCAGCCAGCATACGAAAAAGAGAGCCAATGCAGATTATCTCCTCCAGGGTAAGAAGGCAATACTAACTCATTGCAGCCAGGGCTCTGATGCCAGGACAGGACAGTTACATGCTACACCTCAATCACAGAAGCTTGCTGGGTGCTACTTGCAATTTATTTTTCAGCAAGTTGAAATGCACTTGTGAGGCACCTGCTCTGTTAACCATGTTTGTGGGACATCACTTGCAGAAAGACTCCTCGGAAATATCTTCTGTTGTAGCAGTGAAAACATGCTCAGCCCTTCCTGGATACATGTCATGGAGTCAGACTTTGGTAAACCTTAGACGGGTCATGACAACATGTGTCAGATCCCACGTCTCTTACACTGAGCACTCATACACACCCTGCTCAGTTTTATTCAGTTCAGGGGGCTGGAAGCGGAATATAGAGGACGGAGAAAGATTCTGCTCCTTGGGAGACATTCTGGTGTGTCAAACCACTAAAACGCAGCTTCTGACACCCCCCTGGAGTCTCGCAGAAGTGTCTATGTCTTCTGCAATGACAACATGGTCCTGAATCTAAGGGCCAGATTCAAAAATCCTTGTTCTACTAAAGAAACATCTTATTCCCTGAGTGCCCTGTCTTTCAGAGGTAAATGCTGCTATGTCTTAGAATCAGGATTGAGCCCTCAGCAGGTAACAAGCAACAATTAGATCATAACCTTGCACTATTGAAGCCAGTGATGACCTTGTCATTAAGATAAATTCTTGCAGGACAGACCTTTGAACAGCAGCTGAGTGTTTTTTAATGATCTGCAGTTCACTTTTGAAAAGTATTGACTTAATCACTCATTATGTTACAAGCAGATGTCTTTAAGGTAATTTAAAGAGATTAAGAAGAATTATTGTTTTTGAAAATTTCCAACAAATCCGGGTTTCCTACTAGTCACCTTAGTCTATAGCAGAGTATCACCTGCAAGCTTCTTTTGTATCAATCAGCATGGGAGCCATTTCTAGAGAGCACAGCTTGCCATCTTCTGTGCACTGAAAAGAGGCTTTTCCTTATGCCCTGCACCTGGTCAGCCTCAGACATAGTCAGGAATTTTCACACTTCCTCATCAGGTACAAACAAAATCTGCAAAAAGGCGCCTCGTCCTTTGGCAGCCCAATTCAGTGCTTCAGGAAATGAAAATCACCGGGTCTGGGCTGCGATTGGCATGACTGTATTGCCTGCTCCATTCTCAGTCTAGCAGAGAGTGTCAAATTTGTTGCATTTCAGCCCACACACACATCAAACAATACCACACGATGAATACTGCAAATCACGTATATTTTTTAAAGGCCCGCATGAATGTAATTGCTGCTTTAAAACCCATCCTCCTTTGTGAGGATCGGTGCACACAATGGCTGTGATTCCAGACCAGGGAGGACTTTCTCAGTCTCTCCATGAAATTCCCTCGTGAATCTCACCAAGATGCACATCTGCATCAGTGCAAAGCAAAGCAGAACCAGTACAGTTATTCTTTTTCTGATTTTAGTAGAGTTGGTACCTTCACGATTAGGGCATTAGCTCCGTGTTATAGGAGTATGTATTTACAATAACAGCTAATTTTATTTGCCCTCTTGCTTTATCAAAAAAAAAATGGAAATAACTGCTGTTTATTTGCTGATTTATGATAACCTGCACTTGAGTTAAAAATAAATGATTTCAACTGAAAAGGCTTAAAAACTTCGCTGAAATAATTTGGGTGGGAGCAAGAAGAACTGGAGGTTGGTGATGAAAGTTTTTTCTTTGGTTCCTTTTTTCCCTTTTTTTTTAGGCTTGTGAATTGTGATTTCAACTTTCAAGACCTTTTCCTCTTCCTAGTCTGTAATTAAATATTTTCCTGTTTTACACTAGCCTTAAAATTTATTTGAAGAATTAAGTGAAATCACTTGTATGTTCTGAGTACAACTTTCAGGTCAGTAACCTATACGTGACAAAGAATGAAGATTTTACATAGAATAATAGTGTTACTTGAAATAAAGAAAAAATGAAAGATGGAGCAAAACAGCCATAGAGTAAAATAAATGCAAAGAGGCTGTGAATCATTACCAGATGAAAGTAGTTGAGTTTTGGAGGTGGCAGGGTTATTCACAGACGAAATTTAGCCAAAGGAGGTTAACCTTCTTAAGTCAACCCACGGCTAGTATAGAGCAAATGAGAAAGAGACTCATTAAAAAAGCTACTTTGAGCAGAAACTTTGTTTCAGGCAATCTGAACAGACTTCTGGAAGAGCCTTTCTCCCTCTGTATTAACTACACTGGGAGTCTAGGGGAGACTTGCTTTTGCAAAATTCAGTTTCTACTTCTGAAAACAGCCTCAGGTGCTATTTCTACTGGGGTAAAAAGCTGTTTACTGTGTCAGTCATCAGAGAGCCTGATCTTCATTGAGAAGTACATAAAAATGTTCCAACACTTATATCTGCAAAGAAAAAAATCTTCACATTCTATATCTATAATACAGTAATGAAATAACACCTGCCTAACTGTGCATGTAAGCCTGGGACAACAGTCCTCTGACAGGTGAAAATGTCCAGGCAAAAATCTTGAGCAGGTTTAGAATAACAATATTTGATCAATGATATTTAGTTTTACTTCCTATTCCAGTTCTGATCAAAGCACAGAGAAAGTCAGCTGATTTCATTCCATGAAGAAACAGAGGGGATCAGCTGTCCACTCTGATATAAACACTATTTACTTCCGGAATTGCTAGTAAGACAATATAGGAGGAGTATTTCGGAGATTACAACTAGAGATTTTTCACTTCGATTTCTCCTACATTTATCCGTGAGAGTTTGAAAAAAAATATCTGCACCAAACAACACTCCAGTCCTTCTTTGGTATAGAAAGGTGCCATATCAACTGGTAACTGTAGAGTACATGAAAAAGCCATGGGCAGAGTGCTGCCACCATTTCAGGTGAACTAAGAAAAAAACATGTAATTCGACAAACTGTTGAATGCCCTCAGGTCCCATCGAAGTCAGATAAATCCAGAAGCGAACATTGCCCATAAGATAGAATAAGAGAAAACAAAACAAATCAAAACAAAGGTGTATTTTTTTTCCTGGTGACAGGCTTAAATATCAGTTCATATCATCCTCAAGTATTTCCCAAGAGCAATGATAGGATTATGAAGGCAGGACTTTCCTTATCACCCACCTGGGGAACCTGTATGGTGACCCTGAGAAGCATGTACCAAAGCATGACTTCCTTGTTTAATATGTGAAGTATTCTCCTTAGTTTGATTAAGTTATCATCAGTATAAAAAAAAAAGGTCATTTACTTAGGTTTCTTGAAATACTATTGAGGCTACACGAAGTGCAAGGTCACTTTTAAAAGCCATCAATCTTCCTTATACCCAAACCACTAGACAGCCACGTACTTTCCTCACAGACCTCCTGTTTCACTGTCAAGACTGCTGCTTTTAATCAGGTCACAGGACTACTCTCACATCAACAGGTTACAAGGTCAGAAGCAGCCTCTTAGCTTGCTGCGAAGGAGCAGGGATTATGAGACAGAAAAGCTCTTGTTCACAGGTGCTTACTTATCACTTTTGTTTCTACTTCAGAGGAAAGCCAAGACGCCAAGAAGGAACAAACGAAAGCTTTCTTGTCAAGAAGGTATTACAAGGGATTGTCTGTAGCAGTTGGATAGCACACTAAATATGGCTGTTAGTTGGGGGGTTTTTTGCTGATCGTTTGCAGGTATCTTTTTAACACAGCAAGTTGCTGGACTGAATGTCTTATTTCAAACAATTGTTAGCCACTGTATAAAAAGCTCTTGGCTTGATACATAGATAGATGAAATGATATGAGTAGCAAAGGGTAAAAAATACATTAGATGCCTTTCTGTCCTCTGTCCCTTTCTCCAACTGCATGAAAGCTGCTTTCGAACTCTAGTCTCTCTCTTCAGAGATCACTAGAATACCAGCTCCCGTAACAGAACCAATAATGAATGCATGCAGAAGCGAATTTAAAAAGTGTTACTTACATATACCATATGTGTTTCTGAATATGTTCTAGCTGTGAAGCAGAAGAAAACAAGGAATTAGTGCTGTAAAACAGAAAGACATCCTTATTCCAGGCTTATTCAAGTAAGTCCAACGTTCCAGAGATGGATCTGTGCAAATCACAGGAACTTTATACTGTTAAAAAAAAAAGCATGCTCATCCTCACCCACTCCACTGGAAATAAGACTATAATTCCAGACATAAGGAATCAGTGAGGAGCACATCCCAGGAAAATGCGTAAGTACAAGGCTTCACAGGCAAGTGTTTTGGCAATTTAAGTTTCCCACTTCCTAAGCCCTTCCCCTCTATAACCTAACTGAAGATAACAAACTGCTCCTTTCTGTATGTGCACAATAGCTGACACTTTACACATAAACTTAATTTCTAATTTAGTTCTGGAAAAAAGAGAGAGAGAGAGAGAAGGAAATAGAAACAGGTTCAAACACATAACGTGAATAAACAAAATAAATTGTGCATGTATGAGATGACCTTCTCCCAGGACCCACTCTTGACTGGCTTCACATTTACCATTAAAATCTAAAGACCAAGTAGAATAACGTTATATGTCAAAATAATACCATTTATTGTTCCAGTAACCTGAACACCAGACTGCAAATTTCTTTTACTTCCCTCTTTCCTGTTTCACACGTCAGTATTTTACTAAGTAATAAAGGACTGATCAAAGCTGAACAGTGGCCCTGTCCACTTACGGAAGGCAGATCCAGCAAATGTTACACGATGACCATGTTTTCCATAAGCATGGGGAAGAGAAAGTAACACCTCTTTTCCAAGAGAAACTCTTAACAACAGAGAGAACAAACTATTCATATGACATATCTACAGCAGAACCTTCTTAATCTGTTGTTTTTGAAGTATCACCACAGTAAAAAGGAACTTTTTATAGATGTCCAGGCATTATTCACTATGTGTACATTATTTCTCATATTCCTCATCATGAAGCACATCTGTATGTGCAGAATAATATGTACACTCACTGTACACAGGCTTGTGTTTGTGCAACATGCAGGTGAGAGGCAGGGGAGAGCTGGAAGGAAACGCAACTGCTAACAGCTATAAGATGAAATCACAGACCCATTAAACTGGTCAGGAAGAATGGAATCAGCTGTCCTGCTCATTACTTTCCACTTCAATTCCAGAATAATGACAATCAGAGAGAAAAAAAAAGAAAAAAAAAGAGGAACAGACAAAACAAAATGTCAGAGATAGAAAGTAGGTGTTTGCCACAGAGAGCAAGGAATCAGAGACCTCTGTGCTGTGGAACAACAGCTCCATGCCTGGGAAACTAGGAAGATCTGAGGTCGGCTCTATATGAGATAATTTTTTAAGTGAGACAGGGCTTTTCCTGAAAACAAAGAAACAAGGGAATGCAGCTTAGGAAAGCATGACAGGTGGCTGGAGGGATCAGTATGAGAGACAAACAGCCTCCTTTAAAACCAAGACTGTATCAACAGTCCCATCAGAGGTGCAGTTGGCACCTGCATATCTAGCTATCTTCCAACCAGCCCAGGTACTGGGAGCACCAGTGCCCCCTCTGCCACATCCATGGGCCCAGGCAGACTTGCACAGCTTCCAGCTCTGGCCTCATCTCTGCCACAGTAATTCCCCTTCAACCCAGTTCCCCTTGCATTAGGTAGTGCTTTCATCCCTGCATTATTAAGAGAAAGGTGGAATATTCCTGACATGCTGCCATCTCCACTGACCAGCTTAACTCAAGGAGATAAGATGCATATTATCAGTGTTCCTCTAACAGCCTGGAGATGCAGCCCCTCTCCTCCTGGTTCTTTGCAAGCTGAGGTACAAACACAGAACATAAGCAGAGCCTATTTTGTACAGTTTCCATGGGACAGGATTTTAGCATGGTTACATATCAGGTCCATAGTACTGTGAGGATCTGCTAAGGAGTGTACTGTACCTCCTTTGCTTGGTAAAACCACTCTATCTACTCATTATTCCATATACACCACATGGAGGGTTAGAGACATTAATGACTTCAGACAAGATGCAGATGATACAGCTAAGCGATGTCCAAGCCTCTTTCATGCTTGCTTCTCCTGCTGCATTTTCTGTCTCCATGGGCCACATTGTTCACTTGCGCCTGTGATATGCAGAAACGCCACGGCAAAGCAGACAACAGCACTTCATTTTCTGAGTCAGAGAGGGGGAAGCAAGGAGAGTCACAGGCATGTCTTAGTCACAGAACCTCTGGGCTCCTTCAGAGAAGATGTCAAAGAGAAATTCCTTCTGCCCATCCCTGCTGATCAACCTCCTTCAAGCTGATGAATCCATGCATTCTTCTGAAAGAGAAGCGCCGTAGCACCTTGATATACATTCGAAGGTGTCTGAGAGCTCTCACAGCTGCTGTTTACCTACACATCTGCCATTCAATCCACATCAAAATCATTGCTGTGAAGTATGCTGGGATATCTCAGATATGAAAAGCGTTCCATGAAACCAATTTCTATTCCGATTCAAATGTAATTGCATTGAAATGTTCTTACAAGTGTGCTTGCTGCTGCCAACATCTTCACTGCTTTTTTAAAGGTAATTAATTAATGCTTTGTTGCTTTTCATCTGCATTAAAGTGACAGGAGGGTTATGGGAGGGCGATTGGTTTTGACAAGGAGAAGTCTGTACGCTTTATACTATGCAATGCAGGGGAGGGAGATACACAGTGGGAGCTAATCTCACTCCTCCTGCCTTCATTTAAACACAATGTTTAAATGCATTTAAGTGACGAAGGCATTTAACAACCCTTCCCAGAGGGTTCTTCTTGCTGTTTGCACATGAGTTTGCCAAATTTAATGCCATTTATGGCAGTTGTAAAAATGCTGCTTCCTAATATCTCCTAGCCACCGCAGGCAATTGTCTCGTGACGCCATCTCTGAAACAACAAAACATGCTCAGATCCATTGCACAAGCACAGTCAGAGAAGAGACTTCTGCAGGCTAAAATGCTGTAATGGAGGAAGAGGGGGAATTCCTTTACCATGGTTTTACATAAAAATACTTCCAATACATATTAAACTTCTATACTGAAGTAGCATCCGGGAGCTCCGCCCACAGATGAGAGACCCATTGTGATACAGAACTGTACAAGCTCCTCAGAAAAAAGAGGTCTCCTCTCCCAAGGAGCTTACGTCTGAGTTCTAAGGCAGGGAACAACAGATGGAGACAGACAGGCAGATGGAAAACAAGACAGCGCTGTCCACATCCTCAGCACTGATCTCAACAGAGCGGTTGCCAAGCTAAAAAGTTCTGACCAGCAGAAAAACTTTCTCAAAGTCCATGGATATGGATGAGGGCTTCTGGGCTTAAACACATGTCAAATTTCAAACTTCCCTGTCCAGAAAGGGAACAGTCTCAAATTCATCTGTGCACTAAATTGACCCAGACCTCAGATGAATCTTCTTCATTCAGAAGATCCTCTAGTCAGAGCTTTAAACCCACTGCATAATGCCAAGACAGAGGCTCTTCCTGACCAAAGGATTCAAGCTGGCAGTGCAAACAGCACTGGTAGAACCAATATCTGTGTCAGTAGTAGCAGCCATACTATAGCAGCCCCCAGGGACCTTGACAAGGGCAAGGTGTCACTGTGCTAAGTGCATGGTGCATGAATAGGCCCTTGGCAAACAAAAGCTTACAGCCTAAATACATCAACTGGACAATTACCTCCATTCTACAGGTGGTGAAGTAAGATAATTTAAATGATGTGATAGGCACCTTACCGTAAGACCTTCTAGAAAAATGAAGAAGGAATCAGATGAGTTTTCCCTTGTTCATTTTTTTAACATTCTTCAGATGCTGTGGTCCATCATTAGTGCACATTAGACCCAAGAAAAAACAAAATCAGAGAGCAGAGAAGAGATTCTGAAAATGTGTGTAAATCAAGCTGGATAATATTCCAGGACAGGTATTTCAGACTATGTGGACACCCAGCATGGAAGACAAGTCATTCTACTCTGGAATAAAAAGCCAACACTGGAAGAATAACAGCTTTATATGAATAGCTTATTCTGTCATATCTGCTCTGATCCACCTCGCTCTATAGACAAAGTTTTGATAATGCTCATCCATCTTTAAAAGGAAAGTTGACCAAAAGCTCCTCACTCTCCCTGCTTTGCCTTTGAGTTTCTGTAGAAGAAAATATCAGCTGAGAATGCAAATGGATTCCACTACAGGAGCTGTAATTCTCTGCTGTAGAGATGCTGAATCATTTGAAACCTACAAGGAAAAACATATTCACTTTCCAAAGAGCACATAACTGAAAGAAACCTCATCCTGCAGTACTGCAGACACCAAGAGCACTCATTCTCTTCCATAAACCTGCTCAAACTTAAAACTAGTTCTCTTCTCCCTCCTGACACCACTCCTACTAGAAAGCTGTCCAAGAACCCCACTAATATGGCTAAAATGCTGCTTCTAATTTCTAGCCTACTTTCATGTAAGGCCATTTGACATACATTTGTTTTTGTGCCAGTATCTTCCTTTAGTTTAAATAATATTTCTCTCCCTAGTAATTATCCCTAATGAATATGCAGACAACCAGTACAACCTTTCTTAGACATCTGTGTAGACTAAGTGGAGCTCTGTTAGGCTGTGCTATTCAGACAGGCTCTCTCAAATGCTGACCACCTTAGTACTCATTCTTTGTTTGATCTCATCTTTCATGAACATGGCTGGTGAGAAATGTCACGACCAGCAGCTAGGATCAACTTTTGAGGTCTACTGAAAGAAAAACATGCAATCTTTTATTTTAAAGCATGTTTAGTAAAACAGGCCCAGTAAAGGAGAGTGGTCAAGGACGTCCCACTAACCATACTTGAGGCCACATAATATATGGTGAGCGTGAACAATATTCCACTAAGACATAACAAAGTCTTCTTTCCACAAATGAATCACATACAAAGAAAGGTAATGCCTATTTCTTAAGGCAGGAAAGGGTCAGCAACAATAATTCTGAGTACCCTCCTCTCCATTAATCCTCTCAAGCTCTAATATCAAAGCTGAATGATGACAGTTAAACGTGAATGCTAGTTCTGGTTTTGTTGATCATTTTAACAGATGGACTGGGGAAGGTGTGGGTGTGCTGTGAAATGGCAATTACTGCAAAGAGGGAAATGCAGTTGGATGAAAAGGGATAAAATCAAGAAAAGGAACAAAGCAGAGAAGGGAAGGGAAAAATAGAAGAAAAAAATTCTTGTGACCTTACATTTCACTGTATTCTTCTGCTGAATTCACCAGTGAGATTGAGCAAATGATCAGTAATGGTAACAGCTACATCTGTACTTATTGTACCCAAGCCACAATTTCACTCAGATGTCTGTATAAATATCAAATTGATTCAAGTGAGATATTTTCTAGGAATAGAGGCTTCCAAACAAACCCACATTTATACCCTTTTTCACAGGACACAGCTAAAATAGAATGCAGATCTCTTCTCAAAATGAACTATATATTCCCAGCTCCAGTGCAGTAAACAAAGAGCTCCCTTCTGCCTGGCAATCTAAGCAACTGCCACGCTAACAGCGTAGACGTGTGACAGCAGCAGGGACAGCAAGCTGAGAGACCCTAAAATAATGAAAATAAGACTGCAGCTAATAGCAAAGAGCTATCCATTTTTCCTCCCAGCTCCCAGCTCTCAAATATGTTTTATTTCAAACTCTTATTCACAACTGACTGGTTAGTGCTTGTCAATAACTAACTGATCTGTTTTTTTCCTCCCTCCCTAAGGAAATAAGAACTTAATTTTGATCAAGGTGGTGGGGGGGAGGGGAGGAGGAGAGGGGAGGGGGGAAGCTGTGCGTGTCACTCTAGGATCTTGATTTACCTTAACCGTTTTTTCTCTCATGCATGTACATTCTCTGCTTTATTTCACAATTCAAAATGTTTAGGGACTCTGTTCTACAGAAAAACTCAGTCAAAACAATCTGAAGAAGAAGATCTAACATCTGATGATCCGCTCCCTGACATACTCAAACCATCGGCACTAAGACCTTTAAGAGAAAAAAAAAACAACAGAAAAACTGTTATGTTTATATTATGGAAAGGAAGCTGAGCTAGAGAGGAACTTGGTAACTTTCTTAGTCATGGAGAACAGCTGTCTCACGTCTCAGTGTATAGCCCTAACCTCTGCAGTGTTCCTTCCATAAAAATACTTGGAAAAATGTTCTTTCTTTCTTTAAAGCTCTGTTTAAAATGGGCCATTTAAAGTGCCTAATTTTATTTTCTCCAAGTGGTGCTACTTATATACTGCAAATATGATGGCTACTGAGTTTGCAAAAGTAGGGATACCAGTAATAGCAGGAAGAACTTTTCACCTATGTCACCAAACAGAGCATGACCTGGTTTCGTAATGAATGAAAGAAAAACCCAGCTGCAGCTGTCAGGTAGTACTGTAAAGAGAGTCGTGAGGGGAGTTCCAGTTAACTTCTTAGCAGACAGGTGTCTGCATCCCAAAAGCACCATCACAGCTGGCACAGACTGATGCTGTTGTTAGCAATCTCAGCAGAGAGGCCAAGCAGTGATATGAGAGTTTATTTATAAATATTTTAGCAGACTGAAGAACCCAGGAGGAGTTTTAAATTTACATTTCTTTATACATACTCCCCCTCAGAATCTGTGAGCTTAGTAAATCTGTACAAAATCATCACCACAGCCTGACAACAGGATTTACAAGGGCAATGTACCCATAAAGGCAGAAGCCTCCACTGACAAACAGGCAATCTTGCTTTCTAAAATTATTTTAATTGCTATTTTTTTTTTAATTCCTCAAAACATTAAGACAGTGTTAATGGAGGATACAATCACTACACAGTGCTTACCCTTGCAGGGTCTCTGTTGAAGTGATGGGATGTATACTAGATGCAAAGACTCAGTGCTGAATGCCAGGAGCTCAACACAGTGGACCTAATCACGCTCAGGACCACAAGGCACAAGATGAAAGAGCAGACTGGAAAACATTTGCTCTGAAGGCTGCTAGATGATAACGCAGAGCAAATGCAGGGTAAAATACAATTCAGGTTGCATGGCATGAAGTGAGAAGCCACCACTTTTCTCAGAAATGCAAGAAAAGCATAGTCTGTTTAACAGCAAAGCTTCAAATAACAGTCCTAACAGTTTTGACCGTCAAGCAAGTTAGATCATGTCCCTGACAAACTGCTGTACCAGCCAGGAGAGCCAGACAACGCAGGTGGACTCCAAAATGTGCTAATGGGTCAGTAGCACTGTGATGATGGTATGAGGGATTTCTTTCAAATGCCACTGTTACATGTGAAGGAGAATTATGAGGCTAGAGAAGAAACACAAAGGTAATCTGCCCTTCAAAAGAGGAAGTAACTAACTTCTTGCCAAGGACTCCACCAACTCCACTCATTCTTTGCTCAGGAGAAAATATGCAGGAGTGGCAGTAAATCAGCAAGTTACGCTAGTTATTCAACTGCAACAAGCGGACAAATGTAACCCTGCTCACGTGACTCGCAGCAAATGCCTTCTTACCGTGAGACGTTTCGAGGCATCCACTTCAATCATCCCCCGCAAAAGGTTCTGACAGTCCGGGGGGATAAAATGTGGCATGTGGAAAACTCCACGTTTCACCTTCTCCAACAGTTGCCGCAAGTTGTCGTCATCGAAAGGCAGGGCACCCTGCAGGGATGTAACAGAGTGGTGGATGGGAGAGATGAGCGAAAGGGAATTAGACAGGGCAAAAGGAGAAAAGCCAGGATAAACATGGTGGGAGAATGGAAAAGAGGAAGTCAGCTCATAATGAATTATTATAATAAGTGAAAATAGATAATTTCTTAGTGATGCTGTTGTTTTCTACAATATAGGAAACAATACTGAGGACCTAGTATTTTTATTAGACCTTTAATTAGAAAATGACTACCAGTATAAAACATAATACAAAATATGAAATTGCCTTTCCAGGCAAATTCACCAAAGATGCTTGGATTCACTTAAATTCAGCTCAAGCTTTTGATCTGCTGGTATTCCTCCTGGGCATACTTTCACAGCAGCAATGTTTATCGTCTCCTTATTTTTAATCTTCCTGAGACACATTTATTGCAGACACTGAAAAGGAGGTGAACAGCATTTGAGAGACTTTCAGAAAAGAACATCATCTTTCTGATGGAGCAGTGAAATGACATAGCAGAAAGAAACCCTGACTAGCATTAGCCTTTGGAAGCAACAGACATTCTACCTGTTTAATATACTCCATCCAGTTCCCATGCTGTGGTCAGGTCATCAGTTCCTACTACTTCCCTACTGTAGCTCACTTACATGAACGGCTTGAGTTTTTTTTAGCTGAAATTACGTTTTGAATAGATCTCCAGCTTGCCACAAAAAGCAGCAAAAGACCTATCCTTGCTGCAAGGACAAAAAGGAAAAAGAGAAGTTGAAATCTTTAGGATAACTCCACCGACTGAAGCTGATACCCTTTTATAGCAAGTCTGCACCTTCCTAGATATTCTCACTTCCTGCTTTCACTGCTTAATTCTAGTAGGTGCCAAGCTTCCTCGATTTCCAGGATGGTCTGTGGGAAGCTGCAAGCTGTCAGCTGCTGTGATAATGAAGCTTTAAGTTGTCGATTCTGGCACTGCTCTTACTACAGTGAGTAGTGCATCTGTACAAGCAATCCTGTGTCTATGGTTTACAGAGATCAACAGCCCCATTTACAGAAGCCTCAGAAAGCCCACCTGATGGCAGCCGCTACCGAGCACTATTTACTGTTGTTTGTTCATTCAAGCGGCCTTGAAGAGAGAGCCTACCTTTCTTCTGTAACCAGTCTCCTGAGTTACCTACTTTTTTCTTAACCGTTCCAGACTTAAAGGAAAATCGATTCTGATAGTTCAGTACTTTGGCTAACACAATTTAAACCACTATGAAGTCAGCAAGGCTGCTTTGTGGCATTTCCTGAAGGTAACAACTACAGCTCTTTTATTACTACCATCTGCTATTACAGCTTGAGACTTTTTTGTAGGGTTTGTCCTGACGTAATTAACTGGAGAGCCCTGCACTCTCCATCAATAACAGACTTCTTTCAATCGTTTCTCAGGCTCATGTATATATGTAGGAGCAGATGAAGATGCAGCAACAGAGAGACACCAAATCTTGACAGAGAATCCCCCTGAAAATGAAAAGCCACTCCTACAAATCCTAACCATCTTGACACATTCTCTCTTTTATTCTTACGAATTCAAGAAGTTGTATTAAGAGCTCATACAGTTCTATTTTATCAGCCATGAAAATAGCTGCTCAGGAGCAATAGATGACCAGGTGCTACCTAGTGAGATAGTTAAAATACTTCCATTGCAACATCAGCATAAAAAATCTAAAACTTCAGAAATGTCAGTGAATTATAACTACTTAAAAGAAAGAAAGAGTAAGATCAGTTAAGGTGAATTACAGCACCACACTGAGATTACTTCAAGGTATTTTGATTCAGGCCATTAAAAAAATTATCAGCATATTTTTTTGAAACAAAAATCCTTTAAAATTTTCCAGTATATTAAACAAAAAATAATGTGCAGTATCTAACTCTGATTGTACACTGTACAAACGCTTTTGTCAAAATAAAACATTTAAGTGATTAGGTTTACTAATAAATGTAAAATGCAAAATTTTACTTCAGTCTTGTTATTTTTATAATTGTAGATGATCACCTGAACTATTATAGATATAAAAAACTCAACATGCACATAAAATCTATTATTCTATACAGCATTCAGTCTGCACATGATATATGCTTATGTAAACATAACTATATTTTCCTACATTATACTATGGAAAGTGGTAACAAATGCCAAGCCTATCTGCCTTCAGCTGGACATCCAATTGTTGTATGTTTAGAAGAATTACATTACCACTGCAAATCATAACAAATTCCATAGAGAACTGCAACTTTGGTCGAAAGAAGGAAAAGTTACAAGATACCACATTTTGAATACTAAAGAAAGGATTACTGAGCCAGATGGAAACTAATTTAAACTTTGTACTACTGGCTCAGTTTTGTATTCCCAAGTGTACCAAATTAAAATGTAGCTCAACACTTGCATGAAACCAAATTGTTGCACTCAGATCTTCTTTTGATAAAGAAAATGAAACACATATATATATACAGCAGAAGAAACAAACACTTCCCAAACCCAGTCGTATAAGAACAACTTATTTGACACTCTCTGTATCCTCGAGCTGAAACCCTGCACATCCTTTCTAGTCAAAAAATGTGCTGCAATATCGCAACACAGCAAAGAGCATTTATGGAGACAAATTTTTGATGCCTGTCTATGCTCTCTTGTGCAGGGCAGCAGCATTTCAAAGAAAAAGTGAGATCTTCCTCATGCTTTTCCTTTGGGGCTGATGTAGAAATAAGAGGAAAGGATGCAACGGAGGAATACAAAAATAGGGGAACTAAGAAAACTCGTCCGTACATGATGTCAACAGTATCACCATTAAATACAGTAGCATTTTCGGATTTTTATTCTCTTTTTAAAGGATAGTGCAAGGAAGATGACTCACCACTAGCAACGCAAATAAAATGACTCCACAGCTCCAGACGTCTGCTTTCCTTCCATCATATTTTTCTCCCTGCGCAGCAATGACACAGAGGTTTAAAAGAGTGCTCACTAGTAAACAAAATAATTATCCTTGAAGAACAAGAGAGGGGAGAATGGGAGACCCCACATTTCAATTCAGCCACCTGCTTCCCGAGGTGGCCTTCCCAACTAAGAGGCCATGACATAGCCCATTAACTGAATTTTTATGAACATCAGTTTACAGTTTATCTGGGATCTGCAAGAGTAGGCTCAGAAGCAGGAGCAGGGCAGGAATGGTCGACAATTCACAAGTGATTAGACCTGGCACTTAAACAGTGTCAGAGGTGCATTAAGGACTTCAAGAAGGTGTTTTCCTCTTCCCTGGTTCTTCAGGGAGCCTGTCATCAGTCACATTATTTGTGAACTCATAGTATTGTCTGGACAGCCTCTTCTGTATGCTTCCTGCTTGGCTTTACATTACAGATATGCTTTAAAAGAGGGGAATCTTGGCCACTGAAACGTTGGATACTTATTTTCAGAGGACAAAGGGAGAGCAGAGGGAAAGGACAGTTCGTATTGTTTAACGGAAACCAACATCAGTGACAGTCAACCTTGGTTCTGCTACTGAAATGACAGCTACATCAGAGACAGGAAAGCGTAGGGGACTGCATCCCCTGGATGGAAAGATCAAGTTAAACAAGGCTAGTGTATTTCTGTCTGCTCACGTGGCACAAAGGGTACCGTGAGAATAACACATGATCATTTCCCTCATACAGTCAATGCTTGATTCAGGGCTGAGCCAAACAAAACTGTAGTTACGCTCTTTGTGTCCATTTGAATGCTGTCTGCCTTGGACAGATTTCCTGTACAGGGGGTACATCTGCATACTTGCAGTGAGTGACAGTTTAAAAAAATCTATTTATACATACTAATGTTAACCAACTTACCCGGATAACTTCAGGGCAAGCATAATGTGGTGATCTGAAACACAAAATACAGTTAAACAAGCATGTAACAGCCTGGTATTTATGGATTATGTGTATTTCCATTTTGTTTAGCAAAATCATGATTGGCTCGCTTATACAGAATGTAAGTGTGCAAAACCAGCACTTTTTTCCTTACCTCATTGAGAACACATTTCTAAGAAACTCAGAAAACAATCAAGAACTAGCATAATGCAAAATTCTATGGCCCTGCTTAAAAGCAAGGAAGGGAGAGCAGACCAGGCATATTCTGTGACTACATAGAATTCCAGCCCTCTAACCCCACCCTTTAAGTTGGCCTTGTATCTAATTAGAAGGAAGGCACACACTGGATAGCCTTTAGTAAGAAAAAAGACAGAACAATAATTTCAGACCAAAACCATGCATCCCTAAACCATGTCTTGCATCTCTTCCGCTAAGATTGCTCTCAGCTACTCCTCCGGTCATAAAAGCTGCCAATACATGATTTTAACATGTAATTTTTTTTTTTTCCTTTTAAAAAAACTAAACAGGCTCATGGATAGTAGTACTATTACCTAGTGAGTTAATACATTCTTTTTGCATCCTTCTACCCATATATCTCTGGTTTGATTCCTGGCTGAGAATAGTTAATTACTTCGACTTGCCAGGTAATCATTTTAATTCCCAAAGATTATAGCCACTGCTATTTATTTTATAGCCTTCATTAAAGTAACCTGACAAGTAAAAGGGATGCAAACTGTCTGAGACCTGTGTGCAAATCATGCTATTGTTTATACTGACACCTCCCAGCAGTCCCTGAGCCTGTCTTCATTTGTGCATTTGTTTCTTGTGACAAACGCAATCATGGCTGGGCAATACCTGTCTCACAAAGTAATGAGCAAAAAAGAAGCACAGTGAGGTTAGCTTTGTGCTAGGATGCTACATTAATGCCCAGCGAGACAGCCCACTAATTGAATTTCCATACACACTACGCTTATATTATGGCAAAATATCATCCCATGGGCATGGAACACCCTGATTTGGTATCACAGCTCTTGGCAGATCATCATAATAAACTCCGGGTACACTTGGGACTGCAGCTACCTTGACAGCAAGGAGAGAGAAATGCAGCTGCTCCCTCAAAAATTTTAGGGAAGGTGGAATTCAGAAGTTTAGTACAGTATTTAATTCCCCCCCTTCATTAAAGAGATTATCACAGGTATTCTAACCAGGTCTATCTGCTCAGTAGTGATCCCAAGCATCTTAATTTAGACTGGATTTTAAAAACCTCAATTCAAGAGTCAAAACAGGTAATGAAAACCAGAGCCTTGCCTTGGAGAGCTGGCCAGAGTTGGCCCTTTGGAGACCAAAAAGAATGGACTTGTGCCTAGTGGACAGGATAGACTACCTAGGCTCCCTTGGCAGCTCTGTCACTGGCAGCCTTATGGACACAGACAAGGTTACTTAATGTTTTTAAAAGCTGTGGCTGGTCACAGTTTAAAAAAGGTGACCAGAACCTCACCATGAGTCTACTCTTCTGACTAAAATAAGAGCAATGCCACCACAGCTTTCATACCTCACAAAAGTTTGTGTACAAGGCTTTAACCTTTTCGGGCAAAAGCTTCTATAGTAACAAAGAGCACAATGGCAACAATAATGAAATAAAGCTAAAGCAGGCAGTAATGTTAATAAAACTGCTATTGCTCGACTAAATGGAGGTGATTTGGGAGACTTGCAGCATATCACTGGCCACTGCCAGAGAGAAAGTGAGACACTGAATTGCTAAATGTTATGTACATGTTCCCAGGTCTCCAACGTATATTGTTGCCAGCGAATTTGCTTCTTCATAGCAATCCAACAGCTACTCTACAACTGTTTGTTTTAATACCCCAAAGCCTTAACCACTAAACAGTCATGCCACTGGGCTAATGCATGATTTTACAAGCTTTTAGGAGTCAAGTCAAATTATTCTTGTGAGAATGCTTGACTAGTGATAGTGTCTTTTTTTCATATCATAAAATGGTGTAGAGTGTACAGGCCATCCTTAAGGTACACATGAATCAGAATTAAGGAGCAGCACCAGAACTGGGACTGCAACCCAGGACTGCACAAGCACAGCCAGCTGTCACCAGTGCTAGATTGCTTAGACACAACAGTGAAAGAGGGCAGTATGGGAGCTGTAGGGCAGGTAGTAATGCAGCTATAATTTGGAAAAACACATGGTAGCAGAGAGAGCATAGGAATTACATCGGATCATGGACATTCACTCAGTTTAGTCACTTCAGAATACAAAGACTAGTTCTAACACGTTCTACATAACTGAGTCACATTAGGATTACCAGAAAACATGTCAGTGGATAACAAAGGAGTGAAGACACAATCTAGGTAACTGTTGAGCTCCTGTCACTTGGTGTGTCTGAGTTTCTCAGTCTTGCAGGCATTTTAGCTTCTGTCAGGTACAATGCTACCACTGCCTTTCCTACAGAAGGTGAGTCACAAAGACACATAGTAGGTTAAATGGCTATCACACATGGTGTCTGTGGCTGAGATAGAAACAGAAGCCAGTCCTCCCAAATCCTGCATGGTATCCTGTACAGTTCAGCACCATCCTTCAGCACAGTACTTTTTAGGTGGCCATGCCATCTGGGGTGCACTGGAAGAGTCAGTATCTCAATTTGCAGAGTGCTTCTGAGTTTTTATTTGTATACAATGACTCCAACAAAGATTTCATAACTCTTAATTGTGGATGCTAAGCAATGTAATCATCTTGACAGCTTCCTGTTCTAACAATCTTGAAAAGGAGAATGTAAGCATTGTGAAGAACCCAAGACAGGTATATATCTATCTGTGTGTCCCACTAGCAAATGCACTTAAAGCATTCACCTTCCTGAGATCAGCTGGAGTGCAGTGGAATCTGCGAGGTGTCTTACAAGGCACTATGGAAATTCTGCTAAAATCTAGGTGAATAGGTGGAGAAAATGCTATAATAAATCCTTTGAACAAGTTGGATTGATTCAATCATTCAACAGCTGCATTGCAACTGCCCAGAGAGCACAGGTTTCTGGCACAGCCATTCTGAATTCTTGCTAGCACACACTAGCTAGATATCTGCAGCATTATCTTGGCTAACAGCTCTAAAAGGGATCCTCTGGCCAGCCAGAATCCGTAGAAAACTCATTTCCATGCTGTCAATCACAGAGCAACTTCAATTGCTTTAAAGAGAAAACTCAAATTTAATCAAAAATCTATTTATCTTTCTACAGAGTCATGAATATTTCTTTGGCTCTTATCACTAATTATTCAATATACGTGTGTCAAGAGCAACATTCCCTGACTCTTCCCCTAGGCCATCTCCTCATCGTTCAGCTACATCTCTGTGAAGCAAAAGCTACAATCTGCCCTTGATAAAAAATAAGTATATCGCTCAGCAAGATCAAGATTCAGTTGCTGCCTGCAGGTACTGCTGCAAAAACACACCAGTGTTGGCAGTGTTTATTTCAAGGGTGATGTGAATTTTCCCAGGCTAGTCTGCCTGTGGGCAGGATGGGCTCTCTGAATGGTCATTCACAGCTATGACTCTAGGACACAGCAATCTGAAGGATCTTGAGGGACCTTAGCAAAGCATTTACGTGGGATTTCAACCAGAGGACATACGCCAGAGTGCAATGGCGAAAACCAGGACAGCCCTGGACAGGTTAGTCAGGCACTCCGAAAGAAATGTATATACCCTTTGTGTATCTATCCTGAATTTTCCCTGAGAAGCTAGAAAAGTAGTTCTTGATCTTTGTGCATCAAGATACAGCGCAGCTACAGTAGATCTGAGACAACCAGGGCTGTATCTTCTGTGCAGCTGTGGTGTGCTTGTGACCTACATGTCTCATTATGCAGGTAAGAGAGACCTGCACTGTGCACACATAAATCAACTGTCCATGTATGGTTTATCTGGGAATATACAGTAACTGCTTTTCCAGATAAGCAGTTGGTTGATCAAGAAGAACAAGGAAAGCTGTGTGATCCTGCTCTACAGTGTGACCAATCATGTGTTACACTGCCTGATGGGTTCCCAGGTCCCATCAAAGATGAGTGCTCATGCCTTAAGATGGTATTATCTGGGGAAGAAGAAAAGTTTCTCTGAGTGCTGTTCTTTAGGCCTTACAGCTGGAGGCAGAGTTTCTGCAGAGAGGGAGGAACAAGAAGTCTCCTTCCATCTGTTTTTCCTATGCTTGAAGTTACCTTGACACACGAGGTTGTAAAGGTGCACTGAAGTCCTCCCACTTCTAGCTGTTCTTGCTGTTGCTCAGATGCTAAAGTCCCTTCCTCTCTGCTTCTAATCACCATCCCCAAACCAGCTTTCAGAGACAGAAGCTACCCACTAGCACAAAAGGCTGCCTGTGCTTTCTCCCTATTCTGGGTAGCAAAGGGCTGAGATGAAGGGGAATGCCAGAGGAGTAGCAAAATAGATAAAGGGAATTCTTCAGGACAAGGACATATGTTAGAGCATCCTGAGTGGAGAAAGTGGCAGCCACAGATCGCACAGAAAAGCAAGACAGAGAGAGACTGAAGAAGTGGTTCCAGCAGCAGTGGGTAGTTAAGGCTGCAGTGAAGGCACTAGCTGTAGGTAAGGCTGTAATTAAGGTAGCAGCTGTAGTTACGGCTGAATGCTATTTTGCCATTAAAGCTTCAACTCAGTCATTTAGCTTTATATAAGAAAACTCAAGGTCTAGTCCTCAGCCATCTCACAGCTGTTCACTCCTCAAGTGCAATTACATTTTTCGGGAATCTGCAAATCGATTCATTAATTAATATATCAGTTCAAATTATTAAGATTTTGAACCTCTAAGAGATCTTAATTTTAAAAATGAAACAGATCCTTGTATTAAATGGGCATAAAGATTGCAAAGTTAAGTATTCAAAAGTTAAGAATTGCTAAAATAAAGCCTGAAGAGGTTATACTGTACTCTGTGGGTAAGTCAGGATGGGGCAGTGGTTGTATTGCTGTCCCCAGCACTTTTGTTTCACTCTTGGCCAAAGCTGGGAAGTCTGTAGCAATGTGAGAGACGTTCAGTGTCACGAAGGACAAGCTTGTGATAGAGGCAGCTGATTGACATACTGGTGAATCAAACTCTCTCTCTGCCCCTGCCACAGAATCCTTCTGTGAAATAAAATGAACCTGTGCCTGAAACTGAGATGTTCACAGGTAATTATGAGTTGCAGGTTCCCCAGTTTTCAAAATCACAGTGCAACACATCCGATGTTTGATTTACAGTATTTATACACGTGTGGAGCTGCAGCTGCAGTTGGCAGGCACTCTGCTCTCCAAGTAAAGGACTGTTATCAAGCACTGAGTACTCTGAGATATTAGGCCCCAGAGTATCCAACTCAAAACTGGTTGATAATTCTGCGTTTCATTTTGCAGAATCACAGACAACCAGACCAATGTGGCAAACATAATACGAAAACAGTGTAATTAATATGTGTGAACCTAAGATACTACGATGAAAATCCTACCTAGCATCCATAGCAAGGCTTCAATGCAGTGAGCAAAAACTATGAATGGATCCATAAAATGAATGATGAGGAAAAATCAAACATTAAATAGCTGTTTATTCAAAAACCCACACCATCCAAACACCAAATCAGGCAAACATTTGTTGGGAAAAAAACTGTACAAGCTCGTAATTAATGGCCATATCCTAATGTTAAGCTAAGTTAATTTTATATTGGCAACCTGAAGAATACCACATCTTAAATTCTCAGTGCTTGATTTTGCAGGCTTAAAGCTCTTATAGTGTACCTTGGGATGTATTATAGACGAGGATGGTATTAATGGTTATTAATAAGGTTGTCTGGTATTTCCCTTTATAATCCTCATTTTAAGTTGCTTATGACTTACCATCAAACTAACAACAACAATTTTCCTTGCTTTTTATCTGCCTCAGACAGGTTTCATGTTTGCATGTGCATGGATGTTGTGCATGGGCCAAAATATTTCCACTATCTAAGTCTCATCTAAATTACATGGTTTTTCCCATAAAAAACTAAAATTTCTAGTATCCACCCCTGCAAAGGGAAAACTTGAATATTTGTTTGCATGCTCCAGAAAAATTTACTCAGACTGCCACTAGAAAACTACTTTGCATTTACTAGCAGAAACTCTCCAAAGCATCAGGATCAAAATTCTACCTGCACTGCTAACACTTCACAGAACAATTTCTCTACCTGAAACTGATACTATGAGCTGCTGTGGCTGGGGTTATCACAAAGTACCAAACTTTAAAACAAAGTGAGTGCAAAACCAACGGGAAACTGACAGGACTGACAGCAACTGACTGGGACAACCAGATAGGAGAAACTAGAGCAGGAGCCTAGTGGAAAAAAGAAAAAGATCTGGGATATGTGGCTAAATATGGAGCAGAAATGACCGGGAGGAGTCAGGAAGAAGAGTCATGCAAATCAGGGAAGGAGACTGGAACGGAGTGCTGGGAATGGAAGCTCTTGGTGAGAGCCTAAATTTAGAACCCTAAGAACAACCGGATTCTGGACACTTGCATATACTTTAGACAACATGCACATATTTATTATAACGAGGAAAGAATATGTGCAGCATCATGTTTTCTCATTAAAATCAGAGTTGGTGCTTGGACACTGAGGTGTGTGGCAACTGAATATCACTCGTGAATCATCCACTCATCACATGTGTGCTGATACACCAAATACAGATGTAAGGCAATCAGGAGTTAGATGATCTTCACTAGTATTTCTAACAAACACACCGTACATTTGTCGTTGTAAATACCCTGTGCTCAAAAAAAGCCAGTAATCAGTCCTAATGAGAGTATGTGCTTCTTTTTTTGATAGATCCAGGCAATCTGTGGGTCTGCAAAGTGTTGCTAGGAATTGCTAGGGTGAGCTGAGAGTAGAGGAATTTACTGTGCTGGAGTTGGAAGTTGCTGTTTTCCTCCACTATGCCACCGACAGGCGCAAAGCTTTCTTCTCACTCTCAATAAAATCATAATCAGCACCGCTCTCCCCACATGCACACAGCTTCTTGGATCAGGCCAAGGGTTACCTATGGAGACACGTGTCAACAGGGGGGAACTGTTGCATACAGTTAATTGTGGGGCTGTCAGCAGTGGTGTCAGTCTCTATATTGACTGCCTCTGTATAGATCAGGTCTGATGCTGGAGCGAGCTACATTTACGTGTCAGCCCTGTCCTAGCTCTTGGCTGGGATAGAGAGATTTGGAGGCAGGCAGCACAAAGACTAGCACTGCTGTGGGTTCTCAGTCATCTGGCAGCTTGCAGCAATCTCCATCCAGTGGGACTCAGTGTTTCAAAGCTTTGATGACTGAAACGGAGAGAAGTGATGAGATGGCAAAAATTTACTTTGTCAGGTTTCTGTAAGGAGCAATGGGGACTTAGAAAGGATCTTTACAAGCTCCCAAGAACTGTAACTCAACAGTATGCTCTTTCAATCCTATCCTTCACTTTAGCCATAAGCCCTCATAGCTCAAGAAAAGGGAACAAGGTCCAGCGAATGCCCCAACCATTCCTACTTTTCCAAGACTCCTATAGAAACGACTGCAATTTATGTTCAGAGCAAACTGGGCACTGCAACGACTTGCTAAGGTGGAGAACTGAAGCAGGGAGACGTAATGCATCTTGTCCAAGACCACCCTGAATGCCTTCAGCAGAGACAGAAATCAAGCTCAGATCACCTGGGTCTCAGTCCTGAGTTTCAACAATAAAGCACTCACTCTTCTTGCCTAGTGACAGTTCAGGATGGATTGGACAGTATCTACCATTCTGAAACACTGCAAGGCAGCATGCTGGGAACAACTGCTGTGAAAAGAGACAGGGGAGCGTCTCTGCATGCCACTGCCTGGATGGGTAAAGAGGAGGAAGAGCTGAAGAGATCTGAAATAACAGAAGCAGCATCCTACCACATCTTCTGCTTCCCTCATTGTCTGCTGGTTGCTCACTGACCTCCCCTCCTCCTGGAGGAATGCAGAGACTCACTGTGTTATTTTGGCATTTCAGGGACCATCTCTCCATGAGACTGCCTTGCTGTGCAATTTCTGCAATTTCTGCAGTAAGCAGAATTATTCCTGCAGACCCTACACACAGCTCCTCTTCCCACCAAGGGTCTAAAAACACATGTTTAAAACTACAGCTTATTCCTCTGTGCTGTGTACATACAGGATTTGGGCAACACACACTTCCAGTAATGGGGATTCACTACTGTCAAGGCCCAATGTGCAGTCTGTCAGTGACAAATTATGTCAATGAAACCACAAGTCCACCCTTACCTCCCTCTCCTACACAAACACAACTCGATTTGTTTTCTCCAGGTAGCCATCAGTGCTACAGAAAACCGTGAAGATCTAATGAGAAGCTCTCAGAAAACAATGACTCTGAGGTATGCAATGCAACATACTTCAGGCTATATGATTATCTTCGTGAGTCCAGTCAAAGCTCTGTGGTGACCTAAAGCCTACCCAAACTTTGGACTAAACTTAGCAGTTCACCTCTGACAGCAAAGAATTTTTGACTGCGTTCTAACCACTCTGCTGTACTGACAAGTCAGCTGCATCACACAGCTCAACCCCATATGATCCTCCCACTCTGACTGACAGAAATACCTGGAGACTCCTTGCGTGACTGTCAATGGAAATGTTACGGTTTCATCTCATTATCAGCGTTCACAGCACAGATAAAACCATTCTGGAAATTAACTTCTGGGTGCACGGAGGAGCATCTCATTTAAGCTCAGTATCTCAGCCATGATTCACTCTGTTTTGCTCTTTTTCATGCTGGCTGAAAGTATCAACTACAAGGGCAGGTAAAACTGTTGCCTTGAAAATCTCTGAGGTTGGTTACTGTGTGTGCTCCAAGGGAAAAGGAGTCATAACTGGATTGCCTTTCTTTGTGAACAGTATGGCATATTGTTATATATTCCTTCCTTCCTCCCTTCACCCCTCAGACCAGAGAGATCACAAGACACCAGTATCAGCCCTGCTGGGCTCCATGCCAGGAGAATTAATGAAGTGGTGTAATAGCTCACATGGAGGCCTAGTGATTGGCACCACACTTAAAATGCATCTGCAAGGCAGGAGATCATAGGGTTGCTGCTGTGTTCTGTTTATTACAGGCATGTCTCTTCCGTTCCATTGATTTCTTTATTAGCGCATTTTAAGGCTGCAATGTGGGGGTTTGCTCTGCTTGAGGCATGGAGGTTTGAATTCCAGCACATCTTATGGAAAAGAAGTCTATCTGAGACTGTAGACCTGGATGACAGAGGCCAGTGCTAAGAAAAACAGGAACCCTACTGAGAGGTTCCCGAGGAGTCTGAAAAATCCTACAGGGCAATGTGAGACTGGGTTGGTTTTTATACTTCCTCTTGTTTTTTTCATAGAAGGAAGGGGGAAAATTTTATCTAAAGAGTATCGAAGCTTTGTGGCAACAGCAGGGAGGACTTCATTTCCTAATCTAGAGGAGAGGTTTGAAGGCAGCTGCAAGCAGTAGATGTGCAGTCTCATAGCTCCTTGCTTTTCATTTGTGCTGTTAAGAGGTCAAATCTTGACTTGACACAGACAGGAACGAATGGGTGGGGCTCAGTGTACTCATCAACCAGCATTCGATCACATCATGAACTTCAAATAATTTTGCTATCCGTTATTCATGACTTAGAAAGCAGAGCCGTACAGCTCAGGACTGAGAGGCAGTGGCTGGGCTGTACAGGGAACCACGATGGCTCCACGTCTACCTTGAATTGCCTTGGCTCAGAGCACAGACTGAAAAAACATGGACTGTAACCAGCTGAGGACTGGGCTGGGCTGGAGTCATCAGATTCACACTGCCAAAGGCCAGGAAGAGTAGGTCTTTATGGGAGGAGGTGGAAATCTGCTGGTACTGGCTGCAACTCCAGTTGCTGAGCTCGCTGTTACAACAAATTCAGACACAGTTAAAAGCTGGTGTAGTGGTGCCAGGCTGCAGCAGCTTGATGCAGCTGCTGTCCTTGCCACAGCTCACTGCGGCAGCGCCCTGCACAGTCAACACAGCACGAAGTCATAGCTATTGGGAGGTGGGAGGTCGGGGGACATGGTCCAGTGGCGACCCTAGAAACGATGGTGATGAGAGGGCATTGCCCCTGGAGGGCACGTCCTGTCCCCAGCCGGGGACCCAGGCTTTGCTCAGCTGTTGGGCTTATCGCTGGCGGCCTTGCAAATTCCTAGCAAGCTCTTGTTGGCAACTGAACTGCCATGGAAATGTTTTTAGATTGCCCCTGCAATATTCCTCCAAGCAGTCCCCTTTGTATCCGCATTCATCCCCTGCTTTTAACTGCAAAGGACCCTGCTGCCTCCCCGTCAATCCTGCATGTGAGCCAAAATGAAGCAGTGTGAAGCATGAACAGGAAGAGCTGCAAGCAGGCAGCTTAATCAGGACATGCAAATTCCATTTCAGAACCCCTAGATTATTTTTTTTCCCACCCCCTAATATTTCTAAAGTGTTTCTTAAAACAGCCAACACTACTGCTTTCAGTTCCCAAAAACTACATGGCCAGTGAGAGCAAACACACACTAGCATATGCAGATGAATCCAAACCTGAAAGCCTTGATTTTTATGTCCATACATGACACCTACAAAGGCCTGCTTTTCACTGTGAAGACTTAAAAAATCTTTTCTTAGCTATCTTATACACTATTTGCATTATATCAATTTATTATCTTGCTGGGAAATAATGCATGGTATTACTATTAAAGTCTGCAGGTCTTTATTGAAACCCTTACTATAAACAACTTTGATGTCTGGAATCTATCACCAACTTTTGCAATATGTTCTGAGACACTCACCCACAACTGGTTTCTAACAAGCTGTCCCCAACCTGCAGCGATGCCATCCCAAAGTCTGCTATCCGGATGTTGTTCTTTTCATCCAGCAGTAGGTTTTCTGGTTTTAAGTCCCTGTGGCTGTAAAGAGAGGATAAAAATGTGAGTTAAATTATCCATGACAGCTTTCCCACTCCAAAACTTGTTCTTTATCCAGCATACCATTCAACCTATTATATTTTAATTGCTTTCATTTTCTTCTGTCCCAGGCAGGAAAACACACATATACAAGATCCAATCTTTGCAGTACTCTAGACTGTATCCCAAATGTCCACTCCTGATGAATGCAAGGCTTGAGCCTGCAGTGCCCTGACAGGAAATGAACAACTTCAACTTCCAGCGATACCAAGACAATCTGAGAGAGAGTCTGGGGGAAATAGGTAGAAGGAGAATTTCAGCTTGGATTTAGAGCTGATATACTCCATTACATAGAATCATAGAATGGTAAGGGTTGAAAGGGACCTTAAAGGTCATCTGGTTCCACCCCCCCTGCCATGAGCAGGGACATCTTCCACTAGACCAGGTTGCTCAGAGCTCCATCCAGCCTGGCCTTGAACAATTCCAGGAAGGGGGCAGCCACAGCTTCTCTGGGCAACCCGTGCCAGTGTTTCACCACCCTCATGGTGAAGAATTTCTTCCTAATATCTAATAGAAATCTGCCCTCTTTTAGTTTAAAGCCATTCCCCCTTGTCCTATCACGACACACCCTTGTGAAAAGTCCCTCTCCATCCTTCCTGTAGGCCCCTTCAGGTACTGGAAGGCTGCTCTAAGGTCACCCTGGAGCCTTCCCTTCTCCAGGCTGAACAGCCCCGACTCTCTCAGCCTGTCCTCACAGGAGAGGTGCTCCAGCCCTCTGATCATCTTCACGGCCCTCCTCTGGACCTGCTCCAACACATCCGTGTCCTTATGGACACATCCATGTCCTCACATGGCAGCTCCTTAAGGCAGGAGGCAACACTATCAATATATTCTGTCAACAACAGGAAACAAAACGAGTGGTACCTGGAGAAAAAAAATCCTTGGTGTAAATGTTACTGCAAAAGTCCCCTATTAGGAGTTGTTTACATAGGCATATGGCTTTGAAATAATTTTAAGTAATGAGCTCTGATGGAGAAATCCCTTCAACCCAGCACTGCTTATAACTGAGTGTGCCAGCAGTGGGAAGAAGACAGAAGATTCCCTCCTTTCCATCAAAGCTTGATTCTCTTATTTGCCAACATGGGAAGAGTCAGGCAGCCACAATCTTCAGGATGGCAACTGTTGCTTTAAATCAAAGGTATCATATATTGACTAATTTATTAATCTTCATTACTCACAGCCAACACCACTGTGCACCCATGTCTGCTTCTCAGTACTCAAGTGCTTTTGTACAGCTACTACATTTACTTGATTTTATATCCAAAGACAAAAATCTTGCACGAAATTTGTGATGACTTTACTTTTTTTTCATTTGCAACTCTTCAAGAGTCACGGAGACGAGAGAAGCACTTTAGGCAGACTAAAGAAGCATCTCTTTTCTTGTTTTTGCTTATAAGCAGGCAAAATGAGTCTTTGATGTCTTGCTAATAAAAGGCCCAGATACAAGCACTCAAACCTTGCAGGCCAGCTTTGGTGCCCAGTCAGAACACAAACCTGTGGGATACGGCCAGCTGACAACACATGCGAGTGTCAGACAACAGCCATTTGCAAGACTGGTCCACTAAAACCAGCTACCCTGATCAGAAACTGAATTCAGCAAAAGAACCAGCCTTAGGATAGTCTAGTCCAGCGACACTCATAAAGGAAGGAGCTTTATCTTCGTACCATTTCCTCTTCACTTTTTAAGACATTCCTTTAGCACTCCTTACGCACACAAGTGTAATTCTACCTCTATACCACTGTAACGAAGGACATCTCTGCCCTCTCAGAGAAACATGAAAGGCATGACAATGTCTTGGAAATTATCTCCTCCGATCTGAAAAAAAGCCTGGAATGATCAGTTTGAGACAACTTGTAAATAATGCAGGTCAATTCCATTGAAAACTGCAGCACACTGTAACAAGACACTTGGGGAGCGTAACAGATATTTCCAAAGGAGACTTCCAGCAAAATAGTGAAATAGTACACATTCAAAGCAGGTACTGGTGATTTACCTTATCACTGAGTCCTATGATTCCTTCCTCCTCACTTTTTAAAGAACATAAAATTTGGTTTCCAATCTCCACGCTTGATCAATCCTGTGTGTTAAAGTGGCCTTGTTAACCACGGGCAAACAATCCAGTAGATAATGGAGTAGCACAATTCAGATTTGTGCATATTTTCATCTGACAAAGCAAAAGGTGCTTTATCAAATCTATCCTTCTCATAGAAACCAAAGTTTCAAGGTAACTGGAGGCAGAAGACTTATTAGCCATGTAATAACTATCAAGATAGTCATACCTTCTTGACAAAAAAGCAGGAGACGAGTGACAACGAAATGTTCCAGAGGCAGTGAATGACCAGTTGATGTCCATGAAAAAACCTCTGAAAAAGCCATCATCAAGAACAGCAGCTATGGACAAAGGCAAGATCATCAACATCTGCCAAATCCAAACATGCTCCAGCCCCAGCACTGAAATAGAGTGAAGAGCCCACAGCCCTAAGGCAAGCTAGGAAAGCTGGATGCTAATGAGACAGTAGTGTGAGATTTCATCTTTCCTCCAGCAGACAACCTGGACAGTTCTCATCTTACAACTGGTTTCATTAACAGGGTGCTGGGAAGACCTAACCCAACTGGGGAGATGCACTGAAGTTCCGCTAGTCTGATAACTAGGGCTCAGTGGCAAGTAACAGCTCCCTGCAAAATGAGCAGTGCTTGTTTGATGCTGTGAGACAAGAAACTTCCCCACAGCTCAAGCTGAGTGCGTGTCCTTCTACCGTGTGTGGCTTTTCAGCAGCTATGGTTGTTTTTCAGTCTTGGTGACTGGTCCTGGCTGACTGCCGAACAGATATATTGCGTAGAAGCTGAGGGTGCTGCTGCCCCTGCCTGTTCCACTGTTTGTGCACTGGCTGATATCATTCATACATGTTCAGTCTATGGCAGGCATATTGCTGACATGTGCCTTTTGTACCTAAAAACTGAAATTCTTTGCTTATCCAAAAACTGTGTATTTTTTTTAGAGAGCAGAGAACTTGAAGGAATGATCAAGGCACAGCATGACCTAAGCACAGGACTTCCACAAGCGTTTCTTCAGCCTGGATACATGCTCACTACAAAACATCTCGTGTTCTTTCAGGAAAACGGTGCAGCTAAAGGAAATGCAAAAATGTTCCCCTTCCATGCCTCAAAGCTACTAGCCTTAGCAGACCTGCCACAGGCCCTGGCTGGAGCAGAATATATGTGAATCTTGAACCAGCCCCGCCTCCAGACCACTGAGGAGCAGTGAAAGGGAGGGGACGGCACCTTTGAAACTGAGTACAGTATTCACTGGTGGAAAGGAGTCTCCTTCTCCCCATTTCATCCTGTCTTCCCATCAGTCGGGATCCACAATACAGACAGTCTTAGGCCTGGGTTTTAAGCGAGGATCAAGCAGCAAAATGAGGTTTCTAGAAAGTGGCATATATATTCAGGATTTTTTTGGAGAACGACTGCAAGAGGGGGAGGACAAGGGGGTGCCACCATCCACATTCCAAATGTGGAGTAAGCTTCACCTCACTGTGCTGTGCAACGCTTTTCCACGAATGATCAGCCTACATGGGCTGATGGTGGTCTTTGGGCAGAGGTTCTGACCCACCTCCCAGGAAGCATTTTGAAATCCTTAAGTTGGCACCTGGGGATTTTCAGGACTGGGACACTACATGTGAAAGGAAACCTGGAGTGGCAACAGACCTTAAAGCTTTTTTTTTTTTTTTTCCTCTAGACACTCACCAAAATCAAACCAAGAAAAAGTATCAGCTCTTCACTGTAGCCCACTGAGTAGAGAGGAGAGTGTGGACTCTGTTGAGAATCATTACATTTATTGCCGACTGGGCCCCAAAATATAAGAACTGTCATATGGCAGTTTTGCATCTCTCTGACCCTACTCCATCTCTCTTTCTACACAGTCCCTAATGCCCAGTATGGATGGTTAGTATAGGAATTTCATGGTAGCCTGAGTATTTTTTTTTGTATTGTGGCAGCACTCCTCTCAGAGATCAGGGTGCCAGTGGGATTAGACAGTGCTTGCACATTCAACCACAAGAGAATTTTATGCCTCAATGAAAATTTTCTTCTAGCTGGAACATTCCTCTGCTATCCATCTTTGGACCACTTTGAATTTGCTGAGGCACCATCCTGAGGATAGAAGTCAGGCCAGCAGTCTGCACCAGAGTGGCAGAACCAGCATCACTGCCACTGGGAATGAGACTTCCTCTCTGCATTTGCATTTCCCATCTTTGTATTGCCAGCTTTTCAAATGCCAGAAGGAAGGGAGAGGAACATACGGGAATAGGGAAAGCTTGTTATAATTTACCTAAGAACCCAGCAGCCCGGACAGCCTCATGCATTCATATTTGGGAATAACTCTCTTGTGTCAGAATTAAATAAGCCCTCTCCCCCCTCAAATCCCACTGTATGTGGTAATTACTTGGCATTAATGGAACATTGCAGAGTAAATGCATCTAATTTGGTCCCATTCCAGCTGATCTCTCTGGCTCTCCATGTCTTGTATGACCACATCAACTCCTCTCTCTGCAGGTGAACAGAGGACTCGTTACCCTTTTGTTGTTCTAAAGGTGCTAAAGCTGTAGGGGCATTATCACATGGCTGGAAAATTGTAAGAGAAGAAAGCATCTTCTTTAGTGACAAACACGGCAAACTCTCCTCTTGAGCCCTGCATATGCTGAGAAAGAATACGAAAGAGAAATGCAGCACTGCAGAAGTCGTCAGTGTAACCCTGTTCCAGGGTGGCCACAGAATGCCCAGAGCTCCTCAGCCAAGACAATGGAGCAAGAAGTTAGCTGCATGACCTTGCATACGGCAGGCTTTTGAAGGGAGAGCGTGTGAGTGAAAGGGAGCCATTCAACAAGCCACGGCAGGGGAAGCACACATTGTCAGACTCTCCGCAACATCCCTCTTTTACAGATTACAACAAAGACTTTACAATTCCCTTGCAGCACAAGATGGATACAGAGAGAGGTCTGAAAAAATTGTCCCATGGAAACATGTACAGTTCTTGGAGGTGCTGCATAGAAAACAAAGGGCACACATGCGTGTCAACGTGTTCCAGCTTCCCATTTACACACTGGCCATGGTTGCTTTCTGGTCATTCCCAGCGACGCTATTCAGACAGCTCCTCTAGCTCCCTCCATTGCCTTTCTAGTCCGTCCTCCTGCTGTAGGAATATCCCCATATCTGTACTGCAGGCAATTGCAGCATACATAAAAAAGAGCAGTAGAACACTCTCCCTGTCACCCAGGGTTGGCAGTAGATTTTTGGTGTAGTGACAGACTCCAGATCTTGGATTCAAAGGAGCTATATCACCTGGCACGAGATGATGAACTAACCCATGATTTTAAAGTGATTTTTGAGCTGAAACATTCGTATCAGTTTCTATGACAACTCATTGTAGGTCACAGATTTCTAACCCAAGAAACCTCCTAATTAGAGTAGTTGCAGGTCATTTGTACTAATCAAATTGTTGGCTACTTTGCAAATGTTTTTCTTACTGACCCCAAACTCCCAGAAGGGCCAGGTCACAGAATAATTGTTCTGCTGTATGCCTCTTAAAAGTGCCTGATGTGATGCAAATAATTTATCAGTAATAATTAATAGTATGAGAAACAGTATTACTAATTTTCTTGAGCAGAAAAAGCCTTTCATCTAGCTTCTGCAAATAAAATCCGAATGAGAAATGTATCTATCTACAGAAGAATCTTTGTTTAGAGCCACAGTTGCTATGCTCAAATCTGCAGAACAAATAAATATAGTTATAGCTAGGAAAAAGGACAACGTCTATAATCATATCAGGAGACCTGGAGAAGGGTTTGTATGCATAAAAACCTGCTTGCTCTTTAACAATAATTTCCATTGATCTATTAAAATATACTGCTCCTCCCTATCAACCTTGCGTCAGAACGTATATTGATGTATTTCGAAGCCAGAACAGGCTGTCAGATCTGATCACCACTACTGTACTTGTCAGAGAATGTTAGCTGGTTATGCTTACAATAAGACCATGTCAGTTTTGAGTTTCCAGTGGCTTATATAAAGAAGTAAACTTACAAAAATACATGTCCTCTGACTTCAGCTGAGCTGGTAACTTTGCCTTTAGCATTGCAGCTGCTGTACTTGATGGGTTTTCTCCGGTTCCCGGTATGAGAGAAATTTGAAAATTCCTCACTGTTTTAGAGCGAGTCTCAATCACAGATCTGAAACTCTTGGATTCAGGCAATGACTGGTGAATCTCAGTTCTCAAGAGGGCAAAAAGGTAACTTCCTCACTTCTCATGGCCTGAAAGAAAACTTGAAAATCTAAAGACTCAAGTACCAAAAAAAAAAAAAAACAAACAGAAACCAACCTTATTAAATACCACAATTTCTAGACCAGTTTCACATCTGGAAGCCTTGAGTCACGATTCCAAACTGTCCAGCTGCTGCAGTCTTTAATGTTTGACAGACAATCCCTGCACAACACTACAGCACACTCCCTATAAATGCAGTAAGGCAGAGCAGGAGTCACTAGGAGGCTGGCAATATCTGACAGAACATGGCACTCAGCATTCTTCAGCTTTCTCTGTTTCTCAAAGACACCCCAGATTTCCCCCTAAAAGCGTGCTTCCTTTACTGACAGTGCTCTGCAGCTCCTGCCTACAGGAATATACCAGAGATTTTGGTACTACTGCTGTGAAATCCTGAAGCGTTATTTTATAAGGAGCCTTTCCCCCCTGCCCTGCACTGATGGAAAGAATACAAGGCAAAGTCAAACAAAGCTCTTATTCATTGCCTCAGCCCTCTAAGTCACACACTCCCATGCCTACGCATGCACACACAGACACACTTAAGCAAGAGCCTTGTGCGTACTCAAGCAGGCACAGCCCCAGGCAACGAAAGGAGAAAGGGCCCTCATAATTGTCGTTTATCAATATTCATGAAGAACCTGCCTTAACCCCCTCTTGTGCACGCTTGAGAAAAAAACAGAAAATGAAACCCAACCAAAATAAAAATAAAATGAAATAATCATCTTGCTGCTCATTACCGCAGGGGATTTCCTCTCAATGTCACCACTGCCCCGCGCGGTAATTGGCATTATCTGTTATCTCTGAAGCCATAATAAGGTTTGCCACGGGGCATTTTCTGTAATCATAGTTTTATTTGTCAGCTTGTGAGATACAGACACCAAATAAGAGCTTGACCACAGCACAAACTCCGCACAGCCGGAAGACGCGTGCCGCCAATCGCGGCTCGTGCCGGTGATGTCACAGCGAGCCAATGCGGCGCCCGCCAGCTGCCCTCGCCCGCTCCCACCCTCTGCTCTGCTGCAGCATTCCCTCGCCCGAGAGCAAAGGGGCTCTTCCCGAGGAAAGCACAGATTTGAGACCTTCCCCGATACGTGCTCCTACACTGTTTCCAACAGAAAATATAGCTGGCACTGAATTAGCTGAGAGCTCTCCCACAGTACGGAGGCAGGATATTCAAAAGGCACTATTGATTTAGGGCACCCAGCTGAGACACCTTAAAGGCCCTGAATTTAGGAGAGCAGACACCCAGCATTAGGTGAATGGCAGCTTAGGAAAAAAATATCAGTTATCTCCAAAGAAAACGTCCTAGGCTAGGACAGTCTTACACTGATGTCAAAGGAACCCCAGGTTCCTCTGCCATTTCTTGCACCACCGCTGAGCACGTCTGCTCCGGGCACTGCAGCATGGTGCAGAGCCCGCGGAGCTAGCACGGAGGAAAGCTGGAATAAGAAGCAATAATGCTGCATCACTGAGCTAACCGCTCTGCTTGCCAACTCAGGCAGAGCAGCAAGGTAACACAGATACACTGCTTGCAGGATCCCACATAATACCTCTGCATGGTGCTGTCTGTTCGCACCCACGGTTGCCTGTGGGTCCTTAGCACGGCACGGTGCTACGTACACAGAAAAGTCTTCGGAGAACCCTGCTGAGCGTTACCTATAATCTTTCCCCCATGGCCAACCTGTACCAAAAAAACCCTGTAAGTGACTGCACCTTGGAATGAGGTACACCAAATCTTCCCCCCTCCGCCCCCTCAGTTTTCATTGAATAAAATAAGAACAGAAAGCTCATACTTTTTAAGAAAACCACATAGACTCAAGCTCCAAGCCTATTCTGCTTCCTCATCTGAGCTGCTTGTTTGAAAACACCTCTCAGACACAGGTGATCTCTATACACAGTAGCAGCAGAAACCTTTTACTGATGGGAGGACTGGGGAATCCTTTCTGATTCTTTGATCCGGGAGTCCTGGTGCATCATTACATTTTGAGCAGTGAAAGCTGAATGTGGTTACAGACTGCTGTGAAAGTAGGCCACAGATTTTCCACAGTGTTTTGGGAGGTACAGGAAGAAGATGGGACAATGATACCAGGCTGGGGACACCAGGCTATCAATCTATTCTACCAGTAGGTTAGAGACACCCATATTTAGTCATTAACCAAAGCAGAAGCCTTCATTTTTCAACGTGGTCATAACTGGATAACCTGGCTGATGAGATGATTTGTCATTTCACTGCCCCCCGACAGGACAAGGTCAGGCTTCATTGCCTAGGAAAGCACATTAAGTTTTATACTAGCACACACGCACACACGTATATTTATGCACGCTCTGATTTTCAAAAAGGGTTTAATGGTAACTGCCCAGAACACAACACAGAGTCTAATATAACACAGACCACACAAGTCTCAGAGTGACCCGGAGGGAGGAAGAGCTTATGATTTACTGCTAATTTTTTCAGCACTTGATGCTAGTCAAGTGGGAGTTGGCAAGGAGACGGGGGATTTACTTCTAAAGAAGATTACTGCCCACAGTCCAATATGTTTAACAGAGGAAAATGGATTCCTCAAGAGAGACATGCACTCTGCCTTGGAAATTCCACATATTGTTAAATCTGCAGAGGTGCTTGTCTGTCTGAGGCCTCACCACGATCCTCACTCAGATTACTAAAGTCTGCCATATCAAGAGGTATCCATCACAAGCCCAGAGGACTAGCACATGTGTGTATATATGCATGCTTTCAACTTCTATCCCAACGGAGATTCATATTTCTCTGGAATATTCATTTGGAAGACTAAATAATTTCTTTTCAGTTGTACTTAAACATTTTTCAGTCTTCTTGGACTGGGTCTCTAAGTGTTAAGCCAAGTAGGGAACAGAAACATGTATGTATGCAATCCACCAGTGGTTACACTGCCCATAAAATCTGTACATAAAATAAACCAGCTGTACAACCTACCAAAGATTATGCTGATTATAAGGAGGTCACCATCACTCAACCCAGTTGATTAGCAGGAGGAAAAATTGTGGAATTTGCAGAATAAAACTTGTCAGAGGTCTCTGCCAAGAGAGAAAGCTAGATCCTTCGAAACTTTGGGCACACAGCCTGCTCTTGGCTCCTCTGGGAATTTCTCTGACTGCTGTAACCCTGCCTGTGCCAGGTAGGCGCTGTCCTCAGGACCTTCTCACCTGGATCCATCACCTTTAAACTTCCTCTTCTGCTAACAGTATACTCTTCTTAATATAGCCTTAAGAAAGGCTCTTATTTCCCTCCCCATTTATTAGAAATATGGTCTCTTTCATATTAACCTTTCCTGTTGAAATGAGTCAGAGGTGTAGAGGGAGTGGGCTAGAAAAGCAAACTAAATATTCAGGCATCCATTTTTGATGTGGCCACTTATGCTGTGGACATCTGGTTTGTGAGTTCTTAGCACAAAACTGGGGTTACAGAAAATCACTGTACGGTTACTGAGAAGTAACCACACAGTTATGCAAATCCAACTACTGCAGTATCTATCAGTGGCCCTCGGCCTTGTGGAGGGGGAGATCTGTGGCTGTCTGTGGCTATGGAGAAGCAGCCATGCAGACATAATGTTAATGATCTCCCCCAGCCAATCTAACTGTGAGGAGCTGCATTTCTGAGAAATAAGCTGGCAGTTATGGGTCAGCAACTATACAGAAACCCTGCTCGGACTCATTACAACAACTTGATTTCAGTATAATTCAAATTATCTAAACTTGCTGAAGATGAAGGAGAAACCGGTCCAATTTAAAACACCACCTGAAAGTACAGGTTAAACCACACCTGATGGTTAAATCACATGATAGAATTAGTAGGTACCAACAGCAGTCAGATCAAGGAAATTCTTCCCTACTGGAAAGGAAATTAAAGGCAATAGTGACTCAAATGCCCAGAAGGGACTCAGTGAAGGTTGCCAAAAGCCAGCAGGTTTCCAGAAACTGAAGGAAGCTATAAAATGACTTTGTTGTATTCATAATTGTCCGAAGTTTCTTCAGGGATTCATTTTGATACAGTGTATGTAACTCTCAGTTATTAGCAAGTGCCCCAAGAATGATGGAAATTAAACTGCTTTTTCTTGGTGGTTTTGGTTTTCCTGGTTAAAACATTCCCTGTGAATGAATTCTACTCCAGTGAGAAAAAATGGACAATCTTCTCCATGAAAAGTCTATCTGTGATGGCTGCATTGTCTCACAGACAGCCAAGAATTAAAAAATATATCAGCACCCTACACAACATTTTTAGAGCTTTACAACTTCAGTTACTTAATAGTAAGTAAAAGTATCAAGAAATAAGACCCCTTTATTCTGTGCTTTTACGTAACAGGTAATTCCCATTGGAAGTGGCTGTACTCACCATATGGAATGACTATGGCAGAAGTCTAAAGCAGAGATGATTTGTCGGAAGAACTTCCTGGCTTCTTTTGGTGTCAATCTTCCCTTTTTTACAAGATAGTCGAAGAGCTCCCCACCCGACACGTGTTCTAGCACCAAATACCTAGAAAATAACAAAGCCAGGGTTTTGTAAAGACATTGTCATACCAGCTGCCTCACATACACAGAGTTCTACACAAACACCTCTATTTACATGTGGTCAAGCAGGACACTTCTGGAAGGAACAGTGGAAAAGAATAAGATTTTTAAATCAGGAGTGATTAATTTTTTTAACAGGGGTTCTGCAAACTTCAGACATGCCACTGCTGGCATCAGTGTTCAATATAATAGAGAGAATCTGGAAGCCAAAAATTACTCAAAATACCAGGAGGGGAAGAAGAGAATCATCAGGTATAAGCTTTCACAGCAGCTCTTATAGCTACTGTGGAGTGAGACTGCATACTAGGAAGTCTCAGGTCCCTTAACCAAGCAGACAGCTCGTTTGCAAAACAGCTGTGGCAAAGCTGCACTCACATACTGTTCTATCTTGGACATCTGAGAACCAGACAGATGTCAACAAGCTAGAGGGAATTAAACAAAAAAAAAAAAAGGTGAATAGTTTCAATTATGAAAAAAAGATAAAAAGAACTACATGTATGTAGCCTACTTAAGGGCTTCAGCTTTTGCTGCTGAACAGCAGTGATTTGCTGGAGTAGCTGCCCTCCCTTGCAACTCACATGTGAAAAGTGTGACACTGAGTGAATAAATGCAGCACAACAGGGACCTAAGAAGCAAGAGAGGAAACCCCAGACCTCACATAACACTCCTGGCAGTCACAGAGAGAAAAGTGAAATCTTCTGGAAGGAAAGGACTTTGCCATGGATGGACCATCTTGTTGTTGTAAGTGGGGGTAATGAAAGGCAGCCAAGCAGAGGAAAACTTCGTATAAATCTCTGGAAATGTTGCCTAACAGAGGGAATGAAATAGTTTCCCCAGGGAATTGGTAGGAACACCATTAACTGAACCATTTAAAAATAAACCAGATATTACATGGACTAAGCAATAGACTTCTATTGGCAAGAGGATCGATTGAAACTTGCATAGACTTTTTCCATCTTTGTTGTGATTTTGTATTCTACTGTCTCTCTACTTGTTTGCCCAGCACATACTACTCTAATACAGAATGAAGAAATTATGCCATGAGATAATTTTTTCAGAATCTGAAATGATAAGTATAAACAACAAATTATTATTGGTTTTACTCAAAGATTACTTCTGTTCTTTGGTTCTGTTAGCTGATGTAAAACTGCAAGAGAGGCAGAAACTTGCAAGTTTCAGGCTTGCACAGCAAGGCATGTGATCTGAAAGGTGGTTTCTGCAAAGCAACAATGCAAGGGTGAACAGGGCATTCAAACCTTTGACAGTTTGCTTGAGAGATGTCACCAGAAAACTTGCAAACAAGAATTAGATATTTTTCCAAATTTTGAGTGTATGTCTCTGTCCCCTCCTCCCAACAGCCCAGCAGACCAGGCTGAACTGTACGCGCAGCATGATCCCCACCTCTCAATGCTTTGCTTTTCAGCAAGCTAGTTTTATTACCAATATTAATCCAACTCTTCAGATTTGGGTGGACAATGAAAATAATTAATACAGGATACCATCTTTTCTGTACCTCAAGCAGCATAATCTCTGAATAAATTTCTGAATTTGAAATGGAAAGAGGAGAAGATTATTATAAACTTGGGGGCTTAATTATTCCTGTTTTCAATGTTGCCAAAAAGAGGGAACAGTAGAAGGAGTAAAAGCTGTTCTGAGGCAAGTAAATTTAGCTTAATGATAATGGCATTAGCCTTGAAGTTGCAAGAGTGAGACCTGAGCTCCTGATCCATCATCAGCTCCTGTGCAACTTCCACGTGCCACCTCCCAGCCAGCACAAGGAGAAAGCATTTCCCTGCCTTACAGAAATGCAGCAGAGAATGCAGTAAGAGACAGACATTAATATTGTTTTGCCAGCTAAGTAGTATGAAAGCACAAAAAAGTGGACAACAAAATGAAACTCTAAACTTCAGGGAATGAAAATGATATTTTCTGCAATTTTTATCAAAATAGAAACAGTTACAAGAAATACGGTAATACTGATATTTTTTCATTAGAATGAGCAAAAAGAGAAAACTCTTGACTTGCAAATCACTTTTGGAATATGTGGGTTATCTTGTCTCCAAGAAGAAATGAGTAGTTACCAGACTGTCTACTGAGTACACCTTGGTTATATGGAGATCATTGTTTATCTGCATTACATTTTTTGAGCAAGGCATTGAACCACTCAGAAGAAAGCCGATGTGCAGTAGCCACCAGATGCGCAGTAGGGCACCGGGGTGTCCACATTTTCAAGTCCCAATCCTCACTTTCCAAGCCTTGGCTAACAGACACTCTGATAAGAGGGTTTGCTATATAATTCATTCTCCCTCTCATACTACAGACAGATCTGGCTAACTATCCCATATGGCAGACCCAAGACTGGCACAGAATCAGTCCTAAAATTCTCCTTGACAGCTCCCTCTCTCACCGTGCCCAGCAGAACCTGCATACAGCAGTGCATCTTGCCCCCCCCAAAATCAAACTGATAGCTGCTCTCTTTTCCTGGGAGGTATTTTACAAAGATGATTGCAGTTACAGGCATACAGAACACCCTCCACACTGGTTTCAAATGCACAGTTTCAGAAAATTACAGACCCAGCATTTCTGTCACCCACAGCAGGAATTGCAAAGCAATTTATTTCCATAAACTTCATCTTATTAAAAACACTCAACAAAAATGCACTGACACGTTGTATGAAAAATAAAACAAATTGAAAGACAGGGAGCATTTACAAGGTTATTCATTTTTGCTTGCCACCTAGAAGCACCAGATATAATAATGGAAATGAACAGGGGAGAACATCTGAAAAAGATTTGTGCCTATGAGAAGTCAAGGGACACAGAGAAGCACAGCAATGATGTATTCTGATCTGACAAAGCCCCCAACGTGACAGGAGTGAGAAGGACAACAAACGCATTCCCCAATGGTCAAGTGCAACAAATAAATGCTGCAGGGATCATTCCACAAGTACTATGTGGTTATATTGCAGCCAGGATTTCTGAGTTTGGATTTGCAGCTAGTCATCTGCCAACCCTATTCCCTCCAGTACGATGCATTTTATTTCAGGATAGCCCCCAACTATGAGATTTTTGATTAAACAAGGGCATAATTCAGCACCTGCCTCCATCTCTGTGCATGCCAATGTTTTGCTGGCACGTTACATGGCACAGTAGTAGTACACATGTTATTTCCAAACAGGCTGACAAGAGGGGTTTAAACATTCCCAAGTGTTGCACCAGTTCTAACCACCACTGTACGGCTTACACAATCCCCACTAAATGCTGTGTATCTGTATCTATCCATCTATCTGTGTATATGTGAGTACGTCTGAGTGACTCAATGAAAGAAGAGAATATACACTTTGCAAAGCCAAACAGAAAAAGCAAAAGAAAGAGCACTGTTCCAGAGGCTGGAAAAATGGCATACAGACACTACATCTTTCTTGAATCTGTGGCACAGAAGAGAACCCAGATTCCTGAGTCCACACCAGCATCTAAAATCCTTTATTTTAGCAAAGTGCTATAGGATTGGAAGTATGCCAATGCCAGCTCTTGGAGGATCTTGGAGAAGGTAAATAACACATAGCCTGTAGGGGAGAAAAACACTAAAAAGTATTTTTCCGAGTTTCCCCTTCCCTTTTTATCTTTCCTAGATACGACAGGTTCTCATCTCCTCATCTCACTATAGCACTTCATTTCTCATTTATTCTAAGCAAGGGAGTGCATTCTAAGAATCCCAGAACAGTAGCCACAACTAGTCTCCTATTACATTTGGAGATGAAAAGTAACTTACTGGTGAAAGAAGCTTTTTGTTTTAAATCCTGTCTATGTAAGACCGACAGCATCACTCTTCCCATTGTAAAAACACAGGAAGCCCTGCTCTGTAAAAGCAATTTCAAGGAGGATGAAGGAAAGGAAAGACCCAGCCTCTGGCTGGCAGCATGCACACTACCTGCTGTGATAACACAGAAAGGAGCTATATTAGGACACTAGACTGTAAGAGCATGCAGCTCTTACATCTTGGATGCTCTGGACACACACCAGCTCTTCTAATCCTTGCATTTCACATGAGAGAAGCATTACAAGTATTAACCTCCTATTCTTTACCAATAGGGAACTGCGAAGCGAAGTGACTTGTCCAGGGTTACATTCACCCAGTACCAGAGCTGGGATTAGCATCTGTGGTCCCTTTTGCCTTCTGCTCCATGCTGTCCCCACCATCAATTTCCTCTCTGCTTGCTAGTACACCAGAAAAGCAAGAAACCATTTGCCTCTGCAACTCAATATGAAGTCAAGTGCATGTGGTGTTAAAAATAAATTCTCGATTACATGTTTTCCTCACTAGCTATATTCTTTAAGAGCCTGCAAAAGTTTTCACAGGCCACAGCCTGCTTTCATAAAGACACCAAGATCCATATCTTGCATTATATCTCAGGTCTCTGCTACAAGGCCAGACAGGAAACAAAAACTTCAGCTTAAGTTTCAGAACTTGAAGGAGACAAGACTTTGGTCTTTAAAGACAAAGAAGTCGAATGCTTAATACAAGAATAATTTCATCTGTTGGAGAGGAGCAGAGAGACTGTGTGCAGCAGCGTTCTATGTATTCCCTTTGCCATTTTTCCATCTGCATCACATCATCACCACCTCCCCAATAAAAGCTATAAGTTCCTAACTTGAAATGACCCACTACATGTTGCATCAGAGACGTGCATGCAGTTTACAAAAGCAAGCTTAGAATAATCTTAGGCTCTTATCTTTCTTTCTTTTTGGTTCATTTTATTCACTCTTTCAGGAACCAAAACAGTAAAGAAGTAATAATGAAAACTAAACAATATAGCACAGGAGAGATGATTTCTGCATGTGAGAGAGATGGAGCAGCCAAGACGAATGTGGAGAAATGTGGTCTTAAACCACCTTTGTGCCCCCCAGATTCTGGCTATACCAGGAACTAGCACAGACTCCAGGGCATTGTAATTCACAGCAGTCTTGCTACGGCTTGTTCTGTAGCTTAGACTGGAAATTTAACAAAAAAGCACTGTGCCTCTCCTCCTCACCCCCCCCAACTTGCCTGTACTCTGAGGACCACAAGATGTGACAGCCCACCAGTTTCACATCATTCCTCCACCTGACACACTATCCTTCAAGTTATTTTAGTCTTCCAAATCCTTCACGTCAGTTGGACTTGTATAAACACAGAGGATGGTCCATTTCCCCCTGGGAATGATCAATAAATATCTGACGATCAACAACAATTTTTTCTATAATCACCATATTTTTTGGTTGTTTCCAACTATGCTAACTACCTGACATGGCTATGAGAATTTATGATGCCACTACCAGAAGTTAAAAAAAACCAAACAACAAGCTGTGACTTTTGCCCTGAAACACACGAAAAAATTTGCAAAATATAGGCACTCAGATGAAAAATCAGTACAGTTTAGTTCCTCTTCTCCTGAAGAAACTAAGATGTTGGTTTCCATCTCTAACATCTTTGGTTGTCCTATCATCAGCTCAAACACAACAGTGCTAAAACAGAACTCTTAGCCTCACCGCTCCATTCCACTTCTTTTCTCTACACCTAGGGACAACACTGCTTGTTTGACTATGATTCAGGCTTTCTTCAGGTCCCTGCACCTTGGTTGTACTGGTATCTTCTAGATGTTTTCTTTATTATATCCCTAAGATAATGGTTTTCCTATCCACCCACATGCCTAAAAGTTCTCATCTAATTTTAGCTAGATATCTTGTATCCAAATTAATTCATCATCATCTCTTTCATGTTGATAAATATATTCTTGCCCCACTGCTGGTGATTCAAAATAGATATCAGATCATCACTGCAACATCCTTTTCTTAGCTTTCCACTTTGACCACTCCTTCCATGCTTCCACTGTCTCCTGTTTTTATACTGTATCTAACATGAACTAGCTGCCTTCACTTCTAGATACCTTGTAACCCCTTCTATAACCAATCTGGGATTTCTTCCTTGTCCTTTGAGGTTGACTTCTGTCTCTAACCAGCCCCCAAAACCAGATTCCACCATCCACTTGTTAAATATCCACGCAAATGATTCTGTGCTTTCGCAACACCCTCCCTACGCTTGGAAGAGCATAATTGTTAATGACAGAGCAACGTCATAATTTTTCTTGAGCTCCTTCCTGAAGACTGTTCTGTGCTGTGATGCTTGACAACAGCTTGGACATCCCCATCACAGGGTTTCCAACAGTTGCTTTGTGTTTTGGATTGTAAGCTGACTAGGACATAAGCTCTGATTTTGTCCCATTCTTGTCCAGTGTCAGCACAGTAAGGTCTTCTCCACAACCAGATTGCCTTTGCACTACAATACTATGAAGACATCATTTAAAACAGCAGCAAAGACAGTTTTGGTGATGATTTCTCCTTCCCATCTGGTGGACTATGCTATATATTACTAAAGCGTGATTTTGCCCAAGCCCAGGGAGCTTAGGGGAATATCTCACAGAGCTCTCACTGAGGCAATGCTACCTCCAAAACATGACTGCAAGAAAAGAAACAGACTGGCTCTGAACAATGCCTGGAAAAACGCTGTTAAAGAAAGACTAACAGGCAAAGAGAACACCAGGACCATGCATTACCAGGTATTTCTGTCAAAATATGAAAAAAAAACCCCAAACACAACAGTTATGATCTGTAAAGAATGAAAAGCTGTCTCTAAGTCATTAGCAAGAATGGTGTGAAATACTAAAATTCTTGCCAGATGGGATTGCTCACAGCGGGCCATCACTATACATCCCAGTGTGGGTATGTATCTCCTGTTTTCTCAGCCCTATAGATGAAGACAATTCATGAGACTTTCACAGCTACTAAAATTAGGTCCTCTGGGGCAATACAAACATATTCATTATTATGAAGGCATTAAATGGATAGAGATCTTCAGATGAAAGCTCATTTTGAAACATAAAGTATTTCAGGTAAGTATTATAAATGAAAAAAACTAAGAGTAACAAGAACTACCCTCTGGTGCTCTAAGAACGGTAGTCAATTCACACAGTATCTTGTTTCAGTCAAGCAACAGAAGGTTTGTTCATCAGAGCATGTGATTAGCTGTCTGTTAGGGAATCAGTTAATATTCCATTTTTTATTCAATAGTATGATGTTTACAGACATGCCCAATCTCACTTAAACCTAAACAAGTAGGTTGGCCTTCTACATAAGCCTGAATGTAGCACTGGGTACCATCACACACCACTGGGTGATGTTCTAGGAATTCTACTATGTGAGGAGTTAGACGGGATATTCATGTGGCACTGGTCAGCTCTTAGGAGCTACACCTTCAGGTGTGCACTCCAGTCAAGATGCAAAATCCAGATGCAATTATACAGAAAGATGCACACAAAGACAAGAAAAATCAGGAGAGTTCCTGTTTGTTTCCTCTATGCTCAAGAGTTTACTGCTTTGTGATGCCTATGGGTAAGAAGTTTCATAAAGTGACAACACCTGCTGAGAAGCTCAGCTACTCTGTTTTATCATTTAATAGTTGATTATTATACAACAATCATGAGAATCATCCTAAAACCAAGGAATATGGCATGGATCAAGACACTGTGGAGTTGACTCAGATGTTTAGGCAATTATCAAGGCCAGGGACACTAGTAAAGCAGTAATCTCCTTTATAAAGACAGATAGGTCTTCAGTTCTTTTCTGTCCCTACGTTCATTAGTGCCCACATCTGTAAAAACCTCTTCAAGTTTGGCCACAGAATCCAACACAAATGGAAAGGGCTGCACCACAGATGGCATGTGCTGGGCACTGCCACCACCCTTGATGAACTCTGAACCATCTCACAGTAACCCAAAATCCCCAGCAGATTATTTACAAGAAACTAACTGCTCCCTTTGACCAACTCAGCTAAGAGCTAGAAAATTCACTGCATTTCAAAGCTCTGGTGAATCAGCGAGGGATCTGTCTGGAATGTAGACTGCCAAAGAAAAGCCTCTAGAAAAAAAAGTCCTGGTGATTCCTCTTCCATGCTACCATCCTAGCATCCCTTCCATACAGACATATGTGTAGCAGGAAAGAGGCCAAAAGCTGCCCAGCTGAGATTGACATGTTGTAATTCTTTGACGGCTTTTTCATTGCATTGTTTTCTATTGATTAAATAGTCTCTATCAGATATTAAGTCCCTTGTTATTGGCTCAGCCTATAAATTATTCAGAAGTTATATAAATTCTTAGGGCTGGCATGAATTTTTCAAACCCTAATTTGGCACCAGGCCAAGAACTGTTTTTTTTTTTTTTTAATTTTTTCCTGGTCTGCAAGAAAATGTGCATGCATTCGATTTTTTTTTCCAAAAGACAATTTTAACTCTAGTCTGCTTGTTTGAATGGAGATTGTATTTGATTGCTCATCACATTTGGACATGAACAGGTTGGGGCTTTTGGGAAAAAGAGAGATAGTAGGAGATTACGCTGCCGTGCTCTGTACCTTTGATTTATTGGGAACGAAAGGTGTTTTGAGCAGTGCCTTCATGTTGTGCAGTCATTAATGCCACGGCACTGCAGCAGTCTCGTATTTGGGCACACAATACGGAATGGATCCAGCCAGAGGGATCCTCAGCACAGGACAGGCAGGGCTGAGACAACACTCATCAGTTCACTGCTGCAATTCTGCAAGTGACCACCTACTTTCAGGTTTAATTGTTCAGAGTTAAGTGGCCTTCCCTTCACTAACAAGCACCCAGACAGACACAATGTTGCCTACCGAAGCCTGAAAGAGAAATTAGGCACCTAAATATTCTGTGGCTCTGGAGCTACACCTCCCCTTGACCTTTGCTCATGCCACGGAATTGCTACATTATGGACCCACTTTCTCCCACGCCCAGCATCATGGCCTGGATGGTATGCAAGCACATACCTGATGTATGTCAGGCAGCGAAGCAGAAGATAGTCAGGCTTTTAGGTAAGAGCTTAGTAAGACCGTGTTGGATAGAGCGTAGTATTAATCATCACCACAACCACCTCTATGCAAACCCTGCTCTGTGCCAGGCTGGCATCCCTCCTGCAAGCGGCAGTACCTGTCCTCGCCGCAGCACCCCCTCCCCTTCCCCTGGCCTCTTCCGTCCCCGACTCCAGGCCCCCCCTTGACTCAAAACCTCACATGTGCTGTGCTACAGCTGACCGGCTTTCTTTTGGCTACACGTGCTTGTAATTCATGACAGCACTAAAACATGTCAACAGCAGAAGAAAAGGGGTCAAAGTAGCTGTTTATGAGTATTTCTCTTGATTATAATCCAGGCTTAGGTGGAACATCATTTTGTCTTCCAATCCTCTTCTATTTTCTTCTGCTGTATCCACAGCACCTGACACCCCACAATCAGACTACCAAGAAGTATACCTACCACAAAAATAATTTTCAGTGCTGAGCCCTTGGAGCCGCTCCAGCTTTCTGAATCCTCCTTCTGCCCTTAGACAGCTTTCCCCACAGATGGATCGAATGTCAAAGTCCTGGACTACCAATAACAGAGCACGCAGAACCCTTTTTTCTTTCGTGCATCCTCTGGCACCACACAATTAGTTTTCAACAAAAATAAACAGAATTACAGGAAAACCCTGCAGGAGTGGACTGGCAGCATGAATGCCTCTGCAGACCCCACCAGAGCTGCTTTAAGTCTTTGACTCCTGCTGTCAGATGATCTTGTATAAGCCAGAAATGCGAGCTGTGCATAGATAGGAGGACATTTTAATTTTGTTATCTGGTTCATTGGGAAGCACTGTCACTTCCGAAATCAGGAGGTGGTGTGTTGTGTACACTGCAACAAGGCTTGAGCACTTGCCCAGTGATAGCATCGTACTGCTGAATGATGAGAAAGGGACTTGTGCTTGGAAAAAGGGCTGATGAATGCACAGCGCATTTCAGAGAACAAAATTCTGATGTCCACTCCTTCTCTCAGAACAGATTCTTGTTTAAAATGCTGACCAAGTTGGACAACATAGAGATTTAAAGTAAATGCTCCCACAAACTTTGAAAATTTGAAATCTTAAGTATGAAGATTTAAAAATGAATTGATATAAATCTATACGAATATCTGTATACACCTATAAACAAAAATTTACAGATATATATATGCAGAATTTGATGGAAAGGGAATTAAGAAATACTAGTATAAACATCTGAAAGAAAAGGGCATAGAGTGGTTGTAGGATGTCTTTATTCTCTCTCATTTCCACTCCCAGCCAAACCCCTGCTAATTTAAACCAAATAGCTAATCAAATGAGATCAAACAGACAACGCCACCCCTGTCAGGAGTTCTCCAGCAAAACTGTATCAGTCAGCTTTATCATCTTTGGAAAGGGAAGGCCCATCTCCTGTGGACTATATGACGGCACTTAGGTTGCCGTGTTAACAGCTCCTCCAACAGTGGGACAATTGCTTTTCTAAGATCAAAACGAAAACTGAATTTACTGCATAAAATGCAGTAAAAGTACATATCAGATGTTTAAGAATAAAGCATAAGACTTCTCCCTAGAAAAAATCTGAGCCACACACTTCACTCATGAAGGACTGGGCTTTGCATGTTTCCTCTTATCTAATATTCAACAAGTCTGCTAATGAGAACCTCCTGCTCATTCACCGTGGTAGTGCTGCTAACAGTGTACAGACTCCACCTTTCCCTCCAGTTGCTACACAAACGCAATCTAGCACCAGTTCAGGAAAGACCTTTTCCAGGCATAGCACAGAGAAAGGAGGGCCATCTCCCAGGTTCACACAGTTCATTTGCAATGCAGAAATCCTATGACCAAAGCATTGTTTCCCTTCCAATACGCATTACAGAACACACCAAAACTTTGTTATCAGCTTTGTTATCGCCTTGCTCATTCCCTTAATTCATTTACATTTCCCTAAAATTCCTGTCTGAACATGGTTAGTCAAAATGACTGGTGCACACAGCAATTTTGGCGGCTCGTTGATCATTCCCCATTATGAATCAGCAACATAAGTTCTTAAACAACTGTAGGCTTACCTCATACCAGGCTCCTTTAACTCATTCTTGATCTTTAAAATGGGAGGATGATCCCCCCTTCCTGACTGTTTTGTCTATTAACATTATATGATGGGAGAGAGGGGAATATAGATTTTCTATAGCTATTTCTAAATTACTTCTTACTGTGGACTCCCAATCTTGCTTGAAGGCCATCAGTATGATCATACAACAAATACGAAATAATTCAACTGTCAGTAATATTGCTAGTTTAGCCAACATAATATATATCTGGGGTGGTGTATCAGCATACATACAGAGAGTCACAGTGCAGCTGTGTTCTCCCCTATGTACCTAGAAGTGTATTCCACAGTCTCACTAGATAAGACAACTTAAAATGCTGGATAAAGAGATGGAAATCTTAGAGCTCATAGCTATCTCCATCTCTCCAACCATCTTGGTAAAAAAACTACCAAAACAAACAGAAAATGACTTGCTAGGCTAACACAGATACACTAACAGATTTTTATTATTAATTTTTAAAAGTAATTTTTAGTGTTAAATAAACTGTGGAAAAAGGATTTGATTCATGGTTGCATTAGGAATCTACTCAACCAAAGCCCCTTGTCACAAATTAAATCATAAACCAAAAGTCAAACATGATTTGTGAAATTAACATTTATCGAGGAAATACTCCCCAGCGCTGCATCGTGATTAGTCTCTGGCATCTGAAATATCACTCATAATTCACGAGCTCCTCTGAAACCATGCCACTACCGTTACTGTCGAGATGGCAGGCATGACGGAAAGGTGCTGCCACAACCAGCGAGCAATCCCTTTTTTGATGCTGGTGAGAACTAGAGGTCACTGTGTCTTATTATTTGGGAAAGTACATGCATACACACTTCTCAGCTCCCACACACTTGCAATGCTTCGCCTCTCCACAGGCACTCTCTTCCATCTCAGATTTATACAAGGCCATGGCTGCTTCTAATTTTGAACATGGAGGCTCGGCAGAAGCTCCACATTGTGCCCTTTCTTTAAAATAGTGACTAATAAAAAATGAAATGTAACCACAAGTCATTGGTTCTTTCAAAGAGTCAGTGTCTTTCAGCAGAGGGATTCAGTGCCTTTGCAGGGAGATGCAGACAGCTCAATCTTACAGCCAGAGGAGCTATAGTACAAAGAAGACTTAGTGATTGTCACAGACTAAATGGTCACTGGCAAGCCAGCTTTGGAGCTCAACATTTTTTAGAAGCCAGGAGATCCAGATACAGTTTAAAGATATGGGATGCTTCCCTGTTCAAGGTGATTTTTAACAGGAAGATATTTTCCTGCCAAGATATGCAGTCATTTTTTTGAAATCTTGGTGTAAGACCATCCCCGCTGCTCTGGGCACTAGATATTCTTCCCACGGAGGAAAATAGCCCCCAAGTCTTTCAGGGTAAAGAAGGAGAGCTCAGCTGAGCTGCTGGCTTCACAAGCATTCAGAGCAAGAAGAAAGCTTCAGCACGTCTGTAACCCATCTCCTCACTTCAAGTGATGATCATGGCCTTTCTTCTTCATGTGTTCATACACTATCTCCACTGCCCGAGTATACCACCCCTACCTGGAACACATCAGCTGTACGCTGTGTTATGCAAGTGTGCATGTGTCTACATATGTGTATATGAAAGAAAGCCTGGGGCCTCATCCTATACCCCTTTAAATCAGAATACAGTGGAATTTACTCTTATAAATGGTGCCTTTCTTTTCAGGATTAAAAGAGAATTTACTGGCTGTAAAGCCTCATTTCTCTTCGCTACCCTTCTGTTGCACACAGAGCAGGCTGCATTAGATCTGGGCCTCTGTCCTCAGCTGGGGCAAACCAGGCTTAATAGAGCCGTGACCACTTATGCCACTGGGGACACAGCACTTGGCATGCAGCTCAGAGAACATCTGAGCCAGCCTCCACCCAGAGCCTGCACAAGCTCACCCTGGCAGCCACATTTCACTGCGGATGGCAGGCTCTGCCCCACAGGAGGACAGGGAACCCAAAAGAAATTACTGCCTGTTCTACTAAGCTAACCCTTAGGCACAGAGGCCTTACTTCTCAGAACAGGAATTCATTGCTCCAGTAACAAGACTGGCTGAATAGTCCATGAGGGATTGTTACCTCCATTCAACATGCTTTCTTTGGGTAAACAGTCATTCCCTTCTTGTGTTGTGACATTAAAGAGAGGTCACCAATGGATGGTGGTTTTTAAAAATAGTTTAATTTTTTTTTCACCACGCTCTTCTACTTGCAATAACCTGTTAAAAAGCTGAAAATAACATGGAGTTCCCTACTGGGTTGCCCTTTTCCATTTGGAGAACATTGATTTTTTTTCCTGTTGTGCTGAGATTAATGTGGCCTGTTTGACAACAGATTCAACGTATCTAGTGCCCTGTCAAGCTAAAATGACTCTGTCTGTGGACAACTTCCCTGTCTGGCACTGGCAATGATGTGAAGGAAAAAAAAAAAGGCTTTATTACTTAACTGTTACTGCAGAACCATCAGGAGATTTCAGCAGCCCTTAAAACCAAAAATTGTTATTGATGGGGCAAATCTAAAATATTGTTAGTGAGAGTCAAGGGTTTCAATGAAAACTATCAGGCAAGGGAGGTTATACAAATTATCCACTGTAACAGTCTGTTACAGTTTTGATTCAAAATGGTTCCAGGCCTTACAGGTACAAACATTCCTCCCCTCTTGCTGTTTGACAGAAAAGTTTCATTTGTTCTCTCTCCTCCAACGTAAGCAGGAAAAGAAACAGCGTATAAGTACAGTACAGAGAAGAAAATGAGAAAAACTACAGAAATAAGGAGTGATGCTTCCTAACCCAAGTACCAGATATCACACAGATGCCAGCTGAGGGTCAAAACACACCCTGCTCCATTCTTTCAGAAACAAAAACTAAGTTCCAAAACCCTCCTCTCCCTCCCTTCCTTCCTCCTTCCCTTCTCCCTTCTCTGGCAAAAGCCAGTAATACATACAAATATTTTTTATTTTCGTAAACATCATGCAGCTTTAAAACATGGGGATGTTCTATCAACTTCAGGATGGCTATTTCCCGCTCCACCTGGAAGAAACAAAAAGAAAGAGAGAAAATTAGAAGCTTGGTCTTAGAATACATTCAATATCATCACACATTTTCTTCCCATTTATCCATTTTCCTCTTTATACGCAGGATATGGCAATTTATAACAATGTATCACATTTAGCACTCATATAATTTATGAAAAATTCAATTTATTCAGCCTCAGTAGTTCTGCCCTGCAGGACAGAAAATCAGGAAAATTTCAAGGCTGAAAAATCTACCAAAGGGAATTAGCTGTAGGAGTTACGTGAGCATTCAAGGCTGTTCCTGCCTCAAAATCCAAAGCCAATGACATATTCTCAAAGTACAGAAACTCTAAGATGTCACTGACCTCCCACAGGCACAGGTGTAGCCACACTGCACTACATATTGCATACTCAATTACTATTAGAAAATCCCCATCCTGAAGAACTTGTAGTGTATGCAGGGGAGACAAAGAGCAGAAGACAGACAGCAATGTGATTTTACAGCTGCAGAACTGTGGCATAGAAAGGGAAAGAAACGTACGAAGTGACATAAGAAGTACAAGGCACAACAAGAAAGTAAACCCGATTACTGGAGACACAGTGTTCAGAGCCTTAAGCGTAAGACTGTGGTTTCTCTCAATTCCCCATCTGTCCGAGCATGGCTACTTCTAAGAGCGTGTCTTCAATACAGGGTTAACCAGTTGTGACTAAGTCCCTGTAATTAGCATAAGCCCTGTTCTCACCCAAAACTCCTAGCATGACTGCAGCAGTGCTTTTAATTTGAAGTTACTAAGTGTATTCATTAGAGATGGAGTCAGAGCAACTCCTCCGCTGCTAGCAAAATTGCTCTGTGCTGCTCGAAGCCACACAGTAACCGCTCTGACTTGACCTAGGCTAACTCGAAGGGAGTTAATGTGACACTGTGGAAACTGCAGGTAACTGAAATAAACTCTGCAACCAGATGTAGTCTAAGCATTTCAGTCAGGCACAACATATTTCCAGTAATCCACAAAGGCAGGAAAAGACCTAAAGAAGCAACCAAGAACAACTAAGTAGGCGTTTTTTCCAGTCCTTCAAATAATTGATTGTTCTGGGGCTGCTATGCTAACAAACAAAACATGAACGAACTACAAAACCATCCCTTAACACCTCCCCTGCAGTGATCAGCGAGTAATTAGGAACTTGCCCCAGTATACCTTTAGTTCTTGATGTCCTTTAATTTCCTGAGATATCATTCTCTGCTAAGCTTGAGCACAGACATCTTTCCCTAAATGCCAGTAAGATACTTGGCAGGAAGTTCGAAAGGGGTAGTTTTCCACCACTGTGCAGAGGAGAAGGATTTCCCAGCATGTTGGTTATCACCCCAGATCTCTCTTCTTCTACACCACCACACAAAGACAGCAAAAGCAACTCTTGCACCACATCACCCTTGGCCTTCCTTGCATATCAGGATGGAGGAAAGAGCGTTTGTACATGTGTCAATCTCAGTCTTTCAAAGACTCTTATTCCTCTCTGCAGAGTCAAAAGTCATCTGAGAGATCCACTTCCACACTTGCTTTCCCTGGAAATACCTCCTTCAGGAAAGTGGGCAATGCATGTAAACATGTATGTATGCAGTTCAGCACTGCTAGAACTGCTGTGAAGCCAGTGATACACAGTATTTGATGCTGACAGTTCTGTAGGCATAACTTACACATGGCCGGCACTTAGATGAAAGCTGCTTACACAGATAGGAGACCGAAGTTGGGTAGATTTCAACTGCACAGCTATGCCACCAAGAAAACAGGGGGAGAGCTAGTTTTTTTCCATTTTTGTCTCCTCTTCAAAAAGACCTGTTACCCTTTTCTCTTACAACATATGCACTGATATTTGCAGAGGGCTTGTTCAGCCCTGTAGTTGATAAAGTTGGACTTGCTTCAAGAATGAGGAAAAACAAAACAGAAGAAGCACCCACTCCCATAACACTCTTCCAAAAGCACTGAGGTTCACCATCAGCACCATGTACCACAGCTGCTCAGAAACTGGAACTCCTACAAAGGTCCCTTTGGAGGAGGGACACCAGGTACTTCATGGGGAACGTAACTATTGCACTACCTATGGCAGGGATCATCCAACCCTGTTCTCTGTCCTGGGGGATATCCTGCATCTGAAAAACAACATTCCTGCAGATGGGCTGTCTCACTGAATTGGAGATTCACTTCTGAAAAATCTCTTGGTGGGTGGGGTGGCAATGTACGTTCAGACCTAGTGAGTGATGGATGGCAGCATCCAGTCAGGGTCCTGCTTGGTTACTGTTCTAAAGCATGAGAGGAGGCAGTGATTTATGACTACCACTTGGATGAGGGGATTCAGTTATGGCACTGCATGGCCTACGTTCAATAAGAGAAAGTCAGACCAGAAAGCAAATATCTACTTACTACTTACAGATTTACACTAGGAATCAATTAGAAAGAAATAACTCGAGCTACTTTACTTTCCTAATTTTAAGTGTGTGACTGTGGAAGGTTCTGTGCATACTCCTAACTTCCTGGGAACTAAATCCAGAGAGGAAATACAGTTTTGGAAGTCTTGATTTCAACCCCAGGTATGCAGAAAGCATCCAGCTTGATGTGCCTGGTAGCATTTCACTACACTGTATTCAGTTCAATGGTGTGTTGCACCACCCCAGCGCAGGCAGCAGTCAGTTTTCTACAATCTGCTTCCTCTGTGAGCTATAAACCAAGGACTAAACTCATCTCAGTAGGACTTTGTATAATCCTTCAGTGAAAAGGAGCTTTATGAAGGAAAACTGTAATTCCTGTACTTTTCATAGTCCAGGCCTTGGTCCTGAGTAGAGGAGCAAGACACTAATGGCTGTACTACTTCAAGAACTAGAGATTCCCAGCTCTCTAAATAGCAATCTGATAAAGATTATCCTCAAAAATCTTACAGCAGTTGTCTGCCTCTTTTCCCTTCCTAAGAAAACAACAGATCACAAAAACGTGCAACAGACCACCTTCTCAAAATTACTACTGCAGTCATTGCTGATGGATGACTCCCCTGGATTCTATTCATTTTTTATACCCCCACAGTGAAGCCAGTAAGTGATACAGGCTGGACACACACGGTAGATCTCAACAGTGATTTTACTGACGCATGGCTAAGGAGGACCTAGCAGCCACCATGTCATTAGCAAAGGAGAGGTATCTGAACTCACTGGCAAAATAAGAGGCCTGAAGCAGCACACAGCTTTGCCTTCTTCCCTAGACCTTTGCTAGCCCTTGGCATGCCTTTTTTGCGCACCCCTGTGCTTGCAAGCCATGGAGTGCTGGCAAGGACAGAGGAATGGAGAAACCCTGCCGGGGTGCTTGCTTTAATGCAGACGCAATTATCAGAAAGCAGGCCAAGCTCAGAATAGCCTGTCTAGGGAGGCTCAGAGTCTGTGATAAACAGGAAACATGGAGAAATATTTGCATAATAGTTAGAAAGGAAAAAAGCGAAGCTTTCCCTGTCACACAAATGCTGGGTTGTGACACAGGGTCCCAACTACAGCCTGAGTTGCCTCACACCACGGCAGGTTACTGACTGTGCACCACTCCTGCACCTTGGAGCTGGGGGAAGGAGCTGTGTAAAGCTCCGCAGGGCAAATGAAAAGATGTTTGCTAACTTGTAACCTTGCAGGTGCCAATTAGAGTTTTTAAAAATCTATGCAGGAGGCTGATTTGACAGGATGCTGCAGCGATTCAGCTAATGACAAAGTGCAACACAGGGACAACACAATCCTTAGACGAATGATGCAAAACTCCAGTTCCCTCTCCTCCATCTCTACTTCACTTTCCCTCTCCCTCATAAAAATTGTATCTCTGGTTTAAGCCCATCTTGTCGGCACAGTTTTCACTGGTGACAAGAGCTCTGCTCTCCTGCCTTCTGACTCACAGAGACACGGGGTGCTAATACACCTAGAAGGCAAGAAGGGCAGGTCAAGGGAGCCTGATAGTTTGTCTCAGTGATGAAGAAAGTATCCTTTCCTCTTGTATTCATTTGCTCAATAACAGTTGGGTCACCCATCACCCATGTGGTGTTGTAAGACCTTGAAAAATGAAGTAGACAGCTGTCTTGTATTACCAGGCTGTATATCATCTACCAAACCTGTGCATGCACTATGCAGCAGTCATTCATAGCAGTGTTTCTCAAGGAACATCTACGCCCAAAAAGCAGGGGGACAGCAGATGATAATTCTCCTTGCATGCTTTGAGGTTCACCAGCAGCATCCCACAAATCTCTCTCTTTCCCCATTGACACCAGTGGCTCCTATATTGCTCAAAACGCTGGCTTGAGAAGGAATTCTGGAGCTACAGAAGTGGAGAAGGGCAATAAAGCCCTGTAGGCTGCAAATGTGTTGCAATGTTTCTCCTACTCACAGTAAAAGGGGGTGGGGGGGGTAGGTTTTCTTGTGAAAATCAAGCTCTCTAATGTTGACTCTGCTCTGCTTTGAAGTAACTAAGGAAATAATTTTCAGAACTTATGGCTGTCCCTCAGTTACTAGAAACTTGGACATGAACTTTCTTTCAGTTCAGAATTACTTGAATTCTTGACTCGGGAAGAACTTCAAAGGATGCAGAGATTTGGATCCTCATCTAACTCCTCAGGCCAGAATTCAGGCTGGAAAGGTTGTACCAAAGCACCTGCTTTCTCCAATGTCTGGCCTGCTGTGCAGTCATTTGCATTTCCATGATGAGAGCACAGAAAGCAGAAAGTAAATCACTGTGGTAATTCACCGAATTGAAGTGGCAAAACCAAAGGTAACAGATAGGGAGAAACTAATCTCAGGTTCTGTGGAAAGTCTGTGTTCCTGCCATAACAGAAATACCGCAGGAACACACCCTGGGATTTTATCAATTTGGTGCTTTTGCTTCCATGTTATGTGGGACTGAAAGTTAAAAATGGTGAAAAATGACTGGATTTGGTGAAGACTATGTAGGTCACCTGTTGACTCTTTCCCACAATCACAGAATAAATAGGCTACTCTTGAAATCAGCAGAGAATAACATTAAAGCAGAAATGGCTTTATACGACAAGTAACTGTAGACCCAGTACGTCCTGTAGGATCATCGCTGCTGTGGGGATATCATTCTTCCAAACAAACTTAAGCTGTTACCAAATATAAGCAATACCATGTTGTATCAGCAGCATCCTTAATTTCATTGAACCATAAATCGAGTAGAAGTAGAAAAAAATTGGGTTTTAAATGATTAGAGTATATTCATCTGAAGCTCTGAATTCAGTTGATTTTTCACTTAAAGTGGCTTTTCATTACAGTCACCCAAAACTTCTTCAGCAGGCCATTATGGAACCAAACGGAGAACCACACAAGTTGTCCATCCATGGAGAGTATTTCCTGCTGCTATCGTTGTCATTAGCTTCACATTTCTGAATATACTGAGCCAGATCCAAAATGTATTGAAGTCAACAAAAGACATCAGTTGACTTCAGTGGGCTTTGAATCAGACCTTCTAATGATCATTAAGTAGTATCTGGAAGAAATCTTCTATTACACAATTTCAACTAATTAAATGCTTTAACATGAATTCAGGTTTTCTGCTAAGAGCTATTAATTACAAAAAAATTCTATAAAAAGTGGATAAATGAGTGGGAAAACTAGACTCAGATCTTCACAGAATCAGGCAGCTAGACAATGCTGTAAAAAATACTTAAAACAAACAGACAAAATTACTGGAAAGCTGAGCAATTCCTCATTTTATTGAAAGCTCTATTATGGGCTCCTTCCACCACAATTTTGTTTGCGTGCGTGCTTCTCAAAACTGTTTCCCCATAAATGAAAATGAAAATAGGTATGTGTAAGAAGCAAGTGAGATGCATATTTGATGTTACAATTTGCATGTGCAGACTTCTGCACCATGAAGCTTTAGTAAGGAAATCTATTTTCCACAAACTACTATTATAACAGAATGTCAGTTTCTACTTGTCTTTATTGAAACAAGTATTTTTCCATACTCCCTTCAAAACTGCAACTCTAAAGCTCCACTGAATTCCAAAATTTGGCATAAAGTCTAAGGGTATGAAGTCAGCTGAATGGCTACTGTAAGAATTTTCAGGGAAATCCTTTCTGCTGGTGCACAGAACACAACAGGAGAGGATTCCTAGCCTGGCCTGGCATATTGATTCCAAGATCTTGAAGTGATGGGGTTTGGATCCTACAGGTTATCTAACCATGGAAAATCCTACCCAGGAACCATGGTTTAACTCCGCAGTTAACACCTGCAATGTTCCTCAGCGCTCTGCCATAGGCTGCTGAGTAAATATGGCACTTAGACTTATCTGCAGCGTATGCTTCTTTAAGAAGCATCAGGGATTCATGCAAGAGACACTGATGGGAGTTGACAAGGAGTAGATTTATTCATTCAGCACTTGAGATTATCTGTTGCCTGGTGGTACACAGCTAACGAGTGACTGACATGTAAGTCTCTGCCAGCAGTCAGCAGAAACGGCCCCTTACACTGGAAGGCAAATAGCCTCCCTGTGCCTCCTGTCACCTTCGGTGAGTGCCACATCCTGGCTGCCATCGCCGAGTAGTGCAGGACACAGGACACAAACCAACAGCCACTCTGCAGGAGAAATAACCTGATCTTTGACTTGCCTTTCCTTTTCCTTCCTTATCCTCGTTTCTAATGTTAATGCATACTGTGCTGTCTTTGACCTGAAGCAGAATGTTTTTGCACAGCTGTTTTTCTTGCTGGGGGAAAAAAAATCTAACTCACATGCAGCCAGCCCAGTGTTTATGAGAAACCCAAGATCCCCAATCAGCAGCCACAGCCAAGCCTGTGTGAACACCGCTATCTGCTGCTCCAAAGCAGCATGCTCTGTCCCTCTCATGTCAGCAGCCCTCTCTGCCATGCCAGACCTGCAGTGCTCACCCAAACCTAGAAATCTAAGTCTAGCCCTGACAAGAAATGCTGTAGGCAGTACTCATCTGAAGCTTTTTCCCCCTGAAGGACCAACAAACTTATGCCTGGCTCATTTCAGGGATGCATATGTTAAAAAATGCAAGAGCAGGAAGCCAACAGACCCTGTGCAGGAGTGCAGGAAAGGAGCACAATTCATAACTCATTTTCCCCCAGCAGAAGTTACTTCTAATGAAGGTAGAAAGTATATTTAAGAACATTTAATGCCCTATGGGCTGCTATGCTGAGCTACACAAAAATAGTCACTACACACAGAGGAGAAACAAGCTGCAAAACTGAGGGGTATGGAGAGTTCAATTTCAAATAATACAAGTGCAGAACTTGTATTATTTGATATATTATAGATTTAATATGGGCAGTACTAAACACAACACTGGAAACTCTGAGCCCGAGAGTGGGTGGAGGATGCAGGAGATGGTAAATCCCTTTAAGAGAATAAGGGCAAGCACAAAGGAGGCAGTGTAGCACAGCACAGCGTAACATTCTGCCAAAAATGTAGTGCAGAGCTTCTGAGAACACTGGCTGAGGATACAACAAGGCAGAGGGTTTCCCCAGAGCATGCAGGAAAGGGACTGAGACAGTGAACCAATGCTGACAGTACCATGGACTGCATCCTTAAGGGAGTCCACCATCAGCAGAACAAGAAATTTAAAAGCACAGTTTGGGAAAAGCTTCAAAGGAGAAACTCTCCACCATTTCCTATGTGTCTCAGCTACCTCTTTCCCCCTCTTCCTTTTTCTTCATTAGTCACACTGGCCTTGTTTAGCTCTTTGGCATTGTCTTACATAAATTCCCTTTACGCTTGGTCCCTAATACTCTTCCAGAGGTAATATTGTTGCTGTTTCCTTCTCTGCATCTTTCCTTAATGGCCATCTCTGGTTCCCTAAGAAGTAAGGCAGGTAACAAATGCTCCAGGAGAGGGCAGAATAGCTGGAGCTCTGTAGAGATTGGAGGCAGAATGCCAGACGCCATCCCCGCCTTGCCTCGCTCCACAACAAGCCTAATGACATCAATCATTTCAAAGTGGAAAACAGATAATAAGATTTTTGTTATTCCACTATATTCTCCTGTCCTTCACTTTTGGGTGCCCCTTGACTCTTTAGATGGATATTTGTAGGTACTTGTGTATTAGGATCTCCTTTCAGCTGAGTTAATAAACTCAGTGAGATACAAATGATTAGTATCTAGAAGAGATTCTCCAGTCCGACAGTCCTTCACAGCTGGCAGTGACAGAAGCAGAGACTGAAGCAACCCACAGCTCTCCTCTTTGTTCCCATTTTCTAAACATGCTGTTGAAGCACAACTGCACCTCCCAGAAGGACACAGTCCCAGACAAACAAGAGCATGGACCTCATCCAGGAACTGTGAAAAGGCCAAGGGCAACACAGACTGTCACAAAGTTCACGTTTGCAGTTCACTTTGCAATAAAGAGGGAGCCTTGAGGAGAAGCCTGGCAGCTGCAGGCAGAGGAATCAACAGCTGACTTTCTGTCAAACTGTGGAGCTGGCGGCTGTGTACTCAGGGAGGCCGAGCAACCCTTCAGCCCAGCTCTTCCACAGCAGGCCGGCAACAGTTTCTATCACACTGCAGCATGAACAGCAGGTCCCGCCTGATGTGCATCAGCTCTACAGTAACACTTCTGTGTCCATCCCATCTTAGGGACACTGATCCCAAGAACTATTTGTTCTTATCCATAGTGTTGAAATTAGTCTGCTTCATCCATAAAATAAGCGCTCTGAGCACAGACTGTGTCTGAGGAATGCACTTGTTCAGTGTCTCTCTATAATGACGTGGACCAGCACTTCAGTTCCAAAGATCCTTGCCTACTCATCTGTATGTGGGATCATAACTTCAATGCAGACTCACCTCAGCCACAAGCATGTCTTATCGTATCTTGCAAAAAGGCTTGAACGGCATGGGAAATCACCAGTGACCTCTCAATATCTTCATATGTGGCCTACCTCTCTGGATCTAACCAACAGCAGAAGGGTTCAAAGCCTGTTAGTCTCAGCTCTTTGGTGACTCACACAGCAAAATTAGCTTTATGGACTCACCCTCAGTCCCAGGTCAGGAGTAAACTACAGGCACACAGTTAAATGGCTATTGTAAAACTCTCCCCTCCCTTCAACTACTTCAACCTCAGTGCTGAGAAATGACACAAGCTTTCAAAACAATGCTAGCTTTGTCTGTGGTGCCTGCCATTTCTTCCTTCTGCATCAGGGATGCAGCAAAGACAGCAACACTAGCTAGGAGCTTTCTGTCGGGTTTTGATCTGCAAAAGGATGGCTAATAAGGCAGGAATTGTAGCACAAAGGAAGAGGAAGAAAGAGAAAGGAGAGGAAGAGATATGAAATTGCATTTTTTGCCTCAGTCTTGGGGCTGCCTGTGCTCAGTCCCTGCCTCTCCTCAGGTTTGCCTGCAATGGAAGATATTACAGCAAGACTTGTACTCCCCTCAGTGAAGACAACGTCTTCCTCTGTTTTGTACAAGCAACAGAAGTGGCAGAAAATTAGCTGATTGCTGCCATCAGCATCCAGGATCTCTCACAGCTGGGAGTTAAGAGATCAAAGACAGCAACGAAGGAACATTTTGTTTCTCAGTTATTTTATCTCTGCTATTCTCATATCCTTCTCATCACACACCAGTACCTTATTGCTGGAGGTGGTGATGACATCTTGCAGCCTATCAACATCAATATCAGGACCAAGAAACCTCTTGGCAAGGGAAGTTTACAAACAACATTTTAAAGACAGGCTCTCAAACATCTCAGAACAGGCGACAAGGATAAGCCAAGTCTCTCCTTCACCACACTGTCCAAACGTCCTTGCGAAAGGAAGACTTAGACATCTCTGGCCATGTTGTTAAAGAAGGGTCCAGCATACTCTCTAGAGCTGAATACAATTGAATTCCACATCTTCATTTTATTTTCAATACATCATTCATTCTGGTTGGACTTTCAGAAGTACTTAGCATCAGCTTATCTCTTCATCTCAAAGTTCACGGGACTCTTACTACTAAGTGAGACCAGAGTCAGCCAGCAATGAATAGCAAATTCCATCTTTTAGTTCTAAGTCCCTAGAGACCGGTCTTGTACTATGAGGCCTGCGTCCCTATTTATGAATCTATACCTTGAACTTTACTTCCCAGATCCTGCACTATTTCTGAGCCTTTCTGAGTCCTAATGGTGAATTCTTCAGCTTCACCATACTAAACCATAGCCAAAAGCATTCTGTATACTAAAACAGATCATCTTTTCCACAGTGACAAGCCCTTCTGCAGTATAGAAAAATTCTCTCTTGAATTACTTCTGTCACTCTGAAGCAACCTATATGTTTATGACAAGTAGTATAGTGCAGTGCAGATGCACCCACCAACACAGCACTATCGCACGGAGACCAGGAAGAACAAAGAAAAAAAGGCATTTTAAACTTGAGGAAGGTGGTATTTTCTTTGTTTCAGAACAGATGTCTTTAAGTGCCATTGCTTACTTGAGTCTCTTCCCATCCCTTTCTACTTCCCCTACGCAACACATCTAATCCAGAGTTCAAAGCTATTTGGCTTCTGATGAAAAGCAAAGACAGGATGTAACACTCTGTTTTGTCAGGCAGTAATGCATCACTAAAGAAAGTGCTAATGACTCAAAAATTATATAGAGGAAGCAACAGGAAAGTTCTAACGATAAGCAAATTAGCTTAATTCTCTGAAAAGAATGGACTTGGCTGGACATGCTTACTCTAGGTATTCCTGAAAGTGGCAGAGCAAGCATTCCAAAACCAGAAGAAAATTTGAAAACTGGGGTTCACTTAAAACATATCGTCTCAGGCTGGTACACCTTGGGATGCTTTGGTGCACATACAGGCATCCTCCTTTCACAATGTAACTCAAAATCCCTTGCACTTGCCAAATACTTACGATAACACTTGCATGTGCAGATTTAAAAGTGCTCACAAACAATTTGCTAAGAAGATGGTAGGCTAAATTTGAAACCTGCAATATTTGAAATGGACAGCTGGGCTAGATCTACCCCCCTCCCTCCCCAACTTTTCAGTATTTTCTGCCAGAGATCACATTCATCATTCAGCTGAACCTTGTTCCCAGATGTCTGGAACATACAAAAAACAACCTGTGAATTGGGGAATTTTCCAAGACTCAGCAATATGGTCACAACAGAGTTCTGGAATGAAAAGGCAAGGGATGCTGTTCATGTCATCCTCTCTCTACAGAAAAGAAAACGAATTACATCTCTTTGTAGGAGACATAATTAGCTCCCTTCTTTGCAATGGAGAAAGCCTTTGCTTCCACGAAAAGCTTATACTGCCTCCCATGTAAACCTGGGATAGACAAAAACCCCACCAAAATCTTGTTGAGGCAGATGCCATGCTGAGGGAACCCAGCAGTAACCTCAGATAGCTGGAAAGAGTGCTTGTGCTGTGAGGCTCACATGTTGAATCCTGACTTATGCACATGTATTTGGGAGGCAAGTACGGTAGAGATGGTCTCCTTGCACCATACAGAACTCAGAGAGTTTGGACATAAAGCCTCAAGATATTTAGGGGTAGCTGATCATTACATTAACACAAGTATGACAGCAGGGATTAGAGTGCATTCAACTGCTGTACAATATGGATTTGTGTGGGGGTCAGAAGTTTAATTTGTGTTCTGCCTCCTACCCTTAAGCTCATTCTTTCACCAAAACAGAAATAATTCCTTTTCACAGTCTCTTTTCTGAGGAGAAAATGTGTGTTCCAGGTAAAGGATTTGCCTTCTGTGCTTTGTTGCTAGATGCCATGGGACAGCAGGGCAGCACCTTCTTTTAGTTGCTCTGTGCTGGAGACATTTTGTCAGGTCCAAGGACACAAGGTGAACTAAAGACTTCTGCCAAGCATCCTTGCAGGGTACTCAAGAAAGCTCTACAACATTTGCCCCATGCCCGCCTCACATTTTGTTTGCCAGAGGAAAACAGTAACATTGACGAGTCTTTTTTATTTCTGAGAGTCCTAAAACTATTGCTGGGTGTCATTCAGTGAGAAAGGCTGGGACAGCAGCTGACAAGGAATCGTGGTGATTTTGGGAGGCCAGCCCTATTCTCCACAGAGATCTATGTAACAGTTAAAACAGTTGAGGCGATTTTCCCTCACTTGGTAACAGTCTAACCTCATCCTAAATGGACAACTTGAGGGTTATCTACAGTTTTGTCATGTCCTTTGGTATCATTTTGCTGCCCGTATGTTCCCGTATTTAGAGCAGGGTAATATTACACATCCAAACTGGGAGCCTGTTTTTTATGTTGGAGTGGATTCCTTGTACCACCACAGAAGCCACACAAGAACAACCACGTTCTGTGAAATCTTGAGGGACTGGTTTTGCATTCTTATATTTCCCAACTTGTCTGAAACGTTAATCTTTTCTGCTCCATACTACTTTTATCTATGGCAGAAATTATTTTCCTTGCAATTTTCCAGACCTCTTCCATGTTCCCTTCAGGGTGGCTGGGGACATGAACTTATGGAAAATGTTTTACTTCCATTTCAACAAAGTGTTTAAAGTGCATGCTTTAGTCTACACCACTGCTATATAGTCTAGGGTCTACCTGCAAGCAATAGAAATACAGAAAAGTGATGAAAGGTGAGGGAAAAATTACCTTGTAACTTCTTACAAACCTGTAGGAGAGTAACACATTTAGTCTGAAAGCTCTTGGTGGCCAATGTGAAATTTTCTGGTGGCCAACCAGGAAGTGGGGATTGTCCTTACTTCTGACCCATTAAACACACTTTTTGCAGAGCTACTTTTTTGATGAGATTTCTTTGGACATGTCTTTATTTACACAGGGAGCCAGGCACTGTTGTCCCTCTTCTTTGGGAGCAGTGACCTGTTTGAGAAACCTGAGATGTCTCCACAGGGTATCACTTAGCACTCTCCAGGCATACCAGGATCCCTGAAGCACTGTTCTGTCTGTTTGATCCCTTACCTTGTTCCTGATCTGCAAATGACCAGTCACTCGAAACCCACAGGAGGGGGGATTGCTGCCTACCTACTGAAGACCTGAGTCTGTCAGTTCTATCTTCAAACAAATGAACAGAAGCTTCACTTAGGGAAAACACATACAAGCATACCGCTCTGACACTCTCATTAAGGAAATATGAAGCAGCTCTTTAAATCTGAAACAGGAAATAAGCAAAAGTGGAAAAAACCAAAGCAAACAGCCCTCCCTCAAAATCACAGAATGTTTGGGGTTGGAAGGGACCTCTGTGGGTCATCTAGTCCAACCCTCCTGCCGAAGCAGGGTCACCTACAGCAGGCAATAAAAGCGGTCTGAATATTTTCAAATAAGACAACGCTCCTTGTAGAGGGAAAGGAAATGTGTAGTGCACATCTATGTCCTTTCCTTGATCTGAACTGTAATGGCTTTTTTTCATCCTTTTCCATATAACATGTGCATATTCTCCAAGCCTTCAGACTGGTGTCAGCACCTCTGTTCAGCTCTTCAGTGCAATAACTCTGCTGATGATCTTTAGATCTGAGGATTCGTGTACCCACCCCAATTTGCATCAGGCTTCCTTCTCCTGGGAGAAGTGTCTGATGTCACAAGTGAACTCAGGACCTCAGAGGTGAAACAGGATTGCAAGAATCTACAGAGGCTTTACATGAATGAATGAGTTTGATTTTCAAATTTAGGCCAGAAGCAGCCCGCCCAGCCTAATTTTTTCTCCCTCATACTGTTTATTCAACCAAAAGGATTTTCAGACAACCTGGGGGGGATTGCCTTCATGGGTGAGTGTGCATTTTACCAGAAGTGCTGTTTGGTAGATTGACTTTTTTTATAAGCATTTTGGTTCTGTTGCCCCTGATGCATGCTGCTTTCCTTGGCCTTCTGGCTGTCTCCAAATACTGTGCAAACTTGCCTTTCACAACGCACTGGGGATCTAGCAGACGCACAGACTACGTAGTTGAACAATCACTTTATGCCTCAAGCACTGCCAAACAGTTTATTGTGCAGCTTAGGAGGGCACATATGTACTGTTGTTCTGCTACAGAAAACCAGGGCGTCTTTCTAGAAATGCCCTCATTTTGCTCGAAACACCACCTGTATTTTGCAGGAGTGATCCTAAACCAGCAGAACTAATCCGGCAAGGGGTTAAAATAGGATTTGTATTTTATTTTTAAGCCGGGCTGGAGAATTCCCTTCTTTCCTTTTTCTCTTCCCCTTATGACACCTCTTGAAATAGAGTTGCTTTTTCCAGCCCCAAACCCACCCAATGCCAAGGGGTCAAGCTATGTTTCTCAAGTCCTTTGTTCACTGGAACAGTATGGGGGTGCGAGATAAGTCTTTGCCAAGGCCACAAACGATTAAGACATCAGCACCATTAAGAGCTGCTGCCTTCCATGCAGTCAGCTCTCTGCAAGCCGCCCCCAGCCTTCCGCCGTATCAGAGCATCCCACCTCTCCCTGGGGAATGCCCACAGCCAGCGCCGCGAAACGGCTTGTGCTCTGCTCCCCACATCCAGCCCGTCTGCTCATTAATCATTTGGGATGCAACTGCTACCGCCACTGCTGCAGATACCTAAAGACTGAGGATGTTGTCTCCTCCTCGCTACACCCGGCTCTTCTCCCTTCCCCAACTGCTTTTAAAGGGAAAGATCTTTTCTGTTTGTTTGTTTGTTGTTTTCTTTTTAGGTGCTGCGACAGAGGAATATAGGTTCTAACCTTAAAAGCAGGGAAAGGAGTTGTACTGCAGTCCTCACAGTGGCTGTGGCTGGCTCTCTGTCACAGTGACGTTCCAGCAGAGTCAAAGCATTAAAACGTACGCGTGGAAGCAACCTCCCAGGCAAAAGGCCACTGTAATCATTGCAGATCTGGACTAAAGACTCTGTGCCAGTTTTGTCAGGACAAAAGTGCCAGCTCTTGGGTGAAGCACAGCTGCTATTCTCTTTCAGTCTGTGGAGTACAGAAGTATGGGAAGCAAAACAGAAGCCAGAGCATTTGTGAGGCTACACTAACTTGCCCTTAGAGACAGGCATCTTTACTCCCTCTAATACAGCAGAGAACTTGAGAAAGCAGGCTGTGCCCTTCAAGCTACCAACAAACATAACTGCTTGGCAAAATGCAGTATGCAGTACCAAAAGGGAAGTCCTCTTTCATTAATAGCTTTTCCAAACCAAAGACCCATCAGCAGCCAGAACAGGACATGCATTTCCAAAATGGAAGGCATGTTCCCCTTTTTCAACTAATCAACAGAAAAGTGAGGGAGCTGCACATGACCTGATGTGCTGGTACAAAGCAGATGCAGTGATGTCAGAGCTCCTATTCCCTCTGAAGCACTGGCTGAGTACAAACAACAGCAACAACCCCTTCACTGTCACAGATTGCCCTTACAATGTGGGTATTTTGTCCTGCAGGACAAATAGAAGCAGGAATCCAGAGAGAAATGAAGAAAACTGCTTTCCACAGACTCATAGGGCAGCTCTCATGCACTCGGGGCACTTCTACCTTCACACAGGACTTTGCCTGAACAACAGCTCCACTCAAACCCAGTGAGAAAAGATCTAATGTTCTTTTGGTGGTAACTTCCATCTGCACCCCTTTCTTGCCCTCCGGCAAACACCCCCTCACCCCGGACCAGCTCTGGGAGTGGCCAAGCGCAAGGTGGTCCTTTCAAGGATGACTGTCCACCTTTTCATATTTTGTTCCTTTGTCCTTTCCAATAATTTTTCTTTGGTCCCTGGAACAAGCAGTCACTTCAGAACAGTGTCACTATCGCATGCACAGTGGCTCCAGGACCTGCAGGGCACATGTGAGTGGGCAGGCTGTATTAGAGAGCACCAGCGTTGAACACCTCACTGGCACATCTTCCTCACTGGGGATTGCTGTCAGTCACTGTAAAGCAGTCTCTTGGTGCTAACATAACTTGGGTCAGGCCCTTGATACGTGCTAGCACCCTTTTCTTTCCCAAGAATGATATTTTTGAAACTGGAGCACAGGGGATTTTCTTACTTTAGGAATAAAGAGCTTTCAGTCTCTTCTTAAACGAGGGTTTTTTTTCCCCCAAACGTCCAGTCATTACAATTTTTAAAAAATCACTATTGAGAAATATTAAAAAGCTTTCTGTAATACTGCTTACAGTTAGTTATTTGTTTCCCTGTGGGAATTCAGGTACCGCCAGTGGGAGCTTGATCAGATTCTGATAACTCCCCCCACCCAGAATTCCCCCAAGGAAGGTTGTTTCCCGTCTGGCAGCTCTCCTGCGGGTGGCAGCAGCAGCTAATGCCCACATTTACAAAAGGTTCAGTAATTCTGGGTTCTCCATACTCAAGCACTCTGGAGACAGATTTTCAGCTGCTGAACTACCCATAGACAAGATTTTAAGAAGAAAGAAGAATCCCGTTTCCAATTAGGCATGATATAAAAATCGGATTTTTATACTGCTCAGACGCTACAGTTGACCGGGTCTAATAAAAATCTGGCCTAATGATGGACGTTGAGCCATCATCTGAATAGCCTAGGCCTAAGCCCTAAATTTTGAAGGTGCTGAGAGGCTGCTGCGGGGTCCCAGCAGAGGTAGGAGTAGTCAGTCTCATTACAGCAAATGTCTTCTACATATTCCTCAAGAAAAGCATCCCAAATACTGGACACATCTATACTGTTTGGCATAAATACATATATAAAACAGAGAGAATATTAAAATTAAATAAAAGGTGCAATATCTTTTATTGCATATATATACATAGTTCCAAACTGGAATCTGAATGAGGTCTGCATCCAAACCCACCTTGACATATCTCTAAACAAAATGATAATCTAAAAAATGGAGGTTTCATGGGGGGGGGGGGGGTGTTAAAGTTGGAATAATTAACTGCAATGATATCTGTAAGAAAGCCATAAAGCTGTCCAAGGATCTCATTACTTTAGCCTGGAAAGACTCTGGCAAATCACTCTGTGAAATACGGTATCAATACTGGCTTGCTCTGACAAGGGTATACAAGGGACAGTGTGAGGTTGAGGCGCTGATTTGGGACTCAGAAAGTCTAGCTTCACTTTCTGATTTTCTTGACAACTACTTTTGCACTGGATGGGTTACTTAATCTATCTGTTCCTTAGTTCACTATTAAGAGAATGGAGATGGTAAGATATTTGACTTTTCCCACATTTTTCTGCCTTCTTACGTGCACTACCTGTTTAGACTGTAAATACTTCAGGTCAGAGATGGTCCCTTGCTTTGTTTTTAAACACTGACACAGTGCCTAGTATGCTAGGATATGTGCTAAGACACACCCTCTCACAAACACAGACAAAAAATGATGTTTCAAATGTCACCACTAACTCAACAGCCTGCAGAGAATGAAGCAGTGGGGGGTGAAGTCTGCAATATGTCATAGGAGCAAAATGCAAGTTCAAAGTATGCTGTCACGGCTGAGCGCCTGACTGTGGTTGGTGCTGGTGCTCTTCTCTACTGCCCTGGCTCCACGCAAGTAATCAGGAGTCAGAAACTGTCCTCAGGTAAGCCAGAACTAAGCAGAGACACTGCACACCCTCTGAGAACAGGAAAATACAGCATCTCGTGAGCTGGGTGGGAGGGCAGGCAGCATTGGGCTTCTTCAACTACATCAGCAGCAAAAGGAAGGCTAGGGACAATGTGGGGCCGCTGCTGAATGAGGTGGGTGTCCTGGTGACGGAGGATGCGGAGAAGGCAGAGCTACTGAATGCCTTCTTTGCTTCAGTCTTCAGTGCCAAGGCAGGCCCTCAGGAATCCCAGGCCCCGGAGGTAAGAGAGGAAGCCTACAGAGAGGACGACTTTCCCTTGGTCGAGGAGGACTGCGTGAGGGATCGCTTAAGCGATCTGGATGTCCACAAATCCATGGACCCCAATGGAATGCACCCACGAGTGCTGAGGGAGCTGGCGGATGTCATTGCTGAGCCACTCTCCATCATCTTTGAGAGGTCCTGGAGGACAGGAGAGGTGCCCGAGGACTGGAGAAAGGCCAATGTCACTCCAATCTTCAAAAAGGGCAAGGAGGACCCAGGGAACTACAGGTCGGTCAGCCTCACCTCCATCCCAGGAAAGGTGATGGAGCAGCTTATCCTGGAGGTCGTCAACAAGCAAGTGGAGGAAAAAAAGGTTATCAGGAGTAGTCAACATGGATTCACCAAGGGGAAATCATGCCTGACCAATCTGATAGCTTTCTACGATGGCATGACTGGCTGGGTAGATGAAGGGAGAGCCATGGACGTTGTCTACCTAGACTTCAGCAAGGCTTTCGACACAGTCTCCCATAATATCCTCCTAGGGAAGTTCAGGAAGTATGGGCTGGATGAATGGACAGTGAGGTGGATTGAGAACTGGCTGAATGGCAGAACTCGGAGGGTTGTCATCAGCGGAGCTGAATCTAGTTGGAGGCTGGTAACTAGTGGTGTCCCTCGGGGGTCAGTACTGGACCCAGCCTTATTTAACTTCTTCATCAACGACCTGGATGAAGAGTTACAATGTACCCTCAGCAAGTTTGCTGATGACACCAAACTGGGAGGTGTGGTAGATACACCAGAAGGCTGTGCTGCCATTCAGCGTGACCTGGACAGGCTGGAAAGTTGGGCAGAGAGGAACCTGATGAGGTTCAACAAAGGCAAATGCAGGGTCCTGCACCTGGGGAGGAACAACCTCATGCATCAGTACAGGCTTGGGGTGGACCTGCTGGAGAGCAGCTCTGCGGAGAGGGACCAGGGTGTCCTGGTGGACGACAGGTTAACCATGAGCCAGCAGTGTGCCCTGGCTGCCAAGAAGGCCAATGGCATTCTGGGGTGCGTTAAGCAGAGTGTGGCCAGCAGGTCCAGGGAGGTTCTCCTTCCCCTCTACACTGCCCTAGTGAGGCCTCATCTGGAGTACTGTGTCCAGTTCTGGGCTCCCCAGCTCAAGAAAGATGAAGAGCTACTGGAGAGAGTCCAGCGGAGGGCTACGAGGATGGTGAGGGGACTGGAACATCTCCCCTACGAGGAGAGGCTGAGGGAACTGGGCTTGTTCAGCCTGAAGAAGAGAAGGCTGCGAGGGGACCTAATATATACTTACAAATATCTGAAGGGTGGGTGTCAGGAGGATGGGGACAAGCTCTTTTCAGCAGTGCCCAGCGACAGGACAAACGGCAATGGGCACAAACTGAAGCACAGGAAGTTCCGTCTGAACATGAGGAAGAACTTCTTCCCTCTGAGGGTGACGGAGCACTGGAACAGGCTGCCCAGGGAGGTTGTGGATTCTCCTTCTCTGGAGATATTCAAGACCCGCCTGGACAAGGTCCTCTACAGCCTACTGTAGGTGACCCTGCTTCGGCAGGAGGGTTGGACTAGATGACCCACAGAGGTCCCTTCCAACCCCTACCATTCTGTGATTCTGTGATTCTGTGATTACAGGTAGACTAGAAATAATAGAGCAAGCTTCATGCTGAAAGCGGGGAATCTTTGTCATGACAACAGAGCGAGCTGTTAAACTACACAACATGCGCAGGGAATGTAAAGATAGGCAGTATTCTGGGTCTCCTGCTCTCGGCAGGGAGGAACTGGCAGGACTGCAGCAGTGAATGATGGTTTATTTTTAACAACAGTTTCTAAAGCAGGAGCTGGTGATTTTGTTTGTTCGTCACTTTTTATTTCAACCAATGCTTTACATGGATACTAGCTCCTTTTGCAAGATTTTTTTTTTATTTATTATTGTTTCTCCTTGAAGCAGGGACTGCAAATGCTGTGATAAGTAGACTGAAAGGTTCACTTGGTTTCAGCTGCAGTTTCCCCAAGTGCTTCTGTGTCCCCTGCTGAACTGCTGTTTTGTAATGCTGTGGAGGTGGAGCACACTTTGGGGATATTCCACAGCTCTCCCTCTGCTTCCACCACACTGTGAAAGAATCATTTTTCCTCTCCCTTCCCTTCACCCTTCCTTTCCTGTAAGGGGACAAGAACCACCACCAAGAAACAAAGATGTACCATCACTTTCTTCAGACCTTTTCACACCAACCAAAATCTTGCAAATGTAAGGCATTAACTAAGCAGTTTTGTGCTTTGCTCCTGCCCCATGTCCTTCAGGGTGCGTGAACACAGCTTGCTGCAGACTAACAAGACACACAGCAAATGCTTCACATTGTGGACTAACGGCGTCGGAGCAGAGGATCTAGAGCTGCAGCTCAGTGGTCTGAGGAAAAAAGGTCTGCCAGTTTGTGCCCCTTAATAATGGGCAGTGAGCATAGAGGGCAAGCATGACTAGGTAGGAGAAAAGAGGCTATCTAGGGAATCATACAACACGAGTGCTAGGCTTTGCAGTCCATAATAGGGGTGAGTCAGACTCTGAATTGCTGTGCTGCTATCTTGGTTACAGTAGATGCTAATTCAGCTGGTCAGGTAAAGTGTGCTTTTAAGAGCCTAATACGAGCAAGCATATTGAGGCTCTGGGACTTTTCCAGGCTTCATAGCTGTCCTACCTATCCTAAAGCGAAGAAGCACTTGTGAAATGCAAATCCACAGCAGGGTCTGGGACACCAACCTCCTTCTGAGTTTGCTGGGGTGGGGGAGAGGACTCTGAGCTGTTTGGCAGACTAGTGGGGCAGTTTATTCTGCTGTGGTGATTTCAGAGGCAGCTGAAGGCACTGTGGCATCGCAGGTCTCAGTTTCAAGTAGACACCTGCCATCAGCTTCATAAAAACATATGCGGAAGCTTATAAAAGACTGACTTTAAAAGAGGGAATAAAACATTGGGATGGAATGACATTGCTCCCTAGCCTACTTTTTCAGTACCCAGCAGGATTTAAGGATTTCCTTTGAAGGACAAAGCACCCAACTTAAAGCCTACTGCAGCCTACTCAAAAGACTGACACTGGAGGGCAATGGATCAGGAGCTATGAAGCTTTTGGACTCGCACTGCCACACCTGCAGTCTTAGCTGGTCTTTCTACATGGAGGGGAGGTGGGAAGGTAGTAAAGAGGGATGAGATTCTGTGCCTCCCCATTGCTGAAGGGGTAGTTGACATGCAGCAAGGAGCCAGGCAGTCCTCTGGGTGCGGGTGCATGAGGTAGAACAGACCTTCGGCAGCTATATGAATCTGCAGTGCTGACAGTAACAACAGCTTGTTGTCAGCTAACGAAGCAGCTATGACGACGGCAGAGCACTGAGTGCAGACCCAGACAGACGCAGGGTGCCATTTTTAGGGTTATTTTATTCTGACTGGAACCGTGCTCCAGCCCCTTGGGAGCCGACCCTTTTCACTGAGCTTTCTGGAAGGAGCAAAGTAGTGGAGGTGAGATTCTCAGCCGAGACATCAGAGCCAAGCTGTTCTCTGAACCACTCTTTGTTGCCATCTCTTCGCCAGCCTGCAGCCTCCGCTCCCTCCTCCCTTTCCCAAAAATAAACCTCCATGATGTAAAAACATTCCTTTGGGGCTGGAGGTGGAAAAACTAGGACACCACAGTTCGGAAAACGCTCAGCACTGCATGAAATATTCACTATCAACCAAAACAGGTTTACCCGGAGGAGGGTATGATGAAGAGGGATCGGGGAATCAATTTCACTGTCCTACGGTTTGTTATTCTGGCTGCTTCTTCTCTTCTTCAAATAAGCTAAGCTTTTTGGAAGCTTCTGTCTGACCCAATTCTCATTCCCTCACTTCTCAGTCCCTCTATCCCTCCTGTTTTATGAGCAAATAAACATGCATCCTAAAGGCATCCTTGCCCAATTCTAAACACTGCTGCTCTCTAGAACAGGGCTAATAACGTAAGAATGCATCGGAGAGAGAAAGAGAGCGCATGTGCAGCTGAGCAATCCATCACCGAGCACCGGGGGATGGGAAAGCACTGAGCAGTGCCCCCCAGCCCCTGTAAAGGGCCTTCCCATTCCCTTCACAGAAACGGCAAGAACAAAACAAAGGTTGCAAGAATAAAACAAAGGTTACAAGAACAGCTATTTCTTTCCTCTCTGCTCTTCAAATGTTGCACTTCAGGATTGGGAGTGGATCAAAATACTTCTCTCTATAATTGATTAACAAGTTTTTTTTTTATTGTACTGTTTTCTGCTCACTGCAAATGACAAGAAGAAGCCTGCAAAAAATGGAAAGCAGGAGAAAAGGCTCTGGTGACGTTATCAGCCTTATGTGTTGGCTTTCTCCCTGCTACAGTTACAGGTTTCAGTGCAGCCCCAGTCCGAAACAAAATTAGCTGGGTGACTTTGTGTCCAGGCATACAGGAGGTTCATCCAGGTCACCAGAGATACAACATCCCAAGGCGTTCAGATGGTGCAACGGAAAAGGGGAGAAGATCAGGAGAGGTGATGAGAGGGCTGACATGAACTAAATCTGTGGTTCCCTGTGGGTGTCCCCGGAATGGAGATCAAGGCAAAGCCGAAATGCCCAGGCAGAGAGCTGCAAGGGAGGAAGATGATGTTCGTCTGCCTGGGATACAGCCCCCAAACTCGCATAATGCCTAACAAGAACATAAGCCCCCCCAGGATTTTCAGCACTCTGCATTCAGCCACTACATATGAGAAATCACACATTTAATTTTTTTTCAATGAGTTCTCACAAAGAATGGGGCTTATACACAAAGCCCAGCTCCCATACATTGACAGCTTAAAGAAAAACCTACAACTGAAAGCTAATCTGTGATGAATACATTTTCTGCTCAACCAAACCTCAAACACGTTTTATCAAACAAAGGAGCTCTTTAAATGATCACCTGCTCCAAACAGCATTTTCCTAATGGTGAAAGGCACGCACACTCAATATTTGTTCTACTCCAAGTGAACGAGGAGCTGTACCGTCCTACCAAAGCAGGGAAACCACAGGGAAGCCATGCTCATCTCACTTGACGTGTGGTACCTTCTCCTTCACTCACAGCTGGAGCTGCTTTGCTCACTCATGTTGCACACTGGATGGGATATCCCAGTGCACTCCTCTGAACAGGCACAACGGACTGAAAGCTATGGCCAAACAGAGCAGTAGTACGTGTAACCAGGATGTGAAAAGTCAGTCCCAAATTTACTGATGCCATACAAAAAGTAGAAATTATTCACTCAGCTGAGTCTGGCCTTACAATTTAATTCTTTGTGCAGATAAAATAATTTTTTTTACATATTTATCCATTATCATTTTATTATTCACATTTTGCTAAGGCCCCATTTAACATCATGCCTTTGTTTTGATACCTGTAAGTACAAAAATAGACAGTTCTAGCCTTACCTAGACTGGGAAAGCAGCAGTGGACCTTAGACTAAGGGTCTGGCTAGCCCAGAGGTTTCCCAGCAGATGCTAGCAGCCATTGCTTACAGAAACACACTAACAAACAGAGCAAATAAGGAGTCTTCCCTAGTTTCTCTACCCTCTTTGGCTTCTGCCAATCAGCAAGGACCACTTGACCTGGAATGTCTATCCAACCAGCTCTCTTTAGCTCTTGAACCTATGCGTGCTTTGGGCTCCCATTATTCTACAGTTTTATGATGTGGTTTCTGTTAATTTTCAACCCCCTACCTCAGCCATTTAATTGATTCCCCCCTCATTCTGGCAGGTCATTGCATAATCACTTCCCAAAACCGATGTTCTCATGATAGGCCCATGGACAACAGTAGCTAGGACAAGGACTCCGACTTCTAAGAGTATTTGGGAAATGAGATGAAAGCTATGAACCAATATCCATTTTTTATCTCTTTCCCAGGAGTTCGCTCACTTCAGGAATTCCACTCTCTAAAAGCAGCAGTGTTTTCTGCTCTGTTAAGTGAAGCACCACAATGAATGACTGTATATGTTTGTCTTTCTTTTTTTCTCTGTAAGGACAAAGAAATCTTTTTCCATTTATTAATGGCAAGTTCCTAAATGATAGTTTGTTAGTTCTCTTCACTGATGCTTTGCTAGAGAAGTGATCATTGGCAAGAAAAGAAGATTCTGTAATCAGTACCAGATTACAGTGGAGTCAATGGATGGGTAACAGGTAAATGGTGTGCCTAGTGGAGATGGAGGAAGAGGACTGGTGGACTAAAGTCACAGATGAGATCATATTTCTAGTAGTGAATTAAGTTGATAAATATTTATTACCTACAATGCTCTGCAATACAGAGCTAGTTCTTTTTACTACCTGCTGCTTGTATCTGCTTTTAGAAATAAAGTTGGCCTTTATGATCTGAAAATTTGCTCTTTTACTTTAATTAAAACATATGAGAAGAGGTTTTAAAGGGATGCTCCCTTCGAGAAAGGTCAGTTCTGTGCCGTGCCCCTCAAGGGCTGCAGCGGGAGGCACTAGCGGCGACAGCATCAAGGAAGAACACCAGATGAACAGTAACAGTATATTTGAGGAATTGCACATCTTCGCTGTACAGGCAGACCTCTTCAGACTAGGATTCTCACCAGGGGGCGGTGTATTTGCTCTCTGTACAATGTCAGGAATATGAAGAAGTCACATGGCCACTGTTCCATTCAAAATTACCGTCTCTGCTGGATATAAACAAGCAAATCCTTACTACCTGCATGAACCACTACGCAGACTGGTTCTGGTGGCTTCTGCGAGAAAAACCAAGAATGCTCCCAGGGGTTTACAAATTGCTTAAAGAGACACTGTCTAATTCCTACATACTCTGCAGGGCTTATTAAAATCCTCCAGGAGACAGCACACACGCAATTAGAGCTGGTTCCAGTAGCACACAGCTGCATCCTGTGATAAGCAGGGGATTGAGTGCATGGCAACACAATGTGACTCGGACAAAACGGCTATCAGAGGGACTGATCATCACTATCCTCCCTTCTACTTGTGGTATGGTGTCACTGTGCTGGCAGCAACAAACTTCACAGGGAATAAGCACACCTGGGACAGGGCAGAATTTGGCAGGCATCTGGAGCTCAGCAGATGTCAAGTGTTTTATATAGCATACATTTTCCCTGGAAAGTCCATCCATTTGGATAAACATTCACTGACATAAATGGAGACACCAGCTCTGCTCTCTTCCACCTGCTAGCTGCATTATTTGGGAAGGTCTGACCATCTATTTATTTACAAGGAATCTTCTTTGAGAGAGGATCTACATTCGATTGCCTCCAAGCAGGAATCATCACTGCATGTTCCTTCAGTGACAGCCAGTGGTTTGCCTTCATCCATTAACAGCAGGCACAGAGGTCAAGCTAAGTCATTCACCTTGAATTTAGAGCTCTATGACATTTCACTAGTCAAAATGCCCCAAAGTCTTCTGGGCCCTTGTGCAACCTAAAACCACAGGAGCTTGGGGTTTCTGGGGCAGAAACAAGACGGGGGAAGGTGAGAAGAAGAAAAATCAGTCTCAATCTAAGGGAAGATTTCAGCAGATGTGTGAAGCTTCATTTGACTTCTATGGGCCACAGCAGACCTGCATCTCCTAGTCACTGGGCTCCTTGTCCTCTCTCATGCCAAGATAGTTCTCCAGCTAAGGAAGGACACATTAAATGTGAGTAATGGCATTCTATTACTGACTGATACATTCCACATGAAAAAGAGGTCTGCCATCACCTAATAATATTTTAAGTACTACCCGAAAAGGATCTGAAGTGAAAACCTTGGGAGTTTGCTTGCTGTTTAACATTGGGTTAGCAGCTTGTGCCTCCCTACAAACTGGGAACAATAAATACTTAATTTGTAGGACTGTGATGTAGTTTCATGCATGAATTCTTCATGTGATTCTGGTGGAGATTCACTCACAATTTCTTCCAAAGCACTGTGAAACTCTATTGAAAAGCAGTGCTCACACAATGTGATACAGTGGAAAGGCATTATGCCAGAAGCAAGACAACCTGGTGTCTTGTCTACCTCTGCTATTTACCTTGCTTGTAATGCCAGGTACACCACTTCCACTTGATCTATCCTTTGATTGACTATTGAGATGGTCAGTTTTTGGAGAAAGGACTGCCTGTTCCTACTTGTTTGTACAATACCACATTCAGGCTTCAGCCAAGTCTATGCTAAATAGCACAAATAATAATTTGTGTTGTATCATTCTGTTCATGTATTTTAGATAGAAAAGATACCGGATTAATAAGTGTCAATTAGAAATACAGAAGGCCAGCCCCTCTCCAGCTGCCCAAGGAGAGCTCTGGAGATAAATAGCCCAGCTATTTCTAGCTGGCACATATTGTTCTATAGGATTATTAATGCCTGCTGCAAAGTTGGCTTCCAGTGGGTGCCTTCTCTGGGATCAGTGGGTGTTCACAAAGCTTTTCCTTTGCAGAAGGTGTTAACAGCACTGCTTACAAGCAATATCCCCAGTGTCTGTATAGTCATGGGGATTTCTGCAGATGGCTCACAGCGATGACTCTTAGTAATTTATTACTGTTCCTTGCTCTTCTTCCTTCTTTTTCCTCTATGCAGGCTCTTTCTAACACTAGTCCTCCTTTCCTTTATCTGTAGCAGACCATCTGCAAGAAGCCTTGGCAAAGGGGGGATGCTAGTCCAAACAAGATGGACAGAGCACCTCAGACAGGTGCACAGCCCAGGGGCAAGTGACAGCACAGCCTTAAGACAAACTCGTCAGCCCTGGATCAGATAAACTGGCAGCCAGCCGCCAAGATAAAGTGCCTGCCTCTGAATTCAGCAATGTCAACTGTCACAAAGTTAAAAAGGGATGGAGGGAGGGAGAGCAGGGGTGGCAAAAGCTGGTGAACACATGCAGGTGAACCAAATTCGACAGATTAAAAAAAAAAAAAAGACAAGGACAATACGTGCTAAACATACTCCACTACTGCAAGCTCTGTCCTGCTGACCTTGGCCAATGATTAATGTTACTTTAGAGCACATTCAGGTCTGCTCTTAATATGAAGCCCTCTGGACTGGAACTGGGAAAAATGCCACTCCAGCTGCATGGGGGAAACTGTGAGGAGTGGAATGACTATTGCCATTTAAGTAATTTTGTTTCTGGATGAAGATTATGCCTGAATTTCATGCTGTGCAACTTTCTTTCTCTGGAGTGGATACCACACTTCCCTACTGCAAAAACAAATGGCAGATCCAAGTCAGTCATGCTGCTTGAAGAAAGTGGAGGAGAAGGAGGGTGGGGAGAGGAGATGTTCAAACATGCAAGATCTTTCCTTACCTGTTATTCTTCCTGGAAAGTTAAGATGCATCTACCAAGCTATCTGCAAGATGCTAAGAGCCCATATCTTAATTTGCCAGAAGAATTTGCATGCTGCAAGTTGTTGGGAGATTCAGGACTTCAATAAGAGAAGCGGGAAGGACTGTGGTAGGCTGGTAAATGGCAGCCTGGAGCTACAGAACTGAAGTCAAGGAGAGGTTCCTGACCCAGAGCCCGATGCAAGGCTACAAGAGCAGCAGTCTGAAGGCAACTGGTGCATCTCCAGACTACGGTGTGTCTAGTTCTAGCTAACTTACAAGCTGACCAAATCTGTCAGAATATTTCAAAGGAAATATCAGACACTGGGTCAGAAACATACTCTTTTTACTTGCTTCTCTTCCTGAGATTTGTTTTCACACATCTACAGTTGTAGCATCTACTCCCTTCCCCCCTCTCCCTTCTTCCCTTTTTTACTTCACAGTGACAGGTAAATCATAGAGTCTACTGAGTTCTGCCCAATGTATTTCTAATTCATCTCCTAGTCTCCCAACATTCCAGCAAAATCAGGGATGTCCCAAACAAGGAAGATCAGATCTTTAAGGAATACACCAAGAAAAAGCATCCCAGCATGAGCACAGTAGTTATTCATTAAACTCCAGTCACAGCTAGCCACTACCTCCCATGCAAACATGGCACGTGCCTGGCCTGAGATACTATCTCAGTGCTTTTCCCTAGGGAGCACTGCCACCAATTTCTGTCACCATTCTCTATGTGCACCTGGGCACCAGCTATTTACACCAGTTGGCACTTCCAGTCATCTAAATACTTCACATAATTCATACGCCTAAAGCAGTAAACACCCACCTTCCTGCCATTTATATCTTTCCCCAGGAGAACTTGGATCAGACACAGCATTAAGGTTTCTGCTTTTTACCCAATTTTCCAGCTGGGTTAACTGAGGCATGCCGAGGTCAAGTGACTCGCCCAAGGCCACGCAGTCAGCTGCTTAGCCAGCATTGCATCCCAGGGCCGCCAGTCCTGCGGACATTTGCTCCAGCCACCGGACCGTGAGGCTTCTCTCCAAGTTGTCATATGGCGCACACAACAGCTACAGGGCCAGAGGAACCTTTGTCTTTGACTTCCAGCTAGAGAGGTGCAGGAAGGGAAGGAAGTGAGCAGGAGGCAGTGTGGTGGGAATGTAGCTGTAATGAGGGCAGGCGCAGGTGTGGGAATTCTCATTTAGGAGACAAACAGCTGCTCTTGGTGACAGACAGAGCCTGTAACTGATTAGCTTTAATAAGAATGGCACTTCAATATGCCTCAGAGCCTCAGACAGGCAGATCCACGTATCTTGCTAAAGACATGCCTTTCACAGCCCCCGAAAACAGCGACCTTCAGCAGGAAATTTAGTTTAGACTGTGCTGAGGACTCTTCAAATGGCTGACCTCAGTTCACAGGAAAAGCAGCTCCCAAGAAGAAAAGAGAGAGCTAGAAACTGCATCACGCTGCAGCTGCGGCTTTTACTAGCAACAGGGATACTGGAAGAGAAAACTTCACAGATTGTGCTCAGAGACTTCTGCCTTTCTGGAGAAGCCCAGCTAAATACATTCATCCATTTATGTAAAATACATAGAACAAAATGTGTCAAATAAATAGGCAGAAGGGTGGTGACACAAATTCAAGCCAAACCTGCTCTGCTCCAAGCAGCGCTCCCCCCCACCTTATTCATGCTCCCTGAGCCCCACAGTAGATTACAGGAAACAGTCTATTCTCTCCTTAGGATAAATAACCTTGCGGTCCAAAACCAGGAGTAGATTTACTAGGGGTTGTAATTGCAGCCACAGTCCTAACCCTTACCTTCATCTGATTAGCACCTCCCCATGTGCCTTCTGTGCTCCCAGGCACATGATGTAGGTGCTATCACACCGTTGCACTTATTATGAAATGGGAACGCGACAAGATCATGCTCTCCAACTTACCACAAAAGGCCGCCCATTTGTAGTTGGTAGTGTTTATGCTCCTGTACCTTTGAATTGGCCTTTGATTACTTATGGGGGCTGGATTTAGTTTTGCAAAGCAGGTTTCTTTCTGCTCGAGAAATTACAGGGCAAAACACATTCCCTCTATATGTCTAGTTCCTTCACTACACAAGAAAGCGAATTTTAAAATAAGTATGTATTCTCAAATTGCTCTGCACAGGGAGTGAACTAAAAACTGTCTTTTCCCATTCACCAGAGGTTTGAAAGGGTGTTAAATTCTATGACAAAACCAAATTCTTGGTCCAGAATAAGATGTTCTATACATGGAGCTAGTTCTGAGGTGCTGCAAGAAGCTCATGTTTCAACAGCTATTTGAGCTAGTTTCCTTATCTACACAAGTCCTATAGGTAACCTCACAAAAATTCAAACAAGATGCAAGAGAAATACTATTCTTGCCTGCCACTGTGCCACACCAGTGATTAAAATACAGACCTGAGAGACAAGACTCTAGGCAGGTTTCTTTTCTGACCTTCGGAAAGGTCTAAAAAACACCTCAACCTTCCCAAAACCAGCCACCACTGAGGGCCGTAACAAGGTTAGGCTGCTAGTACTTCCCTCGTACCTTCACTGGTCTGTCAACTGTACTTGCATCCATGTACCCACTTCATTCCTTCTTTCAGTCCTTCAGCAGAATCAACACAAGTGAACCCTGCGCTTGCACCCCAGACACTCCCATTCACTGTCCAGCATACCAATTTAAACCACAGATAATGGTAAGCTAATGTGCCTGACGGACCTCCTCTTCTGCCAGCTCTGCAATGGGAGCAGTAATGAGCAGTATGAGGATGTTAATATCTTAAACTACTGCTGCTATTTTCTTAGGAGGAAGCCAGAGTCCCTTGTCCCACTTGGTGGGGACAGCGAAGAGCAGGCTCTGACTGCTGTCTCACAAATTGGATTATCAGTAAAAAAAACTGGGGCACATTTCTCCCACACTCAGCCTCTCTGTCTTGAGCAGAATATCCTTAAAAAACATAGGTTGATTTAGCACATTTTGGATCCATGAGAGAAAGAGAAGAGCTGAGAAGCAGAAGTTTAAGACATCGTGCCAAAGCCAAATGCCACCAGAAAGCATGTGACTGCAAGAGAAGCGATCTTAGTTCCTTCTAAGCTGCACAGTCCACGAACTACAAGGGAAAGCTTCCAGTCCCTCCTAATTGCTAACCTCATCCTTCACACTACAAGGCTATTTCTGCATCTTCATTCATTATTTCACTCAGTGTTGGCTGCTAAACAGTTAAAACAAAATAAATAATTAAAAGAAGCAAGAGCAGGGCTATGACTTAGAGGTTTATATCAGCAAGATGGGGCATTGGTGCTTTGGCAACAACCTCTACCTGAATGCATTACAGCACCTCTGACTACCCATTTACATATGCCTTGCTCCGCTGTCGTAACACTGGTACAACCTCCGTTAGAGTAAATCATACTGCGAGTGGATGTGGATTCTCAATGACATAGACAGGAATGCGATACTGCCACTATAATCATGTGCTCTGCAATAGCCTTTCCATCTTCACCAAGCTTGTGTATGCTTCTAGCTCCTGCTTTTTATTTGTTTGTTTGATTTTTTTGTTATGAGATGCTTTTGGGTGAGTGACACACCCCGTTATTATTATGTAAGAATAAAGTAGTCAAACAATGCCTGTGCAGAACCTACTTTGTTCACTAGCTCCAATGCCCCTTTCTATCTGGTCTTTCTAAAGACCCCCAGGCAAGGATGTTTTCTCATTGTCCGAGGGAACGCATTATTTTCTGTGCATACCCACTACTTATGTGAGAAGAGGGGCATACACTGTTCATTATTCACCACGACAACCTCTTCTCTCACCTGCTTTAAAAAGTTACAGTCAGCTAATGAGATAGTAACCTATGTAACTAAGACAACAAGAGACACAAACTAGAAACAGTGACTATAAACCAGCAACTAACATGAATGGTTTTGCTAATAACATGTTTTAGAAAAATTGCTTAATCCCAAATGAGTCATTGAAATACTGACAGATTCATGGAAGCTTCAGTAAGTTCACAAACCAGCATCCTGATCACGAACTCGGAAGCAGAAACCAGACCTAAATTTACTGTCAAATTCATTTTAAATTAATATCATAACCAAATTTGCTGACAAATATATTTCAGGAAACTTTGCATTTAGAACTGCGGGAAAGACATGAGATACTAAAAAGGCATTTCCCATTTCACAGTTCTTCTATCACCAGCATGACTTCAAGCCACCAGTATATCTACCCTACCTAAATACCACAGAGGGCATATTACAACAAAAGCAATGTATTATTTGTATCTCACTGATAGCCAAGCAAGAAGGAGATTCTGTTGTACAGAGCACTCTAATACCAGGCAGTAGATCTCTGAAATGAAGCTGGAAACCAGAAAGGAAAGGCTCATGAGGAAAAGCAGAAATGCATTTCTTGGAAGCTGGGTGCTGGCAGGAAGGGTTCTGGGTAGTGCATTCAGACTGCGCACAATAACTTGGAGCACGTAACCAGCTGCAGTGATTTACAGGCTAGCACAGTAGTGGGTGCAGATTACAGTTGTGCTGATAGAGGCAGAATAACTCCTGGAAATGAGATGCCAGCCAGTACACAGCAAAAGGCAGATGAAGGCCCCTGAAGTGCTTCAGATTGGAAATTACATCCTCCTCTATTGCACGAATAATTGTTCGGCTTCCATTAGGAATGCTCTCCACCTCTATCACAGTTTTGTTGAGGCACAGACAATTCTTTTTTAAGAACACAGACAGTTCCTCTCTCTCCTAATGGTTTTGGTTTACGGTTGGTGTCAAGGAGCAAAATATCTCCACTATGCTGGTTACAAAGTCACAGAATGGTAGGCGTTGGAAGGGACCTCTGGAGATCATCTAGTCCAAGCCCCCTTGCTAAAGCAGTTTCACCTACAGCAGGTTGCACAGGACCTCATCCAGGTGGGTTTTGAATATCTCCAGAGAAGGAGACTCCACAGCCCCTCTGGGCAGCCTGTTCCAAAGCAAAGCAGTTTATCCTCATGTTCAGATGGAACTTCCTATGCTTCAGTTTGTGCCCACTGTCCCTTGTCCTGTTGCTGGGCACCACTGAAAAGAGTCTGGCCCCACCACCCGCCCTTAAGATATTTATAAGCATTTATAAGATCCCCTCTCAGCCTTCTTTTCTTCAGGCTAAACAAGCCCAGCTCCCTCAGCTTTTTCTCATAAGAGAGATGCTCCAGTCCCCTCCTCATCAAGACAGTTAACAATAATAAAATGGTGTAGTAGACATGACTCAAACAGAACCAAAATACTTTGGAATTTAGCTCTTTCTCATGCAAAGTGTCTAATACTTTCACTTGCAACACAGTTTCTAGTTCAAGAGCGCAAAGCAGACTATTTTCAGAAAAGCATTATAGCTCCTAAGGTTCCTTGAAATTAAGACAGGGAAAATTTCTGTGGACAGTCTCGAAGCAGTGAGGCAAAGGCAGTGAAGAACGTAGGTCAGAAGCTTGGAGCACACTCATTCAACTGACTGGTAATTTTAATGCCACCTATTTAAGTACTCAGCTATGAGATACGTTGGTATCTCCCAAGATTAGTTAGCCTCGAACATTCAAGGACAGATGACCTGTTTAAGGAGGCAACACTGTCATTCTGTGTTGGAGCACAGCATTTTTAAAAGTGACTACTGTATTTGAACCCCCAGTCTAAGACCTCATTGAAGAAGGTAGTTTTTGGACCAGGTGACTGAAACATAATACTCCACAACTTCTGCAGACATGTCAGGCTTTCAAGGCTGAACTCAGTGGAGAAAGGGATGCTGCCATTTAAGGTTGCTGCCCTTCAGTCTCAAGGCTACAACAGGATAAAAGACAGTCAACCACATTTTGTTCCCTTCAGGCAGAAGATGACATGTTGGTAGGCAGAGAGGGAGCACAGGGCTCTGTAGAGAGACTTCCTGCCTTCAGCGTATTTCTTTTTACTGTCAGCTACTGTGGCACAGAGCCAGCCACCATGCTTCAGGCCTGTGCCGTAATGTATGTAGGAATTGTTAGCATGCCTTTGCACCAGCTATGAAGTCCACTGGTATGGAAAGGTGGGATCATTCCAGGATCCCAGTCTTTGCCTTCTGCTTCTATGCTGCAGTTCATGGCTGTCATGGCTCATCCAAAGACATCAGAAATCTACTACAGAGAGACTAATTTTTATTTTTATGTACTGATAGAAAAAGATGAGTACTGCAAAACTTCCTCTGATACCAGTCAGCACTGAACTTATTGGCTAATTATTTTATCCCTGCCCATGTCGACTGGATTAAAACTTCTGTCCAAGTGCAGGAATGATTTTTAAAATGCTGAAAACAATTATTAGAATACATTTCCAAAGCTCCAAATGACAGCAAAACACAGGTGCTAAGAAGAACGATTCGCTACTAACAAGTCCAACTTTATTCAAACTTCAGAGACAGAGGGACTACAAATGTTGCTTTTTTATAGGAATATCTTTTCAGTAGAGGCCAAGTAAAAAAATAAATGATAACTAGCCATCAATATCATGTGTTTGCTCAGTGTAGCCAGAATGAAATAGATAGAAAGAAATTAAAAATAAATTTCAGTACTATAAATTAAAAGAAGCCACAGAAGGTATGCAAATTACACACCACAAGGTCTTGGTTTTTGTTTACAAAGAATGTGTTTTCAGTTTGATGGAGAGGCATCATTACGGAGGGTATTTGAGGCATTTTAAATAGCAGAAGCACTCATTAAGAATTCATTTTTAACAGGAAGACTGGAAAAAAATTAAAATTAATGAGTAAGACGAAGTGGGGGGGAACTTTGAAGATGACAGCTTCTTGCTAAAAAAAGACACACTTGGTATTAATCACAATCAGTTCACATACATGCATTACCCCTCACTCCACTATCACAGTCTCCAGCACTAATTCACAGCTGCTGCATGTTCACTTTGTGTCCGGCTACTTGGCAAAGGAGGCAAAGCACGGTGCAGCACCACAGACACTGTGGTAATAAAGACAACAAATAAATAAATCACCAGGCAAAGGACACGGCACAGCCTGTTTTAAACCTAGGTGATTCAATATTCCTGCAGTGGGAACTATGGGAGGCCCTCAGGAAGAGATAAAACTACAGTCTATACCAAAAGCTCAAAGTGACTACAGCAGTTTCTGCATAGGAAAAGCACAAGTACTCTTGCTGCACCACTGTCATGTATTCCCTGTAAATAAATGAAATTTATCTGTGCCAATTTGTAGCTGACACATTAAAACACTATAGCACCTTTAAAATCTCTTCAAAAATCTGCCTGGTTTAGGACCTCATGATTTGAACATCAGAGAGATTTTCTCAAACATCGTTTCCTATCTCCTAGTCTTAAAAGGAGGAAGAAACCCAAGCCGCCTTTCTTTAAACACACACACATAGGCTAGACTGCTGAACTGATGCAAACAACACACAAGTTTTAGAAAATTCAGTGTTCTGAAACCATCAATTTATTCTTCAATACCCTCACACAGTAAAATGAAGTTTTGATTATTCTTCCTGTACAAAATTATGTTTGTTTCTTTTCAATGATCATATTCTTGATGAAGGGTATTGGGGGGGGCTCCAGCTCAGGCTTGCTACAAAAAGTGATCATTACAAAGGGAGATGTGGGCAAGCCTTTGCTCTCTCTGGATCTCTTGGTTTAGATTTAAAAAAATGAAGCTAGATCTGGAAGGGAACAGACTAATTCAAGCTGAGCTGACCCTGGCAGTGGTAGTGTGGAGGGCATACTGGTGAAGTGTGAAATGCCTGGGAAAAAGAGGAGCAAAAGCAGCATAGCAGAAGTTACTGGAATGAAGCAGGAATAATGGGAGTTGCATGAAGACGTTTGAGGGAATGAGCATTTGACTTCGGCATCATTTCACGCAGAGAACGTGCCAGAAGATGACTTCACACTAAACGTCTTTCTTACTAAAGTGATGCTTTTTCAGTGTGATACTCCTCTGTGTTTGACCATTCCCATTGTCCCCCGTGAGTCATATTTATTTCCTTCTGACCCTGCAGAACACCACACAAAAGAGGTGCCCTGCATAGAAGACACGAGTACAACCCTACTGAGGGACACCTTTCTGAAAATGATGTCCAGGTCTATTCCAGAGTACACTGAAATCAGCGGAAAGACTTTCTCAGAATTTACTGAGCTGTGAATCAGGCCTGGATAAAGCCTAAGCTCATTTGAAGAATCATAGAATCATTAAGGCTGGAAAAGATCTCTAAGATCATCAAGTCCAACCAACAACCCAACACCACCATGCCTACTCAACCATATCCCGAAGTGCCACATCTACACGTTTTTTGAATTCCTCCAGGGATGGGGACTCAACCACCTCCCTGGGCAGCCTGTCCCAATGCCTGACCGCTCTTTCAGTAAAGACATTTTTCCTAATGTCTAATCTAAACCTCCCCTGATGTATCTTGAGGCCATTGCCTCTCGTCCTATCCTAGTAACCTAGTTACTTGGGAGAAGAGACCTACACCTGCCTCACTACAACCTCCTTTCAGGTAGCTGTAGAGAGCAATAGTCTCCCCTCAGCCTCCTCTTCTCCAGACTAAACAACCCCAGCTCCCTCACCCACTCCTCAGAGCCATTCTCTAGACCCCTCACCAGCCTCGCTGCCCTTCTCTGGACACTCTCCAGCAACTCAATGTCTTTCTTGTAGTGAGGGGCCCAAAACTGAACACAGTACTCCAGGTGGGGCCTCACCAGTGCCGCATAGAGGGGCACGATCACCTCCCTACTCCTGCTGGCCACACTATTCCTGATACAAGCCAGGATGCCGCTGGCCTTCTTGGCCACCTGGGCACACTGCTGGCTCACGTTCAACCAGCTGTTGACCAGTACCCCCCGGTCCTTTTCTGCCAGGCAGCTTCCCAGCCACTCCTCCCCAGGCCTGTAGCGTTGCATGGGGTTGTTGTGACCCAAGTGCAGGACCCGGCATTTGGCCTTGTTGAGCTTCATACAGTTGACCTTGGCCCATCAATCCGGTCTGTCCAGATCCCTCTGCAGAGCCTTCCTACCCTCAAGCAGATCAACACTCCCACCCAACTTGGTGTCATCTGCAAACTTACTGAGGGAGCACTCAATCCCCTCATCCAGATCATGAAGGAGAACTAAGAAATTTCCATGCTAGGGAGAGATGTCTCAGCTAGCTCCAAACAAGCTGCTTAATGAGCCCAAGCTGAGTGCTGCCCTGATAAGGCTGCTTCTATCCCCATATGGGCACATTCAGAGCTAACTTACGTGTCTCTGCATGAGCCTGTATTGCAGCATGTAGACATACCCTAGCTGCTTTGCTGCTTTCCTTTTGAAACTATAGCAGCAGCAACAGAACAGGCAGCTGACAATTGTATGATTATTTCTTATTAATATTTGCCCCTTTAAGGTTTGGCATCTTCAACAACCATGTATGAAAATGGGTTGAAAACACTGCATGAAAATTCTCCTTTAGGACTCAGCTGACCCAAATACACAGTTCTCTTGCTCTGAATTCCCCTGTATGGTGCAGGGAGACAAACTGCTCTGTTTTCTCTCTCTCTTTCCTTTTCTTTTTTCCCCTTCCATAATGCTGCATTGCAGGACTGAATTTTCTGATTATCGTGCAGTATCTTATTTTGACTGTCCTTTCCCCAAATTAAATGATTCTGGTACTCTCAGGAAAACCAGAAAAGATCTATGTCCTGCTCCAACGGGGTTAAGTACTGCCTTTCTGTAATAGGTGGGCTTAAAAGCATACGTACAGAGAAGTGGTTGCACTTCAGGGCACTGCCAACATGACTACATCAGACAGTGGCATGACAACACATGACTGAAAAAAGCTGTGACCACAGAAATCCCTACCATCGATGCAGTGACAGCATGAAAACACAATTTTCACTGGTTTAGCTTGTCTCATGTAGGGTGAGGGTAACTAGTAAGGCTGTATTCCCAACAGCAGTGCTGTGCTGGTATTGCGTAAGTATTTTGACAGTGCAGTCAGCATAGCCTTCAAAAAAAACCTCCTCTTGCTCCCTATGGTGTATTTGTAGGCAATTCTGCATAGTCAAATGACACAAGCAAGGTTTTAACACTTCTATCAGCCTTGCAGAGTAAGCACAGCCATGACAGAAGGAGTAGTATCTACTTTGGTTCCTATATCATCAATAAAGCTAATCAACTAACCTTCAGGTGTAGAAGCTTTTCCTTTGGGTATCTTTACCAAGTAAGTGAGTTTCTGAAACTAGCAATTAGAAAATCCTTTTTCTCACTTGCAAGCTTGAACATATTTGATCTACAAGCCACGGAGAGAAAAACCAAACAGAAAAACCTAAAATACCACTAGTTTTTACAGACATATTTAGAAGCAGAATCATACCGCAAAACTGTCTCTTCCAGCTCCTCATCAAACCTGCACAAGCATTTAACAACTGCAAGAGCATTCAAGGTCAAAGGCAAGCTCTTTCTGTAGATAAGTAGCCTTCTCGCTATAGTGCTAAACTCTGCAAAGTAGAGCCTGTATTGCAGATGAGATGACTGGGACATCCCTAAATCAAATAGCAAGCTCTATGAACAATGTACATAAATAAGAGCTTTACTGAGCACTGTGTCTGAAATTCATACACAACAGTAGAACTGGATTGAGAAAGCTGGTCATGGCTCTGCTTCGATGAATTGCTATACATCAGCACCAAGCCTATTCTTCTCATTGCAGCAAAGTACACTTACTGTAGCTTTCAAGACCCTAAAGCAACTGAGGGATAAGAAAGCACACAACCTTACATCAGTATAGAAAAGGAGGAAAAGGCAGCACTGCTTATAGTTTACTTCCACCAAGTTAACTCTTTGATGGTTCCTTATTGTGAGAGTTTTACCAAAATGCTACAGGAGCATGAGGAGAACAGCCCTTAACGCTGTGGATACTGCCCACGTATCCACATGATTCTGGCTGAAACTCCTGAATTCTCATCTTAACATGTTTCAGGATCAGTAAAAAAGCAGAAAGTCTCTGAGAGGTAAGAGCTTTGAGGTCCAGTGTTGGGCTGATGTCTCACATCAGGGTACTGCTCCTTCTCCAGCTTGAGCTCAGGACTCCACCCGAACAAAGTACTCTCCGACAACAACATAAAGCTTAGCTGTAGACAGTGGGAAGCTCTGCAGATGAAAAAACCAACCACCTGTTTTTGGCATCTGCTTTGTTTAGTTTTCCTATGAAAAGATATATTTGGCCAGACTGTGAGTTATGCAACCTGCAGTTACTCAGCTGTCGACCAGCTTTGGCTGAAAACATCCACAGCAGAGACTTCCCAAGCTACTTAACAACGTGCAGAAAAAGAGCCCTGTATGGAAGAAGGGACCAGTCTGAGGTCAGTAAATGAGGAGGAAAAGTAACAAATTAAAGAACAGTCACTACAGGTAAATGAATGGCAATGAAACCTCGAAGGAGCAGAGTTTTCCACAACACTGGGAGCCTTAGCTCAGATGGCACTGCTGCATGAAGCCCAAGAAGGTAAAAAAGCTTTTGGTAGCACAGTTGGTCACTCAGTATTTCTGACATTGTTGTGACATGAAGAAATATTTGGAAAGTCTGATCTGTTATTTGCACAAAGAAAGAGTAAGGCTAGCAAAAAAGAATGAAACAGTCTGTTAGTTAAGTAAAACATTTATTCAACTTGTAATGGTAGGAGAATGAAAAGAAAAGTCATGGAAATTAGCTGTGGATGTGCTATCGGACTATAACCAGAGTCCACAGTGAGACAGGGAGTAGATTTTTCCTGATTCTCATCGAGATATGAATACCGTTACAAAGCCATTTCAACTTGACCAGCATCTTTTTTGCCTCCAAAGTCAAAGCAAAAAGTAGTCTAATCCTGCTTCAAACCTGAAACATGTAAGGTCTTCCCACCAGCAGTTCCAAGTTTTCTGAGGTTACAAATAGTTTATAATGCTGCAGCCTAAGTGTCCTAAAATGCAAAAAGAAAACTAGCCCCATTTTCCACTCATGTTAATTCATCATCATAGGGAATAAAAGACAAGTTTGACTGCAGGACTGGGGAAATGCAAAAGCATGGGAAGTGAAAGACACACAGAGCATGAGGTTCAGAGGCTAAACTGTTCCAGGAAGAAGAAAGTTTATCCTTTGTCTATGATTAAGTGGTTGATTTTGCAAAGCTGGGCAGGTATCAAGAACTGGTTAACTGAGGGCAAGAGAGAGTTAGAGTACAAAGGGAAAACAGAGCAGTCAAGGGGAGAAAAACAGCTGCCACAAAGTCTGTTTTCCCTTAGGGTTTCTAGTTATCATTTGAAGATAAATATACTTTTCAACTAACCTATTCTGTGGACCTAATCCCCTGGAAGTGCTGGGAATCCACTAATTGCCTAGTATGTTCTGGACTTGATGGGTCTGTACCTGTGTAGTGTCCTTACAGATTTTGTACCTAATGAAAAATGAAATAACACAGTAGTGATGAAAGCATTGTATGCATATATTTACTCATTATCCATAGCAGATGGCCAGCGGGCATCCCAAAGCAAGGGCTAGACTTTTCACGATGTGTGTAACAGCAAAGAGGAATTAAAGGCAGGTTCCTATATAAAAGGGGGAAAAACCTGCTGCCTTAGGTTTTGCAGCTGTGGACAGCTGAAGGACAATAGACCCTCCCATAAAATAATGTGATCTTTGCCGCCTACAAAGTTTGCTTTTCACGAGGCAGCCACATGTTCTCCCCAGGAACCAAAGCTATCTAGATAGCATCAGGTATAACATGCTGAGTATGTTTTATAATGCAGTATAATTTGAGAGTCAAAGTACTGTCCATGTTAACTGCATATCGCTTTTTCAAAGGCATAATATCTAAAGCATACGTACATAGTTACAAACAATCAGTTAAAACTTCTTCCAGTTCTACTCTGGTTTTCTGATGTATACAGTTTTGTGACTGCACTGTACCAGTAGACCTGTTGGATGAATCCAAGTCTATGGGAAGAGACTTACAAACTCACGCAGTCCACGCCCCTTGGTGCTTTCGGTGAGACATCAAGATCCCACAGAAACCTCTGTGTTTCTTATCACATCACTGTGGCATGCACAGAGAGGGAGGTGCCCAGAAGCAAAGAACATTTAGCATGATGAATCAGATGGGTGGTCAGCCGTTTGAACTAGCCACTTGATGTTGCTAAAATGAGGATTTTAACAGTTGTTCTGCATGCACAGAAATTCCCCCCATTCCCAGGAAATGACTTAAAAATAAAATGAACAAAAATCAAATCATCTGTTTGAGAACAAGGAGGTTATGCCTTGCAAAATGCACATAATGGGTGCAGTAAAAATGCCCATGGGTAAGTAAAAATTATTTCTCATAGCAAGAGGATCAGGGAGCCTCTAAGCTTTATTTCAGGTATGACACAGTGTAAATAAAATTCCAGGGCCAAATTCAGATCTGTAGAAAACAGCTGCAGTTCTGCTGAATCCATCAGGAGTAGAATCCTCTTATGATAACTCTGAGCTTAGGCAAGTATGTTTTATACATATTTTGAGCCACGGAAGTCTTGCTTGAAAATGAATGAAAGTTATTTCCATGATGGTTAGCAGAATTACATCATATGCCACTTACTCACCAGGCAACAAATATTTGTCCTAAATTGTCTACTAAATCAATTTAAAAATTCCCATCCAGCATCAATACATTCTGATGTATATAGGAGCAACTTTGATCTTTCAACTGCAACATCGTTAGCCTCCTGAATCTCATAAGCAAAACTGATTCATTAAAACATATTCTCAGGAATCTGTCTGTCCCATAAAACCCTAAAACACTTCAGAATTTCTGTAGGGTTTAAGTACAGGCTTTAAGCTTAGGATATCTAAACATTTATATGTGCATTAAATCTATCAAGATGTAACCTTTTTGCCAGGCCCCAAATTCTTCTGTTCTGCTCAGATCTCTCACTTCTCCTGTTACACTGTATGCTGTGGGTCTAGGTAATTGTAGTCCTGATCATAAGAATAATACTTAAACTGTTGACATACACTGGGTGAAACACTGTAACTTTGAAAGTTCATATCTGCATATGCAAATAAAGGAGCTGATCGTTCTGAGTGGCCATTAACAGCATTTTCTTTAAACCAGGCTGTGTTAAATTCTGTATTCAGTCATACTGAAGGTTGCAGAGCTCGCATCAGATCATTAGACATGACAGCAGGATTTGTGGCATATTATTTCATGTTAAGAATGCACACAAAATAGACCCTAGTTTTGTTTAAGTTCCATAAGCTTTTAAAAAAAATGTAAACAAACAGCTCTTAAGGCATATGGGTATTAGTAGACCACAGCTTAAGGTTGAACTGAGGTCTGAGGATGCAGAACTGCCAGAGGGGTTATAACTACAGTAGCTGTAAAGAAGGATGGCTGTGGAGCAGTGTGAACAGAGGTACGCAGAGGACCCAGAATCAAAACAGGAGAAGAAAAACATATTTGCAGCAGTAGCAGACAGTTACAGCAATGGGGAGGAAGAAATTAAGGATGATACGAATGTTATTGTTATTCAAAATATGTGTAAAAATAAGGGGACAGCAACCAAGCATCTCTAACTGGATCTGCACCTGGAAATCAAGTGGAAGAGAAATAGAAACTGTAATGAAAGGGACAGCTGGAGAGATGACATCAGAGGATGGAGGTTAAGCCTCTGTGAGAACCAGCAATTTGGGAGAGTGAGAAATGAAAGAGAAATAGCTAAGACCTCTTTAGACGTGCACTGAAGGTATGTCAATATGTTCATTATTTCATCTATCATCTACTAGCTGTTTCTCAAACTATAGTTACAGAACTTTATCTGTATTTAAAATTTCATTTGTATCTAACACTTTAATCACAGAAATTCACAATTATGTCCTTTATTCTAGTCCAGTGCATTGACGATCCTACTTCAGTGTTCCCTCCTATAGATCGCTGAGATCTCCTCTCAAGACTCCAGGCAGGCTCTAAGAAAGCATCCCCCCTTTGCCTGGTAATGTGGTTGCTCTCTTGTTGGTATTCAAACCACAAATGAGATGCAATCATTAGCATGAGTTCCTTTAAGCTGCCTAAGCCTCAGACTCCCCTTAGTAAAGCAGCCTTCAAACAGGAGTCCTAAACCCTCTTCCTGCTACTGCTGTAATGTTTATTTCCACCTGCTGAGACCCCTATTCTGTGTACGCTAGTCTGTTGATTCACAATTTTACTCACCAGTGTTGTTTCTGATGGCCCTTTTCAGCCTACATTTTTCTGATATGGGTCTTAATTTCACTGATTGGTTGTTCCTACCATGAGGCTGCAGCATTCAGTACTGTCTCTACAGCTCTCTGAGGCATTAAGTTTTTCTTCCAACTCCTATAGATTTTTTTAAATTGTTCTAAGTCTTTATTTGATGACTCACACAAGTTTCTTCATTGCTGAATGCAATAGCCATAATAGCTGGCCAATCTCTCCTCGCATCTGCACTAGGGTTCAGGTTAGACACTAGGGATTAATTAAGTCACTAGGAGTGTAATCACAGAATCACAGAATTATAGGGGTTGCAAGGGACCACTGGAGATCATCTGGTCCAACCCCCCAGCCAAACTAGGGTCACCTACAGCAGGCTGCACAGGACCCTCATCCAGGTGGGTTTTGAATATCTCAGAATCACAGAATCACAGAATGGTAGGGGTTGGAAGGGACCTCTGTGGGTCATCTAGTCCAACCCTCCTGCCGAAGCAGGGTCACCTACAGTAGGCTGTAGAGGACCTTGTCCAGGTGGGTCTTGAATATCTTCAGAGAAGGAGAATCCACAACCTCCCTGGGCAGCCTGTTCCAGTGCTCCGTCACCCTCAGAGGCAAGAAGTTCTTCCTCATGTTCAGACGGAACTTCCTATGCTTCAGTTTGTGCCCATTGCCCCTTGTCCTGTCACTGGGCACCACTGAAAAGAGCTTGGCTCCATCCTCCTGACACCCACCCTTCAGATATTTGTAAGTATATATTAGGTCCCCTCGCAGCCTTCTCTTCTTCAGGCTGAACAAGCCCAGTTCCCTCAGCCTCTCCTCGTAGGAGAGATGTTCCAGTCCCCTCACCATCCTCGTAGCCCTCTGCTGGACTCTCTCCAGTAGCTGTTCATCTTTCTTGAACTGGGGAGCCCAGAACTGGACACAGTACTCCAGATGAGGCCTCACTAGGGCAGTGTAGAGGGGAAGGAGAACCTCCCTCGACCTGCTGGCCACACTCTGCTTAATGCACCCCAGAATGCCATTGGCCTTCTTGGCAGCCAGGGCACACTGCTGGCTCATGGTTAACCTGTCGTCCACCAGGACACCCTGGTCCCTCTCCGCAGAGCTGCTCTCCAGCAGGTCCACCCCAAGCCTGTACTGATGCATGAGGTTGTTCCTCCCCAGGTGCAGGACCCTGCATTTGCCTTTGTTGAACCTCATCAGGTTCCTCTCTGCCCTACTTTCCAGCCTGTCCGGGTCACGCTGAATGGCAGCACAGCCTTCTGGTGTATCTACCACACCTCCCAGTTTGGTGTCATCAGCAAACTTGCTGAGGGTACATTCTAACTCTTCATCCAGGTCGTTGATGAAGAAGTTAAATAAGGCTGGGTCCAGTACTGACCCCTGAGGGACACCACTAGTTACCAGCCTCCAACTAGACTCAACCCTCTGAGTTCTGCCATTCAGCCAGTTCTCAATCCACCTCACTGTCCATTCATCCAGCCCATACTTCCTCAGCTTCCCTAGGAGGATATCATGGGAGACTGTGTCGAAAGCCTTGCTGAAGTCTAGGTAGACAACATCCACGGCTCTCCCTTCATCTACCCAGCCAGTCATGCCATCGTAGAAAGCTATCAGATTGGTCAGGCATGATTTCCCCTTGGTGAATCCATGCTGACTACTCCCGATAACCTTTTTTTCCTCCACTTGCTTGCTGATGACCTCCAGGATAAGCTGCTCCATCACCTTTCATGGGATGGAGGTGAGGCTGACCGGGCTGTAGTTCCCTGGGTCTTCCTTCTTGCCCTTTTTGAAGATTGGAGTGACATTGGCCTTTCTCCAGTCCTCGGGCACCTCTCCTGTCCTCCAGGACCTCTCAAAGATGATGGAGAGTGGCTCAGCAATGACATCCGCCAGCTCCCTCAGCACTCATGGGTGCATTCCATCGAGGCCCATGGATTTGTGGACGTCCAGATCGCTTAAGCGATCCCTCACACAGTCCTCCTCGACCAAGGGAAAGTCATCGTCTCTGCAGGCTTCCTCTCTTACCTCCGGGGCCTGGGATTCCTGAGGGCCAGTATTAGCACTGAAGACTGAAGCAAAGAAGGCATTCAGTAGCTCTGCCTTCTCTGCATCCTCTGTCACCAGGACACGTGCCTCATTCAGCAGCGGCCCCACATTGTCCCTAGCCTTCCTTTTGCTGCTGATGTAGTTGAAGAAGCCCTCCTTGTTGTTTTTGACATCCCTTGCCAGCTTCAATTCCAGGTGGGCTTTGGCCTTCCTTGTCGCATCCCTGCACGCTCTGACCACACTCCTGTACTCTTCCCAAGTGGCCTGCCCCTCTTTCCACATTCCATGGACCTTTCTCTTCCGCCTGATCTCCGCTAGAAGCTCCTTGTTTAACCATGCAGGTCTCCTGCCTCCTTTGCTCGATTTCTTTCTCAGGGGGATGCACCGCTCCTGAGCATGGAGGAAGTGACGTTTAAAGAGTGACCAGCAGTCTTGGACCCCCCTGCCTTCAAGAGCCCTGGCCCAAGGGGTTCCACCCAGTAGCTCCTTGAAGAGGGCAAAGTTAGCCCTCCTGAGGTCCAAGGTTGTGATCCTGCTTATCGCCCTGCTTCCTCCACGCAGGATCCTGAACTCGACCATTTCATGGTCACTGCAGCCGAGTCTACCTCCAACCTTCACATCCTCCACCAGTCCCTCCTTGTTTGTTAATACAAGGTCCAGCAGAGCGCCTTTCCTTGTTGGTTCCTCCACTACTTGCATCAGAAAGTTATCATCGATGCTCTGTAGGAACCTCCTGGATTGCGCCTGCCTAGCTGTATGGTCTTCCCAGCTGATGTCAGGGTGGTTGAAGTCCCTCATGAGAACCAGGGCCTGTGATTTGATAAATCAGGGATTGATTTAAGAGGTGGAAATGAGGATAAAATGAATATGTAATACCTAGAGGATAATATGCACTCTCTTACTGTGTGCCTCTTTCCTTTCTGCTTTGAAAGTGCTGCAGTGGACGGTGAGGGACAACAGGAGGTTAGCAAAGGACAGAAGGGATTTAGGAAGGAAATTCAGGGACAGCTGAGAGAGCAGGAGTGAAGAGATGAAACCAATCAAAGAAAAGCAATAAGAACATTAGACTGAGGGGATTTATTTTAGGGTATTAGGAAGGAAATATAAGAAGAAAAATCTCTAAAAAATAACTTTATGCTAAAGTATTTCACAGCTGGGGCAAATTATTCTGACTCTATGACAAGTTCTTTCTGCTGGACCATCTCCACACACATGAATCTAGATATGCACACCAGATTTTTGCCGATGGAGCAATAGTAAATTCAAGCCTATTACAACGATCCACAGTGACAGATTCCTGACAGATAGTGTGACCAGACTTGCAGAACACCATAAAATGTAATCCATTAGCAATTCTTACAGGACAGCTAGATGTGTGTATCACAGCTGTTGAAAATCTGCTTCAGGTGCTATGGGGAAAACTAGTAACAAAATCCCCATCTCCTGGTATGTTTGTTATGACAGTTTTTGCATATTCTGGTGACTTTTCTTCATTTTAGGTCTTCTACCCTTAGTTACTTCGTTATACAGAGCTGTACAGAAGGCTACAACAAGCTATTAGGAACTGGAGGAAGAAGCTAAAATACATACTCAATTAAACGACAGGAGCATTCCTCATGAACAGACTTGAGATGAAACTAGGTGTTGCTGTCCTGTTTATACACGTTTCTATTATTTATTTCCTGTAGTTAGGCCTGCATCTGAGATAAAGAATGTTTCTGGATCCTGGAGCAACAGGAAACTTAAAAGTAGGAAGAACTACAGATCTGCACTCTGTTGTGTTACACCTTGCACCAGTGACATTTCCTCACCACTTTCCTACTGAATGTACAGAAGAGGAGTTACTGGCTGTGAGAGCAGCAAGTGGTGTAAGAATGTTTCTGCCTGTGGTATATGCCAGGAACAGGAACAAGTGATCATGTTTCTTACGCCAGATCCTTCTTCTCGAGCATTGACAGCTGTTCACCCCTGCCTTACCAAAATGTTCTAAAACAAGACTTTGAATGTGTTAATTTTAGCATAATCTGGAGCATCAGTCCCAAATTTCCAGAAAGGACAATGATTTTTGTTGCCTGAGTTTTCACAGAGCATTCTTGAAAAAGCTAACCTGCACCCAGAATTCCACTTTCAAAAGTCGCTATTTCCACCACGGGCAGTGTGTGATAACACAAAAGAGATGATAGTGAGTAATTGTTACACATGGAGAGACTGCCACAGATGCAAAAGTTCAAGATTAAACTCAGTCTCTCCTCTCCTATGGTTTGTAGAGAACTAAGGTAACATCTCCACTATCCCTCACAGCATAAAGCCATTGCTGCTACCTCCCCATGCAGCTGCAGAGCATACCATATTATATTACACCACAAGGTTCAATAATATCTGGTGTTCTGACAAAGCAGTGATTGTTTCTCCCACATCAGAGCAAAATCAACCACACCATGACTGCAGTTTTGTCACTGCGTGGTAGCTGGACCACTAGAGCATGGGCTTGAGCTCTCTCAGTATTAGTGCACCTGAAAGATTCTCCTGGAGTTGGACAAGAAAAACCATTCTGAATTAAAAATCTGGAGTGTACTCCATGCATGGTGTGTGCATCCACAGGAGGACAGCAGGGGAATGCAAACAATGGTTTACTGCTATGGGAGCGCTCTTTATGAACAGACCAGCATATTAAAGACATACTAACCATGGATTCAGTATCTCGGGATGCCAGTCAGCAAGTTCAAAGATAGCACCTGGTAAAAGAGGAAATGCCCAAATACCTAAAATCTTACCACTAGGAGAGATCAACCTGCTCTCACAGCAGCAAACCAAACCCACAGCGTATTGTATCCAGCTCCACCTGACAGCTTTGGAACTCACAGTTAATTGCACTGGGATCAAGCCTTGCCAGATTTTTCCTAAATTTGTGCCAAATACTTAATAGCACAAACTGCAGGGATAGGCTGAGTGAGGCCTGGTTTACACTTAACAAATAATCAGCAAAATGTTCATGTTAGACAGAAGAATGAAAAACAAACAGAAAGAGCCTGCATCCCCTAACTGACAGTTCAATGCCAGCCCTTGGCTCTCCATTGTACTAGTTAATATCCATCAGGTAACACATTTTGTCTGAACTGGGAAACCCATAAGCTATATGGGGCTAAGAAATCCTTCTTAACAGAAAGGTAGTGCTAGTGTACAAGGCACCACCCCTCTGTTTCAGCACAAAATTAAGATAATCTTTGAACAAAGTCTTCACTCAAATGGCTTGCCTGCTATATACAGGGATGGACTACGTCCCTCAATTGGGATGGATAAGTATATTGATGTTTATGGTGCTTATCCTACATGATAGATGCAGGGTCAAATACGTGAGCCAATCCTGGTCTCAGTCAATCTACTTCAGGATTGCTGTCCCATTACTGCTACAGCTCTTGTGATGTAATGCTGGTCCTCTTTCCAGGAGGAAAGGAAAAAGAGTTCAAAGGTTTCCAGACAAGATTCTGGAATGTGAAATATAAACCAATGCAAAATGGAGTCAGAAGTCTTTTCATCTGCAACCCACAAAATAAGAGTTTAAGACAAAAAAGAAAATGTAGAACAACCTAAACTACCCTTGCCAAGTCACCCTGGGTCCTTAATGAAATCAGCCTGCAAAGCACATGCTGTGTTGCAGTGCTGAGATCCCAGCATCTTTCTCCTCCTAAACTGTTTACAAGCTTTTGCAATGACACCGAGCAAACACTGGCATGGCAGAATCATGAAAAAAAAGATATAACAGTCTCTAAAAACACCAGAATACATCCTGGCATAATGCACACTCATTCAACTCCAGCTTGGGGTTAGGGTGAGGAATTATTTATAAAATCCTGTACTGTTGCTCTGGTGCTTATAGATATGGGTTTTAAATGGTTCAGCCAATATTGCATTCACATTGCTGACTGCATCTAAGTTTCACTCTGAGTTTTGCTCTCAGTCCAGCAAGAAACTGTGTGAGCAAAGAAAACTACTTTTTTACAACGAGCTGTGTAACTTCAAAATGTGTCTCTGTAGTTCAGGTCAGAAAACATGCCCTCCTAAATCCTTTCCTGATTAAAAGATTTGAGAAGTGATTTTATCCATAATCTAAAATGCATTTCCTATCTGTAATTATGACCAATTCTACCTATGGCTCAACCAGAACCCTCTCCTGAGGCATCCTCTACTCTCTGCAGATTGGGATAGGTTTCATCCTGCACCTTTTCAGACTGATTAGTTAACTACAGAACAGAGCTGGTTGAAGTACTGTTAGAGAAAGTCAATTAAAAGATGTTTTAGCTTAAGTCAGATCAAAATCCAATGCTTTCTAGCATTTTTCATCAACATTCAACGAGTCAGGAATAAAATAGAAGTAAAGTTTTGCATGCACCAAAGAGCCTGCAGCTCCAGATTGAAAAAAACAGTCTCACCAGACTTTACATCTGGAGTTAACAGAGACAACAGCTCCAGGTGCCTCTGCTACAGAGACCATCCAGGCTGGGGGAGTCTGAAGCTTCAGGTTCTCAGACCAAAGCTTCAGGTTCCCGGACCAACTGCGTGTCCAGCCAGCCAGAAATTCTGGAAGTATTTCCTGGGACCTGACCACGGGTTACAGATTTTGGTTGCCCGTCTCAAGATTTTCACACTCCACACTCCAATTCTACAAGACTGAGCCTGGAACTAACCTTCACCTGGGGTTCCCGTTGCCTTTCAGGGTAAATCCTACTGGTTGTCCTCCCCAGGAAACTGAGCATCAAGCCTGACAACAGCTGCGGATCCCGGTGCTTTCTCCCACTCCACCACATAGCAAGGCTCTGTAGGGTCACATCTCTCTAGCTGGGGATGCTGGGTCTGCCCCACAGCTGTGGACTCTTGGAGCCTGTGTCAATGCTTCCTACATCTTGGCTTGATAACCTAGAGCTCAGAGATGGTGGGAGTCCCTGCAGAGGCAGGGCTTTCAGAGTCTCTGCTTTGGAGATGGCAAGCAGGACTCCTTAACAGCCTGCTACGAATCCAGAGAGGGTTCAAAAGAAACCTAGTCTTTGATATATAGGGAGCTCACTGAGCCAAAGTTATTATTTCAGAGAAAACATTTTAGTGAATCAGTATCTTTTGATAAAACTAAGCTTTGGCAAAGGAAGAAAAGAATTCCCAGAAGCTTTGGTAGAGAAAGCAACGTGAAGTCAAACTATGGTCCATCTCACCTCAAATGCAAGCATGGTGCAATCACAGTGGAAACAGTTCAAGAGAAAGCTGAACAGAAAGGGTTTTTACAAGCTAATTATTGACAGCAGCTTCACAGGTGGATGAGGACTGGATGGCAGAGCACATTTAGACATCTCATTTCTGGGAGTAGTTATTTCCCTATACAGGCATTATGGTTATGATCAAGTGAAATGAATGGCAAAAGCATTCTTGAACTTCAACTAACTCTAGCTGGGGCTCAAGAGGTACCTTTATTGCTGTATGACCAAGGCAGTGCACGAGGACAGTACACTGACTGTGTCTACGTGTTTGCGCACACAGGGCTGTGGGTAGATTATGTTTGGTACAACAGAGGTTCAAGCCAGACTGCTGCAATACAAGTCTGTGGAATTAAAAGTAGGGTGGAAAAAATAGGGCAAATTATTTTTACAGCTTGCCCAAATGCCTCAATTGATCATACTAACTTTAGAAAGCAAAAGGCACCGTGCACTCTTCACAGGTTTGTGCCTCAGACAGGTACATCATGTGCTCATGATTCCGCTTCAATTTCCTTCTTTAAGAATACCTCAAACTGTGTTCCTTGTGGGTGTGGTGGAAAGTGGAGGCAGAGAGTGATTCTTTAAAGCAAAACACAATTACTCAACTTGTTTAACTGCTCAAACAGACGACAAGTGAACAGGCTTTCAATGCTCCCCACAAGCTCCAGTTTAAAACTAAACACTCTGTATTACGCATTCAGTAACAGATCCCTACTCCCAAACTCCCTATAGCAGAAGGGAGCCAGGGAAAAAAGCAGCCCCTTATATTTTCCCCATGTTTTTCATATTGCAAGGTGCTTTTTTACCTCTTTGAACTCAGAAGAGAGACTAGTACACATGAAGCTGTGCTGTGCTAACTGGGTTGCTACTGGAATACAAACTAGGGTCACAGAGGTGAGGGGTGAGTGTGTGTTTGTGTACTCGTGGTCTTTGATGAGTGCCAATCATTACTGCAGTTTGTTCACCACCTACACACTGTCAAACATACACACAGACATGCACACACTTCTAATCTGCTCTCTTCCAGTACCAAAAGCAGACTAGCGTGCGGTAATTCTCCAGGTTAAAGACAAGCCACAATGAGGGTTAGAGTGTGTGTTTTTAACAAGCACTTGCAGTGAATGTGCAAGGGACAATCCATGTAAGTGTGAACATACTCATTTGTACACTGTAATCTGCATGTTCAACAGCAAATAAAAACACGAGTATCAGAGAGTACGTATATATTTGGGGGAGATTTAATTTCCTTTATTCTTTCATCTTCTTTCTGCCATGAATACAAGGTCCTCTAGGTTATTCTCCTCTTGCAGCAATACGCCAATCAATCAGAAGAATAATAGATGAGTACCAGCAAGTTAGCACAGTATTTCTTAATCAGGATGTCCTGGTGTCCTGGGTTTGGCCAGGACAGGGTTAATTTTCACCAGACTGCAGGAAGGGGCACAGCCGGGGGGTGGGGGCTGACCCCACCTGGCCAAACAGAGCCGGGTATTCCATACCATGTGACGTCACGCTGGGTTCGGGGGGGGGGGCGGGGCAGCGGGAACTCACTCGCAGCTCGGGAGCGTGCGGCGCTGGTGCGGTCCGAGAGAGCGGGTCTGTTTTTGTCGTGTTTTCTCCTTATCTGTATCGTTGTTGTTACTGTTCCCTCTGTTTGCTGTTCTGTTAAACTGCCCTTATCCCGACCCACCAGTTTCTGCCTCTTTCTTTCCATTCTCCTCAGCACCCCGGCGGGGGGAGGGGCGGCCGCGTGGTGCTTTTGTTGCCGGCGGCAGCCGAAACCAAAACACCTGGAAAGTTTGATGAGTGCTTGAAAACATTTTCTGTGGGACTTCTGTTTAATGAAGGGAAATGCTTTCCCTCCTAGTTGCTATTTTTAATATGACCATCTCCAAAATCTCATGTGCCAGTATCCTAGATTAATCTAAACATATTTCACTGGTGAAATCATACGGTCTCACTTCTTTGTTCATTTGTGCCCAATGGTAGACATATTCACTGGAATTCAGCAGCAGCTTAACACCATTTCCACTGCAATCAACACCAAAACTCCCAAATACTGCAGAAGGAAAACAATTTGCCTACTACTGAATAAATTAAGAAAAAATTCTGATTTGGTGAAATTCAGGTTTGGTGCTGGTGAGTTTGGCTTTGCTAATGTCAGGAAAACTGCCCTTGTTATGATCAAAGCTGAATTTGAACCAAGTTACACTCTTCAGTCTGTTTCTGTCTCTGTCAGATTTAACTTCTCCCTGACACCGTTCTGATATGCTGTTAATGACTTCTGTAGACCAGGCCTCCAGTCAGCAGCTGAGGACAGCTAGGTCAGCCAGTATCATAGTCTTTTGTTGGAAAAGTCTGAAAATGAAGTATTCCAAAGCGAAGATGCTGCTCTCAAGTATTCCCTTCTTTAACTTTGCTTGGGGCAGCCTAAATTTCTGCTTCTTCAGATACTTTGCACAAGCGCCTCTCTCTCTTTGTGCTCCAGACAGAGATAAGTGACTTTTTACAGATTTCAAGTGTGTGATTAGAAATTCACAGCTCCATGGATTTTAAGGCCAGAGAGGCTGCTGCATTGATCTAGTCAGAGCTAATGCATAACATGGATCAGGAAACCATCTTCAAATACTTCCTGCTGCAAGTCCAGCAGCTGAAGCTAAACTAGGATTTAGGTTTTAAGAAAACACACAGCAGTTTAAGATGAAGTGTAACAGTCTTTCAGGGGAAAAACTTACCAGAGCTTCAGGTGGCTTGTTCCAATTAGTAACTTCATCCAGTGGTCAAATAGGCCTATTATTTCCACATTTAATCTGTCTACCTACAGCTTACAACTATTAGTTTCCAATAAGTTTTTTGCCCCCAAGACTGTAATATACTTTATTACCAAATGCCTATCCTCCTTATCAGTATTTACAGACCACGCTTAAGTTATGTCTTAACATTCTCTTTAATAAACTAGGTAGACTGAGTCATAGAATCATAGAATGGTTTGGGTTGGAAGGGACCTTATAGAATACACAGTTCCAAGCCCCCCCACCATGGGCAGGGACACCTTCCACGAGAGCAGGTTGCTCAAAGCCCCATCCAGCCCAGCCCTGAACACTTCCAGGGATGAGGCATCCACAGCTTCTCTAGGCAACCTGTTCCAGTGCCTCACCACCCTCATAGTAAAGACTTTCTTTCTTGTATCTAGTTCTAAATCTACCCTCTTCTAGTTTAAAGCCATTACCCCTTGTGCTATCGCTACATGCCCTTGCAAAAAGTCCCTCTCTAGCTTTCTTGTAGGCTTCCTTCAGGTACTGGAAGGCCGCAATAACGTTTCCCTAGAGCCTTCTCTTCTGTTAGTCCCTTGAGTCTCTCATAAAACACGAGCTCTGATTGTTTACTTACTCTCTCAGATACTTTCTGAATTGTGTCCAATTTCTAACCTTTTTCCTTGAAGAACGGGCAGCTCAATCAGAGGTGCTGCATTTCAGCAGTTTTTGCAAAAAACAATGACAGTTATTATATGACTTTCTCTAACAAAAGGGGAAAAGACAGGGAAAAAAAGGAAGAAATCACAGAGTGGCAGAGAAAAGCAGAATGAAAGAAATTAAAATGGGGCAAAATAACAGTTGAAAGAAAATGGAGGAGGAAGGAAAGATTCAAAGTAAGACACGTAGCTACTGAAACAGAAGCTCAGGAAGACGCAAGAGATGACAAAGAGACCATGCAAAGCAGTGCCTATTTAGAAGTATGCTTTCTTAAGTTATCTTGGCAGTTCCAAGAGGCTGACACTCCATCCTGATACCTATCCCTCCACTCAATTATTTCAGACAATTGGTGATCTCTGACTGATCGTTGCATGATCCTCCCTGCTTAAGACCACACACTACCCCTTTGCAGAGTTTTTAGGAAGCACAGCTAATTAGCACCACAAGGCACTAAAACCAAACAACCTTCCCCAAACCCACCACCCACGTTTCAATCCAGCTTCACAAGAGAAACATGGAAGGAACTGTGTCTCTTCCCATCCCCCACCCTGGAAATACCTGCCTTGCTTCAAGGCCAGCACTGGAGGACAAACAAAAGGTATACACACACAAAGCACACATATGGAGCTCCGGGCTCCAGTCATCAAGCTTGGGACATCTGTGGCTTTCTCAGGATGCCTGCGCGTTCAAGCAATTAGTCCAAGGCCAGCTGTCCCCTTCTTGCTCTTCACCCTTTATGTTCCCATTGCTTCTACTACCACTGTCTGTCCAAGGAGTATTTCGTCTGATGGATCACCAAAAGAGTAGCTGTTTTGTTGTTGTTTATTCTTGGGAAGGAAACAGTGGAAGAGAACTGGTGAGGTGGATAAGAAGAAAGGACTCTTCTGAGGATGTCTCACGAGACGCCTCAATGTTTCCAAACAAACTTGTGCCACATCAGAGGAAAGATTTGCTTTAACCTTTATATTCTGAAGTTATAAAATCCAAACACTTGTGCTGGTATGGAAAATGCAACCATCAACAGTGAACCTGCCTGTTCAGGAAAGCTTCCTGCTGTATGGACACATTCAGCTCTTGTATTTTGGGCCTAATTTCCCTCTCAACGATCCAGAAGTAATTGAGGGAAATTAATGAACCCTATTTCAATCTCAAGATGTTCCCTATAATGCACTCCTTTCTGAAATCTTTCTGCCGATTTGTACTACAGCAAGCTAGAGGGGGGCAGGTCTCCACATCAGCGGGGGCTACTACAGTGCAGTTGAAGAAACCCAGCTGAACCTTTTACGAGTTGTGTGAAAGCAGGAGTGAGAATAGAACCAGCCCTTCCGCTCTCATCTGTGAAATTACATTTGTAGCTTTACCCCAAAACCACGCTCCCAAACAGTCCCAAGCTGGAGCTGGGAAAGGAACCCTGCTCCCCAGCCTGTGTTTAGCGAGTAAGGGCATGACAAAGCAAAAGGGTGGCACGTGCACTGAGCAGCCCTGTCCTTTGACAGGGCAGCAAGCGCTTGGATGATACATTTACTGCAGCTTGCGCTACATCGTGCTTGCCCATGTATCATCTCCATAGCAGCAGTTCTGCTAATTGAGACCAGCTGCTTCAATTCCAAATTCTTCTCTCCAGAAATATCGATACTATGACGTTATGATTAGAAAGCATTTTACCAAATGCCTCTCAATTCTGCACAGCTCAGATGAAGCGCAGCTGCAGACAGAAGGGACAGTTCCCTGAACATACAGAATAAAACACTGCTAAAACACTGGAGAAATGAAGGCTAAGAAGAAAGTCAAAACAGAATAATGATGGCAGAGAAAGCAGCCTACTGTATATGCTTGTGCCTGTCATTTTCGATGTTGAAAGGATCTCACGCAGACTTCTTCCTTATGCTCTAGGATAAATGGCCACAGAAGTGCAGTGTAACAGCTTCATGCGGCAGGTGTGCGTATGTCAGATCCAGTTTTTCTGTCCAAGGATGGATTAAAGCAAAATCCATCAATCTGGGCCTGGCCTGGGAGAGTAGCTGTGGTCTTGAATCATTTGGCTCCAGGGACTGTTCTGCACAGCCCACTGGCAAAGAGTCACTGGAACCGATAAGCTAGTGGGAAGATTTGCAAAGTCGGAATGCCACCACAGCACCATGGCTTGGCTTCACTGTTGGCTGTTTCCCTGTGGCTGCTGACTCCATGCAGAAAGCTGTCAGCTGGATGCTTGGCAATGGTCACACTAGGATTCCCGAAAGCTGCAAGCATTTTCCCCCTCAGCCAGGCTGGATTAAGCTGGCTAACAGTACAGTCAATTCCAAATTCACTTAGAAGTCTCGGGCCTTGTCTGTGACCATCACATACAGGGTATTCCTGAAAAGACATCTGTTTACTGAGTTTATGTAAGAACTGGGCAAACAATTTCAATCCCATCTGTTGTTCCAACCTCCTGAGCACAGAGAACAGAATCCCTGAAAGAGAAAATCTCATCAAGAATGGTCTGAAAATGAGAATCATGATACATCGTGTGGTTTCTTCCTGAGAAAGATGCTGTACAATCTTACTGAAAACATAGCATGCTTCAGCGTGCCGCTCAGTAAACAAGGGCCTAACACACCGTTTCACTACTCAGATTTCATACTACACCAGAGGTAACACAACACAACTACAGCAGAGAGATCACTTTGCTATGCTAAATGATTTGCCTCCGAATCTGAAAATCAATGAGGTAAATAAAATGTTTTATACAGATACCAGACAGTGTCTTTCAGCAAACAAAATGCTGATGTTTTTTTTAAAAATATTCCCACTACATTACTCTGGAAATTCAAAGTGTTCAGAGTCTCATTCAGCTTTTACCATTTACGACTTTTTTTGCTTTCGTTGTGTTCCATTCATCCACCGAATCTCCCTTTAAAGCTGCAGTTCTCTTACCTATTTCACTTTCTAACTTTTGGTCTACATTAGAATCCACAGTACTGCAGGAGAGGGAATACTTCAAAGAAATTCCAGCAAGGTAAGTTTGAACACATTACAATTGATTATAAACTTCAAGAGTCCTTCTCTGAAAAAAATCAACTTACATTGTATGCGTAACATTCACTGATTGCATATTCCTTTAATCTCCATTTTCTTTCTGCTCCTAGTAAGGTTGCTATACTTACGTGTGCTGGAAAACAGCTGACAGAGAAGGACATGCAAGAAACATCAGTGTAAAGATATATGCTCCATGTGCTTATAGGGAAGTTACCTCAATGAAATGCTTTACATTGCATGTAGACCTGTCTGTGTCATTTGCAGGGGACAGCTTGATGGAATTCTGTTGATTGCAGCACAGTTGTGCTCCCTCTCATCAAGCTGAATTTAGCCTTTCTAGTCACCAAATCACATGAATAAACTTATATGCATGTATTTATTTTGGTTTTAGGTTTCCAAGATCCATCAATGACATTCATGTAAGGTGACAGGTATCACAAGGCTAGGTAAAAAATTAATTAAGCTCTTCTAAACACTACAGTCATTGGGACCATTGGGACAGACACTTTGATGGTTTCCAGTGGCACAGCTCTGTGGATTGTTAACAGAATTACAACAGTTTTAAACAGTCACAGACTTTGGCACGTCAGATCATAACAAAGCCATGCAGCAGAGCAAGCAGTAGGAGTATTCAAACAACAGATTTACTAGCCTCTCTTAAATCTCTTCCTCCTGACATTTATACACCTCAGTCTGCAATGTATCGCAACTATTATGTACTGCCACAGTGGTAGAAGTCAATTGCCCAACTCACATCTGCCCCAGCAGAGAAGCAACAACTCTGCAGCTGATCGTTTATTTTGTTCACAAAGCAGAGGTATACTCCCATTTAATTTCAGCTGCCCTAGCCTCCTCCATAACTAAATTATTGTTATTATGCTCTGCATAATCCTAGTACTGACAGGGATGTTTGTTATACGTAATTAAAGATATTAATTTTGCATGGAACACAAGACACAGTCAAGAACTTATTTTTTAAATCTCCCATTAGAAAATTACCTTCATTAGCACCGACTCGCTGAGCTTCTCTCTGTTGACAATTTTTATCGCGACCTTCTGACATGTGACACAATGAACCCCCAACTTCACAAGCCCTGCAGGAGAAACAGAGTAAAATAGAGAGGAAGAATTGGTTAGAGATAGCCGCTGTTGAGATATTTGCTATTAGTATGCCACCCAGCAGTTAGCAACTTACATGCAAACCTTTCTACTAGCCTCTCTTCCAGCCAGGTAAAGTCTTGCGAGTAATGAAGGCCCTGCAGGCCACACTGTGACCATTTGGCAGTGAAGCCATCAACATCCTTCATGCTACTGCAGTTTCTGCCATTAAAGCTGTATTTTTGTTGAACCACTGTATTCCAGCTCTCACCACTCAAAGTGCGTTCTACCAGTAAGAAGTAAACTTCTGCCAATTTAACCACACTAGGCTAAAGGATTTTGCCGACACCCGACATCAGCCAAAGCTCAGAAATCAACAAGACTAGCTGGTCAAATGTCTGCAGCGCTGACACAGGCCCTATGTTTTTCTAGCTCCTTCCACAGCTTTCATGCTCATAATAAAAAGGTACTTAGTTATGCTTTCCCTTACTGTTTTAATTTACCTTGCTGTGTAAAGTTAACACTGTGATGAATGTCATTGTGGCATGAAGGAACATCAACATATGCTGATACAATTCTAACTTCTTATTTATTATTATTTACTATATCATTGTCCTCAAATAATATAGAGTGCTACTAAATTATTATACTGTCAAAAGGATATGGATATCCCTGGCAAGATCAGGATGTCTGAGCATGCAACAAAACTCCAAGCAGTAAAAGAAAGAGGTAAGTAACTTACATGAAGCATCATCTTCTACAAAATTTTTACCTAAATCTGCTGACTTGCATAAAAGTACATTGAGATATCTCCCACAAGTGAGTTTAAGATAGTCCCCTGAGCTCTCAATCCTATTGCCATTAAGAAAATTTGTACCCAGAAAAATTATATTTTGTAGATCTATTCAAGTGAAATCTTGTTTACTTCAGCTTTTACTCATCAAAAGTTTACATGAAACACAACACCTGATAGGCTGGAAGCCACCCCACTCCACACACAATACGCCAAATTGCCATTTAGTTTATTTCAGTTATAACTGAAGTAAGAAGAAACGGCACCTCCTCAGTGTCACTGAGACTTGCTGGGCTTCGCAGAGCTTTTATGAGCAATGACACTGCACAGTAAGCAAAAGTCTAGGTCAGCTCACAGCTCCTAAGCTGAGTTGCAGTTAAGATCCCGACCCCATTCCCTGATGCAAATCACAAAACCAAACACGTTGCTTTATCTGCAGATTGAACACAACAGATCTGCAGTCCAGCGAAACAAAGAACACAGGACTTCACACTTCTTATCGAGGGATGAATATATAGACTATTGCCTTACTACAAACTCTCCCCAGTGAAGCGACCTGGAGTTTCAGCAGCGACTCCAACAATCTCCTGCAGATACTTGTCCATTTTTTTGCTACATAGTTAATCATAAATTTGGAATCATTAATCACTGGTGATTATGCTGAGAAATAAATTCTCGACTCACTTCCGGCCACATCTCTTTCATCGTGTGCTCAAGTGTTCTGGGTATTTCTAGTCCCATAATTTCTCGGTCTCATCTGGTTAAATGCTGACATCCTTACTTTCAACCACAACACAAGTCAGAAAAATTAAGAACGCTGCGCACTGACAAATCCATTTGAAACTGTGCATAGCAATAGCCTGTCCTCTGCCTGAAGTGGCTGAGAAGCACAGCTGGGGGAAGATGCTGTGATGTCCGGCCAAACTTCACTCTTATATCTGAATTTTGTCTATTCAATAAACTTATAATATTACCTATAGCACTACTGGCTCTATGTTCACCGTTCATAGCAGCTGCCATCTTACTTATGCTTCTTCTCTTTGGCTTAGTTCTGTGTTTGGACAGCGGCTACTTGGCACCACTTTGCTGCAAGTGTGCACAGTTTCAATCTGTGCCAATTGCTTCCTTCCTGCTTCCAACACAAACCACAGCTCTACATCAGTCTTACAGCACGACCACATCACTCTCTACATTGCTCTTAGTTACACTTTCAAATGTCAGCAGAACTTCTAGCTCAGTCCCTTATATCTGGGGTCCTGGGATCTGTTACACAGTGCTGTACTGTAACACGCTGCAGGCCAATGATTTTAAGAGGTCAATAAAAGTGACAAGCAACTGCTCTCTGTAGCTGGTTCTACACCTCGAAAAAAATATAGAGGCTTCTGATATCTCACACTTAAGGGTTTGATTTCAAATGTTGTTGCTCTCAAATCAAGACATCTGTCCCACTGAGCTTGCCTGATCTGTAAACTATTTTTGCTTGGTCCTCCCTGAAGCACCCTGTCATTGAGTCATAGAAGGGTTTTAACCATGAACTTCTGGGACACCACCATGCTCTACAGGCAATCTTCGCAGTGTCCTCTGTTCTTCTGGCTACTAACCTATCACAGAAACTCAAAAATCAAGATTAAACCATTCTGTTTACCCCGATAAAAAAGTCCATTGACTGTTAGAAGACACTGCACACCTTGCAAAAATCACACTGATACTGAATCACACTAATTTTATATTGAATTAATTTTATTGATCTCAAGAAGTCATTCCTGATTTACACCATGGAACCAGAGGACAGAATGAGAAAACACATGTGAGATTTAATGCATTTGTCCTCTTCTCCTGATTCACATTTTAAAAACCATTTAAAAAAAAGCACTGTCACTGCTGTCTGTTTTGAGGAGATAGAACTTTAAGACAATCCTCTGCACAGCCCAAGACAGCACTTTTCACTGTACTAAATTCACCGAAGGTAATTTTAGGGCAAAAATAAAACATGTCGTTCTGTTCTGCCCCCTCCCCCCTCCCCTAGCCACTTCCTTTTGACATTTGCATGTCAGCCTAACCAAAAAAAAACCTCTTAGTAAGTCCATCTATAGGAGAAGTCCCTCCTGCTACTATGAGGAAATCCTAATAGAGCTTGGGCAGAAAGGACTTATATTCAGCACTTCTGTTTCTATCCTGTAATTCCATTCTAGTGTGCAACTACTCAGAGATTTGAACTCCTGTGGGCTTCTGACGCTTAGGGAGCCCTTTTACTGACACAGAGAACATAAACCATTCAAGATGTACTATGTATCTGCATAATGACACACTGTTAGAGAGAATAAGAAGCAACTACGTGAGTAAACGCCTGAGCTATTGTTGAAATGGAAGTGGCAGAAATGCCTCCTTAGAAACAAGTGTCCAAGCTATGTTTACAGGGTTGTGGAAGAGGCCATGGATCTCCCAGTTTTTCCTCTCCTGTATACACAGCTGTTACCAAGCACCAAACCTCCAATACAAATGTGTCAACAAGTTAGGTACCTACTTGTAAAGAGCTTATCTACACATTCAGGCGAGCACACGTACCTGTGTGGTTCCCAAAGAAAAACAAACTAGGCTGCCGCTAAAAAGGATATTTTGCATGGGTTTGGCTTAAAGCAAGTCTGCCAGGCAACAAACAGAGTTTGAACTTGTCAGCTTCATGAGTGATTAACCTCTCAAATGCAGGCAAGGAACCTTCATGATTGTTAAAGTTAACTCTGGTCTGTCCCTGCAGACAATCTAAGATGCTGTGGGAATCCAGTGCTTAAGTTTCCCCCACCACTCACATAGCTGTCACACACACCCCTCCGGGCACACTTCAGATTTCACCACCTGTGGGTGGTTCCCAGGGGCTCTCGGGCACTGACATGCTGGGGCTTTCAAATAGGTTGTTACATTCCATGAGCTGCAAACACTGGGCTGCTTTTGGTCTTAGCCACCGAAGTGCACCACAACCAGCCCTCTAATTTCAGGCTGGGGAGTAAAGAAGAAAACATGAACACGCTGAAAAGCAAGGGGATGTGTAAGCTAACATTGTTGTTTCATTTATAATTAAACGCCATGAGTTGAAAACCAATGAGCATGAGGAACCCCGGATGACACAAGGGAAAGATGATGCCACGCAAGGCAGAAGAGCAAAGCGAAGCGTACAGGCCTGACACAGCCTGACACACACTGACCTGCTAATAACCATGCCTGTGCATTCTGCTGCTGGTAAACCCCCACTCTGCGGATGCTTAAAGATACACAGATCTTTTCGGAAAAGGACAGGAGCTTATGTGATGAGCAAGGGACAGATTTAGATCAGCTGGACAGCCCATCCTGAAGCAGTACAGAGAGGAATCCTTTATTCTACCCAAGCAGAATGTACAGTGGGGATGAAGAAACAAAAGCTCCCCTCCAGCTGAGACAATATATTCACTGTGAATCCCTGATCACAGAAAGTCATCTCTGTCGCCTATATTGTAACTAGCCATCACCTCCATGACTTTTCACCCAAGGACAGGATTTCAGAAAAGGCTGATTTACTATTGTCTTGCATTTTGTGTAGTAATTTTCTCTAACGCAGACTGCATAAAACACTAAGAGTTTGGAGCTGGTGCTGTTTCACATCCACTTTACAGTTGTGTAAATAGCAGCATGAGGGAACACAACTGTGGATAGTAACACCTTATTAGTGATCCTGTTATTACAACACTTCATTAGAGAAAGAAACATTCTGTGAACAAGAGAGAACTGTTTTTCAGTCCTACCCAAACTTGGAGTCTGCCAAAGACACCGAACTGAAACAAATTATCATTTTGAGAGAGAGAGACTAATAATTAATGAAACAACACTGTTGTTTAAATATAGCACCTATGTATGCTCATTGTTAATGAACAATGTTCTTACATTTTTTTAGAAATATTAAACATAAGTAACTTATTGTCCTAATTTTTAACCATAAGGCCAATAGCCACTTCAAGAAGTGGAATGAAAAATTAGATACATTTTGCCACATACATTTGCTACGTTTAATAGATATGATTTTTCCAATGGTAAAGGGAAGCCCTTCATTTTCTTTTGAAATAAAACTAACCCAAGGCCCTACTGTAAGCGTTGATAGATTTCGATAGTAGGGAAACCAGGCACCGATTTCAGATCATCTGCATGTATCCTGTTGCTTGCTCTTCATTTCACTTCATAGCACATTGTCAAAAAACTTCTTAAAAAATTTGAGTGGAAAGCCTTGGTGTGGCCAGTTGTATCTATTTCGGTTAGATGAACAATTAAAACAATGTCTAGAGAGAAATATCACTCCTCTTTTAACTTGAGTTAGCTAACTGCCAATTGATTCAAGTCAATGAACACTCTGCAAATGTTAATCTAGGCACTGCAGGACACAAACATTTGTGGTTTACTTCAGGACTCTGACTAGTACTGGTAACAAACTATCTGGATTAAAGAAAGAACAAAAATCTTAGCCTGAGTAAACCCAAGTACACTGTTTTATAAAAAGTTTAACATGTGTACACCGTTGCTGCACGTGAGGTTTATATATATGACCTTTATATACAAATAATGTAATTTATCCCCACAAATTGCAGGTTGCTGTTGTAAATCTTAAATGCATTTATGGATGCTCATTCCTGAAAACTACATGCACTAGCAATAGCAAGATCTGCAAACCTTCAAGGATGCCAGTTCAGAAAATCAACACTTAAAGCAAACAAAAGCATTAATACAAATCAAGTGGAGCATAGGACAATGCTTAAAATGTAATATTCTTGCTCTTTATTCTCAACAGTTATCTTCACAAACACTGTAGTTTCAATTAGGGTTAAATCAGTTCAGTTACAGTGTCTAACTCTGCTGACTGCAGTGAAGTTGCTTTAGATCTACAACAGTGGAAAACGGATTAAAATTTGGCCCAGAGCAACACGATTTCCATAGCTGTAAAATAAGGTTAATAACAGTTACTTACCTTGCAAGGGCTGTAGAAGGATTAACTGATTAATCTTTACAAAGAATGTTAGAAAGGGATCTAAACCCTATGCAAGTTTTACATATTGCAACCAGGAAAACTGCATCTCAAATACAGTCTTGGAAAGGTCTAGATAATTTCTTATTAATACCTTCCATTTCATTTCCTAATTCTTCTAGTGTATAGATTTCTGGTCTCCTACAACATGTATCTTACCCTCTTCTTAGCTGCACTGGAAAGAACTTTGTTACTGAGCATCCTACTTATGGAAGCCAATAATTGCCCTTAATTACTCAGTCTTCTCATTGAACAGATGTTTATTTTTCTATAGCAATTGTTATCTCTAATTATTGCCTTTAAAATAAACAGAGCCTTATATCAAGTGACAGGGAAATTACACGGCATCAGTTTATAATTGCATGTGGGGAAAGGAGGTATAGGGTTGTCTAGAAATCTAAAAGGATGGGGATGGAACTACCCATGCTGGTAATCAAATAATTTGACCACGGGCTCTTCTACAGAGAGAGTCCAGTGCTAAAAGGCTGTTCTAAGAGCTCATGCAATAACTGTTTCTAAACAGAATAAACTGTAATTACAGTAGGACTAAAGCCAGAGTTCAAATGCTCAGCAGGAACAAGGAAAGAGACGTTGGTCAGTGCCGGGATTCACGGGCCTCATCTCAGAGCACAGGGAAGCTGCACACTAAATCGCTAGAGCCTAGATTCATTCTCCCGAGCTAGGAGCCCTGTCAAATGTACGCTGGCTCGGCCAGCTGAAGGGATACACTCCTAAACTCAGAGACTGGTGAAAACAATGCATCAGCTCAGATGTGACTGGATCCACATGCCTGACATTAGAGAACAAGAGACACAGATACGTATATACATACACAGCAGCTCACTAGAAGTAGGTTTTACATTGTATGCCTCAGAGATTATGGTAGGATCATCCTCCAAGCTCAGCAGGATCAAAACACACAGAACTAACATCACCTCTATTGATTTTTATCTTGGTCTCTTTCTTACAATATTTCAGAAATCAATACTTCTCAGAAACCCTTTGTGCCCCCTGAACATAGCAAAAAACGTGACTGTTGAGTCCTTTCGACACGCTTTCTTTCCCATCTTACCATATACACTCACATGTCTAAAGAGGGCCCCCAGGGAACCACAACAAAAACCTTGATGGGCACACTGGATGTTGCCTTCGTAAAATGCCATTATTTCATCAGCCAAACTCTAACAAACTCTTCAAGTCCTCTGGGATCATCAGGAGCTTGTGATGTCTAGTGGGCTGAGCTCCTATTTCAGATCAAGTCTTTGTTCTCGTACAAAAACACTTGGGAGCCTAAGCTTTGCTGCCACAGCAAAAGTGCAGACTTCAGCCTCCAACATGCAGGCCTGAAAGCATTTGAGCAGCACCCCCACCCCCTGCAGACAAGGAAAGAGAAGACCGATCTCATTGTTTTCAAACAAAAAAAGACAAATTAAAGTATAAAAGATCTTTCCACTGAAGCTCCAGAAAAAAATTTCCCTATTTTACATCTCTGGTTGGGTACTGGGAAAACTCTGCTTTTGCCCACAAATCCTAGTCAAAAGCCTTTCTTCCCATTTTCCAAGAGCTGTACATCTTCTTTTTGAGGAATGATGAGATCCATGCCCCCCTTCAGACTTCATTAATCCTTTGTCAGTAGATGACCAAAGTTGGCCATTTTCAGGTATAGCGGGAAGCCAGCAGAGCTCTGTCTATCATACAAAGATATCTTTTAGGAAACATGTCCCTATAATCAGGTAACATCTGAGTAATGAGCCATAACATCCCCGCTTGGTCCAGTGAAGGGCTGATGCACTAAGAAGGAGGGAACACTGCGCAGCAGAGAAACAGGAGGTGAGGAAGGAGGAGAGGAAACAGCAGATAAACTGCTATTCACGTGTGCTTTTAGCTGATTTTAATCTCATTTTCTATGCTCATTTCTTACGTTTCCCCTTCTTCACCACACCTTTCCACGCTCCCTCTGTCAGGAAGTCCTCACACCCTTTTGACCCTCCCAACAGCCAAGACTCTTTCAGCTAGGTTATATGTATATTAAGAACTTAATTAAAAAGCAGGGTTACCGTGGAAAATCTTTACACAGAAGACAAAGGTCATGCTCTTCACAAGATTAGGCTCACCGCAGAACACTTCATCTACTCGGCTCAGTGCTGATACAGCTTACTTTGCCCTCTGATGTCTCTTAATCACCCACTGACAGATTCCTAACAGGATTTTCACTGACTGCTGAGATGCTGCACTTCAGGCTCAAGAAGTGGTCTGGATTAACCATACTTGCACCCATGCTATGAACAAGGCGCCAAACAGCAAGTCACAAGCGCATGCAGCACATCCCGATTCCCATGAATTCCGGAAGAGCTTGTCAATGACAGTGGGATACGGCCCATACACAGCCAGGGGAGAAATGTGCTCAATAACCACTGCATACGTTCTTCTACAGCTACAGATCTTTTTCCAAGGACAGATTGTTCTGTGTCCTGTAGAAGCAAGCGGTTGATCTCTTGCAGATCCACATCCTAAATTTAATTGCATTGTTCCTCTACAAAATCCTGGATTCTTCTCATATTCCCTACTTAGATCTCCAGTCCCATCTCAACAGGTCCTCACCACATCTATGGACATTCTACCCCCTCCCCCCCCCGCAATGTCATAACACCTACAATTTCCTCCCATGTCTCTACCTCCTTTGTCTCTAGCTTATTCTATCTCCTGCAGTAACACTCTCCACAGTTTTACCCATTTGTCCTGCAACTCACCTATCACTTGCACGGTTTCCCTCCACATAGCTTACTCTCTCTTTTGTCCTACGTAGAAGACAACAGATGCTGTGGCTAGTCCAGACCTGTGAGCACATTGTCTTGTTGGTCAATCAGCATCTACCAAACAGAATATCTAAAACCTGAGTTGTTCCTTGTATTTTCCCCCCAAATTTGGTTCTTTCTCCTGTACTCAGTCAACAGCATCCACTAAAGCTTGAAAGGACTTCATTAATTGAATTTATTAATTTGAAAGATTTTTGTGACTGTGAGACCTTTACATGAATGTAATTCCATTTATTTACATGGAGATACTCCCATCATACATTATCATGTTATCACATGCAAGAGGAGAATCGGGCCAGGGTTCGGGTAAGCACACAGTAGTGTCACCTCATCTTCCCTGTTCTGTATGTGACTCTTGTGGTATGGCCCTTTTCAAAACGATACTGAGACCTCCCAAGAGGGAAGCGGGCTTTGGAATTTAAATCCTGTTAATGGCTAAGTTCAAACCTCTCCGAATTGCTCATACAGTATCTCTTACTATAGTTCAGACTTCTTCAGTTCCTGTTTGGAAGCACGGTATGTGGATTTTTTATTAAAAAAAAAAAAGAATGTGGCTTCCTAGCGAAACAAGGTTAACACAGAAACATTGCATGTCTAGCTGTCCACACACCCTTCATCTCCAACAATGCTGGATCGTTGGATTCCATTGGCCAGCACCAACTAAATTCAACAGTGAGCCCTCAGTAACAGGTTCCACAAAATTCAGCATCTGGCTACAGGGAGACCCTGTAAGTCACCCCAGTAAGGGAAAGGTAAAGATACAGATTAGCCTTCAGTCATTCAGTCTGTCTAAGAGAAAACGCCTTGCTTGTCAGTCAGCATTAGAATAAAGTCCTGAGCAGAGCCCAACTGTAACTTCTTTGGCTGCAGGCTAGGCAAGGGGACAGGGGAGGGAGATGGAGAACGGCTGGCCCTCAGGCTACCTGAAGAGCAAAAGGGTAGGGGAAGTTCTAGGGACTCGTAACAGCAGATTTATGGGCCTGCAGAACACAGCTCCACGGAAAGAAATGGAAATAAATACTTTTAATAAGGTTTTGGTATTTTCACATGACTCCTACAGCCCTACATAGTCTCAGTTTGAGCAAATGTTTTAAGTGCTTCCTGTCCTCCATAGTGGATTGTGTGCATTATAAAACTATGAGGGCAGAGATCTCATGACACAATTGTAACAGACTGCTTTTCCCATTTTGGAATATGTTTCTCTGTGGAAGTGTAGGAAATACCACATTTTCTTAATTATACTAAATATGAGAAACCCCCAGCCTCTGGCTTAGGACAATAGGAAGCAAGACCATTTGAAAATGGTTTCTGGCTTAAAAAAATGAAAGTCACAGCAAAAGTATTAAACATCAGAAAAATTAGACTATTATCATTTTAATGAACAGAAATAGGCATATTAAAAAAAACAAATTTCAACAGTATTTCCTATAATGTGAGAATAATGGCTCAGGTCACAGTATGGAGCTGAAAGCGTTTATCGATTTCCTACACCGAGAAGAACAGGAGCTGCCTGCTCCTGTAGTACAAACTTCACTACAGCTGGTTCACCACCTTCCTTACAGTGAGGAAAGCAGGGGGTCACATTCAACACAGGGTTGTAAAAATGCCCAAGCACCTCATTAAATTAAGGTAAGGTTTATGAGAAACAATGTAATACCTAGAGAGCAAAAAAGAAAGAGAATAAAGTGAATTTAATTTCCTTTCAAAAGAAAGGTGGTTGGATAAATACAAACATGCAAGCCACTTTCTGATACCCAGCTTCATCACTTGGAAATTCATACCAGAGTGGCTGAGGCCAACTATGTCCTGAAACAGAGCTCAATTTCAAACTCAGGCATGAACCGGCGGTTATAAAAGGACAGTGGCATGAAAACTGTGCTGTCAAAACACATCTCTGTGTCATGCTTCTGTTCCAGGTTTTCCATGCAACAGCCCCTGCCTGGGTTGATGGAAGATCCCACAGTGCATTTTTCGTCTCTGGAAGAAATCACTGGGGAGGATGAGGAACAAATCAGTGGGTCTGATTTAAAGTCCACTGAAGTCAACACAAAAGTTCATCTGTTTCAGGAATTTGCAGACCAGTTTCTTCATCAGCAGCTTATGGCTATCCAAACCTTGCCTTCTCTAATCGGTGTTGCTGTAGAGAATGAGATGGAAGTGCTAAAAGATCTGGCTCTAGAAGACTTTATAGCTATGCCAGAACCAGCTGTTCTCAAGGGTTACTGAAGTCTACAACTCCCTGTATGTGTTAACTATCACTAAGGCAAAACAAATGTGCAGGCATTATTATTCTTGAATCTATAGCACCTTTTACTGCACCACTCCCACACACAGGAATGGGTTCTGCCTTCACTCAGGCTGGTAATTTCTTAGTATCAGCATAAAACCCTTAACTTAGGTACCCCACAAACACTAGTTCAAGGCCAGAGCCACGGTAAAGAAGGATAAAGAGTGGATGAGTTTTCTAGACATCAACAGAGAATCTCATCCTCAGGGTTTTTCCTCTGACTGCTTTCTGTTCTATGAATAATTGTATTTCTTGGCCCCACACAGTTAGCTGAAGTGTCAGAAGACTCAGGAAGGTCCAATCAAAAAAATCACCTTCCAGAAAAGGACACTTTTTAAGCCTGGACAAGTACATAGAAATAAGCAAAAGACCAATAAGCATCTTCTCCCCACAAGCTACAAAGTCTGGACAAAAGTTAAAAATATCATCCCTCAAGGACGACATGACCACAACTCCCACATGAGGACCCAGTTTTCCCTGCATGTACACTACTAGTGTGATCCCATTGGCTTCCTTGGAATTATTCCCAATTCCCACCGACTGAGAAGAGCTGCAGCCCGCCCAGCTTCCCTGAGGAGGTGACACAACACAACACAGTGCAGCCTACAAACAACGGTCACAGAGGAGCTCAGCATTGACTCAGAGCCGCTCACACTCAGAAGAGGAGGCAGCTCAAAAATAATTGAGATTGCTGTGCCTGTTCAGTGTCCTGACATACACAGGGGATAAACATGCTAAGATAATACAGTACTACCCAGCAATAATGGCATTAGATAAATCACGTATCAGTTTGCAAAGCCACTGGCCTTAAGGGATACTGCTTGTAAAGAGCACAAGAAAATACTGTCTTGTCCTTACGAACATTACACACACTTAGCTCTTTGGCTTTGTATTATGAGCTCCTAAGTGACTAGAAACTGCTGTGATACTCTTTACTCATACTGCGGGGTCAGGCCACTTGCACATTAAGGCTGTGGCCAAGTCGCATAAGGTGGGGTATGTAAGAGTCTCTTCTGAACACAGGAATCATCAGCAGCTGAATAGCATTTATCTGGCAGGACAGATATCCCACAGAAACATTATTTGGCTGTGACTCTCTATACTTAAGACACTAAAGGTTAGAGGTTGCAGTCCAAATCTTATTAGGGGAATAATTTTAAAAACTCTCAGCAAGGACAGAAAGAGACTTTTAAAAGAGAATTGGGAACTCCAGCAAAGGAGAAATATAGAGAAGACTCAGTCTTCAGATATGGAAAGTCCAATTCTGGTAACTCAATCTGCAAACCAATGGGCATGGTTTGGTCAGCTAGACAAACAAAACCATTATGGGCAACACTGTGAGGTGGAGTGACCTGTGTAATGTCACAAAGTGGTGCAACGGTACTGCTATAAGCACAGGATCGGCTTCTGGAGATCCAGCCCAGGTCGACGAGGCCTCCTGTGCAAGCAGACTGGCTACATACATTAGAAACAGGAGTGCCTGAAAGCACCTATGTGTATTGTGAACCTTACCAACAGTAGAGTGTGTAGCAGACTCAGTCCCAAAGATTACAGCTGCAGAAGGGTTCACCCTAAATTTCCCAAGGGAGCATTTTTACTTGCAGATACCAGACTTTAAAAGTGCTTAACACTAGATCTCTTCCCTTGCCTTTCACTGGGACAGAAGCGCCAGCAAGGTCCAGGAGATAGACAGAGAAACACAGAAAGAGAAGCTTACTTCTCAGATAAGGTTTGTCTAAACAGAGGCTTAGATTCATAGTTGCAGTCGAGAAAACCAGAATTGAGAAAGAGCAAAGGTGCTCCCCCCCAGTCAGATTAAAGGCAATTAAGGCAAATCTGTGGCCTTGTGCGATTACAAGTTGTCAAACACGAAGGAAAATCCCTCTGCCAACAGCATCCACTGTAAATCCCACTAACAACTATGTGAAGAAGCATAAAATAAAGGTTCTTTTGAAAACCTTGGTCTGTCTTCTCTGTAGTGCACTCTACTCAAAACCTGCCTCTGCAGCTGTATCTGAATGTTGCTTCGTAGTGTACCAAAGGCTGTACTGGGAAGAGAAGGTGCCTTCTGAAGGCACAGAGGCAACCAGGTGAGTGAATACTAGAGCAGGAATGTTCAGACTGCACTCGGTGGCAGTGCACTGGAAACAGCATGAAGAAAATCAAGGCAGGAGATGGCCAGTTATTTAGCAACAGGGTTAAAGAAACATATCAAGGCTTCTCTAAACATGGTCCCTGATTTGTGCTAGTGGTCCAGAATCCACTGCTGAGGAGAAAAGAAAAAAGAATCTAGAATCTGCTGTTGGTTACAGAGTCACAGAATCACACAGGCTGGGAGGAACCTCTTGAGATCATCTAGTCCAAGCCTCTGCTCGAGCAGGGACAGCCAGAACAGGCTGTCCAAGACCACGCCCAGTTGGGTTTTGAATACCTCCACAGATGAAGACTCCACAACTTCTCTGACTACCTGGTCCATTGTTTGATCACCCCCACAGTAAAAAAGTGTTTTCTTGTGTTCAGATTGAATTGTGTTTAAATTTGTGCCCACTGCCTCTTGCCCTGTCAGTGGGCACTACTAAGAAGAGTCAGCTCCCTCTTCATTCCCTCCCATCAGGCATTTATACACATTGATGAGAAACCTTTGAGCTTTTTCACCAGTCTGAACAGTCCCAGCTCTCAGAAGAGATGCTTCAGTTGCTTAATCTTTGTGTCCCTCTCCTGGATTCCATCCAGTAAGTCTGTATGTTTCTTGTACTGGGGAGCTCAGAACTGGATGCAGTTCTCCAGTTGCGGCCTTATCAGTGCCGAGCAGAGAGGAAGGATCACTTCCCTCGATCTACTCAATCCCCCAGCCTAGGATACTGCTGGCCACCTTTGCAACAAGGGTGCATGGCTGGCTTATGGTCAGCTTGTCGTCCACCAAGACCCCAAGGTCTTCCTTGGAAGATCTGCCTTTTAGCTGGCTGGCCCCCTGCACATACTGGTGCCTGAGGTTACGCCTCCCCAAGTGCAGGACTTTGCATTTCCCCTTGCTGAACTCTTGTGACTTTCCTGCCTGCCCAGTTCTCTAGCATATCTCAGTACCTCTGGATGGCATCAGAACCATCTGGTATATCAGCCATTCCTCCTGCTTTTGGCCTCAAAAATACAATGTATTGAATTTGGTTCATTCAGTGGTTTCCTTCCATTCAGTCTCTGTAAGTACTAATGAGTGAAGAACACTTCCAGAGTGTTTTAAGGATGTTAAATGGAACAACAATACTTCTTTGCAGCAGTTTTAAAGAATGTTATTCTTCATATTTTCTACATGTTTTATCCTAAAAGAAAAAATGTGCCCTAAAATTTTCTTGCTAGTACAAGGCAACCCAAAGAAAACTAAACCAGAAACTGTACAATAAAGAGGGAGTGAGATGGAAAGATCAAAATGCGCTGTTTGTTTCTCTTCAGCCAGGCCAGAGTCCATTCGCAGGAGTCTTCCTATAAGCAGAGACTTTACTAGCTTAAGGATAACTTTCCATGCTTCTGCTCTGACTACAGACAATGTTGCGAATGGGCCACTGCTGTGGTAAGTTCATGCTTTTATTAGCTGGATGTGTGAAACCAGACTTCTCCCTCACCCCAACCTTCCTCCCGATTCTTTTGGCTGCCATACCCTCACAAGACACCCAGCCATGCAAATTGCTCTCGATTTCTTCCCACACAGCAGGAAGGAGCCACTGCTGGACTGAGTACTAAGTTGCTGACAATAATGATAGGTTACCCTTTCTCTAGCCCAGTGAAGCTCATCTGCCAACCTTACCCCTACCTTGAACACTCCCAATCAATCAATTTTTTTGGATTTGCTAAAAGGAAGAAGAGTAACAAGACATCTAATTTAAGCTGAGACTTCCTCTTCCAGAGACCTGGCTTTAAGGTCTGGTTGGTCTCCTTCTAATTCCAAGTGGGGATGCCCACTTGCTGCAGATCCCAGTGCAAAACAGTCTGCTTTCCAGAGCACAGAAATGTCAGGTGAGCAGTGAGGTGCATTGGGAAGTCAGCAGAGAGCGCTCCGTATAGTGTCAGCCTAGAGGTACCTCACATGCTGTTGTAACCATTCAAAACAAACTGTTTTAAAATATTTTTTCCTTTATGTTTATTTTTACATGGAACCAGCGCACCTGGATAATAAATAATGATTTAGAATTTTTTTATCAATTTAATTTCACTTTAATTTCCAAACCAAAGAGAAGTTGACACAAATTACCTATAAAGAATGTAAGTCCATCTACAGTGAGTACAAAATGCCAGTCATCAATCTATAATGTAGCAAAAAAATTTTGAGGAAAGGATGCAAGTAAATGCGTATCAACTACATTATGACTTCAATGAATGGGCAGTGGTAAAGAATGTCTTCCTAACCACAGAGAAGAAATACTAAATTTCATGTAAAGAGAATTTGTTTGCAAACCAATATACCTCAATGGCCACCAACTTGAAAAATCAACCTTTCTTTAGGAAAATAGCTAAAATGTACAAACGAGAAATAAATATGGAATTGATAAATGAAATCAAGGGTTTGCCCTTGCTGATTTAAACCATATTAAAAGCCACAATTTAAATTGCCTTGATTTAAATATAAATGACCTAAATTAATCAACCTTGCTTTTCACATAGTAATTCTTCTCACAGCTAGGAGATCAGCCCCTAATCAGAACCTAACGAAAGTGCAAACAAGAGCACATCGCTGCAGCCAAATCCCACCTCCTCGGCAACATCCTTGCCACTTCTGCACTTAACTTACTGGCATCTAGAGTCTTGCTCCATGACTGAAGGTTCATATTTCCTAATCTGCTGCCTAATATGGGAACTCAGCTGTTCAAGATCGCGAAATAGTGGTGCTATGGGAAGTATGTCAGTACTTGATGTGGGTTCCAGCTTTAAGCAGAGCTTAATCTTTAAGACAGAGAACTGTCTACAAAGTGATGGAGCTACTGAGGTGAAACAGGTGGAATCAATGCTAACCAAGAAGCAAAGAGATATTCATATTCACACATCTATGGGAATTTGCACTCCCTCTCCTGCCCACACATGAACAAAGCACAAGGTTATACCCAGCCTGCTATTGGGAAAGCCCAACTTTATGACACATTTAACCCAGTAAGAATAGGATGCTGCAGAAACTAGTTGTTTTCTTCAGTCATTTTCAAACCTCATAAACATATTTCAGGACTAGGGAGAAAACTATTTTTAAAGAGAAAATACATAACATAACACAGAATTAATTATGTGAACAAGAGCCCTGTGGAATTATTATTGCTGTTTATATTGGAAGACTCAACCCAAGACTAGGACTCTACTCCGATACACATCACACATACACATAATAGGTGCTAGGCCCTACCTTGGGGTAGATGGTTATGATCCAAAGAGATGAGGCAGTCAAAGAGTGTATCTAATTATACACTATTTCTCTGTCTGAAGATAAAGACTTTAGGCATGAAGAAATTGGGTAACATGCTGAAGGTCACACAGAAACCCTGTGGCAGAGCTGCAAACCAAGTGCATGCCACAATCACATTTTAAATTGGTGGCAGTAGGTAAAAGCTAGAAAACCATTATTAATGTATTTTCAACTACAAACTATATGGTATAGCAGAAATAATTGGCCAGTAGACCATCGTTTTTATTAAATTGCAGATAAGCCTCATACCCACCACACTCTACAGGAGTGTAAAAGCAGAACAATTCCACTTGTGCCACTAGATCTGTTCATAACTTACAGCAGAAAATCTGAGAGCAAAAGTGGGGTGCTTTCTATGTTATACATGAATGTATAAATTTGGTGATAGAGCTTTCAAATTTATGATCCATTTAATGAAAACGACAATAGCGAAATCGCAACACTGTATTTTAGATGGGAAAAAGGATGCTGATTTCCGGAAGCAATGACAGAACAACAGAAAAAACAATGAAGGAAAATCTCTCTCCTCCTGCCTATCATCTTTCTTACTCTGCTCTGAGAAAAGGACGGGTCTGTAGCAAAATGATAGGCAGCATCGTCAGACCAAGCTCTTCAAACGGAAAGATTTAAGATGGTTGAAAGACTGTTAGGGAGGGATGTGATAATCCGGTGCCCACATCATGATCCTACCGGCAGCAGCAGAATGGCTGCCACAGCTCGGCTTCTGCTTGTTTAGATTGGTTGAGTGTCCGCTCAACTCGGCGGCAGAGCTAAGGCAGGTTTATTGTGCTGTGTGTGCTCTGGGACAAGGAGGGCTGACGGAGATGATAAGTGCCGCTCTGCAGAGCAGCAGGAGTACCAACTGGCACATGCGGGGAGGTACAGTACAATAATCTCCCATCTGCATGATATAGCTTTGAATCCCTTCCTTTACAGCTCAATAGGTGCATCTGCTGCCCCTCTGCTAATCCTCAACATTGTTTAAAATGCAGATCACTAGAGATCATGCTTTTTCTTTCCCATTACAGACCACAGCCTAATAAAAGAGCTTTAATCACACAGACAATATTTTATCTCTTGCAGGGTCTGCTGCTTCATTCTTTCCTCTTTGCCTTTGTTTGGAAGCCAGATCTTTGTCAGGCACTAGCAGCAGCAGAATATAATTTTGCAGTGCAAGGTTTGAAGCAGTTGAAGTGACTATAACCTTTCCCCAAACTGTGGCATTGTAATTAGAAGACTGCAAAAGGTAAACAGCAGGGTCACAGGAACCCCCTGAGAAAATGCATCCTAAACCCCTGGATATGTTGCATGATTTTAAATGCAAAAAGCAGCATCAGCAGACTTCCTTACTCGTCTTTGTCTCCCTAGCATTAATGCACTATGACATTTTTTAGATGTCAGAACGTACAAGAGCTACAGAGGAAAGCTATGATTGGTTATGTGACTGTAGGCTGAGAAAAATGACTTCATCTATTTCACATGAAGAACATGCACATGAACATACGTATATGTAAATGCTAAGCTGAAACAACCATCTCTTTCCAGGCAATTCTATCACCAAATGAATGACCCACTAAGCTGGAAAGCTGTTCTTGCTGTGACGAGAAGCAGATCACGCAAGTCAACATTGTAAAAATAAGGCCGTGAGACCCACTGTAGTTAAGCCCTGATACAGCTCTGAATCTTCTGAGGAAGATGTGACATGACTGAGTACTCCTTTTTACGGCTACTGCCATCAGTGCATTTCAAAGGGAAGGACCAGCCTAGAATTCTCCTCATACATATTGATCCTTAAAATAATTTTCTTCTCTACCAACCCTGGTTCCTGCAAATAACTGTACAGCATAATACAATAAATCTTGTCTCTCCCTGTATCTATAAACTGCAGCAAAGAAAGATAATCATTTTACTGATCAGGGTATGCATGTCTTCCACAAATGTACAATACATGGTGGAGAGAAAGACAAAGGAATCCTTCCTGTGTTCTTACATTCCAAGAAATTTGTTCATGGCATGATGATAAAACATAGCACAGCACTTCCCCTACCACAGGGAGCAAGATAGATACTGAAGGAATAAAAAACACACAAGCGATGTGGCTAAGAGGGATGTACTCCTTACCATTAGTATTTCTTGAGTCACCAGATCCTCAAGAGACCAACTGAGGACAACTCACTGCTTGCAAGAATTCCAGATGCTATTTGGAGCTTGGCAAGCCCCAGACTTTCACTTCCTGAAATACCAGCTGCTCTGCAGGGACTCTCTGCTGTAGCAGAGCCAACTGGGCATCACAGAGGGTCTTAAAAGGCACGATCCTACAGGCTGACACAGTCCAAAACCATTCAAGCCATTCCTCACCATAAACACACGTGCTCTGTTCGTCTACGAAGCCTAGGCAGATGCTGTGCTAGCCACTGACTTCCTAGACAGCAGGAAACCCAACATGTTCTGCCCGACTTACGCATCTGTACAGAAATTGTTGGAAGCAGGAGTCGTATGCTTCAGAGCATCTTTTATTTGAACTCACGGGAGTCCCTAACAGTAACTCTGTGTCTGTTAGATTTGCTGATCAAGGACAGCCCAGCACGTTGTCCTCTTCTGCCAGTTGCCATCGTAGCAATTAAAGGGGAAAAGACTATGGGACGAGTCATTTAATCAGTGCACAAATGCATATATTATTTGTCTCATTATGTAGACACAGTGTGATTTTCAATTAGCTGTCCAATGGTATGATTGAACACAAGATACTTTAATTATATATTTCATGGACATGCTTCAAAGGTGCTGCTTCAATCTCAAAATAATTAGCTGCTTGCACAGGCAACTTAGAGAGTTCCAGAGGGCCTGTGCTTTCTGTATATTTAAAAAGGAAAGTAGAGTTGTTTGAGTTTCCTGAAATACAAAGGCCTCCCGGTTGCAAGATAACTGCACCTAATGTATGTGTCCAGAACTACAGGTGCCTGCAAACGTGTATATGTTTGGATTCCTAAAGAAACATGGAAAGCAGTCAATAGCTGCCATATGATATATTTGATACTTCAGAAGCAGCTCTCTGTGAATATTAGGTCTTGCAAGGGAGTCTTTGATGAAGGTGTGCACACACCTCCACACAGACTATCCAAACCAAATCCAGGAAAGTAGAAGTGAAGCAGGGCCAAAAACGGCAAAAGGCGGGGAACGGCTGGAAATGAACCAACGAAGCTGAGTCACATTCACTTCTCTCACTGAGCAGCAGTGCTGACCTACAGCAGCAGTGTCTCATTTGGTGTTTGTATAAGCAGTAGTAAATTACTGTCTCCTGGTGAAAAAGGTGAGGAAGATGCTACAAAACAAGTTTTCTCCAATTAACAAAGCCTCCCAGGACCACTTACACATTGTCCCCTCCTAATGAGGGCACCCAAAGTCATAATCCAGTTCTCTTCTATAATTAACATCTGTAATTACTAGTATACAACACTATGCCTTAACGAATGGCACTGCTCAGAACATCAAACATTTGTATCTGCACTTTTGTGCATATTAGATGTAAAGCATGCAAGTTTCACAGCAAAAAAATCAAATTTTTTTCATATAGGAATACCAGATTTCCATTTCAACTGCTAGCTAACGCATCTGAGTAGTCCTAACAGCGTCTAGAGAGAAGGTTAAATTCTGGCAACCCTAGACAAGCATATGTGAATATGAATTGGTTTTCTTGTTATAAATAGCAATGTCTTGAAGGACCCCACCTGCCAATGATCTCTACCAAGGTGACCAGATGACACACTCTGCAATGTGTCTAGGAATTTTTTCTTAAACGTCTATTCCAGAGCTGCTGAAAATAGTGCCAAAAGGAATTAGCAACATTAACTGACAAAGGAAAAATGTCAAGTATAAACGTTGCCAGAAGATACTTATTGTTCCCACAACCAGAATGCCACATGACATCTCTCCCAAGAAACAGTCAACTTTTACACTAACTCCCCAATAACTCAATTATCTGTGTCAATGTCAAGGCAGGGCTCTGCCCCTTCACATTCTTTGTCATATATATTTATCTCCTCCTACATCACAGCAGTCCTGCTGGCCTTAGGAAAGAGATCCCTTGGTAGAAATGAGGCGTGACAAGAAAACAACGCAAAGATTTTGAATGCATAGAGGCATCTTTTGTAATTAAGGGTTTTGGTTGTTTTTCCTGTAGGTATTTATACGAGGTTTATTTGTTTGTTTGTGAAGTGAAGCTACTAAGCTTCAGGGAATCATTTCAAAATTGATAATGCTTCAAATTTAAAGAGACTTTTCCAGAGCTGAGTTCTCTAAATTATGATGTAAGGAATGAAAGGAGGTAGCATGTACCTTCAGAACATGCAGGATGGTGAGGGTTACCACATAGGCAGAAAACTAAAATTTCTCCATGCATGCCTGCTCTCTGCCAGCAGAATTAGCTAGGTGATCCTCAGCAGCAGCGAAAACATCAGTGAATCTTACTGACTTCAGGTGCTTGTTTGCATGGAGGATGGGTACTTCAGTACATAAGATATGTATTAAAGCAGAGAAAAAAATTGTTCAGCAACCCCAAACTTTGGATAGGGTCATGTGTTGTAGTTTCACATATACTTTAAACCCACAGAAGCTAACACTAATGATACAAGCAGCAGTTCAACCTCATGTCACTTGCAAGTGTTTTCTTGTCCATGTAGTACACCAGCTGAGAGAACTGATGTAGGTGAAAGCAACTCCACGAAATAAAAAAGGGTTTAATTAACTCAGGTCTGTACACAAACCCAGCACACAGAAGAACCACACAACCTGCAGGGGAAGAGAGGTCCTTTGCCCTAACAGCAATGCCAGCTTAGCCACACTGACACGTACATACGCAATGCTACAAGTACAGCTCCAGAATGTCCAAATGAAATTCCTTTTTCTGTTACAAATTCCCTTCACATCACTGATAACCAGATTTTTTTCCCAAGCCTCAATTCCCCATCAGTGACATGGGCAACATTGTTTCCTTTGTTCTTTCTGTCTACATGGAGCATATGGAGTTTTAACAGGTTGGTACAATCTGTACACCAACAAGTACAACACATCTCCAATTATGACCAAAAAGTGTACGTGCTGTTGTATTACAATTAAGATAAAACAGTAAAAGGTGGCGAGCTGACAGCTATGCCTTTTTATAACTGAAGGCTGTAGTAACTTCACGAATGTGATATTACTTCTTTGGGAATATGGCTGAGATGAGCTGTGTCTTGCATGTTTTGTTCTGTTGTCAAGTAGAAGAAGGTATTTTTTCTGGACTACGGATGACAACAAATGGGAAGAGGATTATCCTGTTTATTCCCAAGCTTACGGAAACTGTCCTGTGGAACCAGTCATTTAAGTGCACCAGTCAACATGGACCTACCTACCTCAGGTCTCTTTGAATCTGGGACTCAGTCTTTCTATGCCTTTGTTTTTTCCATCGGTAATATTAACCTGTCACACAGAAATACTAAGGATTAATGTACTCAGGTTGGCAAACTGTCAAAAAGTACTTCTAAGGTGTTTTTGTAAAGGCTCCTTTTCTTCCTCCTTAGAACTGAGCAGGAAAGCCAATTTGCTGAACTCGCTATTTCTGACTATTCTACAGCAGCAGATGCACAGAACCCATCAATTCTCACTGACCAGTCTGCACTTCTAACACATCCACCCCGAATTCATATTTCAGTCTTTACATAACATATCACACCCTCCAGAATGTACTGTGCCCCTTACCACTAGAGTGGGTCAGCAAATTGAGTAAGCATACGGGTCTCTTCTTGCAGAATTTATACCTTTCCTTAAGCAAGTTACTCTTCTTCCTTTTCAAAATCACAGAGGTACAGCTTGATTAAACATGGCTAAGTCAGGTCTAAATGTTCTTGTCATTTCTCCTTTATTGTGTGTCAGGGTTTAACCCCAGCTGGCAACTAAGCCCCACACAGCCACCCGCTCACTTTCCCTTAGTGGGATGGGGGAGAGAATTATAAGAGTAGAAGTGAGAAAACTCATGGGTTGACATAAAGGCAGTTTAACAGGTACAGCAAAAGCCACGCATGCAAGGAAAGCAAAACAATGAATTCATTCACTGCTTCCCATGGGCAGGCTGGTGTTCAGCCATCTCCAGGAGAGCAGGGCTCCATCACGCGTAACAGTTACTTGGGAAGACAAACGCTATCACTCCGAACAACCCCCTCTTCCTTCTTCTTTCCCCCACTTTATATGCTGAGTATGACAACATATGGCATGGAATATCCCTTTGGTCAGTTGGCGTCAGCTGTCCTGGCCATGTCCCCTCCCAGCTTCCCATGCACCTGGCAGCCCAGGCCAGTGTAAGAAGCTGAAAAGTCCCTGACTGCCTAGCAACAACTAATAACATCAGTACATTATCAATATTATTCTCATACTAAATTCACATTATTCTCATACTAAATCCAAAACACAGCACTATAGCAACCACTAGGACACCGTGTATTCCTCTTTTTCATATTATAAGTCCTGCTCCATCATATTAGGAAATCAGTGAGCAACTCTTTTCCAAATACCACACTAGAATTTCCATCTACGTACTGAAGGATGTACCAGCCTTCACAATCTACATATTTATGTTGGTGACGCTGACAGCAGTAAAACAAATGAGTTCAAGCCAATAAACAAAAAAGACGTGACTGAGAAAATACATAATCTGATCTTGGTTAAAAGCCTGTAAACAAGGAGAAGGCTAGCTGAGATTAGTGGATTTAACTTATGAGTTAAATCAGTACAAACAAGGGAGGACTACAATCTCCCTCTGTAAGCAACTGAGAACACTGACAGCACCATCACACAGCTGGACTTGTTGATAACTCATCTCCTGAGCGGAAGGAAACTATGCCAAAGATTCTACCCAACTGAGAAAGTCAAGGGGCTAAAAGGTGCATGTGTTCCACTCACTTACAAAATGGGAAATACACTTTTAGACCTATGCTTCCTACTGCTCAGTCTACAGATTAATTTTAAGCTTATTTTGAATTTTAAAAATTCCCAAGGAAATACATTTCGGTGTACAGAGCAGAAAGGCATCACCAATTAATAACTGGGATCCCTTTACTGGAAACAGTCAAGCTCTAAGCTTCCTGTGAAGGATATAGAGTGCATGCACACACACAAGATTATGCAAATCAAAAAATGTCAGATGACACAAACAACAATTACTCTGCTACACACAGGCTCATGTCAGTCTTTATGACAGCCACACACCACACTAAGCCCAACTCTCACCAAATTAAAAAACAAGATTTCATTGGTTTTGAGCTGTTGAGGGAAGTACTATGGCTACACACACATCCCATCTCAATAACTTGGAAACACAGCTCCAAAGGCCATTTACCTCTAAGCAGCCTAGCATAATTTTCACCACAGCTACAATCAAACATAAGGCAAAAAGGGACAAAATACACTATGAATTACACCAGTAGAAAGCCAGAATAACTCCAATTGCTACAGTCAGGATTATGCAAGTTTGCAGAAGAAAAGCACTGAACCTATGCAAAGACTATCTACAGTATCACGGGCTTCCCTATTTCCTCACAGTGATTTTTGTATCAAATTTGTTCAATTTATAACACTAAGAATGTTGTGCATGCGACGTCCTTGTATCATTATCAATGGTCTTCGTTTTGGGGAAAGGTCTGGGGAAGGTTATCTGGCTTCTGAGTAACCAATCCATCTGTCCCTCCAATTTTAGGTCTCTTTAAAGTAGACAGACTGATTTCTTACTGACTAAGATAGGGAAATGATCTTAACTGTAACTGTCCATGCCAACCGCCTCAGGTCTGAGGTACCATGAAGTTCTGATGACACAGTCTGAATGAAAGTAGCCGTATTTTTTCATAAACTGGCTTCTTAATGGGCCCCAAAGCTTATGACTGAGCTCATAATTTTGGGGCCAAAAGCTCTTTCATGCAGGACTTCATTAAGCCACATCTTTTGTATGGGCCGTCATATTCGAAGTCCTTCAAGAATTAGGAGGAGTCTTCTCCACTGATTTCAATAGCATCTGGCCTCATGGAAGGAATGAGGTCCCTGCTGTGAAATGTCTCAGCCCAGTGGCTCTGTCTCAACTCACCGAGTACCTCACTGAGGTACCCTGTCTAGATTTCAGAAAGCATAATTCAGCCCAGATCCATCTGATTTTGCTGAGACAATAAACTATCCCACACGATGAACAGCATTTGAAAGCAAGCATTATATGAGAGCACCTTTAAAAAAAAATTTAAAAATTAGTTGAACTTTCCACTTCTAACCAAGTTTTCTGATGGAGGTTACCCTGAAAACCAATGTCACACTTGAATCATTTCACTGTTCTGGATGCCATCTAATTTTCCATCAATTTTCTGATTTCAGCCCAGTTTAACAAAATGTTTACATAAAAAAAACGAGAGGAAAAAAGCTCTAAATCTCTGGTAATGTCCTCCTACTTGTCAAGCACCAGTAATGACTGACAGAAATTAAAGTAACTAAGCTGAGCTCCATTTGATCTTCATATCATATTGTACAAGCATTGCTAAATGTCTTTACATCCAATTCAAGGGAATCACATTGGTGGGAAAACTTCCCTTTAGGCAAATACAGCTAAAAGCCTTCAGCAGCACTCAGCATCTTTTGGCCAGTCTACCAAGCTCAATGTTTTCTGTACAGAAGTGCCTAAATAATAAAAGCCAGTGAAAAGGCAGTAGAAGCAGCTACAAAAACAGTTTCCATAGTGAAGAGCATGAAAAATGGCCCAGGAGTCACAAACTCCCCTCTTCCTTGTTCTTAACTGAAGGTTGCACATCTGCACTTCCTTTGGAGAAACTGGATTTTTCCGTCTCCACTCCCTAACCATCTTGCTTCCAACCTCTACAAATACAAACCTCTAACAGCTCCAGTCTTTCACACTATCCTCTGACACTAGTGCCTTTGTCCCAGTTATACTCTGGATGCTTTCAGAGCAGCTTAAAAGCCTCCTTGAAAGAAAAACAAAATAATAACATAAGATTGTAGCTCATACAAATAAATTAAAGTGGTGCTGCAGACCCTGATGAAAAGATAAGTAGAATACATTGCCTCAAACTCGGATTTCTCTAAGCCAAGGCAGAAATAAGGATTTGCCTCTGGCAAAGACACAGGGCATCCGTTCCACTGTCTGCCAGGACTAATCCACCTGTCTACAAACCTCACTGTACATACACTACATGAAACCGAACTAATAAGCAGAGTGTGAAGCAGAAAGAAACAACGTAGTTCACTTTTCCAGGGAAACGAATGGCCAACTGAGCCATTTTTCAGGATATCACTTTCCAAACTAAAAAAACAGTTCCAAGGGCTCTCTTAAAATCTCTCATGAATAAAAGTTATTTTTGTCTAAAAAAAGGACATTCTTCTTCTATTGCCTCCCAGCCTCCTCCCAGATACGCTGACAAAGAAAGATGAATGTGAACTACAGTATCAGAAAGTGCCTAGAAGGACTTGAGTTTCACAAGTGGAGAAGCAAGATCGAGGAACAAGGGGGTCAAATCACCACATTATTTACTTGAATGAAACATTAGATTAAAAATTCTTTCTGAACTTAGTGCCTAGAAACCCTAATATGAAGTAGAGGTGATGGATAATTGTAGATCTGCATTCTCGATCTTTGTCCTGTTCTGACCTGCTGTTAACAAAAATGGCCGGGGGAATCCTATCCACTGATGCATAAATATGAGCTTAATTCAGTGATATACTTACCCAAATTTCAATCAGTGGTACTTAGAGATAAGCAGTCCTTTGAATGAGTAGACCTGTTTTTCTAAAATCAGAACACAGAAGGAGATCTACAGCTAGTGATGGACAATATATTTCAGTCAAGATTATTTTTCACAATCCAATGTGCAGATTTGGTAACAACAAGCTAATTCCAAATTCACATCTTTCTGCTAAACAGTTCAGAACATTATTTAAAACAATAAATTGAAAAACATGTTATTTCTGAAATCCATTTTTACATTTCTTTTTGCCCAGAAAATGCTCCTCAGTGTCACTGACTGTTCACAAGAATGTTTTAAAGTGTCTAATTCGACTACTTTTCCACTATTTTTGCTTTATGCTCTGCTTGATAAGCCTAAAGAGTAGCGTATGTGCAGTGAAAAAAACAATCTATGTTGCTAGTATAGCATCTGATAAAATAAAACCAGCTCACATACAGGGCTTTATTTCACCCTACAATACGCAGTAGGATTAGCATTCTCCCTAAAAAGATGCACTTTTCTTCTAGGTCACAGGGCCATCTTACTCTAATTTGACTCAAAAACAAGCCCTCCAACTCTTGACCATCTCACAAGATAGCAGTGGAAAACATCTAGGTCACATAATCCTGTCTTTTCCAATTTGGATGCAGTTCTTCCAAGGATATAAATTCATTAGAGAGACAGATTGTAAACAAATACACACTCACACAAGAAAATAATATGCAGACAGATTCCGCCTGCTCATTCTGCACATATATGACTACTTGACCCAGAAACCAAAGGTATCTCCACCTAGTCACTGGGTTAGGGTCATTCAGCTACACAACTAACTCGAGAAATTTAGCCTCTCTACCACCTCACAAAATGCTGCACAACATTTCAGAGGAGATTGTGGTTCCCTCCAATTTATTTATTACTCAAATTTATCCATAAAAGAACAAGCTGCCAGTCTTACTTACAATGAATTAGTGTTTCATCCCACAGAGAGTCCCAGTAGACTGTCAGGGACATCCCTTGAAGTATGATCGTAAGCAAGCAGTACTGGAGACATCAGCATCTGCTCTGGATTATTTCTGTGAGATTTTTAATTAAAAATAATTTGCCGCAAGTACTGGATACACAATATACAAAACACAGATAATCACAACTAACCAATATCTGAAGAGTTAGACCCATCAACTGATATAAAAAAATAACTTCTTTCTCCCAATCAGCTGAGCACAGCTTTCAAAATTAGGAGAAGGGCATAAGGAAATGTCTGGGCCTTTGGACCTCTCACAGAAAGGTACAACATCGTGAAGAAGTAGAAAACAATGCCATGTTAGGGTTTTAAATGTGCTTTCAATATTTCTTCCTCTTAGTCACCTGTGCCTTGCCCAAGACATGAACTGTAAAAAAACACTGAGGTATAAGCAGATATTGGCAACCAAAAAAGAACACAGGTTTTCTTCTTGCAGCTTCCAAACAAAATGACTTGCATACCCAGGCAGTTGCAGACGCAAGAGCATTTTTATATCGCTGATATGTCCATTAAAGTATCTCTTTGCCAGGGGTCCCAGGGAGCCCCAGTACAACCACTGTATCACGCACAACTCTGCCACGTTAAAACATCCTATGTGGATTACTGAATTTACCGGTTTGTAATTTTCTGCCATCACTACAATCACAGACACAAAGTAATTAATTGGTCATGCACAGCGCTCTTGCTCACACTGCTGTCTGACACAATTAATTATCTGTGCCAAGTTTGGAAAAGTTGATCATCCCACTATTCCCTGTCCCAAAGGAAGTATATCGCTCAGTAAATAATTCTGAACGAACACAATAAGCATGTTAAGTACATGTTCTGTAGTCCTACACATATTTCATTCATGATAAGAAAACACAAAGGAAAAAAGTGAAAACCAAAGCTTATAAATATGTCTGTACTAGTTTAAGGGCCAAGAAATTATTTAATTGAAGAGAAATGGATGTATTTCCTAACTATATGCAGTACTTCCTCATATTTCCTGTAGAAAATTCCTGAAACTGGAAGTACTGATGTTTATGCAATCCAACTTATATTTTGTTATCCAAAACAAACTCTGCTTCTCTGCCATATGCTCAAGGAGCACAGGGAATCCTACACTGCCAACATCAGGCGTTCATCCATTGTTGCAGTAAGTCTGAGAGATAACAGGATGCATTCCCATCTGCTTTTGAATTTTGCTTCAACTAGGAAGGCTAATAAATTCCCTGATTCTTTTCCCCCATCATGCAACCTGGCCAGCACTTTCTGTCCACACAGGCAGTACAGAGCAGCACGGGCATAAGGATGAATAGGAAGCACCCAAGTTACCGGATGTGAAGACAATTTCACACTGCAGCATTCGCACTTCTAGTCAGAAACAGTATTCCTAAGAACGTGCCTCCGAGGGATGACACTGGGGACAGTGGGTCCCTGCAGGCTCCAGTAACTTTGAGAATGGACTATACCATTACGACCTCTGGGTAAAGGGCAGCGTTAGTTGAACCACTTTGGGAACAGGAACGGGCCAATGATTCAGCCTTGATTCAGAGAATAACTATTGTTTTCCCAAGTTCCCCTGCTCTGTCAAGAAAAAACAGAAATCCACATCAAGTACAGTGACCTTTTCCCTGTAAGCTCCTGTCACGGACCATATTCTCCTTCTCTGTAAGGACAGTGATTAAGACCTCCAAGCATTTAAAAGAATGCCAATCTGCTAGGTGGAATATTAGAAATACAGTTTCTACCAAAAAGAAACTCATAGCTGGAGTTTCATATCTCAGTTGCTTGCTTTCTTACACATGAACAATGAGCATATATATATATATACACGCATAAAAAAAAATCTATAAATACATGTGTGTATAATCGCTCTATTTGTCTTCACTTGCATATCACAAGACAGATTCAGGCTTGCTGGATTTAAGCCAAAAAAAGGATTTAAAAATATAAGATAAAGTAACAAACATAGGACAGTCCATAACAATCAAAGGAACTCTTCAAAATGCAACTTTTATATGCTTTCCTACATTTAATTAAAAATAAAATAAACATATATTTTGCTTTTTCTTTACAGTAATTAATACACTAGGGGCTTAAAGATCTTTATTACCACTGCAGGAATTTATCTTTGTGGTAGCAGTGTTGTTCTTTCTTCCCCTTCAAAAAGATATTCACAAATCAGAAAAGAAACTCTTTGAAGTATGAGGAAGGGACTTCTTCTGCCCACTCCTTATGCATAACTCTTCTAACATGATCTGACCAAGATGCAGTTTTCCCCCTCCAGCCCTCAGCAGCATGAATCTTGCATCAGTCAGATGCAGAGGATCTCACAGCCCAGCACCTTACTGGAGTAAGAGATGAGAGAACTGAAGCTCTCCAGGGGGCCTCAATAATTCTAAGCACCATCACAGCCTCCCTGCATCACAGGTAGCTGAAAGAGGAGTTCAGCCCCTCATGCAATTTGACTATGACACATCACAGGCCTTTTCTTGACACAAGCCACATACACACAAACTAAGCTGGCAGCAAAAAGGTGAGGAGGGGATGAATAACTTTGCAAAAGTTTTCAATTTAACTTTCATTGTAAATAACCTAGTTCAGAGGCAGAAGCCTTCAGACTTGTGTGGCACTGGGAAAACAGAGGTAGGGAGTCATTTCTGGAAACAATGCTAAGCATCTCAAATGCTAATTTTAAAGTTCATGAGTGACAAGCACTTTAAGATCTGAGATCCTGGCCCCAGCAAAGGCAGAAAGCATTCAGGCCCTGATCCAGCAAAACATTTAGGCGTGTATTTACCCAGGAGAACATGCAAGTCCACAGCCATGAAACAACTCAAGTGAGCAATTGCCTTTGATCCCTCAATGCTTCTGAAGCCAGCAGAATGCAACAACACAACACAAACTGGGATGATCTGGGGCCATCAGTACAAGATACAACTTCTGATTTGATTTTATGGACTGTCTTGCATTTCTTGTGGTGGAGTGGTATTTATATGTGTGCTCTGGACAGGGTGATGGCTTCAGTTTAAATAAAAGGAATTTCCTCAGAACGAGAAAACTGGTGATCAGTGCTCACTTTCAAAAACTCAGAGGGATTCACACAGAAAAAGGAAGCACAGATAACTCTAAGAGAGGCAAAGGGGCTTGATTTCCTAATTTGGTTCAGAAAGGTTATGTGTGTCAGAGTATTTTTACTGTTTTGTCTAACTGTTACTGTCAAATCTTTCGACACAGTCTCCCATGATATCCTCCTAGGGAAGCTGAGGAATTGTGGGCTGGATGAGTGGTCGGTGAAGTGGATAGAGAACTGGCTGAATGGCAGAACTCAGAGGGTTGTCATCAGCGGCTCTGAGTCTAGTTGGAGGCTGGTAACTAGTGGTGTCCCTCAGGGGTCAGTACTGGGCCCAGTCTTGTTTAACTTCTTCATCAACGAACTGGATGAAGAGTTAGAATGTACCCTCAGCAAGTTTGCTGATGACACCAAACTGGGAGGTGTGGTAGATACACCAGAAGGCTGTGCTGCCATTCAGCGAGACCTGGACAGGCTGGAAAGCTGGGCAGAGAGGAACCTGATGAGGTTCAACAAAGGCAAATGCAGGGTCCTGCACCTGGGGAGGAACAACCTCATGCACCAGTACAGGCTTGGGCTGGACCTGCTGGAGAGCAGCTCTGCAGAGAGGGACCTGAGTGTCCTGGTGGACGACAGGTTAACCATGAGCCAGCAGTGTGCCCTGGCTGCCAAGAAAGCCAATGGGATCCTGGGGTGCATCAAGAAGAGTGTGGCCAGCAGGTCGAGGGAGGTTCTCCTTCCCCTCTACACTGCCCTAGTGAGGCCTCATCTAGAGTACTGTGTCCAGTTCTGGGCTCCCCAGTTCAAGAAGAGCTACTGGAGAGAGTCCAGCGGAGGGCTACGAGGATGATGAGCGGACTGGAACATCTGCCCTACGAGGAGAGGTTGAGGGAACTGGGCTTGTTCAGCCTGAAGAAGAGAAGGCTGTGAGGGGACCTTATAAATGCTTACAAATATCTGAAGGGTGGGTGTCAGGAGGATGGGGCCAAGCTCTTTTCAGTGGTGCCCAGTGACAGGACAAGGGGCAATGGGCACAAACTGAGGCACAGGAAGTTCCGTCTGAACATGAGGAAGAACTTCTTGCCTCTGAGGGTGACGGAGCACTGGAACAGGCTGCCCAGGGAGGTTGTGGATTCTCCTTCTCTGGAGATATTCAAGACCCGCCTGGACAAGGTCCTGTGCAGCCTGCTGTAGGTGACCCTGCTTCGGCAGGAGGGTTGGACTAGATGACCCACAGAGGTCCCTTCCAACCCCTACTATTCTGTGATTCTGTGAAATCCAGGGGACCACCTCCTCATGTCCTAGGGACCAATTGTATACAGACAGGGAAGAGGTCCAAAGCAGCATCAGGGCTGAATGGTGTTTGTGTGTTTATAGCTCCTCTTGAGGATCATTAAAAAAAAAACAAAAAACAACCCAAAAACCAAAACTTAAAAACCAAACCAGCTCAGTGTACATTATTTCCACTACAAAGCCTTTTCCACATCATGCAAAAACCCCCTCCTGTGAAGACAAAACTCTTCTGCTGGCAGAACAGCTCTTCTTTCTACTGTGCTTCCTATTATCCAACAAGGTGAGCACTGCTTCTGTGCAAGCAATACTTTAAAAAGCATTGCTGGTTCAACCACACCTGGATTGCACTGGACCTGAATGCAGAACTTGCCATACCCAGGCCAGTATCTTATATTCTCCTACATTAGTTATAAGGACGCTTCAGAAAACAGGAGCAGAAATAAACGTGTGTTAGGACGATGAAGGAATGGATTGTCTTATCAAGCTGCCCGTGCAGTTCTTGAAGCTGCTGTGGGACATAACAATAGCTTTCCCAAAAGGACATTTGAAATCTTGGATTCCTATATACTGATTGGCAATTACAATTTGCAATCCCAAATTATTCTCTCCTTGTCCTTGGGCTATTTGGCAATGAAGTACAAAGCAGGAAGACAGAATCCCAGTTCCCATGAGCCAGGTTGGTGCTTCAGGGCTGAGGGTAGCAGAAACTAGTTTTGACAAGTTAGCCATGCAAATATTATGCACCAGTCGTTGAGCAAGTATCTGTGTTGATCTCCTCTGTCACTGTCACAGACACTGATGCATTGTGACAATTTTCATACCCAGAGTTAAACTAAACTCATTTCAATCGTGCTTTTAAACAAACAGAATTAACACCAAACTCCTAACACTTTAGCAAAATAAATACTAACAGTTTAGAGAAGCAAAACATTTACAGGCAAATCCAGATAGCCACCAAAGTATGAATCCCAGAGCTGTCTGTTCATCCACACTAAGCCCCATGGAGTCCTCATCCGTCCAGTACAGCTTTAACTTACCATTCTGTATGTGTATCCTATGCTGGCTGACACTAAGTGCAGGTAAAATGCTGCCGAACTTCAATGTAGTTTACAACTAAACAGGACCAGGGACATTAAATATACATACAGCGCCTAACATAACACAGCCCTGCTTTCTCCCTATGAACATTTAGACATCATCATACTATAAAAAGCTATTACAGCAGTCAAATAGAAACAGGAATAAGAATCCTGCAACAACTGTATCAGTTTTTATTCCATAATTACCAATGTACAGTTTAAATAAAATCATGATTAATTAACATTTTCCAGAGAACCTCACCTCACGGTGTTTTTCCAGCCAATGCTGAAATCATATAGTTGTTAGATGGAGAACAGAACAGGTCATTTGGGTGACATTTCCTCATAGGACAGAGCATCATTACAGACAAAAAAAAAAAAAGAAACAAGGGTTATATCGGTTCAAAACTACGTTACAGAGAGTAGTGGCCACGTCACAGCCTCTCCAGTTTCCACCAAAGGTTCCTCTGGGCGCAAGAAGTTGTGTAAGATTCATACCCTGAGTTTTCTGCACTTCTCCAAGTCCTGGCCATTACGTTCAGGCATGAAAATAAGAGCTATACTTCTCACAGTCTTACATACTTTATGCACCGTTCTTCAAGCAGTGGAGACACATGCTGCATTTGGAAGGCCAGTATAGAGACTCAGCTGGATGTATTGAATTCTCTGCCCTTCAGAGGTGAGCCTGAAAGCCACTGTCACCATTTCACTCTGTGACAGGGGGCAGATAACCTGCCACAGCCAGAAACCAGGCAGGCTCTCTCCCTGTGTCTATCAGTGATGGGCACTTAACTTCATTTCATTCAAAATGGCAAACAACCTGATCCTATGACTTTCCACCTGAAATAGTAACATGCTACTTATGGCAATGATAACATCCTCAGCCATGAGACAGAAGTATAAGGAAGCCAGAGCCACAGATGAAATTTTCCAAAGGAAATATTATTTCTCATTATTATGTTTTACTGTCTAGTTTTTCTTGCAGAAGAAGCACTAACCATAATGAAGTTTGAATTGGTGGGGCCTTTCCATTCTGAGCTTGTTATGAACATCCAAAGCACAGTGAAAAGAGGTTTAAAATATAGCCTCTACCAAACACACAACAAGGAGAAGTCTTCGTACTGTTAGAGATTTCCATCTACAGTTCTACTGGGACACGAGGGAGCCAACAGCAGTGCGCACAGTGAAAGCCCACCTCGACTCACTGCCCAACATCTGTTTGGACAGATAGACTGATACTCATTGTCCAATATCCTTTTCATATAGAAAAAATGCTACCCACAAAACGTTACTAGCAGCAGTAGTCTTATTATCTGCACTATAGAGATGAGAGGACAAATCACAAATGCATAAAATATTAAGGCAGACAAGAAAATATTTTACACTCAGTGGTAAATTCTTCCTAGCCCAACAGCTTACCTTTTCAACAGGTGTAAAAAGTAGCAAGTTTCAAACGGAACAAAGATGTATGATAGGTACTATTCAAGGAAAGAAAGAAGAGTGATGAAGATCAACAATTTCCAGTTACATTAACCCCTTTTGCTTCAAAGATCTTTATTTTGAACTGTTGAGGTGTATTAGAAAGCTCCAGCTTGGTTTCCCATTACATTCTCCCTGTGTCATTGCACCTAATAATACAGAAGGCTACAGAAATGTTTCTGCTTTCATTATTTTCTCCTACTGGATGCCTAGTTGTTGAATAACTTTATCATTTTACAGTTATTTGTATCCAAAATAATCTGTAAATCAAATTCAAATACAACAGCCCAAAGTGGGGGCTGAGAAAAATAATTATTTAGTATGGTCTGAAGTAATAACTCAGTTTAATGATAGAACTCATCACAAGAAAATGTAGGTTAAGTACCAGGAACCATTTCCGAACAGCAAGATCTATCAGACTTAAAAAACAAACCCCATGCAGAAAAGGTGGCATCCTTTCCAGTTGCTTTTGAAATGGGACAGATGATGGCAGTGGGGCATACAACATAAGGAACCACCTGCAAAAGGAAGGTGACCTAAACCAACTTCCATTTCTATCCTCTTACAGCGATCCGCAACCCAAAAGGAGAGAATCTTTTCCGGAATACATTATATTCCACCTCAACCAACTGGAAAGTCAGACAGTCACAGTCCAACCACTGGCGAACCAACACTCATGGCACCCTAATAATATCCTGTATTTTATTTTGCTCTGTTCTTGCTTTTTAGGACTCCACCTGGGAAACTGCCCAGGCCATGAACAGATTTAAGGATCTGATTCAAATTTACAGAAATTGCAGGTGTTTACTCATATATTCATCTTAAGCTTTTTTCGAACTTCTGTGCCAAATAGAGATAAACTTCCTGTTGTGCTCTCCTGAACTGGGGCCCTTCTGTCTAAGAAGCTTATAGAATGAACAACTTACTACACATGCGCATGTAATATACATGCATATATTATTAAATGATATGCATTAATTATTCATTTATTATTAAATGACATATCATTTATTTGCTGTAGGTGCCATGTTCCATTTTCCGATTCATCAAAGGAGGGTGTCTATGAAAAGTACTCTTTTTCAAACTCCATGGAATTTCATTAAATAAGTAAAAACATGTCTAAAATGAAGAATACAATGCCATAGTCTCTCTGAGCAAAATAACATTGTACTGTGAGTGCAAAAGTATTTATTTAAATTCGTCAACAGATTTTAATTAATTCCACAACAGCAATATGAATTTTTCACCTTCATTTCGCAGGTGAGAAGACTCAGGCTCAGAAAGATTAGATCCCTTGCTCAGCCTATACTCTAAAGCTAGCAACAAAGATTCACGTGTGGTTAGAAGCATATCTAATTTATTTCTATCTGCGTTTTTATTACACTCAGGAGCATAGTATTTCAGTTCTCCACAATACTTGCAATCAATAAATCCTCGTATTTTTCCTGTCAGATGGAATTTGTGACTTTCACCATTACAGAAGCTGAGAAATGTAGACACAGAGGTATATGCTGACTTGGACAAAGCAAGTTGCCCAAGGGAGTCAATGCCTGAGGCAAGAACAGAATCTGGACCCCCAGAGTCCCAGCCCTTGCCTTCATGTTCCTCCTTTGCTATGAAATTTCTTTCTTTTTTTCTCTCACTCACTTTTTTCCATTTTAAGTGGGTCGACCTAGTAATCAATGAGATTTTCTTGGAGATTCTCTAAGTGTACTTAACATCAAAAAGGCATCAATATGTACAAGAATGAAATCAAATTGATATCTGACAAAATTGTGCAAAAATGGTCTTGATTCATGAGGTAACACCACCAGAAAGGGGGGAGAGGGGATGCTACAGCCGAAATACAACTCCATAGGCCATCAGCAAAACAAACCAATTTACGCTGAAGTTTTCTCTCTTACCACTGCAACATGCTGGATTATTTTCTCTTGTTAAAAGCCATGCCTTCTAGTTACTGAACTGCTTTGTAACTGAAGGAGCAGGGACAGGTAAGAGGTAATCCATGATCTGTCTGCAAGCGGTTTATGTAAGCCTGTCATCCCACACGGCCACTTTCTACAGTTCAAGGGGAAATGAAACATGGGCTACCAAGTTTTGCATGACTTGTGCATCGTTATATCACAAAGCATTGCATGGACAATGAACCCCTTAATCTAGCTCACTTGCATTCCTACAGCTTCTCTTTATTTGTCTTGTAGGGTAAGCAGAGAAAACCCTGACACAGACTCGGGGAAGTCTCTACTCAATACTGCAGAGTGCCTCAGACACCATTTTCCACCCTCTGGGTACTAAAGCACAGAGCAAGAAAATTGCTACGCAATATTAAAGCTCACCACTTTTTTTTTTAAGCCTTTTACTCCAGCAAATAGCTCACAGAACACCAACCTCTTTGATGTTTTAATGTTGCAGTACATATCCCATGGCACAAGCTGGGTTTAGGGAACTAGCTACAGCTTCACTCAGTACAGTAATCAACGTTAAGTAACTTCATGCTGTAACGATGGCACAGAAAGCACTAAGATGTGGCCAGAGGTGCGCTTCCCTAACTGCTGATGCAGGGCAAAAGGCAGGCCCACAGCCGGCTTCCGGAAATGCCCGCTGGGACGGCCATACATCACCTTCCCAGAAGCATGTGTAGTCAGGTTACATAATGCACAGCTGGCGCTGCAGGAATGAACCACTTTCTCTTACCTCTCTTTAAACACGTCTTCCCTAGTCCTCCGAATCACCTTCTCAGCTTGGCGATAGGCAAGAAACTGCTACTTCTTTCTGTTTTAAACCTCATGCCATTAGAAGCACTTCACAAAGCTGTAGGTGACAATGCAGTGGTGAGCAGCCCCTGAAACGTCAAGGCACGCTTTCGAGTCACAGCTTGCCCTATAATTTGGTCTCTCTCAGTTCTCACAGTTCATTGTACAGTAGGTCACTCAGCAGTTGGCATCCACAAAAGACCATTTACCAGAAACCCCATTCCCAATTTTAAAGCAATGTGAGTTGAGTGGCCACAGTCCCTCACCCTGTAATCAACCAGTACAACACTCTGAAATGAGAATTCGACATCACCAACATGCAAAACTCACTAAGTATTTTATGATGAAAGAGAAATTAAGTAACGGGATCTGCAACAGAAATGGACTTCAGAGAACTTTTTTAAAAATAAGCATTTAAAACACATCGTATTTTTCGTTCTGGCACAATGGCAAATTTGAGTAAGGATGTGAATTATGGAGATCTCTCAGTCACAAGGTAAAAAAGTAGTACACTGCACTGGAAATTCTTATCTTTGCATAAAAATATACTAATTGCACCCTACTTTCAGGATCTGTACATAGCAAACTTACAGCAGTGATGGGCATTTCAGTTGCTGCGTATTTCACAATCAAGAAAAAAAAAAAGCATAACATCAACATTTTGTACTAGTTTAATGTCCTCCTTTGAAACAGAAGCTTTAACTAGCCATTGTCTTTCTTCTTTTCTTAATCTATGGTCATTTGGCCAAAAATTAATCATTTTTGTTTAATCACTGGCATAAACTCTGAGTAAGTATATATTTTCAAAATGACTTCTTTCATTGGTAGATAAGCTGCTCTCATGCTACAAGCCTGTGTTGGTGGTTAGTTACCTGCTCTAATTGTGTACTACAGATGCAGGCAAGATACCAAAGTCTTTTACTGCTATGGTGCCTGATGGGCTGAAGCTCACTTATGACATTAGGGTTTTATTTGTAATGCAGTATTTTTCTTACACATTTCCAAACCACAAAACAATTTAATTATAAAACTGTCATGATACGAAACCTGTATTTTTAAAATTGCTTTCTGCCACAACCGTCACATTACATTATCAAAATGGAAAAACAATTAAGATTAAATTATGCTTTACCATTTACTTGTTGCTAGTTGATTATTTATAATTTCCCCCCCTCAACTCAAACAATGGAAGTAGGCAGCCACATTCATACTTACATCATACTAAATTTTAAGCGTTATGCTGTATTTACAGTTTTGCAGAGAAATACTCAGACTAAAATCTTCCAAATTCTTCTAATTCTGTGTAACTGCCACTTATTTCCACACGCATGAAAAAACACATCCAAGGTTACTGCAGATTTACTTAAATTCTTACTATGAAAGGTCAATCCAATATTGCATTTGATCGTACAATAGAAAGCCTGGTGGTTAAGAAACAGAAACAGAGCTTTGAAGATCCCGTTCTGAAGCTCTACTTACTTTCTTTGATACTACGGCCAAGTACGTAATGTCATGGTGCTTCAGTTTCCCATTTACAGAGGAGGGTCATGTTTCTTTTCTCACTTCCCCTGCCTGTTCTCAACACGTTCATGATAAACTCTATGGGACAATGACCACTTCTCATTTTACATTAAATGGTCCTAACTGGGTGCTCCAGGATCTGTATATCGTAACTGTCTCAACAGGTATAAACACCTTTTCTTACATAAGCCAAACAGTGATCCAAAAATTCTTACATGAACAATTCTTAGTAAAATCTATTCTAAAACTTCAATTCCCTAAAATCTATAAAAAATTAAACTCTCATAAAATCTTAAGCAAACAGTTATCAACTTTGAACCTATTTAAGCACCAGTTGCCTTTCTCTCACATGTTACAAGACCTTCTAGCTGTCTCTCTTGGGCCTGCTTCCAATGACAAAATAATATTGCAAATCTCAGGATTTTAAGTAATGCACAAGACTTTTTCTATGCTTTTGTTTTTGCTTTCATGTTCTGTACCTTTCAAGCTTGAAAGCTGATACTTAAAATTGAGGGAGAATAAAGCTGTACTTGTCACATCAGCCAGATTGGTGATTTATTTAAATCATTGTCATTGCACAACAAAATATCCGTCCTATAGTGTGTTAGCATTTAGAAGCTAAAATTAGGAATTTTGCTTTTACTGAAAAGACAACACTCCTCCAACATCTTAAAAAATAAATAAAAATAGAAAACACAAATTAACCTTTTTGCTGAGAAAAACAGTAAAATTTGAGGACATCAAAGAATTTATTCTGGATTGGTTGAAGCCACAGAAACTACAGAATCAGAATGGCAATGCCAACTGAAGCGTAACCATAATGAAAACTACTAATCATAGAATCATTCAATCATAAAGGTTGGAAAAGACCTCTAAGATCATCAAGTCCAACCATCAACCCAACACCACCACGCCTACTGAACCATGTCCCAAAGTGTCACGTCTACATGTTTTTTGAACACCTCCATCGATGGTGACTCCATCACCTTCCCTGGGCAGCCTGTTCCATGAGCACTCTTTCCATAAATAAATTTTTCCATATATCCAATGTAAACCTCCTCTGGCGAAACTTGACACCATTGCCTCTCATCCTATCGCTAGTTATTTGGGATGCATTCAATCCAGAAAAGATAAAAATAGCAAAGGGTGATGTAGAGAGAGAAAACATTCTGAAAGGTAACGAAGAAAATAAAATCAGATGAAGGATTATTCTTGTTTGTAAAGAATCAATTCCAGCAAGAAATTGAATCATGACCCATGAATCCAAAAGCGGTGAAGGAACCTATTGAACTAAGATAAATGTGCTTTTTTTTTGCCGGCAAGAGAACTATCTGAGATCTCTAAACAAGGGAGTAGGAACAAAAGCTACATAAATGAATCGACTCCTTTTTAAACCTTACAGATTTCTTATCCAATTACTGTCTAGACCAGACATTGCTTCTCTTTTGTAAGTAATAGAAACCAGAGATGCTCAAACCACAGTCTCATTCTGTCAAACACTCGTCTACTCTTGCCTTTCACTTGCAGCAGCCTGCACCTCTCAAGCATCGACATCCCAGCAGACAACAAATAAGTGGTGGAGCCAAGCCTCCAAAGAGCAGCCATAGCACTTTTTAAGTACCGAGACAAGACAAATCTATAAGTATGTAATCCAGATGCATGAAGTTCTTTGATCTGAAATTCTGTTAGGTCAAACTATTTTACCGTCTCCATCCACTCCTTGCCTTTTTCTATTTATTAAATGAGAAATTTATTTGTACAAGGAAAAACTTTGCTAGGCTTTAGTAGGTACTAAGACCTCATGCAGCAAAGCACTCAGGTACAGTCCATACACCAAGTTTTCACTTAGCTTTTCTGTTACATGAAAATTTCAAAAGTTACAGAAAATAACCTACGGAGAACTAGACCAGATCATTTGCATACATCCCCCAATTTAAGAAAGGCATGCTCCATCCCAAAGATGAAGGTGGCAAGCTCATACAGGGACAGGGCTTTTGCTCCTAGCCTCTTCTAGCTAAGCAATTGAAGCAACTTCCACACACATGCAAAACCCCAATACAAAAGGTTGTGCCAGAGGCAGTGCAGAGGAACTCCTTACTCATTCCTGCATGTCTGTATGGCTGCACAGCACAAGGCAAGATCTGCCTCTACGCAATCTTCAAACATATTAACAGAAGAGTGTTCATTTTCCTTCAGAATTACAATTCTGACATTTTCTGAGTTAGTCAAACTCTTTCATGGGAGAGAAAAGAGGAAAAAAAAAAAAATCACTCAAAGAAATTACCATTGCTATTTTCAACAAAACTGAGTTTCTCATCTATGCAGTCCCCTACTTCTCAGCAGAAAGCAAATATGGAGATTTCAGCTTGAAAATTATTGTTCTGGGAAAGTTGTAAATGACAGAGAATATAAGGTTGTCAATGAAAATACCATCTCAACATCAAACACAGAATTGCTACAGCAAGACTGTAATGAAATGATAAAGTGGCTGCTGGCTGAGGAGAGACAGAGGATTGAGTCGGGCAGAAATGACATATGTGAAAAGTCATTTCTTTGCTATACAAAGATTTGAAAAAAGACTAAAAGCATTATTTCCCCACATGAAAGAATTCTGTCCCCACATAATAGGTTTCAAAAGGGAAATGTCAATACTACGAGTATTTACTGCAGCCTCCAGATTACATTTAAAAAGAATGGGATTAAGTGCTTGTATGGCATGTTTGTGAGAGCAGGAACCATGAAGATTTACTGTTTACTTACAGGCTGGATGTAGCACATTAGCGACACTCACCATTTTGGATCTCAAAACTGTTAGCATGCCAGTATTAATACAGTAAAACCCAGCAGGATACAGACACTGTCATTAGCACAATTAGACATGCTACATGCACTAATAAAGAATTGTTGCTTTCTCCACTGTAAAGCTGCCTTTGCTCACCATACAGCTGTGTGACACAATTCCAAGCTTTTGTCTAATTTTTGCTTCCTCATATTTAAAAATTGCTATTCCTAGTGCTTTGTGTATATATATTAGATCACATTTTTAAAATTTGGCTTTTTTTTTTTTTTTGCTTTGTAGCTTTTTTTACACTAAGACTAACAGTTGAGGCTGGAAAGTAGTAAAGAGAACTTAATAGAAGTAAGAAACAGCATAACACAGAAGTGATGACTGCTACTAACTTAGGCCACCATAGTCAAAGATGACACTTGCAAAGAGCATTAGAAAGACTTTTCTCACTTGAAAAATGACCCAAAATATACTTCTTGACAATGTACAGTTTTGTAAGTGAAAGAAGAGAGCGTGATGTGTCAGTACCCTGCTGCAATCAATATTACCAAACACATCTCTCCGATCTGCCCTCCTGAAGCTGTGAATCCTGACTTGTGTTGCAACTGAATCCTCAGGAGCTCCCATTGCCACAGGCCTTTTGCTGTATAAACACTCTCAATTATTTACAAAAAAATTCCATGTGTAATACTACTGTGCTTGCACACCATGGGGAGCACAGAACAGTCAAATGGACTACGGTGGGTCAACCTGCTCTTAGACGGTGGGAGGAGAAGAGCAGATAATTGCACAAGAGCCTAGGGACTATGCCACTTTGGCAGAGCAAGGACTCGCATCCACAGCAGCAGCTACCAGTACAGACCTATTTAACTCTCAAGTGTTTTTTTCTCCTGACTCCAAGGAACTTAAAACTGCTTCATACTAAACTGCATTAGGCCTTCACAAAAAAGTTTGGAATTATTTCACAGTCACATAAGACTATTTCAAGAGTGTTTGCTATCCTGCCACCAGTTCAGAAGACTCAGACAGCTTAGGAAAGCGGAGGTTACCGATGGCACGTACTTGCTCCTCTTTTCATATTGATGTCCAGTGACATAGCCGTACTCAGTGGTCTTGCAAAGATGCACAGCTATTGCATCCCAATGCTAGTTTTCAGCTCTTGGTGTGAATACTAATGGTGTCTTTCTTCCTTTTCACTGGAGGTGAAAAACATGGTTTTCGTCTTTTGCATATTTCTCTACTCATTTTTTCAAAGGCGTTTCCATGACTTAAAGAGGATGCTCTACAAATTTGGATAGAGTCCCTTCACTACAGGTAACGTTTCAGTGCCCCCCTAGCCGTCACATCAGAAGAAAAGGATCTAAAGCAAACATACAGCTTTTAGATTGCATTAGTAATTAAAAGAAGCAACCAAGCACTACAGTTCAAGCAAAACAGCAGAAAAAAATTGCCCAAGAAGATAATTTACAGTATTTTATTAAGGACATCTTGATCTCTCTACTTTTTATAATACTTAAGGCATATCTTTCCCTCAAAATGATTTAGCATATAGAATCATGGTTTGAGCTGGAAGGGACCTTACAGATCACCTAGATCCAAGCCCCCTGCCAGGGGCAGGGACACCTTCCACTAGACCAGGTTGCTCAAAGCCCCATCCAACCTGGTCTTGAACACTGCAAGGGAGGGGGCAGGCACAGCTTCTCTGGGCAGCATGTGCCAGTGCCTCACCACCCTCAGAGTAAAGAATTTCTTCCTTATATCTAGTCTGAATCTATGCTCTTTCAGCCATTACCCCCTGTCCTGTCACTACATGCCCTTGTAAACCCTCTGGCTTTCTCGTAGGCCCCCTTCAAGGACTGAAAGGCTGTGATAACGTGTCCCCGGAGCCTTCTCTTCTCCAGGCTGAACAGCCCCAGCTCCCTCAGCCTTTCCTCACAGGAGAGGTGCTCCAGCCCTCTGATCATCTTTGTGACCATCCAAAGGACTCACTCCAACAGGTCCGTGTCTCTCCTGTGCTGAGGGCTCCAGAGCTGGATGCAGTACTCCAGGTGGGCTCTCACCAGAGCAGAGTAGAGGGGCAGAATCACCTCCCTTGACCCGCTGGCCACGTTTCTCTTGATGCAGCCTAGGATACAGTTGGCCTTCTGGGCTGCGATTGCACATTGCCGGGTCATGTTGAGCTTCTCATCAACCAACATGGCCAGGTCCTTCTCCTTAGGACTGCCCTCAATCCATTCTCCGCCCAGCCTGTATTTGTGCTTGGGATTGCCCCCACACATGCACAGGACCTTGCACTTGGCCCTGTTGAACTTCATGAGGTTCACTTGGACCCACCTCTCAAGTCTGTCAAGGTCCCTCTGGTCCCCCCCAGCATGTTGACTGCACTACTCAGCTTGGTGTCACTGGCAAATTTGCTGAAGGTGTACTCAATCCCACTGTCCATGTCGCTGACAAAGATGTTAAACAGCACTGCTCCCAATACCGACCTCTGAGAAACGTCACTTGTCACTTGTCTCCACCTGGACATCAAGCACTTGACCGCTACTCTTTTGAGTGTGACCATCTAGCCAATTCCTTATCCACCGAGTGGTCCATCTGTCAAATCCATGTCCCTCAATTTAGAGACAAGGATGTTGTGCGGGACAGTGTCAAATTCTTCATATAGGTCCAGATAGGTGACACCAGTTGCTCTTCCCTTATCCACCAGTGCACCAACGCCATTGTAGAAGGCCATTAGATTTGTCAGGCACGATTTGCTCTTAGGGAAGCCATGTTGGCTGTCTCCAGTCACCTCCTTATTTTCCACATGCCTTAGCAGAGTTTCCAGGAGGATCTGCTCCATCATCTGGCCGGCCACACAGGTGAGACTGACTGGCCTGTAGTTCCCCAGGTCGTCCTTTTTTCCCTTCTTAAAAATGGGGGTTATGTTTCACCTTTTCCTGTCAGTGGGAACTCCAGCAGACTGCCACGACTTCTCAAGTATGATGGAGAGTGGCTTAGCAACTTCATCCACCAGTTACTCTACACCCACAGAAGCACCTCATCACGTCCCACAGCCTTGTGCACCTTCAGGCTTCTTAGATGGTCTCCAACCTGATCTTCTCCTACAGTGGGCTGCTCCTCATTCTCCCAGTTGCTGCCTTTGCCGTCTGTGACTTGGGCGGTGTGGCTGGAGCACTCATGGGTGAAGACTGAGGCAGAAAAGTCACTGAGCAGCTCACTCTTCTCCATATCCAGGGCAACCAGGTCTCCCGTTTCCTTCCCTAGAGGGCCCATATTTTCCCTAGTCTTTCTCTTATCATCGACATACATATAGAAGCTTTTCTTGTTGTCCCTGACGTCCCCGGTCAGATTTAATTCTATCCGGGCTTTAGCTTTCCCAACCTGACCCCTGGCTGCTCGGACAATTCCTCTGCATTCCTCCCAGGCTACCTCTCCTTGATTCCACCCTCTGTAGGCTTCCATTTTGTGCTTGAGTTTGGCCAGGAGCTCCTTGTTCATCCATGCAGGCCTCACGGCGTTTGTGCCAAACTTCCTCTTTGCTGGGATGCATCACTCCTGAGCTTGGAGGAGGTGATCCCTGAACATTAACCAGCTTTCTTGGGCCCCTCTTCCCTCCAGGGCTTTATCCCTTGCTACTCTACCAAGCAGATCCCTGAAGAGACCAAAGTCTGCTCTCCTGGACTCCAGGGTAGTGAGCTTGCTGTTGCGCCCTCATCACTGCCCTAAGGATCTTGAACTCCGCCATTTCATGCTCACTGCAGCCAAGGCTGCCTTCGAGCTTCACATTCCCCACCAGCTCCTCCTTCTTGCTGAGAACAAGGTCCAGCATAGCACCTCTCCTCCTTGACTCTTCTATCACTTGGAGAAGGAAGTTATCATCAGCGCATTACAGGAGCCTCCTGGATTGCTTATGCCCTGCTGTCGGGGTAGCTGAAGACACCCCCATCAGCACCAGGGCTTCTGAACATGAGGTTGCTCCTATCTGCCTGTAGAGGGCCTCATCTGCTCCGTCTTCCTGGTTGGGTGGCCTGTAGCAGACACCCACTATAACATCACCTGTCCCTGCACTGCCTTTATTCCTGACCCATAAGCTCTCGGTTGGCTCCTCATCCATCCCCAGGCAGAGCTCCATGCACTCCAGCCAGTCATTGTCACAGAGGGCGACACTCCCTCCTCGTCTCCCCTGTCTGTCCTTCCTACAGAGCCTGTGTCCTTCTATTCCAACACTGCAGTCAAAGAAGCCATCCCACCATGTCTCCATGATGCCAATAAGATCACAGCCCTGCAGGTGCGCTGACGTGTCTAATTCCTCTTGTTTATTCTCCATGCTGCACACATTTGCATAGAGGCATTTAAGTTGAGCCCCCCTGTGAAGCTGACTTACTAGCTGGAGTGGATTGGAATTCCTTTGTGCTGCTCTTCAGGGGCTCTCCTGCTGATCTGTGATCCTCCTCCAGGCTATGGGCATTTATTGCTGCCACTGGTATCAAACTGGTAGGAGTGGGATGGACTGAGGTTTCCCTTCCCCAGCAACTTTAGTTTTAAGCCCTCTTCACCAGCTTGGCAAGCCTATGATGGAAGATGCTCTTCCCCTTCTCTCAAAGATCAGCCCCATCAGCCCGCAGTAGAGCGGGTTTCTCGAAGCGAGTCCCATAGTCTGAGTAGCCGAACCCCTGGCTGTGGCACCAGTCTTGTAATCAGCTGCTGATTTGCCAGATTCGACTGGCCCTTTCACAACCCTTCCCTTTGTCCAGGAGGACGGATGAAAAAAACCTACCTGCGCTCCAGAGTCCCTTACCACTGCTCCCAGGACTCCATAATCCTTCTTGATACTCCTCAGACTGCTCCTGGCTGCATCACTGGTGCCCACATGAAACAACAGCATTGGATAATAGTGGGCTGTATGAGGCTTGGTAGTCTCTCTGTGACATCCCCGATACGAGCCCCCAGTAAGCAGCACACCTTTCCAGAGAGTGTGTCAGGTTGGCAAATGGGTGCCTCCGTACCTCTCAGAAGAGGGTCGCCTAGTACTATCACCCACTGCTTTTTCTTAGTTGTGCTGGCTGTTATACAGGGAGCAGATCAGACTGCCTTACTCAGCTCCAGCATTCCTCCTGATGTGATGGGTCCTTCCTTTTCAGTCTGCAGAGCAGTGAAGCAGGCCTGCAAGGGCACCTCAGGCTTCAGAGGAAGCCTCTTCCTCCTGCTGATCCTTGCCGTTGCAATGTTCCTCTACATTATTGCCCGCCCCCCCCCGCCTTCTGTGTGTGCTGGTAGGGGAGTTTTTGGCTGTTTGGCTGTGGGTTCACTGCAGACTGCACTTGGAACCAGCTATCTAACTCGTTCTCAGCCTCCCTGATGTTACACAGCCTTCTCATGGCCTCCTGCAGCTCAGCCATCTGCTGCAGGAGGTCCTCCCCCGGGCACACCTTCTACAGGCAGGTCTGCTGACTGTCCCTGCACCAGGAGAAAGGCCTAGGCACTTCCTGCAGTCTGAGGTCTGCACTGCAGCCTCTCCCTTCAGCAGCTCCGTCTAGGTGGAGGCATTAGCCACCGCTGGAGTAGATGGTGCAGACCCCCCAGCCCGAGCTGCAGCCTTTGCTCTCAGACGAGTGCCCGCCATTCTGCATGGAGGGTCAGGTAGGATGAGTGCCCTTGACCTGTGCAGATGGTCACAGAGCCATGCCCGGTTGCTGGGTTATGTGTATTTCAAGTCTCCCACTTAGCCAGTAGAATGTCCTCCCTGAACACTGTTCTGCAAAAACTGCTGTGCCTCATCCTGTCCCCCTGGCCCGTCTGCAGCGCTTCTGGTCGCTTGCGCTCCCTGGGGCTGTCTTTCACGGTGGTCAGGGGTGGCCTTGCCCAGGCCTCGTCAGCCACCCTTGTGAGAGCTGCTGGCTCCTGGCGGGTCTCTGCTCTCCCCTGGTATTTCCCCAGCTCAGGAAATTCCTCGGCGCACTGTGATCCCCTGCTCCACTGCAGAACATGCCTGCACCGGAGCTGATCACCTCTGCGAGTAACTTCAAATGTTAATAAATTTGATAGTTTAGTAGTATAAATTAACAATGAACAGGAAAGAAATGAGTCAATAGTACAGATAATATTCAAAATCACGTAAGGAAAGATGAAAAATAATATTTTAGAATAGTTTTCCAATAGCACTGGTGCGGGCAAACAAGCAAGTAAGCAAATGGCTGTCGAGTTCAAGCTTGATAAATTTTTGGAAACAATTTGGCATTGTTGTCTGAAAAAGCAGAGGAACAACTTCAGCTGCTAGAAGATTCCTTCCAATGTCTTGTTTTAAGCTACGATAGTGTAATGACTATGGAGTCCTGTAAAAACAGTGAAGTTGTAAACATAATTCTCTCCTTGTTCTGCAAAGGCTATACTGCAAAAATTCTAGAGGAATTTCTGTACCAACCAGAACTCTGGTTTAATTCTCTCCAGATGTTGACATTCTCCCAAGACAGGCATTTTCTGGATTTCTGCTGAAAGTCATCAATAGAGACATCCTTGTATATTATCCACCTACCTGTTCAGCTACTTGGAGCTTAAAACAGACTGGGTCTGCACTCTTTAAGATGAGCGACAAGGCATACATTAATCACACTGGGTAGAAAAACATGTCTTTGTCAGGAAAATTCTCAAGCATCCATAATTAATATCAGCATAAAGATTTGAAGAGAGACAGACACAAAGAAAACCCAACTGAAAAGGGTAAGGGAATTTCTGATCCTGTCAGCTCCACACAGACAGAAGACAGCGGTCAGCACCAGGCAAGGAGGGCACAGTGCTGGCTCAGGGATGAATTGCCAGTTACTCCTACACTTCAAACCAGTGTGAAGAGAAACTACATATAAAGGCTGCTGGTTATACACTCCTTTGCAAACGCAGTAGTTTGATGCCAAAATCATTACCATGTCCTAATATCCAAGTCACTGGGCCCTTAGGAAACACATAGGAGCTGGGATTCACTTTACAGCTATTTTAAGTAACTTGCTTGACACACAAATCTCTCTTCCACAGACAACAAGAGCTGAGACAGCAAGGGCTGTTCTGTTTAGATGTATTTGCTTGATTAGAGAAAACTCATTTTTCCTTGTGTTTTCCTCTGGGAAAAAAGGGAACTGAAAGCTACAGAGAAAGAAAATTCCTAGGCCATTCCTCCTCTTGGCTAGTCATTGTAACATCCAGCTTCCAAAGTTTAGGAGTGAAAGGTCAAAACTGGAACTTTATTTTAGAACTTCATAAATTCACAATAACTGACTGAGATAAAAGATTTAAATTGAAGTCACCTTTAACAGCTTCCAGAAGATGCAAACAAGAGGGAGTGTGAAAAATTCACCTGAGCTTGTTTTAAGATATGATGCTTTGAGGACTAATAAAACTATTGCTAATCATTCTTTTGCACACAGCTAGGAAGTAACGGGAAAGGAGGACCATCCTGTGGTGAAAGAAGTAAGGTCAAAAAACTGAAATGTTAAGCAACACGGGGCATCAAGAAGCAGGATGCATTAGCTTAGTCCTTCATCCTGTGCAGCCTCCCGCCATCCCTCATTAACCCATTCAGGCAAACTGAAAAACACATTACCCTGTAAGAAGCTCTGCTGAAATCACAAGTAAAGTACTTGTAAAAGAATGAGAAGGACAGGACTCATCCCTCGGTTGTAATGAACTAGACTGTCTGAGGCAAACTGAATGCTGCTGTTATTCCACTATTTCAGTGCATTTACTCCACAGATGAATTCAACCTACTATGTGGAGAAATAGAGCACGCGATGATACTAAATGCTACTATCAACAGCTGACCCTTGAATAATAAGGCATTCAAATAACCTGTTTGGAATATCCATATCTACTTCATGGAGCCAATTTTATCTCCTGGACTCAAATAACTTATCAACAGTAGGATCATGGGTTTTCGTTGGTTGGTTTTGCATTTTCTTTGTATAACACAAATGTTAGCCAAGTGATTTCTAATAACTGAAAAGATTAAGTCTCGAATGGCAAATTTTATGTGTTTTTCAGCAGAATATAACCATTATATCCTTCAAACAGACAAAAAAACTCAAATAGAAAATGGTGAAAACGAGTGTTTTATCCTGCTGTTTGCCAAATCTTAAGGAATACAATTAATCACATGGTAATCACCAATAAGAGTGAACTTGCCATCCTAAATGAAGATACAAAGGTATCACAAAGAACTTAGGTCTGAACATTACAAACACCTACCCCACCACAAGGTTACTGGTATTGAGGGACCTTTACTGCAGCAACAACCAAGCTGAACTTACGAAGTAAAAATAATTGTTGTCTGCAATCGGCAAGTTGTTCTCATAGTCACAGAAATTTTTTTCTCTTTCAAAGGCTTTCTTTTCCCAGACTTACAAGCGTTGCTTTATAAACCTGTAATTGTCTATTGCATTAAACCCAAGGAAGTCTGTTCCTGGAAAGGTACAGACCATTACTTCTTTGTTTTCCATTAAAAGAAAATGAAACCAAACTGTGCTTATTCAAGTGTGTGGAATGGGAGAGTATAAAATTAAGGCAGAAAACACAACACCTCCTGCTCTTTATAGTTGGTGAGGCTCCTGATGCAGCTCTTTTATACTTGCTGTCTTTCAAATGAACTCTTGTTCTAAAGTTAGCTTTTTTCCTTTTTTTTTTTTTTTTTTGGTAAGAAGCCTTGAGGCTTCTAAACACCATTGTAACACAACCCCTGTCTCCAGTCCCAACACCATATAGACAGAAAGTCAACTTGTTTCCCTTACAGTGTAATAAAAATAAACTTGTTAAGATATACAAATAGGCACAAAATCTAGACACATTGCCTGGTAGCGGCTGCAGTAGTTGACATCTTGACTAATATTGCAAAGGCAGAGTTTGGCAGATTTAATCATGATACTAGACTCAAGGGGCAACAGAGGTGTGAATAAAAGCAGTTGTAGCCATAGTTCATTCCATCAGTTAGGCTATGACCAGCTGATACAGATGATCACAACTTTTACTTGACCCCAGTAGATGGTTTTCATATATCATGAAATCCTGCTGTGCCGTTCTTGCATACAGAGCAATTCTAGGGGAACCGATGACATTAGCTACTCTTCAACAGAATTTTCTCTCTCTGATATTTCTATCCCCCATCTACCTTACTAACCTCGTATATCCTATTACCTTGTTCTTTGACAATATAAAGTACTGAGATGCTACGGCACCCCGCAGTTGTTGTTTGACTTGCACCAAACCTGACACAGGAATAGGTGCTACAACAGAACCAGTGCCATAATGATTTAGCAGTTCTCCAGCCCCAGTTCACAATACTGGGAATGCAGTGTTAGTCTCTCAGAAGCGTACATCTGGCTTTGCACAGCTTAAAACCTGAAAATGTTACTGAACATACACCAGGCTCCTTTGATTTACAGTCTGCTCAAAACCACCTATGTCAAGAAAGTTACGCGAAGTATGTCAGTAAGGATCTGATCCTACAGTGTCCAGAAACATGAACAGGAGAGTTTCCACATACTCAGTATGGGGATAAATCCTGAAACACACTGGTGTCTGTCAAAAAGCAACAATCCATCTGGTTGCCAGAAAAAGCCACAATGCTTCAGTGCAGCAGCACAGACATGGAATCAACACTTACTGAAACTAAAAAAGTGTTACACGCTACACAAGAGGAGTTTTTCATAGGAAGCTAGAGGCCATCCATACGTATTCAGAAGGACCTGGATATTATTTGACCTGTATCCCAGAATGCTGAAAGTTGCTTCTGGCCCATCATTTATGATACACAATGCCAAAACATCTCCTCCACTCTGCACAGTGAAACAAAAGTACAACACACCCTACTCAAACATTCTCTTTTTTCTAAGAGTGCAAGAGAAGAAAAAGCAGGAAGATAATTAAAAACTGGGAATGAAAATAATACAAAAAGCCGTATAGGGCCTGGATCACAGTGCAACTTCAAATGTAGCATTAAAAGTGAGGAGAGAGATCTAAAGGAAGTGTAATTATGAATAAATAAAACCAAGCACTCATCCCACTTGCTACTTGTAGATGGGGAAAGGATGCTGCTATACCACATCCTGATTCACTACTGTTTGTATAATTACTTGGAGGCTGAACCTTTGCAGTAGTCTTCCAATGTGTACTATTCAGGATAGGCAGCACATCAGGAGACAGAGTGAATGGAGTTCCTGATGTGTGACGGGGCTTTAGAAAAGTCATGGAGGAAAGGCACAGCAAAGAGACAGCAATGTGTTCACCACAGACTCAGCTCTGACATCTTCCAACCCTGCTGCTGGTGCACCCAGCAGTTACGGAGTGTCCTATGTTAGCAGCACTGGCATCACAAATCATACCACACCAAAGCAGTGTGAGAAAGCTTCAGCACCAGGGAAAAGGTAACCGCTGCCCAGCTCTGACACCGCAGCAACTGCACACCTTCACCCAGTCCAGCCGCTGCCAGCGCACAGAGCACAGGGAGACAGAGCTCCGCAATCCCGCCTGACAGGTACCAGCTCTGTCATTATTAGTACAGAGACAGACATCTGGTGACTGACGAGGAGTCACTGACCCTAAACACTTTGTGTTGAGTCATTCATCTGCTTTTACTCTCTTATGCTAAACATCATCAGTTTTCAAACAAAGCCTTAGCCCAGGTTTGCAGTCCGCTTTGCACCCAAGGCAACGTATATAGCACTTAAGAGACAGACCAACAGTTTAGAAGTGCTGTTATATGTGGAAAATAAAATTCAGGCTCCAGTGCTTTACACTGACAGCACTTCCTTGAGAAGTTTTTGTATCAATGCCCTCAAAACTGCTGCTGTCTCTCCCACTTCTGCTTGCTCAAGCTGCAGCCAGCCTTGGAATAAGGGGTACTCTTAACAGTAGTCTCAAACCCCTAAGATCAGCGAAAACCAGGAGCAAACATGAAGGAGAAGCAGAGGCAATATATTCAGACCCACTTCTTTCACTCAGCCAACACAAAGTAGTTAAACTGTATGAGTAAATATGTCTTAAAGTCTTACTAACAACTTCAACAGTCATCTAGAAAGATAAGAAAATGCTGACGAGTCTAATGTAGCAAATTCTCTGAACCTGACAGGAGAAAAATGCTCTCCCTATACAGTTCATAGGAGAGAGATATGGACTCGCAAAACTGAAACTGAAACCTATTTATTCTTACCCATTGAATTCTCTACACTCGCACAATGCCTCTTGTGATCAAAGGCATGAAAACTAAAACAGAGAAAACTAACGTTTGGCAGCAATCCTATGAAGTACTTTATTCCCACTTAACATAAAAATGAGACCCTGGTTTCTCTGGGAAGAGAAACCAGAACCGACACCTTTGTGTCTTCTCCCCAACTATTCTTTAGCATGAGCAGCAAGATGGAACAAGCAAGCCCATAAAGAATGCTATGAAATAAGATGAAACACCAGCAAAGTAAGGGAGAACAATCTACAGTTCTCCCAAGAGGATGTAGTATTTCCCCCCTATTATTTTCCATGAAAAACAAGTAAACATTTCATGACACTTGCAACTCTTCTTCCACGCCAAGCACCTGAGTGAAATAAAAATGATCAGTGCATACACATAACCAAAATATGATGCTAAAATAAAATTCCATCAGGAACTGAAACAAACAAAAAAAATGCTAAAACAATTTTTTAAAACTTTATTTAGTGGAAATCCAGTGGACATGAAATTGGATGCCATAGTTTCCAGAAAGATTAACAAGAGCAAAACAAACTTTGTGAGTCATGAAAACAAAGTAACACCCTTCAGAACTGTTGCATGATCTCTGATGGCATTTTCAGATGTTGTTGAGCAAAGAGCAATTCTGCATTCCAGAGAAAAGAAGTTGTGCTCATTAACAAAACTGCAGGAAACAAATTTCTACATCACTTCCTTTTGTTAAGATTTCTGTGGTTGTTAATTGTTTATTGCTGACTGTTTCTCCAATTAAGCCAATTTCCACGACTGAAATCCGTAAAAATCTGCCTACATCAGGGCTTGCAGAAGTGTTCAGGCAGTGTGGCAACAGCAATCTTGTTAAAATGTATACAAATAGCCTGAAAAAAATAATAAAGGTCTAGACCTACACAGGTTCCTCAAAATAAATCAGCTAAAGTATTTATGGTTTTCACTCTTCCTGAACTGTCTTTAATAATAAAATACTGAATGTTTCCTACAAAAAAAAAGATGCTTTAATTTATTGAGTACAGATTTTGCACTGCATATTATCAGAAGACAGTAAAAATGATTGAGCAATCAGTACAGTATCTCAAACATTTCTCATAACTAACCAAGAAAAAAACCCACACATGCAACACACAGGTAGCTCACAAAAATTGAAATGACAGCCTAGTGACCAATTCACTTTTTGCAGCAGTCCACAGCTAGCAAATCTCAAGCTCCTAAGCAATGACAGAAAATACTGACAAAACGTCCTACACACACACAAATTGTTGCTTGTGCACAGAAGCACTTCTCTACTCTCCATCTTACTCCTATTTTATGTTTGTTTGTTTTTACTCTAGAATTCCCACTAAGTTCCAGCCCACGGTGTATGTGTAGCAGAGGAAATTGAGCCCTCAACCCATGGCACTGGACAGGAAAGCTCCCTAGCATCTCAAGTGCTTGATCTCAACAGGAAGAGAAGCCAGATAAGGAGTATAATGACTATTATATGCAATTTATAGGCTGTATTAATAATTAAATGCTGGGTGTGCTATTAGCACCTTCTCTATATCCCCACCCACGGGTTCTTTAATCATCAAACATCAGGGAATTTGTATTTCAAGGTATTTGTTCACTATGCTTCGGGGTATAAAATGTTACCCTGTCCTGCAGTGCTACAGTCCTTGTTTCTTCAGTGTGGTGAGGTTCTTTTTGTCTGGCTGTCGGAGTTCTATTGTTTTTTTTTTTTTTAAAGAAGAATCTTTCTATCTGGCCATATATGCAGGAAAGAGAAGAGCTCACAGTTCTTTGCAAAAGGAAATAAGAGACCTGAGCAAACTGTCAATACAGCAAGGGGAATTAAGCCAAAAGACTCACAGTTCTCAGCCTCCCTAGTAAAACAGACAACGGCCTTTTGAAAGGCAAAATTCACTGCTCCAGAGAGACAAAAAGTGGTTCAGACTGACCTATTTCATTACCTTTGAGGCTACCAGTGACCACTTCCCAAACAACAAAATGACCTGCTTAATAAGGCTCCTCCAGCAATCTTAAAAATGGGGATATCCATTCTCCACCCACCCTTTACAACAAACACTTAAAGCACTTTCTGTGAGTCTGACAATGAAGGTGTTTGGCTTTGCGAGGCTCACAACACAACAAGAAGCCATCTGCAGCCCGGGAAGACACAGGACAGAGCCTGATTAGCAATTCTTTGCAGGTTTCCTATCTTCTATCACCGCTCTCCCCTCCCCCTTCGCATCCCCTAGAGAGACCAGTTCCATATTCAAAGCAGCCTGGGGTCTTCAAGCAGAGAAATGTGCATGATTTGTACTTGGCATTAAAGCAGGGAAAGAACTCCAAAATTATAGCAGCTGTATCCAGCCCCTGAGACAGCCTAGCACCGATAAGGGATTCAGAGGGTCGCATAATTCATTTCACCTGCAGCAGTAGCATCAGAGGAGGTTAAATATGTCACTCCATCACAGGGAGGCAATGGGTTGGGGGAAGCCTTCATCATTCATCCTGTCAGCTCTACACCTCCCTTCGCCTCAGATCAGCAGGGGGAAATGGGGAAGATTTTCTATAAGCATATGAACAACACAGTGGGGGACACGATGACCTTATGAGTTTCCCCTTCTAATTTGTGAATTAATTGTCAGCACCTGCCCTGCTCTACCAGCTCTCCTCCCTGCATTCCATATTTCTCCCACTACAATAGGCCTGATCCTGCAACACTAACTCCACTATGTAAGCTTGGTACCCTCCTGGGACCACACGTGCAAATGACATTGCAGAAAGGTCAGTACTGCAGGACAAGATGTCCCATCCAAATACAATCAACCATATTTAAACAACATAGCGACTTACAGGACATGCACATCTCTCTCACTTCACTTTCCTTGAAGACAAAGGTATTTCCTCATTATTTTTACTTTTGTTGAAACATTTTGTTGATTCTTGTCAATCTCTCTTTCATATCGAAAATTTTCTAAGCAGATCTTCTACACAGTCATATTTCCACCTAAGCCTAACACTCCTCTTCGTTGCATTATTTGCCAGAGCTGTGAGTATTTCAGGAGAGGATGTTTATCTTCACATACTGCACTAGTTCATGGATATTTGCACTCATGTAACAGCTTGCACGACAGTGTCTTTGAGAATGTAGTGACCTCACCTCAGATTTTCTCTTGAGAATTCAGCTTTTGAGGTATTTCTGTGACATGTCAGTCGCCCATGATCACTGTGCAATAAATGCAAAAATGACACCAAACTGAAGAAAGAATAAAGACAACATCTAAGTTTGCTAAGAAGATGCCATCTTAAGCCCTGACATCACAAAGATACATTGCATACATAGCACAGATCACAGAATCACAGAATGGTTTGGGTTGGAAGGGACCTAATAGATCATCTAGTTCCAAGCCCCCTGCCAGGTGCAGGGACACCCTCCACTAGACCAGGTTGCTCAAAGCCCCGTCCAACACGGGCTTGAACACTGCCAGGGAGGTGGCAGCCACAGCTTCTCTGGGCAGCCTGTGCCAGTGCCTCACCACCCTCAGAGTAAAGACTTTCTTCCTTATATCTAATCCAAATCTGCCCTCTTTCAGCTTCAAGACATTACCCCTTGTCGTATGACTACACGTCTTTATAAAAAGTCCCTCTCCAATTCTCTTGTGGAGATCATCTTTGTTTAAAAAAAAAAAAAAGGTATTTAATTTTGTATAATTTATTCCAAAAATGATAAGAAAACACAAGCATTTAGATGTCTCAATTTCTGGTATAAGTGAGTTAATAGAGAAGCAGCAAATTTCTTGAAAGTCCTTAAACTAAGAGGGATATTTTAATTTTTAATATATAATTCAAGCACAGCAAAACCAGAGAGGGTCAAATGAAATAAGTGCAAAACTAAGTACTATTAACATTCAAAGATTAAGAAACAGTAAGTGTGCAAGTTTCAAACAACTTTTTGCCTTACTATCCTACTCTGGACACATAGAGCTTTACAAACAAATCAAAGTATTAAGAGACATACTCAAGCAATTTCTGTACCTACAGTTTAAATCTTCCAGCATTCATGAAAAAATAAGAGCTTGTTCTGCTTCACTCCAGAAGCTACACTCTTAAGGAAAGAACTAGTCCGTTAGCCTCCTGCAGAAAAATTCAGCATAAGGCATTTTTTGATGTCTTGACAAAGATAAAATACAGCCTCCTTTGGTGATTTTAAATAAAAAAAAAAAATACAAACTTTTCTAGAAATTGTTTTTCATGCCTTAAGGTTACATCTTTGACTGGTTCTCACTGTATTTTCTCCCCTGGCTTGAGTTGCTCAACTCAGTAGCCAAGGGTCTCTGGCAATCTGCTCCGCTCTGCCACTGGTGCTACTCCAAACACTGCAGACAACTGAAGGATAAAGACAGGGTTCATAATCAAATCCATACTGGGAAAAGGATTTTTTGCTTTTGCCAGCTACCTACAGCTCGTGCACATACCTGTAAACGAAATGATACATCAGCAGGTGAGTAATTCAAAGCATCCTTTACTTCTCCACACTTTTCACAATGATGCTACAGAGCAGGAGGCAACTTGAGCCTGATTACCAGTGGAGTAAGCTTAAAACAGATACACAGATAGACGAAGAGAAGAATAAAATGCCTAGCTTCTTCGTCCTTCAGAAAATATTTAGCCAAGGGCTGGACTGGTGCTCTTGTTTATGACAACAGTTTTGCTCACACAGCATCTATGACTCACAGCCGGGAGTTTGCTGAATTCCAATGGGATTTCCACAAGGCCAATGTGGAAAATGACCTCACATCTGCTTCATGGCATATATACCTTTAGAGGGTCCAGACTGGCAAACAGTGGCTTTAGCCGTATTATAGAACAACATCACAACCTGGGACGATTTTCACTCTCTTTCAGAAAAGCTGAAATTACATTCCGGAAACATATGTGGCAGCCCAGGACTCAACTACATACACCACAGCACAGTCACCCATTGCTAAATCATAGTGGATGGCACGAATGGAATTATCATCTGTAAGCCACGTTCTTTAAGCAACAGTCTTGCCTATGTATTTTATACTGCCAAAGACTCAGCAGCATCACATATTATAGTTCAAGAAGGTTGTGGGTCAATTAGAGTGAATTCTAAGGAGTATAAAAGAATCATAAAAGATGTTTAAAAGGTTTTAAATTGCAGCAGGTAAGTTTCAGTTCAGGCAAACACTTCTAATGGTGACATCAGTTACACACTGGAAAAGTCACAGAATCTCGGTGTTTGGGAGGTCTTTCAGAACAAGCTAGGCAAAGTCTGCCAGAGATGATGCAGATAAAGGATGCAACAGGCATCTCTTACCGTCCCTTTCAGACTTCCTACAAAACCTCTAACAGCTGACCTCTGCAAGGTCTATGATGGAAAGCAATAAAATGGTATGGGTTGGAAGTTCTGAGCAGTGACCGAATACAATATCCTTGACCTTAATTTGCACTTTCAGGCCCTCTTTCACAAGCACTTAAGACATTTAGAATTGCACTGCTTTCATTCTGATTCAAATGGAATAGAAAAATTGTGAACAACCAAACCCAAAGTAGCTGATGAACAATGACCATAGCATACACCTATCAAGGAATCAAGCTTTTTTTTCTGTTATCCATCAGAAGTGCTGAACCACGTAATTCTTTGGAGCACAGCATGCACTGCTAGTGGTGTCCTACAGTTTCACTTCCACTGCAAGGACTGACTATATTCTCCACCAGGCACCCCAAATGACACTGTCTTCACACTCCACAAGTATCCCCTTGACAAACTGGAAAAATTTGAAAGAAAAATCCCATTATATGTAACTACTATGGCTACAGTGTATTCAGGATTCCAGAAGATGTCATGCACACCTACATTCCTGAGCATTCTTCAAAATCCCAGGCTAAAACCGTACAGTAGTAGCAATAGCCATCCTTTATGTCATTAAGAGGACCTCACTATGTAAGCTGCAGTACAAAGGCTGAAAAGGACAGGCCGTTGACTTTAAAAGTTTAGAACCGAATCACAAAACAAATTAAAATAAAAGAGTTGGATAGAGGCCAGGGGGAAGATGAAAATAAGGATAAGGTTATCTAGATCAGCTAATCACAATCAACTAGATGTTTTATCTTCCACAAGGAGTATGAATAAATAAATACCATTAGCAATCCTTAGTCTGCTGCTAAACCTAGCCATCATTAGCAAGCTGATTACTTCCAGACACTAAATGGGAGTTAGTCTTAAGGATGTCTTAAAAGAGGGGAGATGATATCAGGTGGGCAACTGTGCATAAAGGACACTGTGCCATAGGCACTGAAGACAGATAAACACAGCAGGGGTTGGGGGGGAGAAGATACAGAAGGAGGAAAGCTAATGGGCTCTGAAGGTAGGAACCAGAAGCTTGAATATGATATGGTAAAAAAGCAGAGTAAATGGAAGAATCAAAGTGACTGTGACATGATCAGAGTTACAAGCAAGAGAGACTATTTTAGCACACACAGACCAAAATGGGAGTGACAGAGGTGTCTAACCGACCAGTGAGGAAAAAGTTTTTGTGATTAATAAGTGACAGGGTGGGGGGGAAGAAAACAGACCTACGATTCTAACAGTGCAGGCAGATACTCGGAGTTAAGCTTACAGCAGAAACAAACAAGGTATTCCTCAGAGCTTAGCTACATGGATTTGCCTAATTCTGTTCTCTAATGAGAAACACTACGCATTTTAAAGAAGTTCCCTACGCCAGGATCTCCTCACCACCTTGAGAAGCCTTAAGAATGGCAAAACTTTCAATCTAAAATTCCTGTTAGGCAGATTACGAGAGCTAGTTGAGAGTTCTCTACTTCAGAGGCATGCGCTCTGGGTACCTTCTTTGTTCAAAAATCTGAAAAAAATCAACTAACTTACACGTGAAGAACCGTTTCAAAAAGTTGTACATAAATATGATATGGGAAAATAAAATGCCTTTTAATCACGCCTGTGATTGTTCAACTACATTAAATGCCTTCTTGATTTTAAGTGATAGAATGTGAATAACAGCTAGAAGCAGCGGATAAACATTCTCTCCCGTAATACAAACTTGCGAAGCAAACATTTCTATCAGTACCCAACCCAGTAAGTGCACAGAAATCACAAGAACAGTAATGTTGAATTTTGCAAAAATAGGCAGGTGCCATGGATGCCTAAGACAGACAAAGAGGGAAAAGTTACCTGGAATAATCTCTCAAGAGAAATTATTACAAGAGGGCAAGCGCAGGGTCCTGCACCTGGGGAGGAACAACCCCATGCATCAGTACGGGCTCAGGGCTGACCTGCTGGAGAGCAGCTCTGTGGAGAGGGGACCTGGGTGTCCTGGTGGTTGACAGGCCAGCAGTGGTTGCTGGCCATGAGCCAGCAGTGTGCCCTGGTTGCCAAGAAAGCAAATGGGATCCTGGGGTGCATTAAGAAGAGTGTGGCCAGCAGGACGAGGGAGGTTCTCCTCCCCCTCTAATCTGCCCTAATGAGGCCTCATCTGGAGTACTGTGTCCAGTTCTGGGCTCACCAGCTCAAGAAAGATGAGGAACTGCTGGAGAGAGTCCAGCGGAGGGCTACGAGGATGATGAGGGGACTGGAGCATCTCCCCTACGAGGAGAGGCTGAGGGAGCTGGGCTTGTTCAGCCTGAAGAAGAGAAGGCTGTGAGGGGACCTTATAAATGCCTACAAATATCTAACGGGTGGGTGTCAAGAGGACAGGGCCAGACTCTTTTCAGTGGTGCCCAGCGACAGGACAAGGGGCAACAGCCACAAACTGAAGCACAGGAAGTTCCATCTGAACACGAGGAAGAACTTCTTCCCTCTGAGGGTGACGGAGCACTGGAACAGGCTGCTCAGAGAGGTTGTGGATTCTCCTTCTCTGGAGATATTCAAGACCCGCCTGGACAAGGTCCTGTGCAGCCTGCTCTAGGTGACCCTGCTTTGGCAGGGGGTTGGACTAGATGACCCACAGGTCCCTTCCAACTCCGACCATTCTGTGATTCTGTGTCCGGTGCAGTCTGTCTGTTTCTGACTGCCTCTCCTGTTTTGATGGCACCTTTATTGCTTCTTCATTTTAAAACTATTTACTGTATCATATACTATTTACTGTGGGTGCAGCAGAACCTTGATTTTCAGACTCGGTATGTTAAAACAAATTACAAGCCCTTATCAGATGCTGTAAAATTCCTGTGGAAAAAACATCACTATTTTGACAGGCAGAGAATAGCTGTTTGAGTCATTGGTTATGCCCGCTAGAATAACTTCCATTGTGCTAAGGCTTCTGGAATGCAACCACTGCCTACCGACTTCTTAGCTAGCTAACCTGATAACTCAGTTAAACTAGTCTCACTTGGGAGAGTCTGTCAATCACTAAACTCAAACTGCCTTCGGCAGAAACACCACTCCTTCCCTCCCCCCCAACCCAAGAAAGCAAAGCAATGAGACACCAGAGAGGGAAAAGAAATCCAAGAGAGGGTGATCAATGTGAGTTTTGATCTTTTATTTCTCAGAAGCACTGTGCTTGATGCATCTGATGAAGTGAGGCAAACTTACCGTTAACAGCTCAGTGATTTTAAGTGTCTTGTCTAGGTATGTGTCTGGGACTGCTGGATAGCATCTCTTATTTATTTGTTTTTAAAGCACTCCTTTTCTTCTTTCTGAAACTCATCTCTGAATGTCATGCTCACAATCACCTACGTATCCAACCACGACCATGGATCTTCTGCACTGAGTGGCTGTTCAGCCTCCTTTAACACTGCTGATGGGATGGCATTTAAACAAAATACCAAAAAAATATCAGTACACATGAGCAGAGAGACATTCCAACAATGAAGCAGCCAGCTCACCTGCACAGCCGCAGGCAACATACAAGCCTGCGAACATACTCCTCTTCTTTTTCTCAAGAAGGAAAACAAATGCAAGATACTGGAGATTCATCAGCCAACAATGATTCTAGTCCCATCATGAAAGCTTATAGTTATCACTGTTCTCACCCAGGTACACACAAACACATTCACAGGAAAATAAAGTCTACAGTCTCTTTTACAGTAAAGAAAAATAAGGACCCAACATGAAATTATCAGCCTCAGCCTGGAGAGACACAACAGAAAGTTTTGCACAGTCTGGAGTTTAAGGAAGTATCCGACAGAGAAAAGAAGTTCCTTGTTCTGTGGAAAGCAACTGGCTGCTCAGAGCACACTGGGGATGATGACCAGACTCAGATAGCCCAGTCCACACTGCTATCAAACAGGAGAACGCAACTAGAGCAGAAAAGTTGTGCTCAATATGACTTCACTGCTTCCAACAGTCAAACTAGACAGATTAAAGCCAGCTTGGTTAAGCCTGCCCGCACTACAGCCTTCCTGCAGATTCCACTGTGTGCAAAACTTCAAGGTGGGAGAAGAAATGTAAGGACTGAGGGCTAGCAGACTAGAAGAATGCAAAAATCAGAAGAGCTGGAATTGCAGTGCAGCTGCATACAGCTTTAGAAGTGAATGGATGAAACATAGAGGTCTGTGGTTAATTTGGGTAAAACAAAGTCAGGGAGGTGCATGAAAAAAAATGAGTGAATTGATACATTTTTGAAAAACTGAGTAGGGGGAGAAGGAAAGAGGCTAGAGGACAGGACTGAAGAAATTTGGTTGTTACACACATTACAGTTTAACAGTATTAGAATAGGATGGATAAGCTGTGGCAACATAGCAAAGAGCAAACCTGAAACAATGCAGCAGCTGTTAGTGTGGGGGGGAAAGAAAAATAAAGTGATTCATTATGATAGAGAAGACTAGCCTCTGGTTTTCATGCTTTTTCAAAAAAAAAAAAAGCAGCATTTTGTAATATGATTATTTACATCTCCATGTAGTAGTGCTTACTAATGCCAACCATAAATAAAAAAGAGTAGAAAGTTTGCGATAAAAAGGACAGAAAGCAGAGCCAATGGTAAAATTTTAGTGAACGAAAAATTTCCAGTATGCAACTTCCTATCCTACACGTAGCATCCCTAAGGCTTCCATTTGGTGCCAGTTCCTACCCTAAAAATGAACAACTAGATTCTGGGATCTTGTACTGCTGTGACCTTCACAGACACAGACTATCCCTTGAGACAGAGTATGAATCAGAACCACAGTTCCCTCCTATCCTGGTCAAAAAGACAGACAAAACTGGGTCTCATCCTCTCCACACAGGGGTTATACAGATGTATATTGCACTGTTCAAGAGTGTGCCCCTAACACACTGCCATCACGATTTATGCAAGGGTACAACAGATACTATCCTTGATCTCCCCTCGGTGACTTGCATCCTGTATGTCCAGTCTACAACGTAAGGACTCCAAAGCCCTAGAAGAAATCACTTTTCAGAAAGGGCTGTTAGAGCAGGGCAGTCCATCACAAGTCCATCTAAATCTGTGAAACTAAACAATGCAAGAGAATACCATATATTATTATACCTCTAAAAGTAAAAAGTGCCCCTCAGATTCAAAATACAAGCATATGAGCACCTAAAAGCATCTGACTGAATTGCCAGTCCCATTGTAGCGCCCACAGTGACTATCATTTGTTCCTCCACCATATTACCCTTAACAAGAGCTCATGGGTTTTCATAGCAACGCAGGCCACGGTGAAAAGACTGAACCTGACCGGAAGTCCTCTAAACTGGCACAGCGTTGGACAGAGTGTTAGCATTTCAGCCTGAGTCACTTCAGCAGCCCCAAAAATATACTACAGTACATAGCCTTCCATGGGCAGGACTTTGACTAGATAAACTAATCTAAAAGTATTTTATCTCTAGTTCTCCTGAATCAATGCCTGATTTGCGCTACAACTCCCAGATTCAAGAAACCAAAAGCCATTTGTAGGGAGCATAGCAGCAATCGCATCTGAAGACGTTATTCAGTAGCTTCTTGCTACACAGCAAACACTAGATACATAAAGATATTAATTCTTGTCTTGTGCCTATTGACAGCAAAATACAGCCCAAAAAGTACTTGTGATTAAACAGATGTGCACCTGACTCAAAGCTGAGAGATGCCACATAAGAACCAACATTTCAAAAGGCGCAAGACCTGAGCTTGTTGTTCTGACAAGAGAGTCAAAACCTTTTTTCTACACCTGTCCCTCACACACCCGAGAGTCAGTCTATTCTACTTGAAGTTCTCTGAAAAGCTCTTCCTTATGTTTGTTTTATACGTGTCAGCAGTTTCACTCCAAGCAGAGGCCTTCTAATTTTGAGTTTAATATAATTTCTTGGTATTCTAAAGGCATGTGAAATACAACTACTAGTAATATCTTGCCTGTGTTTCATAACATTAGAAGTACTGGCTATCAAAACAAAGTGAAATCTTCAGAGATATCCTGACTACAAAATCCACTCTACCTTATTTTCGTATCTTTCCACATTTTTGGTAATCTACATAACTTCTCTACAGCCCTGACATGAGCAGGTTACAGTATCAGTGCTGGACACCTGACTGTGCTTTGGAAGTAGTCCTCCAGAAGGACCACAGCAGCCAGAGCTTGAAACTGCTTGAACACTGAAGTGAAAGGCTCTTCTCCTTGGTCCCAGTAATGGAAAAGGGTGGCAGCTGTCGAAGCAAGTGCAAAAATAATTCCTTTCTTGTAGGCCACATGGATGTATACACAATCCTAACTGACAAAGCTCTTCTCACTAAAACAAAAAGCCACAGAAGCAGGTTTCTGCCTTCTCCCAACACAAATCAGAACAGGCAAAAAGCAGTTTGAAGGATTTTAACTGTTCTCTGGAGTGTTATTCTGAACCACGTTTCAGCTCCATTCATGCCTACTTCAAAACTCCTGCTTATTTTTCTTCTATCTCCTCCTTCCTTCCCCCAAAGCCCCTGGAAACATAAAATAAAGTGTAATAGTGTAATAAAATATCCATACCTATTAAACCAAATAAAAAAAAAGTCTTTTGTCTGGGATTTGGATTTTGATGAACTGGGGCCTTCCAGGATCTTCGCTTTGATGTTTTCAGAAACATCAAAAGATCAGGCTTGTTATCAACATCATTAGCGCGGCCTGAAGATGTTTAATACTTTAGCACATACAGAAAATGTAGCACAGAATCCCCCAATGGACTTTGCCTTGTTTTTATTCCTTCATTTTTAATTTGTTTTTAAATCTGTTTTGCATTTCTCATTCCAAGCCTCTTGCCTGTCTCACACCCTGCCCCATCCTCTCATAAATTCACCAGAGAAGCTTTCTAGTGGTGACCTATTCCACTTGAAGGGAATTTTATGAACTCCTTTCTCCCCTACTGTGACCTAACATACAGTAGTTCTCCTGCAAGTGCCCACAAACACATACCGAAACACGGTACACCTCTTCAGTTATTGCTGAAATGAGTCAGAAAAGGCTTGGGGTTTGTTTTCTTTCAAGTCTTTGTTGTTGTTTTTTTAATAAAGGTATAATTTTCAGGAAAGATCTGAAGGGGAAATGAGGGGAAAAAAGTAGAACTTTAAATCCTCCAGTGGAAGAAGCAGCAAACCTATGGTGCTTCATCTATTAATTTTGGGAAATCTGCTTCCAAACCACATTTTACTGACAACCATTAATTTAGATCAAATAGAAAGTTAATACATGAACAGAATAACAGAATACACTAAGCTCAGTCCACAGGTATTCCTTTGATACGAAATGTAGCACCCGTAGATCAAGCCCTCAGCTGTTCACACTAGACACAGAATTAAGATGACTCTTGTTGTTGCTGCAAAATCTAGGGAGTGCTCATGACACCTGACTCTGCACTTTTTCCAGATATGGTGTGGTTATTTCACCGTCCATGTACAACACAAGGCACTTCCAGTATATAAACTTCCCTGCGAGACTCCACAGGACTAAATAGACCTACCACGTAAAAATCTTGTAGCCAGGTTCCTCTCCAGGTCACCACCACATATCTCCACAGCCAGTACACGTCATGACAGAGACTGAAATGTTCTTTCTATGCAAAAAGCTCTTCCAGGGCTCCATACTTCTCTCTGCATAAGCACCTGAGCACTGGCAACCTAACTGGTTTCTTTCTCTGAAACTGCCACTCTTTGCTAAGCAGGCAGCACCGTACGCACAAAAACATGGAAAGAGGCCCAGTGATGCCAACTAAACTGTGTATTTTCATTTAAAATGTTGGCATCAGACTGACCTTGTAGTCTGATGATCACTTACTTTTGTCCTTCCTATCATCTGTAAGAATCCAGCAATATTCTTTGAGGACTGGTCAGGCAGAGAGATTTATTCCAACACTATTAGGCTTCTTTTATTGCAAAGAGCATCATTATAAAACTATCACTGCATGAAAGGATCTACCAGTGACAAAAGCTGTACAGGCTAACTCTGCTCTGCTGTCCTTGATTAAACAGTCTCAGGTAATCTTCTGAAAGAACTAATGTCTTCTGTATTTCTTTGCCACGAACAGTGTATTTCATCTGATTCTCTTCTATAAAGCTATCAACATCTATTTGGATATAACACGCACATTTATATAAGGCTATTTAAAAGAAAACAGAACAGGTGATCACATATCAACAAGCTAGACTTCACAGAAGCATAGAAAAGGATGAGAATGAATAAGTGAGTGGATTCAAGCTGTAACATGGATTTTGTGGGCTGCAGTATCTCACTGTTCTGTTTAGATCTAGCGTTGTTACACTTACGTAAAATAATGGAAGCGTGACTGCAGCACAGTCCACAAAACCATATGCTTATTACCCCACTAGCCCCAGCAGGTATGTGGAGGTTGGCACGGACATGCTAGCACTGAAAATGTACTATTTATTCTCTACATCAATACAATGCCGTGACAAAAGAAGAAACTCTGAAATACCTGAAACCTAAATGTTTTCTTTTCCATCTTTTGTTATAGAAACCTTGGATTTAGATTTGTCAAAGGAAACAATTCAAATGCATCTCAAAGGCGTTGATCTGCAGCCTGGAAGGTGTGTACATATCATAGAATTGTTTGGGTTGGAAAGTGCCTTTAAAGGTCATCCAGTCCAATCCCCCCTCAAAGGCAGACATATATATCTTTCCCATAGAAGTATCATATATTTCAGTGTGTGTACTTGTTACTGCTACAGAGCAGAAAGCCACAGATTGGATAACCAGGAAGGATTTTGCAGGTCCAGGGGGTAGCACACGTTTGACAGAACAGCATGCAGAGAAACTTGCACAGTAGTTGCCTGCAGTATTATATCCCTGACCTAGCAAAGACCTACAGTAAATATTTTTCACTTGGAATTATCCCTCAGACAACAAAATTCAACCACAAAGCTTTAAAAAGTACAAAGGAAAGACATATGGGACAGAATTTTTATTAAGCGATTAGAGGAAACTATTGCTGCAGAATCCATCTGTGTCACATGCTTTTAATATGGGTGTAGCCGCGACCGGTACCTTCCAGAAGCACTGTACTGTTACAGGTGTAGCTCCCTGATATAAATAGATGACTTTATAAAGTGTCTGCACTCTGCCCTTTAAGGACTGTGTTCTTCCTTCTATTTGACACACTCAGTTTAATAGCACACTGTCCAGACTTGCTGAAGAACTGGAAGACTGCCATTCTTCACACCCCGCACAGATACTTTTGGCTGACACAGCAAGCAGCAGCGCTGCTCTACTACTCAAGAGGATGGGTCAAATTCAGAGCTTTTTCAGGCTGATGTACACAGTCTGATGACCTCTGGAGTCATGAGCCCGCATTCTGGAATCTGGGACAGAGTCTGGGTACACAGCAGCTTCAAGAGCAATGCTGAGAGACATTTATCCATCTCAATACAAAACTGAATGTATCAGAAAGGGCTATACAAGTGGCTGAGCTATTTGTGACAGTGGTTACAAACACAGATATCCTTATAACCTTCTGGTTTCATACACTCACCTTTAGCACAGCAGTGTGGCAGTGTCAGTAAGCACAGGAAGCTAGACTTGAGACCTAAGCTTTATTCATGCTTGTGTCAGTGGCCTGCTGCATCATCTTTGTAATTCACTCCACTTTGTCTCCATAATTCAGTTCCCCTGTCTGCAGAATGGAATTAACAGTGTTTGCTTTCCATATTGAATACTTTGAGAACTACCTTTTAGAGCTGCTACACAAAAGCATTACTACCAAAGTCATTGTTCTGAGCATATTCAGGAACTCTCTGCTTGCAGTGCTGAAGCACATTTCTAATGTCAGCAGGACATTAGAAGACCCCTTGTCTCACTGGTACAGCTTTAATGAGCTATGGAAGTAGCTCAATACATGTTTCTACTGCCACAGTGCTGCATAACTTGTCCATACATCAAACAGTCCTGGAATATTTACCTTCTTTTCTCTGAACTCTCTTGGCTGCAACAATACAAAGGCTATTCATATGACTGGCAATGTGCCAGTATGAAAATCAGGGCAGCCTAACAACTTCCTACAAGATGTGTGAGGATAAGGTGGCATAGAGACAATAGGAAGCAAATTAAATTCCCCAAACTCCATCTTTCTGGGAACTGGAAATTAAAGAATTGAGGTTTTGTTGTGTGACCTCCTTCCAGATCAAAGATTACACGCAGATACTGAGTGGACAGGTTCCTATTTTATTCTTCATTACTGTTTGTCATAGCTTGATGAAAAGATTAAGCAGTAAGAATAGCCAAGATTGTTACTGTAATATTCTGAAATTTGGATTATGCTTAAGCAATTACTGCAACAACTAGGGAGGCCTAGTACAAAAATAGAACACTTCTGTGACAATGTTGCATTTCCATTACAGATAAAAAAATACTCTTTCCTGTTCCTATACTCCTACAATGCATTGACACTGCATGAATGTTTAGGGCAAATAAGGCACTTTGAGAGAAAGGCTACAGGAAGATTTCAGTCCAGTATAAGAAATCCCACATAAAAATAATCCAAGAGACTTCCTTCTGGGTTACCACATGCAGGTAACAAAGTTGCCACCTACAGTAGACCACTGCAGTGTTTCCATCCAAACACCTTAACAACGGTGCTTTTGGATAGATTTCAGTTTCTGACGCCTCGCAAAGATTCTTTTCATACATCTCCACCACCTAAACACACACATGTATGAACACACCCTCAAGCAAGATAAACGATTGGTTGCTATGTCAAAAGCACCTAACCAGGAGGGAGAAACAGGTACCAAAGGGAAGAGGGGAGGCATAACACTTAATTAGCAACTTCCTCCTCTGAATGCATCTATGGTGGAACTGTTTACTTACAAGACTCATAAATGAAGCAACAAACCTTTCATTAGCATTCAAAGCCATGTGAAATCTGAAGATGTCTTTGCAAGGCCTGTCAGTACTAACCATCTTCATCTGTACTAGGAACAAAACACACAGACATGAGAGAGGGAAACACAAATAGAATCCTTTCTGCTGGAGCCTGCAGAGGGAAGGAAAAGGAGATGGGGCACATCTCCCCTGGGAGACGGTTGCAAAGAGGGATTCTCAAATGCAGCGTGCGTACAGGTTCCCTCCCTCTAAAACAAACCTCAGAGGGATTTTTGATTCTAAACAAAATCCATCCTTCCAAGCTGTTCAAACAGCACTAGCAGAGAGAAAGTACAAAAATGGTGCCAAAATAAACACACAAATGAAATGGAAAATACCTTGAGGTAAGTTAACTGAAAAACATGGGCAAGAGATAAGTGCTAGAGGCAAAACCCCCAACTTCACAGAAATTACACCAAAGTAGACCAGCTGTGACACAAACCTAAGTGTGGAGAGAATGCAAAGCTAGACTGGAGTAGATGAACAGCACGTTCTACAGAGCAGGGGAAAACACAGTGTGACAGAAGGGAATATTTTGTATAATACCTTTTCCCTCCAAGGCTTCTCTAGTTTAGTCACTCTTACCTCCAGGATTTAAACTTTCTGCTCTTCCATTTGTAATCTAGAGAATGTAATAAATTTATAAAACTCTTGAAAATGCTAACGCAAGTAAAAAGAATTATTATTGTTGATATTTCTGAGGAGCTGTAAGCTCCCCTGCTGACTTACTAGCAAAATTTATCCTGTTACTGACTCCAGTTTTTGTACTTGGGCTTTTGTCTGTAGCTATTTTTGCAGAAAACAGGACACAAGAAAATACCTACAACCTAAGAAGAACCACAATAATATTACAATTTATTGGAAAGCAGATCCTTAACTAATCATAGCAATTACTATTTGAAAATATGACAAAGTTCACTCCAAGTTAAGGACCTGGGTCACCCACACAATCCTGTTACCATGTGACAATGTAACACTGTCAAAATTAGCAGATTCACACATGCATTAACAGGATTAACATACTGGTTTATCAGACACTATGCACACAATTCCCTAGACAACAGAGCGTTCCCATCATGGCAATTATTTAACTGTGCTGCAATACAACATGGTCATTTAAAAACTGTGATCAAAGGCTACTACATGCAGGAAACTCTGAGGGAGAGGAGTCTGACCAGGCACAACAGATTCCCTCTGGACACTGCAGTTAGGAACTCACAAAACTTACACTACCTTTTGATGCCCATGAATATAGTGCCACAGTTCAACCTGTCATTTAAAGTACTATGGCTCCTGTATCAAATTGTCACACTGAATCTGTGTAAAATTGCTGCCTTCTAATTCAGTAACCTCACTCCCAAAGCAGAGTTTTCTTTAATGATAGATATTCAAAGCTGCTGCTGACCTCAACTAACCTCAATTAATTTACAAATTTTAAAACCTGAGACTGCCTGCTCTCTTAAGAAGGACCACAAAATTTTAAACACTAAAATGCCACCAGAAGCCAAAGCCATCCTGCCACAGATCTCATCCGAGGACCACTACACTGTTCAAAAGAATTTTGATTAAGCTCCATGTAAGTAAAGCATGACTGCCAGTGAAAGCAAGATCCCACTTCCTATATATAATCACCACTACCACGAGCCCGCTTGGTGCACAGAGGAGACCGTCAGCTTGATTTCACATCACCTCTGTCCTAAACTTAGACTCCTCCAGCCTTTCTGCACCAGGCAGAAAGCTCTCTTCCACTCCTGTGCCCTTGCACCTGGTCACTCTCCCCTAAGCCCCACAAAAAGGCATCCCCTTCTTTGTGAGTTCAAATCGCTGCCAGCAGCAGCATCTATAGCAAGAATCACTTCCTTCCTGCTTTCCTGGATCCAGTGCTTTGGAGGGGCAGGGATGGAGCTGGCAGAGTGGGTTACGGAAAGAAAAGTAAGAGCAGTGAAGCAAGGGCAGAAAGAAGTGAGTGAAACAGAGATGACAGTGGTATCTGATGAAAGCCAAGGAAAACAGTGGTAAAATGGGGAGATGGGAGAAAGAAATCCTGAGACAATGAGACATCAAAGAGAAAAGGAGGGAGAATATGCAAGATCTGAGCTGGTAAGCAGAGGAAGAATGGAGCTAACGTTATTACTCCAGGCTTCCTCACATTTAATATCCAACTATTTGAAAGGAATCCAAGGCTGCTTCCCAGGGGTTCATTCCTAAACCTGCCTGTGTAAGCAAGATACACACAAGAATAGTACTTACTGGGTTATGGTGATTTCCACTTACTGATCCAGTAACTTGCATAAATATTAAAAAACAAATCCCACCCTGCAAAAAAACCCCACAAATCAGTAATTCAGCTTCACATACGCTCGAGCAAACTGCTTCCTAACCCAGAAAGCTATGGTACAAATCAACCAGTTTTGTCAGCTGAAAACTGACAGAACTGCAAACTCTCGGTGCTTACATGGTAGGGAAAACACCAGGATTCAACTGACACATTGTTCCAGGGCTGTGGCAGTAAACCAAGTACCAGCATAGCTAAAGTTCCGTAGCTTCTGGGGCTGAGGATTCCAGGTCACAGGGGCTGCTCACCTGGCATTACTGCTGAACTTTCCAAAGGGCAGCAGAGAGAAATTAAAAGTGGGTATTTTGACTCTGAATGGCTTGTTAATAATTTTCAGGTAGCAACAACTACACTAGCACTGGGCTTTTGTAAAGTAAGAACTACAAAGCTGAAGTGATTCTTTCCCTTCGCACGATACCAAGTAGCAAGTGGAGAGCCGACATCAGCAGATTTGAATAACAAATTTGGGTCATCTACAGCAATTTGAATTTATGTTCAAAAATTTACAATTTTTTTTTAACACCTGATCATTAATTTTGGATAATCAGGCTCTTATTTAGCTTATACTTTCACCCACTACTAAGGTTCAGTATAGCAGGGTATGAAAACTGGAAGTATTGTTTCATTTTTGAAGGTACAAAGATGTAATTTGTATATCATAAGTTGAATGCTGGAGCACTATTTGGTACCTAGTTTATACTGACAGCTAAAGCTAGGAATAGATTATGATCTCATGATGGAAAAGTCTAAAAATTTTCCTAACACCCGTACATGTTCTTGTTGTTAAGTTTTTACAGTAAGCAAAGAATTAATGTAAAATCATTTACGTGTTTTTATCCTAGTTTTTAGGCATCAAAATATTTTTTCTATAAATTCAAAATTAGGGTTACAGTTGGAAATCAGGACAGTAGTGGCCAGAGTGTCTAAACTCTTGTTTTACTCTGCAAACATCAGAAAAAAAGACCTCCACTAGCATCACTGAATTTTCATTCACGTGGTACTTGATTCCAAGATGCAGTAAGGACATTAATGTTGAATTAATTTTGTAGAGTATAAAGTGCTACATAGTTAAAATTGATATAGGTCTACTACTGGCATGCCTGAAATAAATGAAAAGATATTAGTTCATGTAATTGAATTTGGTTCTGTGTTTTCAAACCTGTAGGTTTTTGTTCAAGCTTTATTCTGTCCACTAGGAAGAGATTTTCAAATATTTTATTCTTATCATAATATTGCACAGAATTATTTTCACCTTTTTTCTGCTCAAAGAGAAGCCTGGAAGAGGGTAACAACAAAGGTCCCTTTCAGATGCTGCAATGAAGCCACAGAAAGGTGGGCAGACGGATTGAAACATGGGTGCCAAAAAGGACTGAAGCAAAGTAAAGACTAAGTGACTCTAACCATTGCCTTCTGTAGGTGTCAAGAAATTCAGTTCTGCACAAACCTACAGGAGTGCTCTAAGGTATTTCAACTGGCTTTGGACCTGAATGGATAATGGGGGAGATGACAGCATAGAAATTTTCTAATTCCTTTGTACACCAAACTACTTATAAATATTTTTTGGGGAAAAAATCCTGAAAAATAAGCAAACCTGAACTCTAGGCAACTTATGAAGAGAACAGGAAACAAACGAAAAATGATGTGTGAGTGAATGAGGTCATGCTCTTTGAAACACCAATTAAAGTCTTCAAAAGCTAAAACAATGGTGTACTGCTAAGTACTAATCCTTCTGTCAAAGAGGAAGAAGGCTGAGGGGTAAGACTGTTTAAATTATTAATACGACCCCATGCTAGTCTGCTTCATTGGAACAACGAGATGAATTATAGTGAGGGCACTCTCAGCAAGGTGTGGAGCACTTACTTATTTCCCACGGGCTGATGTTAACATGTGTTCATGCATTCCTCTCATAATCCTCCTGCATACATATATCGATCTAAGTCAAAAATATTTCATATGCCCAAAAGAAAAAGTTAATTACTGAAAGAGCAGATTCACCAAAGAAAAATATTCTTTTTACTGGAATAGCTTAGTTACAAAAAGGCTAGAGCTCATAAACCCCCAAGGCAAAGCCCTGTATGACAGGAGACAATGAACTGCTATGAAGGATGGTTTAGTGAATGAGACATGGGATTAGGATTCAGGACACCTGGGTTCAAGCGCTCTTCAGTTAATGATTCTCTGTGTGACTTTGAACAAGTTGCTTAATTTATTATGTCTTTCAGTTTCTTCTTTGTGTAATGCAGATAATGGCCTCCTATCTCACAGAGTGGTGCGTCAAAATCTAATGATTCAGTGATTCCAAGGCAATCGGATGACATGGACACTATTAATTATTGTCAATTCTGTTTTGTTAAAGAGGCTTGGAATTGCTGAATGACTCTTCCAGAAACACTGCCCTGGGTATGCAATGTCTGCCATAACATCTACCAACATGCTTCGCATTCCTTGCTCTTTTGTCTTCTGTAAACATCTCTCCAAACCCCAGAAAAAGTCTTTTGGGAAGCTGTCCTGGTTTTGGTTAAAACAGAACCAATTCTCTTTTCTCTTTTACTGAATCTTCCTTACAGCTAAGTTCTTCTAAGTAACTGCATTATTCTGAAGTTGGCTGCTAAGATTACAGTGGCTGAGGTGGATTTGGACTAGCAACACTGGGAGGCACGGAAAGCGTTCAAACCCATGACAGAAGGACAAGCACAGGAAAGACATGGACCTGTTGGAGCAGGTCCAGAGGAGGGCCACAAAAATGTTCAGAGGGCTGGAACATGTCTCCTGGGAGGAAAGGCTGAGAGACCTGGGGCTGTTTAGATGGAGAAGAGAAGGCTGCAGGGAGATGTTATGACAGCCTTTCAGTACCTGAAGGGGGCCTACAAGAAAGCTGAAGAGGGACTTTTTACAAGGGCATGTAGTGATAGGACAAGTGATAATGGCTTTAAACTGAAAGAGGGTAGATACAAAAAAGAAAGTCTTTACTCTGAGGGTGCTGAGGCACTGGCACAGGCTGCCCAGAGCTGTTGTTCCCTCCCCGGAAGGGTTCAAGGCCAGGTTGGATGGGGCTTTAAGCAACCTGGTCTAGTGGAAGGCATCCCTGACCATGGCAGAGGGCTTGGAACTAGATGATTTGTAACGTCCCTTCCAACCCAAACCATTCCATGATTCTACGACAAGATGCAGGCCGAACATCTTCAGATTTGTACTGATGCAGGTGAAACGATCAAGTCCAAATCTATTTCCAAGCTGAAACATTTTGGAAGGGCACAAGTACTGAAAAAGGATCAAACGTTAAATAACAGCATCAACTGCTAGATGCGGTGCACTATGTGTCAGACTACAAACTGAGACCACATAAGAGAGTGTATTTCCTCCTCCACTTGCTATTTGAGTATACTCTGAGCAATGAAAATAAATTATATTAAGCACAGACTGGGTCTCATGGGATCTGCATTCCTCGTGATTCTGCCATTACGTTTCTAGGTCACTTCAGGCAAGTCACCAATCTTTCACACCTATACTCTCCTCAAATCATCTCCCACCTTTACCACCCAAAAAGCATAACTTGATTTGAAGGAGTTTGTCTTGCAGACAGGAATACACAAAGTGCAACTATTTGAATCCTACAATAAACCCTGACATTCAGCTTTTTCTACTGCTACCATATGAACCGACTGTAACGCAGATGAGCACTCCCCTTCAGCTTGGTTTCACTTGAGCTGACTTCACTTCCAAAGAAATTAGCTTTGCTGGCCCTATCTCTTCAAAAAACAGTAAACAGTTGCAGTAAAAGAAAAAGTTGTACGACCTGAGGGAAGAAAGAGCTGATAAAGCAGTATATATGACCAGTATATATTCCTTTCTAACTATGCACACTAGAAATAATAATTCCTAAAAGAAATAGTAACCTTTCAACCAAAACAGTCAATTATAAATGCAGAAGACAGCCCATGCAAATACCTGCATTTATGCACCACTGCTTGGGCAGTGCAATGACAGATCTTGCACACACAGCCCTCCACTGTGTCTTAGAATCATGTAATTTGATATGCCTTAGATCAGGCCCCACACTTGTTCCTGGAAACAGCTAGTCTCCCAAAATGGAAAAGGTCCAGGAAGCATCTCTGCTGCTGTTACTGTAGCTCAACACATTTTAATACATTTTCTTTTGCTCTTCTTCAGTCTTTCAACTTCCAGCACATAACACAAAGATAAAAAACAGCAATAGGCAGGCTGGGACTACACTTTTAACAACAGTGAAAAGGTAGCTCAGCTAGGAACCATCCTGCACAGCTATTCTGCCCAGCTCCCTTTCACACAAGCATACCAGTGTGTGTAAGCATGCGTGTACATTAAACAGATTTATTTATTTGATTTTACAGCTTGTGCCAGTGCAGTACATAGCTGCATAGCCTGCTTCTATTGCCAGAACACATACCAGCATTCTAGTGCTCCGAGCACTTTCCTTATGACAGTTTTTACATTTTTTATCTGCTTTTTGGTACAGCAGAATGGCTGTTAACGTCCAATTCATGTTCTGTACATAAAACAAATGTTCTCACCATTCCTTATCCAAATCAATGGATATCAGAAATTTGCAACTTTATTGTTTGTTTTCATCTGTACTTCTCTGTTCTATCACTATTTCTCCCTTCATCTCAACCTAAACAAAAACTCTGAAACAGTGGCCATTAGCTACAGAAAAACATGATTATTTATCACTTTCCAAGTCTAGATACTAAAAATAGCAACTGTCTTCAAAATACAAAATATCAAAGCTAAGTATTTGCTTTATTTTATCTTTTAGCATTTATTTAAAAGAAATGCGTTTCTAAAATATTCGTAGTAAGTTTTGCAACCTGTTCTTTCCCTCCTACATCATTATTTGTACTTTTGCAAATGCCAGCATCTGCCAGTGCAAAAACATGAGGTTTCAAACTGTCATTTCACGGACTGAGAGGCACCTCTCAAATCATCATGGACCATTTTCCCAATCCTGACAACAGGGGACTATAATTCAATACATTCAGGACTGCAGCAATTCCAAGAACGAAAGATGAAAAGAAAAATTCACACTAAACTATAAAATAGTGTCAGAAAAATATCAGTGTTCTATTATTTTGTTGCCATTTATTCCTGAAAACACACAAACACATTCCAAATTCTTCATGAACTAAGTATGATCCCTCTGCTTGTTGGGCAGCTGGGAACAGGGCAGTTCACAGCTGCAGCTACTGAGTCAGCCATGGCAGTTACAGACAACTTCACAGCTACAAAGTTCCGCGCCCCACAGTTCACTGTGTTGCATCCTCAGAGGAACGAGTCCTGACTGAAGAGTTCAGGCGCGCACACAAGCATGTGCAGGCCTCGCACACCACTCATCGAAAGCCATGTTTCTTTGCAGTGAAATCTCAACAGTGCTGCACTCTCCAGCTCAACAGCAGCAGAATTTTTCTCCTCTACCTCCTTGGCACCTCCCTAATCGCTGCCTTAAGGCAAGATTTGCCTTAAAGAATGGGTATTATCTGCATCTCCACCTAAACTGAATCCTTCCTAAGAACACACAATAAATACCCAAATAGAACTTTGGCAGGACACCTAAAATCCAAGGCTTGCATAGGGTAGAGGCATTCTACACAACAGGTATCAGTATTTAGATTACAGATCTGTATTTTAATGAAATATAAAGCTGGAATCCTGACTGGCTTTTGTTCATTTGTGTGTGTCTCAACCATCATGGCCTAATGTCAGCATGGGAAACTCAAGGTATCTTTATAACGTCTCTCCTACTGTTTACTCTGACTCCTCTTTTCTCCTAAAACCCTGGCCAGAGTTCACAGGAATTTAATAACCACTGATTTCTGTTACTTGGTGAAATGGTTTCTGATAGAGATTAGAAACTTCTGCTTGAGAACCACCATGGAAGCATTCTTCAGCAGGTTGGACTAGATGACCCACAGAGGTCCTTCCAACCTCTAACATTCTGTGATTCTGTGGAATTGTACCAAGCACCACCAAACTCTTTCGTGAACCTACAGGTGTGAACTTCATGCACCACAACAAGATTTATGGCAAAATACTGGAAAACAGGCTGGCCTCAAACAAGAATCCATCTTTTGAAAAAGATTCCACCAATTCTTCCAATGTTTTTTAATCCATTATGCATTTAGACCTCACCCCCCGCCTTGCAACAACATTTTTAGTAGATGCTCTCAAGCAAATAAAATTAGTTCTTAGCCTCAGTTTTCACTTCTGTAAAGCAATAAAAGATTTGGACTTTTTGAACTGAGAATTTCTGGTTTGGAAAAAAAGCTGGCTACAGTTTACTAGATTTCCTGCTTGACTTGAGATGAACATCCTAGAAAGCACTGACAGCAAGCACCCTTAAATCATGCTTTTCAGCATGTACCCGGGATCTCTCGCTGCTGCTGCACATGCAGTACACGGACAAAGCAGAAGTCACATATGCAGGAAAGGCCTTCATTTCCAACTATTCAAGGTATGGCAGTGAAACTAAAGATGGACCACACATCTGAATGCTGTTCAACTACGCAAAATACAAATCAACAAAGTGTGGTGTGGTTCTAGTAGCACAAGAAAACTTCCACTTGCTTTAAATCATCTCATGCAAGGTTACTCAGTTGAACCATCTTTCTCACTCCATATTAATTAATCACTACTTTCACACAAAATACTCTGTATCTTTTGGGCAACAATTTTCTTAAGCAGATAATAGTCACATTAAATCCACCAGTTCAAAAAGGAGCATTTTACCAAACGAGCCATGAAATTCATTTTACTTTTCTGCCACTAGTATGTCAGAACTCTATGTCGCCTTTAATAAACTTCTCCAAATGAGCATGCTGATAACTGAACAACATGACATTTCTAACAGTGAGAAGGCAGAAAACCAGAAACAATTACATTAAGAAATGAAGGGGGAAGCAGGAAAGCAGGCTGGAAGTATCTTGCTTCAAGTAAAATCTTGTTAAGTTAGGATTTTGCTCTCTCCTCAGGGAAAAAGAGGACTCCTAGGCCTAAGAGTAGTCATGTGTCAAATTTCCCATTCCACTCCATCCTGACAATACAGGACAGGAGTGAAGTGTGAATCAAGAAGTATATCACCACCTGAAGGGCCAGAAAAATTACTGTAAAGAATGGAAAATTATAAAGGTACTTAAGACACTTTGGCAACATTCTCACTCAACAGATTTGCTTGCAAGTTTACAGGAAAAAATGCATTCATACTGAGAAAAACCATTTTAAAAGGAATCTGCCACTTTCATGGAACAGAAAACTCCAAGTTGAGTTCTTCTCATCATTTTGGTCAGAGATATTCTCTGTTCCTTCATATTCTTTTTTATACCAGCAAAAATAGAAAAGCAAAGCTAAAGAAAAAAAAAGTGACAAGTCTGCCACAGAGCATAAGAGAAAATATCAAAAATAAAACCAAAACAAAAACAAAATAAAAACTTTGAGAACAAACGGAACTAAATCAAAGTAGGTATTTTCAGCTGGTTGGGTTTCTTTAATTGTCATTTCCTGTCTTTCAATCAGCTCTAATCCTTGGCTGGAGAATTAGATGGAGCTATTTCAATTTATATTTGCTAAGGATTTGGCACACCATATAAAGTATTTCCCAGTGTGATCATCTCTCTAAGTTAAGTAATTAAAACATTTCATGCAAATAGGGACAGAATCTGTATTTGTTTCTTGACTGATCCCAGCACAGCAAAAAGGGCTCCAATTTTCTCAAATGAGATGAAGTGGAACATTTATTTGTACACTGAGAGTTCTAATCCCATACCCATGGTGCCTAGATACTTTTGTACACTACATATACCCCCTCAAAATACAATGGGAAGCACTAACTTAATTCATAACTGTGTCTACTTTTATAAAGTCATGTAAACATTTAATTAAGCAGCCTTCTTTCTCTTGTCTAAGACACTGCAGATGACAGAACCAAAGAGTCCAGACTAAATCTGTACAATGTAACCACATATAACACTTTCCTCCATAGGGTTCATTTCTACTCGCCTGACATTTAAGAGCAACTTCCACTGTGGGAAGAGAATTACAACAGAGCAAGAAATCATATAGCTGGTACCTTGATTACCAGCAGTCAGCTGTACTTCAGCAGACTGAGTGATTAATTGAAGCATTCAGAGTTTAATTTCACTGGAAAAAGAAAAAGGCTGGGGGAAGCAAATGCACATTTCCAATCTTCATTCTATTTTTGCCTGCTTTAACTCTGTCCTGAGTGTTATTAAAGCTATACGAAAAAAGTCTGAACTTGAATCAAGATCATCTCTTAACCACTGGATATACTCACACATTCTCACCCAGAACAAAAATTTTGTCTTACTGTCAAACTTATGAACAAATTACAAAGGGAAAACCCATTGCAGATTTATTTTTTAATTTACTCTATTACGTGAAACAGACTCTGCCAAGCCTTGTCTTGATAAAAGAACAGAGTCCTCACTTTGGGTCTGAAAAAGAAGGTGAAGAATGATTTAAAAGGAAAATTAGTAGAACACCATTTTGCATTTCATCTTCAGCCACAGGAATCAGCAGAATTATCTTCTTTGTTTGACCAGTGCAGCCCTGGATCCAGTCTTTTATGAGATGGATCTTTGATGAACATTATATATTCAATCTTTGATGCTAAAATCCAGTCTTGCTCTGTCAGAAACGTAGGCTTTTACAAAATAACTATTTAAGCACTCCAAACCAAGGAAATTGTAACAATGAGACAGAAGAAGTTCCTCCTAAAGGTGATAGAAGGGATACAGAACAAAACAGTAAGGAGAGTAAAGAAAATAATCATAAAAATTACAGGGATGGAAGAAAAACTAAAGAGTGTAATTTTTCTTAGAAAAGAAAAAAATCTGCATCTGTCAGCAAGTTAACAAATATTTCCACTTCAGTTCATGCTGGTGGTAATTTATTTTCCCAGTGTGTCCCCTTGGCTTTAATAACTTCACGTCTCAGAAGGTTTTCTTTTTCTACCCCACGGTAAACTCTGGGAGACTGTTTGACCATAGGAAACTTGTAAAACAACATCAGGACATTCAGAAGCACAAAACAAGGTGGATAAAATAACTTATAGAAACTCAGTCAAGGATTGCAAATTACAGGAAGAGTAAAGACAGAAGAACGCATTCCCTGCCCCATCATGTGGAAAAAAGACTATCAGGATGACTCAAACCAGAATCTCCAGTCTGAAGTCCCCTGACCTCTCGCTGTTCAGGTAAGACATTTGAGGCCAGAAAGAACCATTCTAATATCATACTCAGTTCATACTCATCCAACATCCTGTATCACAAGCCTGCAAACTGCGGTCAAGACCACAGGCTACATAATTCAAAAGATATTCAGTCTTCATTTGTGAGAGGGAAATTCTTCCATATCAATTTGTACCATTGATAAAATATCATAACTGCAATAAGAAACAAAAATAAGAACTTCATCTTATTCCTAGTTCTGAACTGTCTGACTGACTCTTATCTCATGCCTTTGGCAAGTTCCCCAGTAAAATGGAACAAAGATAATCAGCACACCTGTCCTAGCCACAGCAAAGTGTTTATTATAAAAATGTGGCATAATAAAATCCTTCAACCAAATTCCTCCAAATATTGGTGGTTAATACTAAATGAGACCTGAATTCATACTCAAAACAAAAAATAAATACTGCTTACTTTTCAGGCTAGCTTCTAGAAGGAACAGAAGAAAGCCTGAGACAGCCGACATCGGACAAGACAACTCTGATTCAGTTTACAGTGTGAAGTATTCTGCTGCTGTTTCCCACACTCCAGGGACATCACTGACTTTTCCAGGGCACGTGGCAGAGCGAGCCTCAGCACTCACCTAGCCGCAGAGCCAGTAACAACTGCCACCCACCCCAGGCTTGTGACAGTAAAACCTCTGTACTTTGCTTTGGAAAAATTGTTTTGAATATTCATCTTCAAGGGAGGAAGGAATAAAATTCAAGACAGATCAAAGATGCTGCACACTGCTCGGTCTGCTCCAGCAAATTTTTTATAGAGATACCTGGCTCTAGTTCCTCAGGGATCTTTACTGTGCAGACCTGATGAATGAAATAAGCCCCCAAATACCTACACAATTTACCGAAGACAGTGTTCATTTATCATACTACTGCTATAGAAATAGACAGATTGGTTGAGTTTTAAATCTACAAAAGGCTCTTTTTATATGCCTTTGTGATTGAACTCATTTACATACGGAAATAAATGTTCAGAGCACATAAAAATAAGACACTGAGTTAGGGTCCCTCTGAAAATCTGTCTGCAGCATGCAATTATACCTCATACATAAACTACGGCATGCTGTTCAACCATTCACCGGTGAAGTCAGTGTAGACACTGGCAGCTAACCCCAAGGCAGAACAGTAGGACAGAATTTGCCTTTACGCACTAACCTAACCCCAGTAGTTTTATAATCTTCCAGCTTTATACAAGGCTGCCAGATCTCTCATAGATGCTGGCAACCAAGCCAGTGAAAAGAACATGCATGTCAGAAGATAGCTGTGAGAGGACACAGGCATCACTGCATATTCTTCTACAGTGAAAAGCACATTAGGAGGGAGACAGAGAGGGATGTGATGAAAAAGGAGCCACAACTCCACAATTAGGAGACAGAAATAGACATAGCTGTGTTTCAGAGAGAAACAAGAGACTAGCATTCAATGCACAGCATCAGAAAAGGACTGTATTTTGTGGTGAAAAAAGGAGATTGGGGAGGAAAAGGGTGGATTCATTGGTTTATTCCCATCTTCATCTGTCACTGATAATGCTTTTATCTTCAGTTTTGATCCCACTGTTCTGTGTCACAGCATACCCACCAATAATGGATATAAGGTCTGAATTTCAGAAGTGCTTAGCACTGTAAGTCTATATTCAGGCAACAGGAACTACAGGTACTCAAATGCTCAGGGTGGGGGGTGGGAAGAAACCAGGTCTCTAATGCTTACCTAACCTCTCTGGGATGTTGTGAGGATTAGTTAACTAATGCCTGTAAAACCTTTAGAGATTCTCAGATAAAATGCTGTAGACGTCAGAACAACAATTTAAATCAAATATCATGTAACCACTGAATGTGTTTTGAGGAAAAGACCACACTTGCAAACTACGAAGAACAAGTATGTTGGCTAAAAGTAAAGAGAAAAATTGGACAATCGAATGCCACAGAATTTGTTTCAGCAGTGAGAAGAAAGAAAAGCTGAGCTATTAAGTTAAAAGAGCTGAAAAAGAAGACTTAGCTTGTTTAAAAAACGTAAGACATTCTCCCCAGCTTTTGAAGTCAAAGTTCAGTGAAAATAAGAGAAATAAGACTTTTGTACAAAACAGACCTTATTTGCCATCGTGTCACACAAGCAAGACAAAAGCAGGACCAAAAGACATGACAGCAGCACCAGCTGCCCACCATTCCCACCCCCGCCCCCTGCCACGCACATTCACATGCACACGCACACATAGATTGCCATCTTTCACCCGATTAATCCTCTCCCAGGACAGATTAACGCTTATCTGCTCAATATCCATCTGCTTTGTGATTTCAGTAGATTGTAACCAATCCCAAGGCCGTATCAGCGCCTCTCCCCCCATAGGCAGATGGAAAAAGATGGAAATCATCGTGTTCTATTAGCGATGGCAGTGACAACAGGCTAACACAGCTGCCTCTTTCCCTTATTTCCTCATACAGGCTCTGTGGCACAGAAAGATTGCAGTATGGCAACACAAGCAAAGCCACCTTCTCCCTCTGCTTGCTATTCACCTGAACTAATGAGTTTAGAGAGGACAGCAACTGCTAAACACTCCGTCCAAAATAGGTTTAATACAGGAGCACTGCTGTTTCTGCCCCAGCTAAAAGATCAGAACAGATTATGGAGACAGGAAACCGAAAGGGAAGCCTTGAACTTTTAAGATTTAAGCATTTCGGACATCTGTGGATGTGCAGCACAGAAACCAGTAAACAGAACTGCTACAGCAGTATGCTATTCTCTGATCATCCACTCTTGTAGGCAAAAGAACACAGATCCATCCTCTGGACATTCCTACCTGCAGGTTTCTTTCTCCAGCTCTTCAGGGCTGCACCCACCCTTTAACTCAAAACAATTACAGGCAAAGTGGGAAAACAATACATCCAGTTACACAGTTCATTTGCAAAGGAAACATGTCTTGAGCTGTGCACCCAAATAGTGCTATGGCCTTTACATTCACACAAATGAAAGAAATTGATTTCTGCCCTTCCATGTTCCTCACTCTTTTGTGTTGTCTCTAGAAGAACTATAGTAATGGTTTTATTTGCAGAAATCTAAAGGAGGGAAGTGAAGGGACATAAACATTTTTAAAGGAACACAATCACATTAAAAATCTCACTGCTGTTTAAAAATATCTTACACAGCATTGCTTGAAGTAATACCCTAGCCTCCAATAATCAAAAGATAGAATACAAATGTGAGGGTGGAAGAAAATATTCTCTTTTTTGCCTGATTTATTTTCCATTTACTGCTAGAGTCTCCTGGTAGTGAGTATTCTTCCCATGTTTCGCTTTATTCATGGGAGCCTACACAAGTACCTTAAACTAGACTTCCATTAAAGTGTTCAGTTAGGCAAGATAAATCCCACTCTAGAATGAATAAAGTGATTTAAGTGTCCAAGTAAAATTACACAACCTGATCAGATTGTGAATACTGAGTATTTGCATGAAATTGCTCATAATCCACAGACACAGCAATGATTCTTAACGTGCAAACACAACAAGCAGATTTATACTGAATATTGTTTGGCTGCCCACTGGCAACTAATTAATAGAAGTATCTATAATCCCAGAGCACAGACACAGCAATATTTAAAACCTACATAAATAAATTCTTAGTCAGTGAACGAAGATCTCAAACCCAGTTGGATGTGTAAGCCTGAAGTCATACCTGGCACCTCTTCTTGGAAACAGGGCACGTTTTCTAATTTGAAGGAGCAGTGGTTAAGCAAACCACTACAGAGACAAAACATATTTATACGGGATCTATCTAAGCAGATCCCAAAGCACTTCTCAAAAGCTGAGTATTAGATTATTTTTTTCTATCATTGAAATGCAGTGTGTTTTACAGTGAAATGTGACACCTATTTACTAAAAATGGGGCGATAATACAAAACTGCTTAAGACACAGGGTGAAAGGCATGGTATTGGAGTAGATAGGGAGAAGATATTAACAGACGGAAAAATCATCATTTCCCAACCTGGAATTCTGCCCATAAAACTGGGTCTAAAATCTCTTCTTTCATTAAATGAGTCGATGGGCTCTTTAATAACTTCAAGTGGGTGAGACCTCATCTCCAGGTACAGAAAAACTCCGTGGTCAATGTGCTATTTGCAAAAAACCCCAACACAATCAAACAAAAAGAACACAACAGACACTGTACATAAAGCAGACATGTACTGTCTGAAGAAGCAAAAGAGAGCATAAGAATATATTACATTGTTTCTACAAATGTCTTCTGGACACATACAAAAAAGCTCTTTTCCCAAAAGGTCACCTGCTTTCTGCACCCAAACAGCAAAGCCCACAAAATACAGGAAACATTATGTTTTTAATAATGTAGAAGGTCACCGTATAACAGGTCAACAATCCATTAACTCTCCTGTGACAGTCTATTGTTCCAGTACCTTATGAACTGAGGTAGTAGTTGGCTGAAACAGTGTAATAGGGTATGATATTGATCTTATACTGTTCTTCTAATAAACATGGACTCCTCCCTGCCATTGCTAGGGTAATGGAGTGCCTTGCCATCTTTAGTATAATCATGCTCATAATAAACATAATATAATACTTATTCACTCTTTCACAGATGAGAGGAATGAGGTGATTCAGACAGCTGAGTCTCACTGTTTTCCACAGGTGACAGATATTATATTAAAGGTCTAAGATATTGTGAATAAGAGCAAAAACAAATTAAAAAAAAAACAACACAAAACAGATCTGCTGGAGACCTGGGAGTGCACATCCCATCTACTGGTGCAGCTCGCATCTGCTTCCTACCAGCCAGTGAAGCCTGAGAACGAAGTATGTATGCTATGTCCTTCTCTGTAACCACAGATCCAAGGAGCAAAAGGATAACCACCAAAGAAACAAAAAGTAAATTCAAAGACCTCTCTGGAATCCTGCACTGTGGGTAATCTTTTTCAGAAGCACAAGTCATGATGCAAGGAACCTTATGAAATCTAGTCTCAGGGTGGCTTTACCTCTCACGACATGGTGTACAAAAGGAGGAAGCAGGAGGTATAAATTATTTACTATGGAAGAGAACCAAGCTAGATATTGTCTATGTGCCTAGGAAGAACTTAACCCTAATGGTAACTTTGTGAAAGAATCTAGATCCCCCGTATGAATAAAGAAGCTGTGCGCAGGGCTTGACGCGCTTTAGAAAAAACATTTTGGTCTTTTACCCTCTTTGTGAGTGCTGATCAGCTTCTGTTCTGAGATGAAGAGGTGCAGCTCCTTAAAACATCAGCTTAAAAACTGAAGTACAGCTCTAATGGGAGTTACGAGACTGTACTCCTGCCTAGGATCTTCCTTCTATCAGAGAGAGGGAAAACACAGTCTCACGGTGGGACGCTGCTGCTCTCAGAAGCACATGTATACATTATGAATGACTGATTTAAGGAGTCTCAGCAGAGGACACCCTCTATAACAAAATAACTAAGTAACCTTCCCCACTATCTATTAACATTTCCACTGTTCCCCACTTCAAAGCTTGCACAACAATCACAAATATTGGGTAAACATACTAATACCTTTTTAAAACAGCCTGGAAAAGGCTTTGATTTGATAGAACACAAGAAGAATGATTAAAAGCTTTAACTCTTGGACAAGTATTTTTAAGTGGTGTTTAAAAAAAAGGACTGAGTTGAAAGATGAAAACTACTCATCTAGAGGTCAGTTCTCTAGGCTACAATGTTCAGTGCTGACCAGCATATTCCATTGCTTTAAGAAAATGCCCCAGCCTTTCCCTAGTCTAAAACTTAGTTTCTGATGTATCTTTGGCAATGCTCATTTCAGGCACTTGCAGGTTATGATCAAGTTATGTCATGCTGTGATCAGTTTGTGTCAGGTTGACATGTAAATATCTTGAATGCTTTTGCTTACTGGCTCGCTGGTAAACAAATCTATCGAAAATTTTTCTCCACCCTACAGTCAAGTTTTGGTTATGGAGAATTATCAGCACGTCAGCTCTACACAGGCGAAGTGGAACACCTTTAACATTATTTGCCCAGGTTTTTTTTGGTTAGTTTGAAATTTTCAGAAACATTGTTGATGGACATTTTTACCCTACTTTACTGGAGGTAGTTCCACAGTTCTGTCAATGGTCTCACTAACAGCCACATTACATGATCTAACACGGTCCCTTTCTAACATTACCTTGCCTTCTTGTTTGCTTCCTGTGGAAAGACCAGCCAGCGACAGGTTCAGATGCTCCAATCTGGTATAGCAAGCAGACAGTGTTCTGGATTACAGCATGTCTAGAAAACAACCCTGTGGTGAAAGATATTCCACACCTTCAGTGAGCTCTTTTGATTTGCTTCTCACAATGTATGTTCTTCTCAATTGACTGTGCTCAGGCAATGCTCACACAGCATAATATGGCTGACACACTGAAGTTCTTGATTACTACTTTTAGAATCTGCATGATCCATCTGGAACAAGAACTTCAAATCTTCGCAGTGCACGTCAGACTCTCCAGAGAACCTTGTAAAGACAGTGGTCAGTGCTGTGAGGAAGTAGTGGTTTGAGTTATGATCATACTTGCCTTTTGCAACAGCATGTCTCCTTGTTTGTTGGTTTGGTGTTTTTTTTTCCCTCCAGCTGTATCTTCATTCATCTAGATTGACATATTCTTCCTCAATGATATCTTATTCAAGCCATGCAATAACTACTATTCCACAAATACCTGACATCTGGCAATAGTTAATCCATCCCATAGCCTCCACCTATCCTGCATCTTTCATCTCCTTTCCTCACTCTTCCTTTCTTCCATTCCATCTTGTACAGCAGAGCTTGTTAACAGTACAGTTAGTTATCACACAAAGGGTTCTTTCCCCTTTTCTGTTCTCTTAGTATCTCCAAATGTAACGAGCCTAGCAAAGACTTCTAACTTCAGTAACTGCAAACACTGAGGTTGCTTACATTGTCTATTTGCTTTCAAAAAGCAAAGATTTTTCAGATGAGAAACATTATATAATTATATTGAAAGTCAAGGTATTTTAGGTCTTCTCCTCTACCACATACTATACTGAGCATTATTTGGTGGCTTTGTCTACTGGGTCCCCTACTCTTGCGGATTTCACACTGTTTTTCTGGCA